>NC_054061.1:56513932-57763932 GCF_017639655.2 Falco naumanni
CAGCCAGTTTTTTATCTGGTGAACAGTACACCCGTCCAAGCCATGAGCGACCATCTCACAGGAAAAGAGCCACTGCAATTATGAGCGTTGTTTATAAGTGAGTTGAGTCTCAAGAGGCTTATCCTTATCCCTGTCATGTCTGTGTAGCTGCCTGGGAAACATCAGCAAATTGTGTGCACAGCAGATCTTCTTGTAAACACATGAAGCCAACTTTGTAGCTCCCAAACACTGGTTTCTGCTCTGGGAAAAACCAAGCAATTGCCTGCGATTCAGGAATCCCTCCAGTGCTCTCTTCTCTTTATGGGTTTGTCACTATTGCAGCACTGTGACTCCAAGTCTGGAAAGTGCCTGTTAAAATTCTCCAACAAAAAAGATTAGACTCTGGCATGAAGCTGTGCAAGCTGGCTGTTACATCGATCTGCATGCTGAGGTTTGAACCAAACTGAAAGCCCAGGCTCCTTTTCTCCAAGCTAAAAGCTAAGGTGCCATAGTTTTTATTTGGCACAAAGAGGAACTGCTGCATGTACTTGCTGGAGGGGGAAAAGGAGATTTTATGTACAGCGTGCATCTGAGGTTCAGAGGTTTGTTCCTATTCCACATTTGTTCCTATTCCACAATTCTTTTGGAAGACCTTGTTGCAACTCAGGAGCTAGAAGGAAGAACTGCAGAGACAAGAGCTTGTAGCAGAGAGCTGATACCCTGCAGTTCAACGCAACAAGGAAACTGTGAGTGATCAAGATATTTGCATTTGGTACATCAACAAGAAGAAAGGAATACGCCAAGTAACAAGCACAAAGCTAATGAGACTGGTATTTCACTTTCTCAAGCAACAGCAGGCCTGACCAGCACTTTTTGTTTCCTCTCTCCTCTTTCCATACACAGCCAGTCCACACATGCTTTTACTGTGGATGGACTTAGAGCTGGCCAAAGCATCTGCAGATTCTTGTCCTGCAGAGTGCCAATACTTTTGCACGTCTACATGTCTTCAAATTCCAGCTCTGTTTGCAAAATGTATCCAACCTACACCAGCCTGCAATTTTAGTTGCATAGTAGATACTGATTGCTCTGGCAAGTAAAGGCTGTGTGCTTGAGACAGGCTGTGGTATAAGACCTTGGTACTGTGAGCATCTTGAAACACAGGCTTTTCCCTTGGGCTTTTGGTAATGCCCCAGGATCAACACTCATAAACAAAATGATATCCGGGATTGACATTGTTCTCTAGATTAAGGTCCTACGTCTGCAAATATTTGCACAAATATTTATCCCTAAGCACATGGCTGGGCCCATCAGTTTCAAGCTGCAGAACTTGAAACAGCAGGGAGTTGTGCTGGGTTTGGAGGGAGCCTCCTCCAAACAGCACCAAAGCATAGAAAAGGCAGGGGGAGAGGAATGATTGAATGGATGCATTTCTCTCATCCTCACTGGCAATCTTCGCAGCAGGAGAGAGAACTTCCAGTTTGCATCCAAAGCATCTTGGATGGACCTGAATAGCTGTAAAGCACAAAACCTTTCTGTGTCTAACCCTGCTGGGAGCAGCCCCTGCCTCAGTGTGCAGTGTGTTAATAAGTGTGCTCTTTGCTGAAGTTGTCTGCATCCCACCACATGGGCTGATTGTCTCGATCAAGGGTAACCTTATCAAGTGCATGACAGCTTACGGGCCCAGATACAAACTGATTTTCAGCAGCTTAATAAGTTACCACTCATCAGCTGGGGTGCAGATACTGGCAGGGTGGGCTCACATCCTTTCCACCTGGGAGGGAAGGAAATTGGGCCAAAATCTCCAGGAATGGGACTGTGCTGCTTCCCCACTGCACAGTAAATTGCTGTGGCTCAGCAGACTACAGTGGCGATTTGTTACACTGGCATACACAACCCCAAGCCTGTAAAGACATAATGCACAATGGTATACGTAAAGAGTGTTCCGTTTTAAAGTTTCATTTTGCTTCTAGATAGGTGAAAGATGATGCTTGAGAGATTTCTGTAGAAGTTTTGACGTAGCCTGTAGCCAAGTCACTGGGGCCTTCAAACCACTAATTTCTTTTAGCCAGGATTTTACACACTGGCCTCACCTCAGTAAAGTAGTGAAAGCAATGCATACTCTTACTTGGCCCACAAGTTCTCATGATAAACAACAATATTAATAATACCTTATTAAAGAATATTTATGACAAGTTTAAATAATTGCTGCATGTCTCTTCTGTCTGTCTGTGTTATTTACATTATTTTTTTTCTGTTAAATGTGTAAGAATATCTCAGATACCTATTTACTTTTACTAGCAGTAGGAGAAAAGGGGATGACGCAAACTTCTCCAAGTAACGGGAAAGTAATTTCTACTACATTTGGCTATTCTTCGTTTTCAGCAGGCAGTACAATGCAAAGGAGCCAGATAGGTTCAGGAGCACATACTACTTATAAATAAAATTGCTTTCCTCCGAGTCTCAGACAAGAGCGCCTGTTGGAAATGTGCAATTGCAATTTATGAAACAGGAAACAGATGTATTCTGTATCGTAACCCTCTGTGGTTTGAAAGAGTGGGGAGGTGGGAAGGGTATGATAGCTAAGGTCAAAGACATACTGCAAAATAAAGGACTATTAACTCAGAGAATAATAAGTAACACTTGTCACTTACTGCCATGCTTTTCTCTGTGGGCCTCAGGGTGCTTTGCAGACAGCAACTAATTAGCCATTGACCCCTCTGCCTCTGGTGTGTGATAGGGATATGAAGACTGTGATTCTGTGGTACGGTAAATCCAGCTCTCAGGTTCCTAGCAGTAAATCAAAACATGATGGCAGTGTGATGCAAAACAAGATGATCCGGTGTAAAGTCACTTTTCTACCTCAAAAATGTTCTAAACAATGCAGCTGGGTGCACTCCACACTGGCAAATGTTACGCTGCATTAGGAACTGTCTGATTTCTGACAGCTAGGCCAAATCTAGCATGAAAGTATGAAGCCAGGCTAAACCCCATCTCATATACTGTGGATAATTTGACAGAAATGTGACTGTGCGAGCTGGCATGATGAGGGTTACATACATAATGAAAGCATATAGATCTGGTACCAGTTACCCTGGAACTGAGATCTGCAGGACCCAGACCCAGAGAACAGAGCTTACGATTTGCAGTCCTGACTCCCTGCAACTGGGCTCATAAAAGTAGGTTTTGGCCACCCAAAGACAGCTGCTGAGCTGCTCTTGCTTGTGGGTGGTCTTGGGCTTGGCTTTGTCTGTGTTTTAATGGCTAGGTGGTCTAATTGCACTTGCTGGCCCTCCCGCTGCGGACAAAATTTACACTGGCAAAAAACCTCCAGCTGAAATAAGTGGTCAGGTGCGCTACTCAGCACAGCCGAGCTGCTGAGGCTTAGCAGGTAGGTGTCAGCTGCCCTGCATTTACTGCCTACATGTGTGCTCAAAGCCTGCTCAAATTGCAAAGTGGCAGAATGTTGATTAACCTATAATGAAAAGTGATGAATTAATGCATTTTGCCTCAAAACTGGGCCAGGTTAAAGCTAGATCTGCCTGGCTGTTTGCCTTGTCCCTCTGCCAGAAGTTGCCTATCCAGAACAACATTAGCAGAAGACCATATGTGCTTATCTTAATTTATGGAACGGTGAAGCTGTGTTGGGGATGATGATGTCTTTGGACAGTACAGCCCAATTCACATTGTCACCAAGAACCGGTTCAGCAGGGTATGTGCGTATGTAATCATGTCTGCCTTGCTGAGCTTTCACTCCGGATGCGAACGTGCCTCCTCTTTGCTGATGGGGCACATTTGGAGATGACCCACAAAATGCTTCTGTCCAGCAGTTCTTCTCCCGGGGCATCTTTAGTGTGCATTAACGTCCATCATCACAATATCCAGCCTTTGAACTGTGGGCTAGGTAATACCTTTGTGAGATAGCATTGTGCCACTGTCCCTGTTCAAAAACAGGGCAGTGAGGCACCAAGGCAAGAAGTGCTGGTACTTAAGGGCTGAATCCCTACCCTTGGTGCTCTGCTGGCTACCATGAGACCTGCTGTTCTACTGGCAAAGGAAACGAGAAAGCAGCTAGGAGAGGTGTGCTTGGGCACAGGTTGCTGGATTGGAGCATCCTTAGAGTTCAGGGCTCAGCAGGAGCTCTCAGAGCCAGCTGTTATCTCAAGGTATTGCCTCCACAGCATCAGGGTCTCACAGCTCCTGCCAAGTGCAGAGCTTAGCAGGCGATCTGGAGGTCTTTTTTCTTCAAAGGCAAATACCATTGCAGAGCTGTGTCTTGCAGCTGCAAGAGGCATGGGCACCTAAACCCACCCTCTTTTTGAAAATGGTGGTGTACCTATCTCAACGGCAAAATAAGAAGTTGGGGGACTGGTGTGCCATCTCATGCCTCTCCACCATGCACACAGCTGTCTGCTTCTCACAGCATGGCCACCAGCTACACTGTCAACTCTGTTCACTCTTACATCCCAGCTCATGGGAAAGCAGGGATAAAAATGGATGTGAAATTTATTTCAGGCTAAATTTCTGAGACACTGGAATTTTTCTTTTCCTAGCAGTTCCAGTGGACTTTGTTTAAATTCCCTGAATTTTTCGTGCTGTTGGACCCGAATTTTTGAGTCTGCTCTAAAAAGCAAAGCCATTTTTACCAAATCCTAGGGATTGGCATGTGTAAGATAACAGAAAAAGTAAATGGAGGTCCGTGGGGAAGAGATTTTACCTAGGCTTTGATTTCTTTTCTGTGTCCAACAAGAAAGGATGTAAGACCTTGGCCTAACTTTGACTTCTCCGTGGGCAAGCTCAGACAGTGTATTGAGAAACTGAGGTCAAGTAAAGTGTAGTGGACAGAGGTGGGCAACACCAGCACGACTCCAGAAACAGAGAGAAGGAAATTGGCACATCAAGTTTTCTTTGTGCAGAGCAAGAACAATTGGCAGGAATAGGTTGTTGCAATGTAAGAAAGCGGAAACAGATACATTTTCCACTCCACCACGGCCAGCCGGCCCTGCAATCAGCCGTGGCTTGGGAAGGATGTGTAGTGGGAGCCATGAGATGCCCAACCATCAGAGCAGGGCAGCTGAGGTCATCAGGGTGGATTTCAGAGTGAGAGCTGGCTTGTGTTGAAACACTATGTGGTATTGCTGTGAGAATATGAAATAAAGCCATAGTTGGAGCATTTGTTGGTCTGTTGCTAGGCAAACATTTCAAAAACAATCATATTTTGCAAACTGATTCCTTCTTGTCTTTTGGGTTTGTTTTTTTTTTTCTGAGGCCCTTAATAAATTGTCCAGGGCAGACCATGATTTTTATCATACCTGTTCTTTGCTGTTGCTGTGACTGAGCACTTACCAGCTTCTCAAATCACCCATGAGTTAATTTTTGAAGTATTCACCCAGTTATTTGGTGCATTGCAGTTTAATACATGGCCGCATTAGTTCCTAAGGCACAAGAATTGTTTCCTCTCCATAAAGGACAGGCTCGAGGAAATCAGTTTTCCAGTTGTATTGCTGGTATGAATTTTTCTCTGTGTGGGGATTGGAAACCCTCATTTCTTAGACATTATTAAAGAAAGTGCAATCTGTTCCTCACAGTAAAACAATAAATAAAACATCAAGTGCATTAAATTAAACACGCTGGATCAAAGCTATTTACTTTAGAAGATTACTCGGTACGTGAATTTAAGCTACTTGTCAAATATCAGGATTACGGCCATGAAATGGTGCTCTTTTCTGTCTTGAGCGGTGGAAATAAACCTGGATTCAGCATTTCCCATGTGTTTCCCCTTGTGCCGTGATGTCCTACTGCCCACACTGATTTGCTATGTGCTAGATGTGCTTTTGTGGATGGTCTCTCGGGTGTCCTCCTGGGCCAGCTCCAGGGCAGCTTGCTTTTCTCACTGCGATCATAGGGCCACAGTGATGAGATATGCTTGCATTGGTGTCCAGGAGAATTATACATGGATGTTTGTTAGGTCAGTGTTGGGATGGCATCACCAAGCATGGACCATGCTTTGCCACCAGGAGAAGAAAGGGGTGTGCATTGCTCAGGGACCCAGCTGCTTGCTTTTGTTCTGCTGGGCTGTCATTAGGGCCTGCATTCGCTGCATTTAATTTTAGGCATCTACCTGGCACATCCCCCAGTTGCCCTGAACTCCATCTCCAGGATTACAGCCATGAAACAGTCTCTGGAGCTGTAAACCCTGCATGTTGACACACGGATGATGATGCACTGTGCTGCATCCAGAAGCCTCCTGACATGTCACCAGCCCCAGGCTTCTGTGTCTGGTTTGTCCGTCCCAGGAAAGATCAGAAGCACCCAAGCCTGGTTTCCTATGAGGCAGAGGTCAGATCGTCCCTGGCACAAACACCAGAGCAGAGATCTCCCGCCTTTCTCAAAGCCACAGGCTCCCAGCCCTGCTCTGGGCTAGCTGGGCCACCCACCCCACATTCCCTCCGGGGCAGACAGCTAAAGGTAGGAGGTCCATGTCACCTCAGGTCCTGAGCTGCTGGGCTCAAGGATGGCAAATGACACAGGTGGCCCATTTTCAAGGCAAAGGATGCACTTCCTGGGCTTCCCAGTGTAGCACTGATCATCATGGCTGGAGCAGCCCTGAGGGCAGCCACGCTGGTTAGCCACAAAAATTAGCAGGCAGTTTCTCGGCATTAACTACTGCTGTGGGTTTCATTTGATTAGTATCAGCAAAGGATTTCAGCTCAGATTTATATTTGTAATTCAGTTGTCTACTCAGTGTCTGGTATCTTGTATTCTTTCCCATCATCCCAAGATGACAATCAGCTCATTCCCAAAGAGTACATGGGATACACTTGAAAGCACACGACTTCACTCTACTTGCAGAGCACAAATTGCTTCCTCTGTCCAAACGCTTGCTCCTAGCACGCTGGTTTTCCCACAGCACTTTGGGTGCATTTTATCTCCTTAAAGGCCACAGAGGAATCCACATTGTCACACACAAAAAAGTGGTCTTGAATGAATTAGTCTTTGTATCTCAGCTGGAAAATTATAATTTGAACCATTCCACTGAAGCGGTGAAATAATATGCACAAAGTGCCTGAGAGGAGCCCAGCTTGGAGGCTTCTAGTGGAAAAAGAAAGTTCAGATAGACAAAAAAAAACCTGGCATGAAGGAGAATGTCATGAGATCAGCCCATAGAATATGCTGAGGAAGACAGAAAGGGACTGAACAAATCTAAGTAATTTGGGTAGCAGTTTGCATTTATTAAGTTCTGGCTCATCAGATGTATCAAATTAGGCAAGCGCACAAGTGCCATGTTTATCATACCAGGCTCCTAACGAGCATCCTCTGTCTTAAGGAGCTCGGTTCAAACAAACAGATGCAGACAAGGGAATGGCTGGGAGGTAATGAAGTGGTGAGAGGAATGTATGTTGAATTCAGCACTTCCCTGGCTAACTATCAAGCCATTAGTCTCACAAGAGATTCCCAAACATTGCACATGAAAGATAGGCTCTCTTACACCACGTTGTTTAAGCAGCCTCAGCCGTGTGTCTGCTGCTGAGAGAGCCCAGACCCAAGCCCAGCTCCCACTTCCATGGAGAAGTTTGGAGAAATCTAGGATTCCCGGGGGTGCAGGATTTGCTGATGATGTGAACCAGGCCTGTCTTGCCTTCTTCCACACAGACTTGCTTCCTGCATTAAAATTTTGTTCAAGTGCTTCGTCTAGTCTAACCGAGCTGCTAGACTGAAGGCAAGTGCTCTGATATTTAGCATGAATATCCCAAATGGCATTTTCATTCGTTCCTTCTTGTTGCACGCTCCGACTGTAACCAGTAGCCATGAGCAGCAAACTCATTTGAAATCACCCCAGGAAAGAAAAATATAAGCAAGTCCGGAGTAGATATCATATGCAGAGATAGACAATTTCTCCTTAAACTCAGCTACCCCTGTATCTCCCAAACAGTAAATTCACAGATACGGTCTTAAAACCTAGTTAACAGGTAAAGAGGCTTATATCCTGGATAGAGATTAGTTTTGCATACCAGAAAGCTGATACATGTCTTCAGTACCTAGATGACTGTATCTCTGCACTTCAGTTGTGGCCATTTCACAGAAAGATTAGTTGACTTGTCCCACATCCTAGGTCTCTTACTAGGTTTATAGAAGTCTGAGATTTAAAATAATTTTGGAATGTTTTTCTGAACAAGTACCTAGTACTTAGTGGGGGATTGTAAATGTTTTTGGAGTAGTGGTGTCACAGCTCTCAAAGGGTAACTTTAACTTCTCTTAAGGATTTTCTAAATTTAACCATTTCAATGTGTCTTAAGATTATATGTATTTACCCCTTAATCATTCTTATTATTCTTGTCTGAGTTTTCTTCTTTTTTCCATTTAGGGTTGGAATTACCATTAATTTCCATGTAGTCTGTGTAGTGATCCCTTTGCCAGAGATGCACACAGCAGTTACGTACGAATTGATTATAGCCAATAGTCTTGGTTTACTGTTTCATAAATCTGTGTCTCAGATGATAACCTCCACCCCAATCTTCATTTTCAAATTGTATTTCTTCCATTAAATATCTGCATTTTGGATCACTCTCCCGCCCTGGCATTCACTGTCCTAAGTTAAGTCTTGTTTCACTGTTTCCTCCTCATATTTCTAAGTGCTCAGTGCAACACGGATGTTGGCTGCATGTTTCAAAGTAATTTCAGATGTGGATGTACTCATTCCTTTTTATTCTCAAGAAATTAATGAGCATGTTAAATAAAACCAGACACCAACTTTAATCTTTTTACCGCTCCCCTCAGTATCTCTGCTTTTCACAGTATGGAACAGCTACTATTTCTTCTTGTTCTATGGTTCTTCCATCAGTTTGCTATCTGGATAAAGCGTTTCAGGGTTTCACATCTTCTCCACTCTAAATGTCTCTTGAGATATTGTACTAAAAGTTTTATTCCTTTCACTGCAACATTGCCTTCCATTCATTCGAGCCTATTTGTCCATGTCTAAACCAGGGTTGTGGTTTATTTGGTGCAATGAGTTCTCTTCCTGTGTACGTGTGAATATGCAAAGGAGACTAAAAATGAGCATATAGGCTTAGCACCCCTGCTGTTTCTTGCTCCTAGTACTGTTTGTGTCTTGAACTATAATTTACCCTCAAGGATACAGCTAATGCGGGTTCCTCCTTCTCACATAATCCTCTTTCTGTTTATGGAGACAGCAGGAGACATGGGCTGACCTGTTGGGTTGTGTTGCCCATCCATGGAGAACAGGGAAGGTTGATCTTGGCAGTGTTTTGCAGGACTTTGCTCAGACCACCTTGCAATGACTCAAGCTCAGACTGTTCCCTCTGAGAGCTGATGCTACCATCTAGCAGATTTCACAGCCAGGAATCATTTTTTGCCCCTGGCTTCTTCTTTGCTCATTTCATCCCTTTCATCCAGGTGCCACATCTCATTTCTGCACCTTTCAGCTTGACCAATACCTCCAGCGCCTTTGGGACAACCTATCTCCGGTTACATTTCTGCACTTGACCCAGTAACTGAAGGGGTGGATGACACCACCTAGGTTGTTTTGCTGCCCCTATTAAACATTTCTGATATCTGCTAAAAAGTGTTGTAGTATCTGTAATCTGTGGCCATGCAAATGGATAGCTGCATCATATCATACAGTGACTTCTTAATGCAAATGGACACCTCTTAATTCTCACAGCATTTGAAAATGAGCATAATTTTGTTTGAATGGAAGTTTTTCAGGGCCAAAATCCTATTCCCATGAAAGCAAATGGGAATTTTTCCTCTGTCTTTCATGGAATCTAGATCTGGCAAGCCGTGAATGCAGATCTGTCACATTTCTTTCTCTTTCTTCATTAAGTTACTGTGATTTTTTCCTGGGAATCAGATTAGTGAATTTTCATTTGACCGAATACCTCTCTGAGGTACCTCAGTGAGACTGGAACATTTCCTGTGGCTATCGTATCCGCTTCAATATCCTTCAAAGTGAATGTCACAGCCCTTAACCATTGAAACAGGCTTTTCTTTCACAGCCGCAAAACAGCAAACCAGCCTGGATAAGATGAGAGGGACACCATAAATATTACATAGGGTCTGAGGCATTTACTGGAAATTCAACAGGAACTTTTCCAGCTTCCCACTGGGAGAGATTTCTTGGGAATCGAAAACTCTCTGGAGTTTATAATAACTTCTTAAGCGATATTGGGATTTTTAACATTCCGTATTACACAACAGGAAGCAGAATCTTAATAGAAATGTGCACACAGTTGCCTTTAATAGGAAACAGAGTCCATGCAGTGGTGAAGGAATATTTAAAATATACTTTCCCTTTCTTTTCTTTTTTATTCTTTTAAAAGTAAACCTGATTTTAGGTAATTTTAAAGTTACTGAACTCTTTATACTGCTGGATTTAATTAAAAGCGTGCAGGGTGAGGCATGATAGTCACAAGGGCAACCTCTCCTACTCCACAGGCCAACTGGATCCTCACTCCAGTTCTCTCAAAGTTGCGGGGCTGGGATGAGAAGTCCGGGAGAAGAGGCTGTCATACAAGTGTTGTCAGGCTTCAGCTTTGAGTTTGCAGATGCTTTTGTATAGATAGGACTTTAAGCTGAATCTAGACCCAGGCATTTTTCAACATCAGTAGGACCTGCTAAGCTTCAGGCTGGAGCAAGCTGAGCTTCCCATTGAGCCCCTCCAAGCTTCAGGCTTCACATTGGCAGTGTCTGGTTTCGTTCATCTAGAATACGAGCATAGGATGCAAAAGCCTGACTGGGAATTGCAAGCACACATGAAGGGAATAGGGTGCTGGTTAGGTCTACAAGCCAGACTTCTGACTCCTCACTTGTGCCGAGTATCAGAAAAGGCAGGTGGAAAGGTAGGGCCATTCCTCAAAAAGGGGTTTCCATCCCCTCCTTGAAAGTGCCAAATGCCTCCCTTTCCCATTTACACGGGTGAAAAACCACAGTCAGTACAACATATGCAGCACACCGTACTTAGCACCTCCTCAGTAACTCCTTCACAGCGGATTTACTCGCTGGGATCCTAATTCACTGAGCCATTGCTTAGCTTTGTGCTGCTACAGAGGGAGTTATGTGGCTGGCTGAGGTTAAGCATGTGGTCGGGGTGGTTTGCTGAACAGGGTTTGCTGGCCATATAGGCAACAACTGACAGCAAGGAAGGATTCCCCCTGCTCCTCACCCTGGAGAACTATCTTTTTGCTCTGGCATTCAAGAAATACCTAGACCATTCAATAGTCATAAATGTTTTTCCTGACTTTCAGCTAAGAGAAATTCCTTCCAACTGATGTTGCTTTTTTGTACAAACCACAGGGTACATCATCTTAAATTGAACCCAACCCTTTCACTTTAAGGTGATTTGTGGCTGTTTCTTGGGTCTGAGCGAAGAATGGGGCTTGAACTTCTCCTTCCCCACAAGCAAGTGGCTGGTGAGTAACACTTGTGAGTAAGCCTCATCAGATGTCTGTGCAAATGAACCTTTCCCCCACCCAGTCTGAAACACGTACAAAGTGATCCAAAGAAAGTAGGGGTTTTCTGTGAAAGCAGGCCAGCAGGAGGACTTGAGCATGCCTTGGCAGTGGAGCTTACCTCCAACTGCAAGGAAACTCTGGCCAGAATCCGGACTCCTTGCCTCACCCGTGTTTCATTTCCAAATTTAAATGTGGGATAATGTTTACAGTAAATACAGGTCACCTTCATGTCTGGGAAGGAATTTCATCTCCACGCATTTCTGTGCTTTCAAGAGAGTTGCATTTTATAGCAAGTCTTATTTATAAGCGGTTGGAAAGAGGCTTGTTTTTTAATAAATGAGTAATCAATGTGTAGCACCCAGCAGCTTGCTGTTGGTAGCATATAATTTTCCTGTCTGTAACGTGTTCAAGGAGCTCTATTGACCATTTATGAACTCTGTGCATCACTTGGAAATCAGACTGTGCTGTGAAGTGTGCTTGATTGCTGCAAAGACAGCTGAAAAGGCAAATATAAGAGGCCATGTAAAAAGGAAATCTCATGCCTGAGAGTTGCACTAGGTTGTGGGTGCTTTAGGATCACACTGTCAGACCACAGTGAGAAAAGAGCTCCTGTGCTTTTTCAGCCTCTCCCAAAAAAAGCAGAACAGACTGAAATTTTGTCCTGGAAGTTTCCTTGCATGGTCATCCCCACAGTCTGGTACTTTTTGCTTGTGTTTGTAGTCATTTCCAGGCAGAGCTCTTGTCAATAATAACTAAACTGAGACTGAGATCTGGTTGGAAAGCCTTTTTTTCCCCTGTGCCAGAGGGTTGTATGCTGTGTTCAGGTTTAGATAAATCCTTACCAAAACAAGCTTGGAGGGACTGTGGACTTCCATCCACAGAGCTGTAGTGGATGGAAGAGTGTTTCCAGCTAAAAACATGATTTTAAAATGATGCTAAGGTGGGAAGCAGCTCTGGCCAATGCAGTGGCTTCTGGGGATGGGAACATGTAGCTCCTTCTGTGCTGTTTTCCCTTTAAAGTGGAAGCTGTGTCCTTGCCTGGTGTTGCAGGAGTCCTGTCTTCACCTGCTCACCCTGCACCTGAGCTTCAGAGTTGTGGCCAGCACAGATGGGCAGTGGGCTTTGCAAGCTGATGAGAGAGGACATCAGCCCCAGCCCCAGCCAGGAGGGATGGGAAGGACTGGGTAACTCTCCTATCATCTGCTTTTTGCTGCTCTGCGATGGAGCATGGGAGGGAAAGCCAATGACAGGTTAGGCCTTTTACTTCGCTCCAGCTCCCACTCTTCCCTGCAAGCCATGTATAACCTCAGTTTCAATGTCTGTGTGCCCTTAGGACCCAGAAGACACATATTTCCTTTTCAGTGCTGCTCCTGGCCCATGGTGTCATTTTAAAAAGTCATTTCACAGCTACCTGCCTTAGCTCATGGCTATCTCTCACTCCTCTCTAAGTGATGCTGAGCATGTGGTCTATCCAGGGACTAAGTTACCTGTAAAGAGATCAAAGAAAGGTCCTGGTAACAAAATTATTTATTAGCTAGTGGCTCCTGACCTTTCCCATTTCTGGGTCTGCAGTCCATTTCTGTTTGCAATTTTGAGCAAGTTTGGACAGTTTTGGCAAGTTTGGTGTCAGGAGTTTCTGATCTGCAGCTGTCAGCAAGAAAAGAGGATCTGAATGTATTTTTGCCTTTCCATGACTGAAAGTTGCTGTAAGTCCCAGAAAGGCTTTTCCAACATTAAAAACATTTTATGGCTTCTATCCTGAGGCACATTTAAAAAGGCTTGATTTTCATAAGTTGGATAGTAAGGTAAAAATCATCTCCTATTCTGATTTCTCAAATCTACCCCTCCTCCCAATTAGTACCAGAACTGTCTCTTCTGCTCCTGAGCATTAAATTCAATTGCTTAGACTTGTTAAGAACTCTAGGTTTAGCTTCCTGCTTAAAGCTGTAATTTTAGAATCTTGGTGGGTATAAATAGACACAAATACACAATGCAGTTATGCTGGCTGACATGAACTGGGAATAAGGCCCAAACATTTATTCCTCCTCTTCACCTCTGCTGTCTGTCTTTTGAATGCAGACAAACACACATACCCACACGCACACTTGTACAGACCGAGACACTGGAAAGGTCTTTGGAACTTAATCTCCTGCAAAATCTATAGCTTTCCTTCTACTGTGTAAATTGATCTGTAGGTTTATTGGTGAAATCTATATATGAAATAAAATGGCCATAACAGGAACTGTGTGCAGATCTTTTATGGCATTTTTATATGACAATTTGCAAGAATACAAAAGTCTGCAAATTAATATGGTGACCTACCAGAAACGCTGGAAGTTTATCATTCCTTCTCTATGACTTTATGTATACAGTGTTTGGAGGAGGAGGCTTTTTCTGTTGGGTTTTTTTTTCCTTCTTCTTCTGCTTTTTTTTTAAAAGAATAATAGTTACAACCCAGCAAATGCTTTTGGAGTTAAAGGGGAAATCATCTCCCATAAGTCTGTCTGGAATGACTCAGCTATGTGTTGGGGATCTGCAGTGTAAAACTGAGGACACGAATGTGTTTCTCATCCATTTCTTGAGGAATAGCTGCTTCCCACACAGCCCCGTGGGTCCTTGCTTACAGCTGCCATCCCTCCACCGTGGCCGAGGGCCATGCTCAGCCCTCAGGGACGGGTGGGAGAAGCAGGAGTCTGTAGGAGCCATGTACGTGCTCACATGTTAGTACACACGGATGGACCAACATCAGCAACAGGCAGATCTGATTTTCTCACATAGCAAGCGAAGGACATATGGTTTGGGGTCAGCCATCATGGGATCAGCAGGGCACATTGATCCCATGTTCACGGGGCACCACCCCAAAGGGCTCCTGCAGCTGGAGTTGGCAGCCACGAGAAGGCCGTCTGTAAGCAGTGGACATTGCATATCACACGTTATCTTTGCCTTCTCCCACTCGAGCTCTGTGCTTGGCAGCTCTCCGCATCAGCCTGTCACTGCAGCCTATATGTGTGCAAAGCAGCTGATCAGAACTATTTGGTCAAGACGTTTCTTTTCTCCTCCCACATGAAAAATGGCTTTTAGACATACTACTTCTTGTGGAGAGATTTTCCTTTGCATGGACATTCCTGGAGGAGGAGGGGATGTCCAAAACACTGAATTGCCTATGGAGGATGTAAACATTCAACAATGCTTAAACTGTGGAAAATAACCCTGAATACATCCATTTTCACTGGACCTGAGTGCTTGAACATGGGTTTTTTTGCAGCAATAATGTATGATTAACTCTAAGTGGCTTCCATGACTGTTAAGTCCTTTTCTGAGGGCCTGATCTGCACTGGCTGCTCAGGGTGTGAATTCCCAGTGTTGTCATCCTTGCCCCTTCTCAAGCTTTAAATCCCTCCTGGCAAATAGCATCTGAGGGGATGGTCTGCATCAAGCTGGATTCATAGGAAGCAGGCAAGAAAGGAGGGGGAATATTTTCACATTCTTTTGAAACATACGTTGGAAAATTTCCCTAGGAAAGAAAAGCGCTTACGCAGCTTTGGTTACTGTACATGTGCTTTGGATTGTGTGAAACCCTATCTGCTTTTTCTCAGCGGAGTCCTGATCCCCATATGAGAGAGGCAGACAGACAGGCAGACCAGCAGACCCAGTAAAGGTGACTTGCTGCAGAGCCCCTTCAAGATCCTGCAGGCAAGGGCTGAGAAATTACCCCACCACCACCTGCATTTGTTGGTCCAGGTGGGTGAGAGGAAGATGAGGAGATATTCCTCCTTGGGTTCAAGCCCAAAGGACCTGTGAAAGCAAAATATTCAGGGTGTAAAATCTTTGCTAGAAAAGATGGTTATGGCTTCAAAACGCCTCAGACTTCTTATCAGGGAGATGAGTCTTAAGGGTTAGAGGGTCTGTTCCCCTACTTTAAATCTTGATACTGCTTGTGCAGCTGGATACTCCCTGCCCGTGGTGGAGCGTGCTTGGGATGGCAAACCCAGGACAAGGCCCCTAACAGCATCCATGTCCAGGAGGGCAGCAAAGGACTGATCAAACACTCAGAGTTCTGCCCGATTCATTTCAAGTCTCCGGTACCTCCCTGTCTTAAGTGTTGAAGGTCTCACCTCCTGTCCAGCAGTTTCTGGGGCTAAATGCTGAGATAGCTTTCTTTGCCTTTCCTGGAAATGAAAAGATTCCAGATAGCTTTCTTTGCCTTTCCTGGAAATGAAAAGATTCCCTCCTCTTCTGTGCACGTGTGTCTCAAAAAAGAGTCTGGGGAAAGAAATTATTGTGGGCATGTGTTCTTGTGTTATGTGTGAGGGCAGCCATGCTACCGCTTTAGACGCCAGCAAAAATGACACCTTTTTGTTGCTCCTGGCAGGATCCAAGGTGGAAGGCACCTGTGAGAGGTACAGAAAAGCCCCCTCGTGCTGTAATGGAAACGTGGTGCTGGAGAGAGCAAAGGGCAGCTTCCAGGAGACGGGTGGGCTAGCACTATGGTTTCTCCACTGCTGCCACCCATGGAAATGTGTGTCCCTGCAGGGGCTCGGCATATATGTGAGGAGGAGGAGGAGACAGCTCCCTGAAGGGGGGGTGAGGCAGGGGAAGCATTAGGAATGTGAATACCACAAAAAACAAATCTGTTGTCAATTACAGCCCAGCAGTGCTGCTAGCAGCCGCTGCTTCCCAGGCTGGACCCTCACCCTATACAGATATCTCAGGCACTCCTGGACTCATCTTGGCTAAAAGCTAGGCAGGGTCTGGTGGAAGAGCAATTAGGGGGCAGCTTACAGTCTCCTGAATCAGCATTTTGAAGGCTAGGCACGCTGAATTACCCGCCTCCCTTCCCCCAAGGCCTGTGTGTATATATACAGATATAAAATACACATATAGCTATATGTTAGCACACACACTCCCGCCTCTGTGAAATGTCAGCCAAAAAATAACTCAAATATTGCTCAGCCTGGTTCAAATGCTGTTAGGCTTCAGAAATTACGCCCCCCTCCAGGAATGGGTAAGAGCTGACACAAAGCAGTAATAACCAAAAATTTCCCAGCTGTTCTGTCTGGCCTTTTGAAAACAGGAATTCCTTGGTACAGAGCCTGAAACCTTACTCTTTCCATTCGTCAATGCCTGAGGGCGCTAGCATTAAAAGGATGTATGAGAAAGGATTTATTGTCAGCAAGGTGCTTGTAGCAACAACACTATTTTTTTAAAGACCTGAGTATAGGCTGACATTAGGAGGATGGGGGTTAACCATTGCTAGGTCTGTTTTTCTTCCCAAGATTGTCTGCATGAAGAGCCACTTGCAAGAAACACCTTATGCTCCGGAGTCCAATGGCCCTATAGTATTAGCAGGGACAGCTCATAGCTCTTCATGGTTTAGTCAAGTTGGCTGCAGTCAAGGCTAAAGAAACATGAAGCAGAACAGGATCATCTCAGGAGAGCACCATGGGATAACAAGGTATGATGTTCTGCTTGGCCTGTTTTACCTGAGTTTTCTCTGGGGACATCAATTCTCAAAGGCTGGTGGAACAAACTGCAGATGAATGCAGGAACAGTCTGTGATTCCCTTAGCTGCTGTCAGAGTATGTGTAGACTGTTCCTACAAGTTCAGGACTAGAATGGGGAGCAGTTTTCATCAAGACCTGGATCAAGAGTGGAAGCTGTTCTCTTTTGAGTTCCTAGTGCAGAGGACCCAAGGCAGGCAGCATCCCCATGAGAGTATCCCTGGCCAGGGCCACAGGAGCAATCTGGCAGAACGAAGGAGCTTTAAAATGCTCCACCGAGCCTCAGTCTGTCTTCCATAGGTCTTTGGAACATGACTTGGTGAACTGAAGCTTCATGTAAAACATGCAAAAGCCCAGATCCTGTTGCAGGGGCTGATTACATGGTATATCTCACCTTAATAACATAGAAGCCCACAGCTTTTAAAACAGCACATGATTCCTCCAGCTTATAACACTACTGCAGCTATTCCCAAGGCAGTCAAAACCTATAGTTTTTTAACCTGGAAATTTTCCCTTCATAGCTTGTGACATTGTCTCCAGCTCAGAAAGTTGTTAGTAATGTGTCTTCAGTTGCATGAAGGGTGCTGCACAAATTTATGTTAAACTTCATGCTTCCTTTGACAAAAGCAAATCTGTGGGAGCTCAGAGCTTTCTTCCTTTCAGCCTCCCCCCAGGCCATCCACATCTTCACTCCATCTGAGGATACAAACATGCAGCTATTTCAGTGCAGAATCCTATTGTTCACAGAGTGCTTTGATGACAGAAACCAAACTTTGTACTTGGAGTGCTTAATTGGGTAGCAGTGCAAACTGATTTATAGCAGTGTCTGTAGCTGTGTTCTACATTTTACTAATGCTCTGTGCATAGTCGTGCTACTAAAGTCAGATCCTTTCAGTCAGAACTCCACACATGAGGCTGAATATTGGGATCTGGTCACTGTGATAAAATTTTGAATAATCAGTATCTCAAACAGTTGGAAATACCACTGATATTTCTTTTAGGAAGTGTTACTTTTAAAGATGTCTTTCAATGCATATATGCACAAGGAAAATTCTGGTGAAAAACACTTAGACTTGGTGAGCATTTTGGAGTAAATGTAAAAGATGGCCTAGATGAAAATTTGAAAAAGACAAGTCATGATTTGTATCATGGCTTTAACAATGATTAGATTGATATTTTGGTAAAAAATGCTGCAAATATCCTGGAAGAGAAGGTTGAAAAATGCCTAGTGCTTATTTTGGCTCTAAGAAACCTGTTTTTCTGAAGGTGAAGAGCATCTGCAGCGCCTGTTGATTTCAGAAGGAGGACACTACCTCCAGGATTTGAACACCACATGATGGAAACAGTTAAACACGAATCATTCATCACATAAGCCAGCACTAAGAAAATGATCTCATATTTATTTATGTCCCTAGCCAAATTTGTACTCATTTCCTCTGTGAAAGGTAATAAATTACCTCAGCTGGAGTCTTCAGCATCAAGCTTTTAAGCAACACGATGCTTTGCTTGTAGTATAAAGAGGTCACGACTTTTGCAACTGAGTGGACAGGAAGGACCACCGTGACGGCTGCTACACACCACCTTTCCAGGACCACCTTTTCCCAAGGGCCGGTGGGGGCTCAGGACCATTAGTCTATGCCTTCTTGCATGTCTCAGGAGACAATGCTTCTCTGTGCCATGTTTCTGAAATTAAGAGGCCTTTCAACTACTTCACTGGCCAGCCCTTCAGCTATGCTCTTACTAGAAGTAAGTAGGGAAGCTGAAGACCTGGGGTCATGGTTACATCAAGGAAGTTAATCTGTAAGTGAAATATAAAGAGCTAACCTATAAATAACAGTAAAAATTTAATCATTTGGCATAAGCTATCAGCAAGTCCATTGAACATATAAAGTCTCTTTAACCAAGGTGTAAAATCACCTTCATCACTTACCATCATTTTGTTTCTGACCATTAGTAATTTGTACATACAGCATGTGTACAGTGTCCAGTACTCATTTCTTGTTTAGGCATCCAAGAATTCATCATGGAGCTGGGAAGAAAGATTCACTAGTATATCCAGTTCTAAGAGTACCTGTTTTGTATTTTTAAGTTAATCAGTATTTCCAGTAACTGGTAGGGCTGTGTAAGTGGAGACATAGTTGGTAATATTTTAATTATAGTTATATTCCATGTTTTATTTAAATTAACTTTTTTCTTTTCCAGTCTAAGTAATGTTACAATGTTATTTTTATGATGTAGTTCTGTGGTTTTTAAAATAAGGCCCACAAAACCCTGCAGGCTGACTGTCCCGGAGCTAGTCCATGGGTTACACCAGGCTGCAGATTTGAAGAGCTCCCCTCACTAGCTGATATGAAGCTTTATGTCCCACTGCCCCAGGGCCTGATATATTAGATGTGTTCCCCAGTACGGGCCCTGTTGCTGCTTAATAGTTACACACACATAAAAATTAAGACAGATTTGGGAACCGCTTACCTACTACATTCTTGTTCTCAAAGGGACATGGCTTTGTCAGTGTTTTACAAAGAATTAACCCTAAGGGATGACCTTGGAGAAAGAAGTATTTAAGTGGTTCAGAAAGAGCTAAAACCTGGTCCCATAACAATCAGAGCAGGTTTTGCCATTGTTTTATGAAATTGGAAGAGATTCAGAGCATCCTGTGATGGCTGCTTTGGGTTATGGGAGTTATGATTATGGTTTCTATTGCTGTTCTTTGAGTTGCAGCTAGCACCGGATGCATAAATTTCAGAAAGTCATGGTTTTGGTGAATAAAATAGGGACAGGCTGTGGAAATGGAGGAGGATGGGGTGGGATGAGGACTCCAGGTGAAATTTCAACCTGTGGGGTGGGAGGGATCATAAAATCATAGAATGGTTTGAGATGGAAGGGACATTAAAGACCAACTAGTTCCAACACCCCTGCCATGGGCAAGGACACCTTCCACCAGCCCAGGTTCCTCACAGCCCCGTCCAGCCTGGCCTTGAACACTGCCAGGGATGGGGCAGCCACAGCTGCTCTGGGCAGCCTGGGCCAGCGTCTCACCACCCCCACAGTAAAGAATTCCTTCCTTGTATCCAATATAAATCCACCCTCTTTCAGTTTAAAGCTGTTGCCCCTTGTCCTATCCCTACATACCTTGTATAGAGACCTTCCTCAGCTTTCTTGTCAGCCCCCTTCAGGCACTGGCAGGCTGCTGTAAGGTCTCCCCAGAGCCTTCTCATCTCCAAGCTGAACAACCCCAACGCTCTCAGCCTGTCTTCATAGGAGAGGTGCTCCAGCCCTCCGAGCATCTTCTTGGCCCTCCTCTGGACCTGCTTCAGCAGGTCCATGTCCATCTTATGTTGGGGGCCCCAGGGCTGAAGGCAGTGCTCCAGGTGGGGTCTGACAGGAGTGGAGCAGAGAGGGAGAATCACCTCCCCAAACCTGCTGGCCACACTGCTTTTGATACAGCCCAGTATATGGCTGACTTTCTGGGCTGCTAGCGCACATTGCTGGGCTCTGCTGAGCTTCTTGTGCACCAACACCCCCAAATCTTTCTCCTCAGGACCGCTTTCAATCTATTTGCTACCCAGCCTGTATTTGTGCTTGGTATTGCCCCAACCCATGTGAAGGACCTTGAACTTGGCCTTGCTGAACTTTACAAGGTTCGCACAGGCCCACCTCTCAAGTCTGCCAAGGTCCCTCTGGATGACATCCCTTCCATCCAGCATGTTGACCACACCACACAGCTTGGTGTCATCAGCAAACTTGCTGAGGGTGCACCCAATTCCAGTGTCCGTGTAACCAACAGAGATGTTGAACAGCACCAGTGCCAGTGCCAGCCCCTGAGGAACGCCACTTGTCATGGATGTGTGGTACTTTTCATTACCCCACTATGGAGCCAATCTGAAATTCTGAAAAGATCTTGCCTCTATAAAATTACTTGTACTTGCTACAGAAGGACTTCTTCATAGTTGTACCAATGATGGTTATGATGGTGTCAACCCAGCTGAGAGCCCTGAGACAGACATTCTTCCCTCTGGATCTGCAAGTGTGGCAGAAGAGCATTTCTAGGGGAGGATATGGTAACAACAGTCATTTCTTATAAGCAAGGAGTTGTCACAGAGTGCTTTTAGAAGCAGAGTCTGTCTCCAAGACAGAGATGCATATCTCCAAGAAAGCTATGGCATCTATACAATCTACATTTGTACACCTTTTAGACAGGTGTTCATTCGTGTGTTTCGCTAGAAATATTCAGGTAACATTTTCCAACAGTGTAAGAGTCCAAAGGAAGTTTTTATAAACTGCCCAGGCTGGAACTGGCTGATTTGGAAAGTTGGCACTATGAAATTTATAAGATTATTCCCACCTCTTATACAAGTTAGGTTGTTTGTATGTAAAATTGTTTTCCTTAAACAATTCACAAAACAAAGGACAGCAATGACAAACAGGAATTTTCCCTAAATCACCAGCTCTATAAAAACCTGGTTTTTCTGGTGCAGTAGGGCAAGCAAGGTGCCAGTCACGTGACACAGGAGAGGTGTAAGGTGGGGCCGTATCAGTGGCGTGTGCGACTCCAACCACGCAGAAAAGAAACCACAGTTCATTTGCTGATTTGAGGATGGAGGTGCTGGGCTGGGAACTGGGGCACCAGGCTGGGGGAAGAGAGTTCAAGACTCTTGTAAAGGCGTGTGGCTTCTGGCTTCTAGAAGGCTTTGGGTATGCTGGCATCAAAGTTTTTGCCAATCCCTGTCATAACAGGTGAGCATCTCACTGTCTTTAACATAACCTTCCTCAAACCCTGTATTTCAGTGTGGAAACAGCAGCAGAAGGCATTTTGTCTCCAGGTGTATGGGGACCTTGCTGTAAGGACTGAGCCTGGGTCTCCCAAGCTCCAGGCGCTGACTGAAATCCCCAGACAGCTCCTGCTCTCTTCCTCTGCAGCTGCTGATCTGGAAAAAGCTGTAGTCATAATTTGGTGCTAAATCTCTTCAGATCAAATAGCTTCGTTCTTAACAAAATAATCCCATAGAATGCTTTGACTCTCAGCTGAGAGCAGGAGGAAGATCTGGGCAGTGTATTACAGTCAGGTCATGGCACCAGGAGATTAAGTTTTACTACATGTGCTCTGGCAACACAGCTCACACAGAAGTGATGTTTATGGCATGCACACCACTGTTCTGTCTCTTAATTCTTAATCCTTTGCCCATCACGGTATGGTTGGGGAGTTTTCTTAGGAGAAAGCAAGGCTAATTTCTAGGCTTACTGTTGAGAAAAAAAAATAATAAAAATCTGGCTGTGAAGTTTTCCTCCTTTCTTTTTTTAAGCTGCCAGACAAGTTGACTGCTCTGCCCTGCCTGTCTCTGTTCATTTCTGGAGTGTGTATGTCAGGTGCGGCATGAGCCAGATGTATCAAGGGTAGGTTCATCGCCAAAATAGCTCGATCCCCTGACACCCACTTTGTTCTTCTGCTGACAGTACCACATGGTCATGAGGCCAAGACCACCATGTGCCTCCTGTTTGGAGCTCAGGGCAGAAAATAAATGGTTTTCTGCATCATCGCTGCTACTCAGACCCACAGAGTAAGGAACAAAAGAGTCACTTTGAGACCAACTCATCTGCCACATGGCAGCATGTTAATAAGACTGTGGATTAGCAATCCGGCATTTAAAATCATTATCGTGTTTTTTCCCCCAGCCCTACAAACCTGGTGGTGGTAATGAAAGTCTGAAGCCATGGTTTTGGTTCTTTTCTAATTTAAAGGTTAGACACCAGACTGTATGTCAAGAGATTTGGTGGCTGGTCTTTAACTGTACTGTAAATCTCTTTCCATTTCCTCTGACCAAATCTGGAAAAAAAAGATGGAGTCATGACCCAAAACAAAATCCCCAGCAGCTGTCAAGTTGCTGGCATACTTCTATGCCTCAGGGAAACTCCGTTATGCCCGTGAAATCCCAGATTTTATTTTAGGGTATCATAATACTGATAATCAGAGGACCTGTCTCTAAGGATCTGTTCTACAGAAATATTTGTGATTTTCAGAAGAACACTTTCTCTGTTACCAGTAGTTCTTACTGAACCTTCAGGTAGCTTGCATCCATGTTTGTGAAGTATTTTGCTAAGCATGTCAAAAGAAGGTGAATAAATGGCAGATGGGTAGTTTACAGTAAAGAAAATTTCCTGAGAGGTTTTTTCGGAGAAAATGAGGAGATGCTTTCAATACGTGAAGGTCTCAGCCACCTAGACACATCCACATTTCAGACATAGTACAGATATCCAATAAAGCAAAACACAACTCTCCTTAACTCTAGAGCTGCAAAGGACACATTTATAATTGGAGGCTCAGGAACAAGGGGGTTGTGGTTCAGTCCTACTTAACACTTCCCAGCCTCTATGTGAGCTTGAACTTTCAATTCATTCAACACATTAATGCTAAACATTGTTGAAGCCACCAGGTCTCTCTCCAATGGATTTCCTATCAAAACAACTTATTTTACAGGATATCTCTGTTCTCAAATACACAGTTACTTAAAACTGCTGGGAAACGTTTGGCTAGGCTTGTTCAGAACTGGACCTTTGTTCACTTACAAGGTTCATGAACCTTCACAGCTCTCTAGGCGAACTTAGCCTCACTTTCCCATGTACAACCAGATCCCAGTCCAGGTCAGTCTCATTTGGTTTCGTGTTTCACTACAGACATTTTTTTTACAGCTCAAGTTTTAAAGACCTGAGCGTGGGACAGATACAGGGCTCCCATAAACACAGGCAATAGCCATGATAATAGTCGTACATCTCTTTTGTTGTATCTGATGCTGAAATGTATTTCCCTGCAGCAAAATCCTGTTAGTAGCAAAGCAGAAATAAAGAGGCATGTTTATTGTGCATATGTTAAAATAATTCCACCAAAGTTTGATTTACTCCAAACCTGTGTTTGGTCTAAGGCATTGCAAGTTTAAAAAAGTACCCAAAATGTTAAAGGAGGCAGCTCAGTTTTTCTGAAATGACTACAAAAGGGCAAAGACATCGGCTAGAAATGTACGCTATAATACATAGTATATGAAGTCTGCCAAAAAGTCTGAATTAGACAATTCTCTCATGCTATTTCCTTATAAGAGCCCAAAGAGGCGGTGCTTATGTCAAGAAGCATGAGTCAATCCTCAGAGGAGGATGCTCAAATGGAAAACAGATCGAAGGAGGGCTCTGCAGGCTGTGCTGCTGCAGGTCCTGTCCCTTGAAGTGAAAAGCAGAGGAAGGGAGGAAAAATGGGATCAGTAACAAATGATGTGACGGCAGAGTGTCAATCACAGTGGAATTTCATCCTGGCCCTGTATTAGAGCAGTGCTAGGAGTGCTGTTCCAGCGAAGGCTGCATCAGCACTTTGTTTAGCTTATACACCAGTTTATTATCTGCCCTTTCGGCTGACGCTGATTTTTCTAGGAGTTAACCTGGCAACAGTTCTCTGCATGTATTTTCAGATAGTGTGTAGCTCAAGAGTTGTTTAACCTCTCAGCCCTGCAGCCTCAGTCCCAGTTTATCCCACCATGGTACAATTTTCTTGGAGCAACTGGGGTTGTAAGCCTGAAATCCAGGCTCTACAGCAAAGACAAGGGTTTGTGCAGAGCTCCTCCATCCTTGGAAAACACCTGCACTCTGTGCCCGTCCTGTCCTTAGGCTGAAAGTCCTTTGGTGGCTGACAGAACTGGTAGATGCTTTGAAGCAGTTTCCAGCTAGTTTGAATATGAATATCGTGTGTGCCAAAGGAAGTGATTTACAATAGCAAGCAGTGGAAGCATCCTACCTAATTAGTTACTGCCTGTCAGAAAAGCTGGAATAAATGTGTCTTCTTCATCCAATTCTGTTGTGAAGTAAAATGCAATAACTTAAAATTCCCCGTCATTGTAATGGGACCTGAATGCAGTCGGCTTACTGGATGGGTGATGGCTCATTAATCCATGATAACCTGGTAAGACCAAGCTGAGAGAATGAACAGCAATGAATTGCTAGAATGAGATGCTGCTCTCCCAGAAGCTCTGGTGTTGCTTAGATCGGAAAGTACAGCACCACTTGCTGTAGTGTGAAGCCTCTTGCCTAAATCAGGCTTTGTGCCTGAAGTTTGGAGTGTGGTAAACGTGTCGCCAGTTCCTAAAACATCTCCTGGGAGCCATATACTAGGAAGCCTGACTTCTGTGTCAGACAAACCTGCAGAAATTTTAGAATTAGTAGGCACTTGGATAAAACTGATAGATCGGGGAAGAGTTAGTGTGGCATTTGTAGGGAGAAATCACACTTCACAAATCTATTACAGCTATTTGAAGTGTCAAACAACCTTTAGCTAAGGCTGAGGTGGCTGACAGTGTCAGAAGGCTTTTAACAAGACCCCTCACCAGGAGGGCAAGACTTTTCATCAATTACTAACTTGTAATAATAGCAAACAAAGGACAGGACAAAATCTTCAGATTTTAGTGATGTGTTTTACAAACACTCAGCAGTATGGCAGGGAAAGTGATCATGTTTGCTAATAATACATAGTTATTTAGAACTAAAGCTGACTGCAAAGAGCTGCAGAAGGATCTCCCACTACTGAGGGGATATTCATTAAAATGGCAGATTAGATTTGATTTTGCCAAATGCAAGGTAAAGCACACAGAGAAACGGATCCCAACCAAAGTGCACACAGTTATTACTGCTCCAGAAAATTTACTATGGACTGGCCTGTACAAACGTCAGCTTAGTGTTCACTAGAGACTAAAAGGCAGGACTTACCACAGGGAAAGAGCAAACAGCACCGAAAATGCTCTTTGTGATTATATAGATCCCTGGTGTAAGGATTCTGCGTGCAGTCCTATTCATCTTGTCTCATGAAGGATGTAGTAGAAAGACACAGAGTGGGGAAACAAGTAAAGGAATCGGTGCCTTGAGGAGCTATGAGAGAGGGCTTTCAATCACATGTGACATGAAGAATACAACACTGAAACTCCTTGTTAGGGACTGGGAATGTGAGAGGATTCAGCACAGTGCAGGTCAGGGTGAGGGAGGAGGAGCCCATCTGTGCTGTTGGCAGTCCCTGGCCAGCCACAGGTGGCTACAAGGAGGGCACCAAAGGGAAGGATCCCTGCAGGCTCCCCTCTTCTTTGCCTTTGTCCCTAGCTATGGTCAGTGTACTGGGTTTGATGGCCCTTTGATATGACATCAAAAAGAGCTGTTCCTATCATACTTTCTACCCTATGCCGTGTCTTTAGCTGCCGTTAGGGCCCATTCATATGCTCTTTTCTAGCCGAAGACCTTACTGTCCTGGCCTCCTCCAGCAGCTTCCCATAACCATCTCCTAAAGACAATCCTCCCTTTTTCCAGCACAGATTGCTCTTGGTTCTCAGTCAAAGCCATGTGTGTTAGTGAAGTCTCTTTATCTGAAGTGCTTAAGCTAAAGGGCCGTTTTGCATTTAAATGCTTTTGGGAATTGGCAACCTCTGCTGAAAGGAAGGTGGTGAGAAGGTAAGGGTACTAATGCCTTTTTATGCACAGCTACAGGGTGGAAGAGACTTCCCAGAAGCAGATACATGAACCTGTACTGGTTTATAAATCAATCCACCTCTTGGCTGAAAACTTCCATTCTTGTAAATAAGTTTTGGGTTTATTTAAATCTGTGCCCAGTCAGTATTTACTTTTGATTTACAAAAGAAAAGCTAGGTAAGGTGATCTGCTCCTGTTCTCTCAGTGCAACAGTTTAAACTCTTGTCCACATTCCTAGTGCGAAATTTTTCCTGAGAAGTCCTAAAACCTGATGATGGATGAACCTATGCCATGAACTGTGGACGGTTGTTTTTAGAGCAATAAATGAAACGTCTCTTGTAAACAATCTCACTGTGAAAGTCCAACAAGGCAAGCAGTAGATCTTGAAAGGAGATCTAGCCAGATTAAAGAATATTTGATGATGAGGGACAAGTAATGGGTGTGGACATACTAATGAAACACATTATCAGAGGGGAGAGCTATCTTTCTCTGAGGATTCCAGCTATTTTTGTACTGTGTCACCCATGACAATGTTCACAGCCATTCAGCTGTGTCCCTACATACCTCCAAAATCTGTAGCAGTTACTATTTTACAGAGATTTTCTAGTCCTTTTAACAGAGAAGTTTAGCTTTTCCAAAGAAAAACATACAAGATCCCACCATAAATGACCAAAGTCCTGAAATACAAGGTTAAATGGTCGGGAGTGAGGGGCCTCGTTTCCAGAAAGCAGGTGCTTCGGGGCTGCAAAGGAAAGACACCCAAGTTATGAGCTAAGCTGGAGCACTGAAGCTGCAGGCAGGAAGGTATCCAGTGATTGCTGGAGAATAGCTTGTCTTGGTCACTGACCAGGATGATTGCATGTTAAAGTTATTGCTCTTCCCAGATATCCACCACGCACTGTGAGTCAGTGGCCAAAATCAATTAGGAGCGATCACATCAGACCACAGAAGGCAAATATGCTGTCAGTCCTTCATTGAGCAACAGTACCGCTTATTAGCTTATTGAGGTTCTAATAGGAATAGCAACGGGTGAATAGCTCATGGCAGATTATTTATGCATCGGATTTCCTCCCATTCAGTCTGTTTGCAAATTGACCTTGACTTTCTCTGATACATTCATAATTCAGAACTACTCGGTAACTAATTTTGGTGGCACAGCTCATTTGAGAAGGGTCTGTTTCAGCCTTCTGATATCTGAAAAGTGGGCTGTTTGACTCTCTCCGTCCAAAGGTTTCAAGGGGGACCTGTATCAGGCCAGAGATGTTTGGGGGGGGCCTGCATCATGATGAAGATGTTTTATGGAAGCAGTATGGTGAAATACAGGGACCCAGCAGCTAAGTGCCAAAAGCAAAATGCTTCCACTGCCTTCTTTTGAGCTCAGTGCTTTAGCCCCTGAACTTGACATCTATGGCCATACGCAAAGCCTGATGACATCCCTGCATGCCTTCCCACTGGCCCCTATAGGGTTTCAGTCAATGCTGAATCTTCTCACTCCTCTGCCTGTGATATCACAGCCTGCTTTCATACAAATAAGTGGTGAGGTCACACGTTCAGGCTCCCAGGTCTGAAAGCACTGAGGTCAAAACAAATTTCAGTCAGGGGAAATAGAGCAGAAAAGTATTTGGCCCTACTCAGAGACAAGGGAGAGGAGAAGATGAGCTGGGCAAGAGCCCACATATGCTTGAACAGAAAGTGTCTGATGTTTTGCAGACGTGAGGAGGAATGCTTTGTGAGACAGAAGGCGCAGCCCAGGCTGGATGAGCTGCTACAAGCTCTTGCTTCAGAATAAAAGCCCGGCTGTCCCGAGAAAGCCATGAGCTCATGCAGAAAGGACAGGGAAACAAGCCACTTCTAAACCCTGAGTATGTTATCAAGTCTTGAGCATGATGACACTCTTCCTTGGCCTGTGCAGCTGGGACCTGCAACGCTGAGAAGTGATGAGCTGGTTCCTGACACCTAGGAAAAAACATCTCAAAGGCGCTCCCAGCATGGGTGGTGCTGGCAGCTTCTGTTGGTGGTCTAGGGAAATTACAAACAAGACACAGCTACTTTTGCTTTTTCTAGAGTATCACAACTTGGGGTCATTTTGATGAAAGTCTGGTTGCATTTGAAGAGCTCTAATTATTCCTCCCAGTGATGTGAAGGACCAGCAGACTGTCTGCAGCATGTAGAAAGTTCGGGGTCACCCTGACCCAAGCTCTGAGTCAGACTGCCCAAAAAGTGTCCATCTCTGTGGGCAACGTGATTATGATTGCCTTGGTCTAGCCTTGAAGGCAAGTAAGGGCCTGGGACAGTCCCAGAGGGGCAGATGGCACAAACGCAACACTCCTAAGACACTTTCGGAGGTAGCTCAGGGAAAAATGCTTTCGCACTTTGGGCCAAAGTTGTGAAGAGCAGGAATGTGGCTGAGGACACCTGCCCTGGCTGCTAAATGGGTGGTTGATTCAGCTGCATTAGATCCAGCTCTCCCCAGCCTCTCTGCTCCACCACCCAGTTAGGCAGCTGTTCTTATAGGGTGGGATCTGCATCCTGACTGTTGGATCCTGCCTGTCCCCAGGAGCAGAGGGAAGAAATAGCTGTCGCCAGTGACACAGCCATTAGCACTGCACTGGGTATCACTGGGAAAATCTGGAGGCTGCAATTTATAACAGGTATTTATCATATTATGATGTTGGGTTTTCTTCTGTTTTGCTGGGTCTTGGCAGTTGATATGCAGGTATTGCAGCTTTGGTTTGTTTGGTTTGGGTTGTTTTCCTGCCATCTTTCTTGCAGGGGTTTGCTAGCCAGTCTTTAATCTGACAGCAAGTTGTTAGTAGCCAAGTGGCCTATGTCCTGATGGGGTGCTTCAATGGTATAATGAGGCTACTCAAGAGGTTATGTGATGGAGGATTGGAAATTGTAATGTTACTGGAAGCAAAAAAAGCAATTTTGGTAGGTTGCATGAGAGCTCAGAGGTGTCTGGGGGACTAAGGGGTCTTGGAGCACCTGGACCTGATCTGAAAGGTGGCTTGAATGGTGAGACTGAGGTGTGCAGACATGTAGGACTGCTTCTGGGTTTTTGTCTGTTTGTGCCTCTTTTAGTCTCTACAGTAAGACAAAGTTGGTATGTGACTTTGTATGGTGTAGCTTTCACATGTCCTCCACGCAGAGGTGCAGTGCTGGTCAAATGTAAGTTGAAAGGTGGCATGTAAGTACCAATGAAGTGGAGTAAATGCTGACAGAAGAGGCTGACTACTGTGGTAGGCAATAATGATAGCCAGCCACTAGGAGATGGGAAAACTTTCTGAAAGAGAAAATTTTCAGCAGGATTTAAAAGCAAATAAAAGGAGCCCTTGAGAACTCCCAAATCTGACAAAGCTGTAAGTTCAGTGAGAGAAAAAAGCAAGGTCATGTCTATTGTGGTGACAAATCAGACAGAAGGAGATGGAAGAAATTGCTCATATTGGCAAGCCTTTCAAGGGCACGTAGATTGCCCAAGCTCTTGTAAAAAAAAGGAAAAAAAAAGTGTGGTTGTTTTGTTTTTTTTAAAAAAAAAAAGCATCACAGCTGTTTTTGCAAGGAGCTTCTCTGTCAGGAAGTAATGAGATCTTGCTGCCTTATTGATAAAACACATACAGGCTTGAAGTAAAGAGGTTTCATCTGTTGTGGTCTTCAGGGCATGGCTGTGCTCTGTAATACTGAAAAAAAAGAAAAAAAAAATAATCACTCTGCTGACTCATGCTCTGCTCTCTGGAAACTGTAGCCCTCTTGGCAATTCCCTTCCTTTCCACCCTCCACCCCTGGCATTTTTTTTCCTTGACAGCAGTTTTCAAATTTTTTTTTAACTCAAACTGCATCCAAAAGAGTATAGCTTGTTGAAGGCAGTGTTTTGTCCCTTCTAATCCTATTGGGAACAGATGGAAGAATACAGGAAAGCATGCCGGTGTGGGTGGAAAAAATGCTACAATATCTATAGCTGCCTGTGTACCACTGTCTTGCACACATCTAGCCCTGTGCAAAGCAGACTCAAATGTTTCTTCCCAAATTATTCCTGTAAAGCAACTTGAAAAGTTAGGGTGAGAATTGTGAACATTTCAAAGCTTTCTGGAAAACAATACACTTTAAAACATTCAGTTGCTGTTTTTCCTAAACAATACTATTTTGGACTGTTTTCGTATTGAACTGATGTTTTTACTGGGATGTATTTGTAAGATAAAGGCTGGTCTGTTCTAACAGTTGCCAAATCAAGACCTCTGATATTTTTCCCTTTTGAAAGATTTCACACACACACACACAGGTGGTTTCTCAGTGCGAGCTAATGTGCAAAGTCCTTTGAGCATCCTTGGAATGTAGTTTGCTTGGGGCAGAAAAAAGTTTCAGAACCAGGTTGTGTTTCCAGGGTCCCCATATCCACACACTTTTTCAGCCTGGTCTCCAATGTCTAGTCTAGTCACTGAGTGCTGTTTCCAAAATGTCAAAACCCTCAGTGGTGAGGAATTTCTGGTCTGACCTGGTGGTCTCGAGCATCTCTGAGAAGCAGCAGGGTGGATAACAGAACATTGCTAATGTTTGGGGGAGTAATTAAAAAACAAACAAACAAACAAACAACTGAGAAAGCCACGATAGATAATACTTAACATACCATTATAATTTTACCATGATTACTTTGCCCTTTTTGAGATTCTTCTTACTCATCACCTAGCTGCTGTTTAGCATGTGATAATTATCACAGTTCCAAGTTGATCTCCCCACCTTTAAAAACCCTTTGTCAGTTCATTGTCGTTGTCACTGTCATAATTGTTAAAATAACAGCAATTATTATTTCATAACCAGAATGATAGACCATCTGGGTAACTTTGGCTTTTGCAATTGTAGTGACTAGTTTGGTGAGCTGAGTTGAAAGCATAGTGTGTATTGGGGTTTGAAGGACAAGGAGGATATAATCCTGTTTTTCCCAGGAATAGCAGGTCAAATATAAGTGTTGGGCACTCCTACACTAAGTTTTGCTGTATCTGTTTTGTATCTAGTCATACTTTTAAGTTTCTCTTTCTCTTTGCTAGCTCAGTCATGTAACTGCTTGAGATTCTAAGGGGTTTTTCTTTAACAAAGGAAAAGCTTTGTCCTCAGTGTTGCAGAGAAAGTAGTGACAAATGCATAGGAAATTAGATATACTCAGTTGTGTGATTAGGCTGAATAATCAATGCCTTTAATGCCTGCTGTTGCCAGTAAAAATCCTTCACATATTTTTCTTCTAATAGTGGCTAGAGACCATGTTTATCCAGTAAACAGTCTATTCAACTCAAACTTCTGCTTGCTTACTTGACTATTTCTTCTGTTAGAAGTATGATTAGCCCAGGAATTCAGCTGAAAAGAGGGAAGTGATGCTCTCCATAGGATTTTGGGGAGTCAAGTACCAGCGTATCTACCCACACACCTGTTGCAATTGCTCACACATGCTCTTTGGTGCTGTGATTTGCTCCTATTTGTTTCCTGAAACAGTCTTTTTGTTGGGACCTGGAAATTATAGGATATCTAGGCAGTGATTGTACTTCCTGTAGGATGCTCAGTATAGACCAGTTTTTCTTAGTGCAGCTGAAGTAATGAGGGTGAGGTGAGCTTAAGGGTTTGGGGGGGGGAGTTGTTTGGAGGTTTTGTGATATTTTATTTTTTCCTGTAGTAGTGGAGATTTGCAATGCTATAGGCCTACTTGGTTCTTTTCTCCTTCTGCTTCTGCTTAGCTTGGTGACAAAATTCACATGCTAATAGAAAGAAGGAGAATCGGAAAGAAGCAATTGACTGAAGCTGTATCTTCTACCTTGTCTCGGAAAGGATTCTTGTGAGAAATTTGGAAGAAAAATAAAGCGGGCCAGAAATGCAGTTTACAACCTGATCATCTGTAAACTAATCAGCAGACTTATTCCAGTTCATACAGATTTGGAATGTTGAGATTCTGGCCCCATATTTGTCATTTTTAAAACGGCAGCAACCTCCTTCAGCATCCATCTTGCATGGGGAACTACACACTTGTTTAGTTTAAGACGTTATTACTGCTTTTTCAGCCACATGAGCTAGGATTCTCTCTGTATAAGACAGATGGCTTCTCACAGCCATTTTAAGGGACCCAGCTCTATGGAACACTGAAAGGGACTGAGAGAGAGTAGAAACATTTTTAAATCCCTGTCCTCCCTTCGGACACTGTGCCTTTTTAGGCTGGGCTTTAATGGAGACAGAAGAGAAACAGGACCATCCATTTTACCAAAACCTGGGTACGCCAAGTCCATGTGTGGGACTGCGTGATGTGCTGCTATCACGGCCTCCTAGGAAAGTCTCTATCTTTGCATGACCTGGAACATTTGCCATCTGCCTGCTTGCTGAGACACGAGTGTTTGAGGGCAGGCACCATATTGGCTTGTTCCGTTTCATACAATACTTGGCAAAGAGGAAAGAGAATGGTGTCTTGGCTGTCTACCAGGTCTCCAAAGTGCTAAAATAATACTAGCCCTGCAATAAATCTCAAATTGTCCTATTGTCTGACAGTCTGCAGCTTATTTTGGCTCTGGGAATCTGAGAATTTTGACAAAAAATGTAAAGGCTTCTCAATGTGGAGCAAATGAGAGCACCCAGCTACAGTCTGTTTAGCAAGACACAACTATGAATCACTGCTCCTTGGGGAGAAGAACACAGGATTTCCTGGAAACAAATGCAGGCTTTGACAGAGCTGTTTGATCTTCAAATGATGTTTTGTTCTTGTTTTCTAAGCAGCAATAACAGCATTTTAAGCTATAAACAGACCATTTTCCCTTGTCCTTGAAGTGAGTCATTAATTAGTTAAATAACATGAATTAATTACTGCCTGTGCATAATTAAAGGGGCCATATTTGTTTTATCTACTATGTTCTTTCTAGTGGTGCCTTTGTATTAATAGTCTCTCAATATCCAGTTCTCCTTGCCCCCCTCAGGATCAGCTCTCCCTAAAGCCTGGTACAACACCTGTGCCTGGGATGTAGTGAAACGCAACCATCAAGCTTACCCAGGGATGAGATATGCAAAATAATTACTTTTGTATGCCAAAGAGAAGAAGCCCTGAGGGCTGGGTTCAGAAAAGGATGCCTTGTTTTTTCCTGAAGGTTGGATCCTTGCCTGCCCCATTCACCAAGAGCCACACTGTTATCTTTGGATGAGAATTTCAATGCCAAGTTTATGGTTTGAAACTTTTGACAATTGCTTTGTCACATTTGGTGGCTAAATAAATGGTTTGTCTAATTAATTACCAAGAAGATCTTGCTGATGTGGCTGTGGACAGTTTATTGTGAAAACTTTGTGTGTGTGTTTCAAGCTGCTTAAAGAGGACACTTCATGTGTCCTTAAATATATTTAGACCTTATTCTCTGATGTGTTTTCCTGGTAGACAACCAGGGAAGAAACAAAAGGTAAGCCTGCCTGGGAGTACCTGTCCTCTTTCTGGGAATCCAGTTTAGTAACCTGGTAGTAGCAATGAATGAGACATGCTGCACAGACAAGAAGTGTAGTAACTTCAGGAAAATATCACTTCACCAGACTTCTCATAGAGACCAGTGCTGAAGCAGAGTGAATCTAAATACCTATGCCATACTTCGCAGCATCTTTCAGCAGCTCACCCACTCCACCTTTATCACAACCCATTAAAAATAGATTCCTCCCATAAATGAATAGAAACCTGACAAATTCAAAGGGAAAAAACCCTGTCTGTTTCTGCTATTGAGATGGTAAAACCACCTTGGAGACTGCAAATTGCTCTGTGTATTTTGGAGGCAAATGCTTGTTGTTCTTGTGAAATTCTTGGCCAGTCTAGGCCATTAGTGGGCATGTGTAGGATGTTCAGTCTGACTGGGGTAGCTGGGCAGCCCAGGAAAGTTCAGACATCTAATTTAAAAAAATGTGACTTTACCAGATTTTTCATCAGATACGTATTGTTCTTTCACTATGTCCTCCCTCCCTCCATGTGGACCTGGTTCAGTTTCCACCAAAGCCTTCCGAAGTTTCCTTTGGTAGGTCCACAGGTGGATCCAGGCCAAGCGTGGCCCTGTCCTGGCAGAGATATTAACTACTGCTGTGTCGTGTGGCTGAGAAATGAGGGGCTACTGCCTTGTTATGTTACATCTCCTGGGGAAATAGGCATCCCTCGTACCCTAACTGCAGCAGGAGCCATAGATTCAGCACCAAGAAGTCTGGCAATCCCTAAACAGGGTACCGGTGAGATTAGGCTGTAGCAACTTGTTCCAGGGATTGCACGTCCAGTATTTTGCCTGTACCCACTCTGTGGGGATGGCAGCACATCTGCTGGGTGACATTAAAATCCACAGTGCTACTGATCTTAGCTGGACATGGGTGAGAGACTTTGGCAGGTTTCTCTGGCTGGCTCTGGGCAGCATGGCAAAACACGGACAATGAACAATCATCCTCACCTGTGAGCAGCTTATTCCCAACCCTGCAGCCTGACTTCTGCTCTGAAGTAGGAGATGTGTAACCTCTTAAAATGCTGGGTAACAGTGCTGGGTACCCTCATGTGCATAGCTGAGATCTCGAGTGTTTGACTACAGGTGATATCCTGTAGCAACAGGCTTGCTGACATTAGAGGGTAATGTGTTGGGGTTTTTATGGTGGGGTTTTTTTGTTTGTTTCAGCCCTTGTTCCTATAACACAAGAATTATTTCCCTTGGATAAATCCAGGCTGAGAAACATATATTAAACACTGGTTTGTTTCCTTTCTTTGGATTAACCTCTCCTTTTTCCTGTTGTCCCCAAAATGGTAGTATTTGGGGTTCTTTCCTGGCTTTAGGATTTATTTGCAGGTCTGCTTATTTCTGCGTCTTAAGCTGTGATACTTTAAGATTCAGCAGGCCATAGAAATTCATCAAAGTCCCACTCGTGTCACCAGCGTTGGTCAGGGCTTGAGTATTTTAATGCTCTGTGCGTGGCTTGCTCTTTATGAAGCATCACACAGTGTTCCTGTGGCCATGACAAACTTTGGGTGCAAGGGCATATCTGGTCCGTACACAGCCATGCTAGTGCAGTTTGCTGGATAAGGATGGGGGTCATGGTGCGTGCTGAGCTGCTGCTTGTGTTGTGGAGGGGCGTAGCATGAGGGCAGTGAATGGGAGGAAATTGGATGGAGAGGAAGGGGGATCCTGACTTTCACCTATAGCTTCTTCTAGAACCCTGCTCCAAATCTTCTTGCCTGGTTCCTGTCTTGGACCTTCATGGCCCCTCTTCTTGTTGTTGTTTTTATACTGAAAAATGTGGTGGGTTGTCTTGTGGTGTGTGTGTTTTATTTGGTGGGTTTTTTCTTTCTATATGACCAAGCGTGATCTGATTCTAGGGCTGTAGGTGATGAGCTAAAACAGAGCTCCCTTCTCCCCTGCTATCAGTCTCTGAAGGATTTGTTATGCCCAGGTGTACTGCATGTCAGAAAAACCCATCCAGTGCAAACAGGAAAACCCGCTTCTAGTGTGTCTCTCCTGGCACTTTATGACCACAGATCTATTGATGTTTTACTAAATGTGGTGCATGCCCCACACTGGCAGCCAGCTGAGACATATCTGAACCAAGTACTTGCTTGTACAGATGTCCACTGTGTCTTTTTTGTTGTAGGGTTTTTGGGGTAGTTCTTTACTTGCAGTCCAAGAATTAACAGAAAGAAGTGAGATGTGGCTGGTTATCACCACGTATGATTTGTGTGGTCCTTGGAGGGAGCTCAAGGAGTGGAGTCTTCCCCCATATCTCCCACTGAAAGATCCAGCTGTTGCACTAGGGTGCACAACCCTTCAGTGATGTCCAGATGGGATGGGTGAGGGGGCTGCACCTGGGACAGTGCCTGGTAGGACTGTGGTGGGAGAGTGCTGAGAGGTGGCTGGGGCCAGAGGAAGTTTGGATTAGCAAGAAGGGAGTAGGGCAGCTGTCCAAGCAGATTTGAGGCTCTTCCAACTACTAGCAATGGCAATCTTGCTGATAGGTGGCTATCAGCCCATCCTTCCTGAGGTCAGCTTCCCTACAGGCATGAGTCTTCCTCCCTGCTCGTGGCCCCAGGCATGCTCTGCTCCCAGGAGTTGATTGCAGTTTGGCCCTTTAGGCAAGAAGATTACACTAGACTCGGCTGATGTCATGATCTCATTCCCAAATGCTTTTCCACATGCTTGAGATGTGTTTAGCAGGTAAGGGAGAGCTGGCAACTGTCACGATTTGCAAAACAAAAAGACTCTGCTGCTCTGTTCAGCTCCTTCTAGATTGTTTGACTCTGAGCTCCCTGTGGGCTTACCAAGCCATGTCAGCATCCCTGCCTCTTCATCCTGGCTTTAAACCCACCCTGTGAAATGTCAGTGCTGGCTTTGCTACCTGAGCGTGGGATCATGCTAGCCAAAAGGGTCAAGGCATTGAAAGCATTATGGAGAGCTTCCACAGCCCCAGAGGTCCAAAGGCCGCTGACTCCCCTCTGTGTGTGGGATGGAGGAGTATCTGAAGGAACTGAAGAGCTGTGTGTCTGGGGTGTTTTTTCTGCTGCTGTCTCACAGGTCTCTTGGAAGATGTACTGAGCCACTCGAGCAGAGGTGGTGACCTATCTGTGAGATGTGTGTGTGTTGCCAGGAGTCAACATGTACTTGACCTCTGATTATGAGCTCTTGAATGTAGAAGTCCTAGGAGCTGCACAGCAGATACCAATACCCTTTCTGAGCTGTAGCTTCTTCCTCCTCCCCCTCACACTCTCTCTTTGCTCTGGAAAAACCAGCCCGAGGCCATGAATCAGCCGTGAATACTAACGAAACCAGCCCAGTAGCACGATATGTGTTTCCTGCTGCCTGAGGCCCTGTTGCTATCGTTTTGGTCACAGCTACAGGCACTGCAGTGGTCTCTGCATGACGCTCGAATCAACTGAAACAGTGGTCACTGGGGCCCATGCTTGCTACTGTGTAGTTTGGTCTGGTGAGATCAGATCCCCTATTCCCAAATCAAGTGGGCATGAAAAACACAGCCTCACCCACCCCCTTGTGTCTAATGTGAGCTTCCCAGTAGCTTATGCAGGGCATAAGGAGTTTTATAGGAAGTCCCAGGTGATGTTCAGCACTTCATGCTGACCCAAAGCTGCTGTCCCCCATAGGCAGCACTAATCCACACAGCTGCAACCTGCTGTGATCCTCTCAAGCTGTGTGTGGGGTGTGTGCATGCTACGGGGACATGAGGGGGTCATTCTTGGGGCTGGCTGGAAAGAACCTCTCCTGTTCATCACTGTGGAAAAAATGTGTTTTGCTTCCTGAAAGCAGTATTTCACTGCTCTCTGGGGAAAGCTGAGTGTGAAGGGCCGATGACAAGTATGAGTGCTGATATTACGGCCCTCTTCCTCCTGTGGAGGAATGTGACTGCAGGCAGGGCTCAAATTTGGACAAAGAAGAAGTGAGGATGGGCCTTTTTCTCACGTTCTGCTGACCTGGCCCACTCTGTGGCTGGGGAGGGGACATGGCTGCTTCCCCTTTATCCAACCAAGTTGTCAAGCATTATTGCCTCAGCCCATCTTCAACAACAATGCCTTGCTTCCTTGGAGCTCCATGAAACTCGCCAGTCTTAGCTGAGCACAGCTGAAAGCACGTGAGCAACTGCTGGGCTGTTGCTGCATCTGGTTTTAATAATGTTGTCTTAGAGTCCTGTTTGAAGTGATTCTGGTCCAAGCATGCCTGCTAATCTAAAGGTACAACTGTTTAGGAGACACCGACCATGTCTGCTTGCTGTCTTCCCTGTAGGCACTGGAGACAACAGACTTGCATTTCAGCCCACAGCCATTAATAGGTGAGACCTTATGTTTCCTCATATGCTACTGCAGTGTGTAAGAGCAAATGAAGAAAAAGCTTATGAAATAATTCTTAAACTTCTTTTAATGTGAAATCCTTAAATCCTTTCTAAGAACCTGGCCTCATGCAGTATTTATAGGTTTGACTCCTGGTTTAGGAACAGCAGAAATGAGGGAGATCATGCTGACTTCTTTTTTCTTTTCACCCCCCTTCTTTATTACAGATTTCCTGGGTAAATTGGCTCAATTTTGCTTCCCCTATAAAATATGGGAAAAGATAAGGGCTTTGTACTCCTGCAGAGACTGTAAGGGTCCATGCCAGTAGATGCTACTGGTAATGTAGGGCCGTGACAATCAGCTGCTGCATGTGTGACAAGTCCCTAATCAAAGAAATTTGTTCCAGCCTGACCCAAGTGTAACCAGAAATGGCATTGGCCTGGGAAGCAGGGCATGGCTGTCTGCCATGCTTGTGGGGCCTTTGGACTCTGTGAGAGGTACATCTGACAACATTCACGCAAGGAATGGGCTTGGCAGCTCCTAGCAAGCTCTTAAAATGAGGAGGTAAAACGGGGATAAACAACCTTTCTGGCTGGCTGAGGGAGGTTAGATTAAAAACATCCATTTAGTTCTGCCCCTGGTTCAACGTGGATCTGACAACAGGGTTCTCCTTACCTCTGCTAAAGGAGGTACTTTCTTCTTCCCCACCTTTGATTCTCAGCTCTGAGGGAGGCAGCAAGAACTAACGTCAATCAATAAGCTGTTAATGTTCATTTGATACTGACTTTTCAATGAGACTAGACGTGCAAATAAAAATGCCATGAGAATCACTGGACCTGAGGCCAAAAATTCTGTATCTCAGAACAGTGTTTCTATTGTGAGCACAACCGAAAACCAACAAGAAACTCATCTCATGATGATTATCTGTGTGGGTGTTCTTGTTTTTTAAACACAGATTTCCATATGCAAGAGGTGTGGGCCCTTCCTACTTCATTTATCTTTGCTATTAAGTTCACGTACAAACAACCCAAATTCCAGATATGTTATTTCACGGTGATAAAGTGAATGGGATCCCATAATACAAAGTTCCTTAAGGCTAGGTTAAGTGACCCTAAAACTTTGAGGGGCACGTTCTGAGCTGATGTAAAATGAAATTATGGGATTGCTCCTGACTTTGGCTTTCTGTATGTTGACTTAACCATGGCAATTTCAGCAGAGCTCTGCCTATTTCTAGAGTGCCTTGTTGCCCCCCTCCTTTTTTTTTCTTTTTTCTTTCTGATTTCTTAAAGAAAATAAATCTCCTGTATATCTAGAGGAGAACAATGAAGATCACCTCTGGTTTGTGGAGAGATAACATGTTGTGGCATCCTTGAACATTTCAGGTGGCAGAGTGGGAGGTGAAAATATACAACAAAAAGTAAAAAAGCTGGAGGACAGACTCTGAATTATGTTCTCTATATTTAATGATCTCATTCAGTCTTGTGAGATGTTCAAGGGCATGTCTGGGTGAGGGAATCTGGAAGAACAGCTAAGCTTCTGGAAGAAGTGGTATAGCAACTCATGCCTTACCAGTGCACCTAGGTACCCCTCAGGGTAGTAGTGGCTGGCTGCAAACCGTAGATTCCCTTATGGAGGATACTGGAAGCTTTCTACAGAGCACACATACCTACAGCCAGGATTCTCAATGTTCTTTGCAAAGCTAAGGGATTTTGTAGGAGGGAAACAATCTAAGGTCTCCTTCCCTGCCATGCTTCTCAAACAATTGGGTAAGATGTCTAAAGTAATAAGTCTTATCATAAATTATTGTTCTTGGCTGATTCTCATGTTCTGTTTCCAGCATGCAGCTCTTGCTTTGTGTTTTTTCTCCTGTATCTATGCTATGCAGATGACGTTATTTGCGATTAAGTGAGAGAATACAAGGAAAAACTTAGCTGGCTAAGTAGGAAATCATGTGTCTCCCCCCTCAATGCCAGGCAGGCCTTAGTGAGCTTTTGGATTAAGTTATTTCATTGTCCTCAGGGCTGAAACTGACTTCCAACAATACCCACTCTTGCTGTCGTTCCAGTGATGGCTAATCATAGGAACGGGTGTAGTGGGGAAAACTTGCTGAAGAGCTGCTCTAGAACACCTCGGACATTCACGCTGTGGGTATAGGACTCCCCAGCATGGCTTAAAAGCAAAAAGCATCTCCCCAGTTCTTTTCCCCAGCAGCTTTCTCTGAAACAAGAGAAACCCAAATGAGACCACTGGTTTAAAGGAGTCTTTTTCCAAAGCACGATGGAAAGGCAGAGGGGTATGTGGGGGAGGAAGGGAAAGGTCCTGGGTGTGCTGAACCTGAGGCAGGAACCCAAAGTTTCAAGGTACCAAACTTAATATTGCAAAAGGCTTCTGGCAAGAAGTCTGCTTTCCCCAGGGGAGTTTCCCTGCCTATCTGTGAGTATGGAGGCTGCTTCTCTGCCCTCTGACTTTTTCTACCAACTTCTCCAGTCCACCTGATTTTATCCATCAGCCCTCTGCATGCTGCCAAGCTTGTCCAGCCCTGGCTCTGACTCATTTCGTGGTACTCCTGGAAAGAATTAATTCTTATTGTCCCCTGTCTGTTCATAGTGCCCAAGAAGTGACAATTTCAAATAAGTTAAAGAGGAGAAGAGCTTGCCATTAGGCCTTCTTTGAACTAAACAGGTATCCAACTATCCTGCTAGGCAGTTGCAAGGGCAGCAAGGAAACCTGTGGAGTAACTCCCTGCCACTTTAAAGCCAAACATAACACAGAGTTAAAGGACTGGCTGTCCAGTCCTTTGGAGTAATAAGGGAGACCCCTACTAACAGTGGATGCAGCTCCTCATGCATCCAGGCAACAGCCACAAGTCACAGGCAGAACTGAGCTTTCCCCTGTAGCAAAGGCTTAAGATAAAATGCAGGAGTGAGAAACTTCAGGCTTTTCGCCTACTTTCAAAACTAAAACTGAGCCAAGTGATGCATTTTTTTCCACTGTATTCTTTTCTTTAAATGGATCTTTTTCTCATAGCTCCATTTCCTGAAGCAATTCCATTTCTCAAGGTCACTCTAAGGCTGCAGGTCCTCATGGTATCGCTCTTCCAGCAACCTCCCTGGCCTGGTGGGCCTGCATCTGAAAATTGTTAGGGAAAGTAAGATGCAGTGATAGCTTGTCCCTGTGCCAAACTGTGCTTTTCTTATTATTGCCAGTATCTCCAGCTATCTCCTTCTGTGCTTTGGGGCTTGCAGACTAGCATGTTGCTTCTGATTCTTAATTGAAGATGGAGATTTGACCTCATGTTCCAAGGTTCAGAAGTTAACCCTGAGACACCACGGCCATATTTGATATCTCAAGGTCTGTGAAGCACTTGGCACAACAGCGTTCACCCCCTGATTGAAGACCCTGCTTGGATAACTTTAGCCATTGCAAGCTGTGTGTGTAGTTTCTCTAAGTCATTTAGGAGGCTGGAGCTGTCTTTTGCAAGTGCCAGCCTCTATTCAGAATGCCAGAAATTGGTGAGACTGCTTTAAAGGACTAGGGACTAAATTAGTCCCTCACTGTGGAGAGGAACTGAATGGTTTCTTTGTACTTGGATGACTGTTTAACTCTATTTTAGGTCCACTTTTGTTCCTTACTGACCCTCTTGTCCCTGTGAATCTCTCTTGTGTAAATCAAATGAGTTCAAACCAAAGACTAAAACCAGCAACTGCAGCAGGGGTGAAAGCTGAGAGTCTGGGTCTGGCTGTCATGGAAGAAATCAATTGCCCTTTGTACTCTTGAGATAAATAGCACCGGGGGATAAGGGTTTGTGGCTGAAGTTTGTAAGTTCACAAATGTTATCTGCTTTGAGAAAAGCAAATATTTGATCAATTGTGCTGGGTGGAAACTTGGATGGGGGGAATATGGACACAATCTTGAATTTGTGCAGTCATTGTTCAGATGTGGTCAGGGATGTCTCTTTGGCTTGAACTGGTGTATGAAGGGTCTAGTCAGCGGGATGCGAAATGCCTCTGATAGAGAAGAGGTAAGAAGTTCAGCATTAAAAAAAAAAAAACAAAAAAAACAAAAAAAAAAAAAAAAAAAAAAAAAAAAACCCAGCACCCACTTTCCCCAAAGCTAGAGGTTTCTGCTTCCACAGATCTTCTGGATGTAGCTAGGCATCAGTGTGTAGGTGTATTGGGGAGAGGGGGTAGGAAGAAAAGGAATTTCATAGGGTAACTCCTGCTTGCTGCAACACTTCCATGAGCTGGGAAACACTCATGGTCAATCTCAAGGACTGCTTGCAGTGGAGGAAGCACTTTGAAAGATACATACAATTGCAAAGCAAGAGAATTTTCTTGCATTTTGTTCCATGCTTTTGCTGCCAGAAAACAAGACTAGGCTGTTCCTTGCACTTTATTTCCTAAAGTAATTTCTGTAATGGTTACTTTATTAGAAAGGAAACAGGGAAATTTACAGGAAGGGAATGAAAGCTCAGCCTAATCATCACTGTTTACCAAATGTAGGGATATGTCTAGTGGCTCAGAACAAAGGTTCGTTTTTTTTTTTTTTTCCCCAGCATCCTTCCCCCACAAGTGACTGGGTGCAGAGGGGAAGAGTGCAAGAATAGTGCAATACAGAATGAAGTGTCCATGGACTTACTCACCCAACAACCATCAGTGCAGCCTGGGAACCTCTGAAGCCCAAAGGCTGTGTCAGTCCAGTTTACTCTCATGTGTATTCTGATGTGACTATCAAACACCAAAATTTAGCATGTTCCTTTTCTACTTGACAATATTTTACATATCAGAAATTCTTTCAATAGCCTCCTTTTGGGAGGTTAAACATATTTAGACGTGATAACACTGAAATAAGTTCACTGTCGTTTTTTCTCCACAACTTACTAGCAAGAAATGCACGCTTCCATCATCACAGTAGATCCTAGGGGTCAGATCACTCATCGTTTTAAATCAGGATGTTTCCATTCAGAATTATGAGTTGTTCCTTACTTTTTTTTCAACAAAACAGATGAGAATTGGCTCTGGCAACAAACCCACACATGTGGGTGTAAACCCAAACAGGATAAAAATAGCAACTCTTGTTGTGTGATTCCCTGCCTTCCTTCAGCCCCTGGTGAGAACCAAAATTTGCCCAAATACTGTCTTTCCTACCACAAATAGAGACTGGGAACAGGACTCTAATGTCAACAGACACCCTCTGAACCCCAGTAACTCTGAAGCCTGCAAATATGTCAGAGAAACAGCAAGAAGAGCAAAGTCAAGATAGGGTTGGTTAGCAGCTGGCCTTGAGAAAACATCACCAGGATCTCCAATGCCCAACAAGGCTGTTAAGAGTGGAAGAAGTGACAGGGAACTGTAGTCATCTCCCTCCTGTGTAGATGAAGTAGGAGTCCAGGAAGTCTCTCTGAAGTGTGGCGATAAACCACATCCAGGGAATATTGCAGCAAGTGACTATTGCAAAACATGTCTGGGGAATACGCCTGCAGTACTTGTGATGGATGAGAGCAGTTCAGACCTCACCATCTGTCTCTAATTTTTGCGATTTAGTGAAAATGGCTCCTGAGCTGATTCCAGCCAGGCATAGATGTGCTTTGGACCCCGCTGCTGCTTTGGGACTTAAACTATGCAGTCCCTGAGACTTGTATATATATTTGAGGTGGTTTTCCACCAAGTTTTTTTCTTGACACATTTTTCCATGCCAGGTCTCTTCAGTGCCAGACTCTCCTGCATGTCTCTCCCACAGTTGGGACAGAATATCTTGCATCTCTTCCCTTTCCTGTGCAAGGCTGTGGACTCTCTGATCTCACCCTGGCTAGTTGACCCAGGTTATCCCAAATCCAGTGAGGAGCTGGGCCATGTGCTGTGGCTGACTTGGCTCCTGTCATCGCTTCCTGTGGAAACACCTCTCCTGGGCAGCAGCTAGGCATTTCAGCCTCTGCTCCACCAGCATGTGAACTGAGGTACCCAGGTGAGTTTGTGGATACACTTTCTGTTCCCATGAGCTTGATGTACCAGATATCTGCTCATGAATAATTGCAAGCAAGGTTCTTTCTCCAGCATTTGCAAGCCTGCTTTCAAGGGTGTTTTTTTCTGCTGAACATGAGCTCTCCTCTCCTGCTGAAGCCGTACCAGATCAGACCTACTCTGAGTTCTAAGCAAAAAAAAGGCTTTTCATGTTTTTAGCTCACACCTCAGACTGTGTAGTATTTCACAGTGCCCACTACAGGACACCAAAGAGTTAAACTGTTGCTTTGGCTAAAACCTATCCAGGAGAATGCAATAAATTAAATTCTACTATATCTGGACTCTATGATAGGTCTAAAGGCATAATGTATCGGGCTGTGCAGCCATTCGGTGTTCATCCAGACTGATGTCTGCCTTACATTTTGAATTATTAGCAGTAAAGCACAAACATGTGCAGTGCATTTTCTTATATCTTATTCTAATATTTGTATAATTTTTTTTTATTAACTTCACCCTTCTGCCCTCCTGGGGATCTGATGCCGTTCTCTTTCTGGTACAGCTGTGTTTTTTGGGACTGCAAAGCCCTTTCTCTGCTTTATCAAGGTCCACTGCAGCCCACCAGGCTTGCTCTTGCAGGGCAGCTTCATCTCGCACCCTGCAGCAGGCAGGGGCAAGAGTTTTCTTGCAGAAGGAGCAGGGATTGAGGCTGAAAGATGCTTTGTTTCTTTGAATGCATGCCTGTTTGCAATTCTAAGAGCAAAGGCCAGCAGGATTGAAAATTTGCTATCTGGCAGTATCACCAGCTCTTGCAGCTCTTCTATTATTTTGTGCTTGAGGACCTCGAGATAAACTGAAGAGGTGAAAAAAGTTAATAAAACCCTAGCTATCATAACTGTAGATTCCAAGCCTGAAAATATAACCCTACTGTCTGACAAACTGAGATCAAAAGAATCCAAGTATTACTACTTGGGAAGTCACTTCCCTCGTTTCTCAAGGTTTGCTTCAGGATTGCTTGTAGTGCTTTGCAGTTGGCAAAAGGGTGGGTAATAAAATAACAGGTCCTGGTGTGTGCTTCAGGGGTGTAATCATATCCTGAGACAGGCTGTCAGCCTTGGGGTGAGCGTGAGCTGCCCTGAAAACTGAAAGAATTCGTATAAGTGACAGAAGTGATTGAGTGGCTGAGGAGAGATGTCCTCTTTAACTCCTTAAATTGTGAATTTATGTGAACTGAACCACTGGGATTGTCAGTTAAGATACTTGTACCTTTTTTTCCCTACTCTCTTACACATCCTCCCTCCAAAATCTTATGGTGGTGAATAGAAGATGAAGGGATCAGTGTTGTGAGTGGATGGAGATGCCTGTTCAGAGCAAAACACCCTCTTGAGCAGACCTGTTCTGGGACCAAGGGAGGCTTCAAGAAGACTGAAGTGGTAATCTGGGCCAAAATATACCAGCATCTGTGTGTGCCTGTGCACATGTGTAGTTGGGGACAAGGGCTGTTGTGTGGCTGTTGCTTGGCTTTGGTATTTTTTGTTGGGTTTTTTTATATTCAAATAAACATTGTGGTCCTATTCTTTGATGGGCTGAAGGACACTGGAGCCTCTTTTTCCCAGATGCTTTTTCTGGGAATCCATGCTCTCTCCCCAGAGTGCAGAATAAACAAACTAGAAATTTTGGGTTTTAAAATCAAAATAAATAAGTATTGTTCTGCCTTCCCTCCTGCCTCCTTCCCTTCCCACCATCTCCCCAGCTGCCTTCCCTTGACCAGAGCATCCCTTGGGAACTCCTCTGTCCCATATGTGTCAGCAATCCTGAGATAATACATCCCACCATCTCCTCCTGCTGAGGCGGAAGGGCAGCACTTGCTATGTCCTTCCCTCCATGTCTAAGGTTCTAGAAACCAGGTCCAAATCAGCAAAATGCTGGTTTGTGGTTTCAAGGGCATCCTCAGTTCGTGGATAACCAACATGGTGGTCTGAGGTGAGACTGCACCCTGGGTTAGACCTGCTGGCTTTAAACTCTGTCACAAGCAAGTGACAACAGCCTGGTAAAGAAAAGGTGAGACTCTGGTGCAGGTGGGTGATTTTCCTCTCAACTCTCCCGGGTGTTTATGGACTCTTAAAAAAATCTAGTGTTAGAAGGACTACAGTCATCAGTACTGGTATCTGGGTTGAAGCAACTTGTAGAGGTTGCAATGTAACTTATAGCGTTGATGCTTTGAGTTGGTCCCATTCTGAGTGTTGCCACTATCTGAACCAGAGAGAGAGTAAGATGATGCTAGTTTGGGGACCAGATGTTGTCAGGGTAATGGGCTTTAGTTGTTGGGGTGCAGCACGGGGGCAAGCAAACTCTTTGCTAGCCCCTGGGGAATAATAGATGTTGAGCTCCTGTTTTACACTTAAATATGATCCCACGAGGTCATCCTGTGAAAGCTTTCTCTTGTCAGCATTTCACATCAGTAGCTGTTTTAATACAGTGCCTGGTATAGCAGATCGCTTGCCAGGCCTTGGACAAGATTTGTATTCGTGAACTGTTGTGACCAGTGGTTAAAATGGGAGGAGCAGGCAATGAATGTCTCTGGTGCAGTGAGGCGGGGGGGGAAATAGTTTATTTGCCAAAATAAAAACCTAACCCAAACTGACCCTTGCCTACCAGAAGAGGAAGAAAAGCTAGCAGGGTTTTCTGAGCCCCAGGTAATGCTAGTATGGCATGTGGGGGTGTAGATGTCATGATCAAAATTAATGTGAAAAGCTGTCACCGGCTTTCACCAAATGTTGCAATTAAAATATAAATAAATAAAACATCTGATAGGACACTTGGCTGACTGTAATCGTTCAAAGCAGTTTGGGGGTTGTTGCTTGGTGGGGGCCTGTGAGCAAGGCTTTGCTAACTCACGTTAGGTGTAGTGCAGCTCAGATCCCATTGGTTATTGTTGGGTACCACAAACATCAATCTCGGGCATTGATGGTTGATCAAACATGTCAGCAAAGCTAAGACACAAGGCAGTACCTGGAACAATTTGCTGCAAGATGTGTGCTGATGCCAAGACTAATTACACTTGCTAACAAGCTTTGCTCTACAAGCTGTGTGATAGGTGGAGACACGGCATCTTCACTGAGGCTGTTCCATCCTGAATAAAGCAGTCAATGGAGCCTGTCCCAAACTGTGAGCTGTGGTTGCAGAGACTGTGGGAGAGGAAGCAGCAGCTAGGGCATAGGTGGTTGCCTTTAATTGCCACAACACCACAGCTCCCTGAGGCTGTGGGGGCAAGTGGTTGTAAGGAACCACGAGTTTCTCCCGCACCTCCTACCTTTTGGGCATTCCCAGGCACAGTGAGCAAGACCAGCAAGTCTGGCTCAGCACCCCTGCATGGTTCTGGGAATTACAGGGCAGGAGTATTTATTTGCAGTGAGTAAATCAGATGGTCCTCCCTGCCTCATCCTGGAAAGACTGAGCTGTTGCCAGCAACTGTTGGTAGTTACACTTCTCTTCTAAGTGTAAATAGCTGCAAGAGGCTCTGAGGGCAAGGAGAGGAACTGAACAATAAAGGCAGATGATCCCAAAACAGAGAGAAAGCAGAAAAATCCTGGGAATACCCAAGTACAAACACTGCTGCTTGGCTCCTTCCTGAAGCACTGGAGGAGCCCAGGGAGATGCTTAGGTTCCTGTAGTGCAAGAAATGGTGCTTGAGCCCTTATCACAGCTGTGACTGTGCTGGTCTTTGGGAGGGGCACCACAGCATCTCCCCTGAGGTGTCAAGCACTTTAGGGGTTTTTTTCCTCTCTCATGAAGGACCCTATTTTGCTCCAAGATACTAAATTCTGATCCCCATGCTGCTTTCCACGTGAGGACTCTTGCCATAACAAGCAGATTGGTAAGTAAGGGTTGCACTGATCCTATTAAAAATAAAGTCATAAAAAGGAGAGACTAAGGCCCCCTCAGCCCTACTAGGTGCAAATCAACAACAACAAAATTATTTCATCATGTTCTTAAAAATCCAGGGAGGAAGATTCCACAGGCAAACTTGGAAAGTGAGCATAGGAAAATATGAAAGTATTGCTTCATATGTACAATATGTAACCAAAATAATGCTTGATGAGACTTAAGCCCCAAAGTCTGGATCCTACAGACACTTGAACATGAGCTTAATTGCTGGACTTGCATATAGAGGATAGACTTGCTCGTGCATGAGAAAGTGGCATGATACAGTGATATTGTGGGACATCAGGCACCAAGATGTTTGCCTGACACTGATCTATGTTTGTGTTTACTTTGCAAGGAGCTGAGCAGCAGTGGAAAACTCTACCATGGTGCAGCAGAGGCATGGCCAGCTGTCCTGCTGTCTTTGCTCTGGGAGCACGTGTCCTATGTGGCAGCTCTCTGACACCAACAGCTCTTGCCTCAGCATAAGGCTGACTTGGCTGAGGTGTGTTTTGAAGAAAAAATGCCAAGATAAAGAGTAAGCTTGTTTCCCCATTTCTGGGATAATAGCTTAGGTTACTCCACAGCTTTACTTCTAGAAACGTGAGTTTTTTAATGTTCTTTTACCTTTCAGTAAGCATGATGCTCCTAACAGAAATACATACAAAAAAGCAGAGCAAGGGGGTGTGTGCGTCTTGTTTTGCTGTTTTTTTAGGTTTTTTTCCTTTTTGTGCATAGTACTGGTTCAGTACAGATAGAAAAGGCACAGTTTTATGCTCTTGGCATAACTCACTGCCTTTGGAAGCCGGGTATGATGGCACTCTTCAGCACAAACCCCATTTAGAGATGAGACAGCAGCCAGGGTTGTGTTACCCAAACGCAGACAGCTATGCTCAAACAGTAGTTGCTTCTTATTCAAGTCCTGGTTCATTTGTCCACCCACTTTCCAGGCAAGGCAGTGGCCAAGAAGCTGCTCCCAAGGGCACTCCCGCATGCAGGGGAGCACTCGGTGTAGGTGACATAGTCCTAATCCCCACTTCCATCAGCCCCAGACAGTGTCTTGGTTTGGCAGAGCACCAACAAACAGCACCCTCTGCCCATGGGATACACAGAACTGTGTCCCAGTTTGACCAGTCCTGGGCTCTTCTCCCTGCAGCATCCTCCAGGTGCAGGCAAAGCCCAGCTTTTGTGCCTGGGGTGGTCAGGCCCTGTTTATAATTGACTCTTGTTAATAATCAAGGAAAAGTGCAGATAAGACTTGTTTACTTTGAGTGGGTATCCCAACCTGGCTGTTAGGCAAAGCTCCCAAAGAGCAAACAGAGGAGAATGGGGCTGCATTGGGAACTGGTGAAATAAAAGCAGGACCCACAACGTGTGTCAAGCCAAATGCTTTGCATAGTTGCGCTGTCAGCAAACACAGCAAGCCAGAGGGCAGGGAACCAGCGGCTAGCACTTCTTTCGTAGCTCCCATTTGCCTTTGCATTTGTTATCTTGGACATAAAGAGGTCTGTGAGCCAGGGATTTGGGCAGTTAACCTCAAATAAACCCTAAAAGACCTACTTCAGTGAAGTGTAACAGCGTCTGTTGAATTTAATGGAGCTGGGCTTGCTCTCACCAAGGGTGATTTGGACTCTGAAAGCTTGCTGTTTCCTGGAAGCTAATGGCATTTTTGGGGCATCTCTTCTGCTTTGCATGCAACTTTGATTACTGCTTTTTCACCTTGGCTTTATGTCTGGCTCCGCTGCACATCTGAGTGTGTGCACACACGTGTGAGAGAATAGTCAGCAGTGAAAGGATGTACCACTGGAAAGACAGATGTTTGGTTTTACTGTGAAATATCCTTTATACTCAGACAGACAGCAAATATTTGACACTGAGCAAGAAAATCAGGTATGATGTTTGACAAAGCTGATTGGTGTGGAAAGTGGTGTCATGACTCACCAACACATCACTTCATAGCCTCACCCAGCCCCGTTACTTAAAAATGCTGTTTAGGAGCAAAGCATCCTGCAGGCAGGCAGTTTTGTTTCTTTAAACAAAACCAAATCATGCTTTATAAGGTCATCAAGCTCCCAAAGAGTGACTTGGTGGAATACAGCTGCAGATGGATAGCTATGGCATGAAATGAAACAGTTTGGAGCAGCTATCAGCAGCTGACACTGCTCACAGGGAGAGCTGGGAGCAGGAGCTCTCGGTTTGCACTTATACGGGTTGGTGATTCACTGATGGGTAAAGGAAGCTCACAGCAATTAGAAGCGCTTGTCTTGTCTCAGGTCTTGGCAGGTAGGGTGGCATGGATCACGTCCAGCTCTACTTGTTGATTTTTTGAGGACTTTTGGGTGTTCAGGTGCAGGCTGGAAAATAAGGTCCATCATGGATCGTTGGAAAGGGAGCCAGGAATTGTAGCTAAATATAGGCTTTGACCAAGCAAAAAGTTATCCAAATGGGTCTGTTCTCTTGCTCTATGTAATTACTAGAAATTGAGAGATCACAGAAATAAAACACAGATCCAGCAATTTGGAGGCCCTGGAAGATAAAAGCCTGACTGCATCTGTTGCATCTCTTAAAAGCACTAAGCTGTTTGATACAGCTTCCAGGACTTGAGGCTTCTGATGTGACCCAACTGAGAACAGCAAACCAGAGGAAATAAAGCATCCCCCACTTTGAGTGACTTATGGGACCAGTTTGGTCTTTGTCCAGCTGCTATTGGAAAAGCTTGGCCAAAGACAAACAGGAGCGGAAGGAATTAAACTCCTGTTGAAACTCTATTTTTTAATACAATTGGGTCCAAGCCACAGTTTGGGAATTCAGAAGGCCGTGCCCCATTCTCTGGTTGTCCTTGATGTCAAGCAGGATTTCTTACTACTTTATTTATGAAGATGAAACACTACATGTTTACATCTCTTCTGGTGACTTCAATAACCCTGGGCTGACAGCTCTGTAAGATCACAGTGCAATCTAACATAGGTCTGGTCTCGGGTGTAATTCTCTTTTGCACTGACTTAGAACAGTGTGTCACAGTCTCACTATACCACCCTGCCCCTAAATGTCCTACAGAGATGTTGCTGGGTCCCAGAAATGTCAGTAGTGCCTGAGGATTAGGAGTGTGAAATAGCTGTCCTTCCCCTGGTGTCTCATTTGGCCCGCTGCAAATTTAACAAAAGTTACTAACCCCTTCTCAACACTTAGACCACCTACTTGCATGACATGTCTAAAGAAAGATGCATAAGACCTTGGGCAGTTATTCCTTTTCAAGCAAAGCTTCTGCATGTAGATTTGAGCAGATAAGGATGAGGTTTTCACTGTTGATGAAGAGGGTCTGTGCATGCAGGTACCGATGAGGAGGCACAGCAAAGCCTTCTTCAACACATACTATCTATTCTGAGCTTCTGAGGGCTCTCTGCTACCCCTGGTTTGTTATTGCTAGGTGTATGGTGAAGGAAGAGGTGCAGATGGTTGTGCTTATTGGGAAAGTCTGAGAGTTGTGATTTAATTCAGACAGAACATGCAAGTCAGAGTGGTTTCTCCTTCTTTCCCTGCCAAGGAGAGGGCAGGATGTTTATGTGCTGTTCAGCTAAAGGTACCCGCAGCCTGAAAGCCTCTTACTCAACTCTGCCTGGTAATTGGGATTTCTTATTGGCATGTCCAGTATCAGTGGATCCAGCTGAAACCTGATGTCCCTAAACAAACCCTGCCTTCAAAGCCCAGCTTGCAACATCCTCGGAGAGATTTCTGGCTTGACGTCATCCTACTCAGTTTCTTTCAAACAGTCCCTTGTTAGCCCAGGAACAGGGCACATCACTTCAACGCACGTTTACAGCCCCCGTTTCTGCTCAGGGGCCAAACAGCAAAGGGATTTATGACACATGGACACTAGGGACCAGAGGAAAATATTGGGTAATCAGAGAAGTGGCCTCAAGGAGCCAGTTGGGCTGTTTATCTCGCCCTTAGCCTCCCCTGGGGAGGCAGCTGCACCGTGTCAACTCTGTCGCACAAATTCCTGCCCAGCCTCATTCATAGAAACCCACAAAAGCTTTATATTTGTGAAGGGAGCCCTGCCCACACCGGGTTGGGATTCAGGACAGGCAAGCTCGCTTATCGGGGTGAGGCTGTGCCCGGTGCAAAAGCACAGAGAGCTCCTTTATCTCTCTGTGCCTGGGCTCAGACCAGCTCAGCACCACTCAGTGCCTCCATCGCCTCTTGCAGCGCGTGTGTGTGCAAGGGTTGGCAGCAGCAGGATCAGGCCTGCCATAAATGCTGTTTGCAGGAGGCAAGCAGCAAATGCCAGCAGGTAGGTCAGAAATTCCCTGCTACAACATGTAAAGGAAGGAAGGAGCAAGGAAATGGTGTCAGGGAACTGGGAAGCTGACTGCTCTGAATCAGCTCTGTGTAAGATGGAGGAGGGAGGGCTAAGCAGTTGCAGGGGGGGAGGGTTGGTTGTTTTGGGGGGGTTTTCTGTGTGTGTTGTTTTTTAATACTGTTGCACACAGGCCTGTGGATCAATCCTGCCCTGCAGGAGCATCACAGCTGCAGGTCAGACCTTCAGGTGGTGTAAATCAGCATGCCATGCCATGTTGGTGCTCAATTCGGATCAAAAGCATGGTTGGTTGCCACCTGCCTGCTTTGTTAACTGGATTAGCCATTTACAGGCAGTCACTCTTTTATGGTTTCAGTGTCTGGTTTTCCCACATAATTCTTCCTTTCCCTGTCTCAGACTCTGTTGAGTCTGGCCCCCTGCTCTCTGTAATTGAAATATAAGCATTGCTGTGCAGGAGACACATACAGGCTTTCTTTCTGGGTTTCTTCCTTCCCCACATCCCCGCCCCCTAATTTCTTTCATGGTGACCCATGGGAGTATGGCTGTAACTTTAAATACCTTCTAGCACCACCATCTGAAATGAGGTTGGGGAACAGGGAGAATTAAAATTTGTTTCAAAGGAGTACACAGGAGGAATACAAATAGGAACCGATAGTCTGAATTTAATATTTTATAGGGTCTTTCATATAGAATAATACCAGCTCAGGAGGGGTTAGTGCCTGTAAGGGTAGGAGACAGCTGCCTGTTACTTCTTCATCTTCCCAAAGTCTTTTATGGAGAGACTCCTGTGCTCCAGGGTGGGTGACAGTAGGGTCCTGGGAGTTTTTTGGTTGGTTTTGGGTTGTTTTTTTTCAGCTCTCCCATCAAATTGTGTTACCTAAATTCTCACCTCTGCCTGGCAAGGAATCCTTCTTTCCCCTCAGAGCAGGCATGTGTTCCTAAAGAAGACTAAATGGCAGAAACTGGTTAACTGGTTGTACAAACTGATGTTCTCCAGCCCTGAGCGGTCTGGCTGAGCAAGGTGTCTACTTGTGCAGTGCAAAGCAAGCAAAAAGTACACGCACCCTGTGAAAACATCACATCTGCCTCTTCCTAGGATTCAAAGAAAAAGCTGTCACAAGTGCTGTAAACTCACACTGGAAAGTTAATAGCTAAGAAAGCACGTGTTTGTTTCCATTCCCTTGTTTACTGAAAACTTATCTCTGAGAGTCAGAGCAAATGCCCTTTGCTCCTTGCTGTCATATATCACCTACCAACCCAGGTAACAGGTCACCAGCTCTGAGGGAGCCGCTGCCCTGTCTCAGTATGAAATTAGTTCTACATCTTCAAAAGACACAAATCATTCAAATGTAGTTGGGGATGGAAGAAACTGTGCAAATACAGTGTTTGGGGCCAGGTCCTGAGACACCTGGAATCGGGCAGAGCTGCAGTGATTTATGTGAGCATACTCTAGGGCACAGACCCTTCCACTTGTGCATCGGTTGGAGAGTTGATCTCACCTGGGAGAGCTTGCCTAAGTTATCAAGAGGGCTGTGTACTGAGCAACATCCATCTTCACTGCAGAATAGGAAGGAATCTGATGCGATGGCATCCTGGGAATGCTGTTACATGAAGGCTTGGGTATCCTCACGCCCTGTTGCTGCTCACCAACCTTTGAAGCTACTGAAAGACCTTGAGAGGGCTGCCTGCCCAAAGTGATGGTGCTCCGCTCGATCTGGGAGATGCAGGCTGACATGCCACTGAACTTGAGAGGCATTTGAGAAAGGAATCAAAGTGAAAAATAGCATTTGGTGCACTTAAAGCAAGAAGATAAACTGCTTCAACCAGGTGTGTTTACAACTTAATCACAGGCAGCCATGCTGACCTCTTATTTACCCACAGTTCACTGTTCCCTGTACGTATAACCCCCTTTCCATGCAGGATTGTAATATTAAGCAGATGTATTATGTCCTTTTCTGTATTTGGAGGAGACTGTCGTGCAGGGCTAGTTTTCATAGCTGTAGCTTAGTAAGGGAAAAACCAATGTCAAACTGTTCATGACATCAGGATTGTTGCCATCCCTGTCCAGCTCACTCATCTTGACTTTTCCCTTCCTTGAAGGCTGCCTTTTTATCTAATGCTAGTTCACCAAGTGCAGCTAGTATTTAATGTAAAAGAAAGGGGGGGAAATGGAGAATAGCTTCTCGAAAAGAAGCTGCAAACACAGGAATGAAAAGCAGGGTGGTGTGGAGGGCTCTCTTCTGGATAATCCTTCTTCAGTGTTGAGAAATATTTATTTTTACTCAGAAACTGCACGGTGACTACCAGCTCTCCCAGATTTAAGCCTTGAACTCTCTATGCTGAAGTCAACAGTTGTATTTGCCTGAATCATTAAAAAAAGAAAGAGTTTTGTTATCTTTAGCGTGTCTTTCTGCTTAGTGCAGTGGGTGGGAGACTCAGTCCCAGGCTGGTTATTACATCTGTACCACATATTTCACAGTAGTTGTAGATTTGCTGACTGTCAGTTTGCATAGTTTCATGGTTACATCTTGCTCTAAATATAGGAAAAGCCTGGTAATGGCTGATGTCAGGTGGTCCTGTTCCCAGTCAGCCCTCTACCACCCCATTAACTTCTAAAAATGTGCAGGTTTACAATAACAAAAACTAGGAAATAGGGAGGTGTGAAAGGTGAGGCTTAAAGGCAGAAAACTTGTAATGGCAAACCTAACACAAAGTAAGAATAATAAAATGTAAGGAAAGAATCTGAAAAAAGGTGACATGTTGAAAAAAAGAGCCCCAGCATTTATAACTAGTAATGTAAATTGTCACTGTTAAGTAAAATAAAGGCTGGGGAGGAAAGAAACTGCTGCTCTGATCCTGCAGATGCTCTGCAGTAGTGTGAAGTAGACGTGAAGCATGCACGTTGCTGTTAAACTTCTTGAGACCTTTGGTAACACACATACATATTTTAAAGAGAACCTAGCATTAGCAAGTGGTATTTATGAGTATAGGAGCAAAAACTGCACTGACTTACCTTTAAACATCCTGCTTGTCCTGCAGGGTTTATGTTGTCCTGCAGCTGGGGGGCTGGATCCATGCAGCTCACCCGATCGACTTTCTGTGGGCTGCTGCTGGATGAGGAGCAAGCAATAGCGCGAGGATGCTGTGTTTGTGACTCTGAGCGCTGAAGTGTGTAGTGGCTGAACTGAGCTTATGGGAGACACCAGGGCTGCAGGGGGTTTGACTTGGGTCTCGCTTTCTCCTAGCACGCAATGACCCAGGCATGTCAGTACACTTATTTCATCTGAGTTGCCCTTCGGCACAGGAAAGGTGGTGTTCAGGTCCAGTGTGATGCCTTCAATACTTAAGCAAAGGAAACTTCAGAACCTTTTGGCATTTCCAAATTGTTCACCATTTCCAGCATGCTAGCGTGTACTTTGGGGAAGCTCCTTCTCTTCCCCATTGCAGAACCGGAGCGTAAGCCACTTTGATACTTTGCACATCCTGTAACTCCCCTCTCTTGTCATAGACTTCAGAAAAGTGACACAAACTGCAAACTACAAGATTACCCAAACTTGGGTAATTTCTGTGCTGCGTCCTGTCCAAGGAGGTAGAAAGGAAAACTTAAAATCTTCACACAACTGGGCAAGCTAAAGCCAAACACCACTGCAAAAGTGTGTGTCTGATTAGTTCAGGACCAGTTGCTATTTGTTAACTGTTTCCCTGTTCAGCAGATCTGCCAGTTCATAAACATTCATGGAAGCAAAAGGCTGCATCTGCCTTTAATTGGGACAGATAAACTGCAAGCAAGCCAAATTCCTAGGCATGCCTGCACATGTCTTTTGCAGAACTATAGTCTCTCATGATGATCTCACTTAAACATAGTCAAAATGATTAAAAGATGCCCTTCCCTTATGTTTTGAAACATAATTTTCACTCGAAGAATAATCGCAATGCTACTGACTCATGAAGCACGCTTTGTTAGTAGATCTCAAAGCAGTTCACAACAAAGGGTTAAGTGTTGGGCTGGGTTAGGGTTTAAAACAAAACTAAACTGACCGATTTTTTGCCTGGAAATGCTGATTTATCAGAAGTGAAACTCTTTGTGGGAATAGGTATTCCCCTGAATTAAAATGAAAAAAAAAAAAAAAAAAAAAAGCCTAACAAAACCCCCTAACTGGTTTAGCACTACTTTAAAAGGCACTGCTGTGATCTAAATTTGAAGTTTTATTTTCTGGATAGAAACAATGCTTTATTTGGCTTATACTAAAAAGCTGGAGAGCATTAAAAAAAGTAAAAACTGAAGCAAAACATCTTGAAATTATTATAGCAGAGTCTTTTGGATAATAGCCTTGTGAACGTTTTAGAGATACAAAGTTTTGCTTGAAGACAGATGCAGAAGTATCAAGACCTTGACAGTACTTCCAGTGCAGGAAGACCATTTTGCCATCAGCTCTAGTAGGTACAACCTCCCCATCCTCCCCTTGCATGACCCGAAGGGCAGAGAGATGGAGCAGGTCTGGGAATGGAAAATGAGTTTCCAAATCCTAGGCCAACTCCCTACGACCAAGATAACACTGCTTCCTTCCCTCCCTCCCCTTTCATCCCCAGATGGCTAATTGGGAACCGCTGACTCCATGGGTGCCACCGGCTCCTTGCTAACCAGATGACCCAGCTGGGCATGCTCCAGGGCGGGTGAACTACCGCCACCACCCAGGCTCCCATCACTCCTCTATATGGCTTCTTCACCTAAGGAAGAATGGAAATGCATGTTTAAAGCTAACCTGGTCACTTGAGTCAGAGGTATCAAAGGAGTATTTCATAGAGGGATTAATTCATTCCAAACCTGCCATCCAGATGAGTTTCACAAATCTTCTATTTTGCTTTTTCAATTAAAAAAGAGAAGTTTGATGTACTTCCTTTGTACCAACTGCTACCTCATTCCCTGTGTGAAATACTGTGTATGCCAATAATGATTTCCATGCAAATTGCTTACACTGTTTTCAAAAGGGGAGAGATTATTTCAGGCAAGGAGAAGGTTGGCTGGGAAGACCCTCTGAGGTCTCCTCCAACCTGAATTTTCCCTGTGATCCCTCAGCCATGGGAAATGGTTTGGGCTTTATTTTCTTTCTTCAGGCAAGTACAGGTAGATCCTCTCATCACTTGTTGAAATCTGTTCAGAAACTATACTTGTTATTTTTGAGACTTCGATGCAGAAAAGGAATAGATGGGCAGCTGGCAGAAGTTTTGTTTTTGACTTCAGTGGTGTCTGGACTTGCCCTGGTGTTTGTGTCTCCAAAGTCTGACTCAAACCCGGTTCAAGCCAATGAAAAGAATCCCAGCAGCTTAACAGATATAAAGTTGCCACTCTTGAAAGGATAGACTTCTGGTAATGCATCATTTCATAAATAACTCTTCTTTCTGATCGGCTGGTGAGCCATCCTCAAACAGGGTCTTTAATGGTGGTTATTCAGGCATACAGAAACACATTTCATGCTGCTGGTGCTACCCAGATGACATGCTCTGTCACACCATCACAAGGTATTTTGGTACCCACACTGTACCTGTCGCACGCAACCTTCTCTGCCTGCTGATAGATACTTTCTTTTTCTTGGGCAGTGGCTGGACTGTGCCTGTTTGCCTCCATTTGCTGCCCTTTGTCTTTGCTTTCATATGGCTTTACCTCTTCGGATGTTCACTAGCTTGACTGCCTAAATCTGTTTATTTTAATGCTGCTGGGACCCTATCGTGTCGAGGGCACCCACAACCTCTATGGCATCTTCCTTTCCTAATCCAAGAAAGACAAAACAGTCACCTGAATTTGTTACCACTTGGAAAAATGACTGTTCTTAAAGGCTAAGCCTTATGGAGAGAGGTGGTATGTTTCATTAGACCAACCGACAAAAAAACAGACAAGCTTTTGGCTATGCAAATCTTTTCTTAGAGCATTTAGGGGTGCCCAGTGAGAAGATTTCTCCATGGCCTCCCTTATGCAAGGGCAGCTTGCCTATGGATGCACCCACAATTTGTAGGCCAAAGAAATGTGCCTGATAATCCATAACTTGCCTAACAAGGGCTCCTCGTGCAGAAATGATTGTTTGTCTTCAAAGAACTGCTTTTGGAGATCTGTTTTGAGGTAACTCACTCAGTGTTACTGATCCTCATTAGATTAGAAAAGTACAGGCTTTCCCTCCAGGAAGAGTATGTAAGTGTTGGAATTTCTAACATTAGAAATAATTGAAAGTGAGTGGTTTGAAATGGTAATTTTTCCTATAGCTGAAATTTAAAAGATGACAGTTTTCTTTCCCATGTCCGTTCTCATTACTTATCAGAACTTACAGTGTGATTTACATCCATAGCAAGTAAAATGGGAAGCCTGACTCCTTCCAGGCCACTGCCTCCCACCTCCTCCGCCTGCTGCTGCTCCAGCCTTTACCAAACACCTGCACTGCCACCTCCTGCCCGTCGTATAGCTCACAGCTGAATTTCCACCAGGATTTGGTTTTTTTCTCATCCTGCCAAATTCATGATGTATGTCCTGGGAGAACTTGGAATACAAAGAAGAAACCATGTGTGCACATGCACAGTCAAGATGGTCAGTAAATTGATCTTTGTTTCTAGTTGGTCCCTGTTACAGATGGTGATTGCATTATACCTAACTCCTAGCTTTAATTTAGAGGAAGGGAACTCCACAGTGTTGCTCCCTATGACCCAAAAAACTAAACTACTCTGCTTGGCCACTGTTAAGCTGACATACTGACCAACCATTAGGCAGAAATGCTTTTCCAGGTTTACTCAGCAGCCTAATTGATGCAGGCAATGTCTGAAATAACCAAATGGGTGCTGGTAGAAGACAAAGCTTAGACCATCAGTTCATATAAATTAGGATTTCCCACTTCAGAGAAGCTACCCTTATTCATACCCAGTGGTTTTCTGTTTCAGGTTATCACACCAGCTGTGCTAGTTGTGTGCACTTCTTCTGTAGCTTAGGAAAAGGAAACCCAAGTGGTGCGTATCTATACTAGCTTATGGATGGCAGAATAATACCTTCCTTTTTTTCCCCTTGTTTCTTTCCAGTTGCAATATTAAATATGAAGTCAAGTTGAGAAAAAAGGAAAAGTATCTGAAAGCCAAGTGAACCCAGATCTACTTTAAACCTTCTCATATTGCTGGGTTTAAAGAATTCTTGCTATTTTTCCCTTTGTTGGCAAAGGAAGGGGTGCCAAAATCACCCTCTATTTAGAAAAATAAATGTTCTTAGCGAACATGCTAATTCCTGCAGCAGCCAGACCCATGCCAAGTGGTACGGCCAAGCAGGGGCAGAGGCTCTGGCCCCAGCCCCGTGAACCTTTGAAAGAGAGATGGGGCTGCCCCTGCCTCCCGGAAAGCTCCAGAGCCATTATGAGACATCTAAACCCAACCTTTAACAGAAGGTAGTTCTCGCAGGCTTGAGAGACTTTATGCGTGCGAGAAAAGGTTGGAAAAATCTCCCCTGCATTGTAAGCATGCTGTCCCTCTGCGTGCTGCAGCGTGGCTGAGGGAACAGTGGCATCTGGTGTCCGCGGGGCTGTCCTACAGCCACCGCTTCCCGGGTGGTGCTGGCAGGCTGTGCTGGCTCTGCGCAGGATCTGGCTCCCCACACGCAGGTATCTGGTGGGACCTGACACACGCAGGACATCAAAGACATCTGTACAAGAGTCCAGGTGTGGTACAGGTCGCACGGGAGACTCAAGCCCATCTGAATGGCAGCCAGAGGTCTGGATGCTGCATCAAGTGAGAGAAACCCAAACTTGCTTCTAGTGAAGAAGGTAATTGCTGTAGTTGGGGGATTAATTCCTCCCACTCAGGACCATGGCAGTGATGCAGCATCATCACCGGGGAGCCTCTGGCTTGGATACTGTTAGAGATTTATGTGTCTTATGAAATCTTTATTCCATCTTTCTCAGTGGAGAGGAATTTGCTGCCAAATCAGGTGCCCTGGTCCATTTGGTGAGGCAGCCTGTCCACCCAGAAGCCTACGGCACTCTGTGGTGCAACAGCTCCAGGGTGTGAAGCTCAACTGCATGTGTCTGACTTGATTTTACTGCTTCAACATCTCCTCCGTTTGCTCTCATGTTCTCAACCTGAGACCCAAAATGCAAGTGCTGCCCAGGAGCAGCGCCAGTGATTCTAACTCGCCCAAAGTCTGGAACGAGTTTCACTGGGAGAACCTAGCAACCCAGTGAAGGAGAAAGTCTCCTAAACATTGTGATATGAATGTTTCAAGGTGGTGAAGGGTCTGGAGCATGAGCCCTGTGAGAAGCAGCTGAAGGAACTGGGGCTGTTTAGCTTGGAGAATAGGAGGCTCAGGGGGGACCTTACTGCTCTCTGCAGCTACCTGAAAAGAGGTTGTAGGCAGGTGCGGGTCTGTCTCTTCTCCCAAGGAACAAGTGATAGGATAAGAGGAGATAGACTCAAGTTGCACCAGGGGAGGTTTAGATTGGGTATTAGAAATGTTTCTTCACCAAAACAGATGTCAAGCATTGGAACAGGCTGCCCAGGGAAGTGGCCGAGAGACCATCCATCCCTGGAGGTATTTAAAAGACGTGTAGATGAGGTGTTTAGGGACAGGGTTTAGTGGTGAACTTGGCAGTGCTGGGCTAACATTTGGACTTGATGATCTTAAAGATCTTTTCAAGACTAAATGATTCTGTGTGTGTGTTTGTGTCTCTTTCCGCACCTTTGTTCTCACCATTAAAGTGGGTAGTCCCACCATATCTGCTGTAGAGATGTGGGTAATTTTTTCCGCTGTTGGAGCCCAAATACATCTTTGAAACACCCCTGGCAGGCCAGTATCAATGGGCAACCGGGCAGTATCTGAACCTTACGGTGAGTGTGTGCTGTCACTGAGTTCCGGGTGGAGGGTCCTTTACTGCTGGTCCCCAAGACGGAGCCAAAAGCTTGCTCAGAGACACTAAGCTGCATTTCCTTCTCCTGGCAGGACAGGAAGCCCAAATCTGAGTAAAACAAAAGTTGGAGATGTACATCTCCCTGGTAATTTCTGTGTAAATGAGGAAAGGCAAATTACTCTTTGCGTTTTGCTAACTGAATATCAGTCTTCTACCCGAAGTGATTAAAAGATGGAGCGTTTCCTACTGACATGAACAGAATGACAAACTTGAGCTTGGACCTCTATGGAAACAATTTCTGCTGGTTTCTGTCATTTTTCAAGTTACAGATGTTCAGAAGTTCTACACCCTTATACTTAACAAAAGACTACTTTGCAGGCTACCTCACGGCCAGTTTATCTGAGTGCTGGGAGTGACAGACCTTTTTTCTGCTTATGTTGTGACGGGTACATAACCTGATGCACAAGTTCCTGAGCGTGGTTATCCCTCCGTGCTACAGAGAAGTGAGTGGCACCGCCCTGATCCGATGCTACCGCCCATTCCTGCTCCTCCCTGTGGCTGGGCTCAGAAACTCAGCACTTCCCTTGCACAGGGCCTTGCTTTGGTAGCTGAACTCATTCACAGATCCTAATTGTCATCCCTTTTAGACAGTTTATGTCCTATTAAGTTATAACATAAATGCATTTTGTTGACGTCAGAACCAGGTTCACAGCTACAGTGACAGCAAGGGGTGGTTCTGCAAAGGTGCTGCTTAACACCAACCTCCGTCACCAAAACAAGCAGAACCATAGCTAACAAGGTGTATCTTCTTCTCCCCCACGAGGTTTTGAAACGCGTCAGGTGGTTCTATAACAGGTAGTACTATAAAGTGAGAGCATCCCAAGGGCTGACTTTTGGGTGGTGTCATGTACTTTGGTGTGGTGTTCCTTGGACCACCGCATCTCTCTGTTCTGCAGCAGTTTGTTCAAATCAGATCCTGGAGTTGTCGTGTACTCAAGTTTATTTTTTTACAAAAACATGGCAGGTTTTCCAAAGTGCAGCTTAACTTCTGCTAAAAGAAGAAAAAAAAAAAAAAAACACAAAAAAACCCAATAGGAACTGGGCTCCTAACTCCAAATCCCACTGAAATTGAATTCAGTCCCCATCATCTCCTATGAAGACTTTTATCTCAGGCTGGCAAAGACCCTACTCTTGCAAGTCAACAGGCAATTGTAAGTGTGTGGAGAAGAGGTCACAGAGGCATGTGCTCTACAAACACCCCAAACCTTTTGCTGTCAGCAGTCAAGAGAAATGTTATTGCCTGAGGAGGAATACAGAGAGAGTAAAACCCGTTAGTTTTGTAATGTGTTTTGTTTATTAAAATCAGTTTTCACTGATGTCCTGAGTTGACAAAAATGCTTCCCAGGAAGTCTGACAAACAGAAACAATTCATAAATATATATATTTCAAACACTGTAGTTATAAACAAACAAAAGGTGTGTTTTGCTATTTTGGGAGGTCCTTTGTAGCCAGCATTTTCAACTGGCCAATTAGCAGCGTATGTGTTAATCAGTTAAGAACTTCCACTTGTTTTTACATTATTAAATCCAGTGTTTTAAAATTATTGCTCATTATCAGACAAAACCTCAAGATATAAAGGATATTCATTAAAAATCCTCATTAACAGTAGGGATGGTATATATTGACAGTACGTGCAGCTTTATAGTGGGAAATTTTTTATGCAATTAAGACCAAAACCTTCAGAAATTAAGATGTTGGACAACCAGTCTGAGGATATTATAGTAGCCAAATTCTCAGCAACTCTGACCTTGGCACCTTCCCAAAATCTACCTTCTTTTAAGAAGTCAGGCTGAGCATCCCCTGACACAAATGCCTCCTGACACTAATGGCTGAGGACAGAACACCCAACTGTGACACAGCTCCAAGGCTTTGCCACCGGGCATTAACTCATCTCCTGGCTACGTGCTGCTCCTGTCTCTTTGCCAAATCCCCTGGGACCTGCCTGGCGGGGCTGCCATGGTCTGGGGATGAGGAAGAGGACCAGTGTACAGAGAAACGTCACAGAATTGTAGATGACTGAGGTAGCAGGGTCGAGGGTAGGGACAGTGGCAGGTACCAGCGGTAGGTGGAAACGCGGATCTTGCAGCGCTTGTAAATAGAGGCATCTCGACTTTTGCAGCTAGTGGTAGCAATGCCTTGCGTGGCAGATTCCCCCCGGACCTATCACACACTACTCGGCTAGCGGTCTCTGTCTGGGGCTACGCTACGGCAGTTCTTGCTCCCTTCTGCTAGGGAGGACCTTGGGGCCAGCACCTGCCTTTCCATGCCCTCCTGGTGGGGCACAGCTTGCTGACCTCCTTGCTCTGCTCTGGCCAGCCCATTTGCTTCTCTGCAGGAAAACAAGGAGCACCACTACTTGTGCTAACCCCTTGGTAGAGGAGCCTGGTCCTGGACGGTAAGTAACCTGCTGTCCATCTCGCACCAGCGAGGCACATTTTCAGGGTGTCATGACAGAGATGCACTGCAGAGCCTTCTGACTATCATCCACTCTTTCCCCGCTGGGTCTCTTCGGATACATCACGCTGGCCATCTTGAAGAACTCATCTGCAGCATCCAGAGCTATGAGACGATCCTGCCAAAGCAACAGGGTTTTATGGCCACTGCAGAATTCTTTGGGGACCTCCCTGGTTACGCAGGGTGTTAGGTGTAATCTCCTTCCGCTTTGTTAACACGCTGCAAGAGCACCTAGTTGCACAGGGTTAAAGGACCTTGGCGGGGCCAGGGGGCAAACTTATGGTGCTACAGCACTGACATTTCCAAGGAAGCTGAACAGCCAAGATACAAGTGCAACATCTGACAGGGACACCCCAGATGCTATGATGTATCTGAGCATCCCCAGTTCACCTACCTGCTTCCCTCATTTGAGCTCACTTGTAGAGACAGGGGCAGCGGGGAGGAAAGCATGCTCAGAGCTACTCACCACCACAAAGAGGTAGCGCTCAGAAAGCTCCCAGCTGGTCGGGAAGATGTTTGTCTCTTCAGAGAGCTTTAACAAGATGTCCCTGGCTTTGCCCATGTTCTGAGAGTCACTGATGATGCTGAGTTTGGTCACTGACAAGAGGGAGTCTGCTTCCTTCTGGAAACCTGGGAAAGAGATGTTACAGAAACAAGTCATACGTGTGAGCAGGGTAATCCCTGAGCCCTCCAGGCTTTTGCAAGGTTCCTTATTCCTCCCCCCACCTCAGCCTGTTGCATTCCCTACTTGCTAAAACAAACCAGTGTTTCCCCCACGCAGGCTCTGTGTCTGCACTTGGGGCAGGTATAAGCTTGCTGGTGGGAGAAAAAAAATCACAAAAACATTCAGAGCAACTTTGTTGCTAGTTTTCCAGAGAAGACTTAGGAACACCCACACCCGGGGTGTTGATTCAGCTCTGGCATGTTCCTGATGCTGCCTGAGCTTTTAGGGCTGGTGGGGCTACCTGAGCACCGCAGAGACTATGCCTGTTGTTGGGAGGTAACAGTGATGAAAAACCTGCAGCAGTAATTAAGGCATGCGTAATTGTTCCTGTAGCAGTCAGCATCTCTGATAGGAAGGGTATTTAGGGAAGGAAAGGGCGAGGAGAATGAATGCAGGGATCTTTAAATGTAATGGCTACCACTAACTCTTTGTTTGGCTCCAGGGAACTGGTGGTCATGTGTCGTACTTGAAACAGTTATGGGGAAAGAGTGGTGGTCTTATTATTAAAGCACAGGTCTAGGTAACAGAAGATAGCGGGTTTCACATCTGGTTGCATGTCTAGCTTTGCTAAGGCCAAATGATCCCTGGTTTAGAGCTTCCCCACCCTTTGCAAAATGGCTCCAGAGCCATTGTGGACATGAGCAAGATGTGGGAGAGCCTTTGTCAACATGCCAAAACGTGTCAAAAAATCACAGACGTAAGGATGTCAAGTGATCCCTCCCATGTTTGGTCTGTACAGGCTGTGCGAGCACCTGGGTGAAGATGAATGCTGATTCCTAGTCATGAATTTATAATATTCCTCCCATCAGGATGCCAGAACAGCAGGTAGGGCAGGAGCGGCTGAGATACCCATCTCTTTTTCTCCCAGTGATAATAGCCTCGAACAGCCCAACGAGTGCACCCAACTCACACATCCTCCTCTCATTAGCTACCAACCACCTTCACAGCATGACGCAAGTCACTGAGCTGACGTGCCAGGACAGGACATCTCCTTGGCCCGAGTGTCACATGCTGTGTGCAATGCAATTGGGAAAACCAGGTCACACCCACCACTGCCTTCTCCAGAGGAGCAGCAGCTGAGCACACAGGACCGGTGGGTGCAGCTCCCTGTTTGCAGGCTAGGAAATCGCAGGAGTAGGAGGGCCACTGTTGAGCAATCTCGTTTGGTGAAAGGGTATTTCGAATTCACTTAGGAGCAAACAAAGCGTGTGGTTTAGCTCTGATCAGCTGACATGGGCTAAGGAAGAAGGATAGATGTATCTGTGCTCAAATCTGAAAGGGATATTCATTTCTCCCTGCTTATATTGCTTAATAAAATCCAGGGTGAACTCCCAGGTATCCCTGCTACATTTCCACAGGGAGGCTTGAACTGGCTAATTGTGCATGCTATTACGGGCTTGAAAAGCTCTCCCACTGATCATGGTTTGTGGGCTTTTTGACATGCTTGCAGACACAGTGGCCCTGTCTCTTCCTAGCTGCGCCTGAGCTCTGGGAAGCCTTCCACAGGCTCCCAGCTCATTGCTCAGCAGCCTTGTTTTATTTTTCTCCCTTTCTCCTCTATCAGTCTGATTTTGTAGGGCCATTCCCACCCACAACCTTCATGGGACCTCCCATCTAGTACCCCAGAAATGACATCCTTTTGTCCTCTAGCTCACCTAAATCCTCCAAAATGTGCTTCCACCTGCTTCTCACTTCTTTTCGGGTCTGCCGTAAGGTATAAATATCGTAGTTGAGCTTTTGCCATTCCTGCAAAGCAAAGAGATAAGGGGATAAGGCACAGTCATTCACATGTGGGGAGGTCTCAGCTGCTTTTCTAGGAATTTCAGCTTTTAGAAACAGAGTCAGAGCTGAACTGTTGATGTTGGCACTGAGGGGTCAGTATGAAGGTTGATGGCCAGGCTGCTGTTGCCCCTGGAAGAAATTACATGGACCAGCATCAAGTATTTTAGCTTGACATCCAGTACAGAATTCTCTGCATGTACAAAACAGAACTTAGCTTAGGCATTGCTGATGGCTGGAGTGGTCTCCTCAGTCAAACAGGGAGAATATAATTCCAGCTCTGTGCTGGAAATTACAACACTGTCCTAGGCTGGAGAACAACATGAACTTCCAAATGTAGCTCATCTGAGAGACTTCAGTCTCCTTGGGAAAGCCTGACGCCCCACCTAGCATCAAAACCTGAGGCTGTGAAAACACATTATTTGGTCTTTATAGTTTGAGAAACCACAACCACATATTCATAGTTACCTTCCATAAACTATTACTACACCTTATTTTCATATCCTTGTGGTTAAACTGGCATGGCACATTTTCTTACAGCTGATGATAGCCCATGGGAAACTAAAACTTTGAAAAAAAAGTTACTGCTCTCAGTATGGTCACAACAGAGTGGCTTCTCCAAACAGCCCAGCCCTCTGTCTGGCATTTAACTGGAGCAGGCAGGTTTTCAAAAGTACTGGAAAACAAGAAAACCAAACTTTTTTTACAGGCTGGGGTACCCTTTTTTAAATAGCAGAGAAGAGGAATGCACATGGATGGTTGAGGGCTGAGCTGGAGTCATTTGACATAACTATTAGTGGCTGCCAGTTGCTGCAGTTAAGGCCTCACTTAACAGCTTAAATCCTTGCACTTGACCTCAAGCTGTGTAACTGCATAATAGGGCACTGTCTAAAACGGACGGTTTTGAGGTTATTTATTAAACACATCTGTACAAGTACACATTCCTGTGGAAATGCATGTATTCTGCAAGAAAACCAGGAGTACTTTTCCTAGCTGAGTTTAACCAATGCACTCACTGCAAAGGATGCGTTTACATAAACATCCACACAGCAGGTCATAACATCACTCAGATAATTTCCCTGCACTAACAACCTTAATTAATCTCATTTCTCAGCAACAGATTACATGATTGGACTCTTGCAGAATAAACGGGTGTTAATCTGTGCCATCTCCCTGGGATTTTCCTACATGATATGCTGTGTTCAAAGGGGTTAAAAATACCCATGAAGGTTGGCTGTGTGTTAGAAATCCCACTGTTTTTCTGATACCTGGTGCCTTAAGGGGTTGACTTGATTTGAGAAAAGACTTGGAGATTTCTTAGTGTTTTTTCCTGAACCTGGCTGACACATCACGGCTGCAGAGAATTAAATGACGAGCCTGTTTCCTTGCTGTCCAGCGATAGCTGCAGGAAGCCTTTGGAGATAACACTTTGGAAGAAGCAGCCGTCAGGGTTAAGACACTGGTGAATTCAGGTCAGGAGAGCAGGGGGAACGTGGCTCTGCACCGCTTGTCCTCCCAGAGAGCAAAATCCCCTTCATTTTTAGCTTTGTGTTGGTGCTCACAATGAGCTAGCTTTGCTGATCAGAGGCGCGTTTCTCTCTCGGCAGCAGTAGTCCCTGAAAACAGCTTTACTTTTTGCACAGGAGGGCACCTGGCTACTAGTGCAAGACATCAAAACGCCTCTTCAGCCCTTCACGAGAGCAAGCAGGCAGGGGCAAGGCTCTCCTCTCTTGTGACTCCGGCTCATAACTAGAAACCGAGCTCCTCTCAGTGAAAAAGAAAAGAGGGGTTTTATTGTATTAAAGCTTTGTGGGAAGTATATTGCAAACTTGAAAGTTTATAAAAAGAGACTAAAAGGCTGCACAATGCCTTGGTCCCTGCTGGCAGGGATCCCCAGAAACATCTCAGCCTGCTCGTGACCCCACGGTACAAGCAGAGAGGAGAGAAAACCAGTCTCGGCATGCTGGTGGGGAAATAAGCTGTATGTGTTTGCCCTCCCACAAAGATAAACAAATCTGCTTTAATGCAGAGGATTGATCGAGATGGCTGCTGTGATTCCAGGCGTGCCTCACACCGCTGTATTAGCAAGCCACGGGGGTGGGAAAGATGTTCCCCTCCCCAAAACATGACTTGCTGGCACCTGGCAGCAGCTTTCAGGGCTGTGGGGATTTACCCACCGTGGTAGCGAGCCAGACTCCTCGAGAAGCTGAAGGGCGAGCCGTGCTTAGCGTGCAGGGAAGCTGCTCCTGATTTTCTCTGGATTAACAGCAGCGTGTTTTCCCTTGTCTATTTTTGTTTTAAGGGAATCTAGGTTATGGCTTTCTTGTACATTGTAGTTACTGAATCACATCATGGAAGTGAATACGGTGCATATTTAGTCCCAGGGGACCTCTAACAGTGTCCTGTCAATGAAGAATTTGGGGAGTGTGCAAAGGAGCAGCTTTGGTACAGAGAATTATGATTAATGGTGGTGCTTAGGGGGGACCTCTTGTTTCAGTGGGATTTCTTTTGCCTGAGCTGGATGCATTTATATTTTTGTAGAGAAAGCTGGGAGGAGAATGCTGCACATGGTACCAGTCATTGAAAAGCAACTAGAGACAGCAGGTTATCAGGATGAGGTTGGGCAGCTACAGGCTGAGCTCTCAAAGGGACTCATGCTCTGTCCTCCATCAGCCTCAGAAACCAATGAATTTTCCCAGGCAATTCCTTATAGCATAGATAGACAAAATGCCGTGGGCACACAGCTGTCCTCTGTGTTGTGTTGTTTTAATGAGGAAGTAAAGTTAAGAGGATCTTTCCATCCCCAAAATGATTCTAAAAAGCACTTCTAACTACACTGCAGAAGAAGAGCAAAGCTTGTTCTGCCCATGCATAGGAATGGGCAACATCAGAGACTTTGGGGAGGGTGCTCCCCACGCACATCCCATGAGTCACCAAGATGTGACCTGTGGAGGAAGCGTTTAGCTGGGGCCAGGCAGCATCACGAGGACAGGGCTGCTCAGCACCAGTGCTGGGCAGCCCCAGGGCAAGCAGCTGGGGCTCCGCACCAAACCCTGCTCCCCTCAGCCCTCGCTGTGGCTGTGACAGGGACCGCTGCACCATACCAGGGCACTGGCAAGATGCAGGCAGGGCATGCCGGTCCTTGGGCAATCCCAGACAGAGCAAAGCTGGAGCTGGCTCCCCTCTGTGCCACATCCTGGGCTGGCTTCTCCTCGAAGCCCCTTCCAGTGCGCTGGTCTGAGCTTGTATACAGGCATGGGACAAGCGGCTCTCTCCCAAAACTTAGCTACATTTTGTGTCTTCTGTGCGCCTCTATTGCCTGTCCTGCCTCTTGCAAAGTTAGATGTAACTTCTAGAGTCATGAGGAGGCTTCTCACACACAACACTGGGAAAGTACAGCAGGAGACTTGGTACTTACCAAACCGCTCAGTGTTTCTATGGGTCTGGGACATCCCAATGATGCATTCAAATTCAGTCCTTTAAGAAAAATACCCTTTTGCCAAAATCTGAATTAACCACAGGAAACCAAAGTAGGTTGCAGTTCCTGGTCCTGTTTTTTGCAACTAGTTTTTCCCTTTTAAACCTACATAGCAGGGCACAGCATAGTGAGAGCTCAAGAAAACCCTTCGCGCATGAGTCAAGGATATCCTGGAGCAGCAGGGAAACCCTGCTGCCTCTCTTTGAGCACTCAGCTGTTCAAATATTTACCTGGAAAACTTCCCTTCTCTAGTGTGATACACTAAATCTGCAAATGCCAAATGGAAGCGAGGAAATATTGGGCATTAAATATAAGCCAGGTTGGTACATAACTCAGAGCTCTGGAAAAAATGTGCCAAGAGAACAGGCAAGCACTGTCCAACTTTTCATCCCTGATCATATGAAAATTTCCTATTTAAATAGCGAGATTTCTTCATGTTGCCAAATCAATCGTCTACCAAAGCTGTTCCCTTTATTCCCTTGAAAGCAATTGGTGTCACTGTTCTGTTCAAGAGTTATTTTGGAAATGAGGTCAAAACAGAGTTATCAGAGAAAGACTACAAAATACCAGTCCAGGCAGGTATCACGCCACTGCCAGGGATGTTCCTACTCTGGCTTTGCAACTGGCCCAACTGAGAGTAGTTGAGCAAATACAAACCCTAGATCCATGCTCATACATTGGACCATCAACCAACATCTCAGCTTAGAATAAGCTTAAACTGTATTCAGTTTTCAGAGGCGTGCAGGCATTAAGAGGGTCAGTTCTTCACTCCCCGACTGGCATCTCCAACCCTGGGCAAATCCCATCACTTCCCTGTGCCCCAGAAAGAGCGTGTTGCAATACTAATCTTCTCTGTAACTTGTTTAAAAAAGAATAATCCTGCAGGAGAGCAGGAGGAAGCAGAAAAATAGTCAGCTTGTTAATGGGCTTGCCAGGAGAATCATGCCAGCGTAACTCTGCTAGCCAGGACCCTAGCAGAGATGCAAGCTAAGGAATTGCCTTTACTAGTGGGGTTTATGATCCCATGTTCCCCAAGGGAGTAAGCCAAAAGAAGAAAGAAACACTGCATTTACAGCAAGCCATAAGAACAGTGTTTTTCCCTGGTCGTAATGCAAAAATCCACCTTTCGTTTCTGCTCACAGACGGGTGGTGCAACTGCCGTAAGCCTGGCTCCTTCCCTGAAGGCAGTACTGGTGCAACAGCTCAGGCTCCCTGCCCACGGCTGGGTAACTCCATGCATTCCATCAGAGAGCACCAAGGCATCAGGGCCACCACAAAGTGGACCTCAAGGTGAGGGCTATCCGCCATGTCATGCACATAAGCCCAGCAATAAGCCCAGTGCAGCTCTGGCTGTTAACGTTGGAGGCTTGCTGGAGCCACCGTGGTCCCCCTTCCTCATAAAATATTTCCCTCGGCACTAGCAGGGTACATGCAGGAACAGTGACTTGGCCTGTACCTACGCAGCATCTTAAATAACAGCCTGTTTTCCTAGAGGTTCTCATTTCACCTCCAGGTTTGGGGTTTTACTTTACATCACAACGGGCTCAACAATCCTGCAGAACAAGAGCAGGAAAAAAACGTATTTTCCGTATTTGAAATGTTGACCCCAGCCTTCAAAAGCTTTGATGACAGCTTTGATCTCCAAAGGCTGCACCAGCTTTACCAGCCCCCTTAAGCCAGCCCTTCAGCTACAGCTTTTCTGGTTTTCTCTGCGCACACCCTCCCTTGCCCACACTTCGCTTCCAAAAGTGCAGCCAAGCACATCACGCTCATCAGCCTCAAGCAGGGAGAAATCCAAAGCTGGAAGTTGCTCAGTCCTTAGGATTTTAGGAGGCCCCAGCGAACCTTGCCTCATCTACCTACTGCACGGTGGGTTTGGCAACCATGGGGTGCTCCAGCAGGCTCCACCAAGGCCAATGGCCCCATGAGCCATCGCTCCCAGCACGCAGCACCGAGCAGGATGAGCAAATGCGCACGGAACAGGCACAGCCAGGACATCACACCGTTTGCTTTGAAGAGCTTCCTGCTGTGGTTCAGCCAGAGGCAGGGCGGAACAGCCTTGCCATCCTTGCACAAGCTAAGGTCATGCCGAGTTTGGGCCAGAGCTGCCAGATTTCCCAGAGCCGGGCTGTTGGAAGGGGGCAGGGAGAAGAAATGGCTCTGCATGGGGGGGGTGTGGGTCCAGCCCCATGGTGGGGGCATGGAACTGACCCCAAGGGAGGACACCAATGCTGTGAGTTGCTGGCAGCTCCACCACAAATGACCTAACATGCAGAAAACTGACTGAGCTACAGGGTGCTCTCAGCATTGGAGCACCTGGCCCTTTGCATACACAGTTTGGTTTACTTATTTACGGCAATCCAGGATGTAGAGGTGCCCAGGCCAGGAGGGAGCCATCCTGGACCATACCTGCTGACCTCCAGCACTGTTGCCATGTCACCACTGCATCCTGGTCCACCACTTCTCCTGTCCCAGCTCACAGCACCTTGTCACTATGTGAACAACAGTTTTTTTAAAAAAAAAAAAAAAAGAAAATACCCAGGAAAGCAGAAGTGGGTTAGCCCCACCAAGAAAAATGCAGAACTGGTTTGAGGCTGAGATGGTGCCATACAGATAAAACACACACGATGTAGAGTGAACTGCTCTTTGGGATCCTTCCAAAGTCCTGTGCTAGGAAATCGTTAAGATCAAGGTGGGGAATGGCAAAAGCATACAGTAAGTGCACAGCACGCTGAAATGTCTTTGTTAAATGAAGGAGCAGAAATACAGGGAGTAGTTCACCTGATTTTAACCAAGATTAAAATCTGTCTTTTTTAACCAAGAGATTTTAACCAAGAGAAAAAAAGGACCTGTGGTTTCGTAACACTTGTGCACTGCACAAGCAAGAAACCATTCCTCTGTCCCCTGTCCTGCATCATCCACATGCTCTCCCCAGGGACTTTGGGAGCAGAGCAGCTCCCAAAGCAGAATATGCTTTTTGCAGCCCAGCGCTGTTTTTAAATTAGACTTCCTCTCTCTCAGGGTTAAAGCCTCATTAGGAGGGGAGGGCAACGCAATCTGGCCTAGTTTTAAAATGCTTGTTGGAGTAAGGAGAGATTTTGGCATCTGGGGCTGAATGGAGGAATGTTGGCTTTGCCGGCCAAGTCCCTCCCTGTCCTGCCACCCAGAACAAGCTGCAGCTGGAAAATGCAAGAGTTTGCTGGGCTTATATGTCATGCCTCAGTTTCCCTGGCTGTAAAAGAGAGACAGCAGAGAGGCTGGCAATCACCAACTGCAAGGGGCACTGTGCCATAATTCAAATCAAACATATCATGTGCTGGCTTTCTTCAAAGTTGGCCTGATGTTGTACTCCTCAGGCTTTTTTATTAACTGTACTGCATAAAACAACAGGGTATGTTATCTTACACTTGTTGTGGCGAGGAAGGCCTATGCTCCTCTCTCTATTTTTCTGTCTGCACTATCACTTTTCACTGGCAGGCACGGCGACTGCTCAGACCTGCTGAAAACTGTACGGATACACTGGAAGCAGGGAGAAAGCACTGGGTTTAGGACAGGCAAGCACAGGAGCGCTCTCCTGCTCACCTGTAACTGATGTTCTCCTCTGCAACCTGAGCACGGCTGACACACAACTCTCCTTTGCCGAGGGAGCCGTCTTTTTAGCAACCCATCCGCTTATGACATCGCTTTATAAATAATAATAGCTTTTAGGAGGCCTGCCTCCTCGTGAGCCCTAAATCAAGCTAAAAGGCCACTCGAATGGGTGTGGGCTGAAACTGGGAGCTTCAGGGCTGCCCTGAAGTGCACCCAGCTCCACAACAACCCAGAACTGGCACAGCCCCCTAAACAGAGTTGTCCTTGTTTCCTTCAGTCAGTTTGGGCTGGATGAAGCTTCCTGTCTTCTCTAAAGCAACCGCAAGGTATAGCTTCAGTTACAGCTGTAAAGGTTACGTGCAGCCATGAAAATGTTGTTACAAAACCATCTATTGTAAACACCATGGTGGGGTTAATTCAATCCCCACCAAAAAGAGTCAAACCCAAACATTACATAGGGATTCTGGCCAACTGTATACAAGGATTGCATTATCTCATTTTAAGTTTTAAAATTTGTCATTTTGCTCTCGGCTGTACCTCGAGTTTAAGGCTTCTTGTGAAACCTGAGCTAGCTTCTGGTTTAATGGGACCATCACGGAGAAAAAGTTACAGAGTTAGTCTTGCAGTCGCTTGGATGAAGTGGGATCACATTGAAATTAAACACGAAGCCTCCAGGCTTTCTTGCAAACATTTCAAAGTCTTAAAAGCAATCAGAGAGGGGAAAATGTGTCACTGTTTGCTACAGCCTGCTCCTAATCAGGCCACTGAAATCTCCTTTGCACCAAAGTGCTTTAGCAAAGGAAATCAGGGCTGCAAAACAGCCTTTATGTAACAGTGATGATTTTTCCCTTCAACGCTAAGAGCTGTGCCAGTTCTCCGGTTCTCAATAATTGCCGCGCAAACCATTAGAGAAGTATTTAACTTGACGTGTCACTGGAGCGGCAGCTCAGCTCCAGGCACTGCCATTGCCAGGCAAATGTCACTGCAGGCAGGGCTAACGCTACTCTGGTCATGGAAAGGCCAGACCAGGGGAATATCAGACAAGAAAAGCAGCCTGTGCAGCTAGGAAATTGAGCTGGGGATCACAGTGCTACCAGTATACACTTGGAGGTGATGGTGGTAGAGCTTGCAGGGAGGGCATCATGCATCCCAGCGTAGGGGGGGCTCTCCTGGCTCATCTGCCAGAGACACCCCGAGCTCCCAGGGATAAGATGGCTACAGATGCATCCGCACCAGATATAGGATAAAATCTGGAGGGTGATGGAGCGGATGGGAGGACCTGATGCCTACATGAGCCACGCTGGGGACTTTGGGGTCTTGTCAGCTTAATGGGTGCTTAAACAAAAACACTGCCAAAGCATCCGATGAAAGCACCAAGCCTCATTCTGCGGTGAAACTGAGGGCGAGGAATGGCACCGCCTCACCTCCGAGTCCTTGTCCAGCTGGTTCCTGACCACAATCATGTTGTACAGCACCCGGTCGTCATCCGCTTCTGTGTGGGTCACGTCGTGTGGGGTGCTCCACAGATTCTGCTCCTCATCCCGTGCCAGCGTGGCTCCGAAGGAGGTGTAGGGATTGTTGTTACTGCAGAGAGGGGGAGAGGCGAGGCAGCATCAGCTACCGCAGCATTACGCTGCCTCCTGTTACCTGCGCAGGGTAAAGTGCCCATTGCTGTGGCATCCCCTCTCGCAGCCCAGTATCCTGCCTGGGAGAGGGAGGGCAGAGAAGTGGGGAAGGGGAAGACAGACAGAGGTTTTTTACCTTAGCAACCATCCTGACCACACAAGCCACGGTTCAAACCAGGCAGTGCTGCCATGCAAGACACCAGACACACAAATTTGCTAAAGACCAGTTATTATTTGAGCAGCTAGGATGGAGGAACTGTGAACATCCACCTGCGAGGATGAAAGGTGACATCTCCCCATTGCTCCCGCAGCCCCCTGCTCTGCTCCCCATCACGCCTTCCCACCCCAAACACTGCACAAGCCCCCAGCCTCTCCAAGCTTAACATGGGAACAGTTCTAATTAACTAAGACTCAAAAATCCCAGTGGCTCTGGAGGGTATTTTCCCTCTACCCAGCTAACCCTGTAGCTATGCCAAGATCTCAGTGGCACGGCCTGTCCCACAGAGACTTTGTGTGCAGAGAGACATTGCCTTGAGCAGCGGGCAAGGGGATGGCCGCATGCAACACCTCTCCCTTGCCTCTTGGCCAAAGAAACAGCTTCTACCCATCTTCTCCCCAAAGGCAGTGGCATTGGGCATAGTTTCATTTTGGTAAAAAGATGTACCACGTCTTCTGGGGGAGCTGGGGCTGTTTATCCCAGGGAGGAGGTGGCTTGGGGGAGATCTCATCCATGTCTATAAGGACCTGATGGGAGGGAGCAAAGGAAATGGAGCCAGACCCTCGTCAGTGGTGCCTCACAGTAGGACACACATTGAAACAGCGGTAATTCTGTTTAATCATAAGAAGGGTGGGTGAACATGGGTGCAGGTTGCCCAGGAGTCTCCATCCTTGCAGACAATCAAAATCCAACTGGAGATGATCCTGGGCAACCTGCTCCAGCTGACCCTACATGAGCAGGGGTTGGACTGGATGCTCTCCAGAGGTCCCATATCCAGGACCATGTTCCTGTGTGACCCTGCAGCTCTATTTTCTGCCCAGCAGTCCAAACCCTACTTAGTCAAGCAGGCAATCCCCACAGATAGCCTCCACCCCAGCAGCTCCTACCTGAGAGGTACAATGATGCACAGAGCTGCACAAGGACGTGTGCCAAAGCACAGAAAGGACATTTAGTCCCATCATTATTTGGGGGTGGAAACATTCTCAGCCTGCTTGTGAATTTCGGGCTTTATTTGCTTAGTGGTCAGCAAAACAGAGCATCATCTTCTGGTAAGGTTGTCCCCATCCAGGCAAGGAGCTTTTCTCTGCACTGTTGGCAGTTCTGTGTTTTTATCATTTTATGTTGCTACTGGGATGTGCATTTTTTTTTATAGGGTTATTTAATTCTGCCGGGAGAACCTTTAGCAGAGGATTTCCATAATATTTCTAATCAAGATGTCCAGACACTTGAGCAGAACACCACAAATGGGAGAAATATTTTTGGCCTTACACAGTAGTCTCATCAGCATCCTGTGGCAATCCCTGTTCATTTCTTGTTAGAACAACCCACTGTTTATTCTATTTGGTACCCAAACCCCTTTTCTTTCACAAGGAATCCATCCAGCAAAACCTCAGATAACACTGTGGGTGCTTTAGCCATGACGCCAAACCATAAAAAAAATGCTAAAAGGAGCTCCAGCACATAGATAAAATAGAAAAAAAAAATTCACATCAGCATTCCTGCAGGAATGTTAATTAGACTTTCAACAAACCAAAAACCTGAGCAACAGGTAATAAGGGAAAAGATAATCTCTTATAATCTCTCATTAAAGACAAGCAAACAAACATAAGTTGGAGGGTGTGGATGGCAAAACTCAGCTGTTCCTACACCACAGCCAACATGGGTTCGCTCAAACTGTTTTTCAAACGTGGAGCAGACAGGATCCCCAGCCTGGAAGGGATCACTCAGGAGCCAGCCATGCTATCAGCATGAGTTTGGTCCCATTCTGCCTTTGACAAGCTTCTTCCCACTCAGTGACTTACCGGTACCCTTAACAGCTGACTTTTAAAAACAGTACTTGGCAGCAACACTAACACACCTTAGCTTTTATGAGCCACCCCCTCACAGCTTCAAGGCACTTCCCAATGCATCTCTTTTTCCAAAGCACGGCATGGACCATCCAGCAGCCTGTAAGGGATGGGGGCAGTGCCCAGGAGTCAGCAAATCCATGGAAGTGGAGAGCTCTGCCAACAGTGAGCACCCCCAGAGCATGCTGGATTTCCAAGCAACATTTAAAATGAAGAAATGGGAGGAAAAAAAGGAGCACATGAATGGCAGCCTGCTTTGCAGGTCACAGGAGTCTCCATGGGACCAGAGGGGACTCAGTCCATTTCACACACTGAGCTTTATCCAGAAAACAGCAAGTGCTAATGCTTCATCAACAAATTTCTGCTCCAGGGGGCTTTCAGTGCAGATTAAACTCATTTTGGGATTCAGAGCCCAAATTCACCGTTTATTTGCATCCTGAGGACACCATCCGAGCCAGATCCCACCTTTGTGCATCAAGAGACAGCCAGGCAGCCTGGATGCTTCACTGCACCAGCCTGGCTCACTGGCTTTAGCTGGAGTTTCTTTTCCAAGCCCTACACAAGCACTGTGCCTACATCCATGCTCCATTCCCACCTCCACACACAGTGCTGGCTGCTCTCACTGGCCTCATCAAGGTTACAGCCAACCTTGCATATGCTTAGGTAACATATGCATCTCATTATACACATTGTATCTCCTCCTCACTGCTCCACTCTTTGACATGTGAGATTTATGAGGCTGCAACCACTCTGCTTGGGGAAAATAAGGTGAAAAGTCATAAAGTCATCATTTCTGTAGCAAGAGCAGCTCCCAAAACCTAAAACTCAGCTAAAAGATCTGAAATCTTGAGCAAGTCATTCATTTTAAACAATGCTGAGATAAAAATACAGCAGGCATGCTGTTGCAAGATACCTGCTTTGAAATCAACCCCCAAAGCATCCCAAAGAGGGACAATCCAGAGATCAGGCTGTTAGATTAATTATGCTGGTATACTTGTGCAAGAGCAGGTGCCTTTCAAATGCCCAGCATTTATACTGGCTTTCCTACTTACAGCCAGCATTAATTGGATCGCCAGCGGAGAGCATGTTACTAAAGAAAGGTGCCCAGTGAGGGACAGCCACCCCGGCTGGCAAGGCGGCAGGGCAGGCAGGAGCCTCTGCGCACATGTGCTCCGCTCTAGTTAGGTTAATGCCAATTGCCTGGGCTGGAGGCCCCACGCTCAGGATTATCTGGTTATTATTTAGGTAACTGCTTTAACAGCACGAAATCAGGACATTTCAAGCCCTGTTGCCAGCTCTGCCATTACCCAATACCTATGTAGGCCACAGTGGGAGCATCCCATGCTCCTTCCTGAAACGCCTCTGTCCTGCTGATGACACAGGGAGGGCAGGGTCCCTGCCCCATCGCAGGGCTGGGGTACCCACCGTGGGCTTCGGCGGTAGCCAGGACCCCAGCTGGCAGCTGGGGAAAGAGGGAGAGATGCCGCAAACCCCGTGCACAGATGTTTTGCAACATGCAAAACCTCCTTATGTGCTTGCACAGCTCACAGCTCTTAGCTCTTCTCCACGACTCGGGGCTTCATCTTTTCACACACACACCCCCCAGCCTCACGACTCCGGGTGCAAGGTGGATGTGACCAACAGCGGGAGCAAAAAATCTGCTCTCCGGAAACCAGCACACATGCTGCCTTCACATAAAGGCGGCTCCAGCAGCGCGTCGTCATCTCCTTTGCAGCATCCCCGCGGGAGCAGAGCTCTGCACAGCGCAGAGCTGCCCATCGGTGGGGTCCCCGCTGCACAGCGATGGCAGGACCCCCCTTTCGGTCGGCACCTCGGCCTCTGTGGGAATCCCACTGTGGAAAGACAAAAGCTGAACGGTTCTTCTGGCAAGGGCACACGGGGGACACCGAAAAGATGCCGCGCACGGTTCGGTCGCTAAAAGTTAACGGTAAAAGCCCTCCTCCCCTCCGGCAGCAGCAGCGCGGCGGACACGATGCCACGAGGGGGCGGGAAGGGCCCGGCCCCCCCCGGGGCAGCCCCGCCGCAGACGGAGCCGATAGCCGCATCCCGCTGCCCGGGCACGTCCCCCGGGAGCCGCGGCCGCTGCCGGGGCGCTGGGAGCTGCCGGGATACACAGCGCTCGGCCTGACGCGCCGGGGCAGCCACCGTGCGGGACCGGTGCCGGCGGGGGGCGCAGGGCGGGCTCACGCCTGGCTGCAGACCAGGGCACCGGCCCAGCTCCGCTGGGAGCATCCGTCCCTCCGCCCGCGCACGGCGGGGGGGCTCAGCCCCATCCCACCGGGGGGGGGCGGGGGTTAGGGAAGGGGCCGGGGGTCTCACCTGAGCAAGGGCTCCTTCTCGGGCGGCGCCGCCTCCCCTCCGCAGCAGCCGCAGCAGCCGCCCAGCGAGCGCAGCCAGGTCCCCAGCCCCATCGGCGCCGCCGGAGAGCCGCGCTGGGGGGGCCGCGCTCAGCCCGCCCCTGCCCGGCCCCGCCCCCGGCCCCGCCCCGCCCCGCCCCTGCGCTGCCCCGCCCCGCCCCTGCGCTGCCCCGCCCCGGCCCGGCCCTGCCCCGCCGCCGCCGCCGCTCCCGCCGCGGCTCTGGGCGGGCTTGCTCGGGGCGGACTCTGCGCTGCTCCCCCCGGCGCGCTCCCGCACCCCCTGCATCCTCCTGCACCCCCCGCATTCTCCCACATCCTGCTGCACCCTCCTGCTCCTCACTGCACCCCATTCACTGCACCCCATGAACCCTCCTGCACGCTTCCCTTCCCACATCTTCCCACACTCTCCTGCACCCTCTTGCATGCTCACCCACCCCCCTGTGCCCCGTGAACCCTCCTGCTCCCTTCTGTGCCCTCCTGCACCCTCCTGGATGCTGCACTGTGTTGCGTTTGTAGCCTCCCGGCCCTCATGCCCTAGCTAAAACGGGCCACCACTGGCCATCACAGCACGGCCAGAAACCAGAAAATCCCCATTTGCAATCTTCCACACCACTACGCTTCCAGGCTGGTTCCCACTTGGCTTTCAGGACACAGGGCTGTGATCCTGGGAACTGCAATGGGAAATGGGCAGGGGTGATGGACTCAGCTGCCTCCTGGTGCGGGCGGGGGTTGGAAGGAGAAGAGCCTAAAAGATTGTTCCCTTTGTTTCTCCCTTTCTTACAATGAGTATTCCTATCATGTGCCTAGCTCAGACCCCAAGGAAGAAGAAAATCTTGAATGCTGAGTTATGATGGTCCCAGATCTTGTTTAATTGCCACAGGCTTGATTGCATTTTGGAACAGACCATCAAGCATCAGCCAGTCCCCAAAGCAATCACTCTAAGTGTGGCTGGCCATGCACATCCCAACGAGTCATTTAATTTCAGTACAGCAGGTTCCTGACACCACTGAATTTTTTGCTTATCCCAGCAGATAAGCTACTATATCCTTGTGCCTGGCACACGTGCACAAGGAAATATAAATCAGTTTGCACTTGTGTTTCTCTCCCTCTTTAACCCCAGGGCTTGTTAATTCGTCCCCAGTGAGTTACACCCCCTTGGCCACCCGAGAGCGCTGGACAGCGAAGCGCTATGCTAGACGAGGCACAACCATTTTGTCACGGCACTGCGAAATGCCCTAAAGGTACGTGTTTGGCTCCGGGACTTTGTAGCATCTGAGTCCAGCCCTGGTGAGGTTTCCCTGACAGTTATTTCACAGCAGGAGATCGAGCGCGGAGGCTCACAGCCCCCTACCAGGGGGCAGAAGGAGCCAGAGGCAGAAGGAGGAATTCAGCCAGAGCACATTTAGGAGGACTGATCAACTAAGCTGCACGGACACCGCAGCCATCACACGCAAATCCAGGCAGCATCAGTGGTGGCTCCTCTGATGGACTCGCCTTCCCTCTCCAGTTCTGTATCCACCAAGGGAGACAGCAGGTGGGAAAGCTCTGGGCACCTGAAATCCAGGGGCTGAAGCCGAAGGTAGAGGTACGTGGGGCTTCTCAGCTGTTGCCGAAGGACTCTCTGAAGTGTCTAACCTTAGTCTTCACATCTGATGCTCTCTGAAAAGCACTGGAGCTCGAGTGCTCTGTCTCAGACCTTGTTTGCTCCCAGGTGTCTAATAAGAAACATTTCTGGTAACAAGAAGAGAAACCCCACTGCCAAAATATGGGTGGGCAGCTTCTGCCACCCAGCTCTAGCTTTTTCTCCAAGGGCTGCATTGGGAATGGTGGGCAGCCATGTATTTTGACAGCAAAAGCCAATAGCGTCACATATCTGCCAGGACTGCTGGGATCCCGTCAGGAACAGGCTATGCCCACAGACACCGAAATCACTATCTGGTACTTTCACATGGGACACCTTGGGAAGCCACTCGGCTAAGAGGGCTGCAGTGCTGGATTGCAGTGCCACCAAGGTGAGTTGGGATGTTCGGGTCTGTTTAAGGCCATCAGGTCACAAAAGGTCAGTGGCTCTACAATTACAAATGAATTGCAGACAATGAATGATAAGCTGTTGGTGCTGCTTAGACGTAAGATGAGCCAGGAAGCAAAGAGGAGCCTCTGGTCCCTGCACGGGGTACGGGAGATCTCAGCATGCTGTGCCACACGTTCTCAGCTGACTTCTAAATTTCATTTCATTAATCAGCCCCACAATCAGTCTTCCCATCTTCCTTAATTAAAAGGTAAAATTATGGGAGGAGGACTTGGTTCTTATTGTTTCTGGAAGATCCCAGTGCTAGGGCTTTGCTCTCAGCCAGGGCTTTCAGCTCCCCTGCGCGCTGTGCATCAATCATTCATAAGGAAGGATTTACAGCAGGATGAGCTGAGGGGCGAGGCAGAATTTCAAAGTCAAGGGTGCTTTCCTCTGCAGACTTCTTCCTCTACCCTTGAGCTTGCCCCTGCCTGCTTTTATTTATTCTCCAAGCTTTTGTGTGCTTGAGCGGGAGAATAAGCAGCCGACATGCCAGCTGCTATTAAAAGAAGCCGGCAATTGCCCGTGACATTTCCTTGCACGGGTGCGGATGCACGCTCCCCAAAGTAGTCACTACCGCAGAGATTCCCTTGCGCCTCCCCCCTCCCTCGCTGGTTGTCCACTGGGTCTCTCTTTCATCTGGGCTCTCTTTTCACTTGAGCACTGTTTTCCTCTGGGTTGCAGATGCCAGGGAGCAAGCAAGGCCAGCCCAAATCCCCGCCGAGACCTTGAGGCACAGCTATAACACACACAGCCATGTGATCAGCTGAGGCATCCTTGATTCGTGGCTAACTCCCTTCCCTACAAGGAGATTTTATCCCGTGCCCTGCTGCTTGTAAGCCAAAAGAATTATGTTCTTCATTAATTTAAAGCCTGAGCCCTCTAGGTTTAAAAAGAGCCTTGCAGAAATACCAAGTATTTTCCAATTCCTTTATTCCTTGTTGTGATAATAAATCTTGTTCCTTTTCCATCAGAGAACAAATAAAGAGGGGAAAGTCTCCTGAGAGCTGAAGCCTTACTGGGGTCTGAAAAGCAAATAATTTTCTTCACAAGGTAAGAGAAATATCACTGGCTTCTTCACAGTGTAAATAACTCAGGTGACAGAGCCAGAGATGATGCTTTGGGGAGCAACGTGCCTTCAGCATTTTTGTCATTGCCCTTTGGGTGCTGTGGTCCCATGGCGTTTCCGTATCACCACTGCCTTCTTGGTGGGGAGGAACTCTGGAGTGGAGACATCTCCACCATATTTATTTGTTCCTAGTGAGCAAGAGTCTGCTGGTTACAGACTTTTTTGACTCCTTGATGTAGTTATCACCTAAATACATGTCCCCCAAGCTCCAAGGCTGTCGGGTAGGAAGGAGGACAGCATCATCCCCCTCCTGGATCAGTATGCTGGTGATGGGGAGGTTGGTCCCAGCCTACCCAGCCCTCCCTGCAGCAGCTGCTCACCCTTTGTGCCTGCCCTCTGAGCACCCTCCCTCCAGCACAGCCTGGCAAAGAGCTGCTGAGTCAATCAAAGGTGAAATGAAATTGAAAACAACTAAATTTGTAAATTAAGTGCAGCACTGCAATGGGGTGATTTGCCTCCTCTTCCTTTAGCTGCGTGCCACAGGCAAGCCATTTGCAGGGTTCAGTGCCACAAGGCCTGCTGTGTAGGATGGGACTCAGCATCTTCCACAGCTTGTCCTGAGGAGTCAGAGTGATGTGGAGTGAAATATGGCCCCAGATGCCACCAGGGCTCCCATCAGGGTGGGCACAGAGCATTCCTACTACTTCCTACTGGGTCAGATTTCTTTTCCCAGGATAACGTCTTGGAGTTCATTACAAGCAGTAACGATGGTGCCAGCGTGTGCTTTGGGACCCTACTTGTCCCAGTTGCTCTTGTGGAATTGCCCAGTGTTCAGAATCTCTAAAAATGAGGCTGCACATTTCATGCCACAGTGCTGCTTTGCCCAGATTTAGAGGTCAGCGCATCTCCTCCTTCATCTTTCTCCCACGGGCAGGGGCAAGACCCAGTGGTGGTGCCAAAATTAAAAGCAGCAAGCCCATGACTTGGCTGTGGACTACAGAATTGCTGTGATTTTAAGGTCTATGTTTAATGACCTGGCCAAAGGGGGACCTCTGCTACCGGAGAGAGAGGACTCAGGACTCCACCTACAAGAGGCTGAGTCCTGCAGCATCCCCTCTACACAACTGCCAGCAGCAATGGGCAGAGATGTCCAGCCCAAGGAAAGGAGGGGAACAAGAAACATGTGAGTATCCCAAACTCCTTCAGGTGCCACGCACCTTCTCATCACCTTGAGTTTAACAAGATGTGATTAAGTGGTGTGTCCCTCCCTCTGTACCTAGTAGCAACCACCACAAAGTTCCTTTGTGCAGATGCAGCTGACCAGAGCTGGGGTTTTCCTCAAACTCTTCTAGGTAGGTGTAGGAAGGTGAGCTGGAGTGTTTTCCAGGCAGGGGATTATTCATGGAGAAGGTGGAGAACTGAACCCTCTGAGCAAGACATTTTGTAATTGGTTTAGGACTCAGAGCCTCTAAATTTGGGAGACACTCCAAAAGATGCAGCTCAGGGTATCTGGCAGTGTTTGAGCTCCATGGGCCGGATCCTATGGGCAGAGGCTGGTGTAGGAGTGGTGTAACCTGGAGGTGAGTGGGGCACTGACTTCATTGCAGAGAAGGAGGGTGGAAGGAGGTGAATGACACGTCATTAGCGAAAAAAGAAAACTCATTATGATTTTTAAAGCCATCCAGGTAGAAAAATGAAGGGCCCAGAGCTGCGGTGGCTGGGCTTAAAATACAGCCACGGAGAAAATAAATGAGAATTGTTTTCCATTTGAGGAATGGGTATAATTAATTAGGAGGTGTTTATGAGTTTTGTAACATGTGTTTTGTAGCTGCAGGAAAAGAAGCTGGTTAATTGTTCTCCAAGTGAAATAAGGGAAGATTTTTCTGTCAGAAAGTTATTGCTGGGGATGACATGAATGCAATTACAGAGCCAGGTTGGCTCCAAGAATGACATTTGTATTCAGGATAAAACAAAGCAGCTCTTTCCCACTGGCACCAAAACAAGGCAGAAGGGGAAAGGAAATCTTCAGGAATATCAAAGCATCTGGCTAAGGTGATCTCAGATGTTTTGTTTTCATGAGGCAGTGCTGTTTCCCTTGCGTGTCAGGTCATTACACCAAGAAAAAGAATTTAGTACAGTATTTACTGACATGCAATGAAACGAACCACAATAACATTAACAAAATGGCTTTTTCCATATCAAAATGAGACATTTCAGCATGGCAGAAATGACAGTGCTGTTTGAAAAATACTGACAAGTGATGTGAGAAGACTGACAGGAGTCTCATTTGGGCTTTTTTCCCCCAAAATAGATAGATTATTTTTTTTTAAATAAATTTTTGAATGAGATGTACTCCCAGTGAAAAAAAACCCAAACATCTATCTGGAAATGGTCCCAGAGGCTGTGGTGAAACACCAGCGGCTGAGCAGGGAGGACAGCTGCACACTTGGACTGCTGTAGGATGGTGCGGGATGGGACCGCCAGCAGCAGAGGAGCACAGGGAGGTGTAAGAAGCACGCAGACAAGTACCTCTCTATTTGCCAGGGACAAGAATTGATCTCCTGGCCATATACAAGGTTAGGGCTTAGCTTGCTGATGCTGTTTGGAAAAGCAAAGCTCTGGGAGCTAGTTTGCCACAGAATTGTGCAGAGGCACAAAGGTGGGGAGGAGGCAGAGCCAACAGGCACAAGACTTCAGGAGAGCAGGAACAGAGGGATGCTGGTATCTTACCTCCTTTTCTGCATTAAGGTTAGGGTTTGGAGGTCTATTAATTCAGGACCCCGCTATATAATTTCAATCAGCAGGGCCTGTAGGTTTGGGAAAAATGTTAGGAAGACCCCAGGGGGCTTTGGTATTCCTTAAAGCTTATGGATTTAATAAGCAGGCTGGTAGGGGTGAGGGACAGTGTCTGATTCTCGGTGCCTGGGGTATAACTCGCTTTTGGGCTAAGGCTCAGCAATCCAAAGGTCAAGGAGACCAATTTATTGCTGCATGGTGCAGGACCATTGGAAATTATCTGTCACTTGGGGAATAGAATAGAGCTGGAGTAGGAAGTCAAAGGCAGCTGAATCCAGTGTGCCAAAGTCTGGGAGAGCTTAGAAAAAGACTCATGCCATTTGCAGCTCATGCCTGGCTTGTATTTTCTTTAACTGCAAGCATTTGGTCTCAGCTGTAGCCAGAGGACAATTGGTTAAGTGTCATCTGTACACTGCCCATCAGAGCAGCCTGTGCTACAGGGACCTCAGAGTTAGGAAGAAGGCAGGTAACTGAAGCCCAGGACATCATCTCTTCCATTATGCGGTCATCCTTTCAGCAGAGAGCCGGCAAAATTAGGATATCTAAACCCCAAAGAGGCCAGACTCTTGCCAGCTGCTGCAGGACATCACGCGTTATAAAAACATGGGGACCTTTGGTGCTTGTGTTGTATTTTCTCTTGGTGCAGATACACACTCCTGGAACAATTAAGCAGTGGGTGACGCAAATGAACTATTTGGAACACAAGCCCAGTAACTCCAACCTAAGCTTTGATTCAGCAGACTGCTTCAAGGTGGCCTCCATCTTCAGTCCCTGGGTAAGTTCCACTGATTTCTCTTAAAATTAGGAGAGGTTTAAAGGCTGTGCTGATTAGCAGAGATTCACAAGCGCTGTGCAAAATGCCAACTGAAGTGCATGGGCTTTCAAGCAAGCCACGGCTCTGCTGGCTTCAGATATAATCAGCATCACTCTAGTGTGGGAAGGGGTAAAAACCTGCCCTGAATCAGGGGAGGGTCTTTGTCTAGTCCTGAGATACCAACACTCCGTGCTCTTGAAGTCGGTACTGGGGTTATACGGGCTCTATTTATGCCTCTTCTTTTTCTGCTGGACAACAGGAGGGGACTTCAGGCGCAGCCAGACCTCCGCAGGTACAGCTTTGGGTACCCGCAGCATGCGAATCCTGTCCTCCTGCCACCTTGCAGCATCTGCCGGCCTCAAGCACCCGCCTCCCGAGGCGTGCGGGGCTGCTGAGCACCGCCGGTTGGCGGCCACCCCGAAAGCCGGCCCCAGTCAGCAACCGCACGAACCGTGCGAGGGCCGAGGCCCGGCTCTAGGGCGCCAGCGGCCCCCTGGGCACCGCCCGTGTGTCCCCGCCCCGGCCGGCAGCGGGGGGGCAGCGGGGGCGGCTGGCGGGGCGGGCGGTACCGAGGGCGGTGCCTGCCTTCCCCTTCCGTTTCCCCTTCCTTTTCGCTTGGCTATTCCCTTTCCTGGGGTCCCTGCGGAGCCCCGAGCGGGGAGGTGCTGGTGGTGGGAGCAGTTGCGGACGGGGGCTGCAGGCGGTGAGAGCGGGGGTGAAGCTGCCGCGGCGGGGGTCTCGCTGGTGGGAGCAGGCTTCTCTGGGCGCGGAGGGCTCCTCTCCCCACGGGGCTTTGGCTGGGCGGCTCTTCCCTGCTGCGAGCGGCTGCTCCTGCGCTGGCCGAGCCGCTACCGAGCTCCGCGTCTCTCCTGGCGTCGCAGGGTACGGTAACCCTTAGTGCCAGGGGTCGGATATTTGCGCGTCACTGGAGAGACTCGCAGTTGTTGCGCCCTTCTGCCCGGGCCGGGGGCGTGCGGGGGGGTGGGCTTGCTCGTCAGACGAGGCAGGGAGCCCGCCTGGCCGGGCCGTTGCTGTCTCGGGCAGCGCCTGCTCGGGCACCCAGATGGACGGAATACAGCCCAGAGCCGCCCGCGGGCGAGGAGCCGTGTGCCAGCAGCTGCAGGGCCTCGGCTCGTGGGACCCTGCCCGGCCGGTGCGGGGGCCGCCTGGTGTGTGGCAGCTGGGGGTGAAAGGGGTGGGCGAGCCAGGGAGGGCTGGGTGCTGCTGCTGGGGCGGCAGCCAGCGGGTGGGAGGCCAGGCTCACCCCCCGGGTGCTTCTGGGTAACGGGGCACGGGGGTTCAAAGAGACTTTGAACCTTTCTGGGGCAGGAAGGGACAAAACAAATAATCGGAAGGTTCAGAAAGTGCAGGGTTGAGTTGCTGTGATTGCATTGCTGGTACTAAAACATAGATTTCCTTCAAAAACCCCAAAACCCCAGACTTTGCTGCTACTGTTTTTTCTGCTGCTCTGCTCAGTCATCGTCCCATCCATGTCCGCCCCCCCCCCCAATTTCAAAGATATTCCATCTGTAATGGTGATTTATTTCAAAAGACACCCAGGTGAGTGGGGAAAGCAAAGGGTTAAGGAGAAGGGTTTTAAAGCCTAGAAAGCATTTCCTTGTCAGAGGCTGCTGGTTTGCTTCTGTGATATCTATGATACCTGTGGGAGGGATGCCTGGACAGCAGGTTCATGCTCCCTCACTGGAACCTCATGGGGAAAGTGCTCCCTCGGTCGCTGCCAGGAACTGGAGACTTTAGTGCCTGCGGTCACACGCGAAGGAGGCAGGAGGAGGTTGATCTCATGGTGACAAACCTGGCTTGCTGCCTCCTCCCAGGTGCCAGGTCACCCAAGCATGGCCACTCAGATGTTTGAGGGAAGAGGGCACGCGGCTGTTTACCAGAAATACAGGTTTGCACCAGGCAAAGAGCTGCAGCAAACCATCCTCGGCTACCTGCAGGAAAAGGTACGTGGGGTATGGCCAGGCTGTAGGAAAAAAACAAGGTAATATTCTGTTACTTGTGGGCAGTAGTTATTTGCAGGTAGTAGTATTTACCTTTTGGGAGTGTTACCTTGGTTGGTGCTGTGGGGAAAAATTAATCAGTAGGACTTAAGGTAAGATGTGGGCACGGAAGAGCCGTTCCGTGGGTTGTGCCATGCTAAGGCTGTTCCTGTGTGGATGCTGGGGAAGGAATGGGGTAAGAGCACAGAAGTTGGGTGGCTGCCCACTGACACGCATCCACTTCTCCCTGCAGAGGGCAAACCCTGCTGAGCTGGTAGTGGATGTTGGCTGTGGGTCTGGACAAGGCACCCGCTTCCTTGCAGAGCACTTCAAGAAGGTGGTGGGAACAGACATCAGTGAAGCGCAGATCCAGGAGGCTAGGGATGAGGCCTCCATGCCCAACGTCTCCTACCTGTGAGTGTCAGGGGAGCAAGCTCAAAGGCAAAATCCGGGTCCTCACATGGAGGGTGGTGGTTTGTGAGTATGACTGTTCTAAGAGCCAGCTGGCACCAAAGGAAATCCCATTTCATGTGATTCCTGATATAAACAGGCATTCCCCTAGACTTACGGTAGTCGTGGGCTTGCATCCCAAACAGTCATCATGAACTCCAAAAAATACCCACTAATTTCATGTCCTACTTTCTAATACCCATATTGCACACTGCCTTTTTCCCTTCCCCCTTCCAGTGTGTGCCCTGCAGAGGAGCTGCCATTTGAGGATGCCTCGGTGGACCTCCTGACTTCATTTACAGCCGCACACTGGTTTGATATAGAGAAGTTCATGAGAGAAGCAAACCGTGTGGTTAAGCCGGGTGGTTGCATTGTCCTCAGCACCTACACCGTGGATATGAGTCTGCGCTATGGAAACTGCTCTGAAAAGCTGACCAAAGTCTTCAGAGAGGTGAGATGATGAAACCAAAACCTGGTCTGGGCAGGGGGAAATGTGTAGTACTTAGACGCAGAGGGGAAAGCAGTGGGCTTGGGGAATATGACTAGAGGACTCCTATTGCAGGACGGGGCGGAGGGATGGTTAAATACAGGGATAAGGCTGAGATAGGGTTTAGTGGCTCCCATGCAGTGCTAGGGCTGGCTGGAGGAGAAGAGGGACATTAGGATTAGTAGGGCAGACTCTGTGGTGAGAAGGGCTGCAGAGTAGATTTGGGGGGCTGGTATCATCAAAGAGTCTGCTCCTGTTGCCCTGATCACAGTGAAGACAATGGGAAGCAGAAACTGTGCGGAAAGAGGTTCTTCTTAAAGTGATGTTTCTTGACAAAGAGTGTCAAGGAGACTTTCTGCTATGAGTAAGAGCAGTGTAGGGAGGAAGACAGGACCCTTATCTCTATAATAAAATAGGATCCTTAAATTCTTGACACTAAGCAAAATTTTGGTGTATTTTAATGTAAGGAGTATTAAAAAAAATTACATTCATACATGTATCAGCTATAGGGCCAAGCAAACCTGAGCTAAGTGGAAACTGAAAGCTTCAAGTGGTTTTGTGTGTGTTTTTAATATGCTGTCTTTATAGAACTGGGACCTGATTTTGAAATACGCGCATAATAGAATAAAACATGTCAAGGATGACTACAAAGAGATCTTCGAGGCCTTGCCATTTCCAGACAAGAAGAGGTGAGCAGAAACCCCTTGGTGCAGCACCAGGAGCAGATAAAGATGGTGTCTCTGCTCCTCTACAGGGCTGCTCTGCCACTGGCCCAGCAAGGACATAAAGGAGCCAGGTTTGCCGGAGCAGGTAGCTGCCAGGCTTCAGCAAATGCCTTTATGTGGTGGCAGAACCATGTGGCTGCATTTGCATTCCCGTTGGATTTCACGCTACTTTGTGGTGGGCTAGCAAGTGTGGTTGAAGGGCTGCAAGGAGCCTTCCTGCTCAAAACAGAATTGGGTTAGATTTTTTTCGTTGATGGTTTATGATGACTTGAGGCTTCTGGGCAGAGTGCTTACTGGATGCAGGGGAAGAATGGAGTGAGAGAAAGAACCTGCCCCTGACCTCTGAGGGAGCCGGTGCCTGCCTTCCCACCAAGGCATGGGGCCAGGGCTGACTTCGCAGGCAAAAAGGATGTGTTGGTGTCCTGCCTGCTGGAGGGGAATGGGCTCTGCAGGCAGGCCAGTATCGAAAGGGTGTTCCAGTCACAGACTATGTTAGATGGTCCCTGGGACCATCTCTGCTTCTCCAGTAGTGCTTTAGTTAGATCTTCAGATGTTTTTTCCATGTGTTGGACCTCTGATGGTGTCAGCTATTCTATTCACTGCCACCTCATTCTGTTGTCCTTGTTCTGTTGCCTTTGAGATTTAACTTGTCAATGCCCCTTGCTTCCCTGTCTCTCTTCTAGAGTCACCAATATTTTTGACAAAATTCCCATGACTGTCGCTGATGTGGTTGGTTACATGGAGTCTGCCTCTCCATATCAAACCTTTATGAAGAACGACCCCGAAGCCGCAAAATCCCTGCTCCAAGAGACTGAAAAGAGGTGAGGAAAACCTTTTGAGACAACTAGCAGGATATGGAGGACCTGCCTCATACAGTGCATGAAGCATAAGGTTGCAGAGGCCCCTTCAAAGCTACAAGTGAGCTGCACAGTGATGTGCTCTCTCCTTCCCCCCAGGTGTGCATGGATTCTTGTCAGAGGTTAAACAGAGGAGATCCTCAGCTGCTCACAGCATGTTTTGACCTTAGTTTGAGTCAGCTGACTTTAAGTTCAAGTCTGTGTGGCTCTATGTTTCCATGCACTGGCGTGTCCATGCAAGTCTTGTGTCAGAGGTATCTTGAGTTTCTTTGCTTCCCTCTTGATTAGCAGAGGGCAGGAAAAGCATTGGCAGTTGCATCTTAACTATTCTGGCCCACAACAAGGCTCTACTGCAAAGCTGGGAAGAGGAGGCATCCCTGTGTCTGTTAATTTATTCATTGGCCTGTGGTGGAAGCAACTGCTGTCAAGACCTCTGTGCTTTAGGTGGGAAAGATCTGTCTCTGGTTGTAGATGTCACCCCATGTCAGGTGGGAGCTGGCTGGGCAGAATGAGACGCTGCTTCTGCTTCTTGTTTTAGGATGCTGGAGACGATGGGAGTTTCTTCTCGTGAAACCCCAGTGGAGTTCTACGTGAGACATGTCTGTGTGCTGGCATGCAAGGGACGGTGAGAGGAAACGTCTCCTGAACTGGTGCAGGAAGGGAAGGAAATAATGGTTTGTCTCCTAACACCCCACTTGCAGCCACTCATTTATTCCTTGCAAAGATTGATACTGATTCTGGTGATTAAAATTTTGATCTTTTGTGGAAAGCAGACTGGGGTTTCTGCCTGCTTTTGGGTTCCTGTCCACTTTGGCCCTCGTGTCTGCCCAGTGCTGTGCTTTCAGCTCTGGAAGGGTTCAGTTTCAGACTGGTGATGGTTGGATTGCACATGGTGATGAGAATCAAAGTAACTGCTGATAAACTTGCTGCATTTCTTACACAATTAATAAAAAAAGCTGAGAAAAAGTTGCTTGTTGTTCTCTTTTTAAGAGAAGCTGCAGAGCACCTACTGGGGTGGGAACAATGACACTTCACGGACGTTGCTTACTTAGGCCCTGAGTCTGAGGTCTTCTGTTTCATGGAGTAAGATGGGTTTTAGGTAGAAAGGACCATTCGCCCCTTTCCCTGCCCAGGCATAGTAGAAGCCATGTGCTGCCTTTGAAAGGTGAGCTGGAAAGGGGCTGTTCTCACCCAGTATGAGACCCCATCCCTGGTGCTTTGCTGGCTGGTGCAGGTGGATCAGCAGGTGACCTGCCCCAGGATTGCCCATCACTGTGCCAGCACTCCTGCTTTGGCTCTCAGGAAGTTAACTCGCCCTCAGCACAGCTCAGGAGTCTTTCTGGGATTGTTGCCGCAGCAGAGCACGTTTGTGGTCCCCTCTGTCCCAGCCCGCTATCGCTTGCTCGCCCACGCTGCAAAGATTAGAGGCTGCGTTTCAGGGAGGAGCAGGTGGACGCAACAGGGTTCAAAGCTGGGCACAGCCCAGCACAGGTCCCCTCCTGTTTGCTTTCTAGATATTTTAAGTCCAGGTGCAGCCTCTGTGGGGAGCTTTCCCTTTCCTGTAATTCCTGCCCTTGGCAAGAAGGATACCCTGATGCCATTTGGCCTCACCTGGTTGTACCTTGGTGCGTCATTAAGAAAGGCAGAAGTGATATCTCTTCTCCCTGCCCCAGACACAGCACCTGGAGGGAGACTTCAGCTGTGGAGGGGAGGGCTTGGAGGTGCTTCAACTGTGGTCCTGGGGCTCTTGGGTATGGTCTTGCTGTGGGTACAGAGACTGAGCCTCTGTGACCTGGTGAAGGTGCTGGACCCTGGGTGTATCTCCACTGAGTGCTGGCTCAGCTTGCTCAGGGTGGGGAGCAAAGGTTTTGACCCTGCTTGGTGGTTTCCAGGAGGGTTCTGGGATCCCAGGAAGATGGCAGCAGGGAGGAAAGCCCATCACTGATGCGAGGCTGGTCTCTGTGTCCGTGGATGCGTGTTGGAGAAGACCTCATTGATGCTGGATTCAGCCCTGCTGCCAGTCACTGAGGAAGAGGCTGCACTGGGTGCGGGTTGTGTTTGGTTGAGCAGTGGCCGTAAAACCTCCCTTGCTGGGTGAGGATGGAGCTGGTGGCTTGTCATCTCCTGCGGGAGCACTAGAGGTCTCTCCCCAGCTGGGACTGCACCGGATGACATGGCTACTGGGGTGTCGGTGGCCTGTAGGGCTGTCTTGGCTGGGGAAGCTCCAGCTCAGCTGGCAGGACTTGTCCTAGTGAGGTGTGTCCCCGCAGCAGTGCCTGGGCAGGGAGATGTTCCTGTGGGAGGGGAAACCCCATGTCCCTACAGTGCCAGCACAAAGGCTTTGGGGAAAAAGTGCTTGTTTGGGCTTTTTCTTCAAAACAAGTCTGTTTAAATTTGCTCGCTAATTAACTTCGTGATTAACAGCCCTGGCATCAGCTGGATGCTCAGCACATCCCCCAGAATGAGGCAGAGGGTGACTGGTGTGATGTAACGTGAGGGATTGCATCACCGACACACTTGGGCATGATGTCAACAGCGTGAGACACGTGGAGTGGCACAAACCAGCCTGACATCATGGTGGCAGCTACAGCTCACGCATGCCAAGAGGTGGTGAAGGGTTCTGGGGTATGTAGCAGGGCCAGCAGCACCTCAGTGGCACTGACACCCTGGGCTGGCAGAGACAGGTCTGGTGATGGCTGCCGAGCAAAGGTCACCTGATGTCCCCTGTCCCAGCACCACCAGGCCATAGGCAGGGCTCCCACACATCACCCAGCATTTTATTTTTATAGCTGGCTTCTTTGGGGCACTTCTTTGGTTCTTGCCATCTCCTTTCCAAGACCAGTGACTTGAGCAGGAGCCAGTTTCTAGCAGATGAGCCCACCAGCTCCAGAAGGGTCACAAAAGAGTGACCTGGGCTCGTCCTTACCCACTGCAATGGCATGGCTTGTGGCCAAGGCTTTTCCACACATGCCACGTGGCAGCTGATGACTCAGGGGTGATTGCCTCACCCAGCACTCATGTCAGCTCTGCCCGAAGCCCTGCCAGGTTTCGCTTTCCTTCTCACACCCGGGATCTCCCACGCACTCGGGATTTCTTCCTCTGAGCAAGTTCAAGTGGCTCTAGCCTGCTGGACTGTGTGAATCTGAGGAGGGAGCTCCATCACTGCCATCATGCTGCCCTCCCGGCATGATACCATCTGCAGTCAAAACTGGAGCAATGACTGTGGTAGGTCCCCAGTGCCCTGTAGACCCCACCAGGCACGATGTGGTGTCCCTGGCTTGTGCCGGCTTTGGAGGACCTTCCACTCTCGTGGCAGGAGCTGGTACTAGCGTGGTTTGGAGGAGCCATGCCAAATGCAGCCAGGCTTTGCTGGCCAAGCTGGGGACCAAGGTATGGTGGAGCGTGGCATTGCTGTGCAAGACACTAGCAGGTGTGCCGATGCCCAGGAAGGCAAGACTGCGCCCCATCAGAGAAAAGCCCTCATTGCTGCTCAGCCAGGCACTCGCAGGCTTGGCTATGCTATGGCTGGTGGAAAATGAGGCACAAACATCTGAGCAAGGTGCCCAGGAGATCTTCAGCCCTTCGTCACGGCTGCCCTAAGTGCCAGGTAGCTGCACTGATGGCCCCGGCTTCACCACTCAGCTTTCGCTTTTCCTTTGGTGCGTCTGGATTTCTTTTTGCCTGCACGAAGTGATGAGGTTTTGCTTTGCTTCTCTAACCACAAATGACAGGCAGTAGATAAAAGCCACAGCAATGGGGAAGAGGAACCAAAGAAGCAAGGTTCCACAGGGATAGGATGCTGCTCCATAACCCGATGGGTGAACCAAGAGTGTCCTCAGCAGGGGCTTATGGCATGGGGCAGCGGTTCATGGTGGATCTACGTGTGTGCCAGGGCAATCTTCCAGCCATGCTCTGGGTCCGTGGGCCTGCAGATGAGACTATGCCAGCACAGCAGGTACTGGACATCACCACCTGGGTGCTGGGAACCTTGCTCTAGCCCCGCCAGCAGCCATTGGAGATCCCAACCCGGGTGCCAAAACACCCTAGCCTGGCTCATGCCTTGGTCGGGAGGAAGAAACACCCCACAGTGCCCGTCCTGTGAGCCAGCCAAGCTCCACCATGTGGGACCTTGAGCCACTATTTGCCCTCCAGCTGCTCCACTGTGACCCAGAGTTCCAGGCAGTGCTGGGACCCCCACTCCCTCTCCTCTCTCACTGGGGGGCACATTTATTTTTACATTCATTAGAATTTTCTACTAAGGTGCCATCTTCCAGCTGAGCTGAGCATCGCTTGGGTGATGTACGTGAATTTAGTTATGCTGGTTTGGGCTTTTATTTCACAGTTATATTGATCGTGAGCTTATTGCATTGAATTAAAATAATTCCTCTATAGCTGTGCATTTCTTTAATGGCAGAGAGGAAAGACAGTGCTGTTGTCTTGTTCATCAAGAAGGCAAAGAACTTGAGCCCTAGCCAGGGCTCAGGCTTTTAATTGCAGACCTCACATAGCCTGCTGCAGTGGGGATGGCTGGCATGGGAGCCTGGTCCAGCAGCAATGAAGTGAAACCCTGTACCCACTGTGCTATCAGGCTTTAGCACCATATTTTGCTGTCCTAGCTCTTCTCCAAGCTGTATCTGCATGCAGTCTGGCGAAGGTGGAAATAGCCGCTGTAGAAGCCATGCTGCTCCCTGCCTGCTGTCTCCACTCCTCTTCATCTCCACTGTGCTTTTCCAGGAAATACCTGAGCTTTTGGAGATGCTGCTGGAGCAGGGGAAGGGCTCAGGAAAGGCTGGATGGACCCTGTGGGTCAACAGCCAGTCCTGCTTAACCTCTTCATCTAGACCATGAGGCAGAGTGTACCAAGTTCACCGATGACACCAGACTGGGAGGAGCAAGTGACACACCAGAGGGTCCTGCTGCCATCCATGGGGACCTCAACAGGCTGGAGAAATGGGCTGATGGGAACCTCATGCCGTTCAACAAGGGGAAGTGCAAAGTTCTGCACCTGGGTGGGAACAACTGCAGGCACTGGGACATGCTGGGGGCCATCCAGCTGGAAAGCGGCTTGGTGGAAAATGACCTGTTGGACACTAGGTTGAACATGAGCCAGAAATGTGCCCTTGCAGCAAAGAAGGTGAACAGCATCCGGGGCTGCATGGGGAAGAGTGTTTCCACAAGCTAAGGGAGGTGATTCTTCCCCTCTGCTCAGCACTGGTGAGGCCACCCCTGGAGTGCTGGATCCAGTTCTGGGCTCTCCAGTGCGAGAAAGACATGGACATACTAGAGAGAGTCCAATGAAGTACCACGAAGATGATGAGGGGACTGGAGCATCTCTCCTATGAGGAAAGGCTGAGAGCTGGGGCTGTTTAGCCTGAAGGCTCAGGGGCTCTTGGTGATGTCTACTGGCAGGACAGCAGGCAGTGGGCACACCCTGAAACATGTGAAAGTTCATCTGAACACGAGAAAACATACCCGTAAGTGTATCCTACCACAACCTGGTGCAATAACTTCTCCTGTTTGTTTGGACTCCTTGAAGTCAGCAGTTTATTTCCAGATGTGAACATTAAAAATTGGGTCCTTTTGGAACAGTGTTCTTCTGTGGCCACCACGTGAGGCAATGCAAAGTGCATTTTGCCTACTCCTGCCTTACTGTGTATTTGCTTTTTAGATACAGGTATTGCCCTAATTTCCTATATTTACTACTTGATGAATGCATGAAACAAAACGTGCAGCACTGATAGCTTCGCATCGCAGGGGGTTACCGGAGGGAAGGACAGATTTTGCTGAATGGAGTCGCTCTTCCAGCTGTCAGCGGAGAGGTGTCAATACATGATATTTGCGTTTCCAGGCTAAACAGGGAGGAAACTCCTGCCAGCTCCAGTGGCTGGTGGGGCTGGTGGTCCCGCTCATCTCCAGCAGAGCCCCTGCACAGGTCTATGTCCCACCTGCAAAACGCAAGGTGGAAGTGCTGCTGCTTTCACCCTCTTTCCTGCTTTTGCAGCGAGCCTGGTCCCTCAGGATAATACACAGGTGAAGCTCATGCCTGCAGCCTGCATTATGCAGTGCCCATTCCTGGCTGCTGCTTCTGCCTGCTCCCTGCCATGGCTGTTGTGCTGTGCTTCCTGTGGGGAAACCGAGGCATGAACTCCTGCTGCCACTTGTGGGGCACCAGAAGCCTCCTGGCTGCCCTGAGCCCGCTGTCCCTGGGGGGCTGCATGCCTGGGAGTCTCCTGCAGCTTTCAGTGTGGTGCCGAGCAGGGTTGTGTGCAGGTTTCTCCACACTTGCCAGCACCTCTGCACCACTCAACATGGCAGCATCATCCCCCCCGTTCAGCTCCCTCGGAGGGGTGCGATGAAGGCAGCCCGAGCATATCCCTGCACCTCCAGGGCACAGGGCGCGCCCGTGGACAGGTGGTGAGGCAGGCAGCAGGGCAGGCAGGCAGCTGGAGGCGGGATTCGCGTCGATGCTTTCACTTTCCCGTTTTCAGAGCCGCCAGGCCGCGGATTTTCCTACCAACCTGAAAGCGCAATCACGTCGGGCAGGCGGCATAAAAAGCCAGGGCGATGGGGAGCAAGGCAGCCACAGCCAAGAAGACAAAGCAGCCCTCAGACCAGCCAGCAGCCCAGCAGCCCTGCAGCCAAGTGAGCCACCCACAGCAACATCGTCAGGCATCGCTACATCAGGGATTTAGGGGATCCAGCCTGGAGCACTCCAGTTCATCCTCTCTGGCTTCGTGTACTGCAGCACCCTTGCTTCATTGTAACCCGCTCACCATCAGGCTCTCGTCAGCAAAATGCTGTGCCTTGGCTTCACCCCGCTGCTTGCACTGGTGCTGGGGGCCAGCCTTGGGGTCACCTTCCCCCAGGATGCCCTGAAGAAGAGCTGCAGCCTGTCCAAGTACCAGTTCCCTGTGCCCCATGAGCTGAAGGCTGTGCAGAAGATGAAGGTGCATTTTGTGAGTACCACTGGCAATGGGGGGCTGTGGGCTGGGGGGGGGCAAGGCAGCGGGGATGTCGAACTTGAGACCCGGAGTGACATGGTGGATGTTTTCTGCAGCAGTTTGGGGAGGAGGATGTTTTACAAGGGAATTTGGGGACAAGAGGGATGCTGGGCCAAATTTCATCCCCCTCAAGGCTGACTGGCATTGCACAATATTGCCAAAAGTCAGGATGACAGCTTTTCACTCTCTCTCTTGGCTTATGCCTGCAGGAGGCCATCATGCATAAGTCGAACCGCAGATGCAACACCAGGCTCTTCCATAGGAAATGGAACCCAGCAGAGCTGTCGGTAAGAGCAAGGCAACCTCCAGCCAGGACCTCCTGTTAGCTGGTCCTACCTCCATCCACACCCCTGGGCAGGTCTTTGAGCCCCTGTGCTCCAGCCTGCAGCCAGCTGTTGTGCTTTGGGTCCCTAACCGGGATGCCTCTGCCCACAGGTGCATGATCGAATGATGCTGGTAGAAGCTGAACTGGACCTTGCCACCACCATGTTGGGGCTCTCTGCTGCCCCCAAGTTCGCTGAGACACGCCAGCAGCCCCTGGCCTTCCTCACTCAAGCCCGGGAGGACCTGCGAGGCTGTGTAAGTGATCCGCCCCCCAAAAAAACCCAGGCTCATGCCAGCTGAGCAATCCTGGTGCTGGCAGCATCGCCATGGGGCACAGCTGGTCCTTACGCAGGTGCTTTACTTGCAGCTGGCCATGGAGGCTCCTTCACATCAGCCCTCTGGGAAACTGAGGCACTGGCTGCAGAAGCTGCAGGTGGCCAAGGACACAGTAAGTCAGGCCAGCAGGGCAAAGGGCTGTGGGGTGTTAGTGACTGCACGGCTCTGCAGGGCCCACTACACCGTCTCCAGTGCTAACCTGCCCTTTCCTCCCACTGCAGGAGACCACCAGTTGCCTGGAAGCCTCCACCATCCTCCACCTCTTCCAAGTGCTGAATGACCTGCGGTGCACAGCCCTCCGGGAGCAATGCACTTAGCCCCCACCGGCAGCACAGCCGGCATGACACGGTGCTCACCAGCCCCAAAGGATGCCCCGAGGACTGGGAAGAATTATTTTTATTACATCACTGGACTGTATTTCCTATTTAAGCATTTTTCTTATTTATGTGAGCTCAGGGAGCAATATTTTTTTTAGGGTCTTTTAAATTATTGGGGGGGGTTGTGTATTTATAAATGTTTCAGGGGGAGGTAAAGAAATGCTGTTCCTGAAAGATGCTGTTCAATAGGGATGAATGTATTTATTTGATATCTTTGTTTTGCTGGTTTTCAAAACACTGACAGTTTTTGAGGAAATCTATTTTTTTACCTACTATTTATTACAGAGAGTATTATGTATATTTACCTGTATAAATTATTTTTACATGCTATTTAATACGAAAAATAAACCAGATACCATAAACAGACAAGCTGCCATCACATGTTTTTATTAGGCTTTGCTATAACATCATCCCTTTGGAAAAGCAAGTTATTGAGGGGGCTGAGGGAGGTCACTGGACGAATTTTGAGCATTTGAAAGTCAGCAAATCTTTAGCGCTCACATTCACCTCTAGCTGCTTTTAGCTTGCAGGGTTGGGGACTGAGCTGCTAGCGGCTGAGCTACTGCATGGCCATGGCTTCCCGCAAAGAGACAGCCAGGGACACAAGCCATAAATGCTTGTCACAAAGCGTGTCCCAGGTACTGCCTGCTCATCCTGCCCAGGCTTTGCAAGGATGCTGTCCAGATGAAACCTCATTGCTGACGGGGAGCAACGATTTCCAAATTACACTTCATACTAAGGTAGCCTGGCATAAAGGTGGGGAAAGGCTGTTGCTCCTCTGTCTTTTGCAGCTGCCCTCAACCTGCTTCTGCAGGAATGATGGGCCCTGGCCACTCGAGACACTCCTATGCACATGCCTTCAAGCAGACACCTGGACACTTGGGTAATATTGACTTCATGGGGGGAGAAGAGCACACCCCGCAGGGAGAGGGAAGCCTGTCCGGCTGCAAGCACAGGAATGCACGCTGCTCTGAAACCAGAAACCCCGGGCAAGAGGCACTTCCATGCTATGTGGAACAGCTTTGCCAGGACAGGGAGAAGACAGATGCCAGCTGCTGGGCTCTTTGGGGAGCTTTAATAGATTTTATCACCTGGCCATGCCACAGGTGCTACCCATCCACTGCCACCAATCAGGAGTGACACCCAAGGCACTGATAACCCATCAGGAGGGAAATGCTGTAGGGTCAACATGATGGACGGGCAGGCAAAGCCCTGGTGGTGTGTCTGGTACGCAGCAGTCTGTCACAGTGGCTCCTGGTTTTGGTTAAAACAGAACACAGCTCGTGTTTCAAAAAACAGGCTGCAGCAACACTTTGCCTGTCTGGCCACGCGCTCCCAGGAAAAGGCAAATGCCATCGGTGCCTGATTTGGAAGGGTCCGCCTCAAAATTCACAATTTCCCCCCTTGGTTTTAAAGTCTTGTGAGAAATCCCTCTCTGTGGGACCTACAACATCTATGGAGGAGGTTGTTTTTAATACATTTCTGGCCAGAAGTACTATACTGCAATATCCAAATGATACATGGATCTGGAGAGGAAAGCCTAATGAGAGCAGGTGTTTACTCATCCCCCCCAAACAGATGTATTTAGATTATCCTGCTGCCATTAAGGCATCTACCAAATCATTGTGAAATGCAGTTGCTGCAAAACGGTGTGTGATGCCACTGCACCTGGGAGGATAGGTGCAGGGCTGCCCGCATGCCCATCTCCAGGGAAGGAAATTAGTTCTATCCACTGAGCAGCAGCAGGGTTGCAGCACAGCTCTCCCAATCAGAAGGTGAGGGCAGAAATCACTGCCAGGGAACAGCAGTCCTTTTTTATCTCTCTGCTGGATTCACAAGACGTGATGTCCATCACAGTGCTCCTCGCTTTGCGTGTCCTGCAGGGGCAGGAGATGAAAGATGTGCCGATACCATCCCTGCTCCCTCGCACAGCAGCCTTTGGCAGGTTAACCTCCCGGAACCTCCCATGCAAAGCAAGTTCACTTCAAATTAAGGCTGGGGTGGCTATTTTTGTTCCTTTCTTTGCCAGATGGGCCAGGATTCAGCAATGTGGCGGCCAGGCTTCCTGGGCGCTGGGAGCAGGGCTGATGAGGATGAGAATGGAGCTGCAAGTGCTGCAGCTGGCCAGCATTAGCCTAATGCCCCTGCCAGTTTTTTGTGGCTCAGGATGAGTCCCTGTGCTTCTCCCGGAGGGTGCTTGCCTGTGGGCAAGAAGCACTTCAGCTTTCCCTGCAGGCTCAGGCAAGAGGTGCTGGGAGAGAGGTGCCGGGGAGTCAGAGCTTTTATCAGCATCACTGAGTGCTTGGCTGGTTAATGCAGAGGGATGCTAATGGCAGTTTTCCGGCCTTCCCAGGGGAAAGGAGAGAGGCATGCTCTTCCCTGTATTAGCTTCAGTTCAGATACAGAAAAGGCAGAAAGAAAGGCAGAAAGCCTTGGTTTTGCTGTGTCTCTGTACAGCCCCAGCATTCGGGAGGCACCTCCTGTAGTTCCCACATGGACTCTCATCTTTGGCCCCAAGGGCAAAATTTACTGGAAAGAAAGCCAGAGGGGTGGGTAGGCAGATGCACATTTAACCTGCAGTGATGGGGAGCTTTCTGCACAAAGTTCTGCAGGAAAATGGGAAAGGATTGAAGTAAGAGCAAGTGGTTGGACAAGGAGGGTGAGAGCAAGGCTGCAACTCCTGGAAAGGTGGCCTTGAGCTAGCTGCTCATTTGTGATTGTAGCATCATGGGGACAATACTGGTGTCATGGAAAGTCTGAACTGCTGGAGAAGAAATGTAAGCGCAATTGTGAGAAGACAGCTTTGTGGCTGAAAAGCACAAAACACCTTGAGACAGTGGTGATTGTGGCTCCCCTCTGGTGACCAACGGGCAGAAGGTGCCAAGTTCTTGTTTGCATTAAATTTCAGCCCTCCTTGCCTGTGCCAGCTTGGGAGACTTTCTAGCTGACTTTACCTCAGGGTGGTTGAGTGGAGCTTTGTGCCTGGTGGCTCTGGCTTGCAGTGGCAGCAGCCTCACACTCGCTAGGGTGTTTGCTTATGCATGCAAATTTACACTAGCCAAACTTGGTTTTGAATAAGGAAGTTTCTTTTTTGAAAGGAAAATCCTGTGGGATTTAAAATTCTGGAATCCCACAGGATGTAAATAAAAGTGGATAAGGTCCTGTGGGATTTGGTATATGTCTGGCTAAGGTAAGGCAGTAACAAACTACCCAATTGCTGCTCTTTTCTGCTGAGGTTTTTGTGCCACTTTCAACATCACCTAAATATCCTGGTCCTGCAATGAGTGACATGGCTAAGATGTACTGCTGAAATCTATTTCATTTTCTCCCTCCAAGAACTGTCTGGATTTTTTTATTATTATTATTTTGCATTTGGATTCAATTTGGATTGAATTGCAATGGAGATTTAATTTGGTAGAGTTCTTTTTATTTCAGCTTTGTGGATCTATTGAATAAGCAGGAGAAATGTCTACCAATCTACAGAAAAGGCAGCGGAGTTTGGGAGATTTTCAGTTCAACCTTCTTTGTGCTGGTCCCAAGAGGCAAAAGCTCTGCAGCTTCACAGGTTGTGCTGCCTAACACGTTGCAGGTGACATTTCTGCAGGCAAAGAATCAAGAAAGCTGACAGCCGAGTTTTGTTGATGGATCGTATTATATGCTTGCTCTTGGATCATAAACTTCTGCTCCAAACCCTCTGACCAGAATCCAAGCTGATAATACGTAAGGAATAAATATGCTCTCACCTGTTAGTGGGAGCGATTTTTTGGAGATGCTTGGCACTCTGAGGAATGGGAAAATAAGTTGCTGCTGGTGTTATGGGAACATACTGTTTTCTAATACACTAGATACTGGTGCTCTTGATGTAATTTCTCCTCCCGTTTTGTGCTGCTCGTAATTCAAAATAATAATTCCTGTCTATCAGCAATCATACTGGGAATCATTTTGTTATGTTCCCATGTTGCCATCTGGGGAGACAGTGTTCAGTGAGATTCAACTGTTTTTAATGTGCTTTGACAAGAAAGGTTATTTGAAAAATAACCTTCACTTTGAACTGCAGATAGCTTCAGATACACATGTAGGAGTGGCTGACATGTTACTCGTTCTCATGCAAAAACCAGCACTTTAGACTACAGGGACAGGCCAAAAGATAGCTGCTAAAGGCTCCTGGGACTCTAAACTGCTGCCTGAATCCAAAATGACATGCTTCCTCTGCACTCCAGAAGTCTCATTTTGGCTGTCACCCCTGCAGCTGCCACATAACTGTTTCCTCTGTCTCTGGAGAACTTTCCCCAGCAACCCACATCCCCTGACCACCCCCCTGTGCTCATGCTCCCACAAAAGTGCTTCCAGATGGGGCTGAGATGGCTTTTCTGGCTCCAGGGAAGACTTCTGAACCAGGTTATTCTTAATTTTCTTTTTCATTAAAGAATTCTGATTTCTATATTCTCATCAGAAAGGAAGACTTAACTGCCCCAAGACCACAATTCTCTGTACATGGTCACTCCTTCCACTGCACAAACCCCTCTCTCCAGTTGCTTCAGATAAAAGCCTGCACTGGCAGACTTGACAGATAAATATAATAGCCTTTCAGAAGGAAAAAATGTAGATTTACAAAACGGAAGGTCGGGATTTATGCCAAACCTGGCAGAAATAGGAAAAGGTATATTGGGGAAATGTAGTAATTGAAATAAGTTTGGCGCAAGCATTTAAAGGCTCAGGTTTTAAGAAATGGCCTCTTGCATCTGCTAGAGTATGACTGTGAGTTGTCAGGGAATTCCAGCTGGTTTATGGGAAAGCTCTGAGAAAAGGCATTGGCCTTCACAGGCCCAAGATAACGGTACAATCCCTAAATGCTGGAATGAAAAAAGGTGAAGGAGAAAAGTTCAGCTATGCTTCATAAATATTTCTCTAAGCCATTTCTGATTCCTAGTCTGTCCCATGGTCTCTTGTCTGGGAGGATGTCTCTGGGTTGGAGTTGAGGACCATGACTCTGCTTTCTTGATGCTGCTTCAAGTGCTATTTCCACAAGGAATCATTTTACATAGCAAAAGAGAGGTCCACAATGCATCAGAGTGAAGGAGCTCTTAGTCCGTGTGCTGTCCATTGCTTCTTGTATTCCTAAAGGCTGTTTCTCTCCACAAAAGCTGACAAGCTGGGGGCTTGCCCCATCACCATCTGTTGTAGTGTAGCACCATAGGTGTGAGAAAGTCAGGGATTAACCCCAAGCACCCTGTTTGCACACCAGCAGTTTTGTAGTCTCATACTGCTTGGCCTTTCATCCCTGCAAAATGCTGCCTAAAACTTGCCTTGGTTACTGTCATCTCAATAGGCTGCAGTGTCAGTCACCTATTTTTGGCCATCTGTCAAAACATGCCAGGATAATTTTCTTCTCAGGAGCTGGTACAATGCTGATTTTTTGGGTTTAGTATGAGAATAATGTTGATAGCTCACTTATGTTTTTAGTTGTTGCTAGGTAATGTTGAAACTAAGTGAAGGACTTTTCAGTTGTTCAGGCCTTGCCAGCAAGAAGGCTGGAGTGGCACAAGATTTGGGAAGGGGCATGGCCAGGACAGCTGACCTGAACTAGCCAAAGGGGTATTCCATATCATAGAACATCATGCTCGGTATATAAACTGGGGGTGGTGGTGATTGGGTGGCTGATTTGTGCTCAGGGACTGGCTGGGCATCAGTCAGCAGGTGGCGAGCAATTGGGGTTTATTTCTTTTGGATTTTATTCCTTTCCCCTCTTTCTCCTTTTCATTACAATTGTTGTTGTTGTTGTTATTATCATTATTATATTTCATCTTTTTTCAATTATTAAACTTAGAAACTTATATATAAAATATATAAACCTCAACCCATGAGGTTTAGCTTTTTCCTGATTATCTTCCTCATCCCACCAGGGGAGGGGGGTAGTAAGTGAGTGGCTGTGTGGTGCTTAGATGCTAGATGTGGTTACACCACACCACCATCCCATCTTAACCGAATCACAACTGTAGGCAATGTGTCACACCATGTCAGCAAGTAGGTGTGAGCCATTAGGATGTTTATGAGATAACAGATTTGGGGATGGACTAAAAACGTTAAGGTCTGTTTCACAGAGCTCTGGCAGTGTTATGGGCAGTCATGCCCTGCTAAAATGAGATCAGAATCTCTTTTAAGAAGAGGAAAAAGGGTTCTGGGTTAATCATCAAGAAAGCCAGAAGCTGAAAATGTAACACCCTCTCATGGTGCTGGGCTGGCTCCTCCATGATTTAACCCCAGCTCCAAAGTCCAGGTTGTCACTGAGGGCTGTGACCACCATGGACATGAAGTCCTGCAGGCAGGTTATGCTTCAGGAGGTGGAAGAGATTACTCTGTCCAAGAAAAAAAAGTCAAGATTAGGACCAGTCTAGGTAAGAAACTTTCAAAAACCAAACAAAATCAGTGTGGAGACTTTGGCTTTGTTTTTGTGTGGTGTGGTTTTTGGTTTTTTTTTTTTTTTTTTTTTTTTCCTAGACCTGCAGGTGAAAGCTGGCTTTCTAATCTGATTTTGAACCTTGCTCTGGTGTTTTGTTCTCTGGTTTTAGCAGTGCCCGGGGGAAGCAGCAGCTAAATTCCAGGTCAATGCAGCCTCTGATTGATATCAGCAGCCAAATATGTACACTGATTTTAATCAGAGGCTTGCGTGATTGTTATAAAGTATACAAGTATACATAAAGTATACATCTCAGCTGCTGGGACATCATCATGAGGTGCAGCCCATGGGGCTGTTTTGCTCTTCTCTTAGCATGTTTCTTCTTCAGTGCTCTGCTTACAAATTGTCTGCAGTAATGCACAATTATCAACTCTAATGGGAAGTCTGTTGTTACTGCAAAAACACTTGAGACCCCTGTTTCGTACGACTTTAATAAAGCAGCGTGTGGAAACAAGCTCTGATATTGCCATCATGACCACAATGAAATTAAGCGATCTGCTCTTCTTCCAAATGGCTTGCAGCAGATGCGAGTTGAAGTGTGCAGGAGGCAAAGCATTACACGTTGCAATGATCTCACGTGCCTCACATGAGTGATATTTACTTTTTCTTGGCTAAGTGGATATGAACTTGCAGCTGTAATACTGCAAGCAGCATTGCCATAGCTACTGTCACACAACATCCTCTTCCTTCTGATTCTCCAAAGCCAGTTTCAGGTCTGGTGTTACAGCTCAGTCTCTAATGATTTCAGTTGAAAAGTGGAATGCTCTTGTTTAAGAGAGGGAGGGGAGAAAGCCAACACAGACTATACCCAAAGACACAAACAAGGTGGTGGAAAGCAAAGACAATTAGCGAGCACATTTTCTGCCATACCAGAGATCTGTCCTGCTTGCTCACTGGCTTCCTTCACTGTTTAAGCACTGCAAATTGTGCGAGACCACATTGTTTTTATCTTTGTACTTGAAATCAAAACCTTTACCTAAAAAGAGTCTTAAAACCCAGATATATCCTTAACCTGCCACTCTTTTAAGACGTATACTTGTGTGGCTTTGTCCATTAAAGTCTACAGTCTTGCTTTTCTGTAGGCAAAGTGTGTGATCACAGCTGTCCTAGTTTGCTGAGCACTTGAGCACAAATGCAGAGCTAGCATCTCTTCGGAAAGCACAGATTCTGGGGCCAAAACATACGCAGCAGGGACTTATATATTTTTCAGCAGACAGAATATGTCTGGATGTAAAGCTAGCATTTTTAAAGTGAGAGCATAGAAAAGCTGTGTTTTGAGAACCCATGAGGGAACTAGGATAATGGCTGATCCTCTTTGGTCCCAACAATACAAGAACTTCCACAATTGCTCATTAAGGCAGAAGATGATTAACAAAAAGCAGACTTCTTCTTCCTCATCCTCAGAAGGCAGACATACATGTGAAATAAAAGCATGAGAAAAAGAACAAGAAGGACACACGAAAATACTCTTTAAATGGTGGCATAGTTTAAATGCAAGATGTTTCATCTTCTTTCTAGCTTTAACAGCAGTGACAGTTGGGTAATGGAAAATGGTTGGGTAATTGCCTGAAATCCAACTCAGAAGAAACCTCGTTTTGTTTGCTGCACCAGGTGATGTCTGCAGCTGCTCAAATTCTTGTTTTGTGAAACATGAAATACTTTCCAGGCTGCACATACAATGATGGAAAAATGAAATAGTCCATCACATTTGCATCAACTGAGAATAGGTTCTACCTATTAAAAGATTTTCAACCAGTCATTAGTGGTTTTAAGTAATAATATAGAGGTATAGATAAAACATTATGAAATTACTTTACAAACTGCTGTTGCCAGCAGTTATGTCCTTAGGAGCTGAACCTTTGAGACTCTCGTGTCTTCAGCAGCACCTTTTGAAGTATTTTGTTTTGATGCCTCAAACATGAGGTGTAGTGCCTGATTTTTGGGTATCCACCAAGAAAGTCTTTACTGAAGCACTTTGAATTTACCCCCTGATCAGCTGGTACTTGTGAAAACCAAGGTCCTCTGTAAGAGAACAGTATTTCTCCAGACCCTGGTCTACTCACTCTGGGGTGACTGAAAGATCAGCCTCAGGAGAAGCTTACACTATGCTTCTCAAGTGATATAAGGAAGTGAGAGAATGAGAAAAACATCTTGTCAAACACAAAGCAAAAGAATGAATAAACATGAGTTAAGAAAACACGGCAGTGGGAAGAGTGCACGTGCACTATGCATCCCTTATGATACATATTTTGTGTTTATATAACACGTTCACTCCGTTTTTCCCAGACTAGATGCTGTGTGGGTAGCGAGAGATCACAGTAAAAACAGAAGACTTGTTTCCAGTAAACAGCACTGCTGTCTCTGTCTAGACTTACAACACCACTGTCTGAAGAAAAAGAATAACTGGGTCATGGGTTTAGATTAATCTGATTGTTTCAAAAACTTTTCTTCATGCTGTTGAAGACAGAAATTGTTAAGTAGTTGCAGAATGTAACCGAACACTGGATGCTGAATTTCACTCATCGCTAATAACAGCAACTGGCAGAGGGTGCAAGGAGGCTTGACACAGCTACAGCCTGTGTTGGACAATATTGGCTCAGCTTTAATTAGTCTTTAGAGGAGGCAGCAGTTTCTTGACAGCTCCTTTATGAATTGGCTCATAAAAGCATTTTATTAATCCCAGCACAGGTCACAGTGACCAGATATTAACTGAACTGCTGTATTGAAGAAATAGGAAGGACAGCTGGCAATACCTGAAGATACAATAGGTGCATATTTCTTGACTTTTTGAAGGTGAAGCAGTATCATTCCAGTGAACATTTAGGATGTAGTGAATATTTCAATAGCTGTCTGCCAAATTTTCCTTGTGCCTGGTCTCTACCATTGCTTTATCAACCCTTCCAACCTGGATGCTGTTCTAATGGCTTAGTTTTGGTTCCTTTACTTACTGGAACCTACTGAATGGATCAATTTATTAAGTTTATATACATAGTTAAGTTTTACAGGTCCTGGGTCTGATCAAACCTAATTGTGAAAGAGTTCCTAAAGATTCAACTGGTCACATTATCCCAGTTATGGTATCCTGATTTACTCTCTATTATTAAATGCACTTTCACGATAGGTTTTCTACACTTGTTTCATCTGACTGACTACTGCTCCCACTAATCTGGTGCTGGAATATACAGACTAAGTTAATTAATTTAAGCAGGGGCTAATGCAAAACCTACACCTAGCCTGGTGTTTAAACTCACTTTCTAAAATCGCCCTGACAATCATTGGGTTTTTTTGCCTCTTTGACATTGCTATTTGTCACACCTTCCTTGTGACTCAGTGTAATGAATATTGTGGCTGAATCAAGCCGTGTTTCCACGGCCCAGCAAGTGGATGGCAGAAGATGCCATTGGTGCCAGGGGAAGGCTGTGCTCTGAGCTGGGGTTTGGCCCTTCCTGCTGGGAGGGGGCTCATTTTCCTCAGGCACTGCGAGAGCCCCCGGGCAGGAGGCACGGGGCCAGGGCCCAGCTGTGGCTGACAGACCCCCGCAGCCACTCCCCGCCAGTCGCTGTGCTCAAAATGGCGCCGCCCTGCTGGCAGCGAACAACTTCCCCGGCTCTCGCCCCCCCCCCCCCCCCCCCCCCGCTAACTCTCGCGAGAACCTGGCAGCTGCCTCCCCTCAACTCTCGCGAGAGCTGCCGCTGAAGGGCGGGCGCCTCACGGTGGCTTCTGCCCCGCCCCCGGCGCTGCCTACTTCCGGCGCCGCCGCTGAGGGAGGGAGGAGCCGCGCCGCCGCCCGCTGCCCCGGGCCAGCCCCGGGGATGGTGTTGGCCGCGGGAGCCGGGCCCTGACGCCGCGCTCAGGTAAGCGCGGGCCGCCCCCCTTCCCCGGGCTGGGGCTAGCCCCCTCAGCGCAGGCATGGGCCCTCCCGCCCTGCCTCGGGCCCGGCCCCTTCCCTCCCCCACCTGGTGCCCCCACATCTCCCGGGGCGGGCCTGGCCTGGCCCCCAGGCCCCGGGGCCCTGGCGACGTCGGGGGTGGGTACAGCCCGCTGGGCCACCGGGACCACTCCTGCGGCCCAGCAGGGCCGTGCCCCCTGCGCAGGGGCCCAGCGATATCCCCTGCGCAGGGGCTTGCCGGTAGCGGCGGAGGCGCGGAGCAGGGCGGCCCCCCGCTGCCTCTGCTCCTGAGGGAGCTTCGGGAAATCTTGGGGCTTTCTTGCCCTTCCCTATAAATAAGCACAGCAGCTCTCCCTCCGCTGTCTCCCCGGTGTCGTGTAGTGGGAGAGCCTTACTTTCCCGTGCGGTTAGCAAGTTTTGGGTGCTTCCTTGCTGTGCTCCACTGATGAAATTTGCGGTATAGCTCAAGCGAATCATCTCTTTTCCACACTGGTCACACTTCTCTTTGGTTTCCTGCTTTTGTAGGACAAGCAGTGGGGCAACAGCTATGAAGGTACTCGGGCATTTAATTCCCATTGAAGTTGATTTCATTTAGAATTGGCACCTAAAAATAGTGTGTAGTGTGTTTTTGGTTTTGTGGTTTGTTTTTTTTTGGGGGGGGGAGGGGAGTTGCTTGCAGTTTTCTGTTTTTCTTTTGCGTTTATTTTTTTTTCCTTTAAGGCGTTGTGTTACTATGTCCTAGACTTTGCTACTCCCTCCCTCCTTTTTTTTTTTTTTTTTAACTTTGTTTTTTTCTTGTAAATTAGCTGTTGTCTTTCTCTTCTCCAAGACAAAAAGGACGGGTTTGTGTGCTTAATCTTTTTTTCTCTGCGGTAGTGGGAGGAAAAAAAAACCCTGCTGTTTGTTTTACTGTTTGTTTCAGTTGAGCAAGCAGGACTTACAGTTGCCCTGAATTTTTCTTTTCTTTTTTTTTTTTTAAATAGGCATCCTGAAGCTTACATACATTCCTGTCAACTTCAGAGAACTTGACCTTCACACAGACCTTACCAGTTTAATACAGCTAGATACTATTGCGAAAAACATGTTTTCCTTTTTTTTTTTTAAAAAAAACCTTGTTACTTATCTATTACCTTCTTCTCAACATCTGAGTGTCAAGTCAGTTGTTTCATTTTGTCCTTTTTGCCCCTTTACTTCATTTTGGTGTTGGCTTGATGTTTGGTCTAAGTCTGTCAGCTTTCTTACAACTTGGGGAAAGCATTAGGGCTGTCTTTTACAGATGTAGTCAGTAGATTGGCAGGCCCAGAGGCTTTATCTCCTGTTTTCTCTGGGGCAAGAACAAATGAACAAGTGAAGAAACTGCTGTTGCAATGGACCTGTTAAACTTTGCTTCAGGGCTTGCTTGCAAGAAGGAAAGAAACATCTAGACACATAGAGGTGAAGCTGACAAAGATAAATTTTTTTTAACTATGTCTTGTTATTTAATGGTGTGATTATCTTAATCTCAATGTTTACAGGACTTTATAATTTGCCTTATGAATATCTCGGCTGATTCTCCATTTTATCTCTGAGAGCTGATGTTACCTGAGCATCCTTTTTGTCTCAGTAACTGCTGCATCATGCCTGTCTGGTCTTCTATGGAAGCTAGTTCTTGTAAAGACTATATTCTGACTCTTTATATGGGGGTTTTGCCTTTTATTTTGTTGAATCATATGACTAAAGAATTAACATTTCTCCTACCATTTTAGTGATGGTGGGGCCTAAGGTGTATGGATCTTGTCAGCATTATGTTGGTTTCGGACAAACTATTAAGAAGAATGAGTTGCCTTCAACTAGGAGTAGTGTCAAAATTTATTAAGCCATGACAGACAGAATATTTTGGTTTTATTGTCATTTATTCATCAGTGCAGTTATCCTCTAGTGGAGGACTGACACAGCAAAAAAAATTCCTCATTTCAGTTATCCAGTCTCTCTATGTAACTTTCTCCACTGTTGCTTTGTACTGTGAAGAGTTCTGTTGTGCAGCTGCATAGATAATTGCACTATTTGCCATTGAAATACATTTCCTTTCCTGTGTTCTGGTAGCTGACTCAAAGCTCACTTCCTAGTGTTATGAGAATTGTTCCAGTAACCCCTCCCCTCCTCTTTTTTTTTTTGTGTGTGGTGGTGGGGACAGCCAAAGAGTAGCTCTGAGTATTGTCATTTGAAATATGATGAGAATGGTCCTAGCAGGTTGTCTGGCAGGGGTTGTTTCACAGCAATTTTTCCAAAGGAGTGATGTCGAGTGGTATACTGTAGGAGGTGGTGCACTGAAATTGGTTTGTAAACAGTGATGAAAGTCTGACCTTTCTCCAGCAAAACTGAACTTCCTCTTGGCCTAATGTACTGTAACTCTCTCAGTATTCACATCTGAAACAAACTCGCATTCTTAGAGTACTCTAGGCCATCCTCTCCTTTAATTGCAGTTATGTTAACTGTATACATCATAGTCTTTGTTTTACTGTAAGAATGTGATAGTTGTTGAACAAGGAATTAACTGTAACCTGTTTTTATGCTTCCCCCCTCTCACTCCTTAGTGCTTTAGTTTTAGTAATTGACTTTGTCTAATTTGTGTTCTAGATTGAAGACAGCAGTAATGCTAACTCTGGCAAGCAAGTTGAAGCGGGATGATGGTGTCAGAGGACCCCGTGCATCCAATCCAGCTTCTGATTCAACTCGGAGGGTGTCTGTTCGAGATAAATTACTTGTTAAAGGTGAAGGGAACTTAATTTAAATACTTTTGGATTTACAGTTTGCAGGTGTGTTGCCAGTAAACAAAACTAAATTACGTATAAAATAATTTCCAGAAGTATTTTTAAAATTGCTTGTGACCTACCTCAGGATTTATACTGTAGGGTATTGGCATACAAGTCCAATAGCTCCTTGCCTGTAGGGCACTTATTTTTATTGAATTATGTAGAGCGTAAAAAGCCTTCTCCTTGCTCTGCTGAAAAATTAATCCCTCATTGCGAACTGTCTCATCAATTAAAACATTATGATAAAAAATGGTCATATAAGTGTCACTAAATATATAGGAGGAGAATATCATATTTGACTTGTTGAGAGGATACTTTTTGAGCAAAAACAACTGCATGTGACTGGAGAGGAAGTCCTAAAAGTAACATCAGTGTTCCAGTGGTCTTTCATGGTATAGATCAGAGGCAATACACTTTAAAAAGCTTAAAAAAGCAATGCAAATAGATACTTTTTTGTAGGCCTGGAGTCACTCACTGGAAGTTGAATATGAAGTAGTGAATAAAAAACAATGTTGATTTTTGTAGGTACAATATGGTCTGTTTTAGGAAGGCTAATGTAGTTTGTAACTAGCTGGCCCACCATTAGCTGGTAAAAAAAACCCTAAACTTTTTTACTGTTGCAGTTCTGGGTAAACAAGATGGTGTTTGAGACAAACTGTTTTATAGTAAAGTTGGGGACAGCTCTTTCTTGTTTTTGCTTTTTCTGTAGAATAGATAATCATATTTAAAAATCCATAGGTGCTGATACTTGGCAGCTGCTATAGGCTTAAACTCAGGTTTCTCCCTCTGATAATTGTTTAATGTGTCAATGCTCGAGCTGGGCACCTTGATCTAGTGACAAGGAATATGCTGTTTAGGTTGATGTTTCTGCTAAAAATGATCAATAGCAAATATATTACTCTGACAGCGTATACATCAACTACTAGGATTCCTTTTCCTAGGAAACTTCCATTTCCTGGTCTTGTTTCAGAATTACTTGAGACTGACACTGGTATATTTGCCTGAATGACACTGCCTAATTCTAGCATTACATATGGCTTTTTCAAATTAGGGTACGCTCTGCCATGTAGCTGTACTGGAGCAACATTTCACTGCAAATACTGCTGCCTCAGTGCACTGGGAAGTGTCTTAACTAGACTGTAGGAATATTATATTCACAATTCTCTCTCTAGATTTTTCTAAGGACAGGGAATTCTAATACATTTTAAACTCTGGTGTGATAATTCCCACAAAGAGCTTGCTTTAGATTTCCAGTTTGGAAACCCTCAGTTAACTCCAGTTCTGAGGGGGAAAGATGTCAGGCAGGAGGAATAAGCTCTTTAACCAGGCTAAGCTACAAAGCCAAATTACTAAATATATATATATATAATCTGAGATTTTCACTAACGTACAGGTGTGGACATGAGAGCAAAATAGCAGTGTAATATAAGTACACTTCAATTACAATGCCTGGTACAGTGTGAGGTGCCATAAGAAATTTTACTGTACACTTAGAGCAACCATGATTTTCACTTTTGAGGCTAAAACCTTACCTAAGTCTGCTAGGGGAAAAAAGAGTGTAAGCCATGGAAAATCAGCATTGACATTGTTATTCCTGTAGCTACCATTAGCAAGCCAGCACAAAGTATTGAACGGTTGAGTGCCAAACCGACAAACCTTAAAAGCGTGTCACTGCTGGCATCCTTCTGACAAGTGTGAGTGCTAGATCGTGATTTGATTGTGTGTGGAAGTTGTATCACGTGGCCCTCACGAAAGAGTTGTAGGAACAGCTGTCAGTCTACTTAAAATTTTCTGGACTGAAATGGGAACTGACAGAAGCAGCAGATCAGTTCAGTATAACTCCACTGAAAGTGAGAGGTGAATGTAGTAAGCAGTGTGGAAAAGACTTGTTGGGGGTGTTCTCTTTTAAGCTACTCCTTAAGCTACATGTAGACCATTCAATTACAAAAGTTTCTAGAACTTGCTCCAACTAAAGATCTAAAGATCAGCTGCAGCAGCCTCTGCAATGTTGAGAGCCTGAGTTGAAGATGGACTGCTGATGCTGATAGTGTTTTTAGGTAGTTCTGCAGGAATGTGTTTGATAGCGAGTGAAGAGCTGCCTGCTAAAGGTGTGCATACAGCAGTGATGCTATTGCACCAGCGCTGGTCCAGATGCCTTTTATTGCTTGATTGTATGGAACTGTAATAGCCTGGTATGTGTTCAACTTCAGTCTGTTGTATTAGATTTGAAACAAAGTTGGTGAGAGCCTATAAGAATAATTGTAATTAGAAGTTGTTACTGATGTTTTTTAGGCTGGAGTTACCAAATGAACAGATGGCAGTTGCTGAATGGGTGAAAGGCTCAATCGGGTTAATCTCCTGGCAACTGTGAATTAAAAAAATAATCTGTCCTACAAAAAAAAAAATTGCTGGCCATCAGTAAGGAGGGAGGAGGAGATGAAAAAAGGCTTGGCATTTTCTGTCCTTGTTTGGCCCAGCAGCTGTGCTGAGGTTAGTGCTGGTTCAGTTGTGCCTCTTAACGGTGTTAGTACTAGTGGTTTTATTCTACTGTATAAAGCCTCCGAGCTGAAAGAGCAAGGGACTGTGGTCATGTACGTTAGAAAGCTCAGTGATAGCTATGCTTTTTCCATAGCTCACATGGATCCTTTTTGGCCTCAAATAAGTCTATAGCTTTTGAGTCAATAGGAAAACAGCAGGCAACTGGTCTGTGCAGCGTCCTCCACAGCAGCTTACACACGTGATGGGCTGTCCTGGAAGCTTAGCTGAGGGTCATTTTTGGCACAGCACCCTAAGTCCCACCTGGCCCCAGGAACTGGCAGTAGTGTATGAACAAGGTCAGATAACTGTTTGCCTGCTAGAGCGGTGATGATGTGCTGGAGAGATACTCTCCTATTCCTGATCCATGGTAAATTGGTGATAGTCTAATAAATTATGCAGACAGGTGTCTGACAGCTTTACTAGAGATATCATCCAGACCCAGACAGTGTCTGGTTTTTATCTGGAGGTAAATTAAAGACAGCTGTGTTTGTGTTGATAGAGAATCCAGTCCAGGAAGGCATTATAGAATCCCTTTGAAGGTTGTGTTGTCACACTGATAACCCTGCAGTCCTCAAATGTATTGTGTATGTTGTCTGGTAAATAGATCGATGCCATTTTGATTATGGGGTAGATGGCCGTGACCCCAGCCACTGATAAGTGTCGGTGGCGATGCTTACAAACTTTGAAAATTTGGCATAGACTAATTATGTATGTCTGCTAACTAATGCTGCCTTAAAACAGGAAAAAAGTGAAAATTTAGGTATGATGTCAGCTATTTGCACCATATGTGAGAAGAAAATTCACAATTGGCATTTGGAATACTTTTATTAAAACTAGGTATGAGCTGTCAGCAGAGTGTTGTCAGGTGTTGTCCTTTGCTTTAGTGATGCATGCAGGTTAAACAGGCTTTTTTCCACTTCTGTAAAAAGCTATTCTTAAAATATTGGTGCACTTTGTTATTTTTTTTCTAAGTTGTTCCTTTGATTGCTTACATGTCTGGTATTGTTATACATTCAGGTATCAATCATGGTGCAGGACAGTGTTTTGTTGGGTTATTTCATGGGCATGCTATGAAAGGAAAAATCTTTGTCCCTAAAGTTTTATGTGGGGAAGTAATTCTGAGACAGCTGGATGTTCTTTTCCAGCTGTTTTTCCTCTGAAGTGTTAAAAGCGTGGCTGCTAAACAGGATTTGGTAGCAGTCTGTCCCATGCTGATTATCTGAGCAACTAATGGAGCACATTGGGAAGCTTAGTAGGGCACATGTTCCTCACCCCAGATATGTGGTGTTGGTTCTGATCTGAAACACTGGGAAGTCACAGGAAAACATCTACCACTTTGAAATCACTCAGGGTGTGGGAGTGCGAGGACTAGTAATTTAGGCTGCCAGCTTTTGGAGAAAGGCTTTCTAGCCAAGAAAGGGTTGACTGAAGAGAAACTAAGAAGTGACTTAACATGTTTCAAGGCAAATCAGATGGAGGAAATATGAACAATTGGAGAAGGTAGAAAGCAAATACTGATGTGAGGAGGAGGAGCAGACAGAAATGGTGTTTGAAGAGGTTCTGCTGCCTCTCTGGCTGCAAGAGAGGCTTGATAAAGTACAGTTTTGTTAAAAGTTCGGTGTGACTTAGTCTTGCATCTCTATTTTTCATGGGATTCTCAATATAGGTTCAGTTGGAGAGTAAGGCCCTAATTCTGTAGGCCTAGTATGTAAATTAAAATAGAGCAAGCAGTACACTTGCTTTAGGAGCTTCGAATTTGCTCTGTGCTGCAGAGGCAATTTTTGATGCTAAATTCATCTTGAAGGGGGAGCTTCATTAAGTTAAGAGTAAGGGCTGCATGACTGCTCCTGCTGGGTGCTCCATGCTGTGCAGTGCTGAACTTGAAAGGCAGATCCTTTCTGAAGATTTGAAAGGGGCTGAAGACAAGCTAAATTAGTATTTAAGATTAATAATGTATAATGAACGTGACTACTAAATTGAATTAAATATAGAAATATTCCAGGATACCAGGAGCAGTGATGTATATGCTTATTGATCACAAAGATTGCCCCCGAACTGCTTTTTTGTAGTGCACCTAAACACCATCATTTAGATTTATATTACCAGAGCTGCTTTGTTTGATTATGACAGCTTGAAATAACTTAGTATCTAAGAAAATGAGTTAGCATGGTTTATTCCTTAATTTTCTTCAACATTTGTGGCTTTTACAAACAGATTTATGTAACTGGAAAATGTTGCAGGTGTGCATTTGTATGAACTTGAGAAAATGGAAGTGAGAAATTGATTATAAAAGTGAGGTGTATGTGCACTGAAAATAAAAATGAGAAGGATCCATATATTTGCTTTCTTTGAGCCTTCAAGTACAGTAGTATCTCTCTTCCCCATAACAGGTGAGGAAAGTTGAGAGGGGATAAAATTTTTTTTTTCTTTTGAGAATTAAAAAAACCCCTTTTGCTTCATTAACACTCTAGAGATTACATGAGGCATTGTTTTGAAAATGCTGCATTAACTTCTGCAAGTTGCACTTGAATTACAAAAGTATTTCCTTTTCAGTGATGCTTCTTAGCCTGTGCCCGTGCCCTGCCCCCATCCCCCAGTGAAATTCTTTATTTTGGAAGAAGACGGTGGAAAATTGCTTGGTGAATGAGTGACTTGTTAAAGAGGAAACTAGTAGTTTACACTAAAATGCTTGCAGGGTAATTGTGATAGATATGGTAAAGCTAAAAAGATACAATGCGAATTGAAGCTGATTTGAAAAATTAATACTGAGCTTTTTTCTAGAACTTCGCTAACAAAGGGAAGCCTGGTTCAATGCATTGCTGTGCTGCTTATGCCTTTGACTTTCAGCGCACCTGAAGTATGGAGTGGTATGTTGCAGAGTTGGAGATTTCCAACCACAGAGGCTTTTTCTAGTTTTTTGATGTCAGGATAATAAGTTTTGTAATAGTGTGTAGAAGCTGAAGCATGTGATTTGATAGTATTTTGTTTAAAATAAAACATTTGGAAGTGGAAGGAAAATATACATCTCTGTTGAAAAACTGGCAGTATTAGGTGGCAAACAGCATTATACTGCTAGAATTAATACTTAGAAAATGGAGTTTTTGTCAGTATCAAGGTACTGATCTTCATCTCTAGCAGTCTTAAAGATGTACATTAAAGAGGAACCTAAACAGGAGAGGGTTTTTTTTGGACAAAACCGGGGAGAAGTAAGTGTTGCTGTGGATGAGAATGTTCCTTTTAATTGAGGAAATAATGCTTTCATTTTGTGTACTTAAACAAAACTCTGGTGGGAACCATATGGCCTGACTCTTTGTGACAGGGCTACTAAACAAAGCACTTAGATATTCTGACTTGTTGAGGTGGGGTTGGGGGAAGGGGAGGGAGCAGAACAACATGATTATAGTCTGTTCATTTCTGACTGTAACATTCACGTGGGTCTGTCGTAAGCCGTATGCATGTCAGGAGTGTGTGTTCCTATTTGTCCTGAGAATTGTCATGGGTAGGGAGAGTTACTGTTCCTGAAATTATTTAGAAATAGCTCTGGTTGCTTGTGTTGGGCTTAGCTTTCCCCTCTTCTGTAAAGTTCCTAAGCTGCTTCTGAGATATCATCAGTTTGCATTCAGCTCTTCCAAAGTCTGTGGTAGGTTTACATTTAACTCTTGCCTTTTTAACTCTTTTTATGGTTTAAAATAGCATCGGGGACTGTTGAAGTGCATACTGGGTCAAGGGCAGGACTCTGCAAATATGCCTGCTACTTGGATGTACTCTTGCAGCAGATCACATAAGGTTTCAGGAGCACCAGACTGGCTGGTTGGGAGCTGGTCTGGGTCTGGACTTCATTGCACCTGAGTTTGGTGGCTTTTTTTTTTTTCCCCCTGAAGAAGCTCTGGTATGCCTGCACTTATGGCCTTTCAGACCTACCCAGAATGGCTTTTCAGAGTGGGTGCAGGACCTTGCAGTGCTCCTGCATTTGCTACTTCTTGGCAAATAAGCTCTCTTGGCTGCCAGAGGAATTCAGATGCTCTGCACTTTCTGTACCTTTGCTAAGCCAGCGCTGAGTGGGCATTGACAAGCACCACTTTCCTGTGGAATTTCTGGAGTGCCTTCACATAGTATTTCCTGAGCCTTGGGTTATCTGGTTGTCTGTCTTGTCATCTTAAGGAACGATGAGGTACCTGACTGTGAATTGAGATGCAGGTGCTCATTATCCACAAAAAATTACGAAAAGCATTCAAATTGAATTTTCTTTACTGTTCAGCTGTAGTTACAGTCGTTTGAAGGAGAAGGTTGGAAAGATTGTGTGATTAAGTTTGCTTGCTCTTTAGTGAGGCTTTTGGAAGTTAGTGCATTGGAGCTCTGACTGTTGCTTCTACATTTTGCTTATTTACAAACCTGTTAAACCATGCTAGTAAGTTGGCAGACTGAACAAGGGGCATTTTCTTAATGGAGAATATTCTTGTCAGTGGCATTGCTTTATGTCAAAAATACATAACTTAAAATATCAGAATCTAATGGAGCTTGAATGGTGTGGTCAAAATATTTACTTTCTGAGCAGCAAAATACAACTGTCACTAGCAAAGAGTCACAGAATTTGGAAAACTCACAAACACCCTCGCTTTGGCCTATTAAATATGTTACTGTTAATCACCAGTGTGTATATGGCACAGTTAACAGTAACATCTGTTTCCTTACTTGATGTTACTTTAAAAGTTTAGATTGAAGCAGGTCTTTATAGAGATAAAACAAAGCAGGTAAAGTTGTTTCATTCCTAGTTCCAGTGATTTGTTGCAAAGTTGATTAGAAACCTTATTTTGGGGGAACTTGTCTTTGTTCAAAGCTTTTGTGTGGATTAGTTATCATAGCCTTCCTGCATGTTTGCACATCTTCAAAGAAAGAGCACACTGTTCTGTACTCATGGGTGTGAGAGCCTTCATTTTCATGTTTTCACAAGAAAACCCGCTCATTCTTGTGCCAAGACAAAGGCAAACATAGAAGTGTGAATGCATTACAGGAATTTTTTCATACTTGAGAGGAACTGGTGATCAGTAAACTCTCTGCTGAACATTGCAGGAAGCAGAAGTGAGGCCCCAGCTCAGCAGAGCTACTGCAGCCCAGTGATTGCTGGGCTTGAACATTCTCTGTCCTTTGGTGTCTTGCTTTTCCCTGGTGCCCTTTTCTCAGAATTGTAGCAAATGGGAGGCAGGATTTGTTAAGCCAAAAAACCCACAAGCACACAAAGTAGTAAGGAAAGTAGTCAATACCTTAAAATAAGAGCCAGGTCCTAAACTCCACTTTCTAGTGAAAATTGATAGTGCCTCCCACTATGAAAGGCTGGTGAGTTCGAAGAGCAAAGAATAGGGGAACACTCTTTACAATGTGTTTGTATAGCTTCAGTAGTTGGTTACGTCTGGTCTTTTTTTTTTTTTCAAGCAGAAAGGGAAAGTAAAAAGTTCTTGATTAGAGCTGAGATTACATTTTTGGTATATTATAAAGACAGTAGTCTTTGAAAACTTTTAGCAGAAGTATGCCACCAGTGTCGTGTGTCTTTCAGTGTACAACTTCGGGTAAATCAGCTGTGGCTGCTTGATGCTGCAGAGTGTGGGATTTTAAAAACTGCAGTTGTGAACTTCTTAGTAAGTGTGAAACACAGTACTTCTGGTTTGCTGGGGTTTTTTTTTGTCTTGGTATAGTAGGCTGCAGATGCAGGGATACCAGGGCTGTGCCAAGCAGGTGGGAGTCAAATAAGCATCGCGCTTGTTGCAGAAACGAGCCAGTTTGGGTAAGCATGGATTCAAGGAAAGTTCTGTGAAATTAGTGAGCTCTTAATTGTGATGAGATCAGCTTGAATTCTGTGCCAAGAAATCTCTCCCCATATCTGAAACTGAATTAGTTTTCTTTAGGCATATGTTTTTGAGAGTTGGTGTTGAAATCTTACGCATCGTTGTTAGCCCAAAGAAATGGGCTGTGTATCTGCAGACCAGAAAGTGAAGTGAGAAATTGAGTGGAAAGGAAAAAAAAAAAAAAAAAGACTACAGGAAAGGCAAAAATATATTTGATTAGGTTTCCTAGAACTTCAGAAGTAAAAGGTGGCAGTATATTGATAGACCTCATTGATATACAGGTAGTTAAAAGTAAGACTTCAATAGTACACACAAAAGAGGGAGAAAGCAGGGGACCTTCCAGAGAAGGTAGCATGGCAGAGAAAGGATTTAGGAATAAGCTCCTTCCTAGGAGCTATGCAACTGAATCTGGCTACTTCCTTTCTTTTTATGAATAACTTCTAAGTTTTATGCATGGGAAAGATAACAAAATTTTAATTGGACAAGAGTGTGTATCTATAGTAAACTGTGCTCACAGGGGAAATGTCCAACAGAGACAGGAGCAAAAATCTTAACATTCCTGAGTTTGTTCAACTGTGCGGAAGTTTGGGTGGGGGGAGTTGTGCAATGGATGTACTTTTTATTGCTGACCAGTGCATGTTGCTGTCCAGATGCTTGAAGTGAAGGTTTGTCTTTCTCTGTTTTTGCGTTGCTTTTAATCCTGGTTTCTGCAGGCAGAACTTTATCTAGTATGACAACGCCCTTGAATTAGAGCTTCAGTAGCTGTTCTCAAGTATATGCTACATGATATCAGGCTTGGAGACTTCCCTACAAAAGCATTGTGTAACCTGAAGCAGCCTGTGGCTGATGGTGGAAGAGCATTAGCTGTTGGATGCTGGAGAGTGGTGACACTTATGCACGTTGTGAACCTCCTGTGCTTGTTTTCTTTGTCAGACTGGCACCTTAATTCTTGAGGTTTTCTGCTTTCGTGTTTTCCAGGCTGTGGAGTTCTGGCCTTCTATATTTTAGTGCCTTATGTAGACAAATTTGGAGGTTTGGATAATGCCAGTGCTCTGTGTGTTGGAAGCCCTGGCACTTTAGTTTTGGCAGAGCTGAACCACCTTCTCATCACAGCAGGATATGTTTGTGCTGTCTGTAGGGCAGATGAGTGTTTTTAGTAATGAATTGTGTGGCTTTTTAAAGAGAAATTTTACGGTAACCCCCCATGTAGCTTAATTATATTTTAAAGTAAAATTTGATTTACAGGGTGGTTTAAATTAGATCTGCCAATTTGGACTTAAAGAATGGCTTTATGCTTGCATAAATAACAATTCTGGTTTTTTTTTCTCTTTCAACAGAGGTTGCAGAACTTGAAGCTAATTTACCTTGTAAGTATAGCATTTAATGGCATGCATTTTAAAGGGAAAGGGGACCATTGAACTGAATGTTTTGACTGAAGTATCATACTATTTTAGACTGAAGCAAATGATACTAGTTTACACTAGAGAAAGCTGTGCAAAACTTCTACTCGGGCTTGAACAGGTTTTCTTTGTTGCTCCCTCTTATGGGATTGCAGAGAGGTGGACCCGTATTAGTGTCCTTTGGAAGCAGTATTGATCATTTGGCTCCAGAATTTGATTGCTGGTGGAGTGGGAGTGTCCCTTTCACAAAACACCCAAAAGGTACCTAGGACTGAAGAGTACATTTATTGCCTCACTCCTGTTGTTACTCCATTCTCTCATTTTCAAAACAGGAGATTCTGATTAAGGGGCAGAGCAAATAGCTCTGTTCTCAGGAAACACATGAAGTTAGCCTAGTGCTTTTTCACTTCACATGCAAGCTGTAACCTGGTGTGTTTAACAGTGAAAATTCTAATGAGAACTAGTTTTTTAAAAAGTGACCCATATTCCTTAAAAAGCAAGATAATGTGGTTTTAGCCCTGGAATCCTACTTGTAATGTATGTTATGCTAAAAGCTGAAAATATTAATGGCTACTTTAAAACAGGTTTTGAAGAGCACAGGGTAAATGGCTCATTGCCTCTAAAGCTGAGGATAGATAGCTAAAAGTGAAATGTTTTCTGTTCCTTAGCTTTAGAAAGCTTAGTTCTGTAATGGACAGCAAAACACAAAGCCCTTCTATAAAGGGGAGTAAAGTTCCTGCTGCTCTGTATTTGTTGTTAAAGGTGGGTGTTGACAGTGAAGCTGAGTTGTTGCTGAGCTCACTGTCCCTTCAAGCATTGACTAGGGCAGCACCATTCTGCTATGAGTTCTTGGAATACAGGCAAGCACAACAAATTATTGCCTAGTAAGATTGGAGGTACATTCAGAACTCATCGCTTGCTCTACATAACTTCCTGTGGCGCACGTTCCTGTTTCAGAGTAATAAAAGACATTTTCCCTGCAGGGAAAGAGGCATGAGCTGCTTGCAGCAGGCTGAGAGTGTACATGCAGGCTTCTACCGTGCTGTGCATTCAAACTGTCTTGTCCATATGCTTATCTTGCAAAGAAAGCAGTGAATATTTTCTTTATGCTGGCAGGTAGCTCGTGATGTTTCTAGTTTTTTCCCCATCTAAGGGAAGCTTTGACTGTATTTTCTCTCCAGGTTAAACTTCTGACTGCTGCTTGTGATGAGCATCTTCTATTTACTAATGATTCTAAATCCAGATCAATGCTCAGATCTTAAAAATCAAGCTTACAGTGTACAGCATCAAGACTGCATGATGGGAGAAATTACAAGGGGGAGAAGATAAAGAAGCAGCAAAAAGGGAGGACAGAAGAGATTATTTAACTTCTTTCTGTATGCTGTTCCTAAAGGCAATTATAGAGATACTACATGGAGTAATTTTAACTTTTGTTAAACTTTTTTTGTGTAGACCCTTCTACAGGACAACAAACACCTGAGAAATGTGTATCAGGGTTTGTAGTTACTACAGGTCAAATACATTACTAGGGTTTGCATACAGTTCTAGTTATTTTTTGGGGGCAAAGAGGGTCTATATCTCTGATACTGTTTAGCTCCTTGACTACAGAAAAAGAACAGCCAGATGGGTTACGAAGCTAAAGGCTGCGTAATATGGATAATAACATATCCATGGGTTTACACATCTTCTAGTACCAGCTTGCCAGCTTTTTTTTGCCGTAGTCAAGAAAGGCCAGTTTTATGCATGGGAAGCCAACTTGGTTTGTGTCATCAAATGCAAACAAAGGGCTGTTATGCTGTGAACTTGCATCTATTGAACTGAAACCACTGACCAGTTTCATCAGATTGATGTTTTAACTTTTTTTTCCCCACACTTGTTCTTCATTCTCACTATTCTCCTTAAATCTGGTCTGAGAATAAAACTAGTGTTTGGTTTGTAATGATGCTGCCTAACATTTGCTCTTAATTCATGTAATGTAATTGGTTACGCAGAAGAAAATTGTTCAGTATGACAGCTGAACAGAGACTTCACAGGCTTTTGGATGAGGCTTTCCGTAAAGCTTATATCTCATTAGACCTTACAGGTATAGATAATCCTTTGTTAGCATAGGGCTGTGGTAGCATGACTTCTTGCAGACTGCTGTGTATGATCAAGTTTTAAGATACACACGGTACTGTTAAAGAATTTGTAAGGAAGAGGTGCTTAATCTCTATGGTATAATCTTAATGTGTAGTTATTGTTTATGCAGAAGACCAAATCATTTGGCATTTTAAGGTCTTTGAGACAGCATGGTTTACTGAAAGGAAATAAGCTGCTTCCTCACAGCTCAGAGTGAGGTTCCATTGTTGTCCTGTAGGCAGGCTTATTACCTGGTGCACGGGCCAGTTCACACAATGGGTCAAGGTATTTCTATTCTTTTATTCTAGTTTGTGCAAAGTAGGGAGCTAAGCAGTAACCCACAAATGCGTAGCTTGCCGATTGTCAAAACTTGACGCTGTTTGTACAGTTCAGCAAGCAAAGACATCAGCCTTCATTGGTTACAAGTTGCATGATTCCTTTATTACTTAGTACTCTGTTTCCTATTTGTCAAATAATTATCTTGCTTTTCATGTTAATTTGTTCACATGCTCAGTCTCAACTTCTTTTTGGGTCTGGGGGGTTTCTTGAGTTGGTGGTCAATGAGTCAACATCTCCCCCTGCCAGAGTTAACTTTCCCCTAGTTAGTGCTTCTTGTGGTAAACTTGCAAACAGCTCATTCATCTTTTGGTGGTACTTTCCTGTTTAAACAAAGAACTTGCTGGTGCTTAGCAGGACACAGAAAAATGCTTATATCTTGAATTAACTGTTAACAAATCATTTGTTCTGATTGTTAGAGGTTTGACTTTAAGACAATACATTTTATTTTATTAATTATGCAATGTCACCGTTACTGCAGGTGACTGTGACTGTATAGGGAGGAGGTGCTTAGAGGCAAAGTGTAGGAGGAAATCAGGAACGTAGGGATTAATCAGGGAGTGAATTTTGAGAGTATGGAAGATGATACACTTTTCCAACAGAGGAAAAACAGTTGTCTGATATAAATTGTTCTTTTGCTTCCCAGGTACGTGTAAAGTGAACTTTCCTGACCCAAACAAGCTTCATTACTTTCAGCTAACTGTAATCCCAGGTAACTTTTTTTTTAAACATGTTGCTTTCATTTGCGTGTGTGGTGTTTAGGAAATGTAATTCCAAGTTTATGCTCAAGAATTCGATAAAACTTGCTAGTCAAAGAGACTGGCTGTAATTACAGTGATTATTTTATAGAGGCAATGGAGAAACAGGACTGGATTTTGAGAACTAGATTCTAATTAGAAGGCCATCAAAATTAAGCAGGCTTAGGAAATATTCAGTTCTTGTTTGCTCACTTTGAAAACATTTTTGGTTTTCCCTCAGCCAATTTCAAATCACCTTGTTTTATTTGCTGAGAAAAATCTTCTTGGACTAGCTCTAGAGAAGCTACTGTAGTATAGCCCAGTTATGTTGCAGATGTATTACTTCCTACTGAATGCTTGATTTTTGCAGGGATGAAAAGATAGGTAACGGATATAGCACTTCGGGAAAACTTCAGATCTGTGCATTTCTGAAGATGCTTAACAAGTAGGAGTCTCTTTAAGTATGTGGAAATTAGAACTTTTATTATTGATACAACTTCAGTACACTGTGAAGCTTCTGCTGGCATGCTGTTCAATAAAAACATTTTCAGAATTTCATTTGCACCTGAGTTTCTTAATAGCCATCTGAAATTAAAGTTTGCTCATATAGCTGTCCTTTTTAGAATAGAAAGTTGTGTTTGTGTTTTATGAATGAATTTGCATGGAAGGCTATTTAGACTTCACATGCACTTATTTTTGCTCTGTGTATTGAGACTGCAGTACACTAAATTGTTTGAGTTGGATCATAGAATCAGGACAACTTGGGTTCGAAGGGACCTTAAAGATCACCCAGTTCCAACCCCCCTGCTGTGGTCAGGGACATCTTCCACCAGACCAGGTTGCTCAAAGCCCCATCCCACCTGGCCTTGAACACTTCCAGGGATGGGGCGATCTCGTTTGGGCAGCCTGTTCCAGTGTCTCACCACCCTCACAGTAAAAATTTTCTACCTAATATCTATTCTAAATCTGCCCTTTTCCAGCTTGAAACCATTCCCCCTTGTCCTGTTCCCCATGCCCTTGTAAGAAGGCCCTCTTCAGCTTTCTTTTGTAGGATGTGCCGGGATCAGTATCTCCCTGCCATTAGTTCCTGTACGTGCACATTTTCTGTAGATGGTTATTGACCACAGAGTTTGGATGCAGTATGGCAGTCATCCTGATGTTGTACCTATAGAAATATATATTTTTTTTAAACCTGTTTATTACACTTAACGGGGTGGTGGAGTGGTTACTGATAATCCAGTCTCTGGCAGTCAAACGGGCACTAGATGTCACTGTTGCTGCTTATTAGCCAAAGTCAATTAGCACTTCCTCGGCAGTAGGAATCTTGGGTGGTCTTTGTTAACATGTCCATTCATGTGATTCCTTTTTGTGATGGAAAAATGAGTAAGACTGCCCTAGTCAGTGTAATCAAAAATAAATAAGTGCTATTATAGAACTTCAGACGTCTCATTCTGTGTAGATGTATTCATGTTTACTTGGTGCGTGTTAAGTCTCCTTGCGCCAACTGTCCTTCAGTTTATATGATGCTGCTTTATTATATTTCAGAAATGAGTTAACTTTACAAGATCATCTGTGTGTGTTAAGGTTGTCCCGAATGTGAAGCAGTAGCAGCTGCTTCATGCTAATTCTAAGGTACCTAGATACATAGTAATTTTTTTTCTGTTAAGTACCGTGCAGCAAGATGTTGCAGTTGGAAGAGAGTTGTTGAATGCAGAGCATGGGTTTTGTGCTAACTTTGTTGTTGAAATGATCTTGGGGATGAGATGATCTTAATTAACATTTTGTTACCCTAAATATAGCTGCACAGCTGAAGTATCTGCAGTTGTAGTCTGACGGAAGTAAACATCTATTTTCAGCTGTGCATAATTCAGGTACAGAATCTTGTGATCAACTACAGCTTAGCACAGCTTTCTAAAGGCAGAATGTAACACATACCAAGAAAATCTTCGTAGCTTCTTGATTCTCTTAATTATTGTTTTTTCCTTTATAGAGTATGCTGAATCTTAGCTGCCTCTTTGCTAACACAGAGAAAACTAAGTGGTTGTCACAGAATTTTTCTGGCTCAATTGGGCCACAATCTTTGCTTGGGGCAACTATTTTTGTGGTGTCTGAAGAATGCTGTGTGAATATTGACAGTGTGGTGGAAAAGCCAGTTTTCCTCCTCCTGCCTGGAACTCTCTCTCACATTCAGGAGCAGAGTTCTAGAAATCCTGCTCGTACATCTGGCTTTTAAGGGAGTCCTTTGCAAGTAACTCTGCAGCTTTTCAATTGTGGAACCAGAGCTAGGCTTAGCGCAGCTGCGGGTGCCAGTGAATATCTAATGCAGCCTTGCAGTTCTCACTGTTAGAACATGTGTAGTAAATGTAAGCCAGGGTTGGTAGTCTGCACAGCAAAGAGGTTCTTGATGACTCGCTTCTTAAGGTTCTCAGTTTCCTTATATGCAGTTACAGAGATTGCATCCTTCTATGACAGTTGGGTAAAGGGGTGCTAATTATTTTATATTCATATTTTATGTTTAAATTCCCTTATATTCTGATTAACATTAGAGCTTGAATTCTGTAACTGCATATTACAAGGAATCTTACACCAGAGTGCAGTGAAGATACTGACTGAATATGTTTTTTAACACTAGAAATGCCTTTTTGTGGTCAGCATTCTAGCCTTGTGTTATTGGCAAAGTCTGTTCTTGGGTGCTTTGTTTTATGCAGTTATTTTGAATGTGGCTGGTTTTGAAAGGACAGTGAAAGAAGCTTCTTTAGGTTCTCACAAAAAGACTAATTTGAATAAGAAAAACTTTAGCACCAAGCAGAAATACTTTCAGCTCCCTTGTTATGCATTTCTCATAATAACCTTTCTTAGTCAGTATTTAACATCACAAAATTATCCTGGTGACAGTGAGTTTTTAACTCAAAATGAATTTATAGAAAATTTTGATGAGGGTGACTGCTTATTTCACATAATTAAAGAAATTCAGATTCCTTTGTTATAACTTTCTGCAGCACACTATGAGTGGATGTATAGTAGCACATGCTAGAAAATGAGTGAGACTTAGATTTTACTGCCACAATGGATAAACTGTCTGTGCCCGAGGCAGATATTTCTGGCTTTCTCTGCTGTCTGAAGCTTCTTTTTCCTTTTGTCATCTGAAACAATTGTTCTGTCATTGAAAAATACCCTTATGCCATCACTTGTCTCTGTTCTTATTTTGGTACCAGTATCATATTTGATTAAAAGCTAGGAAAAATAAGGGAATAGATGCTTATAACACAGAGTCCTGCCTGCTGCACTGATGTTTGGAGCACAAAGTTAGAAGCTGAGTTTAAGACGTGGTTATGCCCTGGAAAAAAAATATAGGTGAGTTTAGGTAGCTTAAATGTGAACAAAACTAGAGGAATAATTATAGTTAATGCAGTTTTTCCTGCAGTTGCCAGACAGTTGAGTAGTTCAGAGTTAGTGTGGTTAGAGTCCCATTCTTCAGGGAATTAATAAAGAGCCTGTTCTCAGTCTTGCATGCTATAAAATGACAAATGTCAGTGAACATGGCTGAGTGTTTCAGCTCTCCTGATTCAAGGAGCTACTATCAAAAGCAAATCCTTTGTGGCTTTTCCTTATTATCTTGCATTTTCTTTTAAAGTGATAAAATAATTTGGTTTAGTATTTTCACAGCACTTTTAGCCATCAAAACATTTTACAAAAGCAAACTAAGGTTAGAATCTGGTTGTTGATAAACTACAGGCTGAAGTGGGAGGGATGCTTGCTCTGTTAATACAGCTTGAAGACAAATTTAAGTAGTAGGAGGAAAATGAGCTCAGATGCATTCCCTTTCTGCAAAAGTCTCGCCAGTGGCCAACTTAAGTTATGTGCTAAAGATATTTTATTTGACAGTTTTATTTATAGCACTTTTCTCGCTATTAACTCTGCCAGAACTTTAGTTTTTCCCGCAGCTGTTACATGCCTAAAAAACTGAGGGTTGCTGTCCCAGACTGTATGGATGTTGTGAGGCACAGGGAAGGAAACTACCACGCGGGAGAATCTATTTACTTGCTTGAGATGCCATAAGGTGACTTAATCATGAAGGCTTATTGTGTTAATGCATTGCAAGATTTCTGGCTGGCTCGTGAGGCCCTCCAGAGATGTGAATTTTTAATATATATTTGAGTGATCGGTAACAAATAGCATGTTTTACTGTTGCTTTAGTGAAAAAAAAAAATACAAACTTATAGGGAGAATTGTAAAAAAGGTGGGGAGGAGAGATGCTGTACTCTTCCAGTTTGATAAATTATAGAATGGTTTGCGTTGGGACACCTTAAAGATCATCTAGCTCCAATCCCCCTGCCATGGCCAGGGACACCTTCCGCCAGACCAGGTTGCTCAAAGTCCTCCCCAACCTGGCCTTGAATCCTTCCAGGGATGGGGCATCCACAGCTTTTCCTGACAGCCTGTTACATTGTCTCACCACCCTCACAGTAAAGAATTTCTTCCTAATATCCGGTATGTCCTCACTTACTTTGTAACAGAACCAGCAACCTACCCAGGGTGTTTTTTGATTAGTGCTACACGGATTGATGCCAAGATAAAGCTGAAGCATAAAATGAGTAGTAATGCATTAGTAAAGCTGACAGTAATGAATATTGAATTATCTTTGAGGGAAACTTCGTCACCTAAGTATGTGGAAGTAATGTGCAGTGTGAGGCACAATGTGTAAAGTGCTCTAAGTCTTCCAGAGGTTTGTCAACCTTACATAGAACACAGTAAAACAAATAAAACTGAATTAATACATGAAGTAGCTCTTGCAGCTTGTGGAGGTGTTAAGATGTGGTTAGAAAGTGCTAGAGCTAATCTAAAACACATTTTTGCTGAGGAAAAGGGGTGTTCTTTCACTGTCTGGTCCTGCTGCTGTTTTTCTGCTGACACTGGTGATAATTTAACCACTCTGCATGCCAGTTAATCTTAGTAAACCTGCAGGAAGCTTTGCACTCTGTGGTGACGGTTGTATATGATGAGAGAGGCTCAGCTGGGCTTGTCCCCTCCAGTGAACTCGCCATGTCTGATTTCATCCTGCACATGGACAGTAGTTTCTTCTACGGAAGGAAGACGATAGTTTCTTCCATGGCTGGGTGGAAGTGGAGCTAGATCTGCGTGGTGGGGAAGAGCAGAGAAAATGAAGAACAACTGTTCAGCTTTTTTCCCCAGCCCATGCATCTCTTGAGCAATGTCAGACTGATCTTGCTGTCTGGGCTTGGAGTCAAGGACCTACTTAAATGTTCCTATGTGCTGCAGAGGCTGTGGGCCTGGTGTTTTCAGTGTGCAGAGATGTGGAGTGTGGCTTTTCTCTTGCTGCTTGACTGGCAGGAATTGGACAGTATTTTGGCAAGCTCTCCTCCCTTGGAGCCATTCTTGAATGTTTCTTTTGGACAATTGTGTTACAATGAGGATTCATTAAATCCAAGGATTTTCTTTGACATAAGACACATGTAGATACATCCATCAACTGGCATCTATTTCATGTTAGCAGGAGTGGAATACGAAAAGCTGCTGTGCAGTTTGCTCCAAGTCCACAAAATCAAGGAACTAGTGAAATTTTAGCCAAGGAAAATAACTTTCTGCTGCTGGACTTCCTGAACAGCCTTAACAGTGTTGGTGTTTCTCCTTTTATCTTGCTGTACCAGCAGCGGGCTTCTCCTTGTGCAAACACATGTGGGTGTTTCATGTGATTGCTTATATTGGAAAGTGATAGCTTGATAAGTGCTTGTGAGCCAGAGGGCAGTGGGGAGGCCTGTGGAAGGCTCTGAGTTACATGGTTTGCACCATAACAAGCACTGAATTCCTCTATGATGTTGCTTGTTTGGTTTTGGTACAATCACTGAAAGATCTGAGATTACTTTGACTGTGGTTTAACAAGGAATGGCATTATACTTGGAAACAGTGAGGATTCCTGACACTTGGCTAAAAAGCTATTATAATGTGTGAGATGGTAGATAAAGTGCAGTTAGCTGTGTCCTGTAGGGTAACTCAATGGTGCTTCAACTGTTTGAACTTGTGGAGGATATTGGACCATTTTCCTAATTGTTCCTTCCTTGAACAGTCAGAGTCCTATGAACAGTCAGTCCTACGTTGAGTGTTTTGACATTTCACAGGGAGCAGTTTCATCAGAGGGATATTGGAATAACTTACCTTTTACATCTCGTTCTTTAGAAATAGCTTGCTTTAGTGATTTTTATCTCAGTATATTTGGAAACAAAAGATAAATGCTTTATTTTTTATTAAAAAAATCAGTGCATGTGCATTTACTTTCTGGTGAAGTGCAGTGTGCCTGAGAAGACTGCTTAATAAATCAAACAGTTCAGTATTGACTTGGAGTGGAAATGAAGAATGTGTTTGAAAAGTGTATGTTCTGGACAGGTTATTAAAGTGAGATTTGCAATGGCTAAGGCTTGCAGCTTTGCACTGCACAATTCGGAGTGGAGGCAGCTGTAAACATTACTGTGTGGGGTGGGGAAGACCAGCCATGTTCTCTTTTCATACTCTGTGCCTATGCTGCTTGTGTGCTGAACCTGTCCGTAGTCTACCCAGACTTAGTATCTCACAGTCCAGCTCATCCCTCCTAGCAACTCTTGCTCTGTTTTGCAGGCACAGGTCTTAGAGTGACACACTGGGCGTAGTGTACAGTTGAGTCTTGTCTTTGGCAGCATCAGCTTTTACTGGCTCACTTCCCTCTACAGCTGAGGGTTGGTTTTATTTAACAGGGTGATACCCTCTCTTTTTCAGTAAGTCAGTGAAGGGATGCAAAGAGGAGAAAGGTGGGAGCTGGCTACTTTCTTGTGATTATGGCAATTACAGTGTGGAAGCTACAGGCTTGTGCTGACAGTGGAGATTGTAGCATGGGTTGAAACCTGATTAAGCAGATGTGGGGCATTGGTGTGGTGTGTAGGAGGTCTAGAAGACAGCATCCTGAAAGAGGATTTTGATGACCTATAGTAGAGGAGCTAGTGTGGTTTGGAACAAGCTAGATAATAAGAAAACTCCTGTTAATTTTTCTGTAAACTATAGATTGCTTCACAGAACTTACCTTTATGATGTTGATTTAAAAAAAATTAAAAAAAAACCTGTTGGGCAATGATAACCAGCCTTTCTGACCTTGTTCAAGCCTTCACTGTGGCTGTACTGTGTAATAGAGTTAAAGTACTTGAGGTAGTTTGAGCCTGAGTATTCCGTGGGTGTCCCAAACCCCCAGTGTGGGCTGGGTACCTGTCTGTTTCTCTTCCGTAATGACAAAACTCAATAATGGCAATGCCAGACGGACATATTTCAGATCATTTGCAAGCATTTCAACTTCCAAGCACAGCCATCTCAAGAGTTGCAGGCTGACCGTTATCCTATTACATTATCTCTGGTTAAATGCAACTAGATATTTTCAGATTTTACACTTTAAGGCAGTAAAGATGAGGTACTAAATTTCGTTGTGGTTCTGAACTTTGTCTCTTAAATTTTCAGTGTTTTAGAAAAATTTAGTCATTGTATTGAGTCTGAGATTGGCAGAGAGGCAGTTAGATTTTCCTAACTGATTTATCATCCTAAGATAACATACAATAAAAGAGTTAACTTGCTTTTTTTATTGTGCTACACTGTCTGAAGCATGCTATTGCATGCCATTATTCATACTACTTGCCATATGTGATTGCTAACACAAGTCTGGGAAGATGGGCTAAATCCTGCTCTGGGATTTAGCATGCATTAGCAAATGAAGTGTGTATCCAGCCGATTCCAAAGGTCGCTGTTGTGGTACAGCATGTCATATGGCTGATGTGTGGCAGAAGTTTCTTCATACAGACAGGAGAAGCTCACTCAAAGGTTCCTCTAGCTTGGTATTTCCTGGTACTCTGATCAGAAAGGCGGGTTTTCCAGGACCAGTCTGGGATTGTTTACTCTTCCAACTTAAAATTTATGCTGTAAATGTTTTAGGAGTGGAAGACAACGCTATGTTCACAGGATCGTTGGACTACGTGGCATCTGGTGTTAAGGTTAACAGTGTTAAGGCTAGTGACTGGGTTATGTATTTGACAATAACCCTGTGCTGTTATTTCAGTCTTTGTAATGACAGATATTTTGTATTATATGATGTCTGTTTTTTTCTTATTTCCTATTTTCCTTGTGTTTTCTTTTCTAGATGAGGGCTATTACCAAGGCGGAAAGTTTCAGTTTGAAATTGAAGTTCCTGATGCCTACAATATGGTGGTGAGTATTTGTCATTAATCTAATAATTGCCTTTTTAGATTTAATTTCCAGGTAATAGGACTTAAGAGGGAACTTGTCATTGAGATTAAGAAAGAGTCTTCTGTCTGTTACTAAAATATCATGGGTTTATATAAAACTCTTGGTTGCCTTGAGTTTTTGGAGGTCATGTGAACTCATGCTCAGAGTTGGGGTAATAAAAGTTGGATTTGGTTGCTCGAGGTCTGGGCCAGCTGGCATTTTGAAATTTAAGATGGACATTCCACTGCCTCTCTGGGCCTCTGTTCCAATGTTAATTTCCTTTGTTATGTATTTTTTTCCTGTATCAGGTCAGAATTACCCATTTTGCAGCTTGTCTGTGGCCTCTTGCGTTATTGTCGTGCACCTCTAAGAAAAGCCTGACTCAACTTGCTCTATAACCTCCTATTAGGTTAGTTTTAGACAGCATTAGGGTCTCCACCTTCAGCCTTCTGTTCTCTAGGCTGAATGAATCGAGGGCCCTCAAGTCTCTTTGTACTACACGTGCTCTGGTCTCATCACTATCTTTGTCTGCTAGGCTCACTCCAGTTTGTCAGCATATCTGCTACTGGGAGTTCAAATTGGGACACAATAATTCTGGATGCAATGTCATGAGTCCCAGGGAACGGGATCAATAATTTCTTTGGCTGTTCTTTTGCAGTCCAGTGTTTGCAACCAAACAGCCTTGAGGCTTTTATTGACTCCATGATACCTTAAAGAAAAAATAAGTTTTGTCAACTGTCTGGCAGAAGCCTCTTGGAAGCACAGATGAGTCAGACCTGAGAGTCTCCCTTCTGGCTGAGATTCCATTCTTATCTGCTCTCTTGTGTTAATTATTCTTGAGAACTGCACTTAATGATTATTCTCACAGAGAATTATATATTTAAGAGAAAGAATGAAGTAGGTTGAACAGAAAAGAAAATTTTTTTTCTTGTTTCTGTGGGGCCTTCAAACTGGTGTTTATAGTTCTGATACTGGTCTTAGGTACTTAATCCCTTTTGAGATCATGCAGCAGAGGGCATGGAAAGCACAGATAATGGTGACAAGTGGTTTCCTTTAGCGCACTCTGCCAGTTCTACTGGTTGTCTCCCAGGCTGTTTAGTTAAGTATCTTTAAAAAAATAACAGTTTCAATGGTTATTAAGCAGATGGCTTTTCAGAGGACCTACAAATGATTGCAGTATCTTATTGCAGATAAATAGAAATCTCCAGACAGTTTGGCCTTTTCAAAGCATGAGAAATATTGTACTTTACTAAAATTGCAGAGCCTTGCAAAAGAGATACAATTACAATAAAAATAACTGCAGACATTGTTTTCAGAGCTTAGCTGTCAAAAGAACAAGATTGACTCCAAAAGTGGAAAACAATTGGGGCACATGTCTGGTTCTCAAAAATTATGCCTGCTATTCTGTGTCCTGATAGTTTGATATGTAAGGAAAATAGACTCATTCAAGCAATTGACTTGCAATATTTGCATTTAGGTATATTAATTGCAAGAAGAAGGAAGTTTCATTTGCTTTTATTTTGAACGGGTTTGAGAATTTCACTTGCTTTTGACTTTTTTTTCCTATTCTTTTGCTTTCTGTATTCTTAGTTTTGGAGTTCAGACTTCTTTCAGAGAGGCTGAAGAATGTATGGGGGAGGATGCTAGAGAGATGTTTCCAGGAAGACCTTTAGCTCATGTTTAGATGCACCAAGCCTATATTCAGCATTATATATATTTATATATATGTGGTAGTTGCAGTCACAGCATTGTTTATATACAAATATGAAGGAAATGCAGTGGTCTAGAATGTAGTAGCTTGAATTCCCAGACTGAGCTCAGAGGATGGCACGTTAACACTGCTAATAGGCTAACAGAGTAGAAAGTTTGTTGGATTTGCGTTCCAGAAGATGCCTTCACAAGTTTCCTAATATTCCTTTATTTATAGTCTATAAGTACCTGGGAGACTCACTGTATCTTACAAAATGTTTATGCTTGCAGAGGACTAGCATTTCTGAAACAGCTTTGAATTTTCTCCCTCACTTTTTTGATAGTTATGCTCTCCTTTCATAGTAATGTTAATCAAGGATATTGACCAAGGATATTGCTTGAGCTGTTTGGGTTTTTTTAAGAGTTTAGGATCCTAGCTGTCTTTATACCTATAAATTCTTTTAGTACATGTAGGTGTCTTAGATACTATTTGCAGTTGTATAGTTTTGGTTGTGTGTTTCTTTTTACGTTCCCCTTAACCTCACCAAAGAATTTCATGCTGTAATACAGGCCACCCTTACCTAGCTTGTGTGTGGTTATACACACACTGTACATACAAAGGTGGTCATTTAAGGTTGACTACATCCTTGTTCTAAATTGAATAATTCTGTGCCATCACATACCTGAGAAACATGGCCTTCAGTAGGGGGAAACTCTGTCATGATCTCTGTTGTCTAGTTTCTTAGTTACCTTCAATAATAACAGTTTAACCACTGGCAATGTTGTGCACAGGGGAACATACACAATGTATATATATATTATATATATAAAAAATACACTCAACTTCAATTTCTTAAATTTCGTATTTAAGGTGTTCACCTGAACAACAACCGCAGGAAAGTATGCTATGTGTGAACAGGGGAGCTGAATGTTATTTTTGATTTGTTTTTTAAAATATGGTTTTGATTGCTATAATTAAAAAATCTTATGGTTTGTTACGGCTCCCTGATTAGCACTGGCAGAAAATCTACAGCAAATATTAATTAGGTATTTTTAAATTCTGAGCACCTCTTATTCAATACAAAAGTAAAAAGTTTGCTTTTGTGCAATTTAGAAAACATGCATTAAGTTGACTATGGTCAGATTATTAGTGACAATGTGTATGTTCACAAATACTGTGACAATTGTGCTGAGGCCATGGTTTTGTTTTCTGCCAGGCAGCACAAGACTGAAACAAGTGATGGCAGTATTTTTAATAGAGCTCTTCAGACCTGCCAGTGTTCTTTCAGCCCATAAGCAAGGTTGGGATATAGCACATCTGCATCAGGCTCCTTGCAGTAGTGCTGAATGTCTTTGTGTTGGGACTAGAAATACTGGATGAGACTGGCAAGTCATTGTAGCCCTGCTTCGGAGCCTGCATCCACGTTCTAGCTAATCTTTTTAGCTTGCAGAAAAAAAGAACATCTGGGTTTTTTAAAGCTATAAAATGCATAATTTATAGTATAGTTTCTGTAATGGCATCCTTTCATTTCTGTAGCATGCTGTTCGAAAATCTTTTGTTTGCTGCTTCTCTGGGGAGGAGTTCTTTTTTCACCCTTTGTTCCTCATAAGCGAGCATTCAGCTTCTGCACTGGGAAAAGAAGCAGACGTGTAGAATGGTGGCGTAGTGGAAAAGTAAGAATACATAATTAAAGAGGAAAAACTTGGAAGATTGCGTTGTGGACTGCAGCCATGGCATACAGCTCTGCCAGAGGGCAAATCATAGGAGCCTGATTTTGAAAGTAGTGGCATGTGAATACAGAGAAGTAACGTATCCTCATGCTTTAGGTGTGACTGACTAGGATGTATGCTGATGTTTGGTACCTGGGCTATAAACTTCCTTGGTGCAAAGGTTCAAGAGCCTAAAATGTGGGAGGGATGCTTTGGAGCAAGCGCTGCTGTGAAGTGCTGCCTCTTGCTTGTGAACAGAGCACACAGCTAGTTAGGGCTTAACCTGACTCTGTACCTTTGAGCTGCTGTACTGACCACTAGAAATGTTCATTATGGTTATCTGTCAGGCAATAAAAATATTATAAGGGTTCAACTGTGTCCATAATAACTATATTGAGAATTAACCATATTTATTAGCATTTATTATACAGAATTATTAACATATATATGTACTATTAATAATTACCCATATTTAAGCTGATGAGGTTGATCACTTTAGAAGCATCTGAGCTTGAGAACTGGAAAGGGGGTTCCTATTTTTAATTGGCTATTGGAGGCACAAGGGTGGTTCAGGTAGATTTGCTACAGTGCTAGCAGTAATTTGTGTCCCCCCACTCCTGCAGGCTGATGGGCTGTGTTTTGCCCCACACTTCACAGAAAAGCTGGAGAGAGGTAACAGAGCTCACCACATGCTTTTCCTAAAGCAACGTGTTTCCCAAGGAGGGGAGCTCTTCCAAGTGCTGCAGTTGTACATTGTCATGTTGGTTAGTTCAATGATTATGTTTTTATTGTTGCTGATTTAATACTGTAATTGAGCAAGTATTGATGTTGATTGTGCTGTTGTTTGGTTCAGTGAAGTGAGATGGACCTGATGGTGCCTGTGGGCTTTAAGTGATCTTTCTCCTACACTGCTGCTCTGCAAAGGCAATACCCAAGAAGTTGTGTGCCTCGGTAGTCTTTTTGAGTTAGTTCAGTTCATATGCTAATGAGCACTAGACTGCTCTTGGCGTTATGTTTTAATATTTACTCTCTACTAGTATTCTCAATTAAATTTTCTTTCTGCCTGGTTAAAGCAGATCGAGGATCTTTATCTTTCTTTACCCTTTTTAGTGTTAGTGTGAAATTACTACAAAGAACTCCTAACATTAAAAGTTATTGCTCACTCTTTAAACTCCCATATTGGAAATGGGACAGAATGAGGAGTTCCGTTCATCCTTTTTCTGTGGTGTCCAAGTGAACAGTCAGGTGATGCTTCCTGCAGCCTTAATGACTGAGGCAGAGTTGATCACATTCCCAAGGATGCAGGCATATAAAGATGGTCCTGAATGGAAAGGCCTCTGCTTTCCAGGGACAGTTGGAGTGAAAAACATCCTGAAAGGAGGACTTAATTACATACCTTTTGGAAAACATTTTTGGGGCATGTCTCTGAGATCTTCAGATCTCTTCCTTCTATATGACTGATTCAGACTGGCTACTTTTTGGAGCCTTTGGAAAACCTGGCACGTGTCTGCAGAATCCTCTGCTCAGATCCAAAGTCTTTCACACCCCAGGCTTTCTTGATTTTTTTTTTTTTTTTTTTTTTTTAATAGCACTGTTTTATGGGCATGCCTTAGGTGGAACCAGTAGGCTTTGTCTTTTCATCTTTTCTAGACTCAGTGTAGTTCTGAGTACAAGAAGAAAAAAAATCTCACCCTGAGAGGCCTCTCTTCCCCTAAATTTGGAGCTGATCTATGTGGAAAGATACTATCGCGAGAAAAGTTAGGGTATTGATACTTAGGTTTTTTAGGATATTAAAAGTCTTTTGAAGATCAACACTTAATTTTAACTTTACAGATGAATTGAGAAAAAAAATCTGAAACTTTTTAAAGTAATTCACAACAGGTAACGGCAAAGTACTAAGAGAAATGGCAGCCTCTACTAGTATATGAGGGCTTCCTTCTGTTCCAGGCAGGGATTGTGGGATATCCTGCTCCACGGTTCAAAACCCTTCATATTTCATCATATCTGGGAGGAAAAAGGCTGATTCCTGTTTGCATATCCATACATGCATGAAACTGCCCTTAATACATTGTGTACTTTCCAAATGTACTGTTCTTTATGTCATTAAGAGGTGTACAGCATGAAGGAACGGCTTCTCTAATAGTGCAGTGTGCTATTACCAGAGAGCGTGTGGAATGTTCTGTGGTGGTGGGATAGTGTCAGAACAGAAAGCAATCGGTATTGATACAAATGTTGCAGAGGGATCATGAGAAGAAAGCTGGAGCTGGGTTAGTTAATTCCATACTGTCTTTTCAAACTACCATGCCATTAGAAATTTTAAAATCTGTTGGTAAGCCTGTCACTTTGGCATTTTAAAGTATTATATTTGTTAGGGAACAGGCTGCACATTCATGAGCTTTTGTTTAAAGCAAATAGAAGTTTGTTAGTGTTTGTGCTTACAAAACCTGCTGGGAATGTTTCTGCCCATACAGACATCAGAGGAAGCTGTGAAACAACAAGTAAAACATTTAATACTGTACACAGCAAATTACTTTAGCAGCAAGTGCTGCTGCCTGACCTCTGTGTCTACAGCATCTGTTCCCCAAGCACTGCTTTTTCAGTTGACCGGCTGCCCAGAAATAGGGGTCGGTGGGAAATAGGAGCAAATGTTTTAAAATATTACTACTACTACTAATATCCAGTGAATGAGAGTTTAATTTTCTAAAAAATAAGCAAACTCCCTTCTTCTCTGCCTCGGGGTGCAGCTGATGAAATAATGGGTGCTACAAGACTAGGGGACCTGGTGCTTTAAGGAATGGAACCTGATAGATAGTACAGCTCTGGTTTAGTGTTCACATAAAATTGAACTGTCTGCCACCACAAGCCATGTTTGTTGGCAGCTCCCATGTTTCTGACATATCATGTTGTCAGAGTAGGCAGTCTTGGGGACTCTCCAGTTTAACATGAGGTGCCTTAGGCAGTGGTCAAAAGCCAGGAATTTAACAGTAGAACCACTAACCTTACACTTTTTCTGGCCAATGTGTTAGTTGTGCAAACAGCAAAGAATTAAAAGGGATTTGGTTCCTGAAGGATCAGATGTCACAATTAAGAGGCTTCCATCTACTTCTTTGGTGACCCTGCTTTATACAGGTCTTGGTTTGGGACCAACACATTGTGAATTGGGCCCAAGCTCTGTCATGCCACTGGAAATTTTGAGGGAGTGCAAGGAAGCTCAGGGACCTGAAGTGCATGAGTTGGGCAGTTCTTATGTTGAAACACACTCCTGCTGTAAGGTAGCTCCTCTTTCACTTGTTGTGCTGGGTAATCCAGCCCGTCAAAAGTACAGGGTCGTATGGCTTCATTTTCCTTGACTCATTTCTCTGTATGATGTGGTTAGCTGTGTTTTGTGTTCAGTTTCAGCCAATCTCATGAAGTTCTTCAGAATCTGATAGGGGAGAGTGGCAAGAAGTACCTTAGGGCTGGCTTGTAGCTTGGTCTCTGGAATCTGTTTATTCCTGTTAATGGCTCTTTTGGGGAATTATGTTTTGTAGAAACTGTAAAGAAAAAAATGGGGAGTTGTAGTTGCAGACAGTTTACAAGAATGCTTTGGGACTATCTAGTGCCTAGCGAAAATATTTCAAATACATTGATTCCAGATATCCCTTAGGAACCCCATTTTTTCTCTAAGGAGAAGGTTGGGAAGAACTACAATTACAGGACAGATAAGATATCTGTATTAGTAGTATTAGTACACCTTGTCCCAGTGGAGTGCCAGATTGATCAAGATCTGAAAACATAAAATTAATTTATTGATTAGCATTTTATATTCTATTTTCCATTTAGTGAGGGTGATAGAGGGGAGAGATTATTTATTAGCTGCATTTTTAAAGAAATGAGACAACAAGCTTCAGATCAGCTTCAGCAAATTTTCCACCAAAACTGAAATCAGTATATGCATAGTTCTCAAATGCTTGCAACACTTCCTTGTCGCATCTATATATATTCACCAGTATGTTGAAGGAGACTGAGAATGGATGTGAGAGTCAGTTACCATTATCAGAACTAATGAGATATTCTAAAAGATAAGTGGGCTGCTTAGAAATAGACGAGAATATGAATCCATTCACTCTCATGACCCCCAGTTGAGGTTAGATCTACCTGTGCAGCTTTCAGTATCTGAGGTGAAAGAAGGGTTTGAGCAATTAAATTGATTTTGTAAGCTTTGTGAACCTTGTCATATGTATGACCTGGAGATTGTTAGAAGCATTAAAGCAAAACATCGTCTTGAGGAAATGATGTGTAGATTTGTTGGTTTAAAGAAGACTGAAAGATGACTTGGAACAAGCTTGAAGGGAATTTTTTGGCTGAAGATAAATTCTATGTCAGTGCAGTTGTCCTGTGTGTCTAACAAAGGAAAAAAGAGAGAGAAAGAAAAAACCTTTGTCTTAATGTCAGGAGTGGTTTTTTTTCTAATTCTTAGCTACAAAAATCACTTCGAAAAAATAAAGGAATGAATTTTTGTATCATGAAAACAAAATAAGATGCTAGGTAGTTCAATCTGACTGTGAAGACTTGGGGCTTTTTGTGCCTTTTTTCTTTTAAAAGGTTTAGTTTGTGTAAAGCTTATACTGTGTTCAGCTCTGTAGCCCCCAACATAAGACAGACATGGACCTATTGGAGAGGGTCCAGAGGAGAGCCAAGAAGATGCTCGGAGGGCTGGAGCACCTCTCCTATGAAGACAGGCTGAGAGCGTTGGGGTTGTTCAGCCTGGAGATGAGAAGGCTCTGGGGAGACCTTACAGCAGCCTGCCAGTGCCTGAAGGCATGTACAGGAAAGCTGGAGAGGGACATTTTACAAGGGCATGTAGTGACAGGACAAGGGGCAACGGCTTTAAAGTGAGAGAGGGTAATTTGAGATTAGGTATTAGGAAGGGATTCTTTGCTGTGAGGGTGGAAAGACACTGGAGCAGACTTCCCAGAGGAGTTGTGGGTGCCCCATCCCTGGAAGTGTAAGGGTCAATCAAGGTCAGGTTGGATGAGGCTTTGAGCAACCTGGTCTGGTGGAAGGTGTCGCTGCCCATGGCAGGGGGGTTGGAACTAGATCATCTTTAAGGTCTCCCTTTCAACCCAAACCATTCTATGATTCTTAATTTTTTGGTTTTCTGCTCATCAATAAACATTCCCTGTTTGAAGGTGTATATGGTAGAAATCTACTGTTTTATCTTGATCTGCTGGCATGGAATAAGCACTGCTGCTTTCCCTTTCTTGAGAACTAGACATAATCTTTCAAAACAACTTGAAGATGTAGCTAATGGAAAGCCATGCTATTAGAAAACTTCTAAGAATGACATTTGTTTTGAAGGTAAAAAGTTTGAGTGTTTTCTGCATGCCACCTAATTTTCAATAATGCTGTGATCCAGCACTGTGGCAGTCAGTGCCCTTTGTGTTATTGGACAAATGTGAAATAATAGTGGAGGAAAGTCACAGTCTACATTATAAATTGCAGATTTGTTGTCGTGATAGGTGTTCCTTCTTTTAGTGCTAGACAGATATGTTATTGGTTGTTCAGTACTATGCATATTTTCTTACCTCTTTTCCAAGGAGTCTTAGTTAAAAAAATGTTACTAAAAAGATAATTAGGAAGTTGAGAACAAAGCAAGGAGACAAAACACATCATGCCACTATGCAAATACAGTTATTTGAGCTATCTTGTCTCTTGACTGAAGATTTAATGGGTAGCAGTGGAGGAAAATAGCTCTACATCTATAATACGTGATTTAATTGAAGTTATGAAAGGTACTGGTCTGTGCTGATGTATTCCAGTACACTTACTATAAGAAATAATCTGCTTGACTGAAAGCTGCAGATTGTAATTTGGAAAGCATGGATAGAACAACGTGCTGTTGCTAAGCTACCAGACTTTTTATGACCTGCTTTTTATTTACCTCACAAAACTAGAGCAAATGAGACTATACTTTAAGAATCTGTATTTTAAAACCTACTGTGGAATTCCAAAATCTGGTAATCTTCCCTGAAAATAAGTTTGGTGTCTTTTTATGGTAGTATCTTAAGTTTGGATATGATGTGCCTTCTTGATGCTTCCTCTGATGCTTTCTATTCAATTGTGAACAGGAAGGTCTGTAGGTAAAAGAAGCTATTCTTTTGATGTGATTGTTACCATTGCATCCTCTGCTGGTTTTTAACAAACCCGACTTGAATAAGCCTTGGGAGAAAACAGTAGTTTTCTGGTTTAAATTGTTGTCTTACTGGTTAAGTGTTAAGAAACTGAATGACTTGGAATGTTTTCTTCTTTCTGAAGGACAGAGAAAAAAAGAGTAAATTTTCTTGGCTTTCTTTAAAGTTACATTTTTCTAAGAAAAAGTCTAATATCAGCCCAGCTTTTGTTAAGAGGTAGAGAAGCTAAAAGGACAGAGAAAGCTCATGTAACCCATGTAGGTTATGTTATTGTTGTCTCTAACACACAAACAGAGGCTGTGAATATCAAATATTTGCCTTTTTCAGTTCCATGACTTGCAACAATAATACAGTTGTATTTTAAGGGATAACATTACCATTTGTTTTTTCTCCTGGCAGCCTCCAAAGGTAAAATGCTTGACGAGAATCTGGCATCCGAACATTACAGAGACGGGAGAAATCTGCCTAAGGTAGCAACATCATTCTGTTGTGTGTTTTTTTTGTTTTGTTTTTTTTTTTTAACCTTGGAGATTTATGTCTGATAAAACACTGTATGTAATTTTCATGCCAGCATTTTTTTTTAAACAGATTCTGCAAATCAGTGGCATGTGACCCTTAGGAACTTTAGAAATCTACTGAAAATACTGTTCTTGCTATGTTTAAAAGAGACCATGTAGAGCCTGGCTTTTTAGCTTCAGACTAAACATTTTGTTCTACTTAAGGTAAAAATGTAAACTCCAACCTAAACAAAGCTTAGTTTGTTTTTCTTTCTCTCCATAACTGAATAGTTCTCAGGCCCTGAGAGGGCTTAAAACTTTTCTTGTTTAATGTCTGAATGTCTTAAGCACTTGAAAACCATTTATATTTCAAAAAGGAAGGGAAAAAGTGTTCCTTAAACTTTTGACAGTAACTATTCTATATTAGCCATTTGTTTATTTTAACATCAAATATCCACTATAAGACACATGTGCCAGTTAAAATAGAGTTAGGGGAGTGTAAGTCAGTATAGGAATCCCAAAAGCTTTACTTTGGTAAAGTGTGAGGCTTATGTTGCTGTGTGGTTTTCCTTTATAGTAAGTGTTTCCTCTTCAAAATCAGTTTCTGAAAGTTTGTAATTTCAGTGTTTTTTCATGAGTACCTGATGGTGAAACTGGTCAGAAATGAAACATAAACAGAAGTGAGAAGCATGACTGTCATTTTTCAAGTTAATGAGATGTAAAAGAAAAAGCAGATAAAGCAGTGAATAAAAATGAGATAGACAGCTCTTCTGAAAATCCAAAATGTTTGCCACTCTGAGTAGCAAATCAGCGCTGAAAACCCACAAATTTTTCATCTAGATTTAAAAATAATGTTTTAGTGCTGTGTTCAAGGTCCTGGTGAAAATGAAGTTTTCACAGGGCTATCTGTCACTCTTCATAGACTGGTCAGGCTCATCAGCTGATAGCAACTAATGAGCTGTTATCAGTGCTTTTAGCCACAGTGGTCTGCTAACATCAAAGGGCAGCAGAAGCCAGCCTGAGGAAGCTCTTGTATGTTCCTGGTGCTTGATAGTGCCAGACTGGAACAGGATTACAGGCAGTGAGGGCTGGTGTCCATAGACTTTACCTCACTTGGGAACTGGAGGATTTAAATGCACTAGAAAAATATACTAATTTCTCTCAGACTACCTAAAAACCTGGTTGTCCACAGTTATTTGGAGCTGTAGGCTGGTGATACAGGAAGGTTGTTTTGGCAGATACGTATTGCTACTTTTATCAAATTTGCCAGACCTGTAGTGTTTCTCTGTGCCTCCTAGGACTGTTTTATTTTACACAGCCGGACTTGTCACTTAACAGTAGGGAGACTGATTTGAGGATCATGTTTTCACAGTTTAAATCCTACCAGAGTCCATGTGGCTTAGTGGAGAAAGCTTAGATGCTTTGAGTCAAATAGTGCAAGTAAATGAATGTATAAATGAGCTCTTTGGAACCTGTGAAGAAAAAATCCTGAACACCAAACGATAGCTAAAATTTTAAACTCTGACTGTAGTGCAGCATCTGCTGAGGTTAAGTAAAACCTCATGTTTCTGAGGATATTTCACTATTTCTTGTCTTTAAATGGTTTTAGTTATGAAAGATTAACCTGGTCTTGGAACATAATTCTAATGAAGTGAAGTACTTTTTTCAGCATCTGCATTGAAGCATCAGCTTTATTTGATTGTCAGATACTTTAACATCTCAAACCTTTGAAATGTCGTACTGTTTAGATGGAAAAAACTAAAATAACTTGGATTGCTTTATGCCTGCTATAATGGAAAATGCACTATATATAGTACTTGCAATCAACTTATACAAGAGTCTTTACGTTAAAATAGCTTCAGTTATTTTTAAAAGCAGAATAAAACTCCTTATCGGAGTTTTTCCCAACTGTCTCTTACTAAATGTACCTCATACTGTGGTGTGTGTTTGTTTGATAATCATCCCTGAATTAAAATAAAAGAAATGATGAAACTTGTGGTCAAGTGTAATAGTTTTTGGCAGGAGAAGTGTAGTTTTTCTGTGCTTTATGGATTGCAGTTACTCTGGACCATATTAATAATGGACTATATTAATTAGTTCTGGACTGTACTTGTAGATATTACCTCTGCTGCACATGCAGATAGAAAAATATCAAGATAACTAGAAAAGATATGCTTGCTTAACACATTGTCCTGGTTTTGACTGGGATGGAGTTGATTTTCTTCTTAGTAGCTAGTACAGTGCTGTGTTTTGGCTCTGATGTGAGAACAATATTGATAGCTCACTGATGTTTTTAGTTGTTGGGTAATGTTTATACTGAATCAATGACTTTTTCAGTTTCTTGGGCCTTGCCAGCAAGAAGGCTGGAGTGGCACAAGAAATTGGGAAGGGACACAGCCAGGTGAGCTGACCCGAACCAGCCAAAGAGGTATTCCATACCCTAAGAGGTATTCCATACCATGGGATGTCATGCTTAGTATATAAGCTTGAGGGGGTTAGCTGGAGCCTGAGGATTGTTGCTTAGGGACTGGCTGGGCATCCATTAGCAATGATGCGATGTTAAAGGCTGCTGAATGGAGAAACTTTTGAAGACTGATTAATTGTATCAATTGCATTGTATAGCCAAATGTTGCAATTTCCCCAGTTAGAAAAGCTGATTAAGTTGATAGCTTGTTTCTGTTCTCCAGTGCTGTTCCCAGTCTCCTCAGCTGTGGAAGCAAAAAAGCTCTTTAGAAGGACTTTCTACACCAGTTGCTCCACTCCTATCTATAGCATGACCTTCAGAATCAGTTGCACTGGCAGTGTTGGGTTGAGCAGGGAGGAGAACAAAGGAGGAACCCCTATAATGTATCCCTGCCAGCAGAGGGTTTCTGAAGTGGATTCTGAAGTCAGCTATGAGAACAGGCTGAGAGCGTTGAGGTTGTTCAGCCTGGAGATGAGAAGGCTCTGGGGAGACCTTACAGCAGCCTGCCAGTGCCTGAAGGCGTGTACAGGAAAGCTGGAGAGGGACATTTTACAAGGGCATGTAGTGACAGGACAAGGGGCAACGGCTTTAAAGTGAGAGAGGGTAGGTTGAGATTAGGTATTAGGAAGGGATTCTTTGCTGTGAGGGTGGAAAGACACTGGAGCAGACTTCCCAGAGGAGTTGTGGGTGCCCCATCCCTGGAAGTGTAAGGGTCAATCAAGGTCAGGTTGGATGAGGCTTTGAGCAACCTGGTCTGGTGGAAGGTGTCGCTGCCCATGGCAGGGGGGTTGGAACTAGGTCATCTTTAAGGTCTCCCTTCCAACCCAAACCATTCTATGATTCTTACTTTTTTGGTTTTCTGCTCATCAATAAACATTCCCTGTTTGAAGGTGTATATGGTAGAAATCTACTGTTTTATCTTGATCTGCTGGCATGGAATAAGCACTGCTGCTTTCTCTTTCTTAAGAACTACAGTTTTTTTGTGTCAAACTTAGCTTGAATGGTACTTTCTGTTGGCAAAAGGAAGGCAAAACTTTTATTGGAACTGACATATTACATTGATAAATGTGTTCACCTAAGAGCTTTACATTAAGGCAGGTTTTCTCCAGGACTGATCTCCCCATTACAGTAACTTTTATTCACTTAAGCTGTAAATCGTGTCAGCTGGAGCTTCAGAAAGTTTTGAAGTTGCTTTTGTAGTGTCTCTTGAAGCAGTGGGTGAGGAAAAACTGCTGGTTGTGCCATTTGAGAACCTCCTAGTAGCCCAGCCCAGCTCCTCTATGGCAGCAGGACCCGTGGATGACAGGTCTTTGATCAGAAGCTTGTTCATCCACTAAACTGGTTCATGATGTTTTGTGTATTTCTACTCGTTTAGGTGTTTATTCTCCTTTGTGTATGATGCTCTGAGAACAGATCACCATTCAGACCCCCAGACTCTCTGGTTGTTCTATCTAGGTCATCCCCACTGAGAGCACGAGACATGGTTTCACTAGATACCCTGTGCTGGGAAGAGGTTTTGATTAGGGGCCTAATGATCATTCCCAGTCTGTAGGAAGAACAAGGATGCTGCTCTAAAAATGAATTATATCAGCAAATGAGAAATATTAGACAAAGGTACACTTAATCTGTCTTCATTTCCTTTCCGCCAGAGCTTTGAGAGGTATGAGTGGCTCTTCTCAAGTCCTGGCTGCTGGTGTCCACAGCTGGAGATGTGCCAAGAGAGCTCTGAGGCTTTGGGAAGCTGGAAGGGTGATAATGAGGTTCAGCTGATGTGCTCAGGCACTTTGAGCTTTATCAGTGCATATTTTTGTGCTTTTATTATGTGTTACCTTACTCCTCACTTCTAAGCTCACAGCAAGGTATATGAAGAGGCAGAGGGGAGTACTATAGCACAATTTTATGAGGAACAGACAGAGCAAGCTAAAAAGTCTGTTACTTGCTCAAAACCTGAAAATCCTGGCTTTTGCCTGTTCAGCAGCATTTTTGCTCTTAACTTTTGTAATACAAACAAAAATGGGAGCCATGAGATACTATTTTCATTGTTCTTGAAATTACTTTTGAGCTGCACTAGTGGCAATGGCATACTTTTATATTTTTAAAGGCACAGAAATGAGATGAGAAGCACAGTTAAGATGGAAGATTGTCCAGTATGATCATCCTGTTCCTAGACTCTCTACATTGAACAAGGAATAATGCTAGTCATAGTGTATTTCCTTGGATTAAAAATTTGGCACATTCAATAAATAACTATATGGGTAGCCTGTATGGTCCAATCATCTACTGTAATTTAAAAATTACTTAATACGTGACATCCTGAAAGCTGGTGAACCCTAATAGTTTAAGACTATTTCACTTTAACCTTGTCATTTCAGTAGTAGAAGCTGCTGCTGGTGGTGATGAGGTTTTGTGGTTTGGTACTTTGCTCTATGAGTTTTCAGTTTTAGATTACCTCTTCACAGAGGAAGACATGATTGTGAAATGATGCTTTAAGGAGTTTTCCAGACTTTCTCATTCAGATTATTACTTTTGCTTTCGCAAATGTGAGCAAGACTTCAGCTCATTTCTTAATTATACTCTGATCTCCAATGTTTTTACTTCTCATAACTGCTGATGTTTGGACCCGAAAGGTCCAGGAATGCCTAACCAACTGAACACACCTCAATGATTTCAACTTGTAAATAGGTTTACAGCTTCACTGGACTTAATATGTAGTATAATGTGCAGGTCATGAAAATTTCTATACAGTATGTGTGTATATAGGAAAGTCTGTATCTTAATTATATATGTTAATATTGTAAGTATTACATTAAAATTCAAGAGCATGTATTATAGTTTATAAGGAACTTTTTCTTCCTGTAAACAATCTGTCTTGCCCAGAGTAGTCTTTGTGATTTCCAGCTGGGGATGTGTGGTGCTGAATTTGTCTGTAAAGCCTTAAAACGTGTGTGGTGTAGCTCACCTGCTGAAAGAGGACTGTATGACCCTGCCTTTAGACTTCCCTGTGCTGTTTCCTCAGAGGCTTGGAATGCATCTGTGCATGTCACAGATGATGCAGAACCTTCCTCAGCAGACACACCCAAACTGCTTGATGATTTTAATGGCCTTTTGCAACCTAAACAATTCTGTGATTGTATCTCATTCTCCTATCCCTGCTGCTAAGAAGCTGAAGTCCTTTCACAGAAGAAAGGTTGATAATCCTCTTTTCTTGCTAATTAGTTATCCCACCAAAAATACCCTTTTTTGGATTGAGTTGTTCCAGATTTGGTGAGAGATGAGTCATTCTGCAAGCCTGTCTCTTCATCAAAGATGAACATGTTCCAGACTGGAGCATGTGTCTGTGTGCTAAGGGGAAAATAAAAGCTCAATGTGGAGACTGTCTCACAAGGATTTCTGTCAGTTTGATGAAAATAATTCAGGTTTTTTGACAAAGGTTGAGCTCAAACCAGGAGATCTGTAGTGACCCTATGTAGAATGTAATTCTAGGACAACATACCAATTCTTGTGCTTTAAAATCCCAGTACATAGATGTAGTGCAAGAGGTAATTCTTACATTGCAATTAATTCCAAAGTTCTTAATGTTTTCTGAAGATTTCTGACAAAGTTTGTTTAACTAGAAGTTGCACTATATAATGTGTGTCTTTTTTTTCCAGTTTATTGAGAGAACATTCGATTGATGGCACTGGCTGGGCTCCAACTAGAACATTAAAGGTACTATTTCCTTTTAGATACATACATCAAACAAGGTATATCTTTTAAAATACTACTGTGGACTTGCAAAGAGACAGATAATGCAGTTTGCTCTAGAAACAATTGAATTTTTTGTCTTTGAACAAGTGTTGGTGACAACACTGAAACAAGTACAGTGCCAACTGATTATAGAAATGATTGCTTGTTTTGGCACAGCTGCACACATACTGCTTTGACTGATAAAAGATTTTGTAGAATGGTATGACTGCAGGTGACCCTGAGAAACCATGCAGTAAGGGTGGTCTACTTTTTACCCAGGCAACAAATACAAGAGCATGATGGTGAGCAGGACTAACAGTAATCCATGAACCTTGTCATTTCTATTGTGTTGATATTCCTGACGCAGCAATAGTCTGTCTTCCCTTCAGGCCCCCAAGGTCCTCTGAGTAGAGGAACTTGGAAAAGTGAAAGGCTAGTTGCATTTGGGAGAAACACCATGTGGAACAGAATCAAATGTAGTTACTGCACTGTCTTGAATTCCGTTTCATCCCATGTTGGAAGGGGGGAGCAGCACATCTGTGTTTAGTTATTGCATGAAGCAGGGCACTCTTGGCTGTTTTAATCACCCCAGTAGGGAACTAATGACCACTGCCCTTTAACCTTGCCTCAAATGCACTTTACCCCAGTCACTAAAATGTAAGTGAAATCTGGTCCCTGTAAAATTGCTGAGAGTTGTGGCACTGTGGTTGCAGAATGACTTCAGAGATTGGTCCCACTGCAGCTGGGCGGTATTAACAAATTCAGAGTCATCGTTCTTGCATGAAATAATCTCACTGAGATTGTTGTGAAGCACATGCACTTCAACATAGTGACTGCTCTTGTCATGCTACAGGAAGCAGTCAATTGCCCATTTACTGCTACATGACTGTGCTGCCAGAAGAGTCTTGCAGAACACTGAGCAATAATCTTCCTTTTGCTTTTACCAGAAACTCGGCCAGAACTGGTTCTTAAAGAGCATTAGCTACATTAGGTAGGTTAAGGGTACACATGTCAGGTGTTTGTTCCTTTTCAAAACACAAATTGAAAATGAGTTTTGTCTAATATTTGATTTCCTTTTTGCACTGTGAATCACATCTGTGACTTTCTTCATCTGTAAAATCTCTTCATGTGCATCTGACTTCTGGAAAGTGAAGTAGAATCAACATGTGTATTTTCTTAAACACCCTTTCCTTATTTTTTCTTTTTTTCCATCGGCTAGTATGATTTTGATTTGCCCCTTGTGTGTGCTTTCATATTGGGTTAACTCAAGACACTGACTGGGTAATTAACTAGTTCTGTTTCTGTCCCTGTATTTCATTCCCAGAGAAAGTTTTTGGACTACAAGTTTTAAGCTTCAGCTATTAGAAAATTAGTATACCAATATGGCAAGCGGACAAGAATGTACATATATTTTTATTGCTGCCCTAGCTTTGTTCATGGTATGTTTCTTGCAGAGATTAAAATACTGCTACATGTTAGGACTACGAGTGAGAGTAACTTGACAGCGAACTCTACTTCCTGTCCTCAGTGATGATAGAGGATGTGTATTAATCTTTTCCATTTTATTCTTGCATCAGTTGCTAATTGCCTGTGAGTAACTTCATAGGTTAAACACTCTGGAATCCTCAATACCAGGAGACACAAGCTACTGAATATTGTGCAGCATTTTAGGGTGGTTTTACCTTCAGTAAGGTAGAGGGGACAAGAAGTCCACAACCACAAATGAAAAAAAACCAGGAACTTTGTGGGTGTTGAAATTAAAGATTGAGCAAGAGAAAAGGAGATAGCAGTTTAACTTAAAGAAAAGAACAATCCAGCATCATTCTTGGAATTTTCCCCCGCCCCCCCTCATTGGGCATTGAAGCAGCACAATTCCAAGCTCACATTTTATACCTTTGTAATTTGGGGTGTCTTTTTGAAAAGTTTTCATTCCTTTACTTTTGGTTGCCAGAGGCTCCACTCTAAATGTGCAGTTTCAGTGAGTGTTCTCTCACTTGTCATGTTGCCACTTCATGATTTGAAGTATTATTAAAAAATAAGTATCACATGTTGGTCTTCCAAGTTGTGCCTCTGTAGAAATGTGTTGTTACACTGCACCTCTAGTACAAAAGGAGCTAATAAAAATGTGAGCAGAAACAGCCATTGGGGATGTTGGTAAGCTGCAAGCACTATTGCCTAGTGGTTTTGCTTGGGATACAGGTTGTAACTAGACGGTAACTAGCATCAGGAGTGAGTCTGTTCCTTGTCAGAGATACTCTTCATCCATTCCAAGTGTATTCTTTGAGAGGACTCATAAACCTGGGAAAGGTGAGTCTTTTGCAGCCGTGGTTCCTCATGTCCATTCTGTCAGGTGCTGTTTCAGGTCTTTGGCTGACTGTCTCCTGTCACGTTTCATGCATGCCTTCCTCTGTGTTTTGAAGCTTGATTAGTGTCCAGGTGCTTAGATTGGAGGTTACACATACTTCTGAGATGGAAGATACAGAATTGTGCTGGTTTAATGACGATATGGCCACACAGTCAAGTTGTTCATCAGTGTAAATTAATTGTGGTTAGGTGTGTGTTAACTGTACACCACAGAATTACATGGAATAGTGAGTGACTGGTAGCAAAGGAGAGCCATGAGATGTGACCCACGTTACTTTTATCTCTTAACACGCCACTTTTACCCACTAATCCAGTCTTTCTGAATCCTTTGTTTCCAATATTTGGACACCGTGGTCTGAAGAACTTGTATGTCTCAATAAGCAGAATACACTTGTGAATTTGCGCAGTTATGCTATGGATAGTATCCAATCTTGGCTAGTGATGGACTTGAAAGTCAGTATTTCATATTCCACTCATCAATAATATGAAGGCAGCCTGGTTTTCTGTAGCCCAAATTTGTCCAACAAAGCACTCTGTAACACTGCTAAAATAGTTGAGAATGGGTCTGTACTGTGTTTCTGTGACAAAACTTGGCAGGCATTATTAATGCAGCCATTCTGGGTATTCTTGGTGTATCGATTCCGATAGATAACACAAAACCTCCAAAGCCACATACACAAACCAGCTCTGTTGTATGCTGCTGCATGCATTAGTTTTATGTGCTTAACCTTTTAGAAGGCTAGTTTTAGAAGTTTTAGATTGTCTCATCTTCTGTATCCTTGTGGTGGCAGCAAAGGTCTTACATGAAAAAGCCTTCAAAATAAACTCTGTGACTACTTTTTAACTTAGAGTATCAAATGGGTAGAATCTTGAAGAGGCATTTAGGTTTTGCCTTTTAACTATCTGAAATAATTTTTACAGAGTATTTAGAAGATTTCAATTTTTATCTGATAAATTGTGTTTTAAGTATAGAGAATTCTTAATGAGGGGGAAAAACTAACTCAATTTCGTTTTCTAGCATTTTGTTCCACTGTATTATCTCATCCATGACTTGAGTTTTCTTTAAGTTACCAAGTGCTGAGCGTTATCTCTTTTCCATGTGACTACTTCCTGCTACTGAATGCGTTTCCATAGACCACTGCAAAAAGCAACCTGTGTACTAGTGAAGGCACTAAAGACTCTGCTATTTCTGAATTCCTTTATCAGATACTTTCTAAATTGGGTTATGAAGAAAGTTGGGCTTTAACCCTGAAACAGATCATTGGTAGGTTAATGTTGTTAAACAATCCATATATATACTTTTTAAATCACCATTGATGCGATTGTAAACATTTTCTTTGTTCGTAAAAATGCTCCAGAATCCTAAATGCTTAGATAACTTCTGCTAGCAGTTTGGTCCACAGACAATGGATTGTGTGAAAAATGATGCAGTGTTCTCTAAGTGATGTTTGTGTAATCTTTCACTACTTTATAGCTAGTTATGAGATAGCGACAGGAGCCCTCAGTTTCCATTCTGTTATTTTCTACATCATTTTATTGCATACTTTTTTCTTCTCTAAAACAGTATTCATCAGGCTGAGGACAGAAGTTTTTCTGGACTTATGCTTGGACTGTCTGAACTTGCTTTTCTGCTTTCATGTTTGATGGTCAAACTTCAAGTTGTCCAGGCAGAAAGCAAATAGACTGTTTCAATTCCACTCTGTTCTCAATTTTTTTATGTCACTGGAGATACCAGCTTTTAAATACCTGGTATGAAATAACCCTGTTGCTGTTGCTCTGATACCTTACTGCTTCCCCCACAATAATTCCAATTTCAAACTCAAAAGTGCTTCAGTAGCTCCTGTTAGTCCTCAAAATGCACTTCCTTGGACCTTATTTGCCATGAGTATCATCAGCCTAGGTAAGATAGGCCTCCCTAGTATTCATCAGGTTTCTCGAAAATGCTTGTTTTCACTTTGCTTTAGAATTATCTTGGGTGATTGATTTTAAAAAATAAAGGAAGTGGATCTGTGTATTGTGATTGCCTAATTGGTTCTAAAAGTCAAGCTGTTCCTTCTGCAATTATGTCTAACAAACTACAGCTGGAAATTGGTCAGTGACTGATTTATGAACCATAAAAATAATCAGAGCACACTTGTGCAACTCTGCTGACTGACTGTGAAGGGTTGAGTATAGTAATTTTAAAACCAGTCTTTTAGAAATGTATGCTGAATGTTCACAGGGAATATTTGGTCTTGTTTTTTTGTAACTGTTCTGGTAGAACTACAGTTGGTCTCAGTTAACTGGAGAACTATTTTTTATTTTCATGTTTACTGGTAAGATGCATATGCATTTCACTTCTTTGAGATATTTTAAAGAGCTGTGTTTTGTCACTTTTGTGTTAGTGCTGTCAGGAGAGACAAGAACAGGAATAGGAAACATCAAGATAGTTTTAAAACTATAGATACGCTGACAGCTTTTTATACCCACCTATAGGACAATATTTTTTCAGGAATTCCTTTCCTGTGACTTCAGATACTATGTTATCTAATCTAAAAGGAATTAAGACTTGTTTGCAATAAACTATTGCATTTTTGAGTTTATCATTAAGAAGCTTGCTTATTTAATTATTATTTAATACTGAATGAGAAAGTATGCCCTGTTTGCACTGATTCTGCGGTGGTCTTAGGGCTGTAAAATTACTGTATTTTAAATCATGCAAATATCAAACTGTCATCTCTGAGAAATAAATCAGACTGTCTTGACTTAATTTTTCTGGTTACTTTAACCTCAGTGTTTAAGCATAAACTTGAGTAGTTTTCAAAGCTTTGGTATAAGCATAAAACTTTCATCCGCCATCTTAATGAAAATAGGTGGTCTGCTGTCAAAATTAAATGTTATTAGTGTAGAGGGGTATTTTAAATAGAAAATAACTGTATCTGTCTTCAGGATGAAGGGAAGAAAGTAAACCTGTATGTTCTGTGTCATTCTCATAAATTCTTGCTGCTGATACTATTTTTCTCAGCCAGCATTATGGAAACATTGTTCTGCTATTTATTAAAGTCCAATATTTGAATGGCTCTTTGACATTTCTACATACAATACAAAGCATGTGCTTGTAAAAGCTGACTTCCTGGGTGGAATGTGTTTGTCCCCCATACTGGTAAACTAAGGAGAGAATCGTGACAAGAAGAAAGCTAAAGGCTTCATGGCAGTGGCAAAGAGCACAGATGTCAGCTCTTACAGTGCATGAGAAGTTACTGGGATGTCAACTATAGATTAGCAAGGAGACTCTTGATCTTACGAGTTTCACATCTGTCTCCTGAGATCATCTTGGTCATGATCACCAAGGCTACAAAACTGAGCACGCAAGAAATTGTGTTGATTGTAAGGGGGAAGATGGGCTCTGTCAAGGTGTATGCTGCCTCCTGGTACAGACCAGTATAGAGCCTCTGAGCACTGGGAAGAAACAGATTGCCCTGTGTGGGGTTGCAACTGCTCACTGCATGCAGGTTTCAAATACTGCACTGAGCAGACAAATGCCTGTTTTTTCAGGTGGTGTGTCTTCACCTGTCTTCTCTGGTACCATACAGAAGTTGGCAATGTGTTTGTGCCCTGCACTATTTCCTGCTGAAGACTTTCTACCACCTTATTCCTTCTTGTGCTGTGTCCAAGAGGCATGGTGGCCCCTGTCACCCAAACCTGCTCCCCACCCAGAGCACTGTTCAGCACAGTGGGAAGGTGAACTTGTTTCTGGTCCACAGCAGCTTTTCCAGAAGGACACCCTGAATGAGCTGACAGCCAGACATGAGGGCTTTCTTTTCTCTCAGGAGCAAGACATGAATAATAACTTTCTTGGGAGTCCTCATCTCCTCAGCTGGGCTGTGCTTGGCTGGCTGTAGGTTTTATTGGTGACTTTCCAGCTGAAACACTGTTGAAAGGAGGTCTGTACCTGCTCACCTTTCAGTACTCCTGGGATCACACCCAGCTCATCCTCTTCATGATAATCTTCTTCAAAAGAAGCTTATCAGGAGTAGTCAGCATGGATTCACCAGAGGGTTGTGATCAGTGGTGCAGTCTAGCTGGAGACCTGTAGCCAGTGGTGTTCCTGAGGTGTCAGTACTGGGTCCAGTCCTGTTCAACTTCTGCATCAGTGACCTGGATGAAGGGACAGAGGGTACCCTCAGCAAGTTTGCTGGTGATACAAAACTGGGAGGAGTGGCCGATACACCAGAAGGCTGCAGTGCTGTTCAGCGAGATGTGGACAGGCTGGAGAGTTGTGTGGAGAGGAACCTAATAAAGTTCAACCAAGGCAACTGTAAGGTCCTGCACCTGGGGAGGAACAACCCCAGGCACCAGCACAGACGAGGGCTTGATCTGCTGGGGGGCAGCTCTGCGGAGAAGGACCTGGGGGTGCTGGTGCCCAGCACATGGTGCAGTGCCCGGGGGGCCAGGAAGGCCCATGGCACCCTGGGGTACATGAGGAGGAGCATGGCCAGCACATTGAGGGAGGTGATCTCCCCTTCTATTCTGCCCTAGTGAGGCTGTATCTGGAGTGCTCTGTCCAGTTCTGGGCTTTGCAGTTCAAGAGACAGGGAACATCTGTAGGTGAACCTGCTTTAGCAGGAGGGTCAGGCTAGATGATCTCCAGAACCCTAACCATTCTGTGATTTGCAAAGCTGCCTTTCTCACATGCAGAGAGAGCGCATTTTAACTAGAGGTCCCGCTCTGTGTGTTGATCTCAAGGCGGCTTCTAGGACCACATAGCACAATGTCTCCTGCTGCCAGTATCTTTATTCTCTCCCCGGCTCAACAAAGTGAGTAACAAAACAAAACATAAACTTGCAAGCAAATAGCTTTAGGTAAAGGCCACCACCACAGGGACCTGTACCTGTAGCTTAACAGAAACAGGCCAGTGCAAATGTTTAGTCTTATCCTTTATTCCCTGAAGACATTCTTTATTTGCTGAAAGTGTGAGGTGAGTGCTGTGGGTCTTGATCAAAAGAATCTGTGAAGGAGAGAAAAGCAAGCCTCTTGGCCATTGCATGTCCCTGAAGGTATGGGCACTGATCTGCTGCATACTGCTTTATATCACAAATAAAGGTGGATTCCTTCATAGCTATGCTATGTTCTTGCCAGCACAGCAGGAGTAGAACCTACAGTGCTGCTGCTGAAAGACCATTTTCTCTCTTTTAAATATAATACACGTATGTATGTATGTAATACTTCTAACCTGTTTCTGCTGAAAGCCTTACTCCCTGGCCACCCTAGAGATGCATACAGAAAAGTGGGATGCTTTTGAAATCAGATGTAGGAGAAGTGTAAGGGGGTTGCTCATGCTAGCTGGGATGAAGAGCAGGCTATTGGGTATCCCTGGATGTGTCCTTGAAGGGGTATTCTGCAGAATAGGAGGAATATGCTTAAGGTATTCTTTTTCTCCAGATTCTTCTGTGGAGTGATCTTAGGGCATGGATAACTAATGAGCAAGAAGCTTTATCATGTGCTTCCAACTAAGACTGTTTCAGATCTTCTCTAATGAGATGGCTCACATCACCCTACCCAAACTGCACTTGTCCTGAGGCTTGAGAGCAGAGGCTTCCTCTTTAATGTACCGTGACTGTCCTCTGATTTTTCTTGGCAGTCGTGAGATCACCCACTGCCTGTTACTGACACTGGGTCCTGGTGCTCAAAAAGCTTTGGACCCTCTCGCAATTCAGATTTACACTGTCCCTTTCTCAGTGCCTAAACTGCATGCTGCCTCGTGTTTTCTGGGATACTGGCAGGGATATCAGCATTGCAGAAGACACCACAAGGGATACAGTAAACACTAGGATATTAATACAGAAGAAATTGTATTTTAGCAAGAGACTAGGGAGTGGCAGAAGGGAGAGGCAGGTACAGAAGAGAAGTTTTGATCCAGTAAATGGGTAGATGAGGAAGGATAAGAGTCACAACCATTTTAGAGCTGGTGTTTGTCAGCAAATGTGAAAAGACATGCACCTTTTGTCGTTTTTGTGTGGGTTTTTTTTTTTTTTTTTGGTAATATACGAAGTACTTAGGGGTGTTAGGAGTTCCTAGTGATTCAAGGCCTTCCTTTCGGTATGGTTTGGAGCATGGTGTCCCTGTTGTTGCTCCGGATCTCTACATCCCTGCCTGGTGCTGGAGCCCGTGTGATATGCATCTGCAGCAGGAGTTTGGCCTGACTTTACCCAGAAGTTTACTTCATACACACCACAACTGCTCTGACCCCACTGACAGTGGGGACAGGTGGAGATCCTTTTTCAAGGTGGCACTGCCGCTCTGAACCAAACATGGATTTTCTCAGCGGTGCCCTGCTTGCTGTGCAAGCACCTGGCCCTGGGGCAGTTCTTGTGAGGGCTGGGCCATCCATCACTGCTCTGTTCAGCACCAGGGACTGGGGAGGGCCTGGGTGTGTTTAGCAAAAACCAAATTGCAAGGGAGATTTAGCTGTCACAGTCGACAGTGTTTCTGTCTGTCTTTGCTGATCACAATTTAGGTAAGTAATCCTGCAGTTGCAAGAAGTATGGCTTTATCACAAGGTACCTTTCAATGGTTCAAGTCTCCCTCTGTAAAGGAAGTCATCTAAAGAAAAGCACAGTGCAGAAGTTTTATATTTCTTCAATACTTTTTTTTCTAAAACACTTATGTCTGTTCTTACTGCTTTCATTTCTTTGCCTTTCTTCTCCACCTCTAAAAATTGAATAAGCAGCAGACAAAAAAATCTTCAGACCCAGTATATGGTAAAGAGAAGTTATAAGCCACTGAATACAATCTTCTATGTAGATCTGACATTATTCTGTTTTTCTGAAAATAAGGTCAGGAAAATTTTCTGCAGGGATATATTGTGTGGTATTTTCATTTTATAAATCGGCTTTATCAGTTTTGTAGAAGTGATTTATTTTTTTTCCCTTCTGTGCATGCCCAGGCTGATGAAACTACTTACACAAATCAATGTCTTGTAATAATCTCTGCCTCGTAAGAGTTGCAAAATTTTTTTTTCCCCCTCTCTTTAGTGGCTTCTGGAAAAGCTAAATCTTTGTTTTAAATACAGTAGCTGTTATTACTAGCACATTTTTAAAGAGTGATTCAGTAGAACAGTGCAGTATATTAGTAAGTTTAATTAAACCATGCTTGTTTTCCCTGAATTGTTGCTTTCTGAATATGTAATTTGTGACAACCTTAATCAATTGAGTAGTCTGTTCTCTGGAGGGTGATCACTTTGGTGTTCGTGATCACTGTAGTGTAGTTCATTAAGAAGCTATCACAGAATTCCCCAGGGAACAATTTATAAAAGATTATCTGCTTGCTCTGAAATAACCTTAAGGACATATGTCAAGGAGTCAGTAACAAAAGCAAGGGATTTTAGATGAGTGCTCCTGCATACTTGGCAATTCACAACTGTCTTGGTCTGGGAGAGGAACAGGCTATAATTGTTCCTGAGTTTTTTCCTCTAGTATATTTGAGCACAGAAGAAATCGTTTTCCAGCCTTCCTCCTTTTTTTGTGTTTGCTAACTGGAGCAGTTCATGCCATTTAAATTACCCAAAGCCCTCTAAGTAAGATACAGTTGTTGTGTTTGGGTGGGAAGCATAAGCTGGGATTACAGGCACATGAGAATTGAGATGGCCTTTGTGGGTGATTAAAGAAAGCTGAAGTTCTCTTCACCTTATTCTAGGTGGAAATGGTGCTTTACTTGCTACAGCAATTTTGCAAGATACTATAGCAGTTTTATATACAGGATTAGAGAGGAAATGTGAAAGAGAATATCTTATTTGGGAGAAGACTGGGTAGGAGGGAAGCAGGTTTTTTGTAAGCTAAGAAGTGCCCACCATTTCTGGCATGAAAACAAACTTCTATTTTAACCCTTTGGACCAGTGGTAAGTTTTGTGCAGTCAGTTACAGTGTAGTGGTTGCAGACAGCTGGTTTACTGCATTAGGGGAAATCAGAGATGTTTGTGGAGGCATGTTGAGGCAGAAAGAAGTCCAGCAGAGCCTGGGGAATGTGAGGCTGCAATGAAGAGAGAAAGAAACTGGGCTTATTTGTGAGAGATGGCAGAAGAAGGTGGATGGAAGTAGAAAAGCATTCTGAGCTGGTGTGTAGGCAGACAAGACAGCAGAGAGCTGCTTCAAGAGATAGCCATGCAGTGACCTGACCTTCAGCTTGCTGAGTTTTCTGGTGTAATTTCAAGCCCTTTTCCAAACTGCGATGTACAAAGCTGGGTGTTTATTTTACTGGGGTTTCTGTTTCAGTAGAAAAAAAAAATAATTCCTTTAGGTATCTGCTTGTATAAATGCCTGCTGCTTCTTTCATTGATCTGAATGGGTTAAAGTGTATATGAAAAATGGTTTAGCAATGAGCTTTAGTTTAATCAGACTATTAGATGAGAAACGCTTTTTGGATCTCTAAAGAAATGTCTTTGATTGGAAGTTCATTAGCTGCTTTTGTCTGGCTCATTCTCTGCTTAAATTAATGTATTAAATATACTTTGCCTGTTAAAGGAGAATGTTAATTTACAGTTTGCATGTTTACTCTCTCTTCAAAAGAAGTGTTGTGTGGTTGTATTTCCAGACATCAGCAAGCATAGCTAAACACTTCTCTGTGAGATGTTTTCAATGGCATCGCTTTTGTGAAGTGGTTGTGAGGGCTGCCACTTGGGGAGATTTGGTGACTAACTGAATTAGGACACCCTACAAATGCAATGCTTTGAGACTCTCTAGCCTCAGGAGAGGCTATTTCAAAAGCAGTATTTAGGATTTGGATTCATTGCTCTCGAACTTTAAATGTTGCTGCAGTGGTAGATATTTTTTTCCCCTCATTTGTCATACCATAAATAAATCAGTAGGCAGGGTTTTAATGTAAATTCTCACTCAAATGCAGCACAAAAATACTGAAGAATGAAAAGGGGTGATTTATTAAGTCTGTTGATCTTCTGACTTGCTTGTGTTAACTTCCCCATGCTTGAGCTCACAATGGTGACAGTGCCACAGAGCAGAGTGTGTTTCCTTCATTATACCCTCTTCCACTTACCCACTGTGGATTTAAGCAGATGCTGCTCTACTTGGGAATGGCTCATACTTGAACAAGCCTCATACTTGAATCCTCTGAACTAACATAGTAGTTGTGAATTAAAAACACTTGTATACCTGGGACCTGCAGCTGGCTCGCAAAGGTGCCTAACCTTGTGGGTGATGTCTGTGCTGATGCAAAGCCTCCAGGAGACCAGGGGACAGGGAGAAGGCCTGCCTGGGCACATCTGGAGCAGAAATCAGATAAAGTGGTTTGGGGAATTCTGCAGCCTTTTCTGCAATGTCCATCCTGAGCAGACCATGGTCCTTCGTTACAAAAAATGTAAGAGGTCCTTAGTTTTGCTCTGGGGTTACCCCTAAGTAATGGGTGTGTTTGTACTCTGTAACTTTGATGTTAAGTGTGTAGAAGACAGTAGAGAAAAAGCAGCATTGTAAAAGAAACAGCCTTGTCAGGTGTTCACCATGTGAACAGGCAGATCCCTGTGTCTGGTTCCCCTTTTGCAAGTAGATTTTGTCATTGAAGTGGAGCAGCATAAAGGTGTGCATTATTAACATTTTAAGGCGACATCTGCCCTGCTCCTATGCATGAAGATAACTTTAAAAGTCTTGTATGTAGGGTTAGCTTCCTGTTTTCAGAGTATTTAAGCCAGAAGTTCAGTAAATGTTTGAAGCCAAGGATGCTGCTTTATTACATTAAAAGAAAACAGTATTTTTTAAACTATTAAATGTGACAGGATCTTTTGATGGCTTGCAAGTCCGTTTGGTTCGTCAGGGAAATGTGAAGCAAGCATTCAGGCAAGTGTTTATTGGCACACAGCAAGCAGCCATAATACAAAGTGATTATTTTTGCAGTGCAACAGTGTCAAGTTTTTCAGACATGAAATACTTGCTTCGCTCTTCCTCATCTGTTCCTTCCCACTTCTCTGTTTCAATATTCTAGATTTAAATCCAGGCTAGCCTCAAACTCATTAGAAAAAGTGTTGCCTTTTGGTAGTAATTTAGCATTATTTTTCATGGAGCTATGCAAGGATATAAAATGAATCCTGCAAATCGTAAAGCTTGAATGGATGGAAACATCAGAAACAATATTAAGAATTTCACACATAAGTTATTCAGTAATAATAATCCCTTTATACTTTTTGATGTCTGGAATGGCTGTGAAAATATACAGCGCTCTGAAAACTCACAGCCTTACAGAGGTTTTTGCTGGGGTTTTTTTGTGTGGGTATTTTTTTATGGAACTCTGTGCAAAGCCAGCCTGAATGAGTCAAGTGTCCCATCAGCAAATGAGAATTTGGGAGCAATTCAGGTAAATTTCAAAAGCAGGTGTTTACAGAATGGGAAAATAGTTAGTATAATTTACATTTCTGTTTAGAGTTGCAACATTTACTTGTGTAAGGTATGGCTCAGCAGCAGCTGTTTTGTCTGGAAAGACAATCTGCAAGTGTCCTGGTGGGGAGGCTCTGGGAGACTGGGGGCTTCAGCTCTGTTAGATGTAAAGAGAAGGTGAGCTCTTCAGGATTTCAACATCCATGTGATTGAGTTGCTCTTTTGTTTGTTTCTTTTTAGCCATGCTGGTTAAGTGGTTGGAACAGCTGTGAACAGTTTGCAACCCTGTGAACACGGTTTTGGTATTCAGGCAGGATTTAGAAATGGACAGACCCCAGTGTCCTAGTGTGAGCTCCTTATACCTCTTCAGGATTTTTTTAACTCTAGGTATTGTAATTCTGCATCACATTATCCAGCTAGTCTGCTGTCACATGGTGTAGATTGAAGGTGACCCTTATAAAGTTAATTTATTCCTGCTTCTTTGAGTGGAAGAAAGCAAATTGCTGTGCTTTAGTAAGGTCCCATTATCCAAGGTTGTGGGAAACACACAGTGGGTTAAAATTGAATGCAAGAAATTCTCAACACCCCCAAGACACTCACTTTGCTTCCCTGAAGGACAGTACAGCCTTTGAGGGCAGCAGTGGGAAGGGGCTTCTGACCTTCAGGCGTCAGAGCTTCTGCTGGGGCAGAGTGGCTGGAGAGATACTCTCAGCCATCTGTGGTTACACACCCTGCATCAGGCAGTCTTTGGGCTGCATCCGTGCCAGGGGCAGTGTACGTAGCAGAGCAGACTCCGAGGGTGGTGACACCATGGCAGCCTGTGCTGTGCTGTGCACCCTGCCGTGCCTGAATGTGGGAGCGTGAACTGAAAGCTGAGAACTTAATGCCTGTTTCTACTCTCCAGGTTCTTCACACCACTGAAATCCTCCTTTAATCAGCAACTTTGTCTTATTTTTTCTTTAACACCACTGCACTGTACAAATAGTTTATCCCAAGGATTGCTTAGTACAGATTTCCTTAATACCATGCTTTGCTAACCTCTGCTATGCCCAGTTTCTGTGACAGTAGTTGAACAAGCAGAGTACTTAAAGGGTAAAACGATGACTTTCATCCATTACTTGAAATAGTCCATTTTCTCATACGTGCCAAGGAACGGATAGTATAGTCATTTGGGAGTGAGGATGACTGCTCTGCACTGTAGTCTTAAAATGTACAGATAACTGTAATTCTTAGGTGTCTTGAGTATATCCTTTTTTGCTGTTTGTCTGGCTGTACTGCCATTGAAGGTGGTGAGTGCATTTGGAAAAGTTGCTGGTTTTGCCACACCTGATGGTTTCAGAAGCACAGTTAGGAGGAGGTGCTGAAACTGAAAACGCTGTCTGACAATATCAACTTTGCTGGGCAGATTAATGTTATTAAAGGCGGATAAACTGAGTAGGTTATTTGAGCCAGAGCAGAAGAGAATTGGATCGTGAGAGGTTGTTGTCCAGATAATGCTGACATTGTATCTTTTTCAATTGGGACATAATTGAATAGTGTTCTTAAGGAATATTGATTTCTGTGGTCCACCACTCTTAGCAGAGGGCCCAGAACAGGAATCGAGCAGAAACATGTTTGTTTATTGAAGTTCTTTGCTGTGGATAGGAAGTTTTTACTTTGAGGCTTTATCTTTATTGTAAAAGGTACATTTTAGACATAAAACAATTAATGTGCAGCGTTTGTCCCACTAGTAGATATCAGGCAGCGTGGTTTTCATGGGTAGGCAGTCAAACGCTAGGAGGCTGTAAGGGTAGGAGGTGCGATGTTGATCTTTGTCTGGTAGGTGTGAACTCCAGGGCCCAGGCTTCAGTGCGATTTTGCAGTAGGGTAGCTTAGTTAGGTTGCTGCTGAAGAAAATAATCTTTCCTCAACATAGCCCCAGAGTTGGTGGTGGGTGATCCTTCTAGACTTATTTCTGTGATATTTGGATCTCGTTCATTTTCTTAGTCTTTGAAGGTTGTAAATGGACGACGTGAACTCTGAGGTCAGTGCTAGTAGAACACCAAAATAAGCTGTGTTTGATGACACCATTTGGAGGCAGATTCCCTTGAATCTTTCTGTCTGCAGGAATTGCAAACCCTCTCTACTCAGCTGTCTTTAAATAGATACTTAAAGGCAGTAAAATTGAGACATATGCTCATAGAAGAATGGTATTTTTCCATACTCATACTAAATTTATTTTTTTTCTGATATTTTGACACAGTTTCAAATACTTGTCTGACACCATTTTATTTTTTTAAGTTTAAGAATGAACTGCTGAATTAAGTTTTATATGCACACTTTGAACTAAGCAGTACAGTTTTCAGTTGGTGGCATATACTAAGGTATTCCTCTTAAGCAGAGGAGCAACAGGAATAAGGCTCCTATCAGTACAAAAATCTGAACTTGTAATTGAATATGCAACATTTGTTTTTTGGTGACTTCTAAGTGTCGAGTATTCATGTAATGGGAAAGCTCTTTAAATATTTTGATTTAAGTAAGTAAAATATCACCCTTAATCTAGATTTGTTTTCCAGTAATCGCATGGGTTAATAGAAAAAATAAAGTATGTGAACCTGTTAAAAACACCTGAAATGTATGCCTAACTGATTCTGGTTTTCCTTTGTAGGATGTTGTCTGGGGATTAAACTCTTTATTCACTGTAAGTAAATGAATATTTTTGCATATCCACTTTCTTTTTTGCTGCCTGGTTTGGTTTCAGCATCACTTAACGTGAACCTCATCTGTTGCCTCTTAAACTTAAGGTCATTATTTCCTTTGGCTTCAGTGGGTGTTGTGCAAATACGAAATCAGTTTGTGCCTTTGTTTGTATAACTAAGATTCATACAGACTGTCTGAAATGCCAGCTTTTTTGTACATTGTTTACTTTTGGTTACAAATCTATTATGGGATATTTTGGTAATAAGTAACTTGATCTTCCACGCAGTATGAAATTCCTTCCACCAGTTTTCAGGAAATAGAAATTCATATTGCTCTGAGAAGGAATTGTGTTGTTCTTTAAAAAAGGTGTTCTTTAAAAGATTTCTCTCCTGCAGTCTCATTCCTGTTTTGAACACTTATACTCCTGTTCAGGGGCCTCGGTAGCAACCCATAGAATTTGCATAAATCCCGACTTGTCGCAGAAATAGTGTGGTTTTGTTCAGGGATCCCATTTTGCCCCTTTCCCTTAGATTGATGGGAGCAAGAAACCTGTGCCTCATAATTGCAGGAGCAACTTGAAAACGGAGAGGGCAGGAAGCTGCAAAAGGCAGGCAAGATGCAACAGCTGCTTTTGCCCTACAGGTGGAAAGAAACTGTACAAAAGTTGCCCTTTTCTATGGAGTCGAGGATTGTGATTCCCTTCCACAGCCATTGCTACTGCGTAGGAAGGTCAGGAGAAAGCAAAGAAAGGTACTAACTTGGTTGCCATATTTGTAGACTTTGGAAACAGCTACCCCAGCCACCCCAGGGTGTGGGGAGGAGGCTGTGAAAAAACTCTGGATGAGGAGCATCACTGTGGGCTTCACTAGCCCTAACTTGTTTCCAGAGAGAGGAATTTCTTCCACCACTACCTGCAGGAGGAGGAGGCGGCAGAGCAGTGATTGTGCTCCCAGCACTATCACCGAGATCATGGTGCATTTCTAAAACCTCTAGCATAGATCAAGCCAGTGACTGGCTAAAGCTCCTAAGCTTTCCTGGCATCCAAAGGCTTGTTTGTTTCAACTACAACTTTGGTAAATTGATTTAGAAGATTGGAGAGCATTTGCCTTTTCAACAAAAAGTAATTGCATTTCACAGTTAGTCTCCCACTGCATGCTAAGTAACTGGAAGAAAGCGAAATCCACTGGAGGTACAAAGGAGTGTCTTTAGAGGCAGAACTGCACACAAAAATAATCCGTTAGGCAAACAGCTGCAGAGAGTGATGGTCATGGCTCAGAGACCACGGGGATTTGCCATGGCGGGTAAGAGCTGTGCTCCCTAGCTTGCCTCTTGGATTTCCGTCACACCCAGCTTCTTAAAAATAATTAGGCTTTGAAGAGCTGATGATATTGGATTGTGCTAGCCTTGCAGATTCTTTTGTGCTTTCTTGAAGAAAGTGAGTGAAAATGAGGTGTATTGGTGTCCTGGTTTGAGTGAAATGGAAGGTTTGCTGCTTGAAAACGAGTCAGTGTGTGACACAAGCCTTTCACGCTTGTGAAACAGTGGCATTTCACTGCTGTTGCAGACTAACCTTAAACTGGGGAAAATGATCTGGGCTGCAAGGCAGAAGGGTTGTGATTCACTGTTATTTTTTAATGATTATTCCCATTCTATCAGCATCTTGGTCTCCACTGTTTTTAACCCTGGACCCTGTCTCCTTCTGAAGTTAATATTTGAGATTAAACTGGTAGACCTGAGATTTATTTAGACTATTTCTGCTCCCTGCCCCTGTGTGCCCTTAGCTCTTGGGGTCTTCACACTCCCTTTCCTCTGGGCCCTGTTTTTCCCATTGTACTAAAACTTTCCTGTCTGTCCAGCTCCAGGTTATATAGTTTCTTCACAGAGGGCATGAAATTGCTTTGATATAGAGATGATATTAAGGAAGCTTTTCCTGCTTTATCATCACCCTGTTTGCAGGGGGTTTTAGGGGTTTACTTTACCCTTGAACAAAAATCAACAGGAATTATGCCTCTTGAAACTTTGAATGTTCCTTCAAAGTTTGATTTAAAACTGTCCTGATTTTCAAATAGAAATGGATCATTGCCAGAAGGAAGTGTCATGGGGCTGTGCATGGTGTGCTGCCAGATGGGGCTGAATACCTTGCTGCTGTCATACTTCAATTGCCTTGCGATTTGGTTTGCAGTCATCAAACTCATTTGCATTTACCTTTGGCAGGGAATACCTATCAAGGTAGTGAGAAAATGCCACTATGCTTGCTGGTCTTGTTTACTTTGTTTCATTATCTTGTTCATTAGGGCTTTAGATGCCTTGTATGATGCAGTGAGTGGGAACCCTGTAACGTTCTCTATTTATTTTCCAGGATCTTTTGAATTTTGATGATCCTTTGAATATTGAGGCTGCAGAGCATCATTTGCGTGACAAGGTGAGTCAGCAGTTTATTTAAAGCATGTTGTTCCTAAACAAATACACATACTGTACTCGGCAATTCCCAGTCAGTCCTTTTAAAGCATTTGAGCTGGTACTTTGTGCAGGCAAGTGACTCACTGTATCAGCAACCAGATATTCAAACAAGATGTGGTTTATCTGGGAAAGTAAACTCGACAGAGTAGTGTTACTCACCATATGCTAGAATCGTTGACCATAATGTAGTCATATCCCCAAAATAGATGATCTTTTCCTTCTTGTTTCTGAGATTTTCCCTGAAGTTGTACATGTTCTGTGCAGCAATTGATAATGAATCTGTTTTGCACAGTTGCATGAGTAGCCTTTACCTTAGAAGATCTGCAGAAAGATCTCATCCTTCTCTGTCTCTTTCAAAAGGCAACTTCTTCACAACTCTGATGTTGCATGGTTTTATTAATCTACTGGCACGTTTAAAAGACAGGAGTGGAAATTTGTTTTCTTTTTACTGATCCTACTTGTTCTGTGTGTATTACGGACTGGGCAAAGCAAAACTTGGCATTGATTAGTGGCCTGATGAACATCTGTGAGATGTACCTCTCAAGTGAGATTGACCACAAAGGTAGAAGTGAACTAAAGTACTATCTTCTCTATCATATGGATCTCTGAAGTTCCATCACTTGGTGCATACACTTGGTATGTTCAACATCTCTTGTTTTAATTAAACTTTTCCAATACTTTTGCTGAAGTTAACCGTAAAGATTGAAGAAAAGTTCCAGTTAAATGTTCATTTAAAGAGTTCATTGAAAATACAGTCAGGCAGTACACCTAATTTATCTCATTTTTTTCAAGAGGGAGTATCAGGACTGCAAGTTTATCTTTCTGCCTATTTTTTGTTTAATGAGATCTTGTAGCCATTCTGGTATTAGTGTTTGCAGGGCTGGGATGAGAACATAAGCCTGAGTTGGGAGAAATTTAATAGAAACCTGTTCTGGAAGAGGGGTTTTGTTATATCATTTTGGCAAAGAGTGCCAGGAAGCCTTCCAAGCCATAAAACACTGAAAGTAGTCACAGAGTGGGCATACAGCCCAAGAAACAAAAGCAGTGTAGTGAAGGTAGCAGGCTGAGTAGTTTTCTTTGTTTGCATTGTTAGGCTAAATTATTCTCTAGTATCTTGCCAGGGAAATTTGTAGCTCTATGGGAATGGTGAGGCTACACAGCTATTGCTGAGTGTCAAATCTGACACTTGATTTCTTCTAACTGCCAGAGGGAAAGTGGTTAGTCTGGTGTCTGGGTAGGTTTTTGTAAGGAAAGATACTCTCACAGTACTAGTACAGTCTTGTGTCAGCTGTGTTGAGGCTGTGATAGGCAAGCCTTGCCAGTGCTTCAAGGAAATTGTTAGACCTCAGGCCAGCCAGACAGCAATGCTCTCTTCCCAAAGAGTGATGAAATATTAAGAAATTGCTATCATGCATCTCTCAATCTCATTCAGTAATTGGAAGTCTTGGGAGTCCACAGAAAGGAAGTGTTACCTGCTTTTAAAAACACACCTCTGAAAAAAACAGAGCGCTGAGCACTCAAAATACATACTGCCACACTAATAGCAGAGAAGCTTTTTTTTTCTCCATGTAACAGCAGCTGTGGAAGAAGTGAAAGTGAAATTGAGTGGTTTTTTGACAGTCTTCTAAATGAAAAATATTTTTGGAACAAATATTTTTTTATTTAGTCAACTCTCAATTATCTTCTCACAGGCATCTGTAAAATTCCTGTTCTTCCATGTTAACTTTTTTTGGAGCTTATCTGAATTTAGTTTAAGTATTTAATTGATAGTGACAGCACCAGGTAATGCTGGATTTTCCATAGTACGTCTTACAGCAAAATAAATTATGGCTGCCTGGAGAGAATAAATTATGCAAGGGAGAGAAATGCTGCTTTTACAATTAGCCTCAAACGATGCAGTTGCAGCATCATTTAGTTTTTTTAATTAGTTTTTTTTTCTCTCCTGGGTATAGATGTCATGTAACATATAAGCACTTTGCTGTAAAGTCAAACTGCTGTGGTTCTGTCCTGTCTTTTAAGAAAATACTTGCAGTGCATGGTATAATTAATATGGGAATGCTAGTGAATTTTCCTGAGACATTTTTGTGTAATATACTTATACCAATAGTGTATATGTACACATGCACACTCTACAGACAAACAGATGTGCAAATATATCTATATACAGATATTTCTGTATTCAAACATCTGTGTCGAACAGATCCTGTAAGAAAACGCTTTTGGTCATTTGACAGGGTGGGAGTATATGGCCTGTAACAGCCAAAACAAATGTCGCTTGAGCTGTCTTCTGTGGCTGTCCTGGAGGAGATGACTCAGTGTGTTACTGATGTCATTTCAGATTTGAAATCCTGGGATCCCTTTGCTGACTTTCCAGGCTAAGTGCAGCTGCCTGAGAGGTTAACAGCTAATCCTGAAGCCTGGCTCTGGTTATTGAAAATGTGAGACTGGAGTTTGTTCAGTTCCATAGACTGGTATTAAGTCATCATAAATGACTGCTGCCTTGCAGATGCTAGAAGTCACCTAATAGATACCAAATCATTATTTGTTCTTGGAAAATAGTTGTGTATTTGTGTTACAGATCAGGCTAGAAGGGACGGTAATAATCTTTTCCTACATAAGGGACCTCTTCATTTTTGCATCAAATCTATGGCTTATACCTGAGCATGTAGTTGTAGCTTTTGGAAAAGTAGCCTTGTTCTAAGATGTAAAAATGATACAAAATTCAGACCTCAAGTTATGAAATCAATTGTCTTTAAAAAATTGTATCTTATCGAAGATCTGAATTAGTGAAGCTTCAGCTTCCAGCCCTTGGGGGCCTCCTTCAGCTCCAGGAAGGAGCTATCAGTTACTGAATTTCTTCCTTTCCAGCTTCCTTCAGCCAGTGATCATCAAGTCGCTTTTGCATTATTTTTTAAAGTATATATGCTTGTTTATGCAGCTTTAGTAATTCTGCAGGTCTTCCCCACACACTTTGCAAGATGTTGTAACTTTTTGGAAGGCTATACAATGAATTTGGGCAGAGTTATCAACCATTTTTGAAAATGCCAGATGAACAGATTATATTAATACTCAGTCTTGCTACCCCTCTACTTACGTATCCAAAACCTACCTTCTTATCAGCTATAGAAGTGATCTAGAGACCTGTGTTGTAATTGGTTATTTTCATCAAAAGACCTTTTCAGAGACAGAGTTTACTGTCTGCCACATTTTTCAGAGATAGGACTCCTTTATTTGTCTGCATTAAATGGTACTTTCAAGTGACTTCATCGTCATTGCAATCAATTTTGTAAGGCTCCATTGTCATCAAGTGATGTTGGATGCTCCAAAGCTTAGTTACCCACATGGTAAGCTTTTTCCATATATGCAGTAAGACAATCCCCCCTTTCAGCTTATGAGCTCAATCTCATGTCTTGTTATGCACCTCCAAGAAGGTTCCGTCCTTTTGGTAGCCTTCTCGTCAGTATTAGGGGACTGCTTTTAGGTCCCCCAAAGCCTTCTCTCTACCAACAAACCCTGTTCCCTCAGCCTCTCCTTGCCCCGAGGCCTTCCCAGCAGGGCTCTCCACAGCCCAGCATCTGGGACTTTCTCTGTGCAGGGGCTGAGTGTGTCCCAGTGGCAGAGCTTTGCATTTTGGCCTTGATGGGCCTCCTGAGGCTGCTGTTGGCCTTTCGTCCAGCCCACGCAGGTCCCTCTTGTTAGTGGATTTGCCCTCCAGCATGTTGACTGTATCCTGTTCAGTGGCTGTGTTTCTGTGGGTCTGGTGCCAATTTCCACACTCAGCCAGTTTTTAAACTAAAACCTTCTTGCAAGCTTGTTGACTGTGGCTAAAGCATTCAGATAAAATTGTAGTTTCCCTTCACCCTCTCTCATTTAACTCATAATTGTTTGCAGCTCAGGAAAAGTTTGTATCGGTCATTTTTGTAATGTTACTTTTTGGAACATTCCTGGTGCCCACATTGCACTGCAGTTAGGTCCCAGTCACTGAAAGATAAGCAACCATCCTCTTTTGGTTTGGAGCTCAGTAAATCAGTATGAAAAGATGATTGATGTCTCTATGTAAACTAAACAAGGTGTTTCCAGATGCTTGTAGAATCATAGAACGATTTGGGTTGGAAAGGACTTTAGAGATAATCTAGTTCCAGCACCCCCACCACGGGCAGGGACACCTTCCACCAGACCAGGTTGCTCAAAGCCCCGTCCAGCCTGGCCTTGAACACTGCCAGGGATGGGGCATTCAGTTTTCTCACACTGGTACAATTTCATCAGTTTGGTAGTGTGAGGTTTTTTTGTTGAATTTAAAGAACCGCTTACTAGTTAATTAGCTGGGACTGCTTTGGAGTTAGCGGAGAAGTCAGCCTGTCAGTAATTATGTGGATGACTGGAGCCATTAATTGTCAACTGAATCGATTCCACAGCTTTGTAAGCAGTATGCAAGTGATTAAGTTTTAATGACTACTCACTTAAAAATGATATGCTAAAAATGTAGGACTCGCTGTTTTGTACAGTGAACAAATAGAGCTCTGTTGGTTTGCTTTCTGTGGCAGCCAGGTAGGCTGAATACTGAAAGAACAAGGGTAATACAATACCAAGTCAGCCTAGTAGTTCAAGATTTGTGTATTCCTTAGCCAGAGGTGCTATGAGTGCTGTGTCTGCTGTTTTTAGCTGAAACCTAGAAAATACTTGCCATACATATGTCTGTCATAGTTGTTTTGAGATGCTACCTCAGGACATGGCTGTGTTCCTTAAAAGTCCTTGTATTTCCTAGTAGTGTTTGCCTTTGCCAAGAAACATTTCAAAGCCATATGTGAGATACACGACAGGAAAATTCATTACACTGTGTGGCTTGAAGTAGAAACATTTTCCCTAATACTCCTTAGCTTTCTTGCTCACCTAGGTCTGCCATATCAAGAGTGCTAATGCTGTGTCCTGTTTTAGTTTTATTTACCTTGTATATGTTGTATTTGGTGCACTTCAAGAGGCTAAAGCAATTTTTGTCATCCTGCAGATTAGGAGGCATGAATTAGTTGTTCATCCATGCAGTCTTGAGTTGTTTTAATAGGAGAAGCTGAGAAACATCACCCAGTGTTAATTTCCTGCATGATCTTTCCATCTTCTCAGTGAAACTCATCTGGGAGTATTCAGTGCATGGAAATGCTTCTTGCTGTGTCATTGCAAAAGAGTGAGATAGATGGCACTCTGGAAGGGATTTTTTTTCAGTCTTGTGAAAAGCATGTCTTCTTTCATGGGACCTTACCAGCAGGTCTGAAGTGCCAAAGCTGAGAAATCTAATCAGAGGCAGTGTGCATTTGCCAAGGATCAATCTTAAACACAAACTTCTAAATTAGTTCCATGAGCCCTGATTTTATTTGCATCTTCCTTGGAAAGCAGCAATACATTTTTCCAATTACAGAGTGTAGGAATGTAGTGAACAGTAGGAGTGTCGACTCTTTTCCTGCCTCCAGGTAACTGGCAATTGCATCAATAGAAGATAACTAATGCCATGCTTTTGTGGCCTTCTCTTTGCTTGCCCCAGGCAGAGGAATGAGGGCTGTTGTAAGACTCAGTGTAATTATTGCTGGAAACACCCAGTTGCTCCTGGATGCAGAGGGGTCAGTGTGCTGCTTCCCACAGGCACTCCAGGTGCCAGCCATCCTGATTTGTACCTGTATTGTTCTATTTCCCAGTTGTCTGGCTTTAAAGAACATGCAGCACGACAGCCCTATGTAAAAGGAGTCTTGACTTTGTCTTTTTTTCCCCTAGCTATCTTCTGCTGCTGTCAGCAAAGGCAGTTTTAATTGTTTCCCTGCCTTTTCCATGGCTAGATCAGTAGCAAAGCTTGTAGCTAGTTTTTTGGTACTTTAATGATGAATTGTTTGACATACATTTGTGTGGGGTAGTTGGTTCTGGCCCAGGTTTTAAAAAGCATGGGTTTTAACTGTAGCTGCCGAAATTTAGCAGCTCTGGTTGTCACTGACTGTATGTCTAGTCCATCTGTCTTCAGTCAGCTTTATAAGCTGCCAGGATGTTGTTTGTAGACATTGTGATTTTATTTTGAGGGAGGTGGGTTGTACATTTGTAAGAATATTATGGTGAAAATGCAGGAGAGTTGGAATTTGAATATAACATCCTGCAGTTCGTGACTCTGGACAATTCATGGTGTGCTTTTGGCTGTAGCCTTTGTAGTTTGTAGTTCTTACGGTCTTCAGTTTTTAGTAGATCATCCTCACAGTTGTTGTTTCTAGACCTGCTCAAATCATGTCATTCTGATTCCTCACCGCAGTAATACTAGCACACCAGCAAAAATCCTCCAGAAGACACTAAGTATAGTACCGCCAGCCTCAAATCACCTGGGACAACGCTATATTTTCATGAACTGCAGCCTCAGATACATCACAGTCAAGTGCTGGCAGCAGTGATAATGTGTGGCCGGAAGCTACTGGGGAAGAGGGGTGTTGGGGCAGAATTTTCCTTGTCACTTGCATGTTGCTGTGATGGCTATTGAATCTCTTTTTTTTTTTTTTTTTTTCCCCCAAGAAAATATATTACTGCTTGGCTTTTGCTTTTTTATTTTATTAAAGGCTTCTCTTGGTAATAAAGAAAATAAGGATTTTGTTTCAGGATTGTGTCTGTTGAGATGGATTTGTAATGTTCACGGTGTTACAGAGTCTGAAGCTGCCCCTTAAGGTTTCCTCTTAGGATTTTAATTGCCCTACATAGCATTAGTTCCTTAGGAAATTAGGCTTAAAGGTAAAGTCTCTCCTCAATTGCTTGCAGTCTTCGGAGGTTGTTCTAATGAGACTTCTGGGATGAACGTTTTCCTTGAATTACTGTTGTCTTGTCTTTACAAGTGAGAGCACTAATCTAATTTCATTAGAAATGCCATTGATAATTAGGACAGTTGCTGACTACATTTTTCACTGAAGAGCTTTTTATTACCTTTCAGAATTGTATGCAGTGTCCTTAAATAGCAAACACTTTAGGATTTTCATAGAGCAATCTTCATTTCTCAAACCCTTCGTTGGGCAACTGGGCAAGAACCAGCAGCACCTGATAAAATGCCAGTGCTGGGGCCAGATTCTGTAGAGGACATTAATGTATCTTCTGCAAACAGGCAAGTCATTGAAAAAGAAAGTTATCAGCAAGAGGTCTGCTTGTAAGTAAGGATTCTAAGAAAGAAACAAATACAGGTATATCTGTAGAAGATCTTCAGGCATCCCTTTGAAAATAAAGTTGAATTTCCCCCCAAATTGTCTCTCTGCATCAAAAACTGTCATTGCCCAGCATAACCTTGTTAATTCTGGAGCCACCAAGAACCAGCAACAACTTGAAACTGTGAAACTTCTTTTTCACTTAGAGTGATTTCATCCTTGCTGGGTTTTTTTTGCTTGTGGACTTTTTTTTTTTTTTTACATCGGAAACTATTAAGTCTGGCTTGTGAAGCGTGTTGTCAGAGTGGGAAAGGGTTACCGTTCTTCTGTCTCACTTCAGGTTTTATCAAACTCTGTAAACCAGTCTGCCACATAGACTGAGCGCCCTGTGCTTTCCTTTCTGAGCTACCCTGCAGGGTGCTAAATGCAGAAGCTGGTAGATTTTGGATCTTCATCTCTGCTGAAGTTTAGAGTAATTTTGTCCTCAGACTGATAATGCCTTCAGACAGTTAAAAGTCCCAGAGCTCGCTGCCTGTGTATTATTTCAGATTTGATCCTTTGAAGGACTCTTCCAAAATAATGTCATGGCTTTTTATCACTTTTATCCTCTGGCTTCTTATTTATGTGCTTCTACATAAATCTAAATGTAATTATGCCCTTATTAAGACTACCTTGAAAATCTATTTTTCTGTGTAGCTGAAGAAATGCATTTGAAACTAAATAGTTTCTTCAAATTTGGATTCTTCTTGATCTCTTGTCGTTGATCACTTTGAAGTTAGTTTTCATCTATTAATGCAATTTCATTTATCAGAAGATTAGTCTGTTTGAAATGTTATTTGGTGCATCTGAATGAAAAGCATGATGTAAATGCTAGCAAGTTGCAGGTATGTTGAATTCCCTAAGCAGACAAACAGTAACACAAAACAAAATTAAAACTGGAAAGTTTGGAAAACAATACTAATTATCTGTATTTCTTCCTCAGCTCTTCTGGTTTAAGGTAATTAATTTCATTGAACTTACTGTAACTTCTCTGTTTCTCTATCATACCTGCTCTTTTTCATTATCATTTTTATATCAAAGGCATTTGAGTACTTAGCATGCTTAGCTCCTGCAGTGATTCTTCTTGCTCAGAAGGGATCAGGTCTTTTCCCTTGCCACTTCTCCAGAACCATCCCAAACTTCACAGAAACAGAGCAGCTGGCAGTGGCTGCCAGCCAGCACAGGCTCCTTTGCTTGCAGGTCAGCATCTTCAATGCAGATCACCACCTTTGCTTATTGAAACAACTAAGTAATGCGAACTATTGCCCTTCACTTGACACACTAGCTAACATCTGTGTTGGAAATGAATGAAGCATCTGCAGGAGGATTCTAATGAATAACATATTTTTTTTCCTTACATCCAAACTCCTTAGGCTTGGCATTTTTGTTTTTTATCTTTGGCTTTATGTAAAACTCAAGTACAGAGTGGCTTAGTTGTTTGAACTTAGGCTACAAAGGTACCGTGACCATTGCAGGGAATGCATCGTTTAGCGCATTAACTTTTCTCGCATGAAGCATTTGGGTTGGTTCACCTCTTCGTAAATGGAGACTGATTGAACTGCAAGAAATTTTCTTCCAGCTTTGAGTTAATTGGTTTTGTGTGGCTAGAAGCAAAAGCTTTCCTGGGATGTTCTTCACTGGTTTTTCTACTTGCTAAATTTATTTGTTAGAAGTTAAATTTCTTGAAATAAATCTGTCTGAGATTTAGAAATATTATACACTGATCTATAGTGAATGTTAGCAAATTTGGGTGCAAAACGGTTTGTTTGGATAGTACTCAGCAAAATTGTCCAAGATTCTGTAAAAGACACTTCAATATAAAATATTTATATAAAATATAATAGATTTCATGGTCTACATATGCTGCATCTTGTCACTGTACATTTCAGAGGAGATATTTGCGGTAAAAAGCGCTAAGAATAGCTCTAAACAAGCATTTTGTTTTCCTGATAGATATGAATTATGTGAAATAGCTGTGGTTCTTTCATGGGTGATGTTCCTTGAAGAAATTGAAAACAGTTGAAATGGTTTTATTTTGCAAAGTAGTTAAAAGCATATGAGTAGTTCAGGTCAAATAACAGCTCTCTGTTACCCAAGTTTATATTCTGTTTCTATCTGAATGGTTGTTTCTTTATTGGATTGGGTCCAGGCAGTGCACTCCAAAGGTTTTTTTAATGGCAAACTTCTTTTTCTAATGCCTTCCCCAAGGAATTTTTTTAAAATAATTTCATTTAATTCCTTAATGCATTGGTTTTAGTTCAGTTCTTTTTGTCAAACTTATCACCCTCTACAGCAACTTCCCATCACAGCCATAACCTTTCTTAAACTTTCCCAGTTTCCCAAACACATCCCTATGAAATTTTGTGTGCAGACAGTGCTAATGATATTTGAAGAATTCTGATCATTACTATTTTCATTTTTTAAGCTCAGATGCCTAAAGTTTTGTAATGGCTCAAGGTAGCTAGAAAATGAGCTTTAGAATAGAGAAATTATTTTGAAAACATTTCCCTGAAGTTCATTTCAGGTGGTCTTTAAAAAAAAAAAAAGTATTTTGTTGTTATTAATGTGTTTGAGCTGGTGCTAGAGGAGCAATCGTGCATGAAGTCCATTGTGGTAGTTGCTCATGAGATGAGGAGCAGTTTCTTGTCCTCACCCTGCCTGTTTTAACTGCAGGGGGACATGGTGGAGAGAAGTGATGGAGCATGAAAAAGTGACTTGTGTTGTCACATTACACAGTACAGAGAGAAAACCTGTATTTGCTGTTTTATGAAGGTGGCTTACTGGTTTTTCTTTGCACTGCTTGCCTGAAGCTTGAAGTCACAGAGAGGAGATGAGATGCACCTCTGAGTCAAGGTTTCCCCAGAGCTGGCAATACTCTTCCCCCACCACGGCCACTGGAAGAGTTGCCATGGGGAAGCAGTAGATCTAGCTAGACATCACGGCTCTTCTTTCTGTTTGATGTGGGAGGCTCTTCAGTCCCTCCTACCAGATTTTACTGAAGAGACTTCTGACTAAATTATCTTTTACGCTTCATTGCAGTGACCTTGACAGTTCTGTTGGGTGGAAATGCTTTTAATTAAAGCAGACACTTTTGAGCTTGGCTAAAAAGGCAGTTGTGTCCTTTGGTAGCTCTTCTGTGCTGTGTTGCCCTTGTTGCTTTTTCACTAAGTAGCATTTCCTGCATACGTGGTCCAGGTGAAGCCTACTAGGTGTTGTGGAAGCATCTGGCTAGATACTCATGTTTAGAAGAAATGATTTACAATGACCCTGTGTCCGATCTGGAAATCGTCACTACAGCATGCATGCTTGCAAGTGGAAGGCGCTTTTTTTTTCTATTTATATTTATATATAACTATTATTATAGTATTATTGGCACAACTATTGCCCTATTGCCTCTCTTAGTACTGCACAGGCTTTTCCTACTTGTGGGACATGAGTGAGATTTAAAAGGTCAGTATGGTTTTGTGATCCTCTCTTTCCCCAGCTTTACAAGCTTACCTATGCAGGTCAGAATACATTAGAGTCTATCTTCCAAGATGTATCTGTTACGTCTTTGAATGCCAGGCTCTGTCCTGTTGTCCCTCACTGAAAACAGCCAACTGTTTTGCTTTGAAGTTTTACAAAATTATTTTTAAGGAATTATAAAATGAGCATGTTCTTGTATTGTTTTCAGTTTGTTCCCTAAGTCCTGGCCAATAACATAATGATATAACAAACTGAAAGCTGAAAATGTTTTAATAATAAACCTGTGCTTTAATCTGTTAAGCCAACTGAATGGAGAATGTAGACATCAAAACATATTTGACAGCCTCTTCAAAATATTGGGAAAGCATCTGTATCAGTTATTGGCAGGGCAGAAGGATCAGACTGGAGTTTGACACTTTGTAGTAGCTTGAAAGAGACAAGTCAGTCATAGTGTGCATCTAAATGTGCAAAGTGTGGGGTGCCCTCAGCTTCTCCTTCAATTAAAAATGGATTGAGACCTTCAGAGTTTTTCAGGATGGGTCTTTAGTTTTACATAGATATTGTAGTAGCTATTCCACAAAATAGCATTAGCTAACTGCCTTTCCTCCATTTCAGCGTGGCACATGAAAATGTATTTAACTATTCCTGCAAGACCCAGGGGTGTATTGAAGTGTGAATACAGATTATCTGCCATTCGTTCCTGTCTTCTGTATGCAAGAACAAAGGCTGATCGCAGTACGGAGAGAGATTGCAAGCTGTTAGTGACGTGCTGGGTTAACATACCCTAATGCAATCTTGAATAAATGAATGGAGATAAAAACAAAATGTAACTTTGCTGTTACTGGAAGGATACAATATAATATCCAGCTGTAACGTGATGTAGGTAGCATGGTATTTTGCTAATTGTGCAGGGAGTTATGAGATCTGGCACGTCACGTTACTGGCCTGTTTTCTTCTGCATGCTTGTCAGTAACCTCAAATTCATGACTGACAGCTCTGTGCTGCTTGCTTGGATTTCTGCCTTTATCAGATTTATTTTGTAATTTATTAAGGCAGGGTAGTTTCCTGCTCTAAAATGACTCGAGGAGAGACAGATGCAGGCACACCTGTCACAGAAGTAATGTGGGAGAATTTTGGTATGAGCAAAGTCAAAAAACAGAGTCAAGAAGTGTCTTCCACCTTATGTAGAGTACCTGGTGGTGCTGGCTGTTTCTTGATTAAAGGCAGTGATTCTTTAGTTGCACTCTTCTGTATCCAGAGCATGAGCCTTTGCTAGTGCTTTTGGGTATGGTGTCTGATGGCTCACTTGACACAGCAGGAAGGGATAACATCTGAGAGCATCTTGTTTGTTTGTGTTCTTGGCTATGAAACCAAGTCTGCATACACACCAAGGAAGGATAGCACTCTGAATATTTGTTAGTCTGAAATTCCATTTGATGACCTGTTGAATGTGGTGTATGAAAGTGGTAGATCAGCAATAAACCATTTTTTCTGGACTTACTTTCCAGTCAGTGCTGACTTCAAAAATTACCTTCTTTAGCCTCACGTTCATTTTGGCAAAGTAAATGGAGAGAAGTGGGTTTCTTATAGCTGCCAAATGAAGTGTTGTCAGGGAATGGGTCCCTTCTATGGATTCCAGCCCTGTGTTGGCAGACTTAGGAGGAAACTATCTAAAACTTCAGCTTGTCATCACGTACTAACTACCTTGTCAGTAGTGTGAATATTCAGTAACAAAATCTGTAAACCCAGAATTTATTTTTTTTTTTTTGGTGCCTAGAAAGAGCTTTATTTCAATAGTAAAACATATACTGTATAACTTGCAGATTTTTTTCCATGTTACATGTTTCACTACCCAGTGAAAGCTACAAATAAGTTACTACTTTTGAGCCCATGATCTTCTGTTGAGTGTATGGATTGACCATAGCCACCATCCTTATACATATGTGGGTCATTTGGCCAGCCCTATCCTTTGGAGTCAGCAGTTGTTGACATTGACATTAATTTCAGCAGATTTTGTACTGGTTTTACCAATGGAAAAAAATTAGACTTTCAATGAGTTTTGTAGGAACAATTTAACAGCTATTTTTATCCAGAGCCCTTTAATCAAGCATCCCACTGGATTTTCTCATCTGAGGCTATTGTAAGGATGCTGGTTATTACATGCTGCCTTCTCTGATTAGGTAGTACTCTCCACTATGTCAGCTTATGACCAGGCACTCAATAATTTTGTGCTTAAATTACAGATACTTATCCTGGAATATTGGGCAGTTGCTTTTTCTGTGTTTTGTTTGGCTGTGACAACAGAAGCAAACCTTAATGGTGCTGCTGACCAAAAGAATCCTGATGGGATACATGCTCACCAGCAGTGAAATCTACAGGGACGAGATACTGAACAATTGCTGTAGCTGTAGGTAGCTGCGTTTCTTGTGTTACTGCAGTGAAGTACTCATCTAATGGGGTATTAGCATATCACTCAACTAAAAATAAGTCCTTTATAACTTCCAAAGTGCTTGCAGTGCTTGTTGTAGAAAACAACAGCTGCTTTTGATTCTTTAGTATCATTGAGCATATGAACCTGTGAGCTGAAATCCTTCTTGAAAAATAAATAGGAATTACATTTAATAGGAGGAAGAGGCAGTAGACGAGGTTTGGACATATTTTGAATATTCTTGTTTGTTTCGTATTGTCTGAAAGTTCACAGATGTCTGTCTGCAAAGCTTAAATAGGTAGATAACTCTGGAAGATCTAAACAACAAAGATGATCCTTTGGTTTCAGACTCTTATTTGCTTCATCAGGAATGAAAATGTTTCACAACTGCAAATTTGGTTTTTTTTTCTCCATTGCCTGCAGTTAAGCCAGGCTTTTTACCTTGTCTTGATTTTTCTTACAATGATTTCTAGTAATTCTAGGTGATTTCATTTTGATATCTTTAATAATAAACTGAAGAAATAGATTTAAAGAAAAATAGGGATTTGTTTTGTTACTTTCAGTATCATGAAGCTGGTTGATACTGGTTTACAGTAGAATTTGTAGGTATGTTTGACACTAGGATCTGATGTCTATGAATTTAGTTTGATCATCTAGCATTGCAATTTGATCAGTTTCTTTGAGACGGGACTTAAATTTACACAAAATGTCAGAAACCTGAAGCAGATGAAGACACGTTATCATGACAAGAGGACGCAGTTACCTTCTCTCTGCCAAAGTATCAAGGGCCATAGATACTCAGGTGTTCTCAGTTTACTTTAAGTCCATTTGAGTCAATTAACTCTAAGTTAAATTTGAGATCTAATGCCTAGCTCTTATTTTAGGGTGTTTCATCGGTGGAAACAAAGCACACCAATGAAGAGCTCATTGTGTTTTTTGCTACTTTGCTAGTGGGAACCTAGTGATGTAGAGAGGGAAATGATTCACCCCAGGTCGGACAATAAAGCAGTGGGGATCTGGACATTCATTTGGTTCCTCTTAGTCCTGGATTAATACCCTGGCATTTAAATTGCATTCTGTTTCTTATCTTTTCCTTAATTTTTACTTGAATGTGTCTCGGTCTTGCTGTAATGATCCTACACAGACAACTTTTCTCAGCTATTTTCTCTCTGCTCTGGCAAGTTCAGTTTGGAAGGGGTAAAGATAGACCACCTTGCTCTGCTCTGCTGCCCTTCTTGCTTCTAGGTGCTAAAGGTTCCCATTACACAGAAAAGCTAAAATGCACCAAGGCAGAAGCAACCAATTTTGCAATCTAAGCTTGACATTCTACTACTTTTATCTGCCTGCAAAATAAATCCTTTTTCTGATTTTTAGAACTGGGATTGGATTGTGATTTAAATCAGCATTGCATTGCACTGACTGCAGTCACAGCTGAGACTCTAGGGGTTTTCTTTCTTATGTCTTAAGCTTCAACCCTACAGCCAGCCCATATTTGTGATGAAACAGAGTAGAGAATGTTTGGCAAGGAAGTCAGTGCAAGTCTTAAGATGGAGTCTCTAACAGTAAGTAATTTTCGTGTCTGAATTGGCTCAGATAGCCGTTCTTCCTTGAGGAGCCCTTCTTTGGCACTGTGTAACACTGACAAAAAGAGGATTCACCCAGATTTTTGAAACTGTTCTGCTTGTGCTGCTCAGAGGAGAGTTGCTCTTAATTGCTTGGCAGTGGCTTCACACAGTTCATTTATCCTTGTGATAAGTGGTTACTCATCCATAGTATAATTACTATATTCTACAGTCAGTCCCACCTGTAATTCATTGGCTGAAAGGAAATTCCCTCATGTGTGATTAAAATCTGTGGCCGTCTTTTTAAAAATAAAAATAAAGGCTGACATCAGGAGGATAACTTCCTGAACAAAGCAGTGTAGTACAGATATTTACTAAAATACATGAAAATTTTTTGCCTTGATCATTAGAAGCAATCAATTCAACATGATTAATGTAAATTATTGTAAGTGCGGAGAGATACAGAACTGCAGGGCACTTCAGCTTTAAAGTAATTTTTTTATTAAAGTTTCCTAGACTGTAAAACTGTAATTGGGTAGGAGAAGGGGGGGAACCCATCCATATGTTACAAGCTAAACAGTCTGGTCTTGAACATACTGGAATGTGAGATAATAGTAATTAGATGTAGAACAAAAGGGTTTCTGTGGAGCTCAGAGTAAAAGAATTACTGAGTTGACAAGCCCGACACATTCCTCCTCCGTTCCTCAAGACTAAAAATTATACTTTTAACAAAATGTTCCTATGTTTGGTGCATCACTGTAGTATGGATAGATGTGTCAACCTCAGTGCCACTATCATATTTGACGGATTTCTGTTTTCTATACTTGCACTTCTCTGATAAAAATTGGATATTGTTTTGGAGTCTGTCAGTCTAATACTCTTCTAACAGCAGCAGAATAATTGGAAGAAATATAAAATTATAGATAATGATGAAGTTGATAAGGAGACACTAGAAAACTTTGCTAGGCAGCTGACAGGCTACATGAAAATAAGCTTGTGTTTTTAATGTAACTGCAAGTTAAAGGTCTTAATTTGTTCTTTCTTGCACCCAGCATAACAAAATTATTCTGAATCACTGTAGGAGGTGTGTTTGTTCTTTAACTGTAGATTTTCCAGCACTTCATCCTTGAGGCCTTTTCAGAAGGTATTTCACAGAATTGTGAAGTCACTGAGGTTGGTGGGGACCTCTGGAGACTGTCTAGCTGAGCCCCTGTGGTCAGCTGAAGCAGGTTGCCCAGAACCATGTGATTTTGAGTATCTCCAGGGACAGAGACTTTGCACTCTCTCTGGGCAATGTGTTCCTGTGTTCCACCACCCTTACAGTAAAAAGCCCTCTTTCTAATGTTTAAAAGAAGTTTCCTGTATTTCACTTTGTTGCCATTGCCTCTCACCTTGTCACTATGCACCACTGAGTAGAGTCTGGCTATCCTCTTTGCAGTCTCCTATCAGGTATTTGTACCCATTACGGTCCCCCTAAGCCTTCTCTTCTCCAAACTGAACAGTCCTGGTCAGTCTCTCCTCGTATGACAGATGCCTCCCAATCCTGGGGAGCCTGGAGCTGGGCACAGCACTCGAAATGTGTTCTTGTCAGGCCTGAGTAGAGTGGAAAGATCACTTCCCTTGACCTGCTGCCAGTGCTCTTCATAGTACAGCCCAAGAATGCCAGTGGTTTTCTTTGGTGGTTCATGGTCAGCTTGGTGACCACCAGAACCCCAAGGTCCTCTGCAAAGCTGCTTGCCAGCCTGCAGCATGTACTGCTGGGTGGCATTATTCATGGGCAAGGCTCTGCATTTCCGAACTGTGTTGAACTTCAGAGGTTCCGCTCTGTCTGGTATTCCAGCCTGTCGAGGTCCTTTTGGATGGCAGCGCAGCCTTCTTGTGTATGAGCTATTCCTCCCAGTTTTGTATCATCAGCAAACTGGTCCTCTGTCCAGGTCATTAATGAAGAGGTTAAACAGTATTGGCCCCAAAGGCAATCCCTTGAATTTTCCACTAAGACTTTGTACCGCTGATGCCAACTGCCTCAGCCCGGCAGTTCTGCTGGTTCAGTCCACATCACTGTCCATTTATCTAGTCCATACTTAATCAGTTTGTCTTGGAGCTTCACTGAAGTGAACCGTTAGCAAGTGCTTTGCTTTTTAGTCTTTTTTTTGTAAAGGCATAAGGCTTACGCAGTGATGCCATCCATCTGTCCCCTTCTCTCATCCCAGCCTCCCCCTCAGTCCCCGTAGCTTTTAAACACACATCAATTCCCATCAGATTTGACAGAGCAGCAGAGTCTTTACATCCAGTTCCCATAACTGTCACAAAAACTGTCAGCAGCAGCAAAGAGAGGATGGTCTGAAGTGATCTACTAGGGAAGTCTGCCATGCAAGCTTAGCCAGGACCCACTCTGGGTGGGCTGCTGTTGGGCCGGTGTGGGCATGTGCAGCTCAGAGCAGAGCATGTGCTTTGCCTTTCCCTGGGCTGGTGATGAGGAGACCTGGGTGCAGCCCATGAGGGCTGCAGGAGGGTGAAGGAGCTGCAGTTCTTGCTGGAAGAGAAGGGTGGTAAAGATTACCAAGGAAAAGCTGTATTGGTGGGGGGAGAAGGAGAGCAGTAATGGTAGTCCGCAGTTCTGTAAGCAGTCAGGTTTTGCTGTCTTTGCTTGCTAAATGTGTCTTTTAAAGCCCTTTCTTGATTGTGCTAGATATTCCCTAGCTGTATGGGTAAAAATGTCTGGGTTGCAAATAGTCTCTTCCGCACTAAGTGAGCCTTTATTCTGGTAAAGAGAGCTTACCCGCAAGCTATTCAGACACCACGGGGAGTTCCATTACTTCATACTGTTCATGAGATCTGCATATTTTTAATTACATTCCTCTTTTTTCCTCTTCCATATTTAGCCGTATTTGAAGTAATTAGTAATCAGACTATTATATACATTAATTTTTAGGGGATTTTTACAGAACTCTCACTTTTTTCATTTTAGGAACTACTGGCTCTTACTCCAGCAATAGAGAGATATATGCTATTAAAATTGCTTAAGAAGTAATTGAAGTCAAGGATTTGAAGCTACTGCTTCTTCATCTTGGCATTATTAATTCTCAAGGTTTACGGAAAGAGTAGCATTGTAAAACCTATTCTAAAATTGTATACTGTATCATACTAACTGCTCTGCTTGCATGCATTCCGCTCTCCTTTTCATAATGTCTCAACAGCTCTTACCATTTTTAGATGTTTTCAATTCATCTGTAAACTGGATTTCTCCTTCTCTACTTTCACTCTTCCACGTGATTTTAGGATTAATCTGATGTGAAGTTTGTGAGGTCACAGTCTTCCTTGGCAAGAAATTATAGTGAAAAACAAAGTTCCTAACAGTTTGCGATGGTGTCCAGGACTATGGCAGAAAAGAGTTTGAGGCGCTATAGCTACTTCTATACCCACAGAAACAGTAAGAAGGTATTGTTTTATAACTCACTATTGTAGGAACTGTTTTGCCAAAGGTGGTGATTGCTACAGTACTTCAGTAATCCCTTGGTCTTTGCTGGGTTTCCTGTTGCTTCATCTGCAGTTGAGGTGTGCCAGGAGATTTTCAGACAGCTCTCTACACAGTTCTTTCTATGGGAGGATCCAATTAGTCTTTGCAAAAGAAATGTATAAAGACATAGGTAAGCTCTAACTTGACGTCCTTTACTACCTTTCTCTCTTCTTGGTGTCTGTTTATTTTACCGGGGATTTCAGCTGGTTGTCCCAGAGTTTGTAACACTGATCCATCATACCTAAAAGTATGAGTGATTGCTTTGGGGGGTCATCATTGCAAATGGTCTCTCTAAGACTCACAGCATTCCAGACTGGTGTGCCAACCTCATCTTTTCAGTGCTACGTTTTGTACTGCGAACACGCAGCAGCTTTCTCCATCCAGAATGGCCATCTCCATTCCTTTAGCCTATTCCGTGTGTGTTTTCTCCCATTACTTTTCCAGAGAGACTCGGGAAGAACTACCAGGATGGATCTGGGCCTCCAGGAACTCATCAGGCTTTTGATATATGATCTGGGTCCAAGAATTTATCATGCAAATTAATTTATTTTCATCTTCAACTTGTTCAGTGCTGGGTTTTGTCAACAACTCTGTTGATGCAATTAGCTTTTAGCTCAGGGAAGGACAGACAACATAAGGCAGTACTCGTCAAGAGGGGTATCATTAATGCTGACAAGGAGAAGCATGCCCAGGTCTTGCTCTCATTATGTTTACTGCAGGCTGGCTTTGTCAGGCCCTCATTTTTTATATTGTTTGCATTGTAGAATATTTGAGTCAGTGTGTTGCTTGAATTAGTGTAGTCTCATCCTTGCGGTGCTGTTTTACTTACTCATGTTTGAGCTTCCCTTGGACTGGAATCTGTCTTTGTTGTCTAGTATAAAGTTTTCCACTTAACATCATTCCCTGGTTTAAATTGATAGCCCTGCACCAACCCTTGACATCTTGAATTCTGTCTTCCTAATAGGAAGTAGCTAGTTCTGAACATTTTCAAGAACACTGCTTTTTATTTCTAACAGTACAAAACTGATGTGACGATAGTATGAGGGTTTTTTTTAACCTTCTTCAAGTAAAATAAGAAACTTGCATTTATTCGTGGATACTGAATCAAGTATCTATCTCCTGATTTCTTCTAAAAGGGGTTACAAAACACTGAAGAATTGTTCTAATTAAATGCACTCACAAAGTGTATCTGAAGAATTGAAGTCTATATTCACCCTTGGCCAGACAAGCCCATCATCTCTTGTGTAAGCAAACTTTTTTCCCCGTATCTGTAATGAATCCCAAAGTACTTGTAACTGATCCAGAACTTGTAGCTTCGCTTTCCTGACGTATGCTGCCACTGCTTAGACGTCAGCTGCTCCACACACCAGTTTGATTTCATGTGGGTGATGGGGATGCGCGTGTGTTGCTGTGGCACCTGAAGACATCAGCAGGGCAGTAACAGGCGGTCAGTGTGTACATCAAAGCTAGAGCCCCAGCATCTTCATTGTTCTGAAACTCTCTTAAAGCTGTTTGTTTCAGACCACATTTCTTCAGCCAGTACAAGTGCTTGTGGACACCACATTTACCGTTTAGGAGTCAGTAAGCAGCAGAAGGAGCTTCTCAAGGGAAGAACTTGCTGTGCTGCGTTAGAGGCTAACCTTAGCTTTTCAAGCTTTTACCACACTGGAAAAGAATTTAGCCCCAAAAGGCTTTCAAACTTGATGTGGTTTTTTTGGAAGCTGTTTAATTTTTGTTGTGGGGTTTTTATTACTCTTTGATAACAGCTTAACTGTCTTATTAAGAACAACAGTACCATCTCAGTCCAAAAACATCTTTTCATAACAATTGTCCTTGTGAGTCATTGCATTTATTTATCTCCATGTTTATTGCAGTAAATCCTTCACTTCCTCTGCACACCCAACCACCCTGTTTGGTGTTTGTTGTTCTCACTGAAATTGTGGCAATCACGGTAGAATACCTATTTGTTTTTCTGCAATATTCCTGCATTTGGAGAACTGCACTGGGGTTTTTCTTGGATTGCCTCATTTTATGTTCCGTGTCCGTGTTACAGCCTTTGAAGCCTTTTCCCAGTGAGCATAAACTACATTAAACAGTATGTGCCAGTGAGCAACAGCACAGCTGCTAATTGTGCTAACAGATGTAAATAGGAAAAACATTACTTTTCTAATGCAAAAAGTATTTATAGAAACCATTATCCATCTTTCATAACACTTTGATTATGGATGGAACCTCTTTCAGGTTCAGCAAAGTTGATTAAGCTTTTGCAGATGGTTTGACTTGCTGAGGTAGTGGAAGAAATGCAGATGTTTTAAAGCTTTTATGTGCTTTAGGCAAGTAAGTGGCTTAAAAGGAAGGCTTTTGCTTTGCATTCTTTAGAAAAGTGCATGGCTTTAAAATGGAAACATACAAGAGGAGGGTTGTTAAATGCAAACAAGGAGTCTGAACTCTTTGAGCTGTGTGCCTCACCTGCCTGGTCAGGCTTGTTTGAACATTGTTTGACTTGAGTAGAGTATGACTTGCAAAAATCCTCTCACTGGACCCACACAGCTCCCGTTTCCTTTGCATTTGTAATTTATCTATTAAGATGTCAGATCCTGAGGACATATCCTCTCTTGAGTGGAATTGTGTTTGCAGCAGAGAGGAGGTTAACATCAGTGTAATTGGGAAGATTCAGGTAACTTCCTGAAAGGGCTCTCTGTATAACCCTTTCCGAAAACTGTGTTGAGGAGATGGCCAGAGTGCCTGGTGCCAGACTCGTATTGACCCCAGCAGCATTGGAGGAGCAGGGAGACGGGTGCCTGATACCAGGCACTGAGTGACCGAGCAATCTCCGTGCTCCCTGGTTTGAGTCCCAGGAGGTTTTCTTTGTGTTCGGCAACCTAGGTGAAATCATAAATGGTAGTAAGCAAATCGGTCATAGTCAGGGCAAATCCTGAGTCATTTGGCACTGGAGCTGTATGACCAGAGGGCTCACAAAAATCTCCACTACCTGTCTCCAGCCAAGTTGCTCTGTAAGCCAAAGGGCAGATTTGGCAAGAGGGTCAGGACCTGCATCATGTTTGATCCAGGGAATGGTTTTCTTTGGGAAGCTGCTTTGCCCTCAGGCTGGCTCGATTCCCTTGCCTTTGCGCAAACTGGATTTAGGTGTAGTTATCTCTGGCTACCCCGGCAGCGTTCACACCCTGCCTCCTAATCCATAGCCCTTTCCTCTTCCAGTAACTTCAGAGAGTGCTTTTTTTCCTTTATCTTTGCTGCACTGGCAAGCAACAGAAAGTTTGCGGAATCATAAGGAAATGGCTCCTACTTAGGATCTGAGAATCTCAAACAAATAATGGTGCTGCTTCATGGTCAGCATATTAATGCTTCACTCTATCTTTGCAACACATCTTCAGCTTCTCCCCAGAGCAGTGTCCTGGCGGGCAAGTCACTACTTTTCACATTGGTTCTGTAATCTGTAAATAAAATATATTTACAGATATTTTTCAGAAAAAAGGTCCAAAACTTAGCATTTCTCTTCTTCCCCACAATGTTGGGTTTTTTTCCCACAGTAACAGTAAAAACAGCAGTGGCATTTTTCAGGTTTCGTTGCTGTTGGTTTTTCTTTCCCTGCAGTAAAAATTCCACTATTTCTCCCCCCCTAGGACTTAGCTACCAAGGAGATCTACTAAAGCATTTTCTCATCATTTTGCAAAATCAGAATTGCTTGATGTCTACAAGTAGTGTTTAAAATCTGAAGTAGAGAACATGGGCCATGAAAACTGATGCAGTTTCAAGTGCACCTGCTAGTCATGGGAGCCTGTGGGAGATACCTATGAATAGGTTTTTCACCCCCCACTCTTATTTTTCTTCATAGAAGTAAGATTTAATTACAGAGCTTGGAAAATTCTTCAGATGGTGTAGAGGCTGAGCTAAATAAAACAATGACAGGGAAATGATAGCAAGTCAGGAACATGAATTGGAAAACCAGCTCATACTTGAGGTTTTTGTATTACTCAAAGGTTTCATTCAGCTCCTTTTTAAATGGGAGTGGATATGTGGGGGTTGATGGGTGTGTGAATACTCATTATTTCCTGCAAGATGGAAAAGAAAGAAAAGGTCGCTTTAAATATTCATTGAGTTAATGGGTAAATTACCTGGTTATTTTATCTTTCCCAAGCTTTGGCTGGAGCTTAGTAATGTCATGTTCCTGGTGCTTAGAAGACCCCTTTACTAAATCGTTCAAATAAAACCACAAGTAAGCTCCTGACAGAAATTGTTTGGAATTTAACCTTGATGATAAACTCTGGATTAAAATAGTGTTCTGTGAAAAGAGTGTTTTATTATTATTATTTCATTGCTTGCTTTAACACGAAGGAGGGAAGGGCAGGAACAATTAAGTATTTTTGTGATCTTTTTTCATCTCCATTTGAATTTTAAAGAATTGTAAATCTAAACAATGTGAAGGTGGATCAGAAAGAGTTTGTCACAGTATCTGGGTGGTTGTAGTCATGATCAAAGGACAGATGCAGTACGCTGTGCATTTACCTGCAGCGACTGGCCAGTTCAGCCTTCAACCAACACAGTCCCCGAAGAAGAGTATAGTCTCTGGTCTCTAATGTACTTCAGGGCAGAAAATTAGGTCAATATTGTGAGTAGGAAGAAGAAAAATTTTGCTAAATACTGCAGTGCATGAAGTGGTACTAGTAGTGGATATATTAAGGATAATGAGCTAAATCTTCTTTGGTTTGGGTTTTTAGATTTTGTAATTCTTATGTAAAAGAAGATCCCTGAGATAGCTTCCATTACAGAGTTTCCAAACTTCTTTGCTAGTTGCCACAGAGAAGTGTTACGTTCGCCTTGGGTAACAGGGCAGATCTTTCATTTTCAAATTAGAAGCTTAATAATCCTCAAACAGTTAGTCAGGACAACTCAGTGCAGTATGAATTGAAAAAATAGTCTCCTCTCTTAGAGGTGTCAAATCAGGTCAAACCCCAGTTTTCAGAAAGGTACCTAGTTCTTCAGTGCATGCTTCAATATGATTTTGCAAGCTGTAAACCGTAATTATCTTCTGGGTTTTTGGCGTGGCTGTTTTTGTTTCCGTAATTGTCTATATATCCTCTCCCAAGTGCTCCTCAAAGATACATGATTTGTGATAAATTATCACTCTGGCCAGGTGCTGAGGTTGTTTATGCCTTCAGTGTTAAGTATCTTGTAGTAACAATTTACAGTCTGCTGTATGTTTTTTTTAATCTTACTTTGGTGTGGCATGTTTTTAAGATGGGCAGCTCATCAGTTGTGACTTAAGTGATTTTTTTTTTTTTAATATTACATCAGTCAGTGTTTTATTTTTTAATCTAAAGCTAATTAGATAAGGATTTGCATTTTAATGTTTTCATCATGCAAATCATTGCACATACAGTACAAATCAAAATGGTGAAATCAGTAAGTTGTTTGAAATTGATGTCTTTGGCCAGAATTCTTACCAAATACACACACACACACATATACAGATATATAGGCATGTTTATTTACCTAAAGGTTATTTGTTGAGCTTCTTTGTTTATATACAAAGGAGCAGTTTGATGGGATGTATGTTTTAACTTACTGGTCTGTGCTGTAACCCAGTTTTCAGCTAATGATATTGTGAAATACATCATGGCTTATATTCCATACTCTTCATCCACTGATGAATGTTGAATTTCCTTTCGATTGATAGTCTCCATCTGATTTTCATCAAATGAAGTGGTGATTTGGCCAGCATTACTCATGCAGCAAATACTTCCCACAGGGCCACTCACGTATCGCTCTTCTCTCCTTCTCGCTTCCCCACAGCTCAGGGCAAAGCTGCTTTGAGTCTGCTCCAAAATTGTGTAAACTCTCCCAGTTTAGATGGTTTTTCCTCATGCATGGGTTTGAGAACTGAGCACTTTCAGACCTGAATTTCCACCAGGGTCTTGCTTATCCAGGGTGAGGACTGGGATAGGACAGGGACCTGCCCAGTGCCTGGGAGCTATAGGGGGTGGCATGTGGGGCAGGGCAGTGAGGCCCTAGGCCCCTGCAGAGCTGCATCTGGGCTCATCTGTACCTCATGGTGTCCAGCTGGAGCTGGGAAAGGACCTGCTGTGCTCTAAGTATGCTTAGAGTTATGATTTGTTTTGTTTTGTTTACATTTTTCTTAGTTTCCTGTTCCCAGCTGATCATCCTATACCTTTTCTTCTTTTTCTTTAAAAGGTGTGGGGAAGGCATTTATTGAATCGTATAATCTGACACTTGTACTGTCCGTCCTGTTACTGTGCTGTGTGATGAGATGGCCATCATGCTACGGGGATACTGGCATTGTCTGAGCTTCCATTTCCCGTACTGCCCGTGAGGCCAGTGCCTGATTTGGGTCCCTGAAACATGTGACACTTGCACAGAGGAGCTCTGCCTCCTGGCTGAGCACCACACACAACCTCTCCGCCCTAAACAAGGCGAGATGGCAGGTACTGCTCCCAAATAGAAACCCAAGCCTCACTCCTCCCCACCACCCAGCACATCTCCAGAGAACCCAAGGGCAGTTTTGTTCGCCTCTTACTCCATATATCTTTTGTCTTGAAATTTGTAAAGGAAATACTGTACAGTGAGGTTGATGGAGGGCAAATGATGGTAGTTTAAAATTAGATTTCTACTTTGTAAAGCTGTTCCAGGTGGTATTTTCAGCACTCACTGATGGCCTGTCAGGACTTAACGGCTGGGTGAGTCATTTCTGATGAAGTTTCATGTGCTACAGCATCAGTGCTTCTGTAGTAAAATGTCACAGTAACAGTCAGCCCTCGCCCCCTTCATCAGTCTTTGGCCTGACAACTCTGATGACATGGGAAGCTACTTCACTGTAGAGGCAGGCAGCTGTGCCTCTGGCCAAGCTAGCAGTGGGATGTGATCCAGGTCCAGAGGGATGTGGCAGGAGCCCCACTGGGCAAAGCAGCCACTGCCATCCTCTAGATGAGTGTTCTGGCAGGAGCGTAAATGGTCGTTGATGTGGGGGATTTCCAGCAGCAAACCTGACTCTCTGCCCTCTCAGCATCAAGACCACAGGATGCAGTATGCTGTTTCTCATCAGTGTCTGTCTTGACATCAAAGGATGACGGGGGCTCAGGGCGATAATGCAGACTTGGGGTTCGGTGCAGTTCCTTGGAGACTACTGCAGAAAGAATCAGACAAATAAGCTCCATGTAGGTCAGTAGGCTTTGTTTTTTTTAGTAAGAGTAGGTGTTTTGCACAACCTGCCTTCTAGCCCATCTTCCTGTGCTTAGGAGCTGTCCTTGAAGGGAAGTTAAGAGATGGTGAAATGCACTGCTTTGTGTTGCAGAGAGTATCAGGGCAGGTACATACTGCATGGCAATGGGTGCTTGCACACGCAGCATCCGTGTATCAGGTGGACGACATGTCTCCAGCTCCACTCCCTGTGATATGAGTTCCTTTTCTTTCCCTTAGCATTCCTAGCAGGATTTTGTATGCTTCTCTTTATAATGCAGCATACGTGCTGCTCTGATTATTTTTTTTGCTTCTGATTATTCAGTACTGCACATAAACAGATGTGCACGTAGAAAAGTGCCCCCTGTTAATCAGGAACTGTTAAGCCATATGGCATGTGAAGATGGAGTATTACAGCTATGGGATGAGAACCTCCTGTTCAGCAACGAGGTTCACATGCAGCGAGTACTGTGTTAATATATTCCTGACAATGCTGTCGGTTCCTTCATCTGGCAAGTCAGCCTAAGTGACAGCATGGATTTCTGGAGCCTTCCTTCTTTGCTGAGGTCCTGCTTCTGTTAAGTCACTGCTGAAAGCCCGTCTTCCCATTTGAAAACCTCGTAAAGGTGGGTGAAAAAGCAGAGGATGCTCTGAGCTGTCTGTACTGCGCTGCTTTTAGACGTAGATACAGTGGAGACACAGTTTGGCCCTGATATTTGTTAGCCTTGCGTCCAGTTTCTTTTAGTGACCTGCCTCTTGGAGAAACACAAGAGTAGGAGGTAACATACAATCAAGCCCTCAGTTAATTCGTTCAGTTTCCACCACATTGGAGATTGCAACTACAAGTGTTAGTGGCCCTGGATGGGGAGGAAAGGGATTTCTGCAGCCCTTACAGGGCTGGTCTCCACAGCTGTGCTCCTGCTGCCTGATGCTGAGGTGTCAAGCATATTACAGTGATTTCCTGTAATGGATGCTCATAGTTTATACTCTCTGCTGTTATTTTCTCCAAAACACAGATCTGTACCTCTCTTTTCAAGAGCCTTTAGTGGTGGGAGATTTTTCCCTAAAGTGCATTTATGTTTTTGTTTCCACGGCTATGATGTTTTTGGACTTAAATTGTATTTTAAACTTCTTTGAGATTCAGAGCACTTTGCTTATAGTTCATGGACATCTCTGTGATGCTCAACAAAATCTCAGACTGTTTCTGGTGGATCGTAGTTGTTCTTTGATCCTTCGATTAGGGACTTCAACCATGAGATAAGCTTTATCCTTTTGCTGGTAGAAAAACTGACCAGCCCAAAACCAAGCCATTGTAAAGGGAGATGATCAGGAAGTGTTTGAAGCATGGTGTTTGGGCCAAAGAAATACCAATGCATTCCAAGGCTAGCTATAGCAAAAAAGCTGTATTACTGCTTTTTTTTGGTGTGATGTGATGTCTAGCAAAAGTTGTTGTGGTAGTGTATAGCTAAATGCTGATCAAGAAATGGGGGGAAGTCCAAATGTTTGGTTTTTTAAAAGGGATCAGAGAGCCCATGTAGGCAAGATAGAAATAGGCAAATCTAGCTGGGGGGACAGACTTCTTGGATTTGACTATTTCTGTTTCAATTTTAAATATCTTACAATGTATTTCAGATTTCAGAATAGGTTACTGCATGCCCCTGCAAGGGAAGACAGCTCTCCCACCAGTTTTAAAACAAACATCACAGTTAAAAATGACTACTTGGCTCTTCAGAACTTCTTAGCAGCATTAGTGCAAAGTCATGGTGAGTATTGCAGTGCTCACCTTTTATCTACTGTTAACAAAATATTAAAAAAAGAATTGATATTGAAGTCCTTGAACAATGAACAGTCATTTACAGGGAGCATTAAACTCAGCAACTGCTGAGCTGCCTGTAAACTTCATTTTATTTAGTTCTTTGCTGAGTGGGCTGTACCAGAACACTCAGTGTGCATTCAAAAGGCATCATTTTATGTAGTGGCAAACCTGGAGCTGACAAGTTATGTTGTTTAAAGCAGGACCATGCAGTAATCCCTCAGGTCATGGCCACAAGACTTTGTGCTGTTCCTAGTAAAAGCAGAGACTTGGCTTGGAGGACAGAGGATTTCAGTGCTTCCGTGGCCCCTGCTCTCCAGGCAGCTCCAGTGCACCAGGACACTGTTCAAAATCTCTTCATCTGTTGTGTGCATTGGTTTGTGTTTTTTATTTTTTAACAGATGTGAATACATAAATTTCCTAGGTTGTCCTGCTTTATATTCTAGCAGCATACAAAACTGGGAGCTGGAAATAAAGCAAAACGTACTTTGCTGTAAAACGCCCACTTGAATCTGGAGCACAGGTCACTTTTTGTGTTGGTGTTGAACATATTTAATAATAGGCTGTAAGCGTGTGAGCCAAGGCTTAGACTCAGAATAATGTTACAGGAATGTAGCATCTATCTGACATACCAGTTTGGTAAGGATCAAATGAGGAAAGTATGTCTGATTTTCCTTCACTTAGCATCTCCATGCTTTATAAACTACCAGAAATGTGTAGTTTTCCATAGATTCAGAGGTTATTTAACAGCCCCTGGGTTTTCTGTGGAGGGCTACAGGTTCCCTCTGAACCACTGTAAAATGAGTGACTTGAATGGTGAGTTTTTAATTCTCTAGGCTATATATATATTTATATATAATATATAACTAAAAAAAAGCCGTGACTGATTATGCACTTTATTATGTGCTAGCTGTGATATGCAGTTCCCAGGGGTAGGCCAGAAAGAGTACCTGGGACAGAGCTGCCTTAGGGTGCACAGCTTTTGTAACAGTTCCTGCCATAGCCCTGCCTCTTTTATCTGGTAAGGACACCTTCCCTTCCTTCTGTAAAGCCATAGCCAGATCTTTGTGCCACTAGCTGGGACGTGGTCTCCCAGCACCAGTGACCTGTCAGACGCAGTCTGTTTGTACCTACGTTGATAGCTGGTGATAGAAAACTCTTTGTTCGGTTCAGTCCCCAGAGAAGATACCCAGCGGAGCGTGGACATCTGCTTGCAAGGACTCAAGCGGTTGCCTCAGTTCTCATACACCACATTGGAAATGTATATTGGGTCTTGGGGAGAGCAATGGACCTTTCACCTGATGGCATTTTGACCTACCGGTGCTAATGTGGGAATACACCACCACTGTCGTCCTACGTGAGTCCCTCTCTGACATGCTTGGGGTAATTCTGACTGTGCTTTCCTCTAGGAGGACTTTCGGAATAAAGTTGAAGATTACATTAAGCGCTATGCAAGATGATGAAGGGAGATGGATAGCAGGACCATGGCTTCCACACTAGAGTTGTCCTTAACTTCAACAACAACAAAACCAGCCCGGATTGTACTAGTCCTGTGTCCATGTTGTACTGAAGAAGAAAACTAACTTCATAACTTGTCCATGTTAAAAGGAGAGCTCAGCATAAATACAGCAAGAAATCGTGTATGTTGGTTGAAAAAGTTGTTTGCTTACTTTTAAACATGTTTACTCTTCTGAACTGTACTGTATATCCTGTTGATGAGATATGCTTGAGAAGTTAAAAGAAATCACTATTGAAATTGTAATTACACTTTTTTTTTAACTCTTGACTAGTTTGGAGGGGGAAGGAAAAAAAGAACAAACAGAAAAGGTGGCGTGTTTTTTGAACACTTCAAGTTGGCAATAAAATGGTCTCCTGTGAACCAAATCACAATACTGTTGCCTTTGATGAGCAGAAACAATACAAGCTTTTTCCAAGAGTAATTCAAATAAGGCTTAGAGCTTGCCAGAATGCAAGTGCTAAATGAAGCTCTACTGCTGGTATTGAAATTCTTGATGATATTTAATGTAAGTATGTTTTTGTCACATGTTTGGGATTTTTACATTGTTATTTTCAGCTCCTGTTTGGGCTACAGTATTTTTTTTGTTTCTATTTGTTGTGTGAAGTAGCTAAAAGAAATACAGGCTAATCCATAACTTAAGTAAATGTGTAGTATTAGTGAAATTATATATATATATATAATATATATTATATATTTCTGTGAAAATTTAATGAAAGGGAGATTTTTTTAAAAAGAAATCTGCCTTTGGCTTTTTGATCTGGATGTGGTGAGGGAGCATTAAACACTGTTCCATCTGATGAAAGTAAATTCAAGCACCATTACCTGGAGAACACCTAACTGTGGTCTTCAAACTTCTGCACTGAAAGTGAATGAACTAATAACGCACTGCACCCTCTTTTAAACACTCATCCCAGCCTGGCTTTTTTGGTAATTTGAAAGGATATGATGCTTTAATTGCCTTTTCTGTAAGTAGCTGTATATCAAACACGTAGTGTCTGCAAGCAGAGATCCTTCAGAAGAGAGTAGCGTGTACCTCAGGAATCACTTCAGAGTAAATGCTGTGAGAATTCTGCTGCCTGTCGTGTGCCAGAGCTCCCCGCTGCTCACCCACTGACCCAAGCGATGGCCAGGGTTGCTGAGCCACAGCATTGGTGTAGCCTCAGAGATCGAAATGCATTTCGCTTGTGGGATCACACGGAGGAGGTGCAATGGAATGGATTCAACCTTTTATAAATAGGTAAACCATAGAAATAAACGTTCGTGTGGTTTCATACAGAGCAAGTGTATGTGTAACGCTTGGGGATTGACTGTGTTTTTTTATCCCTCCCTGAATGATTACACTTTGTTCTTTCCTACTGTTCCTCTGCAGACACTGAAGGAAATAATCAGTGTGGCAGAGCTGGGTTGCAGATGTTAAGCACGTGTGGCAGCCTTGCTTGCCAAGTTTTCCCTGTGCCTTTTCTTTTTCAGCTTCACAGACTCCTGTAGATGTTACTGGAGGTCTAGGAAAGCAGGGGAATGAAATGCAGGGATTGGCATGCAGGAGGAGAGACTTATCGTAAGCTTCATCTCTGGGTAATATTGCCACTGCATTTATTTAAAATGAAGCATTAATCAGCATATTATTTTAAGCAGGCAACTGCAGTGAGAGGCCTTTGCTGTCAAAATAATAATGTCAGGGAAGGTAAGGAATAAAACGCTCACAAAACCAGAAAGGTTGGAAAACACCTTCATTTGCTTACTGATTCAGAAGGATTCCCTTGTTTTCAAGCTGAAAACACTGAACCGGTTTGCTGTAATGAAGATGAATGCTCCTTGCTGTAGCGGCACCCTGGTACTGTTACCACCTTCAGCAAAAGGGATAAAAGTCCCTGTTTCCTTGGCTGTCACCCATGCGTGGCTCCCCAGTCTTCTCTGGAAGTCATTGCAGATGCACCCAAGGCAGAGCAAATGCAGGGTGCTCCTATGGACAGCCAGGAAGAGCTGTGTTAGGGTGTGCAGCGGGTTTGGAGTACTGGCAGCCTGTGTGAGCACAGAGCTAGAGATGCAGTCATCAAAGCCAGTCCCCACCTCCCAGTACAGTCCTGCTGTATAATCCTTTCACCATGTTTTTTGCTTACCTAGAGGAGATGTATTAAAATTTGGATATTATTAAATACTGTACAAGAAGACCTGAGCATCGGTTTCTTCCCATCCAGAATACATGGGGTAAAAAATGTTACACCTCATCTTAGAAGAGCCCATCAGCTCACAGTCCAGGAAAATAAATGGAATAACTTTTTTCCTGAACATGAGGAGCTGGTTTTTTTTTATATACACATATATATATGTGTGTGTATATATATTTATAAGTTTATATATATATTTGTGTAGATGTAACTAATGTATACTCCTTCTACACGTCCTCAATTTCCACCTGTCACTGAAGCACTAAGCTAGGGTGCTGCCAAGGGCACAGTTCACCGCATGTGGCCAAAATAACTCCTACAGAAATCTGAAGGGGAACTTGTCTCCATCCTGCACCCCGATGGACCCCCTGCAATGGCAAAAGGAAATTAGCCCGTAAGTCCCCAAAGTGTCACCTTCCCTTGTGGCCTGTCAGTGGGTGGAGGCTCATAAGCAAATAGTTCTTGTACAGGGATTGGCTTCTCTAACTCCCCTGCAGCTTTTGCTGCTTTTTTTCTTTTTTCTTTTTTTTTTTAAATTATTTTTGTCTTAGGTAGGTAAACCACCTTCCAGAAAGCCTCTTCAGCTCTTCCTGGCTGCAGGGATCATGTTCTCCAGAGCCCTGAGTGCTCCCCATCAAATAGTGCTGATTGTTTCTTCATTGTTCAACTGCCCGTGAAAAAAAGCCCCAAATAACAAATGGCAAAGAAAATAAAATGCTGCAGCATCCCAGAAGAGGAACAGGAGTTGGGACCAGGTAGGCCAGGTTGAGTGAGGCAGATGGCTGGGCATCCCACTGCCTGGCACCTGCAATTTGGAATTTTTGGGAAGTGTGAGGACCAGGGGGAATGGTGGCTGGGTCTCCCCAGGGGAGCCCATCCTCAGCTAGCAAGGCTGAAGGGGGTCTGGAGCTGCTGGGGATGGCAGAGACCAGTGGCAAGGTTAGGGTGCTATATCCCACCCCCCACCTCCCCACCCCCAAATCCCAGATGTTGCCCAGTCTCCCACCAAGGGAGCTGACCCCACTCCTGGCCCCCGCTGAAGGGACAGACCCCTGACCTGCCCACCCACACCCAGGGAAACTCCCTAGAGACCCTACTGTCTCAGAGGAGACCCCACTCCATCATCCCTCACCACCCCCTCCTGACCCCATCCATGGGACCTCCAGTGCTGCCCCAAAGGGTGCCTGTGGGGTGGGGCGCAGGTCTCAAACATCACAGAAGCTCCTTTGGGGCAGCAAGGGGGTGTCCAGATGGCCTCTTGATCCACTCAGACCAGAGCCCAGCCTTCACGGAGGGGGCGAGCGCTGAGGATTTGCACCAGAGAAAGGGCAGCTGGTTTATTTATGTGTTTATTTACGTAGGAAAAGCACCTTAGTCCTGTTGCCTGTTAGCCCCAGGGCACCGCCAAGGCCACCACCAGTGCCACCAGCTGTCACCTATTGCTCCCCATCTCCTAGGCAAACCCCACCCCCTGCAAGGGTCCTGGGGACCAGGGGAGAAGATGCCTTTCCTGCTGTGGAAACAAAAAAGGACAAAAAGAGGAAGCTGGTAGTTTTGATACCCAGGGTTGTACCCAGACCTGCCAGCACCTCATGATGCCATGATGGCACTGTAGGGCCGGCAGCACTTCAACCCCTCCACCCCAGACCTGGTTTTGGGTGGGTTTTTTTCTTTAAAAAAAATTTCCTCTTTTGGCACACAATGCTGGGGGATGCTGAGAGGGAAGCAGCTGGGAAAGGCTGAGCAGAGCTGCAGCAGTGCCGATGCTCAGGGTGAGCCGTGCTCCCCAGTACCCCAGGAGGGCTCCTTGCCACCGGGGTAGCTCATGGTGGCCTCGCCAGCCACTGGCATCCCATATTGCCAAACAACTGCGTCTTAAATGATGTATTTATTTGGAAACCACTGGGCAAACGCCACATGTGTGGTGCGAGGGTACCAGTGAGGGAGGAGTGGTGGTGTTGCTGCCTCTGCCTCCGGGGCTTGGTACCCCCACCGACTGTTCCTCTGCCAGAATCCTCCCAGAAAACAGGCACGTGCTGGGGTGTGTATGGTCCCCCAGTCCCCCCCTACGCTGGCAGCCGGGTGTCCCTACACGATACCCTCACTGCGTTTGCTCCTCCACACCACCAGTGCCGTCATCAGCAAGGTGACGAGGACGGGCAGCAGGATGAAGGGGCATAGGACGCTGTTGGGGGGGTCATGCAGCGCCCGGCCGGAGGGAGAGCAGTTCCTGAAGTACTGTTTGTGGACGGCCACGAAGAACTCATCCACCAGGCGGTTGGGCCAGTAGCAGTCGAGCCTCTCGGCAATCAGCGCTGTACAGTTCGTCAGCTCCCCGTAGGTACTGCAACACAGACAAGGGCACCAGGGTAGCACCAGGGACCAGCGTCCAGCCACGAGCACGCCACCTCCCCCCACCCATATAACATAAAATATTACATACTTCCTATGATAGGTGTATATATTTGTTATTTGAGATTGTATTTGAGCCCGTTTGAATTTTTTAAGCATTTTCTTTTTTGAGATTGTAGGTAGATAGGTGTAAAAATATATGTGGGGTTTTTAATTCCCATCAGGTTTTGCCACTTTGATCATACTTTTTAGTGCTCACCCACAGCTAAAAGCACAAGGAGTTTTCATTTATTTCATTTACAGAAGTAAATGAAAACAGAAATAATATTTATAGAAATAACTAGAAGCAAGTCTTTTTTGATTTGGTTTGTGTTAATTTTTGCAGCATTTCATGGCTGAACTGGTGTATTAGAAAATACCAGTTGGACCCACATAACCCTCTGGCGCTTTTAGGCAAAGACCTTCAGGAAACCCATCCAGAGCCATGGAGCAGCTCACCTGGCTGCCGGCTTTCGAGGCACAATCCTTTAGCTTGCGCAGGTTCAGCCAGAAGGGGACAGAAGTAAGTACACTGAATCTACTTAAAATTCTCCTTTTAATTGCCTAAAAATGGAGGATTATATATGACCCAAGAGCATGCTTTTGAAGCTCGTCTCTCTGCACTATCCTGCTTTGCAGATCTGCAGGACCACAATTCATCCCACTTTGCAATGGCCAGCAAGTCTGTTTTTTGAGGGGTTTTGGGTCTTTTTCTTTTTTTTCCCCCCAAATATTTGGAAAACAAGGAGCAGCCCTGAGCAAGAGGCACTGCAGGGAGAGGACTGCCCCTCTGCTGGTTGAACCAGCCATCCTCTGGAAGGACAGGTATTACCATGGGTTTCAAATCTTACCTGCTTTAAAATTGGCTATGCATAAAAAAATAGTATATATACATTATTTTTTTCCCCTGTCCAATTTACATCTCTTAGAGAAGCAGAGCAACCCAAAACCCAGCTAGCCAATTAAAAACCTGCCTGGGGGAAGAAATATTTTATAAGCAGCTTCCTAGCTACTCGATGCAGCTTCTCTGAATCTCATCAGCTGGCTTTTTGGGCAGGCGGCATTTGCTGTGCCTACAGGCATACTGCATCGGGCAGTGCCGGAGGGAGCCCCTGCGGTGCCCGATGATTTAATTAAGAGAGTGCCTGGAGCTACTAAAAGCAGCTTCTGCTCAGCATGCCAATGTGCAAAATTACCATTTCCCGTTTATCAGCACCCTTAGGAGATCTCAGGAGTTGAAGCATCTTCGGGAACCAGAGGGAAAGAGTTAAGAGCAGCGAATAAAAGTTATTTTTAAAACTGAAGGGCCATACAGCAGCTGGCTTAGCCCTTCCCTGGCTCAGACAGCACTTTGGTGTTGATAAATAGCTGCCTCTGTCACTATACATGAAGACATGCAAGTAGCCAAAGCAAAATTGTGTCAGCAAATGAAAGGATAGATTGTAATGACACTTTGCACTTAGGCAGCATCCATATGTCAGTGCTCAGATGGCTCTGTGTGCACCAGCCGTGGGGAGCACAGATCTGAGGAGAGGAGCTGGGCAGCTACAGTGTAGTGGGGCAAGGGGGTGGCCATGGGGCTATAACTGTCTTGTCCAGGCATGGAAGGAGGTCCTTCCATGCTGATAGGCCATCTGCAGCTGCGGCTTAAGATACCCTAAAGCTCTCGTCCCTTTTATTCTCACATTTCCCATCTTCATTCAAGCCACCCTGGCTTTGGATAGGATCGCATCCTCAGCAGGAGGCCACCTGCACACACCCTTGCAGCCCAGTGGGGAGCGAGCAGGAGAGGCCTGGAGGGAAAAGACATTTTAAGCAACAGCTGGAAATGTAGAAGTGACAGCAAGGGCTGCTGAGCTTTTGGCCAAGGGAAAGCAAGTCTGGATGCTCTTCAAGAGATGTTTTTTTTCTGCCCTTTGCTTACACAAAGCACCACTTGACAATGATAATTTTATGACCAGCCAACTAAAAGCAAAGCCAAGCTCTCAACAGTAGCCAAGTGCTTTAATGTTTTCCACTTTATCTCATAGACCCTTGGCCATCCATAGACCCAAGCTGCCAACCACCAGCTGAGTCCATCCCTGCCAGCTGTGTGGGTCCTGAGCTGCCCTGTCTCGCGGTGTTCGGAGACCAGTCCTGCGAAACGCTGCCCATCTATCCTCACATGCAGAACACCAAGACATGGTATGGAGGACCTTCTCATATAAGGTACACCACCAGCAACTGTAGAGGGATACCAGAGGGATCCATTTGCTGGGATATGGATAAAACAGACCAGTCAGACCCAGGCTGCCTTGTCAGAAGGGAGTCAAGATCCCTCTGGAGAGCAGCAATGTTGATGCCTAGGGCCATGCCACAGCCATAGCAAATATTCATCCCATTGTATTTCCAAAGTGGCATCTAATTCTTTCTCTCTCTCTCCCCACATGCAGAGCTGCATTATTATACTCACACCACTCCAGCATGGTCCCATCAAGGAATTCAGGCTGTGCTAATGATGCTGCCCAGCGTGGCTGCTCTGCCTTCCCCTTGGCCCCCCACAGGCCACTTGCCACCCTGGGAGAGTGAGGTCCCCCCGTCACACTCAGCCAGGCACAGCTGAGCTGAGCTCCAGGAGCTGCAAGGATGATCACGCTATTTCTGGAGTCCAGAAAGAGGTGTAATCCTCAGTGCAGAGTGAAAACTCTCTTTGAGAGAAGACAGGCAAGAGAGGAGTTCGTTAAGATGATATTTGGAATTAGAGGATGCAGCAAAAGCCTTTCCATCAGGCGCCTCTGCCCCCATGGCACCTCCCTCTTGTTCTGCCCCTCCTCTCCCTTGGTTTTGCCTTAAATGGCACCGTCTTAATTTAAAATCCTCCTTTAAAATGCCTTAAAAGTCTAGCTTTAATTACTAAAAAAATATTAAAACATTGTGATTATTGAGCTGATGTTAGGATAGCACTGGGAACAGGACAGGTTTTCCCAAGCCACCCCACAACCACAGGCTGTGGGGCAGGGAGATGGGCAGCCTGCACTGGAAAGTACAGCTTTGCTTAGTTCTAAATATTTACTCAATGCGAACTGCAATTAAAACTGTTTTCCTCATCACCATGGAAATAGTTTGAGTTTAAAGGATGCTGCAGGAGGCCAAGCAGTGGGGACCACATGGAGATGAACACCCACAGGCAGAACTGGGACGGGCCTGGGCTGCTGGTGGGAAGCAATCAAGGACTGATTTATGGTTTGGTGGGATCCGAATGCTTATACTGCTGTAAATCCTAAGCAATGCCTCTGGTTTTTTATCACTGCAACCAAGACTGGAATTTGATCTCCCATTTATTCCTCGCCAGTGCCTGAGTGCAGACAGTGTTAACACTGCAGATACTAGTTGGGGTTCACAGGATCACAAGCTCTCCCTTTTGCCATGATTATTGAGATTTTTCCTATCTTCCCCAAATGCCTTGCTTTACATGGGGGGAAAAAAAAACCCCAGGAAATCCAAAAAACAACACAAGATTTTCCTTTTGCCTTGTAAATTAAAAGAAAAAAAATTGAGCGAGCTTGGAGACATGCTAAAGGGCGTATCCAGAAGGAACCTGGCAACCCAAAGATAAATAAATAGATAATGAGATAATGGATAAATAACCTGAAGACACGCTGTAAGCATACTGACAACTGTACGAGCAGCCCTCAGCCAGGGGGCAGGAGCAAGGCAGAGTACCAGGCGTGCTGGAAGCTGGCAGCAGCATCCCTCATTACTGGACCCGGCTGCAGCTGTCAGACCGGCATGCTCACACTGGGGAGCTCCTTCCCTGCAGGATGGACACAGTGAGGGGAAAGCATTCCCTGGAGATTTTTAGGCCTGCCTTAGGGCAGATATATTTGGGATGAAGGCGCCTGGCTGGGCTGGAGTGACACCCACAGCTGCAGCACTCCCCAGTGCAGCGAGCATCCCCCCATCCCGCTCACTGCTGCCCAATGCACCAATGCTGTGTGAAAACTGTCGTGCAAAGCCATTCCCTGGCCACAGCCTGCCAGCAAGCCAAAACTGTGCAGGAAAAATATCTACAAGTCTCCAGCTCCTGCTGATGCATTTGTGGGTGTGTGGCTGGCAGCCTAACCCCTCCAGCAGCCCCAGCTCTGCCAGCAGTGCTCCATGTCCCCAAAAGAGCTGCCCCCAGGGGGACTACAGCTGATCCCCCAGCTCAATCACCCCACCGATGAATCTGGACCTGGAATCAAAATAGCCAAGTTGATCTTTGCGATCATTAGTCATGCACAGCTGAGCTCCTGGTCAAAGCAGCTCTGCTGCCACCGTAAAGCAGAGGAGCCCACGATGCCGCTCCAGCTAAATGATCATCTAGCTTTTAAATAACAGGGCACCTGCAAGCCCTGGAAAACAAAACACAAGGGTGCTTGGTCTGAATTGCTCTCAGGCCAGGGATCCATGGGACAATGCCACAGAGGGGCCGGAGAGATCAACTCCAGAGGGTAGGTGAGCAGCCCCAGACAGCTGGACCCAGCAGGCACCAGTGGGCACAGCTCCAGCAGGAGCATCCAGGGCCACACTGGATTGCTTGTCCTTTGGGGAGGAAAAGAGAGAAGGAAACCAGATGACCCAAGGGAAGACACTTCTCAGTCCTTCTCCCTTCCCAGGAAACAGTGTTTCTGGCCAACTTCTGGAACTAATTATTTTAATAAAAGCACCTGCCATCCCATTCCCAAAGCGTGTAACAGCTCACACAAGTTCACCGGTACATGATAAAGACTTGTACGTCAAAACCCATCACTTTCCCCAGATAAGCATGGTACAGAAAGCCAGCAGAGCCTAACCACAGTTGGATAAACGTTCTCAAGAGAGTTGGTGCTTGTCTGTGTGGTCCAAGCCCAACTTCACCAAACACTCCCGCTCCAGAGAAACCCCTCCGCTACATCTGAACACAGCAGTACCAGTGATGCAAGAGCTCGGTTAATACCTCTGAGGCTAAGATGGAAGGATAATCTACAACCTATCACTAGAACAAATAAAGCAATTACAAACTCTGCTGAGGCAGCTCATTTATCCAGATGTTCCCACCATGTCATTCTCAGTTGAGCAGTAAACAATGCGCATTTCCCTGTTAAATGCTACATACGAGAAATCACAGCTCCAAACCCAATGCAGCTGATGGTACAGGTCCTGTCAGAGGCAAACCCTTCAAATGCTTTCTCCTCATTTCAAACAGGCTTCAAGCATCAACATTCCTTGGTTTGGGGGAAGATATGGAGAGGAAACAGGCTGTAGGCAGGTGTTTTTTCCCATTTCTTCATCTCAAGCCTGGTAGAAGCCAAGTCCTTCCCCTTAAAGCCGGAGGGGCAACCAGCCAGCTCATGGCACACCCAGGGATCAGGGGTGTTGAGTGAGATGGCCACCTGAAATGCATATCTTTGCAGAATAGCTTATTTACAGCAGTAGCTGAGCTATTTCTACCTGATTTTCCCAGTGTCCTGAGGGCACAGGAGGATCAGAGGAATGTCATCTCTTAAATAACCCCAGTGGACCCACGCAATCAAATTAAACACTGCAAGTTTATCAGCATTTCCTCCAAGTGCCTCAAGGATAACAAGTTTAGTAGAAGCTATTTAGAAGAGAAACAGGATGTCGGAGATAAAGAACAAACTCTAATACACCTCTGCTTCCTGTGCAAATGGCTTTGCCAAAGGTCTGGAGGAAGAGATGGATTGCATCTCATAAAGCTTGCAGTTAGCACTGAACCAGGACCAAAAGCAAAGTCCTGCTCCTGGGACACACTCAGCCCCTGCACGAGGACAGCCTGGGTTGGGGACAGCTCTGGTGGGATTGCCCCAGGGGTAACAGCTCACCCCCAGTCCAGCCAGAAGACCCAGGGAGGTAGCTATCTCCTTCTCCTGCCACTCACCACATCTGGATGCTGCCTCCAAAGGTGTCAATGGAGGGGGACAAGTCCTGGAGAGCCTCCCAAGGCATCCAGGAGTTGGAGAACTTCAGCAGCCCTGGACATTTTTGAGGACCAATTGACCTTTCTCAGAACCAGAAAACCTCCCACAGTCTTTCCACTCTTTTCTTCACCTCCATTTTGTTACTGAAAGGGGAAGGAAAACTCAAGCTGTCCTTTTCAAAAGCTGTCTATATATGTGTGTATGTTTACATACTCACATATATATAGTTTTTAATATGGTACACAGGGGCATGAAGCAGGAATTCAACCAAAATTTACAAAAAACTCCAACTTTTGTGCAAAACACTAACAACATCTGCTCACCATTTCCAACTGACCTCAATCCCCGCTTGTGTCACCAAAGCTCATTTTTGTCCACCACTTCATTTTCTTAGAGAAAGGCCATGGCACAACAGCACTATATGATGTGGAAAGCCAGCTCATAGTGGAGAACAGGTTTTTATTTTCTGTTTTCAGGCCCTCACACCAATGCACAGACACCCCTGACCAGTTTTTGCAACTTTAATCAAAACCATCTCACCAGGACAGTGGGTTACACCATGGCTGTACTGGAAAATTCAGCTCTGCTGATAATAAATGGGAAAGAGCTAATCCAAAGAAATGGATTTGCAATGGTTGGCAATAAAAAATAAAAAAATAAAAAAAAAACCCCAAAACACAATGAAAGAAATGCCAAATAAAAGCCAAAAAGTGTCCCACAGAACAGCATGTTACCCATATGCAACATCCCTTTCCTTCCTGCTGCATTAAATAGGGTTCCCTTATCGCCCTCATTATCCCCCCAAGGATGCTGCTGAGTGCTCCAGCAGGAAAGCAGACCACATCTCTGCTTCTCCTAAGTCATAAATCACCACTGATTCCCTAACACTGATTACAAACAGGAGGCTTAACAGAAAAGTGCCATGCCATACCATGCCAGCCTCTACCTATAGTCACTAAGAAAAATCAATACGCAACTTTGGGAAGCAGCAGGCAAGCCAGCAGGTCCAGTGGGACAGCCTGGGATTTAATCATAGAGAGGGTCTGAGGGCATCTCAGTGGGTTATGGAGTTTTGAAGCTGAGTCAGGGCACTTTGGACAGTCCAGAGAACCCGAGTGCTGAGAAAAAAGGAAAATCTCATGGAAAGTATGTCCAAGCAGTGAGTCACCAGAAGAGGCCATGGAGCTGTGACAGGGATCCCGATCTACTGCCTTATTAACACATCGATGCCAACATGTAGCAGACAACAATGGTTTTCTCCTATTGAAGCTCCATCACTGGGGCATGTGGTTTCTTCATGCACACATAACTGTACTGAGCAAGACCACCATCCTGTTTTCCAAACACTGCTTAGGTTGGTCTCCTTGAAAGCCCATTTAATCACAGAATGGCTGAGGTTGGAGAGGACCTCTGGAGAGCCACCTCATCTTGTCCAAACGCCCCTGCAGGACCCTCTGGTGTGTTACTTGCTCCTCCCAGTCTGGTGTCATCTGCAAACTTGCTGGGGGTATGCTCTGCCCCATTACCCAGATCATTAATGAAGAAGTTAAGCAAGACCGAACCCAGCACTGACCCCTGGGGTATACCACTAGTTGCTGGCCTCCAACTAGTCCTTTTCCAACAACACCACCCTCTGGGCCTGGCTGTTCAGCCAGTTTTCAACCCACCTCACTGTCTGCTCATCCAGTCCACACTTGAGCGGCTTGTCTGTGAAATTCTTAAGGGAGACAGTGTCAAAAGCCTCACTGACTCCCCTGCTCTCCCCTGCAAGCCCACCTTGCAGCCCCTCCATGAGCAACAAGGATGGAGAAGCCCCTTCAGCTGGACCCAGAAGCGATGGAGCCAGGGTAGCATCAGCAGTAAAGCAGAGTGAAATGGCACATTTGTTTCCCCCTGCCCAAGAAATAAACCCCACCGCTGATGTCCCCACATCCCAGAATTAAAGACGGGTGCAGGCAGTCCCAGGATGCCAGGGAGGGAAGGGCAAGCACAAGGATCTCACTTACCCCACGGTCTCATCCCAGTCACACCAGAGCCGCTGCCCGATGCCCTCCATGCTGAGCTGGAACTGCTTCAGGCAGTAGTGCCGGATCATCCAGCCATAGTCTGCCTCTTGGCACGCTGTCACCGCGATGAAGTGATGGGCTGGAAGACAGGCAAGGGGCAAGTAGAGTTAGGCTTTGCTGCGGTGGGGCATGGTGCAACGACAGCCCCTTGGCCCGCACCGTGCGGTCCCCCTCAGTCTTCACACAGACAGCATCTGCCAAAGCAAAGCTGGACATAAAAGCAACCCCACTCTCAATCCGCTTCTTCAAACCCTCCTTCTCAGGGTTTTATTTCCCTCTGCACATCCCTCTAACCCTGCAGCATCCTCCTCCATTACCCTCCCAACTGCTTGATGCTAGATAATTAATTATTCGAAATGTGCCAGGCAAGTCATAAATAAGTAAGGATGCAGATATATTCTCTGCTGATCCCTTGACACACGTCTCTGGACTTTAAATTCCCAGTTTTTCAGTTTACAGAAAGAGTATGGGTGTGGGGGAAGTTGGGGAATAACCCCACGGCTCCCAGCCAGATTCTGCTGCTGCTGAGCAAAGGACCCCTTAAAAATCATCTGCACAATGACACACTTGGAAACAAGTATCAGTCTCCATTGAAGTTCAGGGCCAAGCGTGGTGAAATTCATCTCTGGCTTCATGGCACTGATATAATTCACCTCTGGGTACGCAACCCTGATACATAGTGCCTTCTGGTTTGGAACCAGAGGAGGAAGGGATGCTGCTTACTTCCCTGCGAGTCTGTGCACAATTAGTGAGAAAGGGAAAAGGCAGTAATGCTATGAAGGGAAAAGGGAACAGGCTCAAAGGAAAAAAAAAAAGCCTTCAGAGGAATGATTTACTGAGCCTGGCTATAAATAATCTCTTTCCCTCGGTCCCAGAGTGCCAGCTAGTGCCTTTGCAGCTCCTGGAGTACACTGCAGGCAGGCATCGAATACCAGCTATATTTTCTGGTACGTGTGAATAACTGTGCGAAAGAGTGGGGCTTTATTTTTATTTTTATCTTCTTTTTTAACAGAATTTAGCTACTTATCTGGTGGTCTGCATATGAAAGCCATGGAACATCGCCAGCAGCTCCTGCCCAGGGGATGCCCTCCTTGAGCAGTTCCTCTGCAGACCCCAAATGCTACACCTTAGGTACCTGCATCCTATGGCAATGGGTGGGAACTCAGGACCCGTGGGGGGAGCTGGGTGGCGAGAGACCCCCAGACCCTTGGGTGAGGTTTCTGGATGGGTGCAGGGCTCCCACACTGCCTCCCACTGTGGCAGCTGCTGCAGACCAGCTTGAGATAAGATATGAATTACCAAGCCAAGAGAAGGGAGTTAAGGACCATTAAATCCTCACTTTTGTGATAATAAAACCCAGTTTATCACAATCTAAAGCTCTCCCTAAATGGTACCACCCAGGAGTTCACCCAACAGCACCTGGCACAACACAACCTCAGCCAGAAACAAGCCCTGCTCTAAAATGAAAAAGTTTGGGATGCTGAAGCAAAGCACTGAGGGGGAAGCAGGAGGAGGTGGAGGGAAGGTGCAATAATTTTACATGAGAGCTGGACTGCAAACCTCAGTCTGGGCAGACTCAGGGATGACTGGTGGCTGGGAGGCTTTTCCCTGCTTCCCATCCTTTCAAATCTGGATGAATCCAGTGAACTGACACAACTAAGTGAGCACCAGCATCCAAGGGAGGTTCGGGCCACCCCGAGGGGCCACCCCTCAGTGAAGCTCGTGCACCGGACTGCAAAGAACAAGCACCCTGCAAACACTACACCCATCATGCAGCCGGATAACCAACTTGCAGAGAAAACGCCGCCAGCAAACACATCAAGTACAGAGCAGGACAGAGCTGTGTGAAGGGGAGAAAGGAGAGCAGGGGAGGTGAACAGATTAAAAAGCAGCCAGACAAGTGGCTGAGGGAATTGAGGAGCAAAGGAGGAAATGGAGCCAGGCAGAAATGAGCGAGACATGCAAAGTGTGGTGAAAAATTCAGGAAGACAAAGCCACTTTAAGAAATGCAACAGCAATACAGCACAAGAAGAAAAGCAGAAGTTAACTGAGCATGGCCAGGCTGCCCTTAACTTGGTTTTGCCCTCCCCCCGCCCCCAGTTAGCACAGATAACCCTAAAGACAAGTCATCACTTGTACCACAACATCCTTACAGATGCCCAAATGCTTCCTGACAACGATGCAGCTGCTTCTGCAGAACGGACCTAGAGGAAAACACCTTAACAGGCAGCTCCACCTTTGGTGGAGAAAGGTGAAACAATAAATAAATCATGGGGTTGAAGCAACTGAGAACTGCAAACTGGCTGCAACGCTTGCCTGAGTAGCTGCAAGTCACGTATATCTGGTAGTCAGCATGAAAATGAACCCTCCTATTAAAAGAAAAATTAAAGAACCAACCGAAACCAAGTGAAACCAAAACTCTGGGGAGCTTCAGGCACTTGCCAATCAAAGCAGCTCAGAAGACACTGCTGGACTGGAGCTGGCCGTGGGCTGAGTACAGGTGTGGGCAGCCGGGAGAGAGCCAGCTCATGGGCTTCATCATCCCTGAGCACATGACTCATGCATTTGGACTTTGTTCCTACCTCTTGTCTCAGCTCTGAAGGTCCTTCACAGGAATGTTACCACCTTTCTTTCCCACCCAGCAGCTCTGCACGACGTTCTCCAGGAGTTCTGTCTTCCATGAGGACTTGCCTTCAGCAGCAGTGAACACTGCAGGTGCCAACAGCCAAGGCTTGGCTTGGTAACCCCAAGGAGCGGCGCACAGACTGTGCTCCTGGAGGACATCTCTCCCACCACATCTCCTCCCATACCTACACGTGGGGTCTTGTCTGAAAATCCTTTTCCCCAGGGGACTGGGGAAACCAGACCCATCAGCCAGTGATCAAGATACTTTACAAGGTCATTTGACTTTTAGCATCATGAAGGACTCTTTTGTTTTATACATCAGAGGCAAAGAGCATCCAAGAGGAGCAAGGCTCAGCAGAGCCTGTTGTGTAAATGTTGTGAGGATGGAGCAGGGCATAGCGAGGCCAAAAAGCTCTTTTGTTTTCAGCTGACCAGCGAGAACTGGATTTAGCTTTAAATGCACAGTTTAAGGTCAAAGCGAGGAGAAGCTCTGGACGTGTTTCCAAATGGTGCCCATGTAAACCCACAGATACTTCCCTGCTTCTTCCCAGATTTCCCCCAAAGCCACATTCATCAACATGACAGGCTCAGGGTTTGTAACAACAGGAGAAAAAAAGCAGGGAGGGATATTTTTTTTATCTCCTGGCTCTCATTTCAGAAGGTTTTCCTCCCCACCTCAGCATGGCTGACGGAGGCGGCATAAGTCAGCTGCAGTGAGCTGTAAATAACTGAGCTCCAGAGCGGTCACGTCTCTGTGCTTAGCAGCATCCATTTGTGAAGGCTATACAGAGCTGCTGAATAAATCACCTCCAAAACCTGACTATACCAAGGCTGACCTGCTTCCAAGAGCTCTCCTCTTGCATGCCCCCGGCGCTCCCATTCCCTTGGGAAAGATGGCATTGGGAGCTGCAGGAATGCAGTGGTCTTCTGGGAACATTGCACTGGAGCCATGCGGTACTTCCGAAGCCCCACTTGGTCTTTAGGTGCCACCTAGACACGGAGCAGCAGTTATGTCTGTCCTCCCATGCCTCCCAAGCCTGTGCACCCGTATAGCTGATGCCACTGCAAGCCATCCATAATTCATCGTTGCAGTGTGTGTGCATGCTGCCTCCTGCATGCAAAGACACCTTCTGCTAGAAGGAGGAACCATCCGATGGGGTGTTTATCTCAGCACGAGGACCTCCGTGACTGCTGATGAACACCCTTCCCTGCTGAGAGGAGCACTGATTGCCTCTTAAAACATGTAACTTGAAGGATCCTTAATTTGCCTCCTCACAGGGAACATCCGGAGAGCGGCGGTGAGGAAATGATTGGAAGGAAGGCTTCTTCAGGCATCCCACATCCTCTTGATTGCCCTGGGATTGGTGTCCTGGAGCGTCTCAGCAAACGTCTACTAGGGTTCAGCTTACTGTGGGTTAGCTGCAAAAACCCCAAATTGTCATGTCTTTCAGCAGAAAAAATGTGTTGGCCCTGAATTGTTGCAAAAACTATAGGAAGATGGACTTTCTTCTGTTGCATTTCTTACAGCTGGAGTCTGGGCCAAAAGCTCCGGGCTCACAGCTCCAGAGAACAACCTGGTGGACATCACCTCCTCTTCCTCCTCCTCTTGCCACTGCTGCAGAGCCTGCACACTTGCCATAGTGACAGTTCACCACCAGGAAAGCTGTGAGCTTTCTCTGCAAGAAAAGTTTTGCATTTCACATCACTGTCCCCTCTGCATAATTTTTTGGTCTCTGGCCATTTTCTCCTCAGTTTTCTGGGACTTCTTGGGCTTGTCTTGCAGCCAGCCCTATGGGGGAGGCGGAGGCAGGGAGGACCGCAGAGCCTGAGAACAGGTGAGTACTTCAAGCTGGCCTGGTACAGAAGGTCAAAGCTGTGCCCACGCTGATGGACGCCGTTCCCAGGCATCATGACAGAGCCTTTTTTTCAAGCCTTATTGCCCCAGCCCTCCGCCATTCAACCTCTGCGCACTGCCCATGACACACATCTGTTGGGAATAAATACATGGAGAGTTCAGGGCAGCAAGTCCCAAGTCAGTCTCATTTTTGGGGAGATCCCATTAAGATGGACTAACATGCCGTGTCCTTCTGGGCCTGCTGGGTTTCTCCAGATGCAGCCAGAACAGCCCCAAGCCATCAGCTACGTGGCTCCAGCAGATGAAGGCTTCTCACCCAGTGCCTGGACTGCACCCTCCATTTGCACTCTCATCCAAGAAAGAAGCCCTTGATGGAGGCTCTTACATAGGATGGGAACTGAAGGCACCCAAATCCGTGAACCTTTCACAGCGGAGGGGCTGCCAGAGCCGTGCAGCACGGCTGTAGCTCACTGCTGTTCAGCAAACAGGGGAGCCCGACTCCCCCAAGCCCTCAGCAACCCTTGATGGTGCTGGGTGAAGGATGAAACTATTTGACTATGCATGCAAAGTATTCACCAGACCATCCTGGCGATGGCTGGACCAGCAGGGGTTTTTTTTTGGTGGAAACCATTCAGGGCTTCATAGAAAAGAGCAGAAAATAGCCAGTTATTCATCTAAAAGCTTAGAGGTCACATTAAACCCCAAAAGACTGCAGATAATCACAAAGTGACGCTCACAGCAGGGCTGGCAATGAACAAGCCACACACAGCTAAACCCGAGCACCAGCAAAGCTCTGGGCTCGGAGAGCTTTATCCCAGTATCTTCTCCCAAATGCTGTGACCCCTTGTGTGAAATGATTAGCTCTCTCGACAAGCCCAAGATGAAAACAGTCTGTTTTCTTCTCCCTTTTGATGTGGTGGTTTTCTCTGTTTTATTGAGAACGAGCCTCATGGTTTGGACCTGGTTGCAAAATAAAACCCAACAAGAGCTGGAAATCTGGAGCTCATTTATCGAGCGTGCTTTGAGCCCTGCCTTTGCATTGTCCCCATCCAGCGGGATGAATCCTGCCCCAGCAGGTACAGACCTGTGAGATTAGACCAGACAAAGCCCAACCAGGCAGATGTGCTGCATGCTGCAAACCAGGTACTCACCACCCGTGAGCGATGCTGGGAAGTCGACGGTCACTTGTAGCTAACCCCAAACCTGATTTTGTCCCATTCTCTCATGGCCAATCCCCTGGCCGCCTCCGACACACAGCCATCCCAGCCCGGCCACTCGCCCTGGTGACAAATAACTCCAGTGGGAACCACGGCCCTGCAAGCCCACTGGAGGTACTGAATGGCTCAGGGAGAGCAAGTTTTGAGCAGCGAGATTTTGCAGGCACAGCCCTGGGAAGCCTTGAAAGCTGCTCTGTACATGGGGAGCACTTCTTCATTAGCTTTGGGCTGCCTCATTTTGCTTTTCAACCCTTCCCTTCATGTTGGGACACACATTTACAAACTAAGCCGGTCCTCACCAAGTGCATTTCTCAGCACATTTGCTTTCACTCAGTAGAACCACTGCTGATTAGTAACTCAAGATAATTAAGATCCAGTTTTCATCCTAAGCCTGGTGAGCATCTGGTACCTCCCCCAAAAGGGCTCAGGCACCCTTGGGAGCATCTCTGGGTCATGTCAGAGCGAGTCACCTCGCAGCAACCCGGTGCTCTGTGCTGATTGAAGCACAAAGCCAAGGGTAGGATCAGACCCAGCCCAAAACCTCTCACCCGGAACACCTGTGGGAGGGTGGGGAAAGAACACGGGGGCAGAAGATGAGTGTGAAAAACATCCTGGTTTGCAGCCAAAAAATTGAAAACTTGGGGGGAAGGTTTGCTTTGTTGACTTAAAGCCAACAAACGAGTCCCGCTGGAGACAGCAGATGGTTTTGTCGGGGACAGAGCAAGTGCTTCAGGACTGAAAAATAAACCCACCACTCCCCGCAGTGCTCACACATAAAGGGCTGGGCTGGGCTCACCATCCAAGGAGCACCTTCCGCACCAGGCTCTGAAGACCCCTATGGAGTACAGCTCCAGACAGTAGCTTAAAAACCAAACCGCTGTGTAACAGGAAGCTCAGATCTTGCACAAGAAACCTCAGGCCAAGAAACATGTGAGAGAGGGGAAGTCACCCATGCCAGCCGGGGAGAAGCAGGAGGAAAGGCAGAACTGCCCCTTCCAGCATCTGTGGCCCCGTAACCACCGGGAACGGTCCAGCACCGTCTGCTTAAAAATATACGCCTCCCACTGGGCCCGCTTCAGGCAGCTGCCAGCTCAGCGAAGACTTCAAAGCTTCCAAACACTCCCTTGGTTCACCACAAAAAAACAACGCTGGCACTTAGCAAACACATGACCCCGTCGGCTGGAGCTGGGGAACAGGCAAATGCAGATGTTGGTGTAGGACAGGGTGGCTGGCTCAATACTATTTATGTCTCTATGAGAGAAGAGGCAGCCATCTGCCAACCCTCTGCTTGCTGACAGCCTGGGATGGACCCCTGCAGTCAAATGAAACCTCCGAGCCCTGGCAGGGCTATTTCTATCCTGGTTTTGCATGGGAATGTGTTTTTAAAGCCTCTCCTCTCTGCCCAGCTGCGTCAGGCTGGGGGCACTGGCAACCACCCCGAGCTGCTGGGATCCAGCAGCGGCTCCTGGGGCTGTCAGGGCTGTGCCACAGCTTGGGAATGGCCAGATGGGTGGAGGTGATCTTTGGGGAGACAGAGACCCATCCCCTTCTCAAGCAGCCTGCCCAAGCTCCACCACCAGCGCAGGATCATCCCATCCCATCCCATCCCATCCCTATCACCTCCTGTGAAGGCTGAGCCTAACTTCTCCCCAGACAGCTCCTCTGGTCCCCTCTTCCCTTCCCAGCTTGTCAGTATTTCATCTCCAGCATCTTTCCCTCTCGCTACCAGCCCCCGGCAGAGGAACATCTGTGGAGGCTTTCAGTATTTCCTTCCTGGTGGTTTCCAAGCCCTGGTTAGAGAAGCATTGTGTTACAGCTCAGGACACCTCTTCCTCCCAAGCCCAGCACACACGGTGGGAGGAGAGTGCGGGGCACAGTGCTCTCCCTGGGCATAGCTCCCTGCCCATGGCACTCTCCTGCCCTAAGTGCCAGCTTTTAACTCAAGGCAGCTCCCTTGCCTCAACTGCAGGCAAGAACTAGCATCTTGGCCTTTTCTGTAAAGCAGCTGGAGATGCAGAAAAGCCATTATTGTTATTTAACAGACAGAAAAGAAACCCACAGCCACCTACCCACCAGGCCTGCAGCTGCCAGAACTACTCTGCGACCACCTCTGACAAAATAAATTTGGCCAAGGAAAATGGGTGATATGTAGCACTTAAAGCATCTCAAAAACTATCTATTAATGTACGATTGGATAAGCTGCTACAGCTCTCACCACAGCAAAGCACCAGGCTCCCCACATCCAGTTTGGAGACCTCAAAAATATGTGGTGGTTGTTCAAAGCTCTCGCAGAGATGCTCCTATTTCCCATAGGGATGCAGGTGCTTGGCAGGCAAAGGGCAAGCCCATGGGGAGAGCTTGTCCCCCACGTTGACAACCCACTGGCAGGCAGCTGCTGTCAGGCTCAAGGACAGTCAGGACAAGGACGGACTCACTGGTCACCCAAAGCAGTCACCCACCATCTTGTTTAATGTGAGAAGGGCATTTCTCATCCTGGCAGCATTAATTCAGAGAGTTGCTCTGTCCCAAACGTGCTCCCTGATGCTTCTGGAGCATCCTCAGGTCCCAAAGCCAGGCACCCTCTGCCTCCCCTTGCCTGCTGCACGCTCATTCACTTGGCTTGTTATGACATTGTGCCTTAATCCGCAGGATTTCCCACCCCAACCTGTAACCATTCAGGATATAAATTAAGAAGGAATTCAAGGGATTCAGGGCTTTTCACGTGCTGAAAGGGAGTGGGGATTTTTCAGCATGCCCCCAGGTCAACTGCGCAGGGAGGATTTTGGAGGCAGAGCAGATGCTGGGAGGTGGGGGGAACATTTGCCCATCTCTCAGCACCCGTGAAGGCTGATCCCAGAATGTCTTGAACATGCTGCCACCACTCCTTTTGAAGAACAGAAGGAGCATCATCCCCCCTCCCTGCCTCCCCTCCACCCCGAGGGGCTGCAGATGGAGCAGCAGAAGGAAACTACCCAGCTCTTACTTGAACAGAGTGGTCTGTAAGCACAGCATGGATGTGGTTACAAAGCATGGCCGGAGCTCCCCAGCGAGGTCTGCAGGTGGAGGGCTTGCCCCGTATTTTACCTGTTCGACAGCTTCACTGCCATGAAGCCGCAAAAGCTTTCAAAGGACTTGAGGACTCGGGAAGCTTGAATGGGAGGTAAGTCGCTCAGGCTGGGGGGAGAAAAAAAGCCTCACAGCAGGGAAAAGCCGTGAAATGAAAAGAAAGAGAGCTGGGAAACCTCCGTTATAGGAAATCAGGTACTCCCCTGAAAAACATGCATGTGGTTGTGGCTTTGCTCACGCTGCTTTGGGGAGTGAGCTGCAGGCACTGCAGGCCCAGGGCCGAGCAGGCCCCCCTGCAGGCTCCCCAGGTCTCTGCGTTGCATCTCCCTCCGTCCTGGCTTGCTCACGAAACAGCCTCCCCCAACCTCGAATAAATAATTCCCAGCCAATTCCATTAAACCCCAGCAAAATCAGACCTCTATGCCAAATACACACTGCGGCAAGAGGTGCCGTGGCATAAGTGCCATGGCAGGGCATAAGCAGCAGCAAGGGGCAGTGTAAAACCCTGCTGGCCCGGGAGACAGCAGATACCCGAGTGCAGAATCAGTAGAGAAAATGGGTCCCTGCTCGGCCAGGCTGGGGACAGTCCCCTCTTGGGGACCTGGCCACATGGGAAGCTCAGGCGGCAGATGCCCTCTAAAGAAGCCAAAGGCTTCCACATCATCAGGAACAAAGTGCAACATGTGGAGGGTCTGAAGAGCATGCTGCAGTCCTGCCAGTGCCATCCCACCACCGCTTCCAGGGAAGCATCCCCAGAAGTCCCATTTCTGGGGGTATGTGGCCCGGATGAGCGCAGGGGCAGAACCAGTGTGTCTTGCACAAGCCAGGCAGGAGTGTGATGATGCTCCAGAAACACTTCTAGGGATAAACATCACCAGACATGAAGATTTACTTACGGTAAAAGGCAGTAACAGGAGAAGGTCAAACGGAAACAAGCGGATCGCAAATAAGCATCGGCTCCAGCTCAGCTGCACACCAGCAGCCGGACACGGCTCTGGGCACGGGCACCAGCCCAGTGACCGCAGCAGCCCCGTCCCAGCACGCTGCATTTCCCAGTCCCCTCACCAAACCTGCATACAGGGCACGCAGCACCAAAGCGCTGCCACTGGCTCCATCCCCACCTATTTTTCGGCAGCCTGATGACCTTTCAATAAACACACCATCTACGACTCACTCTGAAGCAGTACAGGCACCACAGTTTTACCAAAGCACATTGCACTCGAGCACTCCAATTGCTTTCCCTTGGCCGTGGCAAGAGGTGAGCAGAGCAGCCCCTGTCCCCGCATGCTGGAGCCAGCACCCAGACCCTGCCACCCCCCGCAGGGAGCGGGGCTGTGGTACGCTCTGCTGTGCCCATCAGCTCCATAGCTAGGTCCCTAATTATGGCCGCTTTGTGAGCAGCAGGCTAACGAAGCTGGCTGGTACACAGGGGAGTCCTTTGCCTTCAATGTCACTGCCCAGCATGACACCTCCTCACAAGTCCTGGCTCTCGCTGCCTGCCAAAGGGGCCACATAATAACAAAGATTTCCCTGCCCGTCCCCTCTGCACCAGCTTCAGGCCAAGGGACACAGCCTGAAGCATGTTTTGGAGATGCCCGCCCTTCTCCCCAGGCACCGGGGGGTGCTGCTGCCAGAGACAGGGCCCCCTGCGCCCGGGATGGCAGCTCTGTAGGGAGGAAATAATTTGGAAGACTGAGATGAAAACCACCAGGGCCTTCAGCCTGTTCACGTGGGATTTCACCTGCCGGCCTCTGCCGATAACCCTCCTGCCCAGCGTCTGCACGGCACAGCTCCTGCCTTGCCATCCCCCCACCCATGGGTGACCTGTGCCGCCCTGCCTCTGCTCCCCGCAGCTCACAGCCTGGCCTGAGTGGGAACCCCGACCACCAGTTAACAAAAATATCATCAAATCCACTGGTTGAAATTGTCCTGCCTCATCAGCTTAATATGGTACTTCTTTAAAAATATAATAAAAAAAAAAAAAAAGAAAGAAAAAAGCCCCCAAATAAGCACTGCTTTCAGGCAGCTGGCTCCTACCTCAACTTCAACCAATAATTCACTGACAGTTATTTTTACACAGTTTATTTTGTGCTGTCTTGTAATGCTTGGGATAACTATAAAATGACAGCAAAAACTCAAACGCCCCCAGCCCAGCAAAAACCTAAATGACTACAAATCATCAAAGTATCAGCTCGATGGATAAATCCCTTCCTTCGCAGGCACAACAGGATGCCAAAATTAAAAGCTCAGAAATCCTTTTGGGTATCACGATTATGTTCAGCTGTATACAAAATATCTCATTACATCTCATTAGCACTGGCTGGGAAAAAAACCCCAACCCTATCTATTTATTTTGTTTTGTGTAATAAAACGAAGGTGAGTAACTGTTCCAGGAGCAGGGTCCCACTGGTGCAAGTCCCCCTTTTCTACATCGAGTTAATAAATCAGATTAAAGGCATTTAAGTTCTGCATGGAAAGGACAAGTCCAGTTCTAAACAGGAAAGTGATTAGTTTTCTGAGGATTTGAGGATTTTAAGAAACATGGAAATACTTTGGGATACTGTAAGGCTTCCAAAGTACTAAATCACTACACGATACAGCAACTCACAAACGTTATCAGGTGATTGCCTCAAGAAGCCCACAGAAAACAGGTTCCTCAGCCCCTCGGCCGTGCTCAGATGCTCGGGTAGCAGAGATACTGCTGCACTATGTCATACCTTTTCCAAGTTCAGTATTTTCTGGAGCACCTACAACGCAACAGCCAACCCCTCCCCACCGAAGGCTAATTTAACATCATTCTGATACAGGTTTCCACAAACTGGCTCCCGGAAGATGCAGGATATTTGACCGAAATTATAATGCAAAATAAATGCCGGTACTTTGCAACCCACAGCCCAGTACAGGACAGTCCTGCTTAGTTGGTTCACAAGGGGTTTGCTTTTTGCCATCTAGTATTGCTGTTAAATAATATTAGCTACTAAATACACTGAAATAGGCTGTTCAAAAAGCCAGGACCCTGGTCCAGTTTCTCTCCTCGCCTCAGTTTCCCAAACATATTAGCATGTGTTACAGCAAGTCCTTGTTACCCACTAGCAGCTGCCAAGCACACTTCCAGGAACAGGACTTACCTTACACGTCCCTAGGCTTGATTCTGCACAGGGCAGAATGACAAATACTTTTCTTTCCCCCAAAAAATTCATTTAGTAAGTAAAATAAAATCAAAACCAGCTGAGAAGGGAGGAGGGAGAAAGGAAATCAAAACCCAGACATGCTGAAAACCAACTGCTGGCTGACTGCAAATCAGGAGAGGGAAAAATCTGCCATGAGCAGTTAGTTATAAAGATAATTACATCCTTAGTGAATAGCAGGGTCTTTTTAAAAATAATTTGCCTTGATTAAATTAATGAAGCAAAACCGCAGGTTTTAGACATGCACTGGAGATGCGGGGCAGTACAGCCCTGACTTCACTGGCCTCACCCATCCCTAGTTTAAATCAGTCTGGCTATTACCACCACCAAATACCCACTCGCTGACCTAAAAGAGCTGAACCAGGGATCCCCGTTTAATTCTGCACATCAGTATTTTACAAACAGCCCGCACAGCTGGCAGCGGCTGCCAAGGGCTGAAGGGATGCTGCTCCCCAGAACCAGCTGCATCTCTCCTGCCTACCAGGGGAGGACAGTGGTTTCCAGCATCGTCATCCCAACACCTTAACCCAGCATTAGACCCGTGATTCCGAGTTATTTTTAAAACACCAACAAAACACGGGATGCCAAAAGAGGCCACATGTCGGCTCGGTCCCAAAGCTGGTCTCGCTGCAGAAAGTCAGGGAGAAACGAGTGGCCACCATGCTCAAGATCTCAAGAATGTGCTAAAGGCAAATGCGCTCTTCTCCCACCCCCGAGACTATTTTTTTCCTTCAGCTATTTCAGTTGACTGAGACTATAATAAGAACAGGGAAACTAACACCAAGGTTAAAAGTGCCAGGCATCAGCCTGGAGACAACACGCTTCGATCCTGCTGGTTCAGGTTTCAAACGCGGATTATTCTGGTCTGGCGCATGGGACTACGGACCATTTTACTCAACTACCTACAAGATAAAAAAGTCAGCTCCCAGGCAAATGTTATTTACCCAAACAGACTGCCTATAAAAAAAGCACATAATAAACATAAAAACTAATTAGGGAGAAAACCAAAACAAACAGCTGCACACTCTTGTTGGTGTTCCTCACAGGCTGCAAAGAACAGTGGTAGCTTGACGAAATACTTTTGATATACAGTTTCCAGATTAAAATCTGTTGCTGAGCCACGTGAGCAACCCGGGAATAATATATTTTCTTTTTTAAGAGAGTTTTATCCATGTGGTTTTTTTCCTTCCAGCTGAATAACACACACAGATAGCACTTCTTTGCAACTCACCCACACAGAGTGCTGCTGTTTTCCCAACAAACGTTACCTAAATGATACGGGGAAGCCCAGAGGGATTGTATCCCGCCCTTGGCTGAAATCCGGTGCTGCTGGAGGGTTTCACCCAGGCTGCTGCCCATTTCCCAGTGCAGAGCCCCACCGGGATGCTTTTCTGAGGTGTCGGGCTGTGGTTTTAAATCCTCAAAAGCTCAAGTTGTAGAAGTGCAGAGACAAAAGGAGTGAAACTGTGAAGCAGGTTCATTACTGGATTTGCTGACTAAAGGCAGCAAGCTCGTAGGCAGCATCCACAGCAATGCAGCAGCAGAGCAACGGCACCCCGGGCTCAAGATGCCCTTGTACTCCCCTAGCCACGGCAGGAATTTGCCCAGCAACCCTGGCCATGTTTTTGCTTTAGGAGACAAAGAGGTATTTAGCTATTTGACCAAGTCGGAACACCCTACATATCCCTCTACAAAGCAGCTTTTAATGCTTCTCTCCCTCGACCCCCATGCTGCCCCGTGGTGTTTTCAGTCCTTGCTCAGTGCATGGCGTGTGCCAGCAAGGGCTGCGACCACAGCCGTCACCTTGGGGCCAAACCCTCCCCCCAGTGTGCCCACTAATACCGACAGAGCCAGACTTTACAGCCTGGTAGGGAGGCAGAAGGGACGTGCGAGTGCAGAGTAGTAACTCTGGATTTCCACCCGCAGGTTTCCAAGACCTCCCTCAACTCTGTAATGACCTCATATCGATTTCCAGCCCTATGAAAACACGAAGGATGCCAACCCCATTTTTAGCAATTATGAAGTCTCTAATTTCATTCCAGGACATGGCATTTATATTTTCATTACACGCAACCTCCAGGGTCATTATAAATATGAGATTACAGTGTTGGTGCTTAACGGCTGCTTAATTCAACAGCATTTCAGAGTTAATAAATGCAATTCAATTTCTCAAAGCCAAGTGGTTTCCTGACTGGATAACACAGCCTGCGTGCAGCCTACCAAACCCATACGCCACCAGTTTCTATAGGAATAGAGCTGGCATATATGGGAGTGGTACATGAAATTACACAGTGGAAGTAATTTATTTTTCACTACTCACATGCTTTTCTTTTAATGTAGAGGAAGCCTCAAGTCCTCTCCATCTCAGAGATGCTCTGAAAGGGAGGAGGAACGTTTGACTTTATCGTCAGGGATTTATAACATGACATACTCTAAATATTTAGGAGGATTTCCCCAAAGAAGCAGTAGCCTTCAATTAGTCTTTAAAGCAAGACTAAGTATTTTTCTAAAAGAGGCGCCCGAGCTCAAATCACACGCAGGCATTACTGAGTGTGCTTTGGGGTGAGGGAAGGCACAAATCACCCTAACGCTCTGCAAAATTTTGCGGTAGAGGTGCAGCTGCCAATCTCACAGAGCTGCTCCTGCTGACAGGCAGAGGGTTCCCTTTCTCATTACTTTTAGTGTTAATCTTTTCTTATTACTATTATTTTTGAGTCCAGGAAATTCAGGTGATGAGCCTGCAATGCACTGATTGATGGTACCGTGGTGTAGGGTATAGTGGTTTTAGGATAGGTTACAGGGCAAAGGGAACATACAGGCACCCAAGCACATACAGAAAACCCAAAGCATCTCCTCTCTCTGCCACCTCTTTTCCCAGAGGCATCTTGGACCAAAGTCACATTGTTCATACATACAGTTAAGTCAAATTTAAGGCGCTCTGAACAACTCCAAAGGTTTCAAGTTGCTACCTTTTCTCCCAACTCCGGCGGTCCCAGCAGCTGAAGAGAAGATACAAAGGCACTTGGAATTTCCTACTTTCCAGGACAGATCATAAATAGTGCCAATAACTGTTGTGCTTTTGAAGAAAGCATCATTTTCTGTAGAATATGCAAATGCCATGCTATACAACACAGGCAGAAGATGCAAGGAATCAATATGATACTAATGTTTTACTGGCCTTATTTACAATTCTCTCTAATCTCTTTCAATAATAGAGCTACCTAACCCCAAAGAAATCAAAGCAGCATAGCACAGCACTGCATGCAACCAGAAACAGGTACAGGAACGGACAGCAGACACCGGTGAGAGGAAAATCCATCCCTGTGGGATCTCCAGCCGCCTTGCTAGCATGTTTCAGAGAGGCAGCACAGCTCCGAAAGCAGCAGCACCGGGCATCACCCAGCCCTTCTCGTGCCAGCCAGCATCCATGGGTACGCACGCAGGGGCACGGGAGGGATGCTACTGGCACATCCCTGCACCACCTCCGTCAAGCTGTGCAGCAGAAGTGCCATCAATGTGAGCCCACCTCCTTGCAAACCTGCGTGGCTTTCAGCACAAATAACAGGGTTTGCCTGTTAACTCTCAGCTGCACGACCTTGACCTGGCTCCCGAGCCACAGTTCCACTTCATCCATCATCACCAGCAATAATGAGTCTCCTTGTGAAATGCAGCCCTCAGGTAACCCCTTAAACACCAAAATAAGGCTGCAGCGCAGAGTGTGGTTCTAACCATCGCTACTCGCAGTTAGACCCAGCAGAAGCGTGGCTTGTTCCCTCCTCTCTGAGCAGCCTCTGCAGGGAACCACAGCCGAAAACCAGAAAAAGCCTAGTTTTACCTCTAATGGAAGTGGTTACCTTGGGATACTGCTGGATCTCAGGCTTGCTGAGTAAGACTGGGATAATTTTTAGGCAGCTGATACCCTGACCATCACTGCACATTGACTCTGCAGCCAGTTGCAATGTTACTTGAAGCTTGAGCTTTATGAGAAAGGCTTTTCCTGCATAGGAAGAGAGCTCAGCTGCTCAGGCCAAGATCCGGACCCCGACCTCAGTACAGCCGGAGGGTTATGATGACAAGGAGAGGATCTGTGTCATCCTCTCGTGGCCTGGACCACACTCAAATCTGCGAGTCAACAGCCTTGAGCTGCCAGGGAAAGCTCTCCAGTCAGGCAGGACACTCGCACAGCTTTAGGCCAGGGGCTCAGGCCCCCCCCACTTGCAGAGGGGTGGTCACAAGGCAGGGAGGGTGCTCCCAACGGGCAGCAGAAGTTGCTGCACTCTGACTTGATGCAGAAATGACCAACTCAACAAAGGCATGACAAAGCAGTACCAGCCTTAACTTTGCTCCCCCTGTTCTATTTTAGATGCCATCCAGGCATCTCGCACCGTATCTCTGTCTTCTGAAACAGAAAGATGGCCTCCCCAGACCACTTCTGCATCCTGTTGGGGGCTGCAGCAGCAGACCGCAGCTAAACGCAGTGAGAAGGAGCTGGGACGGTACCAGGCGCTGAGCCCCCGAGCTCAGGGTGAGCTGCCTACAGAGACAGACACATCTCCACAACACAGCTCTGGGGAGGAGAGCACCAGAAAGCACCACTCAGGACTCATCGTTCATAAAGCTCTCAACAATTTGCAAGGGAAGGAGCTTTAGCGACAAAGGAAGCTGTCTGATAGCATGTCCCAAGGCAGTGGCAGGGCTCATGAGCTAGCAGTAAAAATACCAACATGTGGCCATAAAACTCGCCCTCACTGCCTGCTGCCTGGCCAAAGATGTTCTGCAACGGTGCGTGGCACGATTTACAGGAACAGAGGCGATGCGTCCCCTGTGAGCGTTAAGACCTGGTGCTGAGCAGAAGCACTCGGGGTTTGTCTGCTGCCTCAGTGTTCACGTTAGCAAGATCCTGGCACACCTATTAGCAAAGCTTTCCCCCTCCTTTTATCTTACCCTTTAAAAAAAATAAGTATTTTCATTTTAAAATACCTACTTCCTCAGAAGCATCAGCAACCTCAAAATTCATGGCTCCACTGTGACTGCTGGGCTCTCTCAGTCGTCACTCGCAGTTTCAGTGCAGCCCTGGTTATGTGCGGGGCCGCAGAGCAGGAAGACGCAAACAGGGGAGGGGGTTGGTCGTTTTAGTGTTTTTCGTTTTTTTTTTTTTAAAGTAGTGCAGAACGTGCTCAAAAAAGAAAATCGCAGGAGGAGGATGCAGCAAAAAACAAATACATCTACCACTCAACATCATGATTAGCTGTCACCGGTTAAGTGGCTTGCACAGAGGCAGATGTCCTGCTGTGACCAAGCCTACTGGAGATGAAGAACAGCAGCCTGGAGTATCCCCAGCTCCTATCCCCTTTGCTTTCTGAAGTTGCAGTGTCCAAACCAAGAGAAGGAAGGGGCAGGAAAAGGGCAAAGGGACTGGAAAAACAAGAGCTGAAAGAAATCCTAACAAGGCAGGAATCAGTGCTCACTGGCAGCAAAATCCGCCTGGGGTTTCTGTGCGAGACTGCTCCCACCTCAGCCCGGGACCCGCAGCCTTGCCTGCAACCAGCACGGAGAGCGCTCCTTGTGTAACGGCACAGCCCTCTCCTCCCCGTGAAGAACCGCCAGCGAAAGAGTAGTAAATAGTTAATGACACGGTACAGATAAGACCGTTACGTGCAGCAGAGCTCAATGTATTATTCACCAGGTTTTGGAGGAGAAAACCGGCACAGGAGAAAGAAGGGAAAAGAAATCTACGCTTCCTCAGAGAGCACTTTGATTTCACGGAAGATCAGCTTTAGGATGGGGGTGCGCGGTTTCCCTTTTAAGCAACCTTAAATAGCACACTTGTTCCAGAGTACCCATCCGTGAGCCTCCCGAGCTTGCTGCTGCCGGCACACGGGTTACAAGCCTGCGCAAGTCCCTACCTGTTGCATGTGAAATGCCAGGCGCATCCAAGAAACCACAGCACGCTGCAGCCTGTGAAAATCATCAGGCAACACGAGCATTTCTAACCTGATTTTAAGTCAAGCATCCGCAAAACCCAGGACATCTGACCTCAGCTTAGAAATGCCTGCTTGAACGAGCGCTTCTGGCTGCCTCTCCCTGTGGCTCAGAAATAGGAAAAGAGAGACTCCTAAAGCAATCTCTTCGTAATTAATTTCTACTTTTGAAGCAAGTGGCAGAGGACGTCTCCCGGCGCCCGCACGCCTCGATAAATCTCACCTGCCAAGTAGGAAACCCCACGGCGAGCAGGCTGCGTGCAGCAGCAGCGCTGCCGGAGCCCTTCGCAGCCCGCGGCAGATGCTGTATCGCGCCCCGGCGCTCGGAGCGGCCCCTGACCGGCCCCGGCAGGCAGCCGGCGCTGCCGCAAGCCCCTTCCCCGCTCCCGGCCCCGCTCCCGCCGGGAAGGCGCAGGACCCCCCGCAACCGCCCCGGGGCTGCCCGGGGGGCTTCTCCCGGCACCAGCGCGCCTGCCGCGCCCGGCACCGGCGGGGGGCAGCGGCCGCCGGGTCCGGCACTTACCCAGCACGAAGCAGAGGAAGCGCCGCGGGAGCAGGGCCATGGCCGCCGCCACGCCGCGCCCCCAGCCCGGCCGCCCCACGGCACGGAGCGGCACGGAGCGGCCCGGCGGGCCGGATCCTCCCCCGCGCCCCGCTGCGCTCCCGGGGCCGCCGGAGGCGGGTGCTCGGCGCGGGGGCGGGCCCACCGGCACACACCGCCCCAGCCCCGGCCCCGGCCGCACCTGCCCCGGCCCCGGCCGCCCCGCCCCGCGCGGCTGCCGGCTCCTCGCCCCGGGGCCGGCGGGCAGCGGGGCCGCAGGCACCCCGCAGCCTCCTCCCGCCGCAGACACTTGGCTCCAGCCTGAGGCTAAAGATCCCGCCTGCCGTCTTTCTACAGAGGATGCAATGCGATTTTAGGGGGGAAAACAAGTGTTTTGTGGGTGTATTTGTTTGGGGTTTTTTTCACCGAGAGCAAAATCATTGCGGAGCGAGCACAGCTCCACCTGCAGCTGGTCACCGAGTGTGCCCGATGCACGGGCGAGCGCCCGCTTGGGCTGCTCGGGAGCGGGACAGCCCCCCGGGAGCGGGACGGACAGGCCCCCGGGAGCAGGTGAGGGCTCCAGCTGCACGGTGGGCACTGCCCTGAAAGCTGGTCTCCCTGTGAAGGGGTGAGCTCACAAGGCACAAGAACACCCGAACGAACACCACAGGTGCCAACTTGAGTGTTTCACATCATACACGTTTCTGCCTTCCCAACAGAAACAGAACAGCTTGCATGCCAGAAAGCCAGTTCTATCCTAAACTATTAATAACACCCGCCTAATTACAGAGTCTGGGGAAAGGAAACTGCGGTGTTTGCCACTAATAATGTGGTACAGCAAGGCCTGCCCCTGCTTTCATCTTGATAGGAGGCCCCATGTGCAGCTTCAGGTCCAAGCTTGAGCACTGGCTGTCGGAGGCAAGGCTGGCGCTCTGAGAGCGTGACCTGCGGCAGTTCTGCTAAGAGGAGTAGGAACAGATGAGATCAGAAAACAGCACAACACGGGCACAACTTTCTGAAGAAGGAATTTTAACCTTTATTCACAAGTAAGGCTGCTATTTTCAGCAGCAAATGCAGCCAGGATGTAGAACAAAGTACAACAAAAATACAAAGATGGACAACAACAATATACTGTCTTGTTGTGCAATATCGGAGCATAAGCCTGTCCACATCAATCAAGGATAATTCTCCTCACCCCCTGACCAGACATGTATACCTAAGCTGCCTTCCCTTTGTTTACCAGAAGAGGATTTAAAATCTAGACCTCTTCTGTATGGTAATGACACAGGCAAATGTGAAAGACTGGATACTTGCAGCTTTCCTCCTGCTGCCCCTGTATCAACCCAAACCAAAAGTCTTGGGGAATGTGTGCTTCCCACTATACCAGGCACTGGGACACAAAAAAATAAATAAAAAAAAAAGGATTCAGAAGCCCATCCTCTGCTTGCACCAACAGAAGTGGAATATGACAAAAGAAAATGCCATGCACTGAAAAAAAATAATAAATTCAAATCCAGGCTTCAACCTGAAGGAACCACTGGCTGCATCGCTGCTCTGCAGCATGCAACACAATTCCGAGTCAAAAATGGACATGAGAGAACTCTGCTGCAGCATGGATTGTGTAACCGTGTCCACCAGCGCTGCCAGCTCTGAAGCCTGGTTTTCTAAAATGAAGCCCTTGCTGCCTCCCTGGTATTCAAGGGATACATGAAATTTCTACAGACTATTCAGAATCAGATTATCTGGAAAAGCAGAAGCTTGCTGGCTGTTTATGAACATCTTAGCGGTTACCGCCATGCCTAAAATCAAGTGGCACGCAAGAACCAACAGTTGTGTACTTCAGCCTAGAAAACCCTGCCCGTATTACAGAAGTCTTGCTTGGCTGAAGTGTGATCTTTCTACCTTAGAGAAAACCACTGACATGCTTGAACCAACTATGAGGAACAACAAAACTGGGAAAAATCATATAATACCTACCTAAACAGAAGAACATCTCAAACTGACCTTCAGGTTATATTCTTTTGGATAAGACTGCCTATCATACAGCGACACTACCTGAGTTTTCATTAAGATCCGCAGAAATAATTCCAACAAGAAACACAGTATGATCCCGGAACAAGCAGAATTTTCAAAAGTCTTCCAAAAGGAGATGATCAATTCCTCAAAATTTAGGAAGCCATCTACTTAAAAACAAACACATACACACACACACACAAAAAAGCAGTAGGTAAGTTTTACGTGTACATGCTCAAGCTGAAACAAAAGGAACATCAGCAGTTTTAGTACCCCAGAAAACCACTCCAGAAGCTATAACAATTTTGTTCTGTACTGCAGAAGTACACAGAAGACTGAGGTTTCCTATCTTCAAGAACCACATGAAAGAAATTACTACAATAAAACAAAACACATAAACTTTGTGGGGGAAAAAAAAAAGGAACACCAGATATTATTTGCTGATTAATTCAATTAATTCAAAATTAAGTTATCAAATCCTCATTTAGGAGTACATAGGGTCTATGCATTTCTGTATGTTTCTCAAAGCCCGGTTAGTTATGCTTTGGTAAGACCCATCTCCACTGGCCTGTTTTTAAATTGTTACTATGCAGATTATTAATTTCACAGAAAGCTTCCAAGCATGGACATTTGGTACTAATAAAATCTAAGGAAACAGCCGTTTTTAATGCTGCACTGAATAACTTTTATAGCATCACAATTCCCGTTAACTGCTGCCTACCGTTAGGCTTAGAAAAGAGAAAAAGGTTAAGCACACTGTTTGTATGACAACTGCTCACTAATGAGAATAAAAGGACTTCAGTCCAAAATCTAACTTCCCATTTCTAATGAATTTACTCCTTCGAAACTAACAAATATACAAGATCTATAAACATTCAGACGTCCAACTCCAGGCTAAGTCAGCCAAAGAAAAAAGCAAGATTATATCGTGCTGTACTTCAAAGCTGAATTTAAGTCATTATACATTAAATACTATGTAATACAGTTTGATGTAAAAGGGTTATCTGTACAACTGTGGACATTTCATCAGCTTGCAAGAACACAAGGCTCCAAGGTGGTATTTCTCCTTGGACACTTACCCTTCAGGGAAGTCTAAAGCTATACACATACCAGCAGGAGTACAGATAAGCTTTTAGCAGAATCATCTTTTCTTAAATATATCACGTACTTATTTCTTACTATGGAAAGATGAGAATTCTTTTTCCCCGTTACTTAGTAGCGACTTGGCTATTTCACAGCTCCCTTATGATGAAAGTAAAAATTTTTATAGGTCATCATCTCTTTAGCAAAGCAACAGAAAAAAAAATACTATCATAGGAACAGTTAGAACTGTAAAGCCCATGCACCATTGAAAAAAAATAAAAATCAATTGACAGGGAAAGCATAACATGTTTGAGGCTGCTAAAAACCTTACTAATTGAAACTACTTTTAAGTGTAAGGTTGGTTTTTTTTTTTTTTTTAAATGAGTATACGTCCATATCTGCAGTCCTGAGGAAATCAGTCAGTAGATTAATACAAAGACTTTTCTTTATTAAATTGTATATTGACTCATAAAGGCATCTGTAAAAGCTCAGAGGGCAGTGAAATGCCAAACGACACTAATCCTTTCAAAAGGAACTCGGCCAAACATGCATATCGCTTGAGACTCGCTCGTGCTCTTCATTCCTATGGGAGGTATAGTCTCACGCTGTATGTGAAGTCCCATCCTTTGTCTCCATGTATTTAATGCCATCTACAGTCAAGACTTTCTGAAGGACTTTCCTGGTCACTGATGTTCCTTCCCAGAGCAGGACTGAGACGGATGACCTATAAGCATCTATTTGTATGTTTCATGTACCCATGGAAGCTTTTCTAGCCCAGGCTTCTGCTTTGCCTTTCTGGGCAGAATCACTCTGCTTCTATGACAGTCTGAGTACGTAACGCACAGCAGTTCTGTCCAGGGTAAGGCTGTGTTACAGTTTACTCGTGCAAGACGGTAACATCTGCCTTGGCACCTGACCGGGAGAGTTTAGTCTGATAACCAACACTCAATGGGTGGGAAAGACACCTGGATAAGTAAAACTATTGGCACAAATACTACTCATCTTGGAAGAGGTGGCTTCAGTTAAAGCCAAACTGACTTCTGGACAACCTTGAAACTGAAGCTCTGAGAGCAAAATCAGAGCATTAAGAATTTGGTGCAGTTTTGGGAAGAAACACTACAGAAGAATAAATACCATACAGATTGTTTGTGGGCAAAAGCAAAGCTGGAGCATTGCTTTGCTAAGAACATACTAAGAACAGTGCGGGAAACAGAGTAGTCACACTGCTAACAGCAAAGCAAGCAGAATACCAAGCTTAGCAGGAGATTGAAATAAACACCAACTCAAGGAAGTCTCCTACAGGAGAATATATATATATTCACACCCCTGGAATTCTGGGCTGTGGTTTTAGCATTTTTAGCATGTTCAGTTTGTTGCAGTGTCCAGTGCCGTGTCACCACACAAGATGTCCTTTAACGCAAAAAACCTAAAAGACATACAGCCCTGCTCTGTTATACTTCTAGTCCAGAATTGCATTTCATGCATCAAATAAAAATCATCAATTTTTAAACCAAAAATGAGCCTATGCTGGGATTTCTCTATGACATGATACGCAAGGACTGGCCATTAGATGTCACCGTTGTACAGAAGATGCAAGACACTGTCTCCACTAAGTTAATGAGTCCAGCAGTGCATGGCCAGCAAGCCAGTCTGTTTACAGATGTTCCACAAAACAGCGAACAATCCTTAGAAACCATTGTTTAAGTGGATCTGTTCAGAGCTTTATACCAAGTTACTTACTAATCTAGTCAGGCTATACAGCTACACACTTTCAAGTAGTTTTAGTTCAACACATTTCTGTAGGCTAGAATACTCACTTATTTACATTGTTTTTCCCACCCACAAGTGGGTGTCGATTTCCTTAGAATGACAGAGGTCCTTTCCACAATAGAACTGATGGACAAGCCACTTAGGATACCTTTGTTGTTCTTCCTCACCTCCAGCAGAGCACTCACGATTTTGGCTCTGTATAAGTAAAAGAAGTAACTGTCTACATCACATTTTGTGCAACACATTTAGCACTTAGTTACTATGGATATTGGATCCATTACAAATCAGGGCAGAAATTAAAACCAAATACTCTCACCTACTAGCCTCTGGATGAATTTCTTGAAGCCTCCTCAATAATTTGGTAAAGCTGCTTGAGTTCACTGCATCAGGAGAAATGAAATCATTGTATGCATTGGTGGAGAAAGGAGCAGATGTTTTCTGCAGGAATTTTTCTCCAGTATCCTAGAATCGCATCAAAATAAGCAAAAAGTGAATGGGTTAAGTATTGTACAATGAATACAACATATCTTTGCCACTAAATAAATATTCCTGTTACAGAAACAGAAAAAATGACAAATACAGATTTAGATCAGTAAGTTATTCTAATACAACCAGTCATATTATCCAATCTGTAAATCACAAATAAAATGACTATATGCATTTATGTGTAACTGACATTTCTGCTACTTTAAATTAGATCAATTTGCATTTTCCAGAGGACTAGCATGCTTAAAGTTAAATCCCCAGTAGTACTGTATCTATCATTTGAGAGAGCAACACCAGCAATCCAGCAGTCACCAACTTTGCCTTATCCTCCAACAACCAATATAAGGAAATATAAAGTACTGTATTTACACATAGATGTTTTAGATTTATATTGAAAAACCCAAGAGTTTCCCCTCCAGTATCCCAAAATCCTCCTTGTGTAAAATCACCAGATGTCATATATATATATATATATATATATAAAAAAAAAAAAAAAAGTGTTTTAAGTGGAAGCTCAAAAGAGAAGAAAAGCAAGATGAAAAACATCTAGTGCAAATGGCCAGGTTCCCAACTGGCTTAGGATTAAGAAAAAACAGATGTGAGTATCACAATTCGATACAGGGGCAAATGAATAGTGCTCTCACCCTTCTGCAGCATGCCAGAAATTTATTACTGACACATAATGTGTTTTCATATCCTAATATCACTCTACATGTAGTAAATCTAACGTACTATGGGACAACAAGCTTTATTGCTTTTAACATGCCACATAAAGGAGCCTCAGTAATATTTACCTTTTTATTAACTCCAAGCAAATAATGCGCCAAAATTTCAGGAGATGATTTCACAGCAGGGCACTTTGTTTCTGAAGGTACTTGTGCAGAGTAAAAAACTTTTGAAGAAGTCATGGGAAGGAGAAGCATATTCTCAGAAGCAGAGGTGGTGTCAATTGCCTTCACAGAATTGGAGGCTGAAGTGAGTGTTTTATCTTGACTGTTTCTTTGACCGTTATCAACAGGTTGAATTTCCTGCCAAAGCTTATTTGTGAGTACTTGGGAAACTGAATATTTAGTCTGTGATGAAGTATTTACAAGCTCAACGCTTACTGGTTTTCCTTTTATTTTTTTCTGGTTCATTTCCTCTACAGCTAACTTTGCTTTATGAGTGTCTTTAAGGGAAAGAAATGCGTATCTAAGGCATAAAATAAAAAAAAAAAAAAGAAACTAATTAAAGCACATTAAATTATTATCAGTAAGAACACATGACAGTTCTCATCTTTTCAATATTAACTGTATCTCCATTAAACTCAACAGAAAATTTCAAGACTCCTTACCTTCTCATAAGATGAGAAGCTGTCTGGAACGACAAGTTTTTGTCAGCCTATCTGTATCTACATTAATTACTGAAACAAATTAATGAACAACTCCCTCCTATCTCCTATGATTCACTTCAACAGATAAGAAGTCTGAAACAAGTAAAATTTGTATTAATATACCTGCAGTTACCAGAATCCACAGAGATAAGAGTGTCAGAAATCCCGTACTTCTGGAAATGTGATCTTAAATCACCCTACAAAATAGAAGCATATTTGGTTGCAAATGTAGAGTATGAAAGGATTCAGAAAGGAGGCAAGCCATTACCACTGTTATGTAGATAAGAAGAGGCATACCTCTGACACTGAGGAACAAAGGCCACCAACACGAATAAAAGAATACTCATTTCCACTCTCCATTGTCTTCGCGGCTAATAATAAATGTAAGAAAGTAAAGCATTACTATTATTGTTCCAGTTCAAGCTAACATCATCTCTGTCGGTTTTGGAAAGCGTAGATAGAAAACCTTTTAGAAATCTAAAAGAATAAAGAATATCTTCTACCAGAAAATGGGCATCCTGAGAAGTGGAACAGTTTAGTTTGTGAAATCTCTTCTCTGTGAGTATTTCCTGAGGTTGAAGAGGCAGAAAAGATACAACCAGAGAAATCACTGGTATGAACTAACAGGTACCAGTGCTAAAGCATGGGCAGTGTACGGTGAGTCCCCACCACGGAGCACACAAGCTCTCTGCTTGCAATATACTGGGACTTCAAACCATGCCTGTCTCTGGGACCCAAGTCCCCAAACGCAGACTACTCCCAGCTAACTCTTAAGAAGGAAGTATGGGGAAGGAAGCAGAAAGAGGAGGAAAAGAAAGAAAGATTTCCAGCTACACAACTGGCTGGACATTTACTAAATTGAGTTTAACCACTGTAGGTAAAGTTTTCAAGGAAAAACATGGATGAAAATAGCTGAACATCTGTACAAGGATTCACTGCAAGTCAACGAAAAAGTAAGTCTGAAATCCAGCTAGCATTTTTTCCAAGTTTACTTATGCTTGTAGAAGGAACAGAAAATACTCAAATAATACATAAAAATCATTATTCGGTATAGCAGCTTAAAGCACACAACCTTACCTCTTAAATCAATCATATCTTGTTCTCCTTTTTGCTTTTTCTTTTCTTCAGCTGCTACTGAAGAATCTGCTATTGTCACGTCCTCTTTAGCATCAAACCAATATTCATTCCCTTCTTCTTTTTTGATAGAGTCTTGACAGTTGAAAAAAATTTCAGTGTGTTAAAATTCAGAGTGTGGTATGTCATATGAATGAATATAAAATATTTGTGTTTAAGAGGATTCTACCTACCTCTATGACTTGGTACTACATTACACAGAGGTGACACATACTACTCTTCACTTGTGATTTAAGTGGCAAAGTTTTTTTTTCAAATTGTGAAGTATAACATAGAGCTGATAAAACATTAAGCATTCCACCACAGAAAGGACAGTTGAATATCCGTATATGTTTTACACAGGGTTTGGTTTTTTCCCCAACAACACAGCTAACAAAAAGTAGTGTTTATACTAGAAGTCGACTGCTTACCACGTTCCGTGTCCTGACCTTTACGTTTCTCAAATGTCTTGGATGAAGAAGAGTCACTTGGCTGACCACCAGCAGTTGAACATACAGTCTGTGGATAGTCCTACAACGATGTTTCAGTTACGTCATGGCACTTGCATTTGATTATGTGTTATTTTTATATGTTTCAGAATATTAATTGATTGAACAGGTGAATTTTAAAAAGTTAACCTACTGATCGTCTTCAAGAACCCTCCAAGTTATTTTATTTGAAAGGACAATAAAAATTCTAGTCACGTGAGCTGCATTTGCAATTACTGGCAGAGAATCCCAGCTTCAGCCCTGAAGACTGTGATTGTATTTGCATATACCTAAAAGGAGACTATGCTTCACCACGTTAATGTCTCTGAAACTCAGTAACAAAGAAGTCCCTACCATGTCGACAGAGATCATCTTTTCTTGCAGTTTTGGTGCTTCGAAGACAGCTTTTCTTTCTGAAACAGAACTAAAACAGATCCAAAAATTCCATAGAAAATATGGCACAACAATTTTAAATTCTACAATGATACCAAGTACTGTGAAGTATTAAATACTTCCAAAAGCTCATAGTAAAATACATGTGCTTAATAAATCTTAGCTTAAAATGAGAACCAAAGGTTTTTGAAACCTGTGTTTTATAAAAGCATTGGTTGCAATCTGAAATATAAAGCTATGTTCTAGGTGTATATTAGGCTCTTTTTCCTTTATAACTAGATGGCTTTCTGTGTGATGTGTCTATGCACGTCTTTACAATTTGATATCTCAGTGAAATTTTTGATTAATTTTACTAATGCTTAACAAGAAAGTTGAGAAAGATGTCTAGCTGTTTACCTGACACAGTAAAAACTTACTGCCAAATCTGGTTTAATCTCCACTTACACAAAGTAACAGGATGTGGATCTTGAACATGCAATACCATGTGCGTGCCCGAAATATGAAGTTATTTTCCCCATCCAGAACAGCTTCTTATATGCCTAATATTATCTTTGTTGGCAACAGAGTCTTTTTTTTTTTTTTTTTTTTTTTTTTTTTTTTAAAGACAGACAGCATTAAGCTTAGAGACAATGATGTTAATAGTGAAATTAGGGACCTGGGAAAATTACATGTAAATTGAAAACATTTTCTATAAAGACAGTAAAAATACAACTCCATAGTTTGCATACTACAACGCTACAGAGTAAAAATTTCTTTAAAATAAAATCCCTGTACCCAAAGTGCTATGCTAGTCTTTCAGCTAAACAGGTTGGAACAACAAGATACATCCTGAAATAAAGAAATTCTAAGCTTAACACCTTTTAAACTCACTTCTCATGTATTTTGAAGTTCAATAAATATCACAGATGAGAACTACTTACTCATAGCAAAGATCCTTTCCGATCAACTGTCAAAAAAGAAAAGGTTTGTCTTAATTTTCTGAAGGAAACAATTTATATTAAAACCAAAAAGCAAGTAAGAAATTACCTTGCAGGGGACATAAGAAGATGAGATTGGGAACAACTTAATCTCAACCGATAGCGGTGGAAGTGCATTTAAAGATATGCCCATTTTTATTTTCGTTCTCATACTGTTGTAATTCTTTCTTAGCTCTTCCAAAACCGACATGAGAGATGAATATAATTTAGTATTTCCATTACATCTGTTAAAATATGCATAAGAAAACAAGATCAACTTAGACATTTCACTCATTTTACTGCTTCCAGAACTGCCCAAACATTTTATAGAGTTAAATATTCCCCCACATGACACACAATAAGCTCACTGCTAATGCACACAGCCGCTCTCAGGAGCTGTACTCTGTTTCACAGCATTACCACCTGCTCTCCTGAACCCTCCCGCACGCCACAGAGCAGACACTACAGATGGCAGTAAGGTTTTGTAGCTTACCCATGGCCCAGTAAAGCCTTTGGAGGCAGGACTTCTTGGTTGAATTCCAGGTGCGTTACAGGTCATATGCTTTATCAGCTGGAGGCTGCAATCACTACCCCCTGTCTGCCTCACCTCCTAACAGTTTTGCACCTCCTCTCTCTTTCTCCTTTACCAGGGCATCTTGCCCACTCCTGAGCAGATTCTCTGTACTATTCCTTCTGTACAGAAAGGCATTCCTGGAAACAAACTGTATTTTGCTAGGTCTGTGAATGCTATGAAATTCTTAGGCTGAAAATAAAGGCTTGGCAGTCACAAGGACATAAACTTTTGGACAACACCACTACCTTTAAATACTATTACAAGCTACAGATGGAATACATCAATAACATTTAGCAATTAATGCTTTTTAACCAAGTTATCCATTTAATCTAAAAAGACATTAAAGCACGTGCCTGCTAAAATCTGTGTTTTCCTCCAAAGCCAGTTTGTAAATCTTCAAGCAATGTTGATAGCACATCTGATAATGCGTGTTCAGAACCTGCAATTCTGCTTCAATTGCTCTCTGCAGTATTTTTTGACAGTAGCTTGATGCAGAATTCTTCACAGCTTTTTTGTCAAGGTGTACCAGGCTTTAAAATAGTAATAACAAACAAAATCTTGAAGCTCTTGAATCAATTAAGTTAATTATGTTTTATTTTAAAACATGTAACTTTCCAGAAGCTATTTCTGATACAATTTAAGGAAAAAAGGAAAAGAAAAATTAAACCAGTTCCTCCTATTCACTATACAGGAAAAACTTTTGTCTTACGGTAGCTTTCACATTATAATCAACCTTAACTGAGAGGTGGGAACTGCATGAGCACCAGAATTTCTATCCAAAACCTGCAGCGGTATGAACATAAACGTGGCAACTCTGTTCATCTACAGACACACCTATTTTTTTCCAGAGTCACAAAATAATTTAGGTTGGAAAGTATCTCTGAAGGTCTGCAGTACAAACCCCTGTTCAAAGCAGAGCTAACTTCAAAATTAGCTCAGGGTTTTAGCTAGTTCAGCTTTGTTGCTGGGTCTGGGGGTTTTTTTGTTTGTTTTAAACCTCCAAGGTATTGTAGCCAATATGACTCTCACTGTATGAACCTTTTTCTTACACTCACTTAGAATTCCCCCCACTGTAACTGCTGGCTCTTGCCCTTTCAAAACACACCTCTGCAAAGAATTTGACTCCTACTTCTCTGCAACCCACCACCAGATTGCCAAGAACTACAAGGAGGTTCCCCACCTCCACAGCCTTTCCTTCTCCAGGCTGACCAACCCCAGTGCCCCCAGCTCTCCCCACACATCAGGTGCTCCCCTCGCCTTCTCTGTGGGCTTTCCCTAGTCCACCAATCTCCTGCACTACAAGGCCCACAGCTGGAGACACCTTTCCAGATGCAATCTCACGAGCACCAAACTGAGAAGAATCAACAATTCTTCCACCCGCTGGCTGCGCTCTAATGCACCCCCAGGATGCTGTTTCCCTTCCTTGCCATATGGGAGCACTGCTGACTTACACTTGACTTGTTCTTGGCCAGTCTGCAACCATGGAGCAAGGCTGCTTCAGTCTTGGTTCACCTTCAGGAGGTCTTCAGCTCATTCTTCTCACTTGTCCAGGTCCCTGCCTACCCTACAGCATAGGAACTGCTGCCCAACGATCTTTTAATACCATCAGTTTTGCTAAGTCAGGGCCCACCTTTCAATCATGATGAAAGTCTTATCCTCAATCTAGAAGTCCAAACCAAGACCAACCCACAACCCACCTGTCAGTGCTTATCTTTACACCACTGCTACGCAGCTCATTTTTTGACTCCTGATGTTCCTAAACAAACAAACAAAAATTTTCAAGTTACAGATTAACATTTGTATAGACAAGTTCTGAGGAACTTTAACTTTAAAAAGTTCTAGATACCAAAATTGTTTGCTTGTGGTTTTTTTTTTTTTAATTACCTGAGTTTGTGAACTTTCAGCTGTTGCAGTATTGCCAACGGCGTGCTTTTTCAGCATGTCAGTAAGCTGTGACTGAATTTCCTCTGTGCTACCCTCTCCACATGACCAGTCTGTATTGCAAGCAACGTCTGCACAGGTTTCAGGACGCCTTCCCACTGGTCGAGATTTGTTCATCATTGTTATTTCTGTATTAATAGCCATTGATGAGACACAAACCTGAGCACTGGTACTTCTGCTTGTTGTAAAGCAAGCTCTAAAATCAGAACTCGCATCAACAGCCTGGTTAATCATAGAGTCACTGGCAACACTTTTCAAGGTTTCATGATGCTCCAACTCAGAGTTCAGGCAGCTGGTTTTTCCGTGGGAGGATTCTTCTGCAACTTCCACCCCAAAAAAGATATTCTTGCTAGTGAGAATTTCAGAGACTGCAAATTGGGTTTCAGCATCCTTTGTAGTGCAGTCAGTGCAGCTGGTACCATGTGCGCACGCACCAGATTCTTCACAACTGTAGAAATCAGAGTCCCGTGCACATTCACAAAATTGCATAGCTTCTGCAGGGGCCTCTTCTCTTGGTGACAGTAAAGGATTGTCCTGCTTCACCGAGATGCTGTGAATGCGTCCATCATTCTTTTCAGACACTTCTTCACTTGTAAAGATTTGGGGTGGCAGCGTGCCATCAATCAGTGCTGTGTCTTTCACCCTGCCATTTTGTATACTGTCACGTACCAGCAGATTTGGACAGACCCTACCTTCATTCCCACAAGAATGCCTTCCAAGCATACTTCCACAAACACCACTATGATACTCAGTTTGCTCTTCTTGATGATCACAAGTCATGCCATTGCAATCTGGCAGAGACAGAGAGTCCCGAAACAGGTGGGGAAGTGCTGGTACAGCTGCTTCTGGGCAGGTCTGGTCACCTACGCCATACTCAGAACCAGGAGAACAATCGTGTGACACATCAACAAGATTTTGTTCCTGTGTGACTCCATCCCCTGGAACTTCACGAACTGGATCGATCAGCTTTAAGGTTTCAATTCCTATAGTTTCTCTTGGCTCAGAAAACTCAACTGAGCTATTCCTATCATCAAAATCTTGCTCATGAACACTAAGATAGTCCGAATCTTCACTTAAATGGCTTTGTCTGCTGTCATGACACCCTTCATTGTCACATGCCCCTTCCAACACATCAGCTTCTTTCTTGCTAACATCTACCTGTGCACAGCAAATTCTCATTATCTTTGTATTATACATATCAATATCTGCATCTAAAGATGAACTTAAATAAGGTAAGCTTTCCTCTGCCAACTTTAATTCTGAAACATTGGCAGAATGTTCCTGGCCAAAACCTGAGTGGTTAGCTCCTGCTTCAACACCTCTGATGAGCGTGCATTCAGCTTCCTCACAGTAAGGAAAAAGATGGGAGGTCTGACTGATGCATTTCCTTTTGCTGTTAACATCGCTGCTATTTTCTAATTCCATGGTACAAACACTTAAGCCCTCCTCCTCAGAAGTAATCCACACAACTCACTTCTACTTCAACCTCTCAAAGTCATGAGCTTGTCTCTTCCTAGCAGCTTCTCACCTTAATAAAAATCAAGAGAAGTTTGAGATACCCCATAGTATACAGGACATTACTATTTAAAAAATACATTAAATTAACCATCTTATTTTTACCTACTGCACACTAGTACAGAAGCTAGGAATTACATGACGTGTTCCCAAAGAAATTCTAAGAGCTCATGGAAGGCTGTAATACGAATTTGCTGTTCTTGCTTCTTTGATTTCAATTAAATAAAAGCATCCTCAGAGACCAATTAATCCTATTTCCTTACACTCTTGGGTGAAGTTTCCATCCTCTTACCGCTGAAGCATTTCTTGGCTGGTGAATCATCAGACTCCTTGTTGATACACAGTAAACTATTTACATCATACGCTAACTCCATGACAGCACAAGAGGTGTTTAGACGCACATACTGACTCTGAAAGTCAAGATGCTGATGGTAACGGACTCAGTGACTGCAAACAGAGCTCACACCATTCCTGACTGTATACTGGCCTCTAAGCACTCCTTGCCACAAAAAGCTTACACCTTCTTGATCCACGACCAGTATATTTACTGTAGGGACTATATTTCAGTCCAGGAGCTATAAAAATTTTAAATGAGTCAGGAGGTGAACTTAAGAGCTCTGTGTACCTTGAGAACTAAAAACTCTTCAGGTGTTGGACAAGGGGGTAACGGAAGCACATTACTTTTAATTCTGGAGAAACAAGAGGAAATGTTTATCAAGCACAGAACCATAAGAAATCCTGAGAATCTTTACAACCAGAAAGCGTAAGTCATAAAGGAGTACAGGAAGATGGCTTCTTGGATCAGAGCATTTATTTTAGCAAAAGAAGAAAGCTGGACAATACAGCAAAGCAATACACCTGCTCTGCACCGGCAACAAACCTAGTTTCATAGCAAACATGAACAAAAAACAAGAGAAAAAGCACTTAGAGATGGAAGATGTTCTCTGTGAAGCTTTTTTCTCATACTCATCCATTCCTCTCCATCTTCCCCAGAAGCTTGTAGCGAAGAGAAGGGTATATACAAATGTTAAGACGTATTCCTGTTACATATGCTTTCTGAACTACTTACATAAAACACAAAAGTTTTCTGTTATAGTCACTGGTCTCCAACCCAACTATAATCTTACGTACAGCACAGCAAATTAGTCCTGTCTGTAACTCTTCCCCCTGCGAGGGCATGCAGACCAACCAACAGGCCCATAAACTGGGTTTCACATGCTTCTAAAGACGCAAGTCACTGACTCAAACTCTAGAGGAAGTTTCCAGAGCGGTGAAACATAGTTCATAAGGAACCGAGTGACGTACTGGAGCACAACACAAGCTGCAGGTGGAGCATGAGGGGAGACTGGAAGCTCAGACCCGTTTCTCGGCTTAACAATTTTAATTAATTAACATTACCCCTGTTTCTGGGATTAACATACAGGTTACACCAGCTCTGCCCACTCGATACCAACAGCGTGATCCAGGCCTCCTGCCTGCATGGGAAGATTTGCAAACGGACCCCCCTAAGGGATAACTTCATGTCAGCCCCTCACAGGCAAACACGGCTTGTTTCTTGCACCCGCATCCGCTGAGCATCGTCATTAAAGTGACACCGTTTAAAATCACTTAATGAAAGCAATTTTAATCCTTTACCAGAAGTCATCAATAGAAGTCACCCTCCAAAAAACCCCACACACCTTACTATGATTTCATTATGTGCTTCTAATGTTATTTTTGTTTCAAAAACGTGAGCTTTCTTATGATGGTTAACTTTAACTTCATCTCTCACTGAAGCATTAGGAAGCTTTTAAAAATTTAATTAATTAATTATATATAATATTAAATTTAAAAAAATCTTGCTGTAACACTACCGAAGCAGAGCTCAGATACCCATACATAAATCTCAACGTGTTATCACAGAGAAGTGACTTCCCCCCACACCTCTTAAGGCCAGGTTAAGGGGAACAAGAATCAAAATAGCTCTACCTGTGCCCCAGGCACGTAACAACCTTGTTGCTCCTACTACCGACGTAGCTGCGCCGGTTAGAAAGTGGCACCGATGTTAGAGCGCAGCTTCCATATGGCGGAGAGCCCCGGGGGAGGCAGGGGGGCGCCCCAGAGCACCCAAGGAGAACTCCCCGGGCAGAGAACGCGGCCCACAGCCCTCACCGCGGCTCCAGGGAGCCCCGCTGCCCACACGCAGCCCCCCGCGTCCCGTAACGCCCCCGCCGCTTACCCGCTCCCCGCCGCGCCCAGCCGCCAACCGCCGCGCCCAGCACGCGCTCAACGGCCGCCACCCGCCGCTCCCCGCCCGCGCCTCCAGCCCATTGGCCGCGGCGGGGAGCGCTCCGGCCCCTGATTGGCCGGCGGGGCGCCAGCGCCAAGCGCGTGCTGCCACCACCCCGCCCCTCGTCTCCTCAGAGGCGGCCGCGCGTCCCGCACAGCGGCGGGGCTCCCCCGGAGCGGCAGCCCGGCCTCTCGTGCCGTGATTAAAACCTGGTCTTAAAACCTAGCTGCTAGAAGGCTTTCAGTCTGAAGGAGCGTATTACAGGCAGTGGAGACTAATGCAGCGAGCTGGGGAATCTTGCCTGGCAAATACCTGCTACACAGGTTAGCAATTGTACATGTACACGTTGTTTTTACAGTTTCCCTGCTCCTTCCTTTAAACACATATGGGTAAAGTTCCTAATAAAGTGTGTCAAACATCACTTAGCTGCCTAAAACAAACGAACCCCCAAACCTGTATAATCAATTGTTTAGAGCGTTTAAAGCAGAGAGAAGCACTAACCTCCTCAGTACACTTACTGTAAGAGATCCTCGATGGGAAACACCCGTATCGCCAATGCAACATCAAGTTTCATACTAGAACTGACACGTTTTTGATGAAGCAAGTTGCTTCATTAAAGGACTCTTCCAAGGAAAGTTGCCATGTGGGTTAGCTATATGTTCACCATAAATACTCTTAAGTGGAGAATGAACCCAATAAGCAATACCATTACATTTTTTTCCTGATGGGACACTGTCCCTTGGTCCATCCGTCCGTCCCCCGCCCCACCCCCCTCCCCAAGTGCACCCTGCCATTAAAAACGTTAGTATTTGGAGGTATGTCTCACACCAGTGCCCTCAGGCACACAAGCCCCTCTGTACATTTTACAAGCAGCGTTGCTCACATTTGTGTCTGCGGAAGTATGTCAAAAAGGAAAACGAGCTCTTATAGCAGTATCATCCAAAAAGTCTGTATTTTCCAAGAGAACTTTTACCAGTAACATCATCATGACAGACCACTCCATAAAAACTACCCAAACAAGTCACATTTTTATTGGCGAGTGCTGCTAACGAATTTCCTTTTCCACGCTCGTATCTCGTAACAGTTTGGTTGGAAAAACAAAACAAAATGAAAAAAACATTTTGGGCAACATTCCTTTTGCAAACAATAAAAAATATTTAACATTTAAAAAGAATCCGAAGGATAACAATTTAAAATAGAAATTGTAGGAAAACCCGTCCTGGTTCCCCCAGGAGCCATTCCTCGCCAGGCTGCCACCACCTCGGCTCCGCTGTGAGTCAGCGGGATGGGTACTGAGGCTCTCTTGTTTGGAGATCAATTAAAAGAACTGGGGCATGTGCTATTATGACCATTCAAAGCCCTGTTGTTGTACATTCTTCACAGGAAAACACAAAACAGTTTGCAGGAAACCAACCACTATTTTTTCTTCCCTTATTCTAAAGCTAAGTCATACTGGAAATTTGGGGGTGGGGGCTGGGAAATGTGGCTTCAACATTCTGCTACTTTATCACACACAAAGACTTCTACTAAGAGCATACCCAGGTTGAAATACACATCTGATTTCTGTCATGAAGTTTCATGCTTATGGGGTTTGAGATGCAACCTACTTTGAAATGATAAAACACATCACTTCTTGATGAGCAAAGTATTATTTTTTAGCCTTTTGGACCAATGCTTAGTTGCTAGGTTGTTTCTCCTGAATCTTGCCAGAAGAGACCGTTTTCACCATTATCACAAATAAAAACATGACTGGTGGCAATCACACACCTCAACATCAGTTAGGAAGATGCTGTATTTAGTAAATTTGTTTGCATTCTGATAAACCCTTAGTTCAGTTTTTAGGCCCCAGAGGCTTTGTACACCAGAAATTACACAAGTCAACCACAGAAAATTGTAAATTGGTATCCACAGCAATTTTGAGGTATTCCACAAGAAACCTGGCTCTTCACCTGAATGTTCCTCTCAAAAAAAAAAAAAAAAAAAAAAAAAAAAGAAAAAAAAAGAAAAATAACCCAAAGCCCTAGCTAGAGTGGAAATTTCATTTATAAGATTCCTTTCATCCCTGTGTTTCACCACACTTGATCAACAAGGACATACTTACTTCCCCAGGGGCACAAAAAAAGCCTTCTTCATCCTTGTCCTGGAATATTAATTTCAGTACTTCATTCCTAAATTTCCGGGTGCACTCAGAAGAGATGAAGAGGAAGGTGTTATTTTCTAGCCAAACCAGAGAAACACATTCAGATACTGGTTTTGGTTTATTTCATTTGTGAAGGTGCTCTAAGAAGATACCAGCGATTCCCTTACGTTGAAAATAGCAGCAGTTTATACTCTAACCTCCAGACCACAAGGAAGAGGCTAGGAAAAGATATGGACCGGAGAGTCTGAAGACCAAGTTAAGAAGAAATGGTCTCCCGAGTTTGGATTTGGCTTGATAGAACTGTATCTATTGAGGCAGTGAGCACCGACAGAAGGTTGCTCCTGTCAAACAGGAGATGCTGCTTCATTGCATGAGCAGATTCCTAAGCGACTGGTTGCCTACCTTACTCACAAGCTTTTCTGTTAGGGCTGAAGGGGAAAGGACAGCTTTATTCTTCAGGTAACTGATGTTCTCCATTGAGTAGTACATTCAGAGTAATTTCCAATAAACCAGAGCTGTAGTGCTAGTTGCGTATAATAAATTGCCTGCAACATCTTAATTTATTACACTATTTTTAATGAAAAGTGGAAAACCTTTGTAACGGCCTTAGAAGGAAATAATTTGCTACTTCTGAACTTGTAGAAAAACCATAGGCAGTAACATTTTCTAAAGTGCTTCTTTACGTATCAGTTACTTTTTTAAAAATTAGACTTGCATTTTGCAGCGGCATAGTTTCCTAGTAGTTCATGGACCAGTAGATAGTTTCTGATGTAAAAAACCCATTACATGTCTTGTTTAGGCAAATGACACTTCCTTTGACAAATGCACCAGAGTGAGTGATCTAAGTGCAAACCCCCCCATTTCTTAAAACATGGCCTTATGCTGGTTTATTAATGCAATTTTACATCCTTTAAAAGTAGTTTACTTCAACTCCAAGAGCAGAGATTAAATAATACAAATAAAAGTTGAAAATTCAATGAAGCTATTGCCTATTTACCCTGAAATAAAATAGTCTTATGATTTCACTGGTGCAAAAATCTCTCCAAACACCTTTGTTTTATTGGCAAAGTCATTTAAGGTCACTTTTGCTTCCAAGACCATCTTCTTCCATGGTTTCCACTGAAGGAGTTTTGCTTTGTAATGGCTTGTGGTTCCACAGTGATTTGTAAATGAAAAAACCTACTATGAATAACTCTACTGTAGTCACTACATTACAGATACTGTCATGAGAAAGTCCAAAACTTAGTGTTTTGTTGTTTTTTGTTTTTGTTTTTTATTTTCAGCAAGACACAAAATTCCAGTCCAGTTAAATGTTTTCTTTGAATGCCATTTTAAATGGCAATAAATGGCTGCTGTGCCTTCTGGATGGAGAACTTAACGCGATGCCCGATGTGCTTCTTATACCGTAGATGGAAATTGTACTTCGAAGGTACCCAATGATCGGTGTGGAAGGGCTCCCGCAGGCACAGCCATTTGGATCAGCTACTCCTATGTATATAGTGCAGTAGGTTTGAGTCTGCGTAGAGAGAACCGCAGCTGGGTGGCACGTAGCAAATGTTGGGGTTGTCTGTTCTCAGAAGGCATGACACAAAGCATCCCAGACAGCAAGAGACAGAAGCATCGGCAACATTGTTCTGATTCTATCAAGTAGTAGTAGTTTCCATCGAAAGCTGGTGGTTATTGCTGAGACAGTAAAGCACTCCGGTTGGCTTTCATCTTCTCCAGGCGTTTTACTAGATGGCCATTGCTGACTTCAAGCTCTTCAGTTTTATCTAATGCTGAACGAAGCTGAAGGAAGGAAGCAGAAAAAAAGCCTGTAACTTCCACAGCGTTTTCCCTTTCTAAAGATAAAGCAATGTTTGTAGTTACCAACACTAACTGATTATATTGCTAGAATTTCCTTACAAGATAAAGCAGCTGAAAATTCTTATTATCAGGGTTAAAAGTAGATGTTGTGTAACTACTCTGAAGGCCACACAGAGAGATATTTTCTAAGCATGGTGCCAGGAATCCAAGGTATTTACAGAACGTTGGAAATGGCTCAGAGTTTGCCTCAACTTCAGAGGCACGCATACTCAGAAATACCTGCTGGGTGACATACACTTGTCTCGCTGCCTGGCTTTTATGTTTCTGGTTCCCAGAACTACAGCCACAGCTGTGACTTTGGTGCCTGAGATTGGTAAAAAACCCACCACGGGATGCGGGTAGGGAGAGAGAGGTGGACTGTACAGAGCAGTATTTATAGGCAGCACAGCAGAAGGAGTATTTGGAAAAAGCAGAGTCACACTGAAAAAAAATCCCAAAACCCTCAGGAGGTGAGTGTGAAAGAAGCTGACAAACATATTTAAGCTGACTGTAGCAGCCACTTGGAGAGAACATGAAGTCTGGCAAGACAAATAAGGTCAAAATTACAGACAGCTTGAAGATGCATTTTTTGAGAGAGAAACATGGACAGTCTGTGGACAGAAACACTACAGCAAACAGGCATGAACAGATTGACAGAAGAAGGAAAACAGGCTCAATAAGAACAATTCACATCCATTTAGCACTCAAGTTTAGACTCTGAAGCTTGACAGTTTAGACTGTCATTCCAGGTAAGGCATGGCACTGTACTTAAATAATGAAGTGTCCAAATTAACTTTACAGCAGGATTTCCAGCTTTCTACTGCTGTAACTTCTGAATCACATATTCTAAAAAGATCAGTGATTTGTATTTACAAACTCAGTATTTATACCACCCAAAGTAATGAGCCTTCAGGTACAACAAAGGACAAGTACAGCAATTCAGCTTGATGGATGTCGAAGCATGGGAACATTCACAGCTGCAAAGAAGCGTGCAGATCTGAGCATCTGAAGGCTGCTTCTAGATTCAAGCTGCACAAGCAAAACCTGAGTTTGCTCCAGAGAACCAGCTCTGGTACAAAGCAAGGCACTGGAAATCAGTTTAGGAAGGGATGGTGAAATGGCAGTGGGAGCTCATAGTTGTGACTGTTACTCCAGTTTGAGACATAGAAAGTTTGGTTACACATTTAGAATGAGTAACTAAAGCACTAAATAATAACTAAAAAGATGTTTATTCTTTGCTCTACCAGGAAGGGTAGTTCCTCCTCTAAAATGCACCAGACAGAAGGGTCTTCCCCTGTGCGGTGCAGGCTGACTGCTAGCCTATGGCAGTTTGCATTTAGACTTACCTCTCTCTGCAGTTTGCGTTTCTCTGCTTTCAGTTCATCTTCTACTCTTTCAGCATTTTCAGCAGCAGTTTTGTACCGGGCTACCTGACCTTCCAATCGTATTACCTAAGGTGAAGGCAAATTTTTTGAATAAAAGGCTGTACCATGAAGTTACTCTACAACTTTACTCTTCCGCTAGTAGTTAAGCAATAACCAGAGAGATGCTCACTTTTTCTTTAACAAAATTAAGGCATATTTTGAGGAAAATAGAAAGAAATATATATGTACACCAAGGAAGCCTGGCCATGGTAACTTACTCCAGACCTTTTATACATACCCATGTTTAATATGCATCCAGAAACAAAAAATACAGTCTATTGACTAAATTTATCTTAGCAAGAGTATCACTGAGATACTCTGGACAATAGCAAACAGTCAAAATGGAACAGTATTGTATAAAATCCATATACAGGACACCACATGCCAGGAGCCATTTAAAAATTGTCGATAGCTAGGCATAAGAAAGTGTTCTGAAGAGTTCAGTATATGCTCTCAATATACCTTTGACTTTGAATATTTTTCCTCCAGTGAAAATGAATCATATATTCACTCTTCCGCATACATAAATGAAAGTATTTTACTCTTAGTAGCCCTGATGCGTCAACACTCCTGCTTCTTATTTTAAGGGAAAGTCACATGAATCATTATTTCATTTCTCATGTAATAAAATAAAATTTCTCTTTGTGTTCTCACCATGCCTAAACAAACAGAACAAGCTAAAAACTTACATTCTGCTCCAATGCTGTTATCTCTTGCTCAGACTTTGCTAGTTTAAATTTGAGATCACTGATCTGTCTGTTGGCATCTCCTACAAGAATTGCAGATTTATCACAGATGTCAGAACAAGCGTTAACAGTGTCTAGTAAGTCTGTCATAAAATTTCCATGCTACCGGAATCTACTTGGGGCAGCAGCAGAGCAGCAAGTGCTCTATGTCCAGAAAGTGCCCAGTGGATTAGGCACTATTTCCAGTCTTGCCCAATTCCCTTCTGACCACCCCGAAAGCAGAATTAACCAGGAACCCAGCCCAGCTCTCCTGGGGAACATGAAGGAGATTGCCAATTGCAATCTTGCTCAAGCCAAGGATAATTGTTCCTTCACCTCTAGCAGAGGTGCATGGCTGGCTCCCATGAACCAAAGGCTCATTTTCACTTTGAGCCACGTGGTTATCATACAGATACATTTTCTCACTCACATGCAGGACACAAAAGTTCCCTTAAAATCAAAATGCAGCTCACTTTGGAGGTCAATCATGTGCATGTCTGTCCCATTTTCCAGAACTTCATTTTCTGACTGTGTGTTTTCCATCTTGCCATTCTTTTGCTTTTCTTCCAGTTGTCCCTTTAATTTTTTAACCTGAAGGACACAAAATAATCAGTTATTAAAATCAGTAAGGAAAACTGTAGCTCAGTACTCATTCACTCAAGTATTATAAAACAAATTATTTTTTAAAATGTAAATTCAAACAAAATTTTTGTTACAAGATCATTTCCTAGAAATTCTTTGGACAAATGACTCATCATATTTTAAGTATCAGTGCTTATGTATAAATTCAGGACCAAACATAATGAGTAGAAGATGACACTTTTATTAAAAAGCCGTAAAAGTTCTGTAGGCACATTCGCTTAAAACATTCTTAAAATCCCCAAACTGTGTTTGGTTGTGTGTGAAGTCTCAAGGCCAAGGATATAGCCCATATACGAAAGCACAGTGTCCTGCAGAGAAACAGATCAGCTGAAGTTTTTTGAATAAGCTTTATAATCTGCTATGGAATACCATGGTAGCAGCAATAATTACTTTCATTGCCATTTATCCAATTACTATAACTCCTCCAGCATTTCTTCCGAACAGCCCGTTACCCACAGACCCACCAATCAGGAAGGCTTACTCTTTGAGATAAAATTTGCTTCTACAATTTCTGTACCATATTTATTTTTCCCTTGTGCGTGGCCAATCTGAAGCATTATTTTTCAGGAACAGTCCTGGAAAAGGAGTTGTAGGTGACTAAGGACACTGAATGCGACTGGTTAGCAATATGGAACAGGCACACTGGGTCGTATCTTTCCTCCCCTGTATCCTGAGTTAACGTGCAGGAGAAACGTTGCAGAGGAAGAATAAAAGTGGCAAGCAATGCAGCAAGTCCTCAGCAAGAGCAACCCAGCACACGTTCTGAAAGGCAAAATGGCACTGCTGTTCTATACCTTACATTAGGGCTATTTGTGTTTTTTTTTTAATTTTCTTAATCTATACTATTCTTTATCATAAATTTAGCAAACACACGGCATTTCAGTTTTCCTGTGATTACCTGGTCTAGCAAGGATTCTCGTTCATCAATGAGTTTTTTCAGCCTGTCTGAAAGAGAAAACTGAAAGTTCAGTGCTGATTTGATCAAGCCACACATTTCAGAGTGCATCTGATATAAGACCGAACAGTTAAGATTAGTGAAACTAATGATGAAGGTAGTTATGCACGTACCACAGGAAATGAGGCCACAGACAGGGCTGGGAAGGGGCTGCAGCCAGGGGAGGTTATGTCATTCTCACAGAACATGCTTGTCACGGCAGTAGCAGCACCGAGCTGCATGCAAAGAGGCTAATCTTCTACGTTAGGTTAGCATGCAAGAACTCTAGGGTCAAACACAACTGCAACACAAAATCTCACAAATCTTTATAGTTTAACATAATGAAAATACTGTAAACACCTATAATCACAGCTAAGCACATTCTCAGCCCTTTAAATCTTCACTTCTTTTACTAAACAGCATGGCAATGGCACTTTTGTTATCTCCAGTATTATGACCAGAAAAACATTTGCCCGTTAAATTATTTTCGTTTCAAACTCAGCTGTCTGGTAAAACATTCTTTTCTCTTTAATCCTTCATAGTTCACCTGGTCAAACATCAAGCAGGCGATGGGCAATCTGGACCAAATGTTGTGCTACATTTGAACTTGCAAGTACTACAGATCAGCACATGGATATGTGTGGCATTAATTAATAAAGTGCACACTATAGAATGAGACAACTGGAGAAAAAAAACCCTAGAAAGTAAATAACAAAATCACTTGGGTTTTTTCTTCCCTACTAAGGGGTGCAAAATGTGAAAGCATTTTAGCAGGTACTCACAAGTTTCCTTATCACTAAAATTGCTTTACCTCATTAATTAATAACCTTAGTTTGTTCAGGTACACCTCAACGGAAGTACACTGGAACATAGCATTCAAATACACTTATCAGAAGAGGATATATTGCCCTCAGACAGGTCTCACTCCGTAAGTCTGACGTGTATGTTTATTGCAGGTTTATTTAGCTTGCCTTCCCTGCCAGCAAGCATCCACCTGCGCAGAACCCAGGGTGTTCAGAGCTCAGCTGCGCATCTAAGGCCTGCCCTGTTAATGAAATGGTTACAATCCAAACATCACTCAAGGAAAAGGTCTTTTTGTAAACTTAAGGAAAACAATTGACAAATTACAGGTAAGAGGCTGGTGGACTTTTGCTATATAAATTCTGCTGGTAGACTTAACTATTTCTGAGAAGCTTTAAAAATACCAGTTCTCATTTGTTGTTAAATCCTGAACAGGTCAAAGTCTTGTGGTTCCCCCTTTTTTCTTGTTAACACAGCAGTAAAAGGAGTAAAGAGTCTGTACTGAATAAAATTATAGGGAAAACTGTTCTCAAGATTGCCCCTCTATACTGCAGACATGTATGGTCTTGTTAGCTAGTAATAATGGGGTATGTTATTCCCCTTCTGGGTATACAAGTTCCTATACACCAGCAGTCATTCTAAAGAACCAAATAAAACCTTTACCTTGGCTTCTGATGCAATACCCAAATACAGATCTTAAAGTGACATCCCAGTTCCGCAGTTCTATGCATTCATTTTGAACCTCCTCAAGTCCTATTTTTTTTTTATTTTTATTTTTTTTTAGCCATTTGTAACACTCCCAACATTGTTACACCTGAGCATTGCTATGGAAAAACAAAATGAACAAAAACAACAAACAAACCACATTTTTGTAAACTATCACCAGTAAGAAATTTACAAGTACAACCCCCTTCAAAATCATAAAACAATTTCACATATCTATATGGGAAGGAAAGGAAGTTTAAGACAAATTCTGTAAAAGATGAAAGATTGAGAAGAAAAATAAAGGTCAACGAAGACAGCAAGGAGAGCAAATAGTAAAAGAAAGGTCTGAGATATTCAGACTTGGACAGAGAGTTAGGAGTCACAAGTCAGCAGAGACCAAAACATTAAGTTCTAAGTTTCAGAAAGAGAACAAGGACTGATGCAGAAGGAAACCTCTAGGCCACTACAAAATTAGCCTGAACTTACTGACTCCAAAAGGGCCAAATAATCCACCTTGTTCCTGAAAATAACTTAGTTGTGCACACCGCTAAGTAACTTTCATTAACAACCACCACTGTGGGGTGAAACGCCTGCCGGAAGAAAGGACACCTCCTGCAGCTTCCAGTGATCAGCTCCTCACAACCTCCTTCCCTGCAAAATTGATGTCAGCATTTTGGGATGAACCTTCAAATCTCACCTCACCATCAGTTCTCTCTCCCCTCATTATAGACATCTATGCACCCCACTGTGACAGATGACATGCTGGCAGCAGGATTCACAAGACCACATCAAAAATCAGTTTGCTAAAATGGCCATTCATGTAGAAAAGTTTTCTGCATGTATAGATGAAAGTCTCTTAGGTTTCACTTATCTTGAAACCACACTAACACAGAACACTAACTTTAATAGGTATCTCTGCAGAGCCACCTTAATTTTGCATTTAGGAGACATTTTTCCAACATATCAAGGATCTGAGGACCTTGAGAAGGGGTGAGCAGAAAAAAAAAGCAATCTACTGAATTAGGACAGCTAATTAAAATTCTCATCTGTATGTGAAATAAGGATAATGGCTGTACAAAGATACTACAATGAATAATTGGAGTGTGACATTCATCTCACTTAAATTTCACTTTGATAACGATTCCCAGGCTACTCACTGCACCAATTCATGGTTTTCCTAAGCAAAGGAGCTTAACAGAGGGCTGATGCATGGAGCTGGGCCCTGGGAAGGCCTGGGAAAGCAGGACACAGAGAGGGGGTGGTAGTGGTTACCAGCGCTATTGCATAGGCCTGTTTGTAAGCAAAAAACTACTCGTGTTACCTTGGCATTGTGGTTGACTTGGGGTATTGCTAACTAGGGTGCTGCTTCAGTGGTACAGTTGACCTAACATCCCCTAATCAGCCACAGATCCTGAATGTCTCTTCCTGCTTGGAGGGGAGCATGGGGTGAGAAGCAGCTATTTTTAATCTGTATGACTTGCATAATGTGTGGCCCAGCAAGTAATTGGTCCTGATGCAAATAAAAGGGGTAAGCTCTACTTGGGAGGGTGAGAAGACGTCCCATGAAGTCACACCAGCAGCCCCAAGCAGCTATTCAGAACAGCCTGACTGTTCCCAGTAAAACAGCTCTTCTAGTTATGTAGCACAACACCGTAAATTTAACAAAGCTGCAGAAAAATGTATTTGACACGATACAGATTTAAATAAATATTTATGCAGATTTATAAACAGTGCTCTAGACAGGCAATTGAAAGTATAAAATACGTTTATTTCAATTATATACAGCTCAGTACATTTTGATATACATCTTCAAATTTTGCAGTCTGTGCTTCATCAACTGTGTAACATCAACACAAAGTACAGCCTTCCATAGCCCCCTCCCCAGCTCCTCAATCCCCATTTCCCTGGGACATTCATTGCTTAAAAAATTCATTTAACCTTGTTTTAAGTATGCAAAATATGCATACTTAAAATACGCACCCCAAACACTATCAATGATGCAAGAAAAAATATACCAATGGAATCAGAGGGTCTAATCAATACCAGCAATTCAAAGCAATCCAGCTTTTCAAAAAGGCATGGGGGCTAGTATACACAACAATCGTCTTTGGTCCAATATCCAACAAGAATTAAGACATGCAAAGTCATCTTCTTTCCAGAAAGGAAGAGGTAAGAATTTTTCAGAGACAAAAACATTCTTTCAGAATCATAGTTTTCAAAAAAAAATACAATGCAGTAAGGAAATGCAACTTTAAACAAAAATATACTTGGAAAAATAGATATTTAATATATTCATAGCTAGGCAGTACTTGATAGCAAGTTGAAGTACACATTAAAGTGTATATTGACACTTTCTTCAGAAAAAATAAACCCATGTGAGACATGGTGCAAAAGGCCTATTGTGGTACAAAGTGCCTAGAAGAAGTAAACATGTATATATTCATTCCTTTCAGCAAACTAAGACCTGTATGTTACATTTTCCTCAAACTGTTCTTCCAAAGTGTTTAGACTATGCAGATTCACAGTGATCTAACTATACTTTGGAATATGACCATATTAGAAATACACACCAAGTGGAATAAGAGTATCTTTTCCACAGTAAAAAATAAATTGGTTCCAAGGCTTTAATAATGCAGAAAGAAGTTTCAACATCAGATCAGTGTTGCTGATCTACCGAGTTCCTTCATGAAGTGTTAATGTGCTTCCTGTAGACCTAATGCATGTAAGTACGCAGAAGTATGCATATAAGTACATTCAAGACACCTATCATCTAGGCTAGACAAAAATATCATTTCCTATAGAAATTCCTCAGCAGCAGTTATCCACACTAAAAGTACTTTAATTGCAAGACAGTCTGAATAGTTGATTTGCAAAGCTTGCTCTTTTGGTGATAAAACTTTTAACCTGAGAAACAGCAAACCAAACCCACGCACGTTTACTTATGGCTAGGTATGTCAGTGAATAATTTAATACTTGCATAATTACCACTTCATATAACATTGTATTATGATGAGAGTTACCTATAAAGAAAAAACTTTAAGCGTATTCCTAAGGTCTGATGTATTGTGCAAAGTGCATGCTTCTGTACTGGGGCTGATCAAATGGCATATAACTCATGTAGTCTTGAGACTTTGAACTTACGATATTGTACAGTCATCTCTGGATTTACCCTTACCCCTTCTACCACCCTGCAAATCCTCCTTGCTTTCATCCTTGTTATTGTCAGCACTTTCCAAATCCTGTTCCAAAACTTTTTCATCTGGTATATTTCCCACTTTAGTAGAGTTTGATGATTTGATTTCATCTTCCATCACATCAGTCTTCTCATCAGTTTTCCATGATGATTCCCCTTGCAAGAGCCCTGTTTCTTCAAGCTCATCTCCTTCTTTATGCTGCAAGCTGTCATCTTCAGTCAAGGTGTCTTCAGTTTCTATTTTGTCTGTTCCTTCTCCAGCTTCACCTGTTTGGGCAATTTTTCCAACAGCACCATTTGCTCCACCACCCTCTTCTTTCTGTGTATCAGCTTTCTCTCCATCACATTTTTCACCAGTTTCTAGTATCTGTTTTGACTCCTCATCAAAATCAAATGCATCACCATCATCTTCCAGTCCTTCCTCTGCTTGACCCTCCAGTTCAACTTTTTCACTAACATTTTCATCCTGCTCTGCTTTCTGTGCCAGGGAATTATCTGCACCTTCCTCAGAAACAAATCCACCACCATGGTGGCCTGCAAGCTTTAAGTCTTGCTCATTTTCTTCCAGTGTTTCTTTATCAACTTTGTTTTCAGCAGTTACACTAACAACTACAGCTGACTCCTCTTTGGATTCACCTTCCTCTTGTTTAACTACATTCTGCACTTCGTGGTCTAAAGGGGTATTTTTCTCTCCCACTGTATCCCCCATTGTTTCTTCATTACACTGAACTATTTGAACTTCTACCTCTGGCTTTAAATCTTCTACCCATTCTCTCCTACTTCCCTTTTCCTTCCCAGACTCATCCCCTGTTTCCAATTCTGACTTCTTAATTTTGTCATCTAAAAGACTTGGGTCTAAACTGGTTTCCTGAGCCATCGCCTCCTTCACAACGTCTGTGTCTGGCTCTGCCTGCTGCAGCACACTTTCTTTTCCCTCAGTAATACAGCCTACAGCCTCCACAGATGCCTTATCTTGCCTACCTGTTCCTGCAGAATCTGAACACATCTCTAACTCTTTTACTAATACTGCCTTCTGTCTGTCCATCTGAGCTGTAGCATTTTCAAGCTCAGTTTTATTTTGCGTGTTTTGTTCCTCTGATGATGCTGAAGAACTGTCCTCTGAAAAAACTGGTTGGATATGTGCCTGATGTCCTCCACCTTCCTTTTCAATTGTATCTGCTGGGACACCACTTTCACATCGTTGTGTCTCCTCCAAACCCACAGACTCCGTTTCCCTTGTCTGAATCTGAGCTGCGTTTCCAACCTCATTTTCTTCTTCAGCTCTATAACCTGCCGTTTCATCAGTTCTTGCATCAGTGCAGCCTTTGCTTTCAGCAAGTTTTTCTTCCAAGACATTTGTAACCTTGTTTTCAGCACTTTCTTCTGAATGCTGGAGTTCTTCAGTGTGACTCTCCACATTTACCTCTTTGCTAAGCATGCCTGCTAGTGTAATCTCTGGTAGCCCTGCCTGGTCAGAAACCAGCTCACAGCTCTCACTTGTAATGTCAGCTTCTTGATCCATTTCATTATCACTCAAGGCACACCTAGTTTTAAGATCCTCTTGTTCTTCCTGTTTGGGTGCAGCGTATTCCAGTTCATGCTCTGTACTGAAGTCACCATGCATTTCCTGAGGAGTCTCAAAAATCCGATGAACTTGCAGAGCACCCAGATCAGAGTTCTGATTTATCCTTGCATTTAAGTCACAGTGTTCAGCCTCCATACTAACAGGCTGCTGGACTGCTGTGCCTGCAGACTCTGTCACCTTTCTCAAATCATCTGTGTCACTACCATCATTTGAAGAAGTGCTCCCTGATACACGTTCAGTAAGGCTTACGATTTGTTCTGTACACCTACTGTCTGATAACATCACTGTTGACAAGGCATCACATTCTTCAACCATTTTTTCTGCCTTTGCATTTTCATCAGCATGCAATGTCTGTACTTCCTGCTCCTCAGACTCCTCTCTGTGTTCCTCATGCTCAGTATTCTGCAAGATTTCTCTTTTCCCCACATCCTCCAAAATCTCATTTTTCATGTCCACTTCATTGGCTTTGCCTAAAAGACCATTGAGAAAGTTGAAGGGACCAGACCACTCCACTTACCGCCCCATTTAAAACCCGAAAGAGAATGAATCAAAGAATAGGTTAATAAGAGATCAGCTTTTGCCAATTACGTGAGGCAAAGCAGCGATTGAATTAGTAAGGGTCTGGGGTTTTTGATCAGTGAAATTCACCACCACCCTCTCAAAGCAAGAAGTCTCTGGTGCTGGCTTGTATCTTCATAAAGTAAAAAATTTATGCTCTTGGCTGTGTGAATTACAGCTTTTGTAGATGAGAACAACTGTTTCAAGCAGTGCAATTTAACAGTAATACCTGCAGATGTAACACTAGAAGTAAAGATGATTTTTCCCTCAGCACTGCTCTCTACAGCTTTAACCCTCACACCACTTTATGCATGCAGGAATGTCTGATGCCATTATAATGAAGCAATGAAAGATTATTCTGTAATATTTTGCTCTTAAGTATCATAAACAGGCATCATCACTGATGCATCATGACAAACTGAACATAAAATCTGATTGGCAAGCAAATGGTTCAGCTGTTTAGCATTACCAACACCAATCAAAGCTCAGGTACTTAGTGGCCCTTACAGCCACTTCATCCACACAAAGTGATGGGAACTTCTGTGGGGTTTTTTGGATATAAACTTTACCTTTTTTTTTTTTTATTTTAGGTAACAGCTTTTCTTCAACTTAGATTTAGAAGCAACGGATATAAAAACAAATGTTTGTGGTTTCAGCAGTTAGCTTTTGGGTCTATGTTGTAGCTATTTCAAAAAAACAGGATAAGGAGAGTTAGAAAACATATTACACTTAAAAATACACCCTTACCTTGGTTTTCGTGTTCTGTATTGTTTCCACACAAAAACTGATTAAGAAAAAACAGCTCGAAGCAAGGTAACTTGCATTTACAACAGTTGGCTGCCTGTTGCTATTTATTAGCATGTTCATTTAGAAAAACAAACAAACCCCCCCCCCCCCAACCAAATGTATTATTTCCTTTCCTTACACTAGTATAAAAGTTTCAGAGTGGCCATTCACCACAACTGTGTAAAAAGAATGTTTTTGCCAACCAGATTTCTCCTTCCTAATGCTATCCATCTTGTTTCTGTTCTTTGAATTTAAGTGTTAAACCAACAAGTAAAAAATGTGTAAGTATTATGATTAACTGCTTAATAGTACAGCACTGTTGTTCAGCAGACACTTGCAGTTCTCCTGTATATCAATGAACCAACGTACAAGTTCTTTATAGGAAACTAAAAAGCTTTTTTTCCTGATTCTTTAAGGTATGTGCTGAAAAATATTGCACAACAGTAGGATTATTCTGTGACAATTTTCAGATTCAGGGTTTAAATAGTAATCTCAATGATGGCTACTTATCTGTAATGGAATATTTGTACTTTCGTCCTTTGTTGCCTTGAATGGGAAATGAACCCTGCCTTTGCAGGAAACTGCACAACATACTTGAAGTGGCAATCGATATTAAGCAGAAAAATGCACAGGAAGTGATTCAACAAGTAGCATGCTGCGTGATGCGTTAATTGTCCCACTAACAAACGCCCAAACTCCAAGCAAAGATGAATGAATGGATGGATGGACAGACAGGAAGACATGAAGGGACAATACAGCACTTACCTAGCGTCCCATCTCCTCCTGCCTTTAATGCCTGAGTTGTGCCTGGAACAGTCTTGGAAGAATCCAAGTGTCCTTCATTATCAGGAATGTCTGACGTCTCCCCGTTGGTGGCTATGTCAGAGTCTGGGATTATTCCATGTTTCTGTGGAGAAGCAAAAGCAATGCTTTAGAGCCTGCTGCTCAGAAAGGGGAGGATTGTTCAAGTGTTCTTGATATTCTGAATAAACAATTGCTTTAATTGCTCCATTAAACATGGCTGGAAGTCAGAAAAGAGCACAGAATATTACAGTTCTCAGTTTAGCCTTTATGATAGAAAGCATGTGATCCCAGGTTTTTTGTAAATGTAAATCTGCTGCATAAAGTGTCCCTCAGAGAAGCATCTCCCACAAAAGCAACTACTTAATACTATAGTCTATACTAAAAGCTCACAGTCAATATTAGAGGGAAGGACTTCATACTGAAAACCCCTGAAATAGCAACTTACAGGAAACATGGAATCGCTGCTAGTGAGCTAGATTTAAGTTTTCTGCAAAAACACACAGGAGGAAAAGGTCAACAGTGGAATATAAGTTTATTTTATTCCTCTTGCATACCTTCAGTTGCTCCTTCAGCACAACCACTTCATCTCTAAGGTCATCCCGCTCACTCCTTATGGAATCAAAGAAATCTTTCTGCCTCTCTAACGCCTGAGTTCCCAACACAGACAGAGGGCGAGGAGATACGAAGAAAGGAAGGGAGACAAGTAAAGACCATGAAAAGCAAGTGTAAACAAGCATGAGTAGATTTAAGATATTCGCAGACTGATGGAATCAGCATGTATGAAAAAGGTAAAGTTTACAGGTTAAAGGACCAAGTTTACAAACACACAGATAAGCTTCAAATCCAAGAAATGCACAGCTTATTCAATAACCAGGAATTCCTGCTAAAGACATCCAGAGTCCAATCTTTCATTAGGGATCCTTCAAATGAGGATCCACTTTTCATTCTTCTCTGCTAGACAAGTTAATTCATGTCCTTATTACTTCAACACACACATTGAAAACCCAGTGCCATTCCCAAGTGTTAATAGAAGGGAATGAAAGTGGATTTTAATAGCCCTTTTATTCCATGGGCTACCACCATGGGTGCAGTAGATCTCAATTAATTTGCAAGCTGCCATTAAGTCATCTTTAGACTGGGATGTACCATGTGCAAATGCATATTTTGCTACTGAATCCCCCCCAATAGGTCTATGTAAGTACAAACGGAACAGAAACAGAAATTAGACAATTTTGAGTTGCAAGTTGCTGGACATCGTAAGCACGGGCAAGTTACCAGATTTCTTTCTCTTATATTCAGAAAGTCTTTCAGTGCCCATGGTTAGAAAAGAAAGCCATGCTTTTCTTTAAGAGTGGGTTTCCATTTGGCTTTGATAGAGTGTGGGAAGGGATGAGAAGCAAGGGAGACATGCAGGCTTTCATCCCAATAGCCCATAAATAGCTCTGTTGCGTCTTCATCCCACTCCAGTTTCTGCTCAGTCTGCAGATTACATCTGAATAAGCGAAAATTCAGTGCTGATGGAATTGCGTTATAAATAGCACTTCCTTTCTCAATATGGCAAATACAAATTATGCACCACAGCAAATAAATTACCCTAGGTTTTGAAATCAGACCAGCTGCTAAATTCTTCTTGGATTTTATGATACTGGCCAAAGACAAAATTTGCTATTTGCTAGTTCATGGGTAATTTAGTAAGACAGCCACACCAAGCAAGGTCACTGAGGAGGATTTTATTCATGAGGTTTTGCAAAAGCAGGATCAGCTGGAGAATGACAGTGCCACTCTGAATGCATTTCAGAAGCTGACAGTCCTACCCCTATTTTTTTGTCTTTCCACTCTATTGTCTCCTGAAGATCAGAAATTTCCCTGACATAGCTCTGCTGTTTCTGTTGCAGCTGTTGGATTTCCTGAGAGACGGGAGCAAAACAAGAAGACAGAAAGCAGGTAACAGATTAACAAAGAAGGTCAAGATTGCAGTGATGCCAAAGAATGAAAAAAGTCAGGTGCTAAAGAGTATCTGCATGCACAGGTTCACAGTTTCTGACATCTCAGCTAAGCCTATACTCCTGAAAATAATCTTACTGTCCATGAAATAACTTAAAACAAGTTAGACCATTCCATCAGTTTCCCCTGCATCTCCACAAACAGCTGTTCAAAACACAGCTTGTATCATCTTACGGACAAGGCAAAACAGTCCAACTTCAGATAATACTTATGAAAGTATTATTTCCATTAGCCAGCTCTGAACCTGTTCAGCCTGACATACTAAGATTTCTTCAGGTGAGATATTTGAGTAGGGAATAAAATTCTCCATGCTTCACCTTCTACACTCCTACTGCTAACCGGCAACACACCAATCAAAGAAGTCATAAAAAAAAAAGTTACTTACTGCAAGCATTTCTTCTCTTTGCTTCAAAGCCTCTTTGATTTCTGTGAACTGAAACTGCAATATGCTATGAGCATGCTTCTCCCTCTCAAATTCCTATGAATAATGAAATATTAATTACATTTTTATTAATCAAAAATAGCATCCCACAGGAAAAAAGAGAAAATAAGCCTAAACACAATGAAAATGTTTACTACAATGCAATTCTTGAATATTCCTCTAATCACAGTCCCACAAGAGTACATTTTTTATCTTATTTGTCCTTTTTTCAAGAAAGTATTATTCCATGAAATATAGAAATGACAGACATAGTTTAGCCAGTTTCATAAGCTAGGCAGCAGGCTGGCCATCAATAGCTCTTACACTTAAGTCCTACAGACTTCAGAGATGAATGGATGGGAATTTAACCCAATCTTTCTACACAGCTGTGTCCTAAAAGTTACCTAGACATTGTGGACTCTAAAAAACCAAAACACCAAAATAACCCCCCACACTATCTTCTAGGAACTATGTGTTTTGAAGTGCACTAGGTCAAATGCCCCAAGCTAAAATGCCAGTTCTGAACAGCTAACATAAGCCACAGCTTTATTATTTAACACCAACTCACTGTCAGATGCTGCACGTAAAACTTAACAACACTCAACCACATAGCTGCCTTAACTATATAAACTGCACAACTCTCTCAGAGGGCTTTGGAAGAGACTCTCTAAAAATGCTCCAGAAGTCACTATGAACAAATCTTTTGTATTTATTTTAAAAATGGAATATAAAAGGACATGTGATAATATCAATGTAGCTTTACTATATAAAACATTTCTTCACTTCTTCAGCAATTGCTTTATAACACAGGAACTTAGGGATGATTCCCATATTTACGATCACAAAACACACGATGTGCTGCTATTCCACTTGCTTTAACAATAACTAAACAGTTTAAATAAAACTTATTTAAAATCTTGAATAGTAATTAAGTTGTCTCCTCCCAAAGGTCTCTGCTCCCCGCCCCAACACCCCTCTGTTAAATAACATGCCATAGGTATATACATACTTTACTTTTTTCTTCATATTGCCGCCTGGATTCTGCCAGCTGTTCTTCTAACTCTAAGAGTGCATCCTTCAGGGTATCTACTTGGTACATAAAATTTGTTTTTTCATTGTCTAGTTGAGCATTTGACACCATAGCCTTTTTATACTTCTCTTCAACTTCGGCTAGAGAGTCCTGCAAAGAATAAGCAGCTACAGAGTCAGTTATAAAGGACACTTTGCCAGTCAAGACCTTCAACAAGAAAATTAAATACTAAACCACAAGAATGTTAATTTCTCCTATGGAAACCAACGCCAATCATGTGCTAGAGAGGCTTACCCACTTTCTCAAGGTGAGGATGGCCTCCCCTCTGTTCCCACCAGACTTCTGTCTACAAGCAAGGAACCTTACCTCAGGATGGTAAAACGTTTCCTGTTCTCTGCTGCTTCAGCTTCTGCCTTCTCAGGGTTTTCTTCCTTCCTCCTCCCCCCGCCCCTGCATACTGGCAGCTCAAAGCAGCTGCTCGAGATGACAAATTGGAATTTATTTTTTTTTTTAAAGGTAAACTGGCCTTGATATAAGATCATTTTAGATGCCTTAGGCCTGAAATTAACGCATTTCACAGAAATTTCAGGGATCCCTGCAGTGTGAGAACCAGTAAATACACTGACTCAGGAATTAGAATTTGCTGTGAAAAAGCTGCAGCTTTTGTGACCTGATGCATCATTTTTCATTAGGTTTCCTATCTCACAACCCTTCTTCACAAATTTACTCTAAGATACAATACCCAGTGTCTTGAAAACCCCTCCTATCAACTTGACCTGAATATAAGATACGGAGATATTTATAAAAACAAATGATGGCAAAATAAAGATCAAGATGATTTTCCATATCGTGTGGTCAAATTTTGCACTATTTTAATACAGAAATAAAAGTGTTACATAAACAGTGCCAATACACAAACAAGGAGGACACTCACATCAACATTTTAGTTTAGAGGTCAAGCAACTTCTCTTGGAACTTAAGTAATTCTAATAATTCCATCTAAAAGCAGAGGTGAGTTTCATATACTTCCTTTAACACGGGTGACAGTTATGAGACAAAATTAAGTCTGAATCAGTTTAGTTCACATTTCTATTAACAAATAAGATAATTTGTCTTTAAGGACATGAATTTGTACAGCTCCAAACACAAACTGTGTTTTGGTGCACTTTCCAGCCCAAGGATGAGAAACACCAAGCACAGGAAAGCCACCAGGATTTGGAAACGGCCGTATAATCCAGCCTCAGAAATTTGCTGAAAAGGAAGTATATGCAAGTTAGAAGTTAAGGCAGTTGCTGCACCACTCCTCCAGCATGCTGTTGTGTTGCCTTAGCATCAAGCGATGCAGCCTAGGTACAAATCACCACAAAAGGCAGCCTAAGGGACATGAACTGAAAAGCGCCCTGCAAGTTTTATGTAGTGTGATTATTTTGCTGCACCTGCTACACAGTGATCAGTGGAAAAAACAGATTTTACAGGAAAAGGGCCAAACTCCTCTTTTTCCATTGACAACTCAAGATGGCAGCATCTTCACCTGTCACAGCACCGAGCAGATGACACAGTCTGCAATTAATGCTGATAAACGCTGCATTACACACTTGGATTTCTACACACATATTTGTAAGACTGCCTTTTCCAAAAAACGCAGCTGATGTTGCTGCTCACTTATGAAGCAGTGGTACACAGATGCACAAGTTAGTTGTTGCACGAAAACCCCTTTACAGCTTCATGGAAGTAGTAAGCACTCCTTTAGTGCCAACTGAGATAGAAGAGTGTGCATTCTTCACGTAACAAGCTTTGTTATATGGAGGTTTTTTTTACAATAATTGTTTAAGGGTGTCTTCTGTGATCTAAATATGAAAACAGAATGACAGTCGCCACCTCACACGCACAACTTTTGAAAGGCATGCTAGACCTTATCAAAACAAAAACATACAAGCTTTTAAACTCCAATTTTTTATAGCACTGCAGGACATGACTTCTAGTTCATCTTCCAATATTGGGAAGTTTCCTGGATTAGAAAACTATTAAAAAAACCCAATAATTTCAATTTGCTAACAAAATTATCACCTTCTCAAAACAATAAAAATGGCATGCAACAAATAGTAATCAGCAGCCTTTCAGTTAACATTTGGAAGCATTTCTCACCACAATCAGTCCAGGTCATAACAGATACTTTTCCAGTTAATGAGATGCTTTTCACACAATTTACAACCCCTCCCAGAAGCACAGCATGCAAGGTCAGTTCTAGGTCCCACACTGACTCTCTGAATGTTTAGCTAGTGTTAATGATCACATTCCCAGTCTGCAGTAAACCAGTACCTTCATTTCTTTCAGTCCCTGCATGTATTTGCCTTCTACATCCTGAATCTGGTCCTTTAACTCATAGATATCCTGAGAGAAACGGCGAGAAACATGAATGATGCCACTGAAACTAAGGGGCAGAAGTGCAGCTGAGAGGGAACAGCAAGTATGCAAAATTCTCATTTAAGTATTTCTACCACACAGATTAAGGGGTCTGATCCTAACCTGAAGCCTTGCCAGACATTGACATTTCTTGCTTAGAAGTTTATGCTAATTCTGCTCTTCTTGACTGGAAATCATGAAATCTTCAATGTTAAGGACAACACACAGACCCAGCTTCAAAGCCTCCAACAATTACCTACTCCAGCCATACAGCCCTTCTCAACTCCTTTCACTGATTATCACCCTCTTTGAGGAATTCTGGTATTAAGGGTGAGGGCTGCCAAAGCAAGCCTGAAACATCTGTACTAGAGATACAGGAAAGACTATGAAAACTGTATGTCACACAAAATTTAATTGTAAGCCCTATTTCACACTGTCTCTTCTCTTTTGTCCTTGGTCACCAGCAAATGGCTCTCTTTCAGCTGTTTCACAATGCTGAAACTGGAACAGACCTGCTTGTATCTGAAGTCCTAATACAAATTCCAGGTGTTTTAACTGGCTGCCATTTCAGAAGAGTTGCAAGTCACATGCATGAAGGTTAACCAAATTGAGATTCCCCATTTAAAATAGTCTTCAGGATGGAGCATTTAAAAACAGATTACAAAAACAATTTAGCTGTGGACTACTCAGAATAGCACCTGATACGAACACTGGATCACATAGTTATAGGCTATTCAAATGTGTCTAACTCCACGGAATCATGAATTAGATTACAAAATACAGCCCCCTCCTCAAATTAGCATCCAGTAAGTGCAGTGTTTCTTGCATTATTTCAGTCCTATCAGTGTGCTATATTGAGTCCACTTCCTATTTCATTACATTAGGATAAGATGTGTCTGTTATTATCAGCCTGTTCTGCTATCACATGCTGTAGGACTTTACCCAAATAATCCCGTGATACACACTAGCTTCCAGCAGCATCTCTCTAATAAAGCTATTCACTTGCCATTTACAGCATACGATTCATTTTGTCAGAACTAGCAGGAGTGGGAGACAAGCCAGTTTCTTTTTTGGAAAGAAGTCTAAAGGATATTTAATAATTTATGCTAGTCTGAAGTATTTCTCACCTTTATTTCTCTAATAGATGCTTCTGTATCAGCTGAGATGGATGTATCTCCACTGCCTCTTCGTGAAGAAGTCCCACCCAGAGAAGCTAAGGTAGCTGCTGATAAACTTGAGACAGTACGCGCTCCCTACAATTACACACAGTCAAAAATGGTTATAACTTTTTTTTCTAGATACATTGTTTTTTTGTATGTTTTTCGAGGGGTGGGGGGTGCGTGATTTTTTTTTTGATTTGAGGGGAAGGTTGTTTTTTGGTTTTGGTTTTGTTTTTTTTTTAATTACACACATTACACTAGCACTTGCACTTCTAAAGATTCTATTAAAATGTAGCTGTCTACCAAGAAAAATCAAAAGATCAAGATTTAACAAGGGAAACTAATGAGTAAAGGCAGATCAGATGTATTTAAGCACTACTGTTAAGAGGAGTTTGCACGACTCAGCTTCTAATAATTAATGCTTAATTAGACAAAATCTTTCTTTGGGGGCCAGTATCATCTTGCCAGATATTTTCAAAACTTGTAATAATACATTTTTTAGATGCTTTTGCCTACCTCTCAAGCTCCTCTCCTTTCATGGACATGTAGCTACTCTGCAGCAGTAGCCACATGAACTGTTTTACTGTACTGAGGGTTTGCATTAAGCCAATTTCTCACTACTGCAGTATCTTTTTTTATCATTATTTTTTTTTGCATAATACCATAACTACAATTAATAAACAAACACAGTATTCATGTGGCTTAGCCTAAAGTAATTTCAGCCAACTGCTGTTGATGGTCAACTACTTAACATCTGAATGACCAGAGGTTGAAAAGTTTGTCCTCAAAAACGCAGTAGTAGTAGAAGGCTCCTACAATTCAAATCCACAATGGATTTTATAGAAGATTTCTGTACATTTACTGTGAGTTCTACCTACGAAAAAGAACGTGAAGAAAGAACTATTGCGAGAATAATTCTTAAGATCCTTCTTACCTTCTCAAAGTCTTTTTCTGGCCTTTCCTCAATCTGTAAAACAAACATTTAGAGGGAATCATTAATATAATCAATAAAGGACAAAAGACGGCAGTAAGATATCACAAAGGGAATTCTTAAACCTGTAAAAAACTTCTCATTAGCAATTTCTAGCCCCTCAAAAACAGCCAGCTTGCTCAGAACAGCAGTGTCCTGGCTGTTCTCTCAGGGCGCAAGGCTGGATAATTCACCCCAAATGTCTAAGCAGTAGGTAATTAAATAGAATATACGTATTGATAAAAAACAATTTGGTCTATTAAGTAAGACAGAGGAATACTTTTTTCCCCCCTGGTATTCTACATCACAGTGTTTCAAACATGAAGATGGCAAGCATTCTATGAGTTAACAGTGCAAGAATACAGAGACTTACACAGGCATGAACTCAAAGCCACAGATATCTTTCCCTGGACATAAAGCCAGCTGCAGGCAACTGCTGTGCTGACATATGCAGCTACCCTTGTTTACTTTAGAACAATTTAAAAACATGCCTCAAATGAACCCCAAATAGCAATTTACTTAAGTAGAGAGGTTAAGTTTTTTTAACTGAAAGATCAAGAGATTTCCAGACCAAGTCAGCTTCTTGAAATTACATTTTTTTATGGCTCTTAATTTAAAAGAAAGGGCTACCTCTGAAGCCTGCTAGTACATTCCCCCCTGTTTCCAAAAGCAAGGTACCAAGTTAGACTTGAAGGTCTGTACTGTGTCTGCACCACTCCCAAAAGAACAGGGGAAAAAAAAATAAAGAAAAGAGAAAAAAAAGAAAAAAAAAATCTAAAGCTTAAATCTTCTGGTTAGTATTCTCTCCTTGCGACAAATGGTGACTGTGACTTCAAGCAAAGATCCAAGTAAGGCTGAGACTACAAAAACCCTTAAGACAAATATCGGGGACCAGTTCAAAGTCTAAATAAACAGCTCTTTTATTGTTTCAGTAGTTAACTGGAATTTACTGATTCAGAAGAGAGATCCTGCACTAAAACTAGTCTAGAAGAAACAAAACAGCGCCAAAGTAGCATTTAGGAGTACAGAAAATTACCATGGATACAGACAGCTTAAATACTTAAAAGGAAATTACCGGGCAAAACCCACAAACAACCTGAGCAGATATCTTTCTCCTTGATGGGAACCATCTCTTCAACTTTTTCCTGCTCTGAAACCAAATACACAAGTTCCCAAAAGCAAAAATTTAAAATCAAGTGTTTTGTCATTATTCATTTTGCTGTTGAGATGGGAGGGGGTAAGGAAGTATGTTTCACCACAGATTCTTTTTATAAGTACCTCCATCTAAAATGGAACTAAGTGTAAAAAGGACTGAATGAAACAAAAAGTTCAACAGAACTCAGAAGCCCAGATGTCAACCTCTTCTGGAAACATTCAGCACCACGGTCAAGATGGTTTCCCAAAAGACTTCTGGAAAATTAACAGCTTCCCCAGATAAAGAGACAAGAGACAAAGGGAACAGTGTTTTTGAATTGGATGGAAAAAAAAAAAAAGTAAAAAATCAAGAGAGAACTGATTCTGGGGAAGACACGGGACAGTTGAGGTTGAGTTGGTGAGCTTCACTGAGACATTGAAAACATAATCAAAAACTACATCTCTTTCCAACCAGTTCACATTTGGCACAGGCTTTTTTTTTTTTTTTCTTTGAATCACACAGAGTAATATGTGTTATTTTTCATATTACCCATGGTACCCTATTAAAAAAAAATAATCCCAGGACTGAAAGGTACCTACTACAAATCAGCTTTTTACATGACAACTCATCTTATATCATAAATTCCCTATGAGTAGCATTAAGAAAATATAAAACTTAGGCTTTAAAGTAAAATAAGCCAGACTTAAAGCACTAGACAAACTTTGCAAGGACACTGAATATACAAAGTACTTAGGGGGGGACAGGATGGATGTCTCTGACTTTGGATGCAATAAGAGAGAAGGTCACTAATTAAGGCAGAGAATCAGTTCAGACCCAATAAACAAGACGGAGTGACTTTTGCAAACAGCTTATTATTTTCATGCCAGACAACTCCAAGTGGTGGATTTGGCAGCCTCCTAGTCTGACCAAACACTGTGTTGTGGCAGTGTAAATATTGGCATGTTACCACAGATTAGTGTATACACACACACATGCACAAATCTACATCCAGAAATTGACATACATCCTTTTGTGAAGTCTACCTTATGGGTTTCAGGGCACATCTCAAAATATTATTTTCCTTAAGCCATTTGCAGAATGTCCTCTATTTTCTGAAAAAATGTGCAATCTCAGCTTTTAGTAAGATAAAGAAGGAAGCAAATACTGAGATTGTTTTAATGATGCACATATGTCAAATAAAAGCTTCCATTTACAAAGGGTAAATTGCTGAAGACAATGTGGTGACACACACATACGGCGGACATTTTTACTCCAAGCACTCATAACCACACCTGTGAAGCTTGCAACACATTTATTGCAAAACAGTCTTTAATAATTCTCTACATCAGTGTCACCTTTAGTAATTAAAGCTATTAAGTGACTTCTAAACTTGAAGTGGTTAAAAAACCCACAACAACAAAACACCAAACCAAAAAACCCTTAGGAAATTCATTTTCCCTAGCGATGCTCTCATACATACATCCGTCTGGTGCTGTGAATGGAATACTCAGGGCACTTTCTCTTCAGACACAATAATCACCACTACCAATTTCTTCAACTATTAACATTTTAAAATTTAATCTGTTTTGAGAAAAGCCAGTTCCTCATTCTAACATAGCATCCTTTCATTACAAAGATGCTTCCTGCTACACAACACTTTTCTATGCAAAGAGTCAGTCTGAAAGAAGCAGCATTTAATTTTATGGTAACATGGCAGCGATACACCAAAAGCTGTAAAGACCGCCTTGCAGAAAGACAGAAGTCTATTTTAGATTAGTATTTTACACGGTTTTCAGTCCACTCGTATTCACAGTATCACTCCTTTAAAAAAAAATAATGAATTGTGCTCTCCCCAACAGCAGTCAGCCACCAGAGGGAACTCCAAGTTTCCAGCCTTCACCTGGTCCCTGACAAGCCCTTTGGCATTCGATCCAGTAAGAAATCAAAGAAAGCTCAGGAAAGATGTTTATATGTATTTGAAGTTGCGCAAAAATCTCGCCCAAAAGACTCACCTTCCATATTATCAGTCAATAAAGAATACTGTAACGATTAAACGGACTGAAAACAACCTCTCCACCTACACACTACCATAGTCAGCAAATCCCTTCACACAAATACAGCGGCTTTGGGACTTTTCCACATACAAATATGAAGGACTAACAGAATTCCTGCTAGAAGAGGGGATCAATAAAGCAATTCATAGACCTTTAATTTATAGAACATTATACCATTTTTCTTTTCCACAAGGGTATGGGTCTGTCTCTAATCACAAATTACCTTCCTCTTCACCAACAGTATGGGCAATTTGTACTTTAGTGCATAAAAAAGCAGGAAAAGGAAGTAATTTTCCAAGGAACTCCAGCACGCACAACTTTTGTTTTGGCAAGCGGAATAGGTTGCTCTCTGCAAAAAAAGTACAATGGGATCAGAGTTCAGCCTCTTCTGATAGTGATTTCGGAATAAGTCCAGAGCCATGTTACAAAAATGTCAGCAATATCAGGGGCTTACCACAGCTGGAAACTTAACAAGAGCAAAATCACCCTACGAGTCTATATATGGCTATATTGCCTATTTTTCATAGATAATAAAAACATTTCGGCATAATGCTTGAAAAAGCATTTCTCTCTACTCTGCAGTCAGCTAGCAGGTTAACCCTTGAAGCTCTTTACCACCGGTGAGTGTACAGGCCAAAAGAGAGCCCCCTCAGCACTATCACAGTGCATCCAACAAGATGACTCCCAAACTGAACCTACCAAAAAGAACAGACAGCCTGGGACAGTTAAGCATTACGCTCCAGCTGCAAGTAAAGAGATCTTTAAATTAACGGAAGAATCAAGACTAAAGCACAATTTCAGCTTCCAGCCTCCTAAAGAAGGCTAGAGAAGAAAGGAAATCTGAAACACTTGCTGTTCGATAGCGCCACGTCCTGTGCTCACGTACGAGAACAGTAACTTCAGCATGTTCAGTACGTGGCTCTCACTGCTCTGCTCCATCGAAGATCTCATACTTAGATCAACTTTCTCATAAAAGCAAGGGTCCTTTTTTTCTCAGTGACAAATCAAATTAAGATAATTTCCTGCTCTTAAAGTAGTACAGCACAGTTTGAAATGGAATTACAGCCCATACCAAAATAAAATTCTCGCAGTAGGTAGTGCTGAACGCAGGATGGTGCCTATATTAAAACTAGAATTAAAAAAAAGAAGTATTGCAGTCAGTATAACCCCTCCTACAATCCCCATCTTACCAGTCTGATCAGCTGGGCTGGGGCAGGCGGTAACACAGAGTTCCTTCGTGTTTTTCCAGTGAGAGCCACCTTAACACTAGCAATTAGCAATCAAGCCTTTAAAAGTCAGCAGGAGAAAACCACTGCTGAAATTTGTCAGGTCTAAAGTAGATTTGTCAGAAGTATCCTCACTCAGGAATGAGTGTTACGCCAAACGTCATTGCTTAAACAAACTTATCACTCTCTGAAATGCAAGTTAGCACTGCAGCTAATCCTCACTCTGGAGGGGCCGAAAACACACCCAGACTGTCAGTGGCTGGGCCAGGATACAAGCCTGCCATAAATCCTTTAAGTGTAGAGGAGAGAAGGCAAAACCTGAGCATGCTGATAACCGCTCCCATGAAAGTTCCATCTGTTACTGTCTTCATTTTATTACTGGCGAGAACATGATAAGCTTCTTCAAATGAAAAAAGCTATTTACAACTGTGCCTTAACGTACAACCTGAGGACTGCACACTTGCCAAGTGGCACTTGCATTTTCAGTCTTGCACTTTGTATGATCACGCTGCTGTCTCTAGCAGCCCGTCTGGATGGGCTGCAGGCCAACTGCTTGTGCTTGCCATTAAGAGTCAGCAGGGAGAGAGTTAATATGAGAGATCATCTTCTCAGGGTAGCGAAACATGTCCTCTCCTATTATTTTGCCTGCCTTTGCTCAGAAAGTCTTCAAATAAATACTATTGTATTCTGAATCCATTTCAAATTTATAGATAATTGTTTTTCACTAGTAGTTTAATTTAAGAAAACAATTCCAGCAATTTATATTAAACAGCCCATCTCAGCTAAAACATGCCACTAGCCCAGGCACAAGATTTAGCTCCATTTACACAGATGGGCCCAATGTTTGCTCTCAGTAGTCTTAAGATCTGTATTTTATATCAAGTATATAGGCTTTAATATTAAACTTGTGTATCTGCAGTAGCTGCAAGGACAGCAGACAATAATTACTATTGGGGATAATGGGAAAGATGTTGAAGAAAAATAATCAAACAGCAAAGTTCATGCAGATATAGTGAATTCTTAAAAATACATACAAAGATAAACAAATATGCGCACGTTGCATTTAAGTATCTTCCTAGCTTTTACTGTGTCACAAGCATGACAACACAAATAGAACAAACGCCAGCAAAGCTGTGCGCAGCAGGAAAACTACTGTCGCTTTTTGCACACTGTTCATTAAACAGTGATGGAAGGAGTAAACAAAACTCTTTAAAAAAATTAAGGGCTGCAGGCAGTGACAAGATACTGTACGCTTTAATTTAGAAAGTTAAATTGAATCATTCTCCATTCTCAATATATAATTTTTCATGAGTTAGCCAGAGTTGGGAACATTTCAATTTTGGTTTATGGGTATTATTACACAGAAAACACATGAAAATCATATTTAACTTCAGTGTTAAGCACTCATGATTACAGTACATGGATTTCGTAAACTATCATACACTCAAGTGACATAAGCATGCTGGAAACCCAGCTTTTCAACCCAACAGATACTTCCCCTTTCCTTCCTCCTCTATCAGCCATTTAAAAAATAAACTTGGAACCAAATCTTTATGTGTGTAAATGCCAGAATATATATATATAAAGCAGAATCAAGAAAGCATATGGCTCAATACATTCAGGCATGGAACAACTCGGTTTTTGGGGTTAGCAACAGTTCTACTGTAGACTCAATATAGATAAAACCAGCCACTTTTTTCCTCTTTTAAGTTATCGCCATCATCCAAGGAGTTCTTCATTCTTCTATCCAAGTAGATGACATTTCAGGTCTGTAGAAGCAGAAGCAATACACTGCTAAACCCACTGAGAAGACAGGGCGCTCTCAGCATCTTTACTGCCAAAATCAAATACAGAACTGAAAATGTTACCAAAACGCCTTGGAACCTTTGTTAGTAAAAAACAAGGCAAGTGATTCCTTAATGTAAGTTACAGGAAAAGGCACTGTCCGTTTAATACAGGGAAGGAAAAAAAATTACAAAAATAAAATCAAAGGGTGCTGCTGCATTGACCCCGTGTAGTAATTAGAACTTTTAAGAGCAATGCCACGCCGTTAACAAGGCCTATATACTACCTCACACTCAGAAAAGCAAAACCCCTGCCTGCAGTGGTTAGAGATCCACTATGGTGTTAACGCTCAGCTCTTCAAGGCCATGGAAATAACAGAAGCTCTTCACACTCTGCAATAAACCACTAATTAAAAAAAAAAAAAAAAAAGTAGTGCCTATAGCCTTCTTGCAGAGCAGATTCAGCCTGGCGCTGACACAGCTGACCATCTCCAGCCACTTGCACACAAACAGTCCAAAGCGTGAGCAGAGAATTAGAAGCCAAAAAATCCCCTATAGCTCCCCAGGAGGGGCAAGCTGCATTTTGTGATTACCGTAAGGAACTTGCATGAATGACTCAAACTGCATACAAAACCAACATCAATGTATGCATAACCCAATTCTTACACTTAAAACTTTCGTGGAATCCCTGGCTATTCTGATTACTTTTTGCTTTGGGGATAATTGAAATTCAGTTTGCAAAGCTATTTAAGAAGTATTACTAATGTAAGATACATACTGCAAGAACTTACAGCTCAGGGACTCGGGCTGAGGGACTAATTAAAATACTAATTTATTTATAGCTCACCAGCTGCCATATATTATCTGATGAAAACCCTTTAAAAAATTAAAACCATTTAAAAAAATAAATAATTTTAAAAGGTGGATGTACCCTTGCCTTTAAGATAAACACCAAAACTTCAGAGCATATGGCTCTGTTCTATCAGTTCCATTTTCTTTTGCTCCAGCCAATATATTCGGCTCTTTCTCAGTTAGGAGGACAGCGCTGGCTTGATGATCCAGAGGCTCACCAGTTCCCTGCCTGAAGACAAGAAGTAACCCCGCGTGGCGCGTTCAGGCACCCTTCACCATGGGATGCAGACCTACTGCACGGTTCTAATCATGGGAGAAAAATCCCCATAGCGCCCAGGTTTTTGAATCACAGGCTACGTTTGAAGGGGGAACCAGCATGCCAGGGGACATGAGATACAAAGCAATTCCTTAGTGCAGACCATGTGTGTTTACTGAAGAGGAACACTCCAAATGTTTGTGTTACAGCTTACTGTAGCTTCTCTGACTATCCAGATACTCTTTTTTCATTAGTCCTTACAGTATTTAAGTTTCAGCTCCTCAGCAAAGCAACAAAGGCAACAGGATGTTATGACTAGAGAAGTACATCGTGTGTGGTAATTTACAGTATAACCCTCCTCATCACTTTGTATCTCGGGGATGCAGTAGGCAGTATGTGACAGGTCCCAGGAGAACGAGCATATTAAGACTTCACCAGGAGGAACGCTTCCATGAAGCAAAGCCAGTTTACCGAAACTCAGTGCAACACTTCAAAACTCACTCTCCACGGAAGATTAATTTTGTTACAGAACAGTTTACTGTAAGCTGCACATTTCCTCTGAGAGACGTGCTACCACACTCTGCTATCACCACACTGTCAGGCTTTGCTCTGAAATTAATCAGGAAAGATATTCAGAGTTGTAAACAGCTATACGGAACATTTAAAAAGAGAAAGCAGCAATATGCTATTGAAAAAATAGAAGGCAATTACTTTATATCTGTAAAAAGCAGGGGAAAAACATAACTTGGTCAACTACAGTCACAGGGGCTGGATAAGCTTTTTAGCATTTGAGCCTTGTTCAGCCGTGACTGCTTAGGAATTCATGATGCTAGGCATGCTGAGTACACGTAATCCTTCTAGTGCTTCACCATGCTAAAGACTCAGCAGTGCCTGGCAATCTACAGCCCAACAAATATGTTCAAATCCAATCTCTGGATAGCCCTGCAGCTTTGCAGCAACACAACACCAAAATACTGCTCACTGTGGAGATACTAAACTACTTGAATGATGCAGTGAGGTTTAGGGTTTCCTGATTTTAATAACCAAACTAGCATCAACAACCCAAGCTTTTTCACAATAACCTTGCCAGCATGCTTTATGCCCAACTTAGAAAAAAATTAACATTGTCACTTGAATCCAAAGTGTACTTTCTATTGTAAAAGCATGTTCATCTGCGTAGAAATTACTTTTGTAATTTCTTGGCTGGTTCACCACTTCTTCGTCCTCAGCATTTCCCGGAAGGTCCAATTAACACCATACATAATAAACCATCTCAGAAGGGACAGTGCCCTCTTTGTACAAAAAAGACCTTGAAGAACAGAGAAATCAAGCAGTTTAGGGACAAAGAAAAATAGAGGAGCTCACCACTGGACTGGCCCGAGCAGAGCTGGCTCTTGAAGATGCCCGAGATCCTGAACCAAGGTAGCAGCTGTACTCGGAAGGCTGTTGCAGGTAAACCAAGAATAGCAAGCGGAGAAAAGAGAAAAGCATTAGAATTGGAAAGGGAAGTGAAAGAAGATTTAGAGCATTACATCTGAAGTTAGTTACAAAAATGGTTACATGCAGCTAGACAAAAGAATAGCAGTGAAAGTCAGAGAACAGACACCTCAACTGTTAATTTAAACATTAAGGCAAGTAGCAATTCCAGTTGACATACCAAGCAGCATCTTGATTCAATTCTTAGAATGACAGGATACTAATGATTTATTTATATATCTTAAGACACCAGTCACAAGTAAAGAACTCAGTCTTTACACAAAGGGCTCAATCCTACTACTCTTCAAGCACTCTGAGGTTCTCTGGTGAGCCACCTTCCCACATTTCCAACACTGCACATATAAAATGAATTTGTGCTCCACAGGCCAAAGCAAGAAACATCCATCTATGTGGTAATTAAAGTGAAAACTGAGATCAGCTCAGAGACTAAGCACCTCTCCTGCTTTTCCAGCACCTGCAGTCCTCATCTCCTGCCAAAGAAAGTATTTCAGTCTTTCTTAAAAAGCAAACATCTAAGCAGTGATGCAGAACAGACAGGGCTGACTTGTTGCTGACAAGGACAAAGGATGTGCCTACACTGTTTTGTTTCCAGAGGTTAAAACTCAGTGGAAGTAGAGAAGGGAAATGAAAGTTTAAAGCGTCAGGGAAACTGAACTAAAACTTATTTTGGAAATGCATTTTAGAATTATTCCCTCTATCTTCACAGATTTCAGAGTAGCAGCTTCACACTCAGTCTTGTACTTAGAAAGGTACATAAGCATATGTAAAAGGAAGTTTTAGATACATTCAGGAAAAAAAGGAATTAAAGAAGTTTTTGAGGTTTATCAGACAATTTCTGTATTGCTGCTGCCTCAAGGCAACTCTGAACGCAGCCTTTGTGAAGAGGCATGTCAATCCATCACATTTCATGGGCAAAAGCTCGTACCGATGTATGGGCAGGGGCAGCTCAGGGACAGGAACAAGCATGAGGAACTGCTCTGCTCAACAGCTCAGACTATGCTGCCAATAACCTTTATTAATTTATTTTATAGGCACTTAAGATTATTACTCGGATACAAACCCACTGAAATCTAAAGAATTACCCCACTTTTGAGATGCATGTACTCTGTCTTTTTTTAAGGTTTCTTCTATTGTTACCCTGGACTCCCCAGTTACACTGACAGCCAGGTCTTCCCCAAACTACTGGAAGACTGTTTCAGCATCATTAGTCACGCTAACAAAGCGGCACAGTATTAAATGAAAATTAAGCTTACAGTACTAATAGAGGATAACAGGGTAAGCTGGAAATAACATCAGCTACAGTACAACCATAAGCTTAGCTACTAGCCACAAAGCATTACGTTCCAAGGTATTCAGCCCTTAGCAAGCTCCTCAAGCAGGGCAGAACATGACCAAGCCATGTCCTCAGATGTCCTATATGAAGTGACACTGGCTTCATGCACCTGAACTACTGAGCTTCATTCCAGAGATGAGAATATGCACAGTTTAGAACTGTTGCACAAAGTCTACAAGTATTTTCAGTCAGACACGCCAATTCCTAAATTAAAAACAAAAAGCACTGAAGTAAATATTTAGATTTTGTTTTCTTATTAAGTAGTTCTAGCACAGAAGCCTTGCACCATCACTGCTGTTTTATGTTTAATGTAACAAGGATGTAAAATAAGTTTGAAACACGTGACAGGGAAAAAGTATTAACTGCTGATGAGTCCCATATTAACGTTTCAGAGGATCTATTTGTTCTATAGTTGTTCCCTGTGTATTGCAGGGCAGAATATGGAAGTAAGTGTCATTTGTTCGGTTAGCTGAGGCCAAGCAAAGCCAGTTTCAGCCTCATCCTGTGCATTCACCTGTCATCTGATCATCCAAAAACATTCTTTGGGGACAACTACCCAAATGGCAAACCTTCTACAGGTTAAAAGTGCTAGGAGGCTCAGAGACATGAAAATAACCACAGCTAGCCTAGTAATTGTGACAAGGCCATTCCCGTTGAGGCAAAAACCTCGTACTCCACTCTCTCATTATTACAGGCAACCATGCAACAGAAACTGGAAAGGCTGCATTATGCACAGGCTTCCAAATACCTGTGGCACCGGGTGGGATGGAGGAAGGGGAATGAGCAGCAACCTTATATTCAGTGTTCCCTGCTCATGCCATTAACAGTGGCTGATAGACTTGTAAACAGTGTTTGGGCTCGGAGCCCACTGTAAATGATTTCTCTCAAGAGAAGTGTATGGTCGGGACCTCCAAGAGACTTATCTCAAAAAAAAGAAGACATCCCGTACAAACAAAGGGCTGCAACCAGTTCAGCACAGCCTCAGTGACAAAAGCACCGAATTGCAGGCTGCCACAACAGGATAAGTATCAATGAATTTTCCACAGTAGCCAAACGAAAACAAGGCACAATTGTGAAACAGTGATCTGAAGCTTAACGTCAGTAGCAGTAAGATGCACAGCCCAATTAGTGAAATCAGTGTGATCGCAAGAGAATAGCATAGCCCTTTAAAGACTAACAAGTGCTTAGTAAGCATTCTTGAAAGTGTTTCCTTCTCCAAGCTAGTAAAATGTAACTTCTAAGGTTAAATCAGTATCAATGCTTTGTCTTGACACTTTTTTTCTGTTAGGTCTTAGGTGGTGGTGGTTTATTTGTCAGGCTGTTTGGGGTTTTTTTGTTTGACTGGGGTTTTTTTTGATAATCAGGGAAGATCTCAGACAGAATCAGCAGTGGGCCCACAGAGCAGAATCTAAAAATCAAAGATGACTGTGGTGTTTTGTTTTGGTTTTTTTTTTTTTTTTTCCTCCTCTCCAGGCCGTTACAACAGCAGCAGATGTACTGCCTGGCCCAAATGCTCACCACAACGCAGAGGCCCCATCTGAGAGGATTTTCTGCCTTCTGATCTGTAAATAGAGTCCTGCAGCTGCTCTTTTTTTGAAAGAAAACAATTTATATTGTCATTTCTCATACTGTTGCTCCCCATAAATAACAGAGCCCTCCACTCACAGGAGCATGTGTTTTGAAAACATCATCACCAGTCATCCAGACCTCACTACAGAATATAAACCCAAGAAATAAAACAAAGCAAGCCATACATTCACAAAAATCCTTTACTTCATACTAGCAGGTAAGTGCTAATGTAGATGTGAATTACTTTTTGTTTGTTTTAATTGTATTCTCAGTTTTCAAAAAAAGAATTGCATCTTGGTAAGGGAAGGGACTTTATGTACTGCCTCTCCAAAGTGTTTTATCTGCAAACCAAGAGCGAGGCAGAGCTGAATTCCCCTCGCCGCAGGGCTGGGCTCTGTCAGTGCCAGCCAGAGCTGGTCTGCGCGAGGCCAGGCACTACAGCAGTAGATAAGTCATGACTCGTTATTTCATGGAAGCTCACGGAAATGGTGCTCATACTTTTGCCTACAACAGCAGGCTATAAACCTCCCATGGTCCATCTTACATGTTCCTCAGCCCAGAAAAGGCTGCGTTCTAGTACACACAGGTTACTGGAGGACAGAGACAAGACAACAGGGAAATGCAGAAAACATCTTACAGCACGAGAACTAGAGGCACTATACCGACGACTCCCACTGTAAACGCTCTCGTCATACACAGACGCCTACAATTAAAAGACAGAGTCAGAACAGGACTGGCAGACCTAGTTTCTGGTTTCAGTCCAGTGAATTACAAACTCGCAAGGTGCAGCACGAAGGACATTGGAGAATAAGCAGTATGTGCAAGGACAGGGACATCCGTATGCAACCACAAGCAACATGCAAGTGAAGATCTAACACAACCTGAAGTCAGTGAGCTAGGAAATGCCACGAGGCACGTGCAAAATCTGACACACACACACACCCCCTCAGTCCATCACATAGTCATGCATTTCTAACCGTTCTCCCAATCATCAATTCAACAGTTCGTACTGCCTACCAACAAAATGGTTACATCAATTCTTAAATTGTTCAAATCTGTTTAACCTTCATTTCTGATGCTGGCAATATGGGGAAAAAACCACACCTGATGAACTTCACTTACTAGCCAGTTTACTAACTTAATAAAAGAGAGGAGGAAGATGCACATTTTAAGACTGGCTCCACTTTAGCATATAAATTTGTGGCTCAGGAAACACCGAGGGAGTAGGAAACTCTACCTTTAAGCTTTGAGAAAAAAAATCTGAGCTCACTTTGAAGTTTAAACACAAACGGTGGAATTTGGCTACAAAAAATTTTAAACAGATTTTTTGTTAGTTGTTACACAACCAGCAAGAATTGATGTTGCCTCTCTCTGGCCCACTCCTGCACGTTGTAGCTAACACACCAAAACAATCGTCTCCATCCAGAGAGAAGCCTGTGGCAGCATCACAACCCCACAAGCAGTGGTTGCACAGTTCCAACAGGAATAAACAGAAGGATCATCAGCAAATCCAGGTCTGTACGAACACCATTGCACACGTGCATTCAGATGCATCAGACACCAGAGTGTGAAACAAATGGACCCAACGGGAGCTACAGAGGTAGGAGACAACATATGCATGGCTGAAGGTGAGTGGCTTTGGCATTTGTGTTTAGAGCATTAGTACAACAAACCCTGTAACTTCTGGCTGGCAGGGCATCGCTGTACAGCAAGGAGGGCTGAGGAAAACAAGCACAAAACTTTTTTGCATAGAAAATGAAACCAAAAAAAGCGCCTACAGCAGAATTAACCATCTTGATAAGAGGTTAGGATTATTAAACTACAACAGAAGGAAACCCAGCATAGAGAATATTAGTCATCTGCACCATAAAAACGTTAGATCTCAACTCCTAAAGACTAAGAATACCAAGCAGACACATGCATTTCCTACAGGAAGGGAGGACACGACAGTATGCATAAAGCAAAACAGCATTATTTAATTTTAGGTTGTTAAGTTGTTATTGTCGCACACACATTCATGTGTAACAGCCAGAAAGGGCGTTTCTCACTTCAACCAAAGGCAGAAGAGCAGCTACATACAAAGACAGAAGTGTTTTAAGATACACGTTTTAAGTGTTTCACACAAGTGCAAGATCATCTCTTGTGTATTTCATTATTAAACAAAAATGCAGAGAAAACCTACATAATTCAGGACAAAATTATGAGTTCTTAAGTCAGAGCACCATAAAACAAATTACTTTGCTGTTAGTAATCATCATTCACAATACGCAGCAATCAAGTTCAGAGCGCGCAAGCTGTTATCTGGCATCATTAGGTGCAAGAGATGCTCCAGCAGTGGTCCCCAGCCCACAGCTTGCAGGCAACAACCTGCTGCAAGTCACCCTCCTCCTCCACATCTGCAGTGCCCCATCGCCGGCTGCCACAAACACCAGGCGACGTCCTCCTGCAGCTGCCCATCGGGAACAGGCTGCGGACCACTGCTCCAGCACTGCTCTGATAGCACCTGACTGGCTATCTGACTGGCCCACACACAGAGGACAATCCAACCTCCCAGGTGATCTTGAAGCTTCAGGGGTTTTTCTTCTTGCAGCCTGTGAATTCTTTGCTTGCAATTTCATTTTATGCAGATTAGATTGTCTTAAGCTTGCTACACTGACACAGTGAGCAAAGAAGTTGCCTCAAATGGAAGAGAGTCATTTCCCTTGTTTTGCCAGACCAACTGAGGCCAAAAGCAAACAAAGTAACTGTAGGAAAGGGAGAAGCAGCAAAGGGAAATTAATTGTGCTCATTTTAAAACAGGTTTCCATTACTCATTACCATCTTAAAAGGTCTGGTTTGGGTTGGCTTTTTTTGTTTGGTTTGGGTTTCTGGTTTTGGGTTTACTGGTTTTGTTGTTGGTTTGGGGGATCTTTTAAGTAAAAAGAGCTACAGAGGCTCTTGACAATTGGTCCAAATTAATTCCTAAGGACAAGAGGTTGTATTATCCAAATGAAGTTAGAACAAGTCCAGGCCAGGTAAAGCCAGAGGGCAACAGACCCAATTTCCATTTTGAGAAGAAGGTTGAGATGTGGAAGCGTAGCTGCTGCTGTTGTGGAGACCCAGATCTGAGTAGTATGAAGCCTGCATCAATAACAGACAAAAAAAACACCTTAAGAACTTGGCTGCGCAACATAAGAACCTTCTGAATTCCTCTAAATGGGAAGCAAAAAGTAAATTAGGTGATTACAAACTGCAAGGGATTAAAGTGGTCACAGATGCAAAAAGAAGAGGTAACTGCATTAAAGGTACAAGGATGTGTGAAAATCGTGTGCCCTTTCTATTTGTAAGGTAGAAGTTTACTTAAATATACAAAAGACCTTTCCTCTATCTCTACAGCATCTTATACACAATACCCCCATTTGGTTTATTTTCCACTGAAAAGGTTTCAAACCCTCACATTCCCTCCTCCTCTCTCATTGCTTATGGCCCAACGAGACAGTACGCTGTTGGGACATGGTTTGTATGGGACTTGGAAGACAATGGACCATACTTTCAGTAGCACATATGCAATTTGTGCACCTATGTTTCATCCTAACTCTAGGTAAGTGAAGCTGTATTAACCAGCATATTTCCAGCTTCTGCAAAACAGAATAGACAACATTTACAAGATGCTGGAAACCTTATTTTCCAGACTTAAGTTCAGAATAAATGGCTGCATCACAGCTTCATACCTTAAAAACCCAGGCTCCTGCCTTAAAGGATTTATTTATTTTCATGTGCAGTCCCGCTGCAGCAGATGATAGAGCTAATTGCCACTGCCAGGTGTGGCAAGACTGAATGCAAAGAAAACTTTTCTGTAAGAAGTGAGACTGTCTACATTAAACGCCTTCTTTTATGCAGCTTCTTACCTAGCATCTAGCCAACCTTGTACTTCCAGTCCACCTATTTGGTCTCCCCGAGAATGGGGAGATCTTAATTCAACTTCAAGTTAAATACCAAAAGAATCAATAGTGACTGACTGACAACTTCAGTGGACTTAAAATCACCTTTAGCCTCTGAAATACTACCTTATTTACCTAGCCTGGTACACAGTATCTCCATTCACCCGCCTCAGCACCTGTACTGGAGTGCAGGATGCCAGCTCAGCTTTTCTGCTGTCGTGTATTAGCTGTGAGAATTTCTGCTGCACAAACGCTTCAACACAAAGCAGACACGTAGGGCTTCCCAGGGTGCAGGAAGGCTGACAGCAGTAGGATATTTATAATATTGAGTGGAACTCAGTATTTCAGCTTCTAAGAGCTTTAGAAAAAGCACCCGTAGATGTGCTACATGTCTAAAGAAAGGCTGCAACAACACATTATGAACAACTTAAATTGTTATAATCAGCTGGTTTTAATGTGCAGAAATATTAGATGTACAAATCAAGGTCTTTTCAATGCAGATTGGAAATCCATGTAAGCAATTATGCATCTTTTGGAGCCAAAGAAAATACATACTAGGAAGCCTTGGTATTTTCCTTATTCTCAGAGAAATGGCAGCCTAAAAGCACATTTTAAATGTGATACAATAGTTACTTTGCCATGCCAGGAACGGATGCAGCCCTGAGCCAAACGGGCAGGGTATAAAGCCACGCCAGGAAGGCGTGCTTAGGAGCGAGCCCAGGCTGCCACAGCCAGCGTGCAGGGCCAAGGGAGGAGACGTTACCTCCCTGCATCCCCACCCTTGTGGAATGACTTCTGTGCTCACGCAGTCTCCTATAACTAGCCCTGCGATAACACGCAAGTTGCAAAGGTATTTTCAAAGCCTCCCAGGCACTGTTTAGATTCCTTATTTCCCCATGGGTGCGTGCATGCTGGTGGGAATGGTTGTTCGGGAAGATCTGCATGCCTCTACCTTCTGTGCTACACTGCAGAGCTCTCCTTTTACAGCTGTTCTCTAACACTGTACTTCTCCCGTCATTTTTTGTGGGGGTCCAGACAACCAAGATACTCTGCTTCCAGTAGTCAGCAATTACTCAGCCTTCTTACAAACCCTAACTAACCCTTACATCATCGCTATAAACTATGTAGGTGTTAACTCCATTTAAAAATGAGGGATATCTGTGGCAACTTACAAGTAACTTGTTTGCTTTTCACACTGGACTTCTGTCACTGCAAGCAAACAGATCTGTGGATAAGACACAATACCACAGGTATATGCTGAGGACAAACCCAACCTCAAAAAAAAAAAAAAAGTAATCTTTCTGCTTCTTTTTTCCTGATTCATATTTAAGGAATCAACCTGTGATACTGCAAGTACAGTGTATGAAGGCTGATCTCCATGTAGACATGGCTCCATTTTGTGACTTAAAATTGGACACCTATTTTGGAAACGGCTATTATCAGCAGACTCATCACTTCCTTGCTGCACTGAAGAATTTTCCTCCTCTTAGTTTTTCATTGTCACTCTGACAATCTTTATGTTTAGGTTTGGAGGTTTTGGAGAGAGTGTTGCTGCAGGTGAATGGCAGCAAGACTGGCATCAACTGGTTTTGGAGTTTCAGCTATTCTGTTTCCCTAAACGTTCTTCCCCCTTCTAAGCAATGATTACTCTAAATTACACTTCGTAATGAAAGCCACAAGGAACTAAAGATGTTGCCATAATTATGCTCTACACAGACTAAACTTCCATGCTGCAAACCCTAAAACCAAGATGATTTAAAATCATTTAAATGGAAACCAAACAACTTATTTTCCCTGGATGACTTTCTTACAGATATTTTGCTCTTCCTGCAGCTCTGGAGTATGTCATTAAAGACTAAGAACATAATTTGTCAGAAGTACTACATAATAAAGTTCCTTGAACTTGTTAAGCAGTTCAGCAAGAGTGCCAACAACAGGACATACTGTTTTCTTATCGGTTTAAGCAACAGTATTTCATTGTCTCTTATCCATATATGCAAACTAAATGCATAAAACCCTATGGAAGAAACAATTTTAAATGGACATGAAATATAAGGTCCCATTTCACTATTTATACAAGTGCCTGCTTAATTTCATGCTTACAAATAGCTCATTTAAGTCTATCTCATGTTTAGCATGTATTGCTCAAACACGTAGCTAAATGGAGTCTTAGAAGTAATTTACTTTTCCCCTAAACACAGAGCTTTAGTCTGCATGCCACTAAATTGCTTTAGAAGCTTAATAGCATAAATATCAACAGGCTCTGAGCTTTTGTCTGCCTTTGATAAAATAAAAGGCAAGGAAAAAACTGTTCCCTTCCCTGCCTCCTCACTCAGGCTCCACTTGAGACAATACCTTTAAATAATTTGCAAACCCCAATATTTAACAAAGCAGGACAATTAATTCCTGTAATTGACACAAAACACTGTGCTGGAACAGAAAGGAACATTGTGACCCACATACACACTATGGAGTCAGTTAATAATTAAGCTTTTTTTGACAAGAATATTTCTAGAAATAGAAGTACATCAATGGTAAGTAGCTAAGCAGCAACACTTGTTCACCTCTTTGGGAGTTTCAAGAAATCTTAGGATACAGTTTATACAATAGGAAAGAAAAAAAGAAAAAAAAAGGTATTTAGTTAAGCAAACTTCAAATAAGCAGCAGACATTTGGGGAAAATTCAAAATCCAAAGTCCACTTTACAAATGCAAATCCCAAGACATGGACTAAATTTTTGGTGAAGCTTGGGAGTTTCAGTGTTGGATCACAACATGAACACGTTACACAGGCTGGAAAACAATCATTCTGTTGACCAGCACATGGGAAACCTCCATGCCAGGTGCTGCCAAACCAGTTCTTGTCAAAATGTAAACAAAACTGGGTAAAAGTTAAGAGTGAAGCATTTCTGGCTTCCAAGTTCTACTTGTACCAAATTCAGAGACTTCTCTTCCCACTCATGGCCTAATTTTTAAATTTTTTTTAGATGGCTTATTGCTGCAGCTCCACATCTGACAAACTGCAAAACCCACAACATGCAAGACAGGAAAAACCTGCTTTACCACAGAAACGAATCTGCTAATTAGCTTTAATCCCATTAAATAGAGCAATAGATTTTATAGCAATATAAATCATCTACTAACCCTGCTAGATTTTCTACTCTGGGATGATCCATACACATCTTCCTCATAACCATTGGTCTGTTATGGAAGGCAAGGAAAAGGGAAAAAAAGGAGAGTAAAAAATTGATGCAGACCCAAAAGGAAATTTTTAGCAAAAGTCATTACTTATGAAAAGCAAAGGCAGAGAGAGAACTTTTCAAAGATACACCAGGTACAGGAGAAGTGCAGGATTAGGTCATGATTTCAAACATGAGGACATGAACGTTTGTGTGCCTGTCAGTACCTGTATACCAGCCAAAAATGTCAAGGATACTCCTGCTTGCCTTTTCTGACCCCTTTTTTTCTTGTTAAGAAACACCTTTGCTTCCCCTATTATTACTGCACTAGAGCACCTGTCTCTTCAAACACTGTGAAGGGAATACAGAACAAAAAGCGGGCAACAAGTGTGATGGACTATGATAAAAGAAATTTATCACTGTAGTTACTTTTACCTCTGGCAGCTAAGGCATTAAAAAGCAACAAAATGTAGCAGAAGAATAAATTCTACGTTTATATTTGAGACATTCAGTTTAGTAAACATGCAACGCTGTATGAAATCTCTTCTTTTTAGCTTTCCCGAATTACATCAACATTAAACCCAGACAGTGACCATCTGCCATATCCTGGTATTTTGTGTGGCAGTCCAAAGACTTAAGAAATTTCAGTCAGTTCAGCTGTCCTCCATCACACTCAATAGCCTGCCTCGTTGTCATTAAGATGTTTTCTCTTAAAATGAGGCAAAAAACCAGGCTCAGAAGGAGCGTTTCACAAGCACGGTCAGGAATAAAAGAAAATTATCACTACAATGCAGTTTTTAGTCTGGAAACATGGTGTTCAAGAAAAAGAGGATAGACGCAGAAGTCACCTCAATCAATACCATTAAAAGCTCAGATTTCTCAAGTAATTCACTATTCTGGTATCACTACACAACAAGGCCTGCTTTAGCACTCTGTATTTGGGGTGGTATTTTTAGTGGAAATTTAATTAGCATTTCTATTAAGTTTTGAAGTCCAAGTTTTAATGCATTCCCAAAATGAAAATCCTCTAAACCCAATCTGAATCAATTTTCAAACAAAATATTCATCATATACTACACCGGAGCTTCCACGGAAAAATTAAACAAATTATCTTAGAAACCAGTTTAGACACAAGCTGGTAAAGCAACGTCTGGGAAAACTAAAGATTTTCTACTGAAGTGCAATATTATCACTGCAAATGGAAGGCCAACATCCAGTTTCTTTTTTCAGGAAGAACTGGTTTGAAATACTGCTATAGCCTTCTCAGGCTATGCACCTTGGCTTCTTTCCATTTTTTTTCCAGCTCTTTGAATTTCTTTAATACTTTCTTGAAGAATGGTTGAAAAATCTTCAGCAACTGAAAGCAACACTCCAGCTGCAGCCCCAACAGCACCATGCAGACCAATTACCTTTCATTACTACACTGAGGAATTGTTTGCCTTTTTTTCAGCTATGTAATATTGACTGAAAGTAACCTTGGATCATTATCTGAGCCACTCCTATGCAGAATTCCTTACTCTGTAATAGTGTATTTACTTTTTCCCAAATGTGGCATTCTTAATTTATTTTTACTTCATTTATTTTTACTTCTCCATTAAATAATGAATTTATTTAATGGAGAAGTTGTCTCATCAGTATTTTTATTCTAACCCCACATGGAACCCACCTTCACTCCCTGTATTTAGACAGCTAGGCAATACAGACTCCTGTAGAACTCTTTTTCTCCTTTAAAAACAGATGATGCTGCCTTAGATGCAAGAGACCAGAGGAGATCCTTCCCAGCTGTCTCGTTTTCTAACAGTTATGTTTCAACTAACAGTGCATTTCTTTTACAAGAACATCTTGCCCAAGGCTTCACTTAATGCAATGTAGAGACACAACCAAGAGCCATGAAGTCACATCTAATGCTTTTCCTTTATGCCCTTAAATAATTACCCTGCTTAGGGAAATTAAGTTGAGTTGACGAAATTAATTTTCTACAAATCCAGGTTAACTGTTTATCACTTGATTTCAGGCACTTCTAAATGTATTTGCCCTGTATCCTTCAGATTTTAAACTGAAGCCCCATAGCTCAGGTCATTTCCCTTGTCTCTATGACCCATCCTCTCCAGCACGCATTTTTGAATCCAAATGCTCCAGACGCTCTTAAAGAACAGGGTCAATTTTATCGGACCTTGCTGACCTTTGTTCTACGCTACATTAACATGTTAAGTATCTGATCATAACCTTTATGAAAACTAGAACAAGGACAGTTGCATCCTGGGGAGGCCAATACATACAGATTTTACTTGTCCCTTCATGTGCAACTGACCCTATTCTTTTCCATATTTTCTTCTTGCTTTTAACAGATGCAGAAAATTTTCTCATTGCCATTATCTCCATTTATACTTGTAACATCTTTTACTTTAGACTGTGGCTAACCCTTCTTCTTCAGGCTTCCTCAATCACACATCCAACTTCCATTTCTCAGAAAATTCTCTGCTCATTTCCAATGTACTGAAGAACCCCAACCCGGCCCAGCAACCTCCTTCTGCTATGAGTAGCCCTCCCTCTGCAGTAGCGGTACACCAATTTGCCCCATCTTGTCCGCTCTTTCCCTCCCTGGAATTGTTCCCCATGAGATTCACCTAAAATCCTGACTGCGTAAAAGCACATTCTCTTTTACTTTCCATCCATTTCTGGCTTTGTGGTGCTTTAAGTAGTGCCCTACTTGTACAGGTGCTAGTAAGGCACTGATACTACCTAGGACTACCTTTAAGAAAATTTGCTATACTACATATATATTCTAACTACCTTCATGAAAGATGCAGTCTTTACTACATACCTGTTCTATTGGTATCATGTTTCTGCGTAATGTTAAAGCTTAGGTTAGGTTTTGAGTTTTTCAAGATGCTCTTCATGTACAACACTGACATCTTTGAATTATACCACATTTTGCAGATGAAGTGATGCTCAGTATTCTCACAGACATAGTCCCAATAGTTATACCGTATCCTTGACATTAGGCTGGTGAGCTCTTACAGCCAAGAAACTTCATGTATTCTTTGTCCTATCACAGCAGTTTTGTATGCAAAAACCGCTGAGACAGTCAGTCAAGATACATACTGCTTTGGAGTAGTTCTTCTTTTTGGTCCTCTCATTCTCTAATCCAGCCTGCAGTGAGATTAAGAATGCAGGATGAAAAGATCAATGAGTTTATGTGCACCCATCCATAGCCAAGCATGCATATCAACATGCAAAAACATCAGTCCAGTTTTCCTCCAGCTCTACACAACACGGCTCAGTGAGCACAAATGAAAAAAAATCAAATCTCAAACTCAACTGACCATTTATTAAAGAATATTGTTAAAAGTGATGATAGTGCTGTTAAATTTAGTAGCCACAGTTAAAATCATTCACGCTTGCTGGGTTAAGTCAATTAAAAGAGCTACCAGCTGTCTACACTTACTACATCAATACATCCATGCAAAATCCAAATGTGTTTGAACTATTTCTGTATATAGGTCGCTCACAAATAGATACACTGCATTCCTAATGTGAAATAGCACAGGGAATGAAGGAGAGTGAAAAAACTAGAGTCTGTAAAAAACTGCTCTCCCCAGTTTGCTTTCTGCAGATCTGAGACACCTCTATTTCAACACAGTGTTGCCACAAGACATCCCTGCTGATGGTACAAGGAAATTTTCTTTAAAATTAAGTTTGAAGTCCCAATCCTCATTCCCCCTTCCGCGTCCTTTTTGTTTTTTCCTAGAGTCAGCTTCATCTCCAACGTGTTCAATGCAAATAGTTGCTCTCCTCCTATTATTACTTACAGAGTTTGATTTTGTCCTCCAAAGCAAAGCTGACAGCTCAATACACAAGCTGCAGCTTTAGTAGGCAGAGTATTTGTCCTGTCACTCTTCCTAGATCTATTCAGAGCGAGTTTGTGTGAGTTTTATTCTTTTTCAGATTTATGCTGAAATAAAACCAGACATACCTGGTCAAACAATGGACAGACAGACTGTAACAGAGAAAGTCTGTTAGGGGAAATAAAAGCCATTCTGCTCTGTCGTAATGGTAGCTACTGAACTAGACCTAGCTTAAGTCCCTCTAATCATTCAGCGATTTTCATCTGAACTGCGTCAGAACAGCAGGCGAGGGAAGCAGTATTTTCACATCACAGACCAAAAACTGCCTCAGGATTATTTTAGATCATCCCTTATCTCAGTCCAACTATCACAATTCATGTTAGTTTCTTCCTCATGATTAGTTTTTAACACACACTGCAACTTGCAGACTATTCTCACCACTGGGTAGGTGCTGGCATATTCCAAATGAGACTGTAAAGGCATGAGAGGAAAGAAAAATCAGAATACAAAGGAAAACACTGAAGCAAGTTACAGAAATCAACAGAATCCCCCAAAACAAAACAAATAAACACAAACCTCCAAAACAAACAAACAAAAAAAACCCAACAACCAGGCACAGCAATATAAATCACAACTAAAGAACTTTGATAATGCAGGACTTCTTGCACAAAGCCAGAAATCAGGAACCTTGAAGCAAACACAAGAAGGAAAATGCACAAATTTCATCATGAGTGATTAATAACACAAGAATATTTCATGCTGGATGGTGTCAGAATAGAGACAGCCAGCTGAGAAGTGGGAGAACAAGGACACCTGCAGTATAAAAGAGACTAAAGAGTCTCGAGTGTCTCAACAAACACAGAACGATGTTACTGAGCTTCGCTAAGAAAAACTGCACGATAAAGAATCAAGCTAGCAGAACTTCTGAAGAGAGGGAACACTTTTGATGGGTTCAGGATGAGCCACAGAAAAAACTATTAAAGATGCTCTTTCATCACAGCTGAAGATCTGCTGGCAGGAGTCAGAGATGCACTCAAGCTAGCATTATATCAACACACTAGGCCACAGTTTACAGTACAGTCACAGCTATGCAGCTTAAATCAATTGCTAGCCTGGTCTAATCAACATCTCAGGTGGTTTTGCAGTCCATATTGATGGTTGCTCTGCCAGATGCATCCGGGCCAGCTCCCCAAAAGCTAGCTCAGCAGATCTCCGGTGCCTGCAGTACAGACAACCACTTAGACAATACTCTAGGAGAAAATCCAGAGTATAAAACCCACCCAGATTAGGAGGGTGGTAAAGTTTTAGGGAGAAAAGGATTTCTGAAATAGGCTCATTTAATTGAAAACTTCTTGTACAGAAAAGCAGCAACCCTTAACACCACCAGCCTCTCAGTGCTATGAGCCCAAGTGCCAAAGATGCAAGATCGGTTTTCAGAAATTCAAAGTCTTGTAGACCAGTTACAACGGCATCCTGCAGCGATGGAGGGAGAGCTTTCAAATATCCAGAACAAGAAGAGCATTCAGAATTCTCTGACTAGTTTTATAAACCCTTTGTGGACACAAGGCAATAGCTTTTGGTGCTTTCTTCATGCTAAAATAGCTCAGAAGCCAAACTGAACCCTACTCCTCAGAGATAATTGTTTAGGTTGGTCATTGTGGGTTTTTTTTGTTTTGGGGGTTTTTTTTGTTTGTTTTTTTTTTTTTTTTTACTTTGTTGTTTTGAAAACACACACAGCAAGAGCCAAACCTTTACAAATAGCCAGACAGAGATGTGGTCAAACTATTAAAAGCATTTGCTACAAACCCACACTAGGTAAAATGACCAATGCACATACTATCAATTCATCATGAATAAAGCTACTAAAATATGTAGAAGGGCAAATTTCAGTTCAGACTAGCAAATATTTAGTTTCTTCTACAATCCCAGTGACACTTGGATCAGGGAAGGAAGCTCTGTCAAAACTCTTTTCCTGTGCATGCCTAAGTGTCAGCTTGCATAAGATACTCACCGAATGCTACTTTATGAGGACAAGTGGGAGTCTGTGCAACATCACTAGAAATACCAGCATAAAAAGTTTCAACCAGATCCTCCTGTCAGAAAAGGACATTCTTTGCAAAAGTATTAGGTATTTATGGCCCATCCCATGAACAGCTGGAGGCTGCTGTTGACCAGACCACCAGTGGTTATTGCAGCCTGAAGGCATGCTGGCAGCCCAGGCTGGCTGCTCCACAAAAAAAAGGTCAGAGAAGCCTTCTTCTCAAGGGATGGTGGGGAAGCAGAACACAAAGCTTCTGCTGTTAAAATATATGATCCTTTGTTTCATTGTTAAATATTACAAAAACACATCAAAAGGAATCAGTAGTGGTTTTCCATGAACAAAAGGTGTTTCAGACGAACAGAGCTCCCGCTGTAGAGTACTGTGCCAGTGTGCCTGCATCTTGCCACATCAAGGGGCACACAGTTAAGGCCACGGTTGAACAACCCATTTGTATCATAATCACCTTCTAAACAGAAAGAATTGAAACTTCAACTGATTTAGAGGTTTTTTTCCCCCTCCAAATACACTTTCATAAACATGCCCAAATCCAAGTAAAATAAACATCAGGTTTTGCATTCATCCATGAAGATAAGCTTCTCCTCATCAAATCTTTGGAGCTTTAAGGCACCTTCTGTCTTTGAAAGGCACTCAAATAAGTTTGTAACCTTAAAGAATAAAAATTTCAACAGCACTTCATAAGTAGCAATAAAGATTCCATTAAAAAAAGGGAACAATGCAACACTTAAAAAGTGCATCTTGTGCTGTCTTACAGTGAACACTATTAGGATCACTGAGCAGGCTCTGCAGTAGTGGTTTTTTGGGGTGTTTTTGTTGGGTTTTTTTCCCTACTTTTCTTCATCTTCCAGATTCTTTCAGAGGTATATCAGGTGTTCCACTCAATCCTGTTCTTTTGGGGATACTTTTTCAGGAAAACAAACAAACAAAAAGAAGTAGTTGTTCTAGCCTAGGTAACTATTAGCAAATTTTTAAAGAGGAAAAAATCCCCAAATTTATGGCATGAAGTCTCCATAGAAGCCAGAAACTAAGGATTACAAATAAAGGTCTTGCTATGAATGATATAGGTCTTGCTTGTTCTATAAAAATAGAGCTGATCATCCAGCTTAACCCACATAACTAGTGCTACTAATAAGTTAGGGACAACATCAGTAGAAGAACAAATTAGTAGAAGAACAGATTATTCTCAAATACAACAGTTTTAGGCACAATGACTCCGTAACAAAAACTAGTTGCAGCTGATTCACATCCAGGACTGTGAGAGCTTCCTCCATAGTGCTGTTACAGATTGTTCTGGTTTTGTGGTTAGCTGAGTGCTTCTCCATAGGTCTCAGAAGCCATGAGAGCTGATGTCTCCTGAAGACTATCAACACATGCCGAGACAATAGCATTAACCATTCACAACTATTAAATCGCTTAAACTGCCTTCACAGTTACAACAGCTGACTGTATCTATGCTAGAATGGAGTGGAGATTTGTACACATGTATTATCTGGAAAAATACCGTATGGATATTTTGAGGAAAAAAACTGTTTGAACTTTTCCTACAAATGAGTACTGGTGCACTACTACAGCAGTCTGTGCCCTACTAACCCCTCCCTCCACAAAACTCAAGTCTGCAGATGAACTTCAAGTATCTCTAAAGCAGTTTTCAAGAGAGCCTTCCCCTGCCATTCAAAAGCACTTATTCTCACTGATAATTTCTTTTTGCTTTCCTGAGCTAATAAACATTGTTCATGGAGTAAGCTAGCACTTCCTCTTCCCAAATTCTCAGTATCAGTAATAAAATGTGAGAGCTTACAGTGTGCCTACAAAAAATAGCTACATCTACCAAGGTTTTGGCTAAGTACTTCCTGCAACAGTAACAGCGAACAGCCTTTACCAGAAAGGTTTCTAGAGAGTCACATGCTCTGCTGGTGTTCCTGCACAAGCGCACAGCAATCTGACAATTCCCCTGGTTGGAAGAATTACTGACCTACATGTACTCAACAAAACCCCATATGCCTTGGACATGGAATATGTCAAGACCTTGGAAGAATGATAATATCAGAGTATTATAACCAGTCTGGTGGTACAGGGGGACAGCAACATCAGTATACACACATGCACACTTAAATTGTATAATTTACCAACCCTCAGGCTTCCACGGCTACCCACTGACATGCGCTCATCTTCATCCGAAGCCTACCAAAAGAAAGTATAAAGACAAGAAAACAATGAAAAGAACACAAGTAACAGGCAGTGAAGTAAATGCTGATGACTTTGATGTGACAGAAGGAAAGAAGAGACATACAAAATAAACGTCTTTTAAAAGAATCACATTAAAACTGTAAGCAGATAGTAAATGAAATCATACCCTGCCCAATAAACTGTCAAGCATTTTACTACAGGATGAATGACAAGCTTGCTTGGGAGCTCCCTGCTCTATGCTCTTGGCCCACTGTCTGAATAAACAAACATTAAACACTCCAAGGAGGTTATTTCCCCACCTTCCACTCCCTGCCCCCCCTTAATTCTAGCACATTTGCAAAAACTCCCTGGGCAGAGTGACTGGGGATAGGGCAGAGAAGTCAGGAAGTGGCTTTGGGGTTTTCACTTGCCTGGGGTGGGGAGAACTTGTTTTGTTCTTTCTTTTAAAAAGCAACTGCCTTATACACGTCTGTTTTCTTAGTTTGAAATGTCTAGCTAAAAATAAAAAGCAAAAATATATACTAACCGAGGCATTCCTTCGGGCTCTACGGGAATAACGCTCACTGTCTTCCTACCAAGGCAGCAGAGAAAAAAACCAGAGTGAAATGTTGAAAGGACAGACACACCACAGTGCTTTCAGAAACACACAGTGAACTTCAGCAATGTTTAGGAGTCAGAAAGATTAAACCAAATAATGGAAGGTGACACCTTGTCAGGTCAGAAAACGCATTTTTCCCCTCATTTGTGATCCCAGCTTGCTTCTCCTCCATTTTATGCTGCTACACACTTTCATTACTTTTGTAGAAAACCGTATGCAGTGACACCTTTATTTCTATCTCAAAAAATGTTTCAAGTGCATCTCTCTGCATCTGGGTATCAGCATACTTACAGTGCTTTTGTAATTGGGCTTTCCAGTTTGCAGTCCTTCCAAATAAATCTCAAAAATCTTCTGCTTGAAATAACGTGGCAGGACAACAGTGTCTCTCTAGCGTATCCCAGAGGGACAAAGCCCGGCCCCTTCTTCCAGACCAAAAACATCTGTGCCCTGCTTACAGCCTCTGTGACACACGGCACCGCTGCTTTGTGCCACCCAAAGGCTGTGTTAATGCTGGAAATGCTGTAGGATGCGTTGTGCTTCAACAAACTGATTTTAACGAACTCATTTTACATGGAATTTAAAAACAGCAATAAAACCCGAGGGGTGGGGGTGGGGGCTCAACATTGTAGTTAAAAGATTCCACGGGTTGAATTTATTTCTAAGCAAGGGAATTTCTAGCAAGGTAGAGCTAAGCTCACCAAACAAGGACTTGAAGAGACTTCATGGCTTATTGGTGAGATCAGAGCATCCTGGAGGATGGCTGGACCATATGGCAGCAGGCTTTCAAGAAGGCGTAGAGCAAACTAGCATTTATTCCAATTAATTACGAAAGGCCAAGGAAGTCAGGGAGTATGAGAAGTTATCTTCCACACTGGAAGCCAACTGTTCAGTTTTGCCTTTTTCAGTGTGCACCACTCAGCTTGTAGGGCAAGGCCACAAACAACACTTTTCATGTGTCATCACTGATAAGCGATTTCATAAACTTATGTTTGAAAAACATTTGGAGCCACTGTCTTCCAGCTCTTTAGCAACATCTTGCACTTGTATCACGGGTGTTAAAACAGTCAGATGTTGCTAACGGCCAAGTCCGTATCTGGTATCAACTGGCTTAGCAAATCATGAAATCCAGGACATCGTATCACCAGAAAAAGCGAGCACTGCCACAAGAGCAGTAATAACATACTGAGGAGTACCCTTGGGCCAGTTAAGTACAAAGGTAGCTGAAGACGCAAGGATAAAACTTGCCCCAAATTCACCTGAAGGCAGATTTGAGAAAACTCAAATTGTAACAAAAAACACAAATAGTAAAATGAGTACATACATTCCTTGTACCACAAGTAGTTTTAACGAGAGTCTATATGCTAATCTAATGTTCAAGTGAAGACAGAGGCCTGTAAAAAAAGATGGCTCTATCCAAATCCCTACCAGTTTTAAGCTGATCAAAAGCCACGTTTCAGGTATTGATGCAGACTGCAAGAGTGCTTGCAATGACAGTGGAATTCACATTTCCAAAACATGAAAATACCTACTTCGTGGGATTTCAAACTCTATGAACTATATGAAACTTCAACACGTAAAAGCTGTTTAGCTACGTTGATGAAGGCCTACCATCCATTGCTCGATGTCTCCCCATTTAGTATCCAGACCATAATATTTCTACAGACAGAAAAGGGAAAAAAACAGCATTTAGATGAGAAAGGCAAACACAGAACATTTAGACATGCATTGCTGGGTTCTGGCTGAGCCACACAGCTCCACACACACAAACATGCCAGGGAAAAGCCATGCCAAGTGCCACCAGAGCCCACCACAGCATGTGCCCAGGAAAAGCTGCCCAGCAAAGGAAGAGGGGCCTTTGGGGTACAGCCGGGGTACTCAACAGCTTCTTTCTCAGCAGTGCAAGAAAAAACCAGCAAACCAAACAACCAGTGCTGTGGGGACAGGAGCAAGGAGCATAATGAGTCTCGAATTCCTGACCCATTTAAGTCAAGACTCATTACAAGGGATCTGAACGCAGAACACTTTCAGGACGAAAAATGCTGTCAAATCATGTTTACTGTACAGATTTGTCAAACGGGGAAGACAATGTGAATACAATACAACTAACCTCTGTGCATTCTTATTCACTGTATTCAGAATGCCCCAGAGCTCTTTTGCAGGGCATGAGGCTTTTTGCCTACAGTTCAGGCATCTTGACAGTGGTGGTATCACCAACAAGGATGGAAGAGGACATGCTTCACCAATGCAGGCAAGACTGGAAAACTGCATTTTAATACCAAATGCCATGCATTTTCTTAGTACGCTGTGTCTTCTGAACCATTTTTCAGTTCACAGTTTCTTTGCACAACATCAGAAACTTCCCAATGAACCTGAATTTCCACCAGACAGAAAACTGTTCAAAGATCCACAAGAACTTCTTCCTCCCCAAAGACATGCTTCAAATCTAGTCTCAGGAAGTCTGCATTTATAATAGTGACCATAACATTTCTGTGTGAAGGACAATCACCAGCTTAAAGTACAGTCAATCACCAAATGGAAATCCTGCTTAAGGAAGCATAATACGTATATAAGAAAAATTGAGATTATGTGCTTTGAGATTCATGTATTTGTGGGAAAACAAGCCTGTACTTGCCAGCTTTCCTAGAGACTTGAGGAGGTAGGAGAATCAAGTCAAAACCTTAGGTAACAATAAAATAATCAGAAACCTGTATTGTACTGTGTATTTAGAACTTGCTCAATGGTATTAACGTAATTTTACTTTCACCATTTAAAACCTCATTCACCGTTTATTAATAAGCTAGAAAAAACAGCTGTGTGCTCTTTGATACTGTATCAGTTTATTCCCACTTCAGTGTTCTTCCTCAAACAACAAAATTATTTTCATTAAGGTCATAGCCTTACTCATCTTAACAGCTCTGGAGAGAGGAAAGTCTGTTATGAAATAGAATAGGCAGCATGATGCTCATTTACACATCTGGGATAGCCCAAACTGTACCTTCAAACACTGTCAGCTTTGGGGTCAAATAGGGAAAACGCAGGAGCTCACAGCAATCCCATTTATTAGGAAAAAACATTAGACTAAGTTTTAGGCCAGCGATTTGAAAACAGGAAATAAATCTACTGCATTGCAGATTTAAATACTATGCAAACATCTCTCTCAGACAAGAAAGAGAGATGATGATTCAACAAGCTCTTTAACCACATTCCTATGAGAACAGGAAAGTAAGTATTCCCCTCTGCCTTCCCTGCAAAGCATCCTAGTCTGTGCTCAAATACATCTACTACCCCTATACAATGCCTCGCCAAATTGCACACAAGTGAAATTTCTCCCTTAAACTACATTAGAGTGCATGACAGGAACGCTGTTTCTTCAGGCATTACACACCTCCTCAGCAGCGCTCAGACTAGTTACTTCCAGGCAGAAGCATAACGCATACAACAGCCTATTACAAAACTCAGTTTTACGCACATCACATCCTGAAAATGACCCCCGAAAACTGTATGAACCCCAGTTGGTCAGGATTGTGTACGTGATCAGAACCTACAGATTATATGCTTTATAATAAATTAGGTCGGGTAGAGCCTTATTAGAGGCTTCCCCTTCCCCCAAGGGATGTATAACTTTTTCCAACACTAGAAATCGATTTTACAAAACACACTGAAAATGGAGAATCCTTTCTCACACATAGGAAGGATCCAGAAACGTGCCAATAATATTATGTAAGGTCTGCTGCTTCCTTTTCCTGCCCTCTGTTCTCCTTACTTTCTGACATGGGCTTCTGAATTCACTTTTGCAAAAGGGAGATAAGGAGATACCTCTTAAAAGTCTTACATCACAAATTCCACTCACAGTCCTTTCCTCCACCATTTAAAGTTACACATCTACACGCTTAATACCCCAAACAAAAACGTTAACGAATGCAATTGCCTTGAAACTATTTTTAATTCATGATCGTTTTAACGGCACATTTCACACTGGACCGAACTGGCAGCATTTGAAGTCTGGAGTATTTTGCCCCTTCAGCCACTTCCCATTCCTTTCTCCTGTCCACTCCTCTGTCTTGCCCCGGGGGCCTGGTTTCAATGGCCGCATGGGTTAAAGGAAGAAGTGGTGCTTATCCAGTCATTTGGGTTTTAGTTAGAAGCCTTTGCCAGACTCATGTTCCCTTCTACCCTGAAAAGTGATACTACAATTAAATAACTAATGACGTTAATACCATTGAGAGAGAATTCCAGATCAGATTTGCTCACTAAGTGGCAGCGAAACTGCTAGACTTGCAAACTTGCCATGGGATGTTGTCAGGATAACCCACTTATCTTCTCATCCATGTCAGGACACCAACAGTAAACAACCTCCGTGTCTCCCATGGGACTGTGTTTGTACCAGAGGATTAAATTAGTTCCTATAAAGGAGATTGATAACAAGCCTGTTGATCCACGGGCAGATGTTAATTTCAGTCACTCTGTACACAGTCAACTCCACAAATGAAAACAAGAGTAAGATGTATTTGTTGCCAAATTGATGGGGTCAGGATTAAATACCAGAGCACATGATTTGAGTAGCTGTCTTCATATACATACACACTTAAAGAGGAGAACAGCTTTTCCAAGAAGCACATGCACTGCTAGGTCAAGAAGTGAAACATGCAGTTAAGGCAGCTGGAATAGCAGAACAAAAACAAACAGGCTGTGGGTTTATGAGACATTTAACATTCAGCAAGCAATAAAAATATCTCAGGAAAACACAAATATTCAATAAGGCAGAACATGGCAAGCTTGAAGAAATATATGCTTTTTTCCTCCCTGCAAGGCGTGTTTACAGTTATTTCACTTTCTAGGTAACACGTGGTTCACATAGTGGAAGTATAGAACAGCCAAACACCGTAACACAAACCCAAAAACTCTGTTACATAGCAAGTGAGCTCAGCTGGAGCGATTATCATCATCATCTTTGCCATTATTTAGAACTATGAAAAGGAAATTGGGAGGAGGGAAGAGATCAGGACATTAAACTCAGGTGAGAGAGGATTAAAGAACACAAAAGCATTTATAATGCTTAGGTCACATTGGAAGAAAGGCCGTACAGTTTGTTTACCAAAAGATGATCAATTCAAACACAGCATACCTGAATGACTTCAGTAACTTTCTGCAAAGTCATCTGAAAGTCATTCTTCCTGCTGGCACCTGTTAAAAGCTTGCCCAGCCTGAAATATTTCCAGCAATACTCTTGGCCTTCCACACCCAAATGTCTGTATGGCTCTTGGCGACATGTGGAGCCACCATACTCTCCTATGACTGCTGGTCTGTCAAATTACCGTTCCACTTACTGCTTATTCCTTGCCAAACAGTCTGTAACAAAAGTTATATTAAGTGCCTAACCAGACACAATTTATACAGGTCATCTTCCCCCACTCCCCTTTATTATCCACCCCACAAGACTATGGGAGGAAAGGGGGGAATTGCTTGGAAATACAAAGCCTGCTGTGCATCTTCTGTTCTTTAGAGGTTTTTTTCAAGTGCTAGCAACACTCACAATGTGGGAACACATGCAAACAAGAATGAAAGAGAGCAATCCCTACCTTCTGAACTTGATAGATCTAGGGGAAAAGGGAAAGGAAAGAAACAAGGAAACAAAAGCCAGTGTGAATGAATAAATAGCAATGCAATGTTCCATAGCTCGTTCCAGTGGGGGGGGGGGGGGGGGGCCAGGAATCATTTATACAAAATATGCAGCAAAACACGAATACAAAAATGTGCACATTGAAGCCCTATAGTTCGGTAGAACGAAAGCAGCATTTACATTCCAGGCTCCCTCCATGTGCCCAGCTGCCATAGAGCATTCTTGCTCTCATACCTGCTAGGCTCTGGGAGGCACATGCAACATTTTCTCCCTAGACGGTGTGCCAGACCAGAGCCTAACCCAGCTGTGAGTTAGGACTTCTGGCTTTTCCATCCTCCCTCCTTCAAAGTAATGGATGCCCAAATATTCACCTGGGATGACAGTTGCGCATCCACCATCACAACAAAAGCAAACATTCACTACAGAAAAACTGTTGTTCTTCTAAAGACAAATTTTGTCCTTAACTGTTGAAGCATAGTTACAAAAGCATCAATGCTATACATCTCTCACCCCTGTACAGCACAGCGTCAGTTTGTTAAAACTCCCTCAAAATATCTTGCACATATACTGCCAGCATTGGAGGATCTCTACAGGCTGCTTTTTCAATTTTTAATGTTTCCACAGAGCCTCACACCATTTGCAGGCCCTAATAAATGCACTGCTGACTCTACAAAGTTCTTCCATAGTCTTGAACAATTTTAATAATACACAAAAACATTACAGCCACTCTAATATATCTGAATTTTAAGTGGAGAATGGCCCTTGACTGATCAGCTTTGTAAATTCACGTGAAAACAGAAAACATGTTTATTCTTGCATGTCTCGCAGCACTTCTAAAGCAAGAAACCCTTCATGTTCCAAACCACCTAACTGATACACAAATCCAGAAGGAAATTGCAGTTTCATCCTCCCCACTTCTCTGCTGAACACCTAGCATTTATCTGTGGGAAACGTATCACAGCTCTGGTCCGAAAGCCCAAGCTGCCTTGCTGCTGATCTTCTTAGATAAGAACTGATGCTGAATAAGCACCACCACCAGCCCTCTGCTCCTAGAGTGCAACCCAGGGGAACAGTGTCTTGCTCTGACCCCAACCCTGCAGCTGGTCAGCAGGCAGCAGGGTAGACAGTCTCCCGTAGTTTGGAATATTCAGGGAATCCCTACTGTCCGTTGTTCTTCAGGGCCATCTCAGCCGAACCCGGATCCCCGTGCTAGGAAGGAAAGTCCTTCCTTCAGTCCCTGCCCCCCGATCAGGTTGCCCTTCGTAACCAAGAAGGACAACAGCAGAACCCAGCTCGATACCTTAGGAGCATTAATTCCTATTCCTACAAGTGCATGGAGGATAATGAGGACCCACACTTAAAACCAGCATTCCCACACAACTCATCACCTCACTTACCTTTGACTAAGAAAACTCTGAAGAAGAAAATTAACTAAACCCTCCCACAGTTCCCACGACTGCATACCAACCCGGATCATTTGCTTCTCTGTTGCACATGCAGAACACCTTTCATCCATACACAGAAGCCAAATGCCGCCACTTTAAATGGCAATTACCATGGAGCTGGTTTAACCTTTAAGCTTTAACTTTCCAATGCTGTTGTTTCACCCACACTTTGAGGCAACACTACAGATGTCTTGTTTTTCAAACCCCAATGCTTCAGGCTTGGCATTGCACTCAACGGGAATACCTGCTAAGCAAGACACGTAAGAAGTCTTGGGCCCAGGACGCAGGTTGCCAATGGATAAGATAACGAGGTCCTTGTTCAGGGCTAGACACTGCGGAGGGCAACGGAGAGGGGCACAGGAATGAAGCCACATGCATCATTATAACTGCTCCAGCATTTTATAAAACCTGGAATTTTTTTTGTCATCCATTAGCTAACAGGCATTACAAGAGCTCTGTTCCAAAGTGACTGATCCGTCATCAGCGCACTGTCCTCCTTCAATAGTATGTTATAGGAGAAAACACTTTTCAAAAACAACCTCTGTTGCAGGTATGTCCCCCACAAAGAGCTTAACAGAGTCAATAGACATCTAAGCAGTCAAATACCCTAAATGGCACTTTCCTGTATTATGGTATAAAAAAAAAAAAAAAAAAGTGCAAAGCATTTTGTCCACAGTATGAGTGGCAGCCTGCTTTCCTGGTTTCCTCATTGCAGCAGCTTTCCCACAAAAATAAAGTTTTGCGTACAGTAACTGTAGAATGGGACAGAACAAGCCAGTGAAGCATGGTTAAATGGCAGCAGAAGGCAGAAATGTAGAGTGTACTAAAGACACCTTCAGCATGGTCCCTCTCCAAATTTTCCTGTGCATCTTCACACTGGCTGTGTAAGAAAGAGATTAACTACATCACAAAACTCCTTAATTTCTGCCCTGCATATGCAAGCACCAAGTTTCATAGTTTCAACCCTTCTGTTCAAGCCACAAGAATTCTGCTTTCCTCTAGTTTTTCCTGCACTGCCTATGATTTCAAACGGCTTCAACCAATCCCAAATGCCAGCTGCACCATGAGACCTGCTGACTTGGATCAGACTTATGGGTACCAAATCCTAGCAAGGGAAGAGGCCTAAGTCACAGTCAACAGGATGGGTGAGAAGATCAGGAGTGTTTGCAAGTCTTTTGCCCACATTAACTTGGCTTTAGTATGTTTACTAACTTCAGTACATGCTCAGGGAACTGGCATGGAAAAAGAGAAACCCACGACAAAGTACTGATAACACATTTTATTCCAAAGAAATACGAATCCAAACGAGGAAAAGTACCAACATATTTATTTGTATGTAAAGAACAAATTTACAAAATAGCAGAGGCAAGTTTTGTTCTATGCCCTTAAAGCAAGAGCTGAAAATGAATCTAGGAGACAAGCACAATGCACTTGCCTTGAACTAGAAGTGGCAGACTGGCAAGGAAGACTCTTATCCTGCAGCTTAAGGAGTGGGAGATCGTTCTCTTTTCACTTCAGACTCTTAATATCAGCTTAAATTGTGGTCTCCAAGTGTCAGTCCTCAAAGAGACATTTTAAGTCTTGCCAGCAGAACACACAGAAGGTACTCCTACATAAAACATTCTCTACAATTAGCCCTAATGCTACAGCTTGTATGCGCCTCGTAACATTAATGTTAAATATTTCTGGGGGAAAAAGGCTTTAATGTATCTTACACCAAGCTTCTAAGAAAAAAAACCAAACCACACACACTCCACTTCATCTAGTAGCCCCACGAGAATTAACAATTTGTTACTCAGAAAAACTGAGCCAACAGCTCCTGACTTGCTCTTCTACGTGCATTGAAAACAAGGATCTGACTGCACGCAAGCATTTGTCTCAGTAGCAAACACAACTCTAGAGTATGAGCCAAATGGACCGGCCTTAGACTCTGCAACTGGAAGCAAAATGTTTGAAGACCATGGCAGCATGGTATGGTAAAAACACCGACAAAAGCCAAACAAACAAGAAAACGAACAACACACAGGACCCATCACTGCTCTGAATCCCACCAGCTAGTGTGTTTCCATAGCGCTGGTACTCACCAAGGAGCAAGTACCGTCTATTACAGTTGTTCTTTCAGCTTAGAACATGCATTGGCATTGCCTCACAGGAGCGCTCTCCTGCGCTGACTTACTATGTGCGGAAGCATACCAGAAAACCTACCCTGACCTCCAGATTAATTATTTACACCTGTAGTGGATAACAACAACAACACAGCACAGAATAAGTCAGAAACATTCAAGCGTTAATGTTTGTTAGATCTGTGCCTTTCTTGGAGCCTCACGACCAGGAACCCATTCTCTACTAAACATATAAATACACACACACATATGCAATTTAAGCATGATCACTGCTGTATCTTCCAAGTCAGCATACATCAGATCATGATTTTTGTGCTCAATTTCTTTCTTCAGCTTCAGCAAACAATTTTCATTTACCTAGTTTATATTTCCCTACTAAACTTGTACTTGTGCTCTCCTCTTTACCTTCCACCCCCTGGGGAAAAAAACCCCACAAACCAACCCCAAAAAACCCACCCCACCCCAAAACACTGGCACACTTACCCTTCTTTCTGCTGCCTGGCATGAGGTGACGATGCCAGGTGATGAGATGATACTGCCTCTGCAACACACCTGCAATCCCGCCCCACCACAGCAAAAGGCAGCAGCTTTCCACAGTGACTTTCCCACACCTCGCACTGCAGTGCAGACTGTTTTCTTCCAAAAGCCCACTTATTTCTGCTATATAACGTCTCCAATTACTGCTCTACTACAGCAGTATGTAACTTCACATTAAGTTTGCAGAAGAATTCTTGGGGTCACCTTGTGTTCCAAACCAAGTTTACTAAAGCTATGCCTCCAAGCACACAGAGCACAAGATGAATAGCAGCAACCACTGGCAAGAGGTACGGCCGCCTGTGCAAGGGCTGAGCCCACACCTGCACCAAGCGTGCTCACCACCATCTAAGGCCAAGCTGTCTGCCACAAGCTTCTCAGGGTACGCTCCTTTTGAAAGGAACTCATCAACAGCGTCGCTGATTGTGAATACAATTTTACGTTTCCAAAATAGACTATGCAGCAATTTCTGCTGTCAGTTGTGTTTTACATGAAATAATTTCTGCCAAAAAGAAGAGCTCGGTGTGATATTGTTTAGTCTTCACCATTTACCTATATGAGCTTTACTACACAGCTGTGACTAGACTTTGGTGCACTCTTCACATGTGGCTAGCAAACGGAACCAGCACGGGGCATTTTAATAGCTTTGTGATGAGATGGCTGCTCATTCTACCTACAGAAACATTCATAAGACAACTAAAATCTCAGGCACCAGGTGCTTTTGCATTGGTATTTCTTTTGTAATGGCAAGCAGAACATTAGCTAAATCACATACGTGGGCTCATGATGTAAGTCACCCAAGTATTTAAAAATGCAGAAAATAAAGCACAAGATTTAAAAAGGCATTAATACTAGATGGTAGGCAGGAGAAGAGCCAACTTCCAGCCCAAATCTTCAACATACCCTGCTTTGCAGCCAGTGAGAGCTATACTGCCACAATTCTAGCTTGTAATGGTAGCATCTGGAATCTTTTAACCCAGATCAACAATGTAAAAATATTCTCAAGTATTCCGTGCTCCACAACAAGCCTGTCAGGGCATGTATACTTCTTTAAGCATGAACAAGTACACACACACACGCAATAAATCTATTTATTGCTTTTTAACTCCCATAACTGGCTCTAAAAAGCCTCTGAAGTAGTAAAGCAAGTGCTTAAAGTTCTGGTTATTAAACACAGCAGTAGTGGGAATGTGTTATTTATTTCTCTGACAAGTTCATGATGGAAACTGAAGATGGCAGACAACAAGCTGTACAGACACCAGTATCACAGTACGTTCTCCTCCAAGAAAGGAGTAGGTGCCAAATCCCGTGTTGCTCACTGCTTGGCATTTTCTGTATTTATGGGGGTTTTTATTATACCTGCAAGATACTTGTGGCAACAAAAAAGCTTCCTGCAGACATCCTTACTAGCTCTACCTTGCACCTGGGGGGTTGAGATTAAACTATCTGAAAAAGTTATAAAATATTAACTAGATGTATAGTTGCATTATGTCATTTATGCCAGTGAACTACAAAACAGGTTGTAGTGGATATCTGGCTTAGCTTTCACTGTTAGTATTTCAGAGCGATAACCTGCGCTACTCAATTTCTATATATACAACAAAGTTTTCACAGATTTTCAGATCACTAGCTCTTCAGGTATTACTGCAGGAACATGCACGCAGGCTTTAGTTTTCATACCAAAACTTCAATTTACTAAGACACTCTTTACAGCATCAGCTTTTAATCTTCAAAGGGGTCATCAGCTCCATTAAGGTTATCTGCAAATTATATGGCAACACCATTGTCAGCTGCCATGACACCCGTATTTACTTTGCTGCCCAAACAAAACACTTAGTGGTTGTTTACCACGGATCTTCTACAGGCTGCTCAGCAAGTCCCATCACTCAGGCTGAGGCACAGCAGGCAGCTTGACAGTACCAATGCTTATCTGCAGTCCAGGCTTTCTGACTGTGATCCAGGTTGCAAGAAACATCCTTCAAAAAGCAGCAACTGTAGCAGAAAAAGGCTCCTCTCTTCCACAAGCACTGTGCTTACAGCAGCGCTCCCCCACAACTCTTACTCCCGGTGTGTTTGCAAGTATATCTAACCCTGCTGTGGCTACGGGGTGCTGAGACACATCCAGACATGCCTCAGCTAGGCAAGACACTCCAGCACAAAGCTGAGCACGGGCAAGCTGCCCGAGAGCTTCTTTTACAGGCTGATGACTGCAGCCTGCACCAACACCAGCCTGCTAGCACACCCCGAGCCACCGTTTAAAAAATGAAACTGAACCCTCCTCTGCACCCTAGAGCATACGTGTACATTTATACTTACTACGTATACCTACACGCTGCCCCAAAATGCCTTACTTTTCCCCTTTCCTTCAAAATCTATCTGAAAAAGATTAAATTATGATTACTGTTGGGCCTGTTACATCAACTGTGCTATTTCATTAACTGCACATCAACAAATACAATTTTTAAGCCCTTCTGGTTCAGTCCACACATGCCAACCCATGCTTGTAGCCCCATTCTAATAGTTCAGCTTCTAGAGCTTGAAAACAAATACTGCTCTCGGTTTCTTGTAGCAGGCTGACATTTAGTACAGCTCCCACTTGTCAAACACAGCAGGAGAAGAACAAGACTTTTTGGTTTTCAAGATCATTCCTACGGTGGAAGCCCATGATATTCCACACTCTTACTATGCCTCTGCATGTCACTTGCTGATGGTACGAAACAACTACCTCTTCCAGAATTTGAGAGAGACTATACCAAGCATTTAATCTAAACACTCTGGAGAAGGTAACGTTTTGCCAGGTTCAGTTTCTATCATTACTCCTGCCAAAAGCAGACCATCAGTTTTACAAAACAAGAGAGACCACAATGCCAGTTTCATAGCAACAAAGGAAAACGACTTACAAGTAGAGTTATACAAGGGCCTTGTCTTGTATAATGTATATGTAGATTTCTATGTTCATAGACTTTAACAAAGTGAGAATCCAATCCCTCCAATGCGCACACAAAAAAGCTGCATACTTCAAAGTTTAATATTAAACAATGATTACTAATCATCAGTATTTTCTGTGAATAATTATACTTGCTTCACCGAGATAAAATTCTTGCCAAAACCCATTTTTTCCACGCTATTTGTTGTTCTGTGATCAACATTATCTCTACACAGACTATTAATGTTTCAATAAAAGACAGATTAATGTTGCGTGCCAGGATGTCTGATTACATTCAGGAAAGCTGATCAAAACACCCCCCAAAGACTCGACCATACCTCTTTCTGCTGTCTCTCCAGTTCTTTCATTCGGATCTCCCGTGCCTCTGCCCGTGCCGCTCGCTTTGCTGCAAGTCTTGCTTCAGCCTGCAAGTGGGAACACAGCAATGAAATAAAAGCTGGGCAATTCAGTGTGAAACACACTTGTCAAGCAAGGCATGAAATAAGGAGACTTGACTCGGCAAGACTGTAAACACATCTGTAGGAGTTAATTCCCTACTGCAAGTAATGGCCCTGCCTTCCATAACTTGTTATGCTTCGCAGTCAGGTAATACACCCTTGTGTAGGCACTACCATCGGTTAGCACTTGTGATTAAAAGTACTCTGTGTTTCCTTAATTACTATTTGTGTGGATAGAGAGGGAACAGCGAGATTTATTTAAGAAAGGTGAGGTCTACCCTCCCCCCACCCCGTGGCGCAGATTATTTTTTATTGATGAATTAATTTGACCAAGAGCAAACACATTACGTGCCATTTTTCCTAACCGCTGACATTGCACACACACACACGGGCACAGCAGTTAGGTAAACACTGCTGTTCAGCATGACCACATACAACTAAGACTGAAATGATGGAGGTTAGGGAGTAGGGAACCTGAGAAAATGCACTAACTCAACTAAAGTCCCCAGACGTCCACATTCAAGTCCAAACCTCTCTGGAGTGGAAATCTGCCAAGAACGGGCCTCTCGGGAGATCTGCAGTGCTTCCTCATTTCAGGCCCACTGGAAGTGCTGGAACATGCTATCCAGTAACATTTTTAATATTCTGCTTTTAATCCCAGGCAAAGCCAGCCAGTCTTATAGAGAAAAATGCAAGATTAGCTCAGGCTTGGTACAGCACGACCACGAGCAGTTCACCCAGCGGAATTCAGAATAGCTCAGCAGGGAACAAAAGGCATGGCTCAGCTAGTCACCCTGGTGTTACACCCAGCTCCTCTGCTTCCGAAACCTTTACTGTAAGTACAGCATCCAATTTATCAGGAAAACCTGCAATATTATCAATGTCAAGCACATAGAAAATCAAAATGCCAGCATCTTTACTGACATCTAAACAGAAGAAAAGCCAGAATTAAAAAAAAAAAAAAAAAAAAAGTGGTGTTCAGTTATCAGTACTCCCTCCACTTTACTGCACTGCCCCTAAACTCAAACTGGTAGGCAGGCAGATTCCTTTTGATGACTATTGCAGCTCCCTGTTGTGCAAATACATTCTATTTAAATGAACAGAGTTTTTAATTCTTGCAACACAGACTTCAGCCTGAAAAATTACTTGTAGCAACGGAAAAACCTTCTCAGAGGATAAAACACACCCATGGCAGAAAGAACAAAGGGTTGGTTTTGCACAGAGCCCTTTCTCTTTTCAGTTCATTGCTTGAATTTCGAGGTAACTGGCTCTGCTACGGACAGAAATTGCAAAACACACTCACGGTCTCATATTTAGAGGACACCTCCACATTGCACCCAAAAATTGTCCCACTCTCATCACTGCAGGGTGCCATCAGTTACAGAGCCAAACGCTGGCAGGCTCCAGGGTGCAGGGACATACTATTACCACAAGTGTTTTCAAGGGACCATGACTTGCCAACACAAAGCAGTTTGTCTAGAAAAAAAAAAAAAAAACAACCAACCCACATCCCTGCTGCTGGGCAAACACGAGATGGAATCCCTGCCAGGCAGTGTTATGATTTACCTGCCGTGTTTGCAATGGTTTATGACACCCACTATATAAACATGCTCTAGGACATATGCTAAAGGTAAGAAATCACTGCGCTGGAACAAGTATGATATTGACTTGACGTGATCCATTGCAGTACCCTCAAGAAACGCTACTGTGAGTCTATCCCGCAGTCAGTACCGCTGTGAATGCAGGATGGAGTCAGAGATGAGGACTGCTCCGGGCTAAGCATCACAAGAGGCTGCCAGGTGACTCATATGATGCTGCGTAAGGGTAACGACCACCATCTTTTGCCAGTAGCCATTCAAACACAGCATGCATTTACCCCAAGGAAGGGGAATCCTGCCCTGAGATCTCCAGCTCATTAATGATTTTTTGGCAGAGAGGGAACAGGAGATAATGCCTTTCCCTCCTTGCAGTTTAGAGAAATACTCCCTCATCCTGAAATGCGAACTGTAAGTAGTCTCAAGGAACAGCACAAAACCAAAAAGTAAACAAACTCAAATCTGTACAAACATTTGCAAATTGCACCTAATTTAGGTGAAGAACAACATCAGTGCAAGCAATTAGCTATATTTTTCCCTTATGGAAAATAAAAGGGCCCTAAAGCCTCCATAAGCAAAATATACCAAACAGTACAGAACTGTGTCCAGTTTTCCTCTCCTGCCAGAAAAAGACGCAAGATTATTTTGATGTTAACATTATTGTAGATGTCATCTTTATGAATTTCAATAGCCAGCTGAACTTTCACATTAGAAAAACTAGATGCCTGTATGTAAAATTCAGGCATTGCACTTCACGTGTACATACATCCCCTTCCCTTTTCCTTGTAGGAGAAGGACCAAAGGATTTATATGCTTGCTAGCTATGTTACAGAATTATGTATCCTCCAGAAGTGAGCACAACATACAATGAAATAAAGCAACTTGAAAAATGGACAGGGGGAGGGGATACGGGAGTTTAGCAAGTTTTTCTCAGGCCTTCTTGAAAGCAAGGCTCACCAGTTCCCTAGATACCAACATCAACTACAGTTAAGTTAAATTCATTTTACTTTGTGCAACTTCATACACGTAACCTCTCATTTATTAGGATACATTTCACTTTTAAGTGGTAATCCATGGGGTGTCTCTATTCTGTTTCAGCTTTGCTGTCTTCTACCTGCTCGAGCAAAGCCAATCTGCAAACCTCTAAGACATCATGCAAGAGTAAAAAACACATTTTCACTTAGTATCTTTGAATAACAATGGCTTACATCTTGGAACAAGCATAATTTTTATTTATGAACTTTTTCTTTCCATAACCACACAGCTTACTAGCATGAAGTATCCTTCAATACAAACAAGATAAGCAGTATTTCCTGGATCCTTTAAAATGACTTTTTAAGTTTTTAAAGTTAAAAATCTGCCATTGCTACATACTAGTACCTGTGCAAGAAATCAACAAATCGTTATTCCACCCAGAACACTAGTATTTTAAAGCAACTTTATCACATCAAAACAAAGAATTACAGAACCATTCCGGCTGGAGGTCTGAGTTCATTTGTGCCTGACAAAGGTGACGTGTAAGAAACAAACTCTTAACGCGTTTTTGAATGCACAACAAAATGAGACTACGGACGACAAGAAATACACAAGGAGAAAAATTTTTCAGTGCAATGATGTGATCAGTACAATAAGCACATTAATATTTCTGTGCTATAAATACCTTGATTTCTTGCACACCCTGCAAACAGCAAGTTTAACTTCACATTTCTCTCTCTGCGCTGCCTAAACCAAAACAAGCTTTGCCTGGATGACTTTGGCCTTCATCCAGCTCAAGCACTTGTCAGAGCCCAGACCCAAGCCACCTCTAAGGGCAGCAGCAGGAACAGACAACACAGCCTGCAAGAGACACAACTGAACATCATGAAACCACCAGCAAATTCATACAGACTCAGGAAATTCAGACTACAAAAGCTAAAATGAAAGTCTCAAGGTTGCCAGCATAAATATCTATTCAACAGATTCAAAAGAGGAAAAAAAATAATCAGTAAGATTGAAGGAAGTAATCTTAAAATCATCTAAAATTCACGAGTGACTCAGAGAGCAATACAGGCCTCGATCAAAAGTGACAGATCACTGGCAAAAACAGAAGAATAAAAATATGAAGCCTAATTACACTCATTACAAAGCTTTTGTAACTTCCCTTTTATGAAGTATTGCTCATCTGACAAGGAGAACTGGCAGCTTCAGCCACACTGTGCATGTCATAAAAAAAAAAAATAAAAAATCTTCCCAAGGGGCTTCTGTAAAGCCCCGAGAACAAAACCAGAGGAGATGGCAACCACACTGCCAAGATGAACATGGAAATGCACACCAGCTGAAGAATAATCGCCTTAATTTACGTGACTTGCTCAAATACTACAATCATACAGCCTGCATTTTTGTCTTTTTATTGTAGTCGCCTGGAACGGTTTATACCCACTAAGCCCTGAAACAAGTATGCTGTTGCAAAACGTTCATTGCTTTTGTTGGTCCACTTGCTCAGCACTTGACGACCCTGCTTAAGGGTCACTTCAGTTTTAAAATAAAAATCCAGTCCTGTGCAGCAGCAGATCTTTACCCTGCTTTAAGGAGTTCAGTACATTTAGCTCCGAACAGGGAAAAACTAAAGCAGGTTGTAACCTGGTTCACTACTGAAATACAACTGCATCTGAAAAAAAGCCAAAGCAGGTATGTGATACCAGCGGGAAAGGGTGAGGAGCACCTTTTGCCATCTGCAGCACGAGGCACTGGGAAGTGGGAGTATGAGATCTGCAACTGCAGAGGAGTTACCCCCACACACCCCCTTTTTAAATACCACTCATCAAGATGAGGCGAGGTCTGGCTGTACCCACAGCCAGCGCTGCCGGGGCCAGCGTGTAACACACAATGGTTACGGAAGCGACGGCTTCCTGGCCCCGAGCGCAGCGTCGGGGAAGCTGCACATTCATTATCATTTTGATGACAGAATTATTTAGGTGACTTGGTTAGGTAGAGGCTAATGACATACATCCTGAAGGTGTGCATTCTCACAGCTTTTTCCTTATGAAATGTCCAAGAGTTCATTGTTCAACTGGAAGCCCCAAGAAACGGCCAACAAAGACAGGAAATTATGCTGCTTTTTTGAGCAGTGAAAAATGACTATGTTGACTTGCCACGCAGCTACATGCGTAAGAGTTTTCGATCTATACAAAGAACCCCTTAATTCTAATGTACTCAAAAATGATCTGCTTCAAAGACTAGCAATCAAAGTTAGTATCATATTTTTTGTGGAGGACTGAAGTGTTAGTTTGCCAGCAGCAAATCGTACTCAAAAAGCTTCTCTGATCCCACTGTCAAGAGGAGCTTTGAAAGACAAGTCGCTGACTGAACTACACCTACCTGCTCCCTGTATGCAAGTGCTACTATGTATTTCTGCAATAACAATTACCAGGCTGATTTAAACTTCTTGCCAACATGCTTGAGATACAGGCAGCAAGTCATTTTGGGGGCAAGCGTAATTTTTCATAATTGATGCCTTCCTGTTCCAGTATTCTGCATGTAAAGGTTTTTCCTCAAATATGCACTGTATTTATGTAAGTCATACCTCATCAGACAAAACAAATCTAATATGCTTTGTTGTACTTCTACAGAATTTAAAGCCTATGTAGGCAAGCAACACCTGATCTGCAATACTCCTGTGACACAGCTGACCAGCATTGCTGTCAGGTAAAATTAGCCCTAACCCACGGCAAAGTTTTTCTCATCTCCACTTGAGTAACAAGTGACTTAAACCAGCAAGTTTCAGGAGCTTACTACAAGTCATCATGCACTCCTTTACGTTGTAACAAGAGCATCTATAAATGACTTCTATGTTTAGAGGTCAAAACAGCATATTTACCTGACATTTTTTGCATCTGAGTTATAAATATAAACACACTTTGCACCACTTACTCATGTGACAATGACCCTATGAATCACATAGGGCTCGGTCAATCCACATCCTGCCTAATCCCCCACCTTTCTCTTAAATGCAAATTAGTATTTAAAGGCAGCATATTCATGAACCTTTGCCTACACATCAGCATAAGGATTCCCTTCTCATGCCCACGTACCCGTGTCGCTGGTTAGACAGACGGGCCCATGACAGGTTCGCCTAACAGCTCCTCTCCCCTTTGTACAGTGACAGTGGCGAACCCCAGAGTGACAGTTTATGTCGAAGGATGATTAATTCCCCACTAACATTTTACGGTCCACGGGGGCGTTTGGAAACTTTGTTTAGAAAACATTTAACAGGTTGGGCTGCCGCCACTGCTCCCGTACCAAGCTGAGCGGTAAGCGGCGTGCGGCTCCGTCTGATTTTTAAAGGCCAGCCGTACCGCACGCCCCGCGCGTTGCGGTGAGCTGCCTCACGCAGCTGTCAGCAGCCACCAGCACCCCCCTCCGCAGGGCTGCCAGGTGCGCACCGCGCCCGAGGAGCGCGCACAGCGCGGGGCGCGCAGCCCATCCCCGGCCGCGCAGCCCCGCACGGGCGCACACACCGCCGGTCCCGGCCCCCAGGGCCCCCCGAAGCGGGTCGGGGGGCGGGCGAACGACCCCGCCGCCTGGCCTTACCTGCTGCCGGGCGGCCGGGCTGAGGCAGTCGGCCGCCGCCTCCATGGCTCCCGCAGCCCCGCTTCCCGCCGCCGCCGCCGCCGCCCCGCGCTGCAGGAAGCGGCCCGGCCCTCCGGGGCGGGGCTGCGGGGCCGGCCCTGCCGGGGCACCGGCGGGCTGCGGGGGGCCGCTCCCGGCCGCCCCGGGCCCCAGCTGCGGGGTGGCCAAGGCAGCGCGGAACCCTCCCCCAGCCGCCAGCCCGCCTGCCTCTGCGCCAGCGGCCACCAGTCGGAAATCCCCCCCGCAGCCGTGCGACAGGCTTCCCGGCGGCCGGCTGCATCAGGCGCTGCGCTTCTGCAAACGGTTTCAAAGCTCATCACCTCCTTTTTGGAAGATAAAACCCTCCAGCAATAACCCAGCAACTCCCTGCTCCGTGTACATCTGCCCCCCGGGCTGCACATCCAACCTGCTTCTCCCGGCATGCCAGAGATAACGTTCAGAAGCACTCGAACATACGCTTATAAATACATATTCACACCAACTACCATTTGCATCACTGAAATAAACCATGTTAACTGTTGTTAAACTGCTGCGACTGCATCGGTATGGTGCGTTGGGTTGTGCAGAGCTGTGCTTAAAAGGGGTGACTGATGCAGATATGCTGGCGTTGGTTTATTCGTTAAGAAACAGCAGTAATGTGTAAGAGTTTATAGCGTGTAAACTCCAAGCAATTAAAAAAAAAAATGGGGCAAAAGGAAAGGCCGGAGGTAGAAAAAAACCCCATGTAATCGAGGTCTGAAAGTACTGCAGAAAAGTAATCAGGAATAGTGGCTGGGAAAAAAAAAAATGTATTCTGCATTTCGAAAGGTGTCTTGTGATGACCTGGATGAGCCTACAACACACGAAGGGAAAAATCAGAAGGATTAGAGAACACAAGTGTTTTGAAATGGCATAATGCCCAAGGAAAATTCAAGGCACAGTCAAAGCAGAAATCTTGGCTCCACGGAAATTAATGCCATCTCTCAATTCCCCCGATTTCATCCAAACCACCCCCTGATTCCCCTCGATTTCATCCGAAGCACACACACCCGTGGCATCAACAAAAGGGCAGGGAGAATTACTGAAGGTTACGCAGCTCATTTTATCCATTGCAACTTTGCGACGGCAACAATAGAACATCGGAGAGTCATCTCTTCCTGGCAGCGGATTCTCTCCGGTTGCAGAGAGGCACAACAGGTCACTCCTTAGCAACAAACCCTGCACCCTCTTTCCCGGTCAGCCCGGGCAGGTTGGGGAGCCCTGCGACGCCTCCACCCCACCGAGCTCATTCTTTCCATGAGCTGCCAGCCCAGTACTGAGAATCTGTTCTTTCACACTGGGCAGAGCACATGCTGCCATGCTGCTGGCAATATTTTAGCTAATTTTCAAGCACTGGTACTATTTTACATCTTGGTGGTAATACTTCAACCGGACTCATTGACAGACCCTGGACCCCAGCCATATCCCACCGCCCCTGGAAAGGCCAGACATGCTTCCTTTAAATAAAAGGCATTACGGATGTCTAACTTGTACCCTGGCCCTAGGAGAAACCCTGCTTATGTGAGGGGAAGCTTTGTGTTTGTAAAATAGACTGTGGTTTTACAAAAGTCATGGAATCATAGAATGGTTTGGGTTGGAAGGGAGATGTTAAAGATGACAAAGTTCCTATTGCCCTGCCAGGGACAGGGCCACCACCTTCCACCAGCCCAGGCTGCTCACAGCCCCATCCAGCCTGGCCCTGAGCACTCCCAGGGATGGGGCAGCCACAGCTGGTCTGGGCAGCCTGGGCCAGCGTCTCACCACTCTCACAGCAAAGAATTCCTTCCTAATAGCTAATCTAGACCTACTCTCTCAGTTTAAAGCCGTTGCCCCTTGTTCTATCACTACAGGCCCTGGTAAAAAGTCTCTCTCTCTCTCTCTGCAATAAAGTCTTTGAAGTCTCCATCTTTCATTAAACTCTAAAATCACCTGTTGAGTCTACAAGTTATTTTTTTTCCCTTCACTACAGAAAAAAGGACCCAACTTTGCTTTTAAAAGGAAATCCAAACTGTCTTAAACCCACTTCAGTATGTGTATGAAAATAAAGAAACGAATGTATACAGAAATAATACCTGTTCCTGTGAAGCTGGAACGTATTCACATGCCTCAAAGGTATTGTTGGTTTTGGTTTTTTTTAATTAGAAAAAAGACAGGCTTAAGCTACTCTGGAAGATGATAATGGAGATTCAGTGATACACTATAGCCTTGTGTTAAATTTCTTCTCGGTCAGCCTGCTAGCTGGAGGGTTATGACAGGTATGCCTGTGTAACCAAACACGTGAAATGAAAGGGGAAAGGGAAGCCAGTCAGCCCAGCACGCTTCACAGGCACTCAACATGCAATACGAGAAAACACCTGCAATTTAAATCTGTCTTTAACAGACACCCATTTTATCCCCCAGTATGGTTTATACTGAAATCAGGAACCAGGCCAAAGTAACATGATCAGGAAACACTTTCCTGTTCAGGTGGTATAACCCACAATCCTAAACCCATTATTTAAGGCTAATGAAGTTCCTGGTCTGCTAATGTTTCCCTTATCCTCTGTCAGCAACTGCAAAGAGCAACAGAAATCTAGAATAATCGAAGGAAGACCCTGGCATGCCCTGTAGTGGTGCTTTCTGCCCCAGACAGTTGGCTGCCTTGCCTGGAGACCCACCCCGAGTGCCCGCAACCTCTCCGCTCTGCCCTGCGATGCTGAGCAAGTCTGTCTTTTGCAAACAGCCTCGAGCCCAAGACAAGTTACACCCTAATTCCCAGAGATTGTTCAGCATTTAATTGTGGTGCAGTAAACAGTACCAAGCATTGCAGAAATCCAGAAATCGCCACCAGTTGTGAATAAGGCACTTCTGGGCTATGGCAACTCACCCCAAGATAGCCAGGGGCCAGACACTGAACTTAATTCTTCAGGAAAAGCATGTGTTGCCTTATATGTAGAAGTTTTAACAGAGAAGGGAAAGGAAGGAGAGTGACGTTAACCGTGTAAATCTGAAGCATCGTTAACAACACAGCATGACAAAGTATGCATATTTTCATTTTAGCTGAAAATAGACAATTTGTTCTGGTTTGCTTGGTTAATGAGAATTAACCTCCCTTTACATTCACTGAGAAATCTGTACAGTTTTCGTACTGTCACTTGGAAGATACACTAGAGATGTGAGTAATTCCTACAGAAGGCATAAATTACTGAGGACCCGCATACACCCACACACCTTCTAATTACTTTCTAAGTCCATGTAGAAACCAAGATGTTTGTTTTTATTTGGTTTTGCTTGAGAAAGCACTTCATCCATACCTCAGGATAAATTCAAACACACAAGTGTACTGTTGATCTGCTGGGCAGGAGCTGAAGAAGGGCCAGGAGGTCTTTTTCATACTAGCAAACTTCCATTTCTCAGCAACACAGAGCTGACAGCATTCAAAACACACACTTTAGCATGTTTGAATTGATCTTTTATGAAACGAGGCCCATTCTGCTAGGCAGGTCCTGACAGATTTCCCAAGAACAGGAATTCTCTGCACACCCACATACAGTCTTCCTCATCCCTCCTGGTGCTCGACACTCCACCAAACCCTTCAGACAAGGCTAAATAGAAAGCAAGCGAAACAGTTCTGTAACTACAGGAGCTGAGCCACAATCTAGGAAGCTGGTGATGCATTTTACTTGTTTGCTTGCTAAAGCTACTTAGCATTGTTAAGCTGACAGCGGTTAGCCCTTGCCCTTCCAGCTGCTGCTATGTCACTTGGGGGAGCAGGGGGGTACAGACAGCACCTACAGAACACTGACTGAAAGTGGGTACTAGTCTATCTTTTCTTTTTTTTACCTCCTTAGAAATGAAGGGTCTATCTAGTCATACTTCCATCATATTCAGAAAGATAGCCGAAGTACCTCAAGTTCTGCTAAATATTGTGAATTCAGTGCACAATTCTTGTGTCTGTGCATTTCCCATTCGAAATAAGAGGGATGTTAATTCAGGGAGCTATATAAGCAGGAAGAATGTTCACGACGGAAATATGCACTACAAGTACTACAATGCTAAGTTGAGCATAAGAAAAGCAGGCAACAGGGGAGATTTGGCAGGGGGTGGAGAATCAGCTGACATTTTTCAGAAACCTGGTAGATTAACTGTGAGTTCATCTTAGGTATGCCTAAGCAGAATGCCCCCCCCCCAAAAAAAAAAAAAAATATTACTGCACTTAGGACAGCAGCTAAGTTTCTGATTACACAGACTCCTTATTTCTCCATAGGGAACACACTGCACCTTTGCAAACATATATACACGTACCACAAAAAAAAAAAAAAGAAAAAAAAAGAAAAAAAAAAGAAAAAAAGGGGAAAAAAAAGCATGCTTGCACACAACAGAATGCGTTCCTCCACCAATAGACCTAAACCCTAAAAATCAGTTTCACAGAAGCACAACCCCTTACCTATAACTACCAAGGAGCTGCATCAAAAGGAAGAGGAAAAGACTGTACAGTCATCTTTGAGTTAATATTAAGATCACTGACAATGCGAGCAAATTCCAAGGACGCCTGGCCCCTAACACAGGTCACACTCAATTGATTATTTCTGTCTTCAGGATGTGTTGTGCCAGAGGTAGTTTAAAAGACATAGAAGCAGGGATCCAAGTAGCAATAAAGTAGACAAAACTTTTACAGACAGGTTTAAACACCGAAAAAACCTGCAACACAGAGCATATTGGCTCCAGCTTGGCACACCCCAGAATTAATACTTAAACAATACCAGCAGCCACCTCCCAGCGCTATCCATTATGTAACTCAGCTTAAAACATTTGTGCGTTTCCTTTATTTTCTTCAGTTAGTAACTTTTTTGGTGGACTTGGCAGCATTAGGTTAATGGATAGACTCCATGATCTTAAAGGTCTTTTCAAACCTAAACAATTCCATGATTCTTAGAATTTCGGCAGCATCCCTACATACCAGATTTACAACTGGCTTTCCAAACAGTGGGAACAGACAAAGAAAGTCTCGTTTTGTGGAGCAAGTTGCTGGAAAGTACTTAATATTAGAAGAAAAAATTGGTTACTCTAGCCCTTCCGCCCCTAGTCTTGTTCTTCTGATGTTCAAGGAAGTCTATAAAAAAATCCATGGAGTAACACCCATCTGAAGTCACAGAGACAGAAAAAAAACCATGCATGTATCTCACTTCATCATCCCTGTCTGCTGTGGGCATCCTGGCACCCTTGCAGCTCAGCTGGCAAAGTTAACAAAACCTCCTTGTAAACCGTAACCAAGGCAATGAACTCAAGTATACACAACCGAGTGCTTCTTAGGAAAACAATGTCCGGTTTTCATCACCAAAATGTACTGCCAGTATCAACAGATTATTTTCTACTGAGGCTAGAATGTGACACAGCAAGGAGGAAGGAAACTGCTGAACCAGGCACAAGCGCTTCTCACCACACTTAAGTCAGACAAACCGAATCATGCCAGCGGGGAAGCTAGGAGATTTTTGGGTAGCCTATACGTGGCACGTTTAGCATTCAGCTCAGGGAATCCATTCAGTTTCAGACTCAAAAGCAATGTTGTCATGAACATTTGGATATCAAATATATTAATGCCCAGCTACTATCAGAAAGCTTCAGAAATTTGAAATATGGGTATATGAAAAGTTATATGATCTTTCCATTTCAGAAGAGACAGATTTTAAAATAGTTGCCATAAGCCAATAAATTCCTTATCTAGTCTTAAACTTTTCTATTCCTTTGCTTAACAATGAAAAAAAAAATCTACAGAATTTTAAAAAGATCAGACCACAAAACCCTGAGTTTTGGTTAGAAGCATCTTACAGGACTCAAGTATACAGACATCTGTCTAAAATATACACACACAAAAATGATCCAGTAAGAGACTTGTAGAAAAGTGCTCCTCTGCTGGGGTATCCACAGTATTAGGCTTTGCCATTTCCCAGGCTCTACCTCAAACCTAATCAGCTTTCAAGGGTTGGAAGCTGCATTAAACGTTTCCACCGTGACTGCAAATTTTGCAAGTTAGAAAACCAACAGCAGTTTCAAAGAATACCACACAGAAGGGCAGAGGTTCTGCACTTCAGACCTAGACCCCATCAGGGACATTAGGTGGGGAAACACAAGCAGTGTTTGAATTCGAAAACTGGAAGTGGCACAGGTACCTCACGAAGCTCTCCAACTCAACACACACACACAAAAATAGGCTTTTACTGTGTGAACTGGATATTAGTTGCCAAGTCCAAAAATTAAGACTTACAGCTAATTATAATTACGGTTTCAACCCAAATATTTGCTTATATTCACTACAGAGAATAAGCTAGTATGACATCTTAAATGTACAATGATCATGTCTTTACCTTGAAGATCCTCTGAAAAAAACTGATGAATGTCCTTATTAAACATCTTACCAAAAAAATCAACGGTTCACTTTGTACAGGAAAATTGGACACTTCTCAAAGGGGATGATAAGGACATCTACAAAAGAAGACTGACCAAAAGAACTGTTAAGCATTTCCCATGAACACCCTAGCTGCAACCTAAAATTATTTCTCCCCCGCATCGGGCTCGTTCACATGATGAAATCCTACAAGACTGAAGTTTGGTAGGAGACTAAATGAGAAGTTTTTTCATGGGAAGTTTTTCTTGCAAGGGCATTCCAAGACTCATTTCTTATTTTGCTTTTTTTAAAGTTTCTCAGAATGCCAGAGCTTTGTTTTTCTCTTTTCATTAATTCCCAAGTGCCAGGAGCAGGGTGTACGTACGAACAGGCAGACGCTCCCCTCTGAGATGCTGATGGTGCTGCTGCGAATTATCTGTGTTGAAGGGGTCAGCATTCTTGGTCTTCTTGCTTAATATTTTGAGCCAAAGGCTGGGAAGAGGAAGATGGGAAGAGATCCACAACTAATGAGGAATTTACACATGAACGTTGTCCACTTCAGAGAAACATTTGCTTGTATGTTTGCCAGAAAACCCATCTCACAGATATAATTTAAGCACGTGACCAGAGCCTGGAAAGTCTTGTTGACACAGACCATTTTCCCCCCATAAAGAAAGATAATGTTTATTCTGCAGAACACTGCAGTGAACAGCATGTACAGCTCTACAACGCAAGACACAATTAGGGAGTTGTGCCCTACTTCATAAATTATATTGCCATGCAGTCACAAGGGGACACTGCTAAAAATATAGTCTATACAAAAACTGAACTCCACCACGAGCCTGCATGGATTACCAAAAGTATATCCTGCCACAAGGAACTGATCTTAAAACACCTGTTAAAAGTGACATATCCTGTAATCATTTCCATAGATCCTAGAAGTGTCCTTCAATTCAAACAAACCCTCTCCATGAGAAAATGCTAGAGAGTTCAAAGTGGCTTCAGAGGCAAAATTCAGAAGAAAATTACAAAGTTCTACAGAAAAGTAGTTCTGGAGAATCCTGTAAGAATAGATTTCCATAAGCACTGTAGCTCTACTGCAGCTTTAGGAAAGCTCTGCAGAGGGATCTGGAGAGGCTGGACCCACGGGCCGAGGCCAGCTGTATGAGGTTCAGCAAGGCTCAGTGCTGGGTCCTGCACCTGGGTCACACCAGCCCCACACAGCGCTACAGGCTTGGGGCAGAGCGGCTGGGAAGCTGCCTGGAGGGAAAGGACCTGGGGGTGCTGGTGGACAGGCGGTTGAATGTGAGCCAGCCGTGTGTCCAACCGTGTGCCCAGGTGGCCAAGGCAGCCAACAGCATCCTGGCTTGTGTGTGAAACGGTGTGGCCAGCAGGGCCAGGGCAGTGACCATCCCTCTGTACTCGGCACTGGTGAGGCTGCACCTCAAATACAGTGTTCAGTTTTGGGCCCCCTCTGGAGCATGTCCAGAGAAGGGCAAACGGAGCTGGGGAAGCGTCTGGAGCACAAGTCTGATGGGGAGCGGCTGAGGGAACAGGGGGTGTTGAGCCTGGAGAGGAGGTGGCTCGGGGGGGGGGGGGGGGGGGGGGGGGGGAGCCGTGGAGGGGACGTGATCACTCTCTACAACTGCCTGCAAGGAGGTTGCAGGCAGCTGGGGGTCAATCTCTTCTCCCAAGGAAGAAGTGATAAGACAAGAGGAGACGGCCTCAAGTTATGCCAGAGGAGGTTCAGATTGGGAATTAGGAAACATTTCTTCACCAAAAGGGTGGTCAAGCACTGGGACAGGCTGCCCAGGGAAGTGGTGGAATCACCATCCCTGGAGGTATTTAAAAGATGTGTAGCTGTGGTGCTTAGAGACAGGGTTTAGTGATGGACTTGGCAGTGCTGGGTTAACAGTTGCACTTGATGACCTTAAAGGTCTTTTCCAACCAAAATGATTCTATGAATCTATGATTCCAGAGCCTGGAGATGGGAAGATTACTGTATACATAGAGCATACCACTTCAACTGATATTTAGCAAGAAGTAACTTGTTTCTGTGAAAAAGCAGAATAGGGATGAAGGAACAATTCCAGTACAGGCTGTTGGCTGACAGCTCTGCAGAAGCATGCTACAGCTTTAAATCCTGACCAATTTTCTATAGGTAGTGTATTTGGCAGAGGAATAATGGAGTGCCAACTAACCACATTTACGTCACTTCAACTGGCTTTTTCTCTCAAAATAGCTCTAATCAGTAAGTGGTTGCTCCCACTAGAGAAGAATTTGGATACCACTCTGCAGCTGTTATCTCGAAGAACAAAACCACACGTTTTATACACCCTGTACAATACTACACTCATATGCTTTAGATCAAGACTATTACTCATGTAAAATAGTTTTGAGGGAGTCAACATTGAACTTGGAAACAGCTGGATCGCTCATTCAAGTAAATAAATCAGAACTGTTGAGGCTACGATGATACCTAGAAGGATAAAAATAAACAAAAACTGCTAACTGACAGTATTGGCAAATATGAACCAGAATTTCACAAGAAAAGCATACAAAGCTTCGCACTGTTGTCTCCTGAAATACTTATATGCATGAAACTACATTCAGTGGTTTCTTCCACTTGCTTTACCCAACTTCTTCTTTACAAAGAAGAAATTTCTCTTTTACAGTGACCACACAGATCCTTTCAGTTCTCCCTCTTAGATCAGCAGTGTTTTGCAGTGACCGTTTTCTTTGTTTAAAATGTAGATAAAACCAAACGTCAAAACACACAAGTAGAATGGTTGTATTCCTGAACACTTTTTAAATACTGTATTTCTGTGATTGTAGAACAGCCTTTGTGATTAGAGTCACACAGAGTTCACTGCAGACTTTAGAGGGCTTAAAGCAATCTGACTGAAAGAAGGGCACTATGCAAAGAGGGGGTACCTAAGGTAGATAAAAGCTTGTAAAACCATCCCACAGTAAGTCTATATTATGTACAACTCAAAAGGCTTTAAGTCTTTCTTCATTACAAAATGTTTACGTTTGGCATTCTGAATTTCTTTCTTTGGAGATAAAAAACAGCACGCTGCTTGTAATACAGACACTGGTGTTATCCGGGTAGCACAAATGAATCTGTAACATACAGAACCGGATAACTTTTGTTTAAACCAAATATAAAGTGAAAGATGAAGGATAAGTTACCACTTTAATGACCCTGCATTCTTGCTAGATAGATATCTTCATGTGATATCACAATTCAGTAAATAAGTTGAAGTACGTTTCAGACTCTTGGTTCTTGAATGCCATTTCTTTCCAGCAAGGGAGAAAAGCTACAACCAGTGTTCCCCACCAGGACCAGTCCGCAGGCATCCAGCACACAGGGAGGTCAGCAGAAAGACTCTTGGTAAAGAAGCACACAAAGTTAATTCATCCATTTGTACGTATTACTGAAGAGCAAAAGCATTTATCTTGACCATGGTCACAGAGAAAGTAAGCACAATAATCAAATTTGGAGCCTGCAATAAACAGCAATATTTCATCTGGCTTCTTCACAACATAAACACAGGTTAGGGAGGGCTCTGGGGCTGGGCGAATGCCAACATCTTTTTGAGCATGGACATAAACAAAGGCTTTGTTCCTGACTGGTAAAAATATAAGAGTATAAATAAGAACTGAAATTCAGGGACTGCTACAAGCAATGTAATCTGTGGGTGCCTCATTCTTGTCTCCACTGAACTGCAAATTTCATCTGAATAAAAGTTGGCAAATCTTGATCACAAGATTTACAGCACATTAAAATGTAGATACAAACCTCAGCAACTCTTTAAAACTATGTTCAAACTATCAATCCAGAGAAAAGAAAACACAAATTTTGAAGTAAACATTACTGATACTGTTCTAGAGATTATCCAGTCTGTGACAGTAAGTGATATAAAGCTTTAAGAAAGGGCATAAATACAAGATTCAGTTCTATTTTGTTTCTCAAATCAACTGCACCTACTTTTTGGTTCAATTACCTTAAAGAAAAACAAAAAGGCAACCAAAACCCCATCTTTACTTGCATTACAGTAATAATTCACTGTAAATGTATTTTTTATGTGTCCACCAACACCACTGGGTCTCCACAGAAGCACAGTCTCTGTATCCAGACAAATTTCAGACTGATTTATTCTTTTGAAGCCAAGTAAAATAAAGATCAGAAGTTTCAGGTAATCCTGAATGCTGTCCCATATTATATGCTCTTGAAGAGGTACAGAGGCAGTAATAGATTTCAAATGTTATCAAATACCCAATAGCTGGTCAGACACTAATGAAATGTCCAGTTCTTGGCCATGAAAGTTATATAGTATTGAAAAATTATGCAAACAGGTAGTGTGAAGTAAAGATGATAAGAGATAAAGGAAAAAAAACCTGCTGAAAATACTGCAGAGCAAACAAAGCATGCAACGGGGGTATGCAGAAAACATCAGTGATTAAATACATGATGAATACCAAACACGAGAGCACAAGAGGGAAGGGAAGTAAGATACTAGTGAAAATGAGAAATCAGGAAGGGGGAGAAAAAAAGAAGGCCTAATAAAAGCATAGGATATAAGCACCAAAGCCTGGGGGAGTCAAGACTTCATAGCCATTTCCAGTTCCCATACAAAAACAGTTCAACATCAACTGAACAACTTCCAATGCTAAGACAAATTGTATCATTATTTTGAAATGGTGTAAGACTGAAATTAGTATGTGAAGTGCTGTTATGTCAGTGTCATGCTAATGTGGGACCCTTCCATTTCGCAACAGGTCAGAACAATTTGTCTCTTAAAGTTTCAGTGGGAAATTTGTAAAGAGCTTTGTGCCAAGAACGAGTCAGTGAAGTTGCACGGGTCTTTGCCGTCAATTCGGAGCAATTCAGAATTCCACTGTGCTTCAGTTTCTTCTCTAGAGACTATACGTCCCTCTGACGGAAAACAAATACAAGTAGTGTTTTGAAATCTTCAGACACAACACATTACATATGGCAATTTTATGCCAGCAGAGCAATTGAGAAACTACAAGAAAAATTAATCTTTCACATAGCTACAATGTTTGTATCTATTGGGTATACAGGACAGCACATAGGAAGCAAAGAGAGCTCTTTTGGGGAATTTAGTTTTCAGGAGTGACTTCTGCAACATAGCAGCTCTCTGCAGACAAGTGCAGTAGCCTGTGAATTGCAACTCAGAAGCCCTGACTACAGGAGAGGAAATACAAGAGAGATCTTAACACTCTCAGTATAGCAAGCCCTTGCCGAGTCTGGTACCATTATGACAGATTTCTCTCTGCTTCTATGAAAAAGTAAATCAGACTATATACTAATAGCACAGCAGGGTAAGTTCTTGAAAAAAAATTAATTAAATTTTAAAATTGAATTAAATGCTTTCACAGATTTAGTCCTCTTTATACAAAAGAATGCTCTAATTTGTAGAGGTATGTGTTGAAGCAAGTATTAAGGATCAATCTCCCATACAGTGTATCAGAGGAGTACTACTGATTAATTATTCTATCTAAAAAGACAGAGAATGAACTTCAAGCTTACTTAAACTGGCCTGAAACCCACAAGAGGGAGCAGCAATCAAGCAAAGCAAACATTTTTTTTGTGTTTCTAAAGAGACAGCACTTCCATCACACAAAGCTGGATCCCTGAGTTTTCAGTATAAATGTTTAACTACCTGACTATTCAGTCATTGAGGATGTGGATGAAAATTATTTGCAACTTTTTAATCTGACCTTGGGATAACAAAGAGGTTAAGAGACCACAGCAGAAGGCATACTCCTCTGTATTCCTACTGAGGACATGGTAATTTCTCCTTTAATTATTCCGAAGTGCATTTCGACCACCTGTGCAAAGAAGCAAACAAAGGTGGCAGGGGGCTGGGGATATTTAGAATTTGTGTTAAGTTTCCAGATCCCCCCAGACCCCCAAAAAACCACAAATCCTAGCTAATTTTATTTTGCCAGTAATTTAGGTTTTATATCCTCACTCTCTCCTTCATCAACGCTTTTGAAGAACCTCAACAAAACTCACACTTTTTCCTTTAACTACCAGCCTTTCAAAAGGCAACAGCTTCCGTGTTCAGCATCGCTTCAACAGAGCAGAAAAAAACATATTAAGAGGTTTGAAAAGGTTCACAATATTGTTTCTTGCAGGCTCCTGCAACCAGATGACAGCCTTGTTTAAATGAAAGAATAGAAACAAATAAGACAGCAACATGCTTTGCTGACAGTTAAGATTTTTTTTTTTTTTAAATAGGAGCTCCTCAGAGCTCAAAGCAGCAGCTGAAGACTCAGCTAAATGCTTAGAGGCAGAACACCTCACATCACTTTGCCTCCTACCTCCCAGCCCAGTATTTCAGGACCTATTATTAATTTATTGCCTTTTCCTAGCTAAGAACAGGAATTTTAAAGAGAGCACATTCAAGTATAAATTGCAATAGAGAGGGGAGACTGATGGAAAATTCTTGACAGAAGAATACTTTGAAACAGAATTTATCTACATGCTCTAAGGCAGTCCCAGGAGGGCCAACAAAGTGCAGACGAGTGGGCTGCTGTTGTAGGAGCTGCAGCACCAGCCAGCTACAACCCACCCAGTGCCAGGGAGCCAGCCCCATACAGCCTCTGCTTGGGGAACGGCTCCCTCGGGCTTTGAGCCTGCCAGTGTGGCATCCCACCAGCCCCATACAGCAAGGCCAAGGTGGCAGAGTCTCCCATCATCAGTTTTTCTAGCAGCTTCTGAAGGGTGAGTTTGGGCAACTTCTCATACCCCCTGCACTTTTTGTTACTGCTCTCCCTTCCCAGGTTTCTCCCTCAGGGATTTATTCACAGTCCTCAATAGGTATTTCATTATATGCACACACTACTCACCAGAAAAAGGGGAAAAAGTAGGAATCTAAATTTAATTGAAACTATGCCTTGGGTCATAAAAAAAGTGAGCATTTTGCATTCATCTGCAAAATCCAGTGCAGTGGCTAAAAAGTCAGTATCACAGACAAAAAAACAAACCCAACACACAAAGCAAACCCAAAACCCAACCCAGTTTTCCATGTTCTGGGTTCCTTTGGGAACAGACCTTACACACGTCAGTTGCTCCAACAGAGACTTCAGTAAAAGCTCTGACCACCCCTCATACTTCCCTGACTCTTTTAAGCCATCTGTTATGGATGCAAAATTACTTTAAGCCACAGATATACAAAACATAATGGGTTTGACAGACATGGCTGCCAGAGAATAAAGGACTTGCTAGTAACCACTCAAAAATGTTGATGTCAAATATTAATAGTCACAATACAGTCTACTTACTAAAGCTAGAGTAGGCTTCTAGGTTTTATGAAAAAAAGCGCAATACATAAGGAAGTTATGTACCAGAATATCTTCCATTTATTTTCTTAGCTCTTGATTACAGTTCATGTTTCATGGAGAGTAACATTTCAGAAAAGATTCACAGCAGCATCTCCAAAGCTTTAGTGATGCTTACAGCTGTATCATCTCACACAGTCAGACAGCACAAGTGTTTAAACCAAATAAAATTTGGAGAGAAGACCTCAAAGCCTTTCACGTCGCCAGAAGCAACGATGCTTTTAATAGGTAGCAAATCTCTGTGGCTCAAGAGCACCAATTAACCAGGGGAGTAATGGAGCTCCTTGTAAACCCAAGATGTTGCCTGAAAGGAAAAACATATCCTTGAGGTCACTAAGAATTCCTCGTGACCTTTTGCAAATGCAGATAAATCCGTTAGTCTGTTGGACTCCAAATGTCCAGCTGTTCTTCCCTGGCTGCCACATGAGGATATTGCGCCAGTGTACTTTATACAGTTGTGAAGCACTCCTGTCTCCTGCGTTACAAGCAGCGCGCTGATAAAAATGTACACTTGCCAAGCCAATTAAAACAGGAAAAAAAATTCAATCAGTTGCAACTCAAGGGCACAAATGCCAAACTTACTCAGCTACTCACAGCAAACACCAGTGAAGTAAGCAGCACTACCTGACCATTTTAAATGGCTCTTCAAAAGATCCAAGAGTTGCTGCAGATTAAAATATTACCTAAAATACTGCATGAATAAGTTTAAGATAGAGCTTCTGACAGTAACCAGATACAAATTGAATTATGGAAATAACTGTCTAAGTCCAGCATAAATCTTTAGTTAGGAGTGCATTTTAAATACACTGTACTGAATCTCCAGATATTGCATGCAACTTACGGAGTAAAACTTGTTAGGGAATGAAAGCGTGTAAATATAGCACACAGCTTGGATATGCTCCATCTACAAGTAACTGAGAAAGCCTACTTTCACCTTGCAAAAGCAGTTAACACTATAGGTGCAGCCAACACTGAGGAACAGACTTGTGAGCTATTTATACACAGAGATAAAGGTGCCAAAAAAGTTTTTTAAAAACCTCGAGGTCATCAAGCCTCAGTTTATCTAGGAGATGTAGTGTTCCTGCTATATAGCCACTTCTTCATATAGTTCCCAGCAGAGGACAAGCAGAACAAAGTAAAACAGGGGAGCAATGCACTGCTGCTCTGAAAAACACATTTAAACAAGTGAATGCAGAAGCTAGAAACATTCAGTATTTGGCCAACAGATGAATGTAGTCAGCTTAGTACACTGGGCATGTGTTAACAGCAGGTTTAAGATTTCCTCCAAATAAAACATGTGGAGCTGCAGGGTTTTGCACCATGACGCACTTAATGAAACTATCACTTCACAGTGGGTAGCGGTACCACAAAATCACGTCACTGCTCCATTCATAAGGAGACTGCAGAATTACATCATTATTAACTTGGAGCTTCTGAAATTCTGGAAATGTCAAGGGTATCTGGAAACAACCTTGAATGCTGAGAGGACACTCCCCAGTTACATTAATGGCCTGACAAGAGCCACAGTCAGCAAAGTCTGCTTTACTCAAAGCTTACATTACCAAGACTGGAAAAGCCATTGAAGTATGTAACTACAGTTTATACAAATCCAGTACAGCATCCATAGCAGGTCTGGGAAAAGCCAAGGGTAAATCTCTTCAAATGGAAGAAGCTCTGCCATAAACCCAGCTATATACTAGAAATAAGCATGATAAACAATCCAGGTTTTGACAAAAAATGTCATTATAACCATTCTGCTGCAAAAAACTGCTTGGAGATACTCGCATGCTAAAAGAATTTCCATCAGGTCACCATAATGTGACACACTACACCTGCAAAGACACTACAGCCAATATCCTGGCAATTACCTGGACACAAGGAAACATTATACACAAGAACAGGTCACAGAGCAATCAGTATCAAAGTATCATAGTAGCTAGAAATTAAGAAGTCAGATAATATTTCTAAGTGTGTCAAATACCCCGTATTATTTTTTATCTGAACAGCAGGAAAGCAATCCATTCATTAATTAAGAAACAAGTTAGTGCACAACAGCATCTTAAGGAAACTACATACAAAGATATGCCCGTGGAAATAGCTCTTTAGCTATGCAAGAATTTAGGCAATGTCTAATTCAGGAGTAACAGGTCACTTCATACTAAGCGCATATCAGAATGTGCTTTACAGCAGGCTAAATGCTAAGCACTGATACCGAACACTGGTAAGCGGCAGCCAGAGGCCATGGAGCTCCTCAGCCCAACCTCTACTCACTGGCCAGTTCTTCCACTTCAACTTCGGAATAAGGCATCCTCACCCCAAATACTGCTTTGAGGGGTGGGAGGGAGGGATACCCCTCTGTTCTCCAACATTTCCAAACAGCAGCAGAGATACACAGTGGTTTCAGTAGAGAACATCCACAAAACACCGATCCTTAAGAAATGCCTTGGGGCTGCGTGCCTTCCCGTTGGGCACACTGCAGCTTCTCTCCAGGGCCCCTGGCAGGCAGCCCAGCAGCACTCTGCTGATGTCCTGCTGTGCCACTTCCCGGCAGAGACTGAAGCCAGTCATGTACAGACTATCAGGCAGGGACTACACTTGGACACCAAGTCCAATAAGCCCTGTGTCTCCCTGTTACACACTGATGTCATTTTACTTTCTGCATCAGATACAGGGCACTACTAAGCTTACCGCAGATGGTAAAACAAAAAAAATCCAAACCACATGCTTTGAAGAATCATGTCCAAGCTTGACTCAGAAGATGCCACTTTTAAATACAAGTTAAAAGGAAAGCCTAGCCACCCAAATGCTTGCTGTAAAGGGTGCAACACACACACTGCAAGCATACTACGCTCATGCTTACAAGTCCAACTCTCCAGCGGCCACTTCTGAACCAGAAACTATTTGTCATTATCTGCCCTCCTCTGACAGAGGATTTTCCTACTAGAAACACAAGCAGGCTGACTAATTTTGGATACTGATTTCTGATACAAAATTGCCCTTAGTTTGTTCACCAGGCTCAGGTTTAACACTTCTGAAGATGAATCATCCAGATCAAGCGTAATGGAATATCATTACAGCTCTGTTGCAATATTTACACTTCACAAGTAAGTATCTACTTCTGCACTCTTATTTGTAAAATATCCTTTTAACCATTCATGTTTTGGTGGCATTCAGAGTCCAACTGAGATCACAACTCACCTGTCTAAATATTTACACTATGTAAGTACTATAGTTGTGATGGACAATGCCGACCAAGTATAACACTGATACCATTACCAGGTCAACATAAACTACTTGGCTGACCAAGATTAAACATGATAGTTGGTCTATATTAGATGTTTCAAGCTGTTCAGCTTTTGTTCTCAGAATGACACACAGATAGCAAACTAGGTGACAGCTTTAGTATGCTACTACTAGAATCTACTCCCCACTTTCATGGAGACCCGTGTGTCTTAAATACTCTGGAAAAGGAAAGCTTTCTGCCACAGTCACTGCAGAGTTGTATACTCCCACCTCCTCAGAAAAAAAAAAATCCCACCATACAGCTTTCATTCTAGCCATCTCTTCTATGCAAAAAACTAAAGTATATAGAAACTATTTATCATCTTTCCCTCCTTGCATAGTTTTTGTTAGTCCTGTAGATTTCCCGTAAGTATACTGTTGGGAGTATTGATCATTCTTCCCATATAAGAAACTGTATCTATTTAACCTTTTAAATTTTGCTATGATATTGCATCACTTGAAATAACAGCCATCCCTCACCACCACCAAGCCAGATGAAGCGTTTATTTTCCCTTAATGATATTCAGGATTGAGCTTCTGCCATGTCCTTACATCAATTTCACTGTAACAGAAAGAACTCTAAATAGGCTGATTATTATCAGTCCCATAAAAACCTCTATCCAGAGGATCGATGAGGTAGGTACACACAGACCAGCCCACAGAGGCAGCTGCAGAACCTGAATATTCACATGGTGAAAGCTTTGGTGTTTACAAGAGGAATTCACACATTTGTCCTGTGCTGAATCCGTACCTCCTGCACTATTCCCCTTTCACAGCTCTGGGCAGCCACTGCTTGATTCAATCTCCTTAGGGCATTAATACACACTGTTAGCACAGCAGCTGCCACCCGTCCTGCTCTGTCCTCCAGAGCAATGACAGCTCCGGTCTTAACTAGATGGATACAAGCGACAAGGGACAGATGGCAAAAGTGTACTCACCATGTGCTCCCTTCTGCGGGAGATACACGGCTTCACAAATCTATTGCACTAAGAAAAAAGCCTGACTTGGACTGCTGACAGATGCTAAGGGATACTCCTATATGACAACAGATTACAATTCCCTTTTCCTTTGTTCAGCTTTCAAATCCAGTAGCAGTGGCACAGCTGAACCAAGACTGCCCATCACTTCTTGTCCATCCACAGACTCCCCCATAGGGCAGTAAGGAAACAATTTCTTTGTTATTTCTCCCGTGGTATCTCAGTATGAAAAGAAAGAAAAAAAATACTAAAATTGGCCATTTTTCATTACATTCATGCTGTGAAGTTTCCCCATGACAACACAGCTGATTTGTGCAACAGTTATTTCTGTCATTAATAAAAGAAAAGATCAGGGAAAAAAAAAGAAAATTGAGTAAGAAAGGGAAGGAAAGAAAAAACAAACCCACCCTACTGCTGGAAATATGACCCAAGTGTTAAGAAATGGAGTCTGACTTACAAAAAGTACCAGCTACACAACTGGTAACAACACACTCGCTCACTGGTGTGACAGCATCTGGCAAAGGGGGAAGAAATGAGGCTTCCAAGCCCTGTTTATTATAAAAACTAAGACATGATCTAGCTGCGAGACTAACATGAGAAAAAAAAATTCAAATACTGACCTATAGTTCTAAAATTAGTTTCGTTAAATGCATTTACTACTAGCAAATGCCATTCAGATGACATGAAAGCCAAAAGAGGACATTAGAAAGCTGTGTGTTCCTCACAGCATATATCACCCCCCAAAAATAGATTTCTTCATGTCTAATAGGTATCAATGCTTTTCATAAACATAAGTATTAGGGGTTTTCTATGGGTTCTTCTATGTTACCACAGGATAAACAGTACCAAAGCCCCCAACCTCATCATCCCTCAGCAACATGAGGCACCAGAACAGTTCTGAATCCAACAGAATTGCCTATAGCCTGGGCAATAAAAACAAATGTTCAAGTGTCCATACACAGGAAGAGTCCTGCTACATAATTAGAATATTATATTCCTGATCTTAAAGAAGCATCAGAACTGACAGTATGCAGGAGCATTTTTTTCTAATGCACTAGCTGTATATAAAAATAAGTCTTTACTCCTTAAATCAGCTTTTCATTCCTCACAGTGACATTTAAACCTTTCACACTACAGGGGCATCCTGAATTTAGCACAGTTCTTGTGCTTTTTATCCTTCCAATGTATTCACTAAAACACTCAAAGACCATTCCATTAGACTCATACTACGCTGCCCCCAGGCATCCTCAGTCCCAGCTCCTTAAGCCATGGTCTATATACACATACCAGGCTTTCCAGGAAACTGTTTCAAAGAAACTGAAACAGCTGCATAGAAAAACAAAATTGTTGAGAAGTTCTTACTTTTATTATTTTAAAATATAAGCACTGATTCTCTTCATATCACCACTGTCACCAGCAATTGCTCAGACTGGAAATTATGAGAATTCAGCCTTTTAAATGTGAACCTTTTTCCTTGGATTTGCATATTTCTGAACAGGTTTTCAGTCTCACAGATGCAAACCTGCAAGAGTCATTTATCTAAAGCAGCCAGAGAGCGCAAGATCAGGATCTGTGCGGTGTTCTCATTAAACCTTTGGCTACTGAAAGGAAGAAACAGCGTGTCAGGCTGCTAAGCTTAGGCAAGCCCCAATGCAATGAAGTCACACTGGAGAGAGGTAATCAGCCTAAGCACCCTGCTCCAAGGTCTCCAAGCTAAGCCTTAACTGCATACCCATGAGAAAAAAAAATGTAGACAGCAATGAGGCAAGTGCAAGGTGGTTTTGAAGTCACTGATACCTAGATAGCCAGGAGAATATTTTCATGGATCTGAGCCTTAGGTTTTTGATTTCCAATTCACTGGTAGTTGATAGGTTTCAAGGCATTCATGCTGCTCCAAAAGACCTCATGGACAAAGCGGTCTTAAGTAACAAGTTATTAAGCTCTGTTAACGCAGAGGTATTTACAGAACATTATATTTTAAAATGGGCAGCGTCTTGATCTTTCCAAATCTAAATTTAAACTAACATCAACAACAGCCTATGTTAAAATTTGAAATATCCATCAGGTATATCATTAGTAAAGCAGGGTCTAATAATGTTTTAGTTTTGCAACAACTTATAAAAATGGACCATTTCAGCGAATTCACCAAGACAGGAACCTTGGTACACAATACAGTGAATTTCTAACCCAGTTCTCCAGCAAAATCCTGGTTAATCCAGTCAAAAGCCTTTTATTCTCATCCCATGTTTAGAATTAGGTTTTACATTTGTCAACTGACACTGCTAGTTTGTTCACATACTTAAGTGTTTGTTTATTACAGACATAAAAAGAACAGGCTTACAAAACCAACCAATACGCTAAATAAAGCCAGTCTCTCTCACACTAAGCAGTGGGTAAGATGGGTAGCTCTGGGAGCAATGGAAGAAGTTCTGTCCTACAAAGCAAAATCTAAACAGGCTAAATTCTTCTTGAACACTTGATTTCACCTGAAAGAATGTTTTTATTCTCAGCTTCAGGGCTGGAAGTGATGAAAGCACGTCTGCTGTAAAAAGCTTTACAGAGACACAACAATGTATTCTTGCTTCAGTATTCAATGTATTCCATCAGAAGAGTAACAGCATCCACCTAAGCTTCCCTTTCTTCTAACAGAAATAAGACTCAACCATGCCAGACACAGACAGCTCAACTGAACACGAGGGTTTGAACATATTTTGCAACTTGTCCTCCTGATCCCTTCTGTAGATGTATTATAGACTTGCCAACACCACAGGCCTTACCATATTTTGCATAATTCTCACCAGCTCTTGTGGGAGTAAGTTCAGGACTTACACAGACCCACGAGAAGATTCGGTCAACTCAAAGGATTAACGAGCAGTTACTCTAAGCCCTTCCTCCTTGATGCCATGTGAACCTACATACCTTTTTGGGGATGACTGCACCACACTCCCAGGCAGAGGTGGAAAGGGAAGATCAGAACTAAGATGACAGTTTATCTTGATGACTTATAACCTTTGCAAATGACATATGAATTCATCTTGAAATCCAAGAGGTGTCAGTCTTAAAATAAAAGTACAAAGTGTAAGCAAAGAGTTGAAGCTAGTTTTATTTAAGACAAAAGGGATTATGAAAATACTGGAATTTATCAGTCCAAGAAATGGAATGACTGTTTCCTGGTCCCTCATGCAACAAAGACAGAAATCTAGGCCAAGTGACTTTAGGCGCAGTGACACTTAAGCATTTCCATAGTGCAGACAAAGGAATCTCAGATTTAGTCTAGCACAGCAACAATAGGGTTTTCTGTGGTTAAAATCTAGGAATGAACATCCTGTATTTTGTTAAGACATTAAACTCATGTTTAACCTTTAACTAAACTGAAGAAATACCTAAGGAACAGGACCAAGACAACTATATGATCTAGAATTTTAGCACCTTCTCAACTATGTCAATCAGAAGAAGTTGTAAAATACTCTCCCTTCCTTCCTTACACAGCCTTTGTAGCGAGTAGGTGGTGATAACTTTCTGTTAACAGGAAAAGTGCTAGCAAACAGCCTACTCACAAATCTGCCTGGAAGACTGAGATTCTTCCAATGTAAGCAAGAGTACTGCAACAGACCACAATCCTAAAGTCCTTATAAACACCACCTGGAAAGATGGAGCATTAATTCCTCTCACCAAGAAATCTCCATCAATGAACTATCCCAAGATTCACAGGCGAGTTTTTTCTGCATCTCTTCCATCCTAATTGCTTTTACAGACATCCAACCGCAATAGCATCTTCCCTAGTATCAAAACAGACCTGACAGCTAGAGATGAGAGTTTACAGATCCCACTAACGACAGTCTAAGGCATTAATACCCTTCCACAGTACCACTTTTAAGTTTATTAAAAGGGCTCACATGATTGATTGAGACAGTCACAGAGTAAGTTATGCATTCTTTATGACAATGCTGCAATCTAAGGAGAAGCAAGTGGAATATAAAGAGGAAAAGAAGCAACATAAAGTTACCTAATTTGGCATACACCTTTTGTTGAAAAATGACTGCTGTTGGAAGTTGTTACAAGCTGTCAAACACTTCCTCTGAAATACAACTCAGTAATGGTCATCTCAGCAGACGTGCCAGCACTGTCTTGCTCATTTCCAGAAGTCTGCCTAAAATCTGGATGTTTGGGTTCACAGAATTGTTACTAATTTAAGAAGTCCCCACTGAGTGCCTGAATTTGAGTAATTCTTCTAATTTCTAATGTGGTAGTAATTGCTAAGTGCATGGAAAAATAACTTTACTATTTATACAGCCTTATTTTTGGTATGGTAAGCTGTCTGAGGATTTATATTCAACCTATGGCAGAGGAAAAGGAAAATATGTTACACCACACATTCCCAGTAAGCCAACTATGGCTTTGGATGCCATACTTCATATATTTAGACTCAGGCAGAAGCAATTTTACCTGAACAAGCTGCAGCTAAAAAATAATGTCATTTAAGTCTTATTAATGAAGTCTAACCTAAAAGATATTTTTCTTATTTCTGTTTTGATTAAGAAGAGTGCTTTGATTTTGGTTGGAATTTACCTTAAAATGAACCTATTCTGTTTCCTTTGTTGTATCTGTCTTAGCAAGAGCTTAAGGGACAGGATGTCAAACTTCTACACCAAAATACTATCTGAATAAAACCAGAGACTCCCCATAAGTAAGAAATCAAGCAAAGGGGGCAGGAGGCCTGCATGGATGAGCAAGGAGCTTCTGGCAAACCTCAAACAGAAGAAGGAAGTGTACAGGATGTGGAAAAGGGGACAGGCCACTTGGGAGGGAATACAGGGATGTGGTCAGAACATGCAGGGAGATGATGAGGAAGACTAAGGTCCATTTGGAATTAGATCTGGCAAGGGAGGTCAAGGACAACAAGAAGGGCTTCTTCAAGCACACCAGCAGGAAAAGGATGACAAGGGACAATGTGGTGGGCCCACTGCTGAATGAGGCAGGTGCCCTGGTGACGAAGGACACAGAGAAAGCAGGGTTACTGAATGCCACCTTTGCTTCAGTTTTCACTGCAAGGCCCGCACTCTGGTTTCCCAGACCCCGGGGACCGGATAGAAAATCTGGAGAAAGGAAGACTCTCCCAGAGGACCATGTGAGAGAACACTTAAGTGAACGTGACACCCACAGATCCATGGGCCCCTCTCCATCAACTTTGAAAGGTCATGGTGGACAGAAGACATGCCTGAGGACCGGAGAAAAGCCCAATTCAAGAGACAGGGAACTACTGGAGAGGGTCCAGCAGAAGGCTACAAACATGACTAGGGGAGCGGAGCATCTCCCTGGTGAGGAAAGGCTGAGGGAGCCGGGCCTGTTCAGCCTGGAGGAGAGAAGGCTGAGAGGGATCTTATCAGTGTACACAAATCCCTTAAGGGCAGTGGCAGGAGGATGGGGACAGGCTCTTTTCAGCGGTGCAGAGTGGCAGGACAGGGGGCAACGGGCACAAACTGCAACACAAGAAGTTCCATCTGAATGTGAGGAAGAACTTCTTTACCCTGAGGGTGACAGCACACTGGGACAGGCTGCCCAGGGGGGCTGTGGGGTCTCCTTCTCTGGAGACGTTCAAAACCCACCTGGACATGACTCTGTGCAACCTGCTCTAGGATAACCTGCTCTAGCATGGGTTGGACTGAATGGTCTCCAGAGGTCCCTTCCAACCCTGACCATTCTGTGGTTCTGTGAAAGAAAAAAAATCACTTTCAGTAGTGGGGAAATCCCAAATGGTTAGCCAGTGTGCAACTGACTGGCAGGGGTGTGGAAACAACAAAAACACAACAAAAATCCGCAGGGACTGAACTACAAAACAATTTTCAGAGATTATGAGCTCCCACTTTCAGAAAAATGTTAGCTCCTTTGCTGCCTCCCCCCACAATCTCTCTCCTTTTCAGGCAAAGTTTCACCTTTTTGTTTAGTGCAGAAGTAGTTTCCAAAATGTTATCCGCCTCATTTCCTTCATTCAACCTTCATCTGCTACCCAGTAAAGTGGACAACTCTTAGCAACTATACTGCACTGTAGACACTGTCAGCCCAGCAATCTGCTTTCTATTATGGACTACACTATGTACAGATGGAGTTCATTAAAATAAGCAGTGTGGCAAAAAGCAAACCATTCACACTACAGCAGAGGGCTGCAGCTGTTGACCAACTCTGCCATCTCCAAATAACTCTCATAATTACAGCATGTAACACAATCCTTCCTTATTTGTTCACCTCCCTGCAAGGGAATGACTGCAGGAAACATTCTCACCCTTCCCATCCAACAGGGCAAGGGCGAAGAGAGATCAGGTTCAAGAGGACGTAAGTAACTTATCCTTCAACTCTTCAAAAATCCAAGCAGAGATGGGAGATACTAGCGTTGACCAGTCCTGGCATGAAAATTCTTTAATGGGAGACTCTTAGAAGACTATGCAACACTGGGAGAGAGGAAAAAAAAGTTATGTGAATGTTTGATATAATTCAACTTCAACTCCCCAGCCAGTGAATCACAAAGCAGCCTCGCCAAAGATGTGGGATCTTAAAGCCCCTTCTATTTGTCAAGCACACAGTCTTCACTTTCATGAAAGGTAAAGCCACTTTCAACTTAGTGCCATTAGAAGTTCAGTGTTGAGAATCCAGACACCATCTGAAAAAGCAGCTTTAAGGACTTGGACACACTAGGACACTACAAAGCTGCTTACAAAGATTAGGAGAGTTTATCTGAATATTACTTTTTACACTCCAGAAATTCAACACTATTTACATGAGTATGCATACCTAGCATATTTACTATTATGAAATTATTCAATACAATGATTAATTTCGATGCATAAGTTATGTAAATAATATTATTTCCTCAAATTAGAAGTATCAATAAAATCTTTGCCAGAAAATTACAACTTTCTCTGTGAGGTCTTGTTTTTAAAAATCACAGCTCTGCTAGGGCCTATTAGTCCTTACCAACTGAGAGGTAATAACGAAGTTGCTATAACATGTAAATTCCTTCAATTAAATTTGGAGGATTATATTTATAAGGCTATTAACATTAACGATAATATTCAGAGAGGTCTTTAGTAGCAATTACCGTACAAATCAGCGTTTGGAGTAACTTTTTTGAGGTTGGTTGTTTTGGTTTTTTTAAAAGAATCAGTTTGATAAACTATCACACTGAATTGCTCAGGAACTACTTCACGCAATACAATGAGCAGCTGAAACGGGTAGACACAAGCATCTTTGTAGACAAGCATTATCATCTAAATATGAGTCTTTCCCCTCCCATTTCAGCAAATCCCAAAACTCACTTGGAGATATGAAATGGACTTTAGAGAAAGTGTCAGAAAGAATAGATGCTGCTCTTAAGCCTTTAGATAAATCATGTTACTTCCGCGTGAGTCAGTTGAGGCTAGCTTCTTACTTAAAAAATATGTTTCCAAATAGCTACAAAACATCATTGGACCTCAGATGACATTTTGTAGCTATGTGGAAATATAGTTTTTAGGTAAGAAGCCAGCCTCAACTGACACCTGATTGACTGCAAGCATCCGGGCCCAGAGGAAGACTGTTGTAACAGGAAAAGTAGATGCTGCCATCTTTGAAGAGGAGGAGAAATAGGGGGACTTGCAGCTGTAAAGGTGGGAGGCCGCAGGGACATCTCAAACTGGTGGTACAGAGGAGAGGATGATTCAGTTGTAGTTCTGCACAGATTTACTGTAATGCAGACTTCACTCTTGCAGACCACATTTGCAAAACTACTGTCTGGTTTCACCATATGGTAACATTATTATTGCACCTGTAAAGCGGGGAGAAGTCTTCAGAGAATCCTGCATTAAGCCCTTAAAAGCACGCCAACAGCAACAAGCATGACAAATCCCCCCACTTCCAGGTGTGGAAGTTCTTTGAGCTCTCACCTGTCAAAAAAAGACACTGAAAATGACAAAGCTGTAGCTTCATATGGCACATGGTTACAACATAATCTTATAAAAGAAATCAGCTAAGCTTTCAGCCTTCCTATATGGGAGGGAACAAAAAAAATCCCTCACAAAACCTAAACCCTGCAATCACAGTGCAAAGCTCTAAACTAGTTTTTCCACTGTCATTCAGCCTTTTTACCAGAAGTAGACGTACACAAACTTACAGAATCTGCTTACAGTTGTATGACATTTGTTGCCAGCAACTGAGCTATGCTTGCTCCCTTTGCCTGCGCACACTTCACACATCTAGCTCTGTCACTCAGAGCTGGAGGACAGATGAAGCTGATAGTTCTGCTCCTGACCTTTACCAGGATGCTTTTTTAGCTCTTTTCAAAAAGTTCTTTGAGACTACTGCTAAGCAACCACGGTCTAAAGCCTCTACAACTAGATAAAGAGAAGAGCCAGGATGCCAAAAATCTTGGATGCGAGGAAATGACACCACTCCAAACGCAGTAATAAAAGGTACACAACATCCAAAAGCAGCTAGAACTACTAAGAGTCTCTTGTCTTGTCTATTCTTTCACATCACCCATTAACTCATAAACCCTACTGATTCTTTTCTCAAGAGATAAATATTTAAAAATTACATAGTTTGAACTTGCCAAACCTGGGGACATGCATACACATGCGCCCTCCAATGTGTACTGGAAAATAGATGCATTAGAGGAATAAAAAACCCTGTTAAGCACAAAAGCTCATTTTCTCTAGATTTTATTAATAAATCAGTATTGCTTCTAAATATATCCCTGTCTTCTAGAGGTATCACAATACAACATCCATTGCACTAGGGAGCTTATACTCACAGCAAATAGGCCCAGTGCAATTTTTGCTGAACTTAGGCCATAGTTTATAACGTGCAATTCCATCTAATGTAATCACTTTATAATAGATTTCAGATGCTAAAGACCAACACTAGATTAAAAACATCCTGACAAGAGATAAGTGAAGGACTGGCTGCATCAAGCTTAACCTTCCAGTCAATTTATCTCAATAATAATCCTTCAAATTTTGGCTTCCTAGCTTGCCAAATCCAGGCAAGAAAGGACAGACCTTCTACAAAGAAAAAGGCCTTTCTCATACTGCTTTCACTAACGGTCAAGATGCTGAACCCAAAAAAGCTGCTGCAGACCTCTAATCTGTTTCAGAATGGAATTGCAAATTAGCCAGCAACATACACATGCAGAAAACCTCTGCCGCCTGCCTGTGGTGCCCGAACTGTTACAGACTGAGCCACTTCACATTGTGACCCAATTCATCCTGAAGAGCCAGTCAGTACATTTCCAGTACTGAGGCAAAACACAAACCTCAAAAAGAAAAAAAAAAAAAAGCGCATTACTTTTTCTGCATTCACAGAAAAGTGGTGTGTGTGTGTGCTTCTAAGGGGTTAACTTTGTCATTTGATTGCAAACATGAGTCATCAGAGGGAGGGGAAGACAGTTAGGGCAGGAAGCTCATTCCTCTGACACCCTACTTAGCTAAACCACAGGCATCACCCCAAAGCCTTGCCAGTGCTGGCACTGCTTCACCTCTCAAACAAGAGCAAACACCAAGGTGAGGAAATCGAGCTTGGGAGTTAAGAAACAGGGAATAAAGATGCACCATTAACAGGGTTCTTCTCTCACGTCTATGCTAGTCAGGCAAGACTCAAGCACCGCTTCCCCCCCCCCCCCCCATCTCTCACAGAAGGGCAACTGCTTTACTGGTATATTGGATGGACCTTCAGTACCATGCCCCTTCCCTTAATGCCACAACTCCAAGGAGCTGTTAAAATCAACACCAGTTCTTTGCTTTCAAAGTTACTTTAAGGTATAAGACTCCTCCCTCCTTTTTTCCTCCTCTTTTTGCACGATCAACTTATTTTTCCTTTTTTCCCCTTCCGAGTAAGCACTGCAGTTGTACAACATAGTATTTGACTGCCCCAGAAGCATAGATTTTCTCATGGTAGTCTGCCAGAATCACTCTGTTCTTGGTTTGACTCAACGTCAAAGTGAGGAAAGCTCACTCTCCATTTCCATTTCAGCCATAACCCTTTCCCCTGGAATTTCCAACAACACTATGGTAGAAAAAGCCAGCAGACAACAGAATAAAACAGGCTTTTATTTTCCACACTTGAGTGAAGCGTGATAAAAAACCCCAAAAAACTACCATGCACAAAAAAACCAACTAAAACTTTTTGATTTGATTAGCTTGGAATATTCCATAATGAAGACAGCTGACATGAACATGAGATAAATGAAAATGAGAAAGCAGTTGCACAGAACATTGATTATCTTCTAAAAGCAGTAACATTAAAAGGCATTCAAGTAAAACAAACGCAGTGTACTTTGACATCTGACTACTGAAGCATTTGATGGCATTACCATGATTTTCTCTCATGCCCTTGAACTAGCCCATTTCTAAAATAAGCACTGCTTAACAAACTAAAAAGGCTTCTAGGAAGCTGTAGAGTGTTGGGGGGGGTTTGACTTGGGATTTCATTTTCATGTAGTGTAATCTCACAGCATAAGCAACCAAACAGGATGAGGAGATAAACCAACACTGTGAAATTTCATTGCTGTGCTCAGACTCAGCCTTCCGTTTGGAGATTGTTCACCAAGAGAGACCTTTATGCTGAAAGTCTGATTTTATTTTTTTAATGGAGAAAAAAATTATACTGAGCATTGCCAACCATATCATCTTTCAAGGGTCTCCAATACTATTTGAAAAGAAACAAGGACACCTTGAAGCCAATATCTGTATTGAGTTGCACAATGTCATAGATGGCAGTGGCATAGCCAGGCTCCTGAACAAACCGCCCTCAAGAACCAAGGAATCTCAGCATCTTATTAATGAACCAACACTCAGGAGTAAGAATCATGCATAAAAAATTATTCCTGCTCTTCAGAGATAAAAAAAAAGTTTTATTTCAGCAGAATTAAGACAAGCAACTGATGAGTCAGAGCACAGAAGTTGGCCAAGAGCCATCACTTTAGGGAATAAAAGTATTTATTGCCAACTCCCACCCAGCCTAAGTATTTTCATGCACTATAAAAATAGGCCTGGTTTAAAAACTATTGTGCAAGAAAAGTTATTTCAAATTAATAATTAAGTGCACAATACTGTCAACAAGACCCATAATGCTATATAAAAACAAATTTCTTTTTTGTACTTGTCGAGGCATTCCCTGTACAATCAGGTCACACTTCAGAAAGAAGTCACGGCAATGCTAAAGAATTGGGAGTTAAATCCATTTATACAATTGGCCTGGTTTGGCAGTATTAGGATGAGTAGCACACCTCATTGCACCTAGCCTGCCTACATTCCTGTTGTAGAACTGAAGCAAAAGCAAAGCGAAGATAGTCTGACAATAAACAAACAAATAGATCACATCACTACTATACTAGCTGTTCCTAAAGCAAGTATAATATTTTGAAGGAAACAGTTCAACATATGATCTTAAATATCTAGATTGTCTTTATTTGCCATACCATACTTTCCCTCTTTCCTCCCAGTGTTCACCAACCAGCAAATCCAGACAGAGTAACCACTTACTCAGATGGAATTCTGTCAAGCTTAGCACGTTAAAGAGTACTACAAGCGTGTTGCTTCTATATATAAACTGTCTATCTGGTGCACAGTATGTCTCAAAAATATGGCCTGCCTGACACTAAATACAAGTTGTCCTGGGTGAAGAAAAAACAAAGTCTCCCTTTGGAGTTACTTTCAAATGACCAAAGCACCCCATAATGTTCTCAAGGAACAAGAATGCATATAGAGCAGAAATAAAAGTGTTATCCAGCCTTTGGAAAGACTTGTCACACCTACCACTTCTGATTATTCAATTTCTTTAAGTTAGTGAAAGCCTTTCACAGAGCATTCACTCAAAGTGGCAGAAATAAAGATTTGAGCATAGAAGTAAACAAACTACTTCAGGAGTAGTTTCATCTCGTAGGAAAACTACACAGCGAGTTACCTCCTAGCCATTCTCTTTCTTCCTCATTTCTCCCTGGAAAAGGCAAACCTAAAATTCAAGGTATTTAAAAAACAAATTACTATTTACAGTTAAGTACTTTAGTAAGTGGGAGCTCAAAACACAAACATTCAAGTATAAAGCCAGAACAGTGTTTCAACTTTGCTGGCATAGCACTTTCAGCAAGAAATACTTACAACTAATATATCGAATACACAAAAGTATTTCCTCACAGCTTATAGGTACACTTCTATTTTCTGTCACAAAAAGTCAGGGAGATCAAACCACTTCAAATAATAATGATAAAAAAAAAAAATCCTTAAAGCTACATTCCCACGTGGCTTCAAGCAAATGAAAGACAAAACAGGTTTTTACAGGCAACGTTAAGATTCAGAACTGGAGATGACCTTTAGTGCACCTTTCCATTGGTGGAATGTTCTCATCCGCAAGCAGGTTTAATTAACTTTAGCTCTTTAGACTGATTAGAGTTAATAAAGCAATCTGGTAATAGACCACTTTATTGTGTTTACAATATGATGTTTTCTTGCACTACAGTGTAACGGTTACATGTTTCAAGGCACCGTATTTCACTACCTCTTCAACTACAACGACTGTAGATCCTTCTTTTAAATTTCATATAAAGTCAGCGTTAAGTACTGGAGAAGATCAGAAGTCTAGTATATAAATTGCATGAAGGAACCTACAAGGGACATCACCAGAGGAGACTGTTTTTGTTTTATATATAAAACATATACACACATTTACCATATACAAGAGAACTATTATAAAAATTGTGATTTTCATGTCCCCCACTACTTTATACTTCTGTTAAACACTGGATCACTCCCACGTGTAAAAAGTGTTTAGGGACAGTTAGGTGGAAAAGAGTTACATGTAATTCTTCAAAACACACCACCTTCATGCAGAAAGACTGTGCTTCTGGTTAACTTAGATATTCTGCTGTAAGATGTTGCCTGCAGTAATCTCTCAAGGCTACCTATGTTGCCACTGAAGAGTCAGGACACTTCAAATACAGGCTGAAATTCATCCACCAAAGAAATGCCAGAACCTGCTTGAGCAAATCCAATGTAAGCAAACTTGATGTCTATCCAGACAATCCACCTTAAAAAAGCCTGGTGAAAATGTCTTTTCTTGTTAGTACAGCTGTACACTGCAGCTGTATGGGTAACAGCTTCTACTACATTGTGCTTTACCAGATTTTCTGTCCTTTAAGCACAAATATCAAACTTCAAACATCTAGAAACAGTACTCTAACCATCTCTCTTCAGGAGAGGAGACACATTCTACATTCTGTTTGCAGAAAAAACACAGAGAGGAAATTTCACAGAGAAAGTATTTTAAAAAAATCATACTTTTCAAGCAATTTCAAGCAACTGGTCAAAAAACAATTTAATTTTTTTAATAAAACAATTTAAAAAAATAATCACACTATTCACCATACCTCACCACTACAATCAGTTTATCATCAAAAAAACATCATCACTACAAACAAGATACTTACCTGGCCAGCAGCTACCCTCTCATGTTTGCTATTGTTCCACAACTTCATGGGAAGCGGAGTTCCCTGAGAGAGCCAGGACACGTCATGACAACTTGCCCAGAGTGAAATAGAACTGAATAACCCATCAGCTTGGATTAAAGCTAAAAACCCAGCATTGTTGAAGAAATGATTGGACAGCTTTTGTGTGGGGGTGGGACAGGATTACTGTATCCAAACTGGGTCTGAGCTGTAATGGATTACCTGGAGAATCTGTGTCCTAACCCTTACTAATGAATGAGTTCAATTTGAAATACACTACCAGGCCTGTTTAGTCGTGCAACAAAAATGACCTTCACAGCTATTTCTTGGAGTTCTTGAAATCAAAGAATGCCACTCAGAACACATTAACTGTGTAAGACGGGCAGCCCTCTCCAGTCAGGTCCTTCCTTTGCTTGCTTTTTTCCCTAACAGCAATTACCACCCAGCAGATACAATTATAACTTTATCCTCAGTCTATTTTTTGTGTTGATCGATTAATTTCATGTCAGGAACAGCTGTGTTCAAAAAACAGTACATAACACAAGTGGTGAGAGAACAGGATAAAACAGCAGCAAAAGCTCAGCCCTTCAAGAATCACATTCTGTTAGAGGAAATCACAATGAAAACCCAATTCCCTGAAGGTTTACTACCAGCTCCTGAGATGCACTCAGCAATCTTAGACGTAAGGTGTTTATACCCAATTGCTGTATTCACAGATCTCGTTTCTAAGACATTAGACTCATTTTTTGACACACTGTATTCATCTTATAGTGGAAAGATTGAAACAGAAGCCTTGCCATGCCAGCAGCACAGGTAGCAGACCTCAGAGAAGCAACTCTAGGTAATGCAGATCTCTGTAAGAAGCTTGCTTCTGTATTAACAGGTTGAACTCCCCCACACACACACACACAAAAAAAAAAAAAGGATTGCTGAGAGCAAAACTCACTACAAACACGCTGCTCTTTGCCTTCTGAGGCTAAATTTGTAGATTGCTTGGTTCGACAACAAATTCTGTGTTACCAGATGCCTCTCTGCTAGCCTGAAAATTGCGAAGTCTGACAGTATGTATTTATTCCATCACTGATACAAAAACATTTTACCAGGACATACAGTGAACCCTTCTCTGCTTGCTCTAGTTCACCAAATAATGATATTTTTTTTTCCACCAGGGTAATTAGATAAGAATGTACAAATATTACTAAAAGAGTTTAACCCTCTATAAATAAAACATTCTCTACATATACCAACATTATCCCTTGTATCCACACACAAGCACACTATTTCCCAGAGCCCCTAGATTCCTCCACAGTTCATGTAAAGGTTAGGTCACATCACTGTTTCAATGTACTCATTTCACATCAGGGCAGATTTAAATTTCATATTTAATAGACAATGGAATAGCATGACCTTTGGGTATCACAAAAAATGTCCCAAAAGCCCACTTCAATTTTCAACAGATGTTGATTCAACATATTTGTCAATGTAAATCCTGTCAGAGCTCAGCAACACATTCAGCGAAGGAAGAAAATCAAGACCAGCACACACACATTTCATGTGGGAGAACAGACATTTTAAAGAAAATGGCTTATGTGAAATGCACAGCTGCAGAGCAAAGCAATAGGGTTGTAGACCATTACAATTTAAACTGACTTATTTTCTAAAGGTATGTGAAGTTATATCTACTATTTTCATAGCAACTCAACTGAAAGAGCTTCAAGTTAGCAACCAGAAACAAGAAACGATACACAGATTAAAACCAAAAAAACCACAAAAAACCCCAAACAGTAGGTTGCTATCTTTTACTGTCCAGTCAGCAAAAGCAAATATGATTTATGTTAGCATGTGAAGACTGTAATACATTGGCACCAGTATAAACAGCTATATCTGAAGTACCTGCATATAAAGTTATGTGTGTTTTAACAGGGAAAAAATTAGGGTACAAGAGTCCGATAGCAGACAGGAGCCCAGGGATTTTTCTGCACGTGAAGCATACACCAAGAGCCTCCCCTTGCTCTCCTGTCATCCTAGTACGTTAGCTGATAAGTGCTCCATAATTAGAAAACCCAAGTGGGGATGCCTGAAATCTATCTGACCTGAGGGAATGAGTTTAAAAACCTGTCCCAGCCTTCTAGCATGCCAGATACTCCTGTATTCCATCTCTGTCTACTGGAAGAGGCTGGCAAAAGTAGACTGACTCAACTAAATTTGGTATTCAAATGTGGGATTAGAGAAAGGATATTTTGGGATGTAGGAAGTACTTAAAGGAGGAAGGCAAAGAGGGAAAATAAAAAACCCAAAAAAACCAAACCACAAATCAGAAACTGGCGAAGGGAAAGGTCACAAGATATGCAACAGCAGAGACCAAGAGGGAAGAAAGATTATTCCTTTCTATTTGCTGTCTGTGCAGATCTCTGCACTTGAGAGATCTGTGGGATTGTGAGAACAGTCTGCAAGGAGTCACCAGTGGGACCACTTGGGACAGAGGCATCATCACTTCATTGCAGGCAATATTAAAACATGAAGTCACTGAACAACCAGCTAAACCAGTAAACAGACAAATAAACAGCTTTTGTGGAACTCTCTTCCTGTAAGCTCTTCTGTTCTGGGAAAAATAAATCAATTTGACTAATTACATATAAAAACTGCAAATAATGATGTTATGGTAGGAAATCCCCAACTCTGAGAATCTATTTTTGAGGAAGCCAGAAGCAGTTGCAGATACCATCTTCCTTGTTTCTTTAACAGAAGTTTGAATACAAAAATTGAATAATCCACTCGCATCCACATAAACCTTCTGACAGCTAAGAGGAAAGAAAGTTGTTGCTCTGAAATTTAACTGTTGTTTTTGCATTTCTTCACATGCCAAAAATAACAAGCACTACCCCACCTAATTAGCAGGTATTAAAAATAGGAACACAGCAGCGGTGATGCACCTGGCAATTATGGTTTACCAAAGGCTCTGATTTCTTGTACAGCAACATATAATACAAAAATAAAATCTAAATATTTTCTCGTAGCACAGACACTCACAAAGCATTGAAGAACTAGAAGGCATCCAGTGATTTTGCATGTATAATGTCATGAGTAAGCTGTATCACAAAGGAAACTCTCATCTTGCACACAAAAGCAGCATGCAGGAAGGAGAAAAGAGCAGTGAAAGAGAGCAGTGACAAACCAGCAAGGAGCTAGAAGCAATCGGAAATGAAAAGGCTTCCTCACCACATCTGAGACTGGAACACAGCTCAGATTTGGCACTATCAGATCACTTTCCCTGTCCGCTGTCTCCAGCTGAACACTTAAGCACTGCAGCAGTATTTAGGTGGATAAAACCGCAGCCCATGCCAAGTTGCTGGCTCACAGGCTGCAGGCATGCAGAAGGGCAAAGCAGATGCGACTGAACAAATTCACCTCTTCTCAGATCACTCAGGATATTTTACTGAGAGTACGTCATGAAACAATCAACTTTAAAAATTTCTGACCTAAAACTGGAATGAGCAATTAGCTCAGACACTCATTTTTGTTGGCACCAAACAGTATCTTTAGTCCCTAAACTAAAAAAACAAACAAACAAACTTATTTCAATCTATTCAGTGGAGCTTCCAAGTCTGAATTAGTCACTCCAAAGTTTAAGACCAGGGTTGTGCCCTTTACGTGAAATTATTCTCAATACCCAAAACATCCAACCTTCCCTTAACCCAGAAATAGCTGGTTTTGTTAAAACTTTCAAATTTTTTTATATCTAACAATAAAGCCAAACTTTTTTGAATGCCCTGCCAGGCAGCTTTCCAGCCACTCTTCCCCAAGCCTGTAGCATTGTGTTGGGTTGCTGTGACCCAAGAGCAGGATCCGGCTCTGAACCTTGTTGAACTTCACACAACTGGCCAACAAAAACCTTCAGATTCCTACCAGTGAGGTATTGCCTTATTTAATATTTACCATGCCACAGCAAGCTTTAATTTCAACAGTCAAAGCTTCCACAACCAGGCCTTTAAGAGTTACCTTACATTTCTTGCTACCTACCAGCAACACAGGTATTCTGAGGATGGAGAACCACCAAAGAGCACCTGCAAATGAGCTCCAGCACATCAGACTACTTCATTTAAGAGATCACTGTCTCCAGTCACTAGTCTCATTCTCCTGTACAAGGTTATACTCCTCACAAGGCAGCGGATGAAGAAGCATACAGCACTCTTCACCAGCAGCAATTTACCTTACAGCACATTATTTTTACGTTTTAACAGACTTACGGTCAAAGATGCCAGGCTGGAATCTAGCAGTCACAGTAACCTTGAACCACAGTGATGTGCGCCACAGCAACTCATCTCAGCTACCCCTGGTATAAAAAACGTGTTCACCAGGAACCGGCCAACACTAATTTGCAAGACTGAAGACCAAGTCCACTCATACGGCTGCTGTTTAAATATATTTTTAACCAATGTAATAGTCTCATTTCAATGCACATGCAAGTTATTTTTCCAGCTTTAGCTGGGAGAGTTTTACAGCCTACTCCTTGCTCCCTAACTGAATAAGGTGAAAGAAAAGGAGAGTGTCTTGGGAGTAGATGGTTACAGGGTCTTCCCATAAGAAGCCCTTAAGCACTTCCCTCATCTTTACTGTCTTATGAAAGCCCAAACATCAGCTGTTTTTCCTAGGATGTGCAAGGCCAGCTATTCATCTCTAGTAGATTCAGGGTGATGAGCAAGAGCACCAGGTAACACCAGAAGCAGAGTAAGCTCCACAATGAAAAGACCATGCACTTATCCTCCTCAGAAGCATCTCTGGTATTAAAAAAAAAAAACAAACAAACCAAAACTCTCAAAGCCACCCTACCACTATCTGAAGGAAAATTTGGCTTATTGCAGTTTCCTTTCCCTTCCCTCCTCCCCCCATTCCCATGGGCAACTTCTCCCCCAAAAAGTATTTCAACACAAGTGAGACAACAGCTGATACTTCAGAGCTGCTATTTTAAGGTTTGCCTGTGAGTGCTTATGTCTAGCTAGACAGATTCACTGCTCCTGGCAACCTGCTGACTTGACAGAAGGGACAAATACCTTGTTTCACAAGCCCAAAATGCTATGTGGATGATGCGTCTTGCAATCAAAGGATCAAAAAAAAAAAAAAAGCCAACTGGACAGCGTTGAAAGCCTTGCAAGTACACTTGAGCTCCAACTTTCTTCAGCAACAGGCCTGGAAAAACATCCTTCTAGATGAGGTAATGATTAGTTTTACATCCTGCAGACAAGCTCAGCATCTGGGCTTGCAAAGAAAAAAGCTGGGCTTCCCATGTTGTTAATCCTAACAGTAGTGTCTTGCTTGACTGAAATAGGAATCACAGTTCCTAAACAGCTGTTTCCTCAGAGAGCAAGAGAACAGCTGAAGAGGACTCAGGCCAGGCGTGGGCACAGAAACAGGCAACTAATTATTTAAAGTTGCAATAGGCATACTGTTAGGCAGACTGCATTAGGAGACAGGCTACAATCACCCATTTAACTAAAATGAGATGGGTCTTAAGGTTTTCATCTTACCTAAATCATCCAAAGCTGCTCCTTCACACATTTGCTTTGGGAAAGATTATAAGTGACGCCAATGCCATTTGTTGGCTATATAGACATAAAACATCAGGAAAAAGGAGCATTCAATAAAGAGGAGCACATTTGCTACATAAAATCATCTCAATGTTGGAACAGTACTCCACACCCCACTGCAAGCATTGCCTACAAAAGTCCTCCTTCCTTCCTGTACTTAGATCAACAGGGCCAAGTCAAGCCCTCCATAAGCATCCCTTGCTTTCATAACTTTCTATTCTAGAAGAGAGATCTCGAGGCAGGTATGCTTTTCCACATCATTTGTTCTCTTGCGCTGATATGTTAACACTCAAAGGCAGAAAGTAATGAAGCGAAGAATGTAAGTCAAGTACAAGCAACTGATGCTACATAAAACAAACTTTCTAAAGGCTTCTTTTGGTGTATTTATCGGGCTTATAAAAGTCTTCACACATCTCTAATGCCAAATACTGCTCAAAAAAGTTCAACTATAGTAACCAGGCACACACCTTACACGGGCATTACCTAGTACATCCTTCGGGAATACACTGCTTTAAATGCTCTGGCTTGCATTAACAGTTCATTAAAGCTTGCATTCCCATATATAAATATCCATTCTGCTTTAGCTTCAACTTGTACCAAATTGTTTCCATCTCTGTTTATCAAAGTCACCCCAGTTGTTGTATAAACCAGAGAATCCTCCCTCAAATTATCCCCTCAGTTCAAAAGCCAGGCCTTTAGATTCCACATACAGTGATCATGGCATCTCTTCACTGGTCCTGAAACTCCAATGTAGGCTTTCAAAGTTACTTAGTGCCTTCTCACCATAACCAATAAAGCTGGCTAGCTGGTTTCACCTGCATTTTGAACTATTTCTTATCAGCTACACTTTCTGTTCCTTCACAGGAGTGTAACAGGCCAATTTTTGGATCGCTAAGACAGCATGTCAATGCCCAAAGTAAAAACTCCAATGAAACAATCAAATTTACAGTCCATAAATTGATCATGCCATTTATTTACAAAGTAATTATTAAGTATGTAGGTGACAGTTCTTGAAATTTTGGAAATGACACACAGCACAAAAACAGTGAAGCAGCAACGCTTGTAACATTACTTTCCTTAACAGTAAAAATAAAGCTAATGTTGCTTGAATTATTAACTTTGAATTAATTACTAGCTAAAGAGTTCTACTGTGTAAATTCCTGGATGAAAAAGAGAAGATTCCTAGCACGGATATCACAAGGCAGGACTGTTTTTCTGAGCAGTATAACTCATATTGGTTTCCAAAACACTAGCAAAACAAGGTGTAAGTGACCTTCCTAGAAATTTACCTTTACCTTGTTGTTCATCATTCAAAACAAAACCCAGTATCTAATATTATCTGCCTATAAGAGAAATATCTTGTTTATAAAGATAGCAGTCCTTCATTGGATTTGCAAAGCTCATTCTGTTCTTTTAACACATTATTACTGTAGCTAGCAAAGAACATAGCAGAGGATCAAGAAAAAAAAAAAAAAAAACTAGAAACAAGAAGGAAAAAAAAATTGCCCTAGAAACAACGTCTCAAGTTATCACATTTAACTCATCTAACCCAAGCAGGATAAAAGCAGGAAACAAGGTCCAGGACTCTGTCTTCCTGAACCACACGTACACTGGCCCAAGTGAACGGACAGATGACTGACTGCACAGTACGCATACCCAATGGCTGTGCTGGCACAGACCTCGAGGAGTATCAAACTGCTAGATTTTGCAAACACTGCTGGCATGTATTCATGGAGAGGAATAAAATAGCCCAAAAGTTTCCATTGACCTAAACACAGAATAATCTACTGGCGTCAACACGGGTCTGAAAGCAGACAAAACCATCATTGATTAGCTTTGCTCTCATCTGCAAGAGCTGACACCCAGAAAAAAACAACCTTAGCGATACAAGGTAGGTGCGCATACAGCAAATCCCGAGTGGCAGTCATCTGCGTCCGTTAGAAACTCAGGACACCGTGTTCTTATGTTAACTATACTTATGTATTTACCATCCATTTAATTACCATGTAAGTCAGAAACTCAACAGTCAGATCTAGTGGTACAGTACTACTTTTCTCTGATGGGCAAGGTGGTTGACTTACAGTAACTGTACCTTCTATCTCTACTCTAAACGGGTCCAGACAAAGTGATAAACTACTTGCAGCTGATCTAGTTCAGAAATTGCCTCAAACGTTAAACCTTACTACTACTGATTAACATGACTAATACTGCTACTAAAATCTTGTCACTACAATATGCTTCACTTTTACAATTTCCTTCTGCTTGCTTAGTTGCTTCCTCTTAAGACTGTTCTCACATCCCGTGGGGGCAAGGACTGCCTTCTTCACCACACAAGGCTCTCTTTCAGTCTACGCAAGACCACGCATACACAGCAAGACATCCTGGTTGCAAGTTCAGAAAAATTTATGCTTCAAATGGCCGGAGTTTGAGTTTTTATGTGTTTTAAGAGTTTTAAGTCTTAGTGTGCCCTTATAGAAGCACATGGTATAGCGAGAACTGTTGATTTTTCAAGATATTCTGACAATTACAAAATAAAATCAGAATGTGTCAAAGCAGCACAATCCTTTTGAAGGAAAGCCAGAAGAAGAGTAGATGCACACATTTCAACTCACTCCCAGAGACCCCAAGGTAAAAGTACCTCTATGAATACACCTGGTTTGGATGTTTTCAGGCTCCCACCTGAACACAGCAAAATGATATTCTAGAATCTGGTAATGACTTGCAAGTCATTACCTGTGGCTTCTGGATAACAAAGACGACCAAAGACCAAAGGAAAAAGAAGGGTGAAAACCTACGCACAAACACAATACATCTATGTCTCAGCTTTGCCTAACCAACCTGCAAGGAAGGCTGGAAGAGCCAAAACAACAGTTACCCTTGTACCCTTCTTAACATGAAGACTCTCAACATCCTTATTAGGAGGAGACAAAAGGTTTGGTTTACCTTTTTAAGAATTCTTAATATCATATGGAAAGATTCATCCAAGATCCTTTGTGCAGGGAACAGGCAGTTAAACGAGAAAACTACTGTAAGTGCATAAAACCCAAGACAGAGTAATGCAAAGAGTTAAAATAATATGGGAAAATGCTGAACCTTGAACTTGGCAGTTCACAGTTTTAGCACTCAAGGGAAAAAGATAAAAGACATGCTTGTGTTGGGCTTTTTGACCAAGTGGAGTTGTCCTTTAAACAATCCCCAGAAGAAAAGAAGATTTAAAAAAACCACCAACACACCACCAACCCAAACCCAGAAAACAGTACAATATTTGAGGCCTCAAACCACTGCACAATACAGGGGAAAGCAGTATATAAGCTAAAAAAAAAAAAGTGAAAGCAGGAGAAGTGCAACAGAGAAGGACAACCTATGCCGCATTGTAGGCTGTCATTTTCCTTGCTCAAGTAACAGCACAGCCAGGACACAGTCAAGGAATTTTAACTCTCATCCCAAAGCAATTCCTAGGCCATTATCGTGACTCAAACTTTTAAGGCACAGCACAATCACTCTTACTTGCTATCTTACGTCCAGGACATGAAACATTCTTGTCCTCCTACCTCAAACGCCATCCCTAGGAACTTTCTCATCTTCTCATGATACTGCCACGAAAACATGACTTCGGGAAACACACTATCCGAATCATTCACGCAGGAATTAGTCTACTGTGCATATTCCGAAGATGCTACAAACCCCTTCAAAATGGTATACAATAATAGTAAAGGCTTCCCATGTCAGGGCTGCCTTTAGTGATAATACCCGAGGTGCACAATGTTACAACTAACTCCATCTATCAGCCAGTCGCTACCAAAAATAAATGGCACAGTAGCATTCATCTGACCCTGATGCAACTGTGATTCAGGAAAGGAAACCAAGGGAGACTTAAATCTCTTCTAGAAGAGCAACTTATCAGGGAACCCATCTTAGGGTCAGACCAACACAAGGCAGGGAGGAGACACACACAGCCCCAGCTGGAGGAAGAGGATGGCCACCACCAGCAGCGGTCCACACCAGATCGGCTTAGACACGGTGAAGAACAACCCCACAGCCGCTTATCCCCACCACAGCTGGGGGTTGTCCATGTCCCCCCACTGGAAGATTGTGAGAGCCAAGATGCTGAACAACCTGTGTCAGATCCAGTAAACGCAAAAAACGAATCCGTGTCATCCAGTTTGCCACTGAACCAATGCAACTGTACACAACAAGTAAGAATAAAGAGGCAGAGAGAAAACAGCCATCGGCTGGTTTAAACCCTTTAAAGTCGGACCAAGCACAATGCCGCGTCTCGCCAGCAGCAAGCCTAACTCATTAAAATAAATACAAGCCAGTTTCCAAGTTAGACTGTACACTTATGCCTACACCCAGCATCATCTCCCAGTCTTCTGGCTTATGCTTTTTTTCCATTTATACGTATCCACAAACCCCCCGAGTGGCCTATTTTCTGGCCCTCAGTCATTAACGCCGAGCCCGGCGGCGGCAGACAATTAATTTCCCTCAGGAGGGGCTGGAGCAGGGAGGGGTTTGTGCCCGGGCGGGCACCGCAGCCCCTTCCCTCACCGATAACCGCTCCAAGCGGCTCAGACCGAAGCGGTGCCCCCGGACCATAAAGCGGGCCGACACCGCCGGGACAAATGCCATTTAATGCGAATTTTATTTGGCGCTTCATCAACCTGCCCTTGGCCGGCCGTTGCGCCCACTGCCCGGGGGCGCGTGCGCGGCGGCGGGGGGAGCCCGGGGGGGAGAGGGGGGCTGGGGCTGCCGCCCGCCGCTCACCTCACGGGCGATCTGGTTGAGCGCATCGTCCTCCGCCGTCAGGCGCTCCCGGTTCGGCAGCCGCTTTCGCCCGGTCCCCTGCGTCCCCATGGCGGACCTCGCTCTTCCCCGCCGGCCCCGGCCCTCCCGCCGCTGCCGCCGCCTCTGCCGCTCGCCGGCGCCGGCGTGAAGAGCGCGGCCGTCACCGCCCCCCGCCGTGCGCATGCGCCGCCGCCCCCCGCCCTGAGGAGACGGGCCGGCCGCTGCCTCACGCCCCTCGGCCGCGCTGCCGGCGGCGGGGGTGCGGGGTGCGGGATGAGGGGGGGCGGCCCGCCCGCTGCCCGACCTCAGCGGCAGGTCCCGCAGCCGTGGGCCGCGCCGCGGGGGGCCGCCGTCCCCGCGCCCCCGGCCGGGCACAGCCCCGCGCTGCCCGGCATTCCCAGCCCTCCGGGGACCGGCCCTCCCGAGGCCTCTTGCCTGTAAAGCCGAAGAAAATTTCCCTGAAATCGGGGAAACAGACGTCAGGATCTCACTAGACATAAACCTGGGGGAGGTTCTGTGCCACCAGTTCGGGGTGATTGGGACAGAAACCAGTCCCCTCACGCCCTGAACCCTCGCCCAGCCTCGTAGCCCTGTGGGATCGCTTCAGCGATTAATTTTCCTATTAAGTATAAGTGGACGTGATTAATTCCTGTGTCAGATATGTGAGTGCTTAATTAATTCACATTGACAAGGAGCATGTATAATCTGGGAATCCTGTCACAGCCCTTCTACCTCAATTTCCACAATAATTCCTGAAATATGAATTATAACTCTCTCAAGCTCAGGACACCAGATGCGTTACGCAGATGTGTGACAGGAAAAAAGGGCTGCAAAACTTACCCACCCCCTTATTGACTAAGGCCAGCAAGCTGTGTTTACTCTTGACTACTTAATTTTACCATGGATTCAAGCGTGATAAAGGTAAAAGGCAATGCCTGCCTGCTCTGGTCAGCCCAATGTTTATCTGGCAGTTTTCATGTACAAAAAGTGAGATTTGGGTCATCCTCAAATTCAAAACTGTGTCAAGCAGCTTAATATATCATCTCTTCTCACGAGGGCATGTGTCAGAGCATAAAGCAACTGGTGGCTGCATTAGGAAAAGAAAAAAAACCAACTAGTTTTAGCAGAATCCCTTTCCCCAAGAGCGTGCAGATGCCCTCTGTCAGTCCCAGGCTGGTACTTGTTCTTCAGAAAGTATTTAATTCTCACATGTCGCTTTTTATATGAGTGACATCAAGGTGCCTATTTATAGCTGGTGCCTGTGCTGAAGCGATTGTCTCCATGGGATTGCCCTCCGCTCCTCTGCAGCGTGGTACCCATGAGCTCCCAGCACCACCACTGGAAACACTGGGGTCCGACCTCGGCAGGGGGTTGCACAGAACTTTGAGGGGCAGCTATTGGCTTCAGAGATGAGTAATTAAGAGCTCCTATCAAAGTCCTCCTGGCCAGCCACCTCACCAGGCAGGTCCCCTCTTCTTAGCCCTGGGATGGGTAGCCTGAACAGGAATCTTTCCATTTTTGACAGTTTTCTCCTGTTTAGCATGGCTTTCAAGAGAGAACTCGAAGCCCACCCTCTCCTTTACCCTGCCGTCACTCCAGCTCTCGTTCAAAGTTTAGGACCTTCTCAGAACACTGAAACACTCTTTTTTACAGACAGTGTTTCGGCTGTGCATGCTCTCACCACTCATGTTCCAGCTGTATTGGGAACTGTGGCTCTTCTGATTACTGGGTAGTGTTATTGCACTGATAACTGCTTCTTACACCTGGGACTATTTATCTTTAAAAAAACCCCAAATTATTATTTTGTTAGTAGAAGCAGATAGATGAGTTCCCCACCCTACTTGGGTATTAAAAGCAAGTGTGTCACATCCTAAGATTTGGCATCAAGCTTACTCTGACCCCACACAAGTGGGGAAAAAAAAAGCACCTTGCAGCGCAGGGGCCTTAAAAGTGAGCTCTGACCCTGCTACAGAGGCAAAGCCTTGCAGTGCCTGGCTTTCCTAGGTATCCTTCAGGCTTCCCTTCTTCAGCCACCTCAGCTCCAACCTCACCTCCCCAAGACCTGGCTTAGCACTATCACCCTTTCAGGTTCTGCATAACTTGTTCTCTGAGCTCTTACCCTTGCATTTGCCCCTGCCCTTTGAGGAATTCTGGCTAAAGAGGAGGGGCAGTGCCTTATTTTTAGGCCTGTGTTACTCAGGGATCTCAGCCACCTGTGCAGCTGCATCACCATATCCCTGCAAGGAATTTCCAGTTCAGTGGTGCAGTAAGATTTGCACTGGTGCCGTTTGCCTTACTGGCTGAAAGCCTTACAGAGGCTTGGCCTTACAGCCAAACTGAGGCTTGGTCTAGACAAGTTTATGCCCGAAAACCTACTATTGAGAGGGCTTAGTAAGAAAGGCAGACAGAAAGTAAGAAAAATAAATAAATTTTAAAAATAAAGCAGAGAAATTGGAAGAGAAGCAGCTATTGCGTGACTGCAGTCAGATTTTAAATCACACATTGAACATGCACTGCAGTGTAAGAAATCCTTCTTTTTTCTTGCATTCCAGACATGTATAGTAATTTTTTTCTTTTAATACAGTCAAAATAAGCCACCTTGTTATAAAAATACTACACATACAGAATTTGTCCAAATAAATGTACAACAATGATTCAAACACGTTAGTTTTGGCTACACTATGAAGCACAGTGAGTGCAGCTTGAAAATGAAATACTGAAATGTACATTTCTTATTTTAACAAGCAACGTGAAGTCGAGGCTCGTTTTGTCTGAGAGTCATAACTGTGATTGATGATACTTGGACGAGACTGAGTATCCTGTGCCAGTTTGAAGGGCTCTATTTTAAGTACATAATATGTACCTCATTCTCCAATATCCTGTGTGCAAGGAGGCCATTTTATGCTGAGCCCACCCCAAAGATAAAATTTTCCCTCTGTGCTGCTCTTAAACCAAACCATCTTGGAACACCTCGCTCTTGAAAATCAGAACAAGCAATTGGCTGTTAAAACTGCTGCTGTTGATGTACTCAACAGATCGCTTTTACATAATAAAATGAATCGTTTTATGTTCTGTGCAGCAAAATATGATTACATCTCTATTAGCGGCAAGCCCTGGTGTAGGGGAATCCAGTGGCTAGCCGACAGCGTTAAAGAAAACACCAGGGCACCTCTCCACTCCACCATAAGGTCACGGCATCTGCCAAACCAGAAATGAAGTCTGACGGCTTTAACAAGATGTCCATTAGTCCAAGGAGAGTGCAATGCTTTGCTTAAATACATTGGGAAATCTACGCTTAGGAGGCCAATATTTCATATTGTCAAGATATGTGAAACGAGCAGAGCTCCATTAGCATTGTAACATTTTACAAACATAACAGCAGTGGTATCCAGCAGGGTCTGTGGATTTATTAATGGGAAAAAATTACATCACAGAGAAGTATGTGCTGGCACCGAAATACTGCAGAAAAAAACAACCACTGGTGCAACTAAAGGGCTTGTACTTTATTTTAGACCTCCTAAGGAGCCCAAGATGATCCTCTTCAGCAAATCAGACCTCCTGGGAAAAACTTTCAGATGATGTTGCCACATTTGAGCAGTGTCAAAACAGGGTTTAGGAGACTGCTAGTGCCTATGCAAATTTTGTCCGGATGAGATTCGTTACTGTTGCTTCATCTCTTCAAGCCAGCAGAGTCGCTATTTGCATCAGTGGAGCTCTGGCATGCTGGGAACCTCGCTTAGCTTCATTCTGTCTAGCCTGGGGCTTGTAGTTACACAGCCACTCATCACGGCAGAGCGGTAACTGATGACTGTCTTCTCAGGTGGTCCAGAAAAGAAATCCATGAGCTTGGGCTGACCAAGGAGAATACAGCCCATAAAGTTGTAGGCTTCCAAGACAAGCTTTAGGAGGACTCGGGGCTGGGGGTAGGGGGGTGGGGAAGAATCCCACAACAGCAGCAGATTATGACCTTGTTCCGTTTTATCTACAGCAACTTACTTGCTACACTAAAGTGTGTTTTTTTTCCAAAAAACTTTTTCATTGTCTTCATCTTGCCAAAACTCCTCAATGACCTAGTGGCCTTCTCTAGTCACTGTGGCATGTCACAAGAGATAGTCTTTATCTGTAAATTTTTCACAGGTCACTGAAGATGCCACTTTGGGGATCTTGGGGTCTCAGACTTAGATTGCTTCCCAGGTGGAGAAAAAAATCTTCCTTTGGAGGGAGTTTTTCAAAGGTTAACCTTGGGGTTGAGTTCACTTAGTATTTTCATTAGCACCCTGACACAAGTACGACAGCACTAATGAAATAAGCTGATGAGAGTGTTATGAAGCATCACCAATAAAGGAGGATAAAGCCATACAAGAAAAAGAAGAGGTTAAGGCAGAACTGTGTCTCTTTTCTATAAACTACTTTGGGGAAAAGGGGCAGGGATGATGCTATGTAACGCTTAGAACCAAGTTAACACAAAAGCAGCTAAACAGGCCATATATAATTGTTGTCTGGAAATCAGAAGTTTCTTGCCAAAGTTCTGGACATGCATCCTAAAGCAGGTTTTGGGTAGCTGGGGTGAAGTACGTTCAGTCTGCGATAAGCACTATACTGAGAGTCTATGTCTTAACGAGTGCTAGCCCAAACACCGTGGGCTCTCTACCCTGCTACTAAATTTGGGACATGAATATCCATCATGGATGACACTGCAACAGCCCCAGAGACGTTGTTCTGGCCCTACTGATGCTCCTGTTTGGAGGACATAAGCCAGCTTTCAGCCAGACCAACACATGCAAGCTCTCCATTACTGTGCCAGAGAGGCAACTTACCTGCAATTTGCAAGCTGTCACCGAGCTTGCTGAAAACTGCCCATCCTGGGCTAAAAATGGGAACTTGCTCAAGGCAGCCTCTGTGGACCTAATCTAATTAGCAGCAGACATGCGGCTCAGAGTGTTTCAGCGCAAAGCAAAGTGAAGCCAGCTCCACAGCAGCTGTAGTTGCAGGGAGCCAAACCTATCCTAGGCTGCTGAATAGCAACCGATGGCCACGCCTGGATCACAAAGGCAGCTTGTTATGGTCTGCTGTTTGCTATCTGCGCTCCTATCTGCTGTTCCCAGCCTGCCACAGCACCGCAGCAAGCTGCAAAATCTGGCTCTTTCTTCTACTTTGGCTTCCCCTCTTGCTGTGTAAAAAAAGCTAAGTTTCAAGAGAGATCCAGGCTATTTTCAGAAGAAAATATATCATGCATCTCTTCCACCTAGCCTAAAAACACTCCTCGTTTCCTACCTCAAGTGCTATGGAGATAAAACCCATTCCAGACTGCGGGACGCATGGGTATTACAGTGACAAGACCTGCATACCCCCTGCCTTTTCTTTCCAGATCCTGGGCGAAAGGCAGGCAAGAGGTCAATATACATATTTAATTTGGGAATACAGCCCCTACATCTGTCCAAAACAATAGTCTGAACTAGGTAGTCCTTCAGCCGGATGAAATCAGGATGGCTTTGGCGAAAACAGCATTACATCAGCTGAAGCAGCTGAGGAACTGGCTTTGCATCACTTTGGGATTAATATATGAAAGCATTCCTCCTGCCATTGTGCCAGTGTCCTTGCCCCACTGACAGTGCATAGACACGAGAGCGAGCAATCACGTGGCCTTGCTACAGAGTCAAGTAGGGCTTGATGCTGCCTACTTATTTGATTTTTCTCTGTGGTTTTTCTGCTCCATGCTGTGTGGCCTCATCCACGCCCATCCCAAATGCTGCAGAGTTAAGCTGAGCCACATTTTCCAATCTGGCCCTCCAGTTTTTCTTAAACTCCAGTTGTTTTGGAGAGCAGTAAAACATAGCCACAACACATGGTCTAAAAACAACCAATTGTTTGTAGCAGACCAAGTGCTTGCGCTAATTAGTCATACTGTTCCATAAAATGGCATATGAACATCATTTTGGAAAAGCTTATGTGAAACCACATCAGAGTTTAACTCCCTCAGCTGGAGCGGAAGAGGGGGAAGGAGGTGCCGTTTGTTGTCCCTGTGGAAATCTATCCAGATTCATCCAAAGCACAAATCAGAGGCAAAACCATCCCTTTTCTCAAGCACAGCAGAACTTAACCGTGCTGTGCTTCTAACCGTCTTTCATGCTTGTCAGGAAAGAGGTATTTTCCACTGATGTATTTTATAGCAAAATGAAAAATTGCCACGTTTGTTCTCAGGGAATGGTTCCAAGCACTTAACATCAGGCAGAAGAGCACCTGGGTCTGATCTCTCATGGTTCTACGTTATGAACTGAAGCTGTGCATCGCTGCTACCCCATCTCCAGTCATCCACCTACACAGAACAGTAGCAAACCAGCGGTGTCAGCTAACAATTCCTGGCTTGCCTAAAGTAAGCCATGCTGGTGCTAAAGGATTTCAGATTCCAGCTGTGATAATCACTAGTAGGGCAGGAAGGCAGGTCATTATAGTTTCCTGAAATAAAGAAGTTTGCTTAAACTGGGAAGTGAAAGAAGATACCGGTAACAAAACATTAGAGGAAACAGAGACAGAACTCTTCAGATGTTACTGTGTGTTAGAGCCGGTGCATCTAATTTTAAGTCATAACACATTTTTCTGGCATCCCTAGCATTCGGGTTTTGCTCTGCACAGTGACACATGGGATTGACTCTTCTGCCCAGTGCACTTTACCTGCCCTCTGCCTCACTGTGCACCCCCAAGCCAATTCATCTGTTAGTTACTGCACCCGATCCCAGCCCTGCAGCAGTTACCATGCTCTGCAATTTTCATGTAAGGCTTTTCTGCAACATTAATTATTATGGAACTAAACCCCTTCTGATCCTTTCCTATAGGAATGTGAAGAAATTAGCTCCTCTGTTCTCCATTAACAAAGAGCTAAAACAGTCAGGCAAATGTTGTCAAATTCTCCAGTGTTTAGTTTTCCCTCTGACTGTATAAACAAAAGATTTCCTGCCCCCCCAGACATGAGGGCTTGTTGCAGAACCCTTTTGTTTCAGCTGCATATAAAAATAAATAAATAAATAAATCATTCAATACCCCAAAATGGACACGGAAACCAAAATGTGTGCTTGCATCTAGAAACCACCAACTTCCATAGCCAGCTGAATGGCATGTCAAGGACCGGGCTGGAAACAGATGCCAGAGGCAGGAACAGAATGGCCTCAGCCACGAGACTCTGCCTTTCCTTTCTTTTGCCTTCTGCCTTTCCTAGCTGTGCATTTCCCCAAGAATAGCTACTCAATATATCGCTACTTACTACAGGGTTTCCAGCTTTAATCCGTGTAAGGCTGGGCACTGTTAGAAGGGGGCATCTCCCCAGGGATTGACAGATACCGCCTTTGTTGCCCAACCTCAGTTTCTACAGAAGTTTTCATCTTCCCTAGCCTTGTAGCTGTGGTGGCAGCTGTGGAAAAATACTTCTCTGCAGTGGCCTCTTTTGGGGCAGTTACTAGTTTAAGTTTCTGAAACATCCTGAGCACATTAGTGGCTCAACTCAACTAATTAGAAATTCCCAAAATAATATTTAATATATTTTTCAATTATAGAAAGAGTTGCTCTAGGTAACAGCAGATAATGGTTCACCCCAGAGGCATCCTTGTTCCTTCCTAGTTTATTGGCAACAGATGACTCATTTCACCTCTGTGTAAGGCTGACTGCTTTACTGCTAGTGGCTGGTGTTAAACGAGGTTGCTCAGGCTCATACTGATGAAATAATTTCTATGCTTGTGCCTTTAGAGACCATGCCTATAACACCCAGTGTGTGAGACTGAAAACCAGCCAAATATTTAGACATGACCCCAAGAAAGCAGGACTGCGATGTGGCCACCAGTCTGCTGCAAAGCATGAAGAGGCAAAACGCATCATCAAATGCCCTATGAATGTGTCTGTACTATACATCCAAAAGCTGGGTGGGGATTTCAGGGGAAATAAAATTATACTCACACCCACATGAACTTTCCAACTCTGTGCTAGACAGCATTACTTAAATATTTCTCTTTCCAAGCACCAGCAAACCATTTTCAGTTGCATTCATTACAACTGTCTCACATAGACAGATGAAACACTTCTGGATAGATTACTAAGCTGGGAGCAACTTTTGGCTGACAGTGAGCTCCTCTATAGCCCTTCATATAGAAAGGTACCGCCTACAGCCATTTTTAACCTAGTTTCCTAAGGGAACATGTGTGATCACTCTGTAAGTGTTCACAGTTCCCAGACTAGTAGCATAAGCCAGCTGGCCTGTTGCCACCAAGTTTATCGAAGAGCTCAAGGTCCATCCCAAATGTGATATCCCCACTGGCAAAAATGCAGTACGTGAAGCTTGTGGTAGGCACCAGACCATGCATGTGGAAGAGAGCGCTTAAGTGCTTTAATCATGTAAAATGCTGCAAAACCAGAACCTTGTTAGGTAACAATGTCTCTTATTTCACAGCACTGCTTCCTTCATTTCCATACCCTTGAGGAGCTGGCTGTCCCTTTGAAGTCAGGTACCCAAGCTAGAGCCAGAGGTCTCTGCATAGCAGCTGTTTTGACAAGGTGGGCTGGACTCGTCGGGGGTGGTCCTGCTGGCCAAGGTCCCCTTAATATAAAAGAACATGAAGTCTAAAATAAGCAAAATGTTCGATGGAGACGTTCTTGCTAGGGGAAGCCACATATTCCTTTCGCAAAAGTTGCAATTTACTTACTAGACATATGGCAAGAACCTCTCCATGCACTGAGAGGGAACACTGACTACTTTTCGTTATATCTCTTTCCACCCCACCTCCACCACCCTCAGCAGGGGATGTTCATAGCAAATAATTAAAAAAATGTTTTGAGAAATTCCCTATAAATCACAAGGGACTGTAGCTAGCAGGTAACCAGTGTGGGTAGGCAGCTACCTGCAACAGTCTCTAGCCAAAGCATGGCTCCTCTCAAGAGTAAAGAAGTTGGTGGCAGACATTTTCCACCTCAGTGCATCCCTATTTTTCAAGTCTAATTATTGTGACCTGTTAAGTGTAATTTCAAAGGTGGAAACAATATTAACTGTCTCTTCAAATGTAGCAGACAATGCTATAGGAAAGCCTTTCTTGTGGTTCACACTTGTATTCTTTTTGTAATTTAATCCCACTATACTTAAAATGTTTATTGTAGTCAGTAGTTATTTTCCCTCCTCGGTCTTTAACACATGCTAATGTTCACTGTCACTTATCATCTGGGAGTCATTAATATTAAGCTTGTTTAATGTTTCCAAGCCAATCTCTGGAGTGTTTTAGCAATGTTAATAATTAATACAGGAAGACTAGCATTTTAGAAGCCTGAAGCAGTTCATGACAGGCTCAGTTTTGAGCTTCAGTGTAAATGATCTGTTCATCGTTACAACTCCACCAATCCTCAAAATACTTCCTAACTCTCTTATCAGTGCAACAGTGAGGAGCCCAATCTTTTTTTCATTAACAAAGCCACATCCCTTCCTCTTCTCAAAACTGACAAACTGACAAAATGATCTTGTGATTCTCTGTTGCAGTATCAAACAAAACAAACCTTGCCTGTATGATCACTAGTGGGCTACCCTGGGCCTCCAGGCTACCATGGATCTTCAGGCTTCAGGAGCTGAACTTGCTGAGTTGAACTTCAGGGGTTCATCTTATTGCATCAGTTCATGACATTACTGCAGGCACAGAAAAGGAGAAACAGCAAGGCCAGGGTGCTTAGAAAAGGCATTTCCATTCCAAGCTAGGCCTATGTGATTAAATTCTTATCCATGTTTTCTATAAGAACCATCATGCAAACAAGGGATTACACATTATTTAACAGCACAGATATGGCAGTTTTGAGAACATAATATGTTGGGACCACTGGACGAACCAATCATTTTGAATTAATTTTGTTTACCACAGTTCCAGATGTTTCTTCTTGAAACAAATAGGCTTTTAAAAATAGAAGAGCCCCATCTTATTTCTGAGGCTTCATATCTGCTGGCCACTGACAAGGGCCAGGCTGGCTTGCTCAGCAAGAGGCAGCATGTCCACCTTTACCAAAGCTGGCCAGGGGCTCCCCAGACCAACACTCAGTGTTTTGGAGCCCTGCTCAAAGGAGCACAGTGAGGAGAGCTGCTCTGCAAGAGCAGGGTGAGGACCACAGGTGCACTCTGCTTGGTAAGCTCATTTATAGCAATTCCAGCTAAACCAAAATAATTACATCCCCAAAACAAGGCATGCTATATATACTTGCACACAAGTGACTGGTTCCTTTGAAGCTGGCTGTGAAGAGAGACAAATTGCCTGTCCTACAGCTGGTCCAGGAGCCAAAATCTCTTAGGCAAGGTCATAACAAAACCCACGTTTCTATGACCGTTAATTCTGGGCTCTGCATGCCCATTGCCAACTGTCTAAATCTGACCATAACCTCACTTCTTTCCAGCTAGCCAGAGCTCACAATAGACAAAGTGCTGGCTTTGCAACAGCATCAAGACCACGGGTGACACTCTCAGAAAGCCTGGCAATACAGAAGCAGCCCATGAGAGCCTATAAATATAGCAGTCTCCAGCAGCAGCGGCTTTACATCAGGTCAGCAGTAGCCCATGGCCACTGTGGACTTTCAGCACAGCCCGGAGCCCAAAAGCCACCAGGCCATGGCACAGAACAGCAGCAGGATTCAGGCGCTATCAAATACACCCCCCATACTTTCTAAAATGCCTGCGTACGTATACACACATATTATAGATATATATATATGGGTCTCCGAAAAAGCAAATAAGGATTTCCAGGCTACCATATCCAATAAGCTCATACTGCTCTATCCCTGTTGTGGCAGCTTCAGTTTGTACAGGTGTAACTCTAAAGCAGCTCTAGCAAACCCCATCTCTGTGGTTTAGGCCAGAGAAGTTTTACAAAGCCCTTCTAGTGTAAAAAGCACACTTTTTCTGCTCCTCCACATCCACCAGCGGGAAAAAAACCTGAAAAGCCACTTGTGCTTTCAGACATTTTCTTTGGAGAGCAAAAGGCAAGGCGGACAGCGGTGCTCATGGTATAATTTGAGCAGCTGAAACATGCTCAGGTATCTGTGGCTGTTCTTTGTTAGACCAGCCAAACTCAGGAGTGAGGTTGCAGCCCCTGTCCCTGTGCAAAATGGTGCAGCAATGTGAGCAGAAAAGAGCCTGGAGATGCCCAAGCTAATGGCACAAAGTGCTCAGCTGAGCAGGGCTGCTGAGACCACGGCTGTACTCTTGAAACACGCAAATAATAATAATAATAAAAACCACAACAGGAGCATTTTGGATGAAAACAGGCCCATCAGAAACAACTTTGGGGTATTCAGGGATCTCAGGGGCCCAGAAATGCTAAAGCTGAGGCTAAGCAGTTAACAGTTTGGGAGCAGTACAAGGTCTTCCTGTTGTTTCAGCATTATGTGAGCCTCGACGGAGATCAGACCTGCTGTGCTGTGCTGCCGGCACAGACCACGCTAGGGAGCACACACAAACCAAATGGACAAGCCAAGGACAGCAGGAGAAACAAATCAGGGGAGAAAAAATAATCTTCCCATGGGCAGAGCAGTGGCAAAGCTGACGTTTTAGTCTGTTTTCAGCCTATGGTAGTGCCCTTATTACCAAACCCTGCTGCCGTTTCCACCCAACTGCTCTTCCCTAAGCAAGGGATGATTTACAGTGCTCATATCGATGAGCTAATGCTTCCTCACAGCAATTAGTCAGGAGGAACCAAGTGCAACATAATCACTGAAAAAAGAGTCCAGGAGCTCCCAAACTGCTCCAGAAAGTTCTGTGTCCCTGTGCCTCCTTTTACTCAGGGGGAAGGAGAGGCAACCCTCCTGAAGTTACACAGCAGGCAGAGCCAGAAATACAGGATTATTGGAAGTATTCTCACACATTTTCTCTAGGAGTTTTATTTTGACCTGTTCTGGCATTCCTGTGCACTACTGAAACATCACAATTTCCTTCACTGTTAAAAAAGTCAAAGAAAAGGCTGAGGTGGAACAGTGGGAGAAGGTCTACCAAGGGCGTTCCAGATGCTCAGATCACACATTGCTAAGCTACAATATTTGATCCCTACCACCCACGTGGCCAGACCTCTCCTGCAAATTCTTGTGCATAATTACATCAGGCAAGCATAAAATTAAATGCAACTCCTAACCCTGAAAAAACAACCTATGCCCAGCTTTTACCAATAAACTTTGTTTCAGGTAAGGAACCCTTCATTGCACAAGCGCAGCTGAGCAAGGTGGATCCCTAGCTTTGTGCAGGTCACTCCACGTGCTCTACCAATCCAGTTTTGATGCAGCTACAATCTTTACTTGCAAACCACTCACTGCTGAAGGAGGTCTGATCCTGAGCATCCGGGACAGCAAGATATTTGCGCGCTCATGAAGCGGGCAGGCAGACCAAGATACTGTGCAAAAAAGCTCTGGCTCCCCAACACTGCAACAGTGTTTACCACAGAGGTTCACATCCCAGTTGTTGGCAGAGCAGAGCCGCCCAGAGAAAAGCTGGCTGTCCAGATGTAATTCCAGAAGGAGACCCCAGGCCATCTCTCTCGTCACCCTCCCCGATTTGTATCTACTTGGTTGTCCCGTTCAGAAACGACAACGAGGAGCCCGCATCGCCGTTGTTTGAAATTGTAGATGAGCTGTGCCCTCTAGTGGGGTCTGGCTCACCGGAAGCCGGAGAAGGGCTCGTCCAGGAGGCAGATGCCCCAGCCCATGCAAGGGGCACGCTGCCCTGGGGTCCAGAGGACTCAGGGGCATCTATACCAGTGAGGCCATAGCACTTTGTGCAGGCAACTCCTTTACACCACTTCCTTTTATAAAAGACCTTAACAAAGGCATTCAAGATGTAACATCTGCTTGGGCAGATAAGACTGGTATGAAAATAACAGAGCATGAGAGTGGTGCTTACTGCAGCAGCACAAATTAGAAATGAAGTTTCCCTTAGCAGCTACAAGGCAACCCTTTCATAAGGCTTCAAAGCCTTCCAGCCGAGACTGAGAGCTTAATTTTCTGTTAAGAATTAGAGGCTTAGTTTAGGTGCATGATGTTACCGCAGTTTGTAGGTCCAAACCAGCAGGTAAATGGGAACAGACTGCCTTTGAGCATCACTCCTCACTGTGGGCAAGGAATCTGTGGCTGCAGCAATCCTAGCCTAAGGTATCCATGCCTCCAGCTCTTCCCAAACCCTGAAACACCTTTCTATCTCTCTACTGTGCCTGTGTGACTGTTCACAGGGTCATGCTGAGACTCCTACTGAAGAACTGATCTATCCGAAGCACTGGAGAAAAAAATAAAGCTTTAAGTCAGCTCATTTTACAGCACAACCATGTGAAAAAAGTTATGGGAGAGGACGGGAGCACATAAACTGTTTCTGTGCTGAAAAAGCAATACCAGCCTCAGATGGTTTGGGCTTTCATAGGGTTGGTAGGAATAGTCTTCAAAAGATCCCCAAATCCCGTTCTAGCTTCTGCAGAGCTGATGGGAATAGACCTGGGAAGGTAAAGACTTTCCTTCTGGGAAAAAAAGCTGTGTGCAGGGTAAGATCTGCTCTCAGGCTGGAGGTGTACGTGGGTATACTCAAGCCAGGTTTGCTGTGACAGTGCAAATCCATGCATGGACACACTCCCGAGCAAAGGGAAACACTCATTTGGCTTGCAGACCAAAACCTTTCATAGTGATACCACTTGGTGCGGGAACCACTCCTGCATGAAGCCTGTGCAACTCTCAGGCATCTGTACATGACATTTCATCATAGAAATGGGAAGTAATTGAGCTGGAGCAGTCAGGCCTTGGAAGTCACAAGACATGCTCTTCTTTTCAAAACTAGGATGTGCTCTTTTAAGCTTGCTTGTAGGGCTCCTGCTTTTCACCCTGCTCCCTGTAGCTATTAGGACTAAATTTTGTAAAGTCTGTTTCACTTCCAGAAAACTTTAGGAGCTGTTACTTGAAGGAAAGACATTGCCTATGACAAGATGAGTGACAGAAATACAAAAACTATCTTCATTTAGATTTTTAATTATCAGATCTTCCTCTTCTTACTCCAGACCTGTTATCCCAATGCATTAACTTGCTGTGATTTCATTCTCAAGCTATTAGAGCTTTAACAAGAGCAGCCTTCTCCAAAGCACCAAGCCCCAGCTGCCTATTGTAACAAGCCGTTCCTTTAATTAAAGGCAGTAAAAGCCTAAAAGCTCAGGTTTTGCTCTCTTTGCACTTCCCCAGCTCGTCTGCTGAAGTGCTTTGCAAAAGAAGCGGGTAGGCTGTCACCTACCAGCTGGTAAACCAGCCAGCTCCTGAAAACAAATTGCCCTGGCAATCCTGGGTCCAAGTTATCCGAGCCTGTACCCTGGCACCAGACCAAAGCCAGGTCTAACGTGCGTCAGCAGAAACTGCCGTACTATAAAAACCCAGAGAAGGCCAGATCCCTGGCACGCCGTGGCTCCAGCCAGCCCAATACCAGCCCTCCCCTGTCTCAAACCCCAGTGGTAGGCTGTGGGCTGCTTTTACTCCCCATGAGATCCTGAGGCACCGGGAAAAACCCACCCACTCATTCATCCATCTATCCATCCACCCACCCACCCACCTTCAAACCCCAGTATGCGAATCGGGGGCGGGGGGGCGGGAAGGAGGGAGTATAGGGGGCATGGCCAGCAACCCCACTCAGTGTGACAGCAGCCCTGTGGTCCCAGCTTGCCTGGCTTGCCAGCAGGTCTAAGGTTCACTGATCTCCGGTCGGTCGGTCGTCTCTTCCCTTTGACACCACTCCCCAGGAGCCGCTGGGCTGGCTGGTTTCGCTTTTATCCACCCCTGGCACAGAAAGGGTTGGGCAGCTGGAGGGGGCCGTCGCCCCACCACCCCTGACACCACGGACTGGAGCACTGGGAGGAGAGCAAGGCTTCAGAAGGTAAAGGCATCCTCTGCCGGGGAACTCCATCAGGGCAGGCCCAGCCCCGACCCACCATCTCCAAGGTGCCTTTCCCAGACAAGTTCCCAGAACTGTCCTCCTCCCACGGGGAAGCAGCCCTGCATCCCAGCTGCAAAGGGGATTCCAGCAGGGAGGGCAGCACTGTCCTCAGTGGCTCCCTGCCCAAAAGAAGAGATTTTAGGAAGACTTAGGAAGCCCTTTGTCCTTACCCCACCGTCTCCAGCAGCCGAAGAGCTGCTGCGAAGGTCTTAGAGCACTTGGTCTCACCCGCAGCCCAGCACAGTCTCTGTTTATTGCTGCGTTACTTCCCCAACCCGCTCTGGCTGCACAGTTAATGACCCTTATTCTCTTCCCCTTAGCTTTGAGGAGAGCTTATTGCATTGAGAAATCAGCACTATGTAAATCTGACAGTGTTTACACATTAAGTCTTTGCAGTTGGGATTTTTGTATCCCCTGGTAACCTTGGCTTAAGCGAATTTTCTAAATGGCCGTGCTGCTACGCTAGCGGTGCGAGAGCTTTAGTGGGTAGGAGGAGGCTCCCAAAAGCAGAGGAATGCTTTGAGCTGAATGCTAGAAGTTAATTGGGGAGGTAGGTGCATGATCACTCTTGGGGTGGGGTGGGGGTGTTGGGGGGCAGGGAACAGAATGGGGTGGGACACCTAAATCTGAACAAACCTAAAGCGTTGTGTCCAAAAATTACAAGGATAGATACTGCAGACTTACATAGGTAGCATTGCAGTCCTGTTTCACCCCACCCCGAAGGAACTCATTAACTGTGGTTCTTGTTCACTGCTGCACCCCTGCAGAAACTCAGCAAATGTCTTTAATGGTTTTAGGATCTTCTTAGAGCTTGTGGTTTAGAAAAGCTTAGACATCAGTTAAACATTTGACTTAAATATCATTAATTTGCCAGGAAGTTAAATAGTCTTAAATAACACTTCACAGTAGCATTTCTTTTCTTTTTTTACTGTTTTCTTTGGAAATAAAAAGCTTATGCCCCAACAATAAATATACCAGGTCCAGACCCCCATCCCCACCTACCCCTTTCCTGGTTAAAAATACTGCAGAGATACCTACTGGTTGACTGGCAAAAGCCAAGCCCTTGCTGTTGCATTCCAGTGCAAATATCTACTTTGCCACCTCATGTTGCTGTATTTATGCCCATAAAACATGAGTTTGAAAGGATGCCCCTTAGATAAAGTCCACTTTCCTGCTAATTATAAACAACTGAGTCACCCTCATAAACAGATTTGTCAGGTTCCTTCTTGGAAACAGTGAGAGCAGGCAGTTCAAGTGCAGTATCACTGATCTGGTGCTGCAGCTGTACCCAGCAAACAGATTACCTTTAAGTTGATTTACACTAAACCAATGGGCTCTATAGAGGAAGCTGGTTAACGCTGGTTGGAACTGCTTCCACATACCCACCCCATTGCCCACGGGAAGGAAAGGAGACATCGAGACAGGGGAATGGGGGTGTATGGCTGAGAACACGATTTTCTCCATTAGGAAGAGAGAAATGATCTGCGTCATGGCCATTTTGGCACTCATGTTCTAGGTAAGTGTAAGATCAGTCAAGCCTGCCCTGAATATCTACTGCTAGACACAGTGGTCACAGAATATTAAGCTGCGTCTGGAGACTAAATCCACCAACATGATTTTTACAGTTGAAGAGAAGTTAGTCTAGGCTAATCTCTGGCTCTTTATACTGAATCTGAGTAGGTTCAACTTTCCCTGCCCCTTCAGTGTGGCCTTCAGGCACGAGGACAGGACTTGTAACACCACAGCTGTTGCCCAGGCTGCACCCTAAATTGCCAAGTTATTCTTTACCAGGATCAGACTAAAAAGTCCCAAAATCCAGCATCTAAGCAGTCACAGTTCAGGTAACACCTCAACCTTTGAAAGCCTGTGCAGGAACATTTGCCAAAGCCATTTTGCACAGAAGCATCAGTGACTTCTGAGTTTTGAGTCTGTAGTGAGATAAATAAAACTTATTCTAGTCAGACTGAGAGAAGCTTCCTGACATTCAGGTGCACTTTGCTGGATCTTAACTCACAGAAATCAGTAGGAAAGTTGCTTTAAATGTTCCTCCTGGATATGCTCAGTCACCCCAGGGAAGAGGGAAGTCGGGGTTTTCATTTGAAGAAGGAGCTTCTGCTTCATTGGCAGCACAGGTGCTGGCTGGAAGGACAGGGAAGCTGTTTGCTGCGAGGCAGCAACACCATTATCTGCACCTAGAGCAGAGATTGGTGACCCTGCTGGCACAGCATCCTGGATTTGTGGAGCTGACTGTAACCCTAAGCAGAGTCTTGCCAACAGGTTCTTCCCCAAGGCAGGGAACAACCACAGAAGGGTGACTACCAGCCACGTGAGAAGTCTGCAGGACTTTTGCCAGTCCCTTAGCCAGTGAGCATGGGGTTTTACTCTGTACACTCCATTTTCAACAAAAAAAGGACGAAGAAAACAGTTTCCCCTAAATCCTATTTTCCATTGAATCAGAAATAAGCCACTTGTTTTGCTTCTTTGCTGTTCTCCTCAGATTGAGAGAAAGACTCACTTTCTGCCTCAACACATAAATTGTTTCAAATGAGCTTTGGAAAAACTCCCCATCTCTAATAGGTGCTTGCTAGCATGAAAAGTTTGCAAGGAAATGTCTGTCATTGCAGTAATTCTCAGGTGAGCTTTGTTCCAGCACCAATACAGCCTTTTAATGTTAAACAGAGAGGAGCAGAGTGAAATAATGAGAAACTGAGTTTAATATAGGCAATCTTGGGTGGTTTTCCTGCAGCTTCTTGCTTCCCTACAGAGTTTTATAGTTTATCACCTACGGTAGCTAACGTAACTGCTCAGAAAGGATAGAAGTCTTATTTCCAGGCCTAGAAAGAAGCAAATATATGTAATTAATACCACAAGGAGCACCCTTATGCTGTACCGCAGGGTTTATCTTTTTCCTGCTTAAAAAACCCCACATAACCCACCCCTAACTAGCTGTTCTGCACAAACTGCAATCCCACTTTTCGTTGGTGGGCTGTGTGAGCTAGGGGAGAAGATTCTTAACTCTGGTTTTTAAGGGGATGAAAGCCCATCTCACTAAGCAGAAAAGCCACCTGCATCTAAAGATACAGAGCTGGGTTCAGCCAGCACCAAGGAATGCTCTTAATGACAACCTGCTTTGATAACAGCTCAGGGAAGGGAGAAGAATTAAAGGTCTGGAGCCTGCCAGATTGCAGGGGGAAGACAGGCAAAATAAAGGAGACATGTGGCATGAGCAGTGTGCAGGACAAGAGGCTTTTGTCAGACAACAAGGGAGCTGCAGACACTTTCCTGGCCAGGACATTGCTAAGTGCCGCTCTTACATGCCCTTATAAAGGTACTTCTTGCTCACCTGCAAGTTCTGCATGCCAAACTCCTGTGAGCCCCAGGTAGAAGTTGGAGTAATTGCACCAGATCTTCATTATAAGTCTTGCAGGTCCCTGCTCTCTGGCTGACTAGAGCTTTCTTCAAAAACACATGGAGGGAAGCACCCCAGGCAGGCACTGTTCACACCAGCACGGGAGGCTCTTCATCTCGCATGGAATAGTGGTGAGAGGATCAGGACACACAGGCAGGGACCAGCAGCAGGACGCAAACATTTCAGCATCCTTCACAAGGCTCCTCTGCTGCCTTTGGGTGTTAGAAGATTAGATCTTTATAGGAGGTACACTTCATCTCTGCACGCAGCAGTTATGGGCTTGCTGGTGGCATATTTCCCCTTTGCCACTGCATGTGGGATAAACGCATGCAAGTGCATCATCTCATGCCCTCTCCTGCTCAGTTCAACACTCTGTGACCCTTCATCTTCAAGCTCTGCATGAACCTCCCTCTCTCCTACATACCTCTCCATATGAGCAGAGTATTTTTGGAGGAGGAGCTCTGTGAGGAGGAGCCAGGGCAAAGCTTTGGCTAGCTGCAAGGCGGTGTTATTCGCCACCCTGCGCTGACAGTTCCCACAGACAGCAGGGCAGCGTCACTTCCTTGAGCTGAAGGCTGGGAGAAGGGGACACGTGCCACCCAGGAGGGCTCACACCGACCATCCTCTTCCCAGGGTATGTCCAGTGCTCTGCAGCATCTCTCTTCTTAGTCAGGTTTGAGGCAACCACCATTATTTTGGGCCATGCTCCCCCACCATCCCTGGTCACTGCGCAGCGTAGCTCCACCCCGAGTGATGCACAGTCACACTTGGTGGTGCAATGGTCATGAGGGCATGAGACTTCATGGGCTAGGTCTGCCTGGGCTTTCTTAATCTGTGGTGCAGGAGTATATGCCGTCTGCTACATGTGCTGCTGACCCCAAGGATGCTTGAGTCAGGTCCTCTCACTGCTGCTTTTTCACCCTGGTGGTCGACATGCTGACTTGAAGCGGTGCTGCCTCAAAGCCCTATCCCCAGGCAGTGTCCTTAGCAAGCTGGTAGCAGCATCATCTCCAGGCTGGAGATGAGCTCAGGTGCGAGTTAAGCTCCCCAGTATAACTTCTAACCGGGACCCACAATAAAAATGGAACATCAGCCTAAGCTCTTCACCAGGACTTTGGTAAAGGGCACGTGCTCGAGAGCAAGGCACACTTATAAGTGATGTCACTCTGCCATTAACTTTCTCCAGCATGTCCTCTCTAAAGGAGATGCATCCAATCTAGTCTCCTTGTCTACATCCAAGGTGGCCTTTTGCATCAAGTTTCTTCCTAAAGATCCCCACCCTCTGGTCATAACAGACAGTGGCAGATGGTTTGATGTATTTGAATTTGATTCGGGATATTAATGATTTTATTCTAGCCTATTTTGAGGTTAAACCCCACCTGCCTTACTGCCACCAGTCAGGAGCTGATGCAGGAGGCTCAGCTGATGGACCTGGAATCACTGCAGATGTACGTTTAACAGAGTTGGTTTCCTTGCAGGGCATGGCACAGGAAGCAATGCCAGGCACATTCCTGGAGGGGATTCGCCCCACCTACATCTACAAGGTGGTTCTTCTGGGGAGCACATCAGTGGGAAAGTCAAGCCTAGCCTACCGATACGTGAAAAATGACTTCAAAGAGTCACTGCCAACCGTGGGATGTGAGTGAGTAGCTTCAATAGCTTGATGGCTCTGGACAAAAGACCAGGCCTGATGCTCTTACTTGCAGCGGGATGGGATGCGGGAGAACCAGTTGGTACATCTTGCAGCAGCACAGACCCACTTTTGAACATGATATGGACTTGCCCCAGAGCCAGACCTTCCTCTGTGCTGTCATCTTCAGGTCTCTGCAGCCCATTTTCCTCAGTGCCAGGCTGTAAGCAAAGCCACAACCAAGTTGCACAGGTTTGGCTTAGCTCTGCTTCTTGGAGGCAGATAAGCAGCAAACTGAGTGAAACCTGGAGTCCAAATGGTATAGTTCATGTGCACTTTGCATGCTTGGTCCTGTGCTGCCCTTGCAGCTATGCAGACGCCCCCAAGAGAGTCTCCCCTGCACATGAGCCATGAGCTGCTCCAGCCTCAGTGTCCTGCTGGAAAAGGGAGGTTTGGGCCTCCAAAGCAGGCAGGACAGCCCAGGAGGCAGATGCCAGCTGCAGAGGACCCCTCAGCACTGCCCAGCGGGTAGGTTCATTCCCCCAGCCTGCCAGCAGAGCTGAGAGTGCATACCTTCCCACACCCTGGCCAGGCTGCAAGCCCCACGCTCTGCCCCACTGGCAAAGGGGAAAGCATCTGCCGCTGTGCATCCTGCCCTGACAAGCCATGCTGAACAGCCCACATCCAAAGGCAGGCCACATGCCTGCTTGTCTTTTGATGAAAACTATCTGGAGAGCTGCGAGAGTCCTGCTCCCTCTATAACCTCCCTCGGGCTAGCATACCTGCTGCGGTCAAGCTGCCTCCCCTATGCATTTGCATCAGCACAGCTTCCTACAGCACCCAGACATTATAGATGTTTGTTTTACACGTTGTACCTGCATTTTGCCCTAAGGCGGCACAGCAAGCACAGAGGCTGTAGTCCCACACGGAGCCTGAAGAGCTAGCTGGTAGAGGAGAGCGAGGTGCTGCGGGGCTGCTCCCTCGTACCTCTGCCATGGCTCTGGCTGGTCCACAAGCAGCCATCTGCTCCCTGGGAGAAGTGATGGAGGACCCCCTCCAGTGTGAGCCCGTTTTCAGTGGATATTCCTATTCACAGCTCTCAGATCTGAGCCACCAGCAAGGTGGAGATGGCTCTAGCTGGGGGCTATTCTGCAAAGCTCAGAGTTATCTGACATCAAAACTGGTGTGCATCCACCCAAGTCTGCTGTCAGGGAGGGCTCCCAGACTGCCACAGGCTGCCCTGCCTTGCGGCACACCGCCTCATCAGTGGTGTCAGCGCTTGTGAGAAACCCATCCCAATTTTTGTATTAGAGCATTGTTACTGGCCCTTGGGATGCGTTTGACCTCATGGCAATGGATTTGAGCTCTCTGCTTTTGCAAGCAAACGTGCACCCTGCATCTTGCTTGCAGGCTCCTTCTTCACACAGACACTCAATCTGGAGGTAGCCACTGTCAAGTTTGAGATCTGGGACACAGCAGGCCAGGAGAAGTACCACAGTGTCTGCCACCTCTACTACCGGGGTGCCCATGCTGCTCTCCTTGTTTACGACATCGCTAACAAGGTAAGGCAGGAGGTGCTGATCCTGTCCCTGCCAGAACTGTGCCGTGCTGCAGCAGCACTGGTAGGGAAGAGGTGTCCAGGTGATGGTGTTTGTCCTTGGTAGAGCAGAACGCAGTATGCAAGCAACCATTTGAGAAGATGAATGTCCATCTGGGACATGCCAGGGGCTTTCCCTGCCCATGCAGAACCATGCCACCACCCCAGGGGTGATTTCGCTGCCACGCAGAAAGGGTACATACCATCCAAGGCTGATTTATCCCTAAAGGAATCAGTTTGAGGTCCAATGACCTGTTTCAATGAGAGAGTAATCAAAGCCTCCTAAACACATTTCTTCCACCCCTGTTGGTTTGGAGCCACCCATCCAGCTTTGCTATGCTCAAGACAAAGGGATTGAATCAAAACCAGATCACTGGATAGTTTTGTCTCCATGTCTCCAGGAAACACTCAACAGAGCAAAGCTGTGGCTGAGGGACCTGGAGAAGGAATTCCTTCCTGATGAAATAGTCATTGCTTTGGTGGGCAACAAGATGGACCTTGCGGCTGAGCGAGAAGTTGCCACCGAGGTGAGCGCCTGTGGTGAGCTCCCAGACCCCCTCATCACCCCCTTGCCAGCAAGCACTGGGATATGGCCTAGAAAAGATGAGAATTTAAAAGGCTTTCAAATACCTCCAGAGTCCCCGTGCAATTATTGACCTGCCATGAAACGCCACAGTAACAAAAACTAAGCAGCCTCAGAGGAGGCTGGGGGAATAACTTTGCTTGTCTCCATCTAGGAGGGAGAAGAGTTTGCAAGGACCAAAGGCCTCCTCTTCATGGAGACATCTGCAAAATCCAACCACCAAGTAAATGATATCTTTATGGCCATAGGTGAGTAGTGTGATGGCTGTAGGTGAGAGCACAGGCAGGTGAACCACAGGCCCCAAACCTCTGCTTTAAGGCTGTAAATGCCTTCACCCTCAAAGCTGACCCCCTTCATTGCCCATACGTGCCACTGAGATCTTCATCCCAGCCATTCCAGCCTGCACCACACCTGGCAGCTGCCTGGGTCACAGCCAGAACAGTCCATGGTTTCTGTGAAGTGTGCCACACCGCTTGGGGCAGAAAGATGGATGGATCCACCCCAGGATGCTCCAACATCAGAGATGGATTTGAGGCCCTCTCCCAAAGTCACAATTTTGGTTTGCATTACCATCCAGTCTAGGTGCAACGGTGTCCCCAGAATAGCTGTTCAGTAGAGGTCTAACATGTTTACTGTGGGATGGTACCAGTGGCCACCAGTGGCTCCCCTGAGGTGAGACAGCCATCACATCCTACCCCACTAGCAAGAGAAATGAACAGTTCTCACCTTGTGTTTCTTCCTAGCCCAAGAGCTCCTGCAGCGGGAACGACAGAAGGCATCAGCCCCATCCCTACACGGGAGGTCAACAGTTGACCTGGGGGAGAGCAGGGCAAGGACAGGATGCTGCTGACTCTGAAGATGGGCAGTTCTGACCTCAGCAGTGGCTGGATGAGGTCTCCAACAGAAGCAATGACAAAACAGGGGGGACACAGAAGCAGCTCAGACCAACCACCCTCCCCCTCAGAGCAACATCAGAGCCCATTCTGGGGGCACAGGGGCCTCTTCAACCCTCTAGCACTGGCTTCATCCAAGAGGTAAAGCACAGGGTTTCTTCCATCAACTTTCTGCTTCCAGAGAGGAGCATGATCTACCAGCACCACTGCCACCAGCCCTGACTGGCAACATCCCCCCACCCCAGCTGCATGTCACCTCCTCCATCTCCCTTCCTGTCTAAAAAGGGAGGGGTTTCTTTCCAGAGCAAAGCAGGTGCGTCCCAGTGGCTTTAAACCCAGGCTGCAAATAAAGAGACTATTGCCCTGAAGGCGTTATTTTAATTTTTCCTGACCTGGTTGTTAGCCTGCAGGACAGGAAGGGGCCACAGGAAGCCTAGAGATGGCAGAGACCAGACCCGGGGCTCCCCTCACCCCACCAGCCCCCACCCAACCTGTTACAGGGATCACAGCCCATACTCTGGAGAAATCACCAGTTTATTACTAATGTAAGAGCCTTGTCTGGTGGTAGAGCAGGGCCAAAGCAAATGCCCTGCCTGCAGCACAACGTAACCACTCAGTTTTTGGAGCATGCCCTGATGGTGATGCCAGCCCATGGGACAAGGCCTGGCTAGGCTGAGCTCAGCCATAAGGCAGCAGACACCTTTGAAGATGTTCCCTATGGAGAAGAGGGGGACTACAGTTCCCTTTGTCAGGCTTTGCAAGGTCAGCTCCCCGCTGAGGAGCCCCCAGCACCCTACACCAGCTGGGGACACTGACCTGCAACACTTCCCCAGGGCTGAGCCACCCTGAAGCAGGACCAGGTCTCTATCTCAGCAAGAAGGCAGATTTGCTGCCTCCTCTTACCTGAATCCCCTGCTTTAGGGCAGCTAGGTGCTAATTGCCACTTATCCCCTCACCTGCCCCCTCCCTCCCAAGATTAACCCTTCCCTCCCCAAACAGTCCTAGCCCCTCAATGCTGCACCAGGAGCTGCAGACAGGGATGCTGAAGGTCACCCTTCTCTGTGGCCCCTCTCGCCTTCAGACTGGAGATGGAGTAAAATGGTCTGGCTTGGGAATACAGCTTATGAGGGGACATTTGGGGACATGCAGTGCCATGGAAAGGGCCCTGTATTCTCCCTGAGAATTTTTGACCCAAGCCATGGAAATGGGTTGGCTTTTTGTGACCCCGCCGCTGCTGAAATGAAGGTGTCGGGGGCACTCATGGGTGCCAGCATGATGCAGGGATCCCATGGGATGCACCTGGGAAGGGGAACCCTCTGGGGCTTATTTTTAGGGTGTTTTTTGGGTTGTGGGCTTATAAGCATACTGTGTTGCGCAGAGGGAAGTGCTGCCACACTGCATGCACTGCCAGGGCAGACTGCAAAGCCACGGTGAGCATCAGCAATTTTTGGGGTCACATCCCCAACTCATGCCCACCTGCACACGCACCCCTCCCCACCCCCCCGCTGTGTTTCAGAGCAGAGAGGCTGGAACATAGGGATGAGAGGGAGAAGGGCTTTTATTGTTGGCTTCAGCTCAGGGGCTCCGCTCCTCCAGGGGGTGCTGGGGGGGGGCGCAGACTTGCTGCCGGCCAGCCCCCCGAGGATGGGTGCCCTCACCCAGGGCTTGCCGCCGCCCAAACCGCCCCACTGGCCTGATCCCGCGTCCTGTGTACCAGGATGGGTCAATGTCCGGGTCTGCAAGGCAAAAGCAGAGGAACCATCAGGGGGTGATGGGGGAGGACATGGAGGGGGGAACAGGGCATTGCACCCATAGACTGGGGCGAGGACACCCCAAGGGAGCAGAAAAGGGGCTTGAGGGGGATAAAAGCTATTGCAAAGGCTGTTTCAAAGCAAGCTTTGCTTCTGCATAGTGGCCCCCCTCACCCCCCACTAGTGCAGCTGAATCTGGGGATGCAGAGGGGTCTGGAGGCAGGGGGGTGGTGGGAAGAGTCCCTTACTCCTGTTCTCCATGGAGCGCTCGCGGATGCGGCCGTGGGTGACAGGCAGGGTCAGGCAGGTGAGCAGTAGGCACAGGAGGCAGGCGGCCCCCAGCTTCATCCCCAGCACTCTCTGGCTGCGTGGCTTGATCCCAAAGCCTCCCGGTGCTTCCCACTGGTGCCGCAAAAACGGTGGCCTCCGATGTGGCTGTGAGAGCAGAAAGGTTTGGCTATTGCAGAGACACTCTGCTTGGTTTAAACTCTGGCAGGATGAGTCCCCCATTGGGAGGGAAAGGCTGCAATGGAGGGGACGGGGTGACTGTATCACTGCTGCCACAGGGCTACTGTCACCGTCACAGCATCACCAGGCTTGGGGCAGCTTGATCAAAACCTGGGCGTTTTGATGGGGCTGGCACCTCTGGGGTAAATATCCCCTGCAAACACGAGTTGTACAAACCTCATGTTCATTAAAACAGGTGTTTGTCCTAGCCTAGCACCTTAGGCCAGGCCTGGCGTTCTTCTTTCTCTCTAGGACCCCCAGTGTGCCCATGAGATCCCACAGTCCAGGAGATGGGGAGAGGGGCCACCACCAAAATGCAGGGCTGGCAGCACCAAGCAAAGGCTGCAGCGGCACAAATGGATTTTGTTGCCAGATGCTGGGTGATGGATGGACTGTGGCCACCTCTGCAGCCCTGGCACCCACCCCTGGACCCAGCTGCTGATAATGATAACCCGGCAGCACCCTGTAACATGCTTTAGGGCACCGAGGCGATGAGCGGGACATTGCAGGGTGGGCTGAGCAATGGGCTTGATTTCTGCAGCCACATGCAATGAGGGAGCAGGGCAAGGGGGAGAAGCAGGAGAGCTGGTTAAGCAAGATGCCGTGGGGACCCAGCAGCAGCTTTATTTCCAGGGACTTTTGCAAAGGAGAAGTTTGCAGCATGCCAGGCAGGAGCTGTACTGGGCTTCTGACAGCTCAGGTTTGCTGCGGCCACCGACTTTTTACAGTCCCCTTTTGGAAACCTCCCAGCCAGCTGGACAGACACAAGGACACAGACACAGAGGCAAAGCAGCGCTCAGGAAATTATCCAGCAACAAAAGCGTCATGAGAGGGAGAGAAAAGCAGCATTTCCCCTCTGCCAGGGTTGCACTTACCGTGGCGTGGTGAGGCGAGGTGCCCAGCTGCCGTCCCGCTGAGCCAAGCGGCCACCGTCTGAGCCAGAGTCCCCTCTGGGTGCCGTTTTTATGGCCAGTTTCGTGCTGATGTCAGAGGCGAGCCCCAGCAGGGACCAAGCCAGGGCATCTCCCCTCCCCGCTGTCCCCTCTCATCAAATCAGCACAGGGATTTTCGTGACTCAGAAGAGACCAGCGTTTTGCGCTAGCTGAGGCGGATAGCTTGGGAATATGTTAGTCCCTGTCCTTGACCCAGTGTTATTTCAGACAAGGGGGAATTTTCTGCTCCATCACCCTGCCCGTGGGGAGCTCCTCACCCACCGCCCACTGGGGGGGTTGGTGGGTGATGCTGCCCTAAATGCTGGGGTCCTGCTGCCACAAACCTGCTCCACCGCGAGAGTTATGCTGGATGCCACCACCCTTTCTCCTTCAACACCCCCTTGCCAAAAAAACCCTGCTGCTTTAAAGAAACCATACAGAGAAGAGGGGAAGGCAACTTGCTGGGGCATGTGGGCTGGTAGGAATGGGCTTGTCCCCACTGCAGGAGGGCTTCATATCTCCCGTTTTTAATGGGTTAAACCGCACCCAGGGAAAGATTCCTGATGATGTTTGTCCTGCTGGATGTGATGCTGGAGGAGCCAGCTCAGGGCCAGTAGGTATGCAAGCACAGGTGCACCCCCAGGCTAAACTGGAGTGACTGGGACTTGAGACACCCTGAAACAGGGACATCTCTGTTGGCAGGATGGCAAAGACAGCAGCACTGGTGGGGTGTGGGCAGGGGTCTGGCATTGCCCTGGGACAAATCTCCATCTCATGCCATGGTCAGCTCTGATGCCTGAGCACAGTGTGTTGAGGGACAGTCAAGGAAGTGGAGTGGGACCCAGGATGGCTGCTGCAGAGGGGCATCAAAGGCAGGGAAAGGGGTGAAGAGAGGAGAAAAAACCCCCACATTAGCCAAGGAAAGCTGGACCCTGAGCTCAGCAGAGCTTTCTCCACCCCAGGGTTGTTGCTATTATTTAATGCAGATTTAAAGCAACCCCTTGATGTTTTGGGCTTGTGTTCCATGCGAGTCAGAGCAGCGCATTTCAGGATCAGCCCCTACTTACTCCCACACCGTGCATCCCCTTTGCCCACCTGGCCTCCCCACTGGGTACCACTGACCCACGCTCATCACACCTCCGGCTCTGTGACCAGCATCTGGCAAGTCATATTGCGGTCCTGTTCATCACCACCTCCCCCTGCTCTGCTTCGACGCCACCGATCCAGCTCCTGTCTACTTTTGCCTGCCTACTTTTAAAGTAAGGGGTGCACCAGCTGGTTAAAGGAGAGGATGGGAAGAGAAAGGAGCCTTTGCTCGAGTGAGCTGGAAGAACAGACACTGCAAAACGGGTTCTAGGATCTGGACTTAAAATTGGCTTTATTGCATGATTTAGTGTACATATATATAATCTCTACACAGGCAGATGGGGTAGGAAACCAGCAAATAACAATGTGGCTGACTACAGCTTGGACGATGCCTTAGTTTGTACTGCTGAGGCTCGCTGCAAGGACTCCCTTGCAGAATCAAGCATCTGAGCGGTTGCGAGGAAGGACTTGAGTTATGGCTGAAACCAGATACCACAAGAGATGTGGTTGGGGTGAAGGCTGAAGCCTTGTACCAGAGGGGTGGGTGCAAACCCATAGCATTGCCCAGATCCTGGTGGAGCTCCTTTCTGCCAGCCAAGGAGCTGCCATCCTAGCCTTGAGGCCAGCTGAGTGGCAAGAGATGCACCCAGCAATGCCGTGGTGTCTGGGCGAGTTTCTACACCACCAGTGGTTTGCACTTACCCTTTTGAACTTCAGGCCAGAAGGATTTCATTTTAAAAGAAGAAAGTGTTTTGGTTTTTTTTCCAGCTGGGAAGCCCAGACTTAGGACTTACAAGACTGCTGTGAGATGACGGCAGGACCAATTTCTAGGCAGTTAGCAGTCTCTACTACTACCAAAGCTAAACATACGTGTTACTTGCATGAGAACGCATACTATCGCTCATAATTAAAGTGGTTTTAGTTCAGATGCACAGGAATGGTCCAGCCTAAGTGGTCATTGATGGGAAACTGCCAGTATCAGCCTGACATCCCTGCTCCGGCTGCAAGCGATCCTCCCCACGTCACCCACTGTGGAAGGAGGAAGGTGGGGGCTATAAAGGACAGGGACAAGCAGGTACTGAGCAAAATTTTTTAACGTGAATCTCCTCCAGGGTGACCTGTAAGAGAAAGCAATCCTCTCCCTATCCTGATGTCCTGGGAACTGATCCACCAGGGTTAGTGGATGTGAAGAAATAAATTTTGGAGGGAAAACATTTGGGGTGTCTGGGGGAGGGTGTTACCAATGCTCCTGTCACCTGGCAGGAGCCCAGGGCCACCGCAGCCCCCAAAGGCCATCACAGCCCCTCTCCAAGGACCAGAGGGGTTCTACAATCCCATCATCAGGGACAGGGGACATGCTTGTCCACAAAGCACCTCTTGGCACAGGCTGACCCCTCTGTAGAGTCAGGGAAAGCCTCCAGAGAAGCACCTATGTTCTGCTTGCTGGAGTCCTTCTAAACTTGCTGATATAGCCTGACATGGAGAGAGGATATCTTTGAGAGCTGGGAACAACCAATCCCCAGCAAGCCTCCAGCCTTTCTTCCACCTTTCTTACCACTGCTTCCTGCAAGCCTTGCCTCACTCACATCCTCAGATGGTCACAGCTGCTTCATGCATGGTGGCAAGAAGCCTCAGCAGGTGTTAGCATGACTTTGTGCAGAGATCTGTTGGCCAAGTGCTTGCTGGGAGTGAGCTGGCACTGCTTTCACCCTGCTTTGCTGCTCAGGGAAGGGAGGTGATGCTCCAAGGGACATCGCAGGGAGATGGACCAGCACTGGGATGTGATTCCCAGCCTGGGATGCCCGGGTTCCTGCTCTACCTGGGGTACCCTAAGGGCATCCTTCACCCACTGTCAGCTCCTATCCCTGCTCAGCACCAGCTTGGGAGAAAGCAGGGACAGGCATTGACAGCTTTTACCAAGTGATGACCATGTCACCACCCCCAGTCCCCATACTGAGAAGTCATGCTGACATCTAGGTCCCTCTGAGGAGGTCACTCCTGCTCTGCACCTCTCTGGTCCCCTTAGCTGATCTGGTACCAAAGAGCTGCCCAAGGCCAAGGTCTCATGCCTGCATTCTCCCATGAAAGCCCCTGGCCAGCTGTTGGCATGCCAGTGCCTCACTCTTCTCCTTGGCAGCTCTTGGCAAGACCTTCTGCCCATGGCCTCCGGCTTCCCTCCTGTCCGGCGTTTCAGGGAGAGGCGGCATGGGAGAAGGAAGAGCAAGTGTTGGGGGGAAGGCGGTGAAGCTTTGTGCTGAGGTCTTGTCTTGGTCAGTGAAATGCAGTGGCAGGAGAGTCCCCCCTCTCCTCAGGACAGGTGGGTCATCACAGGCTTCTGTAAGGCACCAAAGGGAGAAACCTCAGGTCACCGCTGGGCCCGCGTCACCCCAGGTGAGGAGGCCAGTGCGCTCCTTGTCCCCTCCAGCTGCCATTGCATGGCAGGAGGACTTGCCCCATCCCATGGACCATGCAGGCAGCAGGAATTCAAAGATGTACATCTTGTTTGGTCCCCCCACCCTGGCGCTTATGACATCCCAGGCCTCAGCGGGTGATGCCCAGGCATGCCTGCCCTCAATGGCCAGCATGGAGAGACCAATGCCTAGAGCTGAGGGCTCCACTGACTCGAGGAGAGCACAGGCAGGGACAGGTTCCTCTGTGCAAGCTCAGGGAGGCAGGTCCCGTGGGGAGCCCAGGCCAGCAACCCTCCTGAGTGGCTGTGTTCATACCGCAAAAAGCCTCTCCACTCTCCTGTTTTTCCCGTTGGGGTTTCTCTGTGTCAGGGAGCCACGGTAAACAGAGTTGCGGTCAAAGGAATCATCGAGACCTGTAGTGAAAGAAGGGAGGTGAGCCTCATCCCTCACCCACCTCACTGGAGGTTTCAGTTACCCACCAAGTCACTTGGGTTCTACTATCCCCTGCCGGCTATGGGTTTTAGACGCATCCCTGCACTTCCCTCTCCAGGAGGGTGGTGGGAAACCCTTTGACAACAGGGAGGAAAAAGCTGTTGCTACTCGGGTTTCCAGAGTGCTGCAAGAGTTGTGTCAGCCTGCCAGCGGTCAACAGTCGAGATCTCTGCTCTAGAAACTTCCACGGTACAGCAAAAGCCGAGGAGCTCTCACCACCCAAGCCTAAAACACTGTCTTGACCTACTAAGTCATCTCCTCTCCTCTGCCACCAGCTTCTGCCAGCTGCACCTTTGCAGGCCCAACTTTGTAAGTCTACCCTGCAGGGAGGGTGGTCAGGAGACTGAGTCGCCCCATCGCCCAGGCCAGGCATAGCGGATTAGGCTTGCCTGGTGACATCTGTGCTGACTGCACATCCCTCTATCTGCTCGTGGGGCTGACATGTTCCCCAGGCTGCCTTTATCTGGCTGCCCTTTGCAGGAAGGAGAGCAGATGACTCCTCCTCAGCATGAGGAGAAGAGACCTTTCTACCTAGCAGCCTCAGCTTGGGAAACGGCACTGTTAATTATCTGCAGGCGTGGGGGAAATGCAATTCCTTCTCTGCATTAAATGATCTCTCTCCTGTTCCCTCCCTTCATCTTCCATTATCTGGAAGGAGAGCCGTTCTTTCTGCCTGTAAGCTTACGAGGTGAGATAAGAGAGAAATAGAAAAATCATTTCCTAATAATGGCTTGCTTATATCGGTCAGGGTGAAATATTTCCTGCGTTTGCCCCCCTACCACACAAGGTGCTGTGCCAAGTTTCAGGTCATCATCTACTTTAAAGCACTCCCAAGTTGCTGATTGTCATAGCTGCATAGCTGGGCGGTGGAGGACCTCTTGCCCCCCACCAGAGATCAGTGACTGAGGCAGGTGGGCAACAGGGTGGAAGATACCTTCCCAAGGTGGCCAAGCAAGGAAGAAATTGCTGTCAGAAGAGATGATGGGTTTGGACGAGGCTTTGGGGTCTAACAGCCAACGGGATGCCACAAATGCAGTAAGGCAGGTGTCTCTCTGGACTCGGAGGCGGCAGGAGTCCAGGCTAAAGAGAAAGTCCTGGTTCTTGGAGGAGTGAGCCAGCTCAGCCTGACCTGTCACTGTCCCTGATCCTGCCAGTTGTCTCCTCCTTTCTAAGTTAGCCACCACAGGTTTCCCCTGTGGCTGTTCTAACAGGAGGCCACGAGCACGGGCGAGGGAACCCCCAGTGCAGATTAACAGCTGGATGCAGAGAGAGAGGACCAAGCATCCCCAAAGCGAGCCCATCCACCCACACGTCCCCACCTCCCACGGGCAGAGCTGCGGTCCTTACTGGTGATTTCGAGGGGACTGTTGAACTTCCTCCTGAACCCCTGCAGTCCGGGCATCCCCTGCAAGAGAAGAGGAGCAGCCTGCTGTGGGGAAGGGGATGGGAGGACAGAGGTCCCCTACAAGGCCACCTCTTTGAAAGCAGATGCCTGGAGACTTTGATTGTCTCCAGGCTTAGTGCCATACCATATGCACTAGCTGGCACAGATTAAACACATACTCACTTTAATGTCATCTGAAGACTCCCCAGGACTGCTGCTGGTGGGGTCGGGAGAGTGGAGGCAGGCAGCCTGTAGGCAGAGGAAGGACAGAGGTTTCTCTTGGGGGTGCAGAAGAGGCAGACAACCCGGTCTGCCTTTCTTTGCCTTTTCAGCTCTTGTTTAGCCTGGACTGATCCTAAGGTGAGCAAAAGAGGCAGCGCACTGCCACGGCAGTAACTCTGCCTGAGGGATTGTGATTATAAAAATCAGGATGGAAATGCAAGAGTTGAGTCCAGGCTGTGGAGGACGCAGCAGCCCTGCACGCCCTACCTGCAGCCCTGGGAAGAGCACTGGTCCCCAGATACAAAATCCTGTAAGGGATCAGCATTGTCCCCCGTCCTCAGTGAGACATCCACTCTCAGAGCCTTGGGGCAGAGTACCAGGCAGCAGGGAGGGAGCTGGGCACAGCTCAGCAAGCCAGGCAGCCCGTCACAGCACCCAGGGGCAGCAGCAACAACCCAGGGGAGCACACACATCTCGGGGCTGGCACCTCTCATACCCACCGTCCTCCATTCTCACCTGACCGATGGACTTCTTCTTCGCCTTTTCCATTGACTTCACTGTCAGCCCTGCAGCGGACAGAGCAGCAATTCGAGATTCGATATCCGATATCTTTAGAGAAGGAAAAAAAAAACATACAGATGGTGGCCAGAGGGTCCATCACTGGCTTTGTTTGTCGTCACTGGCTGGGCAAAGCAGCTCTCAGAACCGAGCCCTCACCTCGCTCTCTGCCTGCTGCACCTGCACGGCTGCTGAAGCCACTTTGTCCTCCAGCTCCGACAGCTCTGAGTCGGTAGTGCCGCTGTGCTGAGCCCCTTCCTCAAGTTCCTTCAGGGTCTTCTCAAGCCGGTAGGTCTTCCCAGCAGTCAGGTACACCTGAAATACAAGGAAAAAACCCACACTGCAGAATTAACCTCCCTGGAGTCCTCCTCTCCTGATGTGGCTGCAGCCCCAGACTTGACAGCTCCTGCCCCTATTTTACGACTACCTTCTTGCCTTGCAGCACAGACAGTACCAGTCAGCTCTGGCAGGGCTTTTCATCTCATTTCCTCCCTTCCCCAGGCTTTTTGAGAGCAATTACCAACCAGCTGAAGTGGTAAAAAGCTCAGTGAGAACACAGGAAGGACCAAAAGTCAGTCATCTGCTCAAGAAGCATCAGCATCATTACACTGTCTGCTCAGAGGAGAAGCAGGTACCGGCAAATAAGTGCAGGCTGCCACGTCCTGCGGTGGCAGTGAGCTGGGAAGGAGACAGACTGACTTTTCAGATCCACTCAGTCTGTTTTAAGGGTGTCTGTGCTGCTGGGTTTCCTGGGAGTAGGGTCAGGATTTGGGAGTTTGGCTCTGGGCAGTTAAACAACCTAACCCGTGCAGAAGGCAGCTTTGCCCAGGAACTGCTCTGAATGCCCAGGAACAGTCCTGGCAAAGAGCCCCAACAAACATGCGTGCAAATGGAGCCCAGTGCAGCAGTGGAGTGAACATGGGGGTGCTGACTGGGGGTGCACAGCGGCTATAGGAAGCCTGGGGTGCACAGTGGCTACTGGAAGCAGCATGCTGCCTTTGCTGTCTAGGTAAGAAGGGTAGAGGGACCTATCCCAATAAACCCACTGGTTTTACCATCACTTGCCTTCTCCTGGGCTACTATAAGGATGCAAGTCCAAGCAAGGCAGTTTAGGAAACACTGATATGTTGGTGTACAATCACACACGAAGATCAGAAGGGTTGTGGCCACTGTTTTGCTGACTGGTCCCAAAATCTTGGCACTGCTAATACAGTTCCTGCTCCTCTAAACCTCTCTGCTTTTCCTGGCTGGGTATTGTGCAAAACTGCCTGGCATGAGCCCCTGCACGCACCAAAGTACAGAGTGTCCACCCAAATCACAGCAACATGCCCCACATCCCACAGGTCCCACTCACCCCAGCGCAAACCCTGAAGACATAACAAATTGCAATTGTTTGCGGGTGCTATCCCTGAAGCTGCTCAAACTATGAGTCACAGGGACACAATTTGTGTTGGGCCGTCAGTCTCCTGGCACCCTCGGAGGCGGGTGGCATGCCTGGGAGAGCAGAGCGGGGAGCCAGCCGTGACTCAGCCGGGCCCCCGAGGGAACCGCAGGATGAGCATGCACCTCATCGCCTACCATCACCTTGCCCCTGCCCTGCTGCTGACCGCGGCAGCACTAAACCCAAAGTTCACATCCTTCCCAGCCCTATCCCCTCTCCTGAGACAGGGGGAACATCAAAACCTTCACGCAGGCACCTCTTGTCCCCTAGGACACTGCATTTGGCCAGCAACCAACTGGGTGGTGCAGTTTCTGAGCACACACTTCTCCCAGCAGCTCCCTGCTTTTATGTATAAGCTTTCTCCAACGAGAGACGAGGCACAGAGTGCATTATAAAACCCTGCTCCCCATTGCAGTGTGTTTGTGACAGTGAAACCTGACCATACAGATGGAGATGCGACTGTTCGCCCCATCTTTGAACTGTTTCTTTGGTGCTTGGTAAATGACACTGTGGATGCAATTCATTTCCCATGGGGAATCAATCGATTCATTCGGGTTTGCAGTAGCTAAAAAAATTGTTTATTGTGCTTTACAGTGTCATGCAAACCTAGCAGGGGATTATGGTCTAGGTGTAAACTTATCACCTGCATGAGCCCATCAGCCCCAGGCAGAAGTCAGCCTTAGTGAACAGATAGGTCATGCTATGCTCAGTCATGAAAGCCTTGATGAAACGCAGTGCTGGGCAGGAACCAAAGAGAAGTGGGACAAAAGCTTTTGCTGCAGCTGAAGCACAGGACTGCTGAAGTCCAGCAAGACAATGCTACAGCAAGCTGGGGACTGCACTTGTCCTCTCTCCCTGGCCCTCACCTGGGGGAACCAGGAGCCGAGGCAAGGAAAAACACAAGGCAGGACATTGCCACCTGCTGTTGTGCCACCTCCCTTGTAAGACAGCCCTGGCCACCATCGGACAAGACTGGACTCTAATCCCTCTGTCGTGCCCATCCTTGTAATGATGACCTACCCACTAACAAGAATTTTGGGGCAGTTTCTTCCGTATTCCCACCCCGCCCCGGTGCCCTCCCTGCTTGATGAAAGCTTTCATGAACCTTACGTTTTCTTCAAGCTCACGGTACACTTCGGCCACCTCTCTGCCGTCTCGCAGGCTGGGAAGCTGCCCCGCGAGGAGGGCACAGCTATCATTGCACTGGGTTTCTCCGTGCAACGACTCACATACTGCTTTCTCCGTGGCATTTATGGCTCTCAGCACTTTGGCCGTGATTTCGCTCAAAGCCTGAGCCGATGACCTCTGCAAACGCCCGTCACAGCCAAAGTGGAGGGTGGGAGGGGGAAAAAAAAAAGGACATTATTTTAACGTGGTGTACAAAACAGCGCAAGTCGGGGGTGAGACGGGCATTGGACCTTCAGGAGCTGTAGAAAGATGAAGCAGCGATAATTAAAGGGCTTACGCTGTTCCTGAAGGGCTCTCCACCAGAGACGGATGCGTGGCTAAAGCAGAGCTTTGATCTCAGCCCGTGCTTTCTGGAGGATGGCTGTGACAAAAGAAGTCATCTCAAAAGGCTTGTAAAGGAGGTTATCCAGGGATGTGTCACTCACTGGAAATGATGCCAACAGGAGCTGTCTGACAGCAGCAGCACCTGGCCACCTGAAGGCCACCCAGTTACTCAGCAGTTAAGATCTAATTGCAGTTAAGATCTAATTGCAGCATATTGCTTTACACTTCAGCAGGCCCCAGCACAGATGCAAATAACTCCTTAAGTTTGTGGCAAAAGAAAAAAAAAAAAACCAACCACAAAACAAACTCATAAAATTATTGTATTGCCACACTGCCAGAACTTGGGACTAAAGTCCTCTCTTCCCATGCCAAGGAGCACTGATGGCAATAATACTCCTAATTGCTGCCTTTCGCTTGATAAGGCACTAACCACATGTAAAAATAGACTGAAGAAATCATCATCTCTCTCTCAACTGATAATTCCCTAGAAACCAAGGAGATGGGGGGTGATATATGCACTGGCAACAAACAGTTGTGTTTACGACTGCACGTATTTCCAGGCAAGCCGTCCTGCAGAGAACCAGCTAACTCAGTCCAGCTGACATTTTAATCATTTTATGGTACCTTCATGGTACAGCAGATTTTTTTCCACATTTTCCATTAGGACTATGTGCTTTCATCGCAGTGTTCCCCAGTTAGAAGACTTCCTCCTGACTGGAGAGGGGACTCACATAAAACTGAACTCAGAATCATGCAAAACCCAAGCCTGGATCTGGTATATAAGGGCATTTCTAACTCAATACTGCCCAAATTAATTTGAGTGTTACCATAAAGCAAAAAGCTGAATTTGGTTTCACTTCTCACATTTGGTTCCGCTTGTGCTGTTGCAACCCAGCTGGGTCTCTCTTTGCTAAGAGTGTCACCTGCCTGCAGGACCCCACTGAGAGACAACTGTGCCTGTGTCCTCCCTGCTTCATAGCTGGGTTTTGGTCAAAGAAAGTAGCATATCTGGTGAATCCAGGCTTCATTTTATGAGAATCAAGAAGCTTACACTGATATCCTACTGACGTCTCCTTATTCCTCAGCATAGGTCAGGGTTTGGTCCTCTGTCTGCCACAGATCAGCAGCTCACACAGGAATTAACTCCCCTTGGCTTGGTGAGTTACCACCTCTGTGTGGCAACTAACTGGAAATGGTTACTCAGAAGATGCACATTGTTCAACCCATGAGTAGTAGTAAAGTCTGGCTGCAGCAATGATCTAAAAGCAGCTTTCAGGAAAAAGGAGGCAGAAAAGGAGGCTTTTGGTAAGGATGCAGTGTACTGCTGATCCAGGGGCAGTAAGAGGGCAGCAAATGGTTCCAAAAACCATGAGGGAAGCTGTCCTAGGAGTAGTTGCTTGCTCTAATCCTGAGATTTTACATAGAACCATGCAGAGACTGATACCTGACACAGACTTGCTAAAAGCACCATGTGCACGCGCAGCTGCACTGTCCAAGCCCAGCAGCAGCCGGGCTTTGCCTTGCGAGGCTGAGAAACGAAACCACGTTAAGGAGAGGCCTCGTGGCACCATGAGACACTCTGCAACCTCGGATGAAAGGAGCTTTGCAGGAAAGGAGGGGTACAGCTTGGGCCCTGCTCGCTTCCTCGTGCTCACCAGTGGTGGATGAGTCTGAGCAAAACACACACGTACCCCATCCATGGCCATGGCAGAAGGGAAGGGATGAACAAGCCATTCGACACCCAACAAGGAATGCTGACCTCTCCATTTCGCGCTAACGGACCATCTCAGGAGGCTCTGTGCAACTGGAGACACACAAGATCTCCTTTTCTTTCTGAGTCACTTGGGCTGTCATCAGCTGCTCGTCCCCAGCGCTGTCACCCAGCCCTAGTGCCTGCCGGGTGAGGTGAGGGGGAAGGGGCCCGGTGCCTACCTCTGCCCTTGCTCTCCTGCCAGGGAAGCAGTTCTCCCCTGCAAGGCTGCACCCCAACGAACGCCTCTCCAGCCCTGCTGGGGGGATACAGTGGGAGAGAGGACATCTCTGAAATGCACCCAGCAGGCAGGGGGATAAATCAGAGCTGCACTGGGCCATGGGGGTGAGGGACTCTCTGGGGTGATTGGGAAGAGGGCTGTATAGATGCTGTGATCCCTCCTCCTCTCCCTGACCCATGTCCCCACAGATCAGCCACACCTGGGTAGGGGACAGGAGCCAACACAGTGCTGTAAGTACAGGAGATGCTGACCTAACAGAGTGGAAGCAGGACCAGGGATTTTGTGACTCAGGAGCACTGACAGGTCTGGAAGACACATTTCAGGCTGTAGCAGGTGCCTGACAAAGGCTGCCAGTATTCAGTCATCACCGAACCGTTCTCTAACCCCAGTACTCTCTTCTCCACAGTGACATTCAGATCCTAAGACAAGTCTTCTAAATAGATGTGGAGGTTGTGTGCCTCTCCATAACAGGCAGTAGCCTGCAAGACCTCCACTCATAGGATCATTTAGGTTGGAAAAGACCTTTAAGATAAGAGACTTTACTTTTGACTCTTGGATGAGACTGGGAGAGCCTACAAGGAAAAAAGTCCAGATCCAACACTCCGGGACTTCCCTATCCTTTGACACTGTGTTAAAGCAGGCAGCTAAGTCAGACACACCACAGCCCTGGAAGGCATCAAGGTGTGGGACAGAAGAAGAGTTGCACTATGGTGTAAGCCATAAACCACTGAGAGCAGAAGGAACCACAGATGGAGCCTAGCATGGTATGGGTGGGGGGACACAGATTACCTTTTGAGCATCTCTGGCCACGTCATCACTGGAGGAACTAATCTCTGGTTTCTTTGCTCTCTTCTTTTCTTCACGCTCTTCTTCTTCAGAAGAGACTTCTTTGTCACTGATGTTCCTCGCTAACTCCTCCAGCTTCCTCTTCAGCTCCTCCTCCTCGGCATCAGGATCAAGTTGGGAGTCTGCAGCTGGAGACTGAAGGAGCAGAAGGGAGCTGTGTAAGTGTCTCCTGTGACGGACAACAGGGCATGCCCAGGTCCAGACACACTCACCAAGACTGGCCAGCAGAGGAGCTCGATGAGTGTGACCACAGATGGACTTTGCAAAGGGGACTTCAAGCCCCCCTCGCTGCACCCATTTTTCCGAGGGGTGGTCAGACTGCCCAGGGGTGCAGCAGAATCCAGCGAGCTACACTCTAACTCCATGCTGAGGAGTGCAAACCCTTCATCTAATGAACCTCCATTCCCATTTTCTGCTTCCCCAAGAACATGCTTGATTTTCCTTTGGAAAATTGCCTTTCCCCCCTCTTAAAAAGATGTGCACGGGGGATTTGGGGCCAAAAAATACTGCGTTTTCATTAGGAACCACAGCCTGGCTGGTGGCTCCGAGCACAGAGATCACAACGACACAAAGACATGGTCCACGAGGGTAAAGGAAGCAGCCACATGAAATACCACTCCTCGAGGTAGCTTTCAGAGCCTCTAGCTAATCTTTGCAATGAGAAAACACACAGCAAGTTTTCCTGTAGGATAGATGGCATATTTCCACCTCGCCCTGTTCTTATGTACAATTCATGGTACCTGGACAATAATGCTATTAGGCTCCCAGGCACTGGAAGGGATCTCCAGAAGTTTCTGAACTCATTGTCCCTTGCGTTAAGATGGGATGACAATGATCTGTGTCATACTTGGTGGGGTTTTGCCTAAGCTGTTCTTAATGACTTTGAACAGCGGTGCGGCGTCCGCAGCAGGCAATCTTTCTGCCAGGTGGCCTGTTCCCAGGCTCTGCTATCCTTTCTGCTAGAAAGCTTTGCTTAGAAGTTGACCTCAACCTGTCCCATAGCAGTTTAGACCCGTTGCCTCTACTCTGATCTGCCCTAGACACGGGACTAAAGCACAGGAACCTGCAAATGTGCCCATCTCCTACTCCCTTGACAGAAACACTGAATGATTACAAACACGGCCATCCCCATTACAGATTTTAGAAAAAAGAAGACATTGCATTGTTTCATTTATGCCTAGGGGACTTCTCCATAATTATCACTGTCCATTCTACTGAGCCATCAGCCACCAGAGCAGCTCATGGTGATGGGTTCACACAAAGGAAGAGTACATAGTTTAAAATTAGAAACCCAAAATCAATGTTAAGCGACCTAAGTATTCACAGATTCTAGATCCCTGCCCAGCTCTAACTTAATTTAACTGTTTTGTTCTGAGCTTGATGGCATGGTAAGACAAGGGCAGCTCAGAAGAGAGACAGAAATCCTTCTTGACTCAGATCTCTCATTCACAATAACCAGGTGACTTCCTCATATGTACTAATTGAGTTTCCCATGATTTCAAATGAGCTGTCACAGCTCTGCGGATGTAGTGACATCCACTTAACCCTACTCCTGAAATTAGCATTTCATAGAGTATCAACCTGAAACCAAATTTTCCTTGTGCAGAAGGGCCAAGGAAGGCACTGGCTTGCATGGGGGCCTAAAAGCCACGAGTTTAATTCGCTTCTGTTTCTGTTCTGCCATGCAGTGTTTTCTAAGGTGTTCCACCACCTGGAAGAGTTTCCAAGGCCAAAGCAGGGGATTAAACTCAACCAACCTGAGTCTTTTTGTCTGCCTGGCTTTCTCCCTGCAGTGCTGGCTGTTTCAGAGTAGCCCCTCCAAAGAGCAAGGGAAGGGACCAGCACAGCCCACGCTCCATCCCTGCAGAGTGCCCCGGCTTTGCCCGGTTACCTCGTCAGAGCGCACCAGGATTTTTTCCTCCAAACGGTTCAGCATGCGTTCAATTGCAGACATGCGTTTGTTGAGCTCATGAATCTAAAGGAAAGGAGAGAGAGAGAGAGAGAAAACAAGTAGAGAACAGACCAGCCACCACTGCCAAGACAGTAAGAAAACAGTGCAACCACCAGAAGAAGCAAGCAAAGCAGCAAGACACCGCCACCGTGTGCCAAGTTAAAAGATGTTAAAAAATAATGTCTTTTAAAAATTGCCCTGGATATGCCGACGAGCTCCAGGAGGTGCACAGCCTCTCCTCGAACGTGGAAAACTCAAAGTGATGCTGAGTACCCAGCACACTGCAATTCCCAACAAAACATTGGTAGCTTTGATGCAGCGAACATAAACCCGCATCCCGGCCCTGCTGCGTACCTTGTCCAGACAAAAGCATCAGGCTGTCACAAAGCCATGTATCTTGCCATCATTTTCATGCTGCCTCTAATTCAAGTCAACATCAGTTTTCACTTCCTAGTAACATGTTTCTCAAGCAGCTACTACCCCATCACCCCACTTCCAATACAGTGCTGGAAGGGAAGAAGGTAAGAATTTCCCTTGAAAAATTCCAGATAGAAAAACTTAAAGTTTTCCCCAACACAATTGGAAATTCTCTGACTTCTCCATGCATTGATTTACCAAGATGCTTCCCCCTTTTTTCTCCCTCACTCTTCCAGCTGAATAAAGGGGCATGGAGAGAAGAGTAGAGAAGAGAAAGACAGACAAAATCTGAAAATCAAAGATAAGTTAATTTATGCTCAAGAACCAAGACAAACTTTTGTGGTTAAATCACTGAAAACATTAAAGGAAGCTTTTTTTTTTTTCCTTTTAGAAATTGAAGTTTTGTTTTCTTAAAAAAAAAAATCTTTCTCCTTTGATCCAAACAAATAAAACACAAATGATGAGAAATATTGCCCATTTTATAACACTGCCTCCCACATCACTGCTCTTCTGAGTGGCTGCCTCCCATTCAAAGGGGAACAAGCAGCAAATGCAGTAAGTAAATCCAGTAACAAAGAGATATGTGAGGGCTTGGCTTTGTTTCTGTAACATTTCCGTCCTCTCACTTAGTTTTTGTGCTTGCTAGTGTTTGATTCATTAGTTCCTCACAACAGATTGCACCTTTGTAAGGGAAGATGAATGTAAAAACCTGACACTGGAGAGCAGAGCTCTGTAATTACCATCTCAAACTGAATGTATCTTTAAGCAACATTAAACCCACAGGCAGGAAGCAATCCAGTCCCTCTCCAATCCATCTCTAAGTGGTTTCTCAGCACTGTTTAAGGCCTGAGTCTTGCATCGCTCCTGGTGACAATGGGAAGTCTGTGATGGGCCATCAGCTTCAGAGGAAGAGATGGTGACGAACTGAGCACTGGTACTTCCCTGTCTCCATAAAGCAGAAGCTGGGAGAGGTCAGAGCATAATGCACAGTCTGCTGTTGATGGGCTACAAGGATAGGAGCTGAAGAGCTCGCTTTCACTCTCCTTGCCAAGCAAGGCTGGTTTTAATTCATGGTGGTCACCATTAGGATGCATCCGCATGAGGGGCTGGACCGCCCTGCGCTGCTCTCTGCCTGACAAAGGCTGGCAAACAGTGCTCTGTGTTACAACATTTAAAGTGAAGAGACTTAAACACAGCACATAAGGAGGACATCAGTTAGGGTAAACTATCACTTGCTGCTGGGGAGGGAAGACAGGTTACTCTAGCAGAGGCGCTGCCTTCAGTCTCTCAAACGCTCAAGACCTCTAAGAGAACCTTTATGTAAAGAAGAGGAGCCAGACATCATCACAGCTTTGGGAATCCAGAACCACTGAGCTCCCCTGAGGTACAGCAGAACGTCTTTTGGGGAGAAACTTGGTAAATTGGCACTATTCCTTATGGCTTGGTCCTGTTCCTGCCTGGCTTCTAAAGACCTAAAGGCAAAGACCTGCACAGTTACCAGTTCAGGGCTTCTTTTTATGTCTCATCAGGTTTGAGAGCTTTTTTCTAATTGTGTTTTGGGTTTTCTTTTTAAATTTTGCTCTAACACCTGGAGTCACAGGGCTAGGGAACAGCAGCTGTTTTTGTTAGTGTTTCTTGTGTTTGGGACTGAACAGTGGATTCCTTCCAGAACTAAAGTAAAACCAATTTTCAGATCAAACATATTTTGACAAACCTGCACCTAAGGCACCTTTAGGGAAGAGGGTTTTCACCTGTGATGTCAAAGTGACGCTGGGCACAGAGCTGAGCTCTCCACCTCTTGAAACCTTCAGATTCCAACAAGGTGTCTAACCAGGAAAGCATTGCTTTTGAAGCCAGGCTGTGGGATTCCATACAGGGTTAATGGGAATTAGCAAACGTGCTTCTGGACCCTACACCTCACAGGCCAACATCCTGAACCACCAGAAGGCACAGCCTCTGAGAATTGCAGTGCCAGGGTGACCAGTTGTACTCAGCCAAGCTCGCTGTTCTCTGGGATGTCTCATCAGGGACTGGGATACCCCAGAAGCCCTGATGATGGCTACATGACATACCTTGGAAGTGCCTGTAAGCAAGCAACTCAAGAGCCGTCGCTTCACTGCTCAGGAGAATGCAGTCCACTGCTCACTGTCCCAGATCCCTCCTGGCCTGTCTCTGCCTTCCTGCCAGCCTCAGCCCCTCTATCTCCTCCAATCTCAGGACAAGAGGATGGACACCAGCCTCTTCTGAACCTCTTCCAGCTCTGCCGATACAACAGAGCTGAATAGCACTGAAACCTGGATGTTCTTGCCTTCTCTCTTCCTTGGGCTTGTACCTGGCCTCTCCTTGGCCAACGGTGACTACAACGCACATGTGCATTGTTCTGAAGTTAATGGTCCAGCACAGAGCTGGGTCTTTTCCTGCTGGGTGAGGAGAAGGCTTGGTGGGAATACGGTTGCTAGCTGTAAACACATCAGCAGCACAAAGGGCAGGAAGGATAAAGAGCCATTTAAGCTAATGAACAATGTTGGCATAAGAGCAAATGGGGTTAAATTGTGAGTAAGAAGATGTCTCGTAACCATTAGAGATTTACAAGGCTCCACAGCAGCCTTGGCACTGGTGTGATGCAGCAAACCACAAAGCTTGCTGGACCGCCCTGAAGCGAGAGCTTGCCCAGCTGATGGAGGAAGTCATCTGAAGGGTTGGTAGGAATTTGGCCCCATTTCCCGACTGCAAAGCATGGTGCACATTTCATGCCTAATGTACCGTGGCCTCATTAAGAACACCCAGTCCAGGGTTCTTCCATTTACTGCCAACTCAAAAAGGAATGGCATTTACTAATTAAAATATGTGCCGAGAGAAGGAAAAGGCATAGGAAAAGTTTCCCTACACAGACACATGAAGTGTGGTGCTGAGGGATGGTTGTGGTTATAGATCCCTGCACTGATTACCCAAACCCAAGGGTATTGGATGGGGTTCAGGACATGTAAAATTACAAGCTGTGAGCAGAGGCTGGCAGCTGCCTCTCCCTGTGTATCTGTAGCCAAACATCACCCTGCGTTTTGCTGCTCAAGAGGTCTGAGGAATGCTTTACCATTCTCACCACCCACCCTTCACAAAGGTGGCATCAGGAACGGCAAGTTCTTCCTTGACAATTAAAACACAAGCTTGCAGCCTTTCTGACACCTTTCTCCAGAGTGCTCCCCCTATTATCATCATTCAGGAGTGATATGTGACAGGTTGTCCTGACCCAGTCCTACTGGGGCAGGAACACTACATGCTGCAAAGGAAGAAAAGGATCTTGATGCTTATTAAACATCTCTCTCCAAACCTCTGCCTAATCATAAAGCACCAGCACATTCAATTGAAAAAAGCCTTTTTGGGGACACAGAAAACCAAGGTATTTCACAGATTGATAAGGACAAGCTGGAAAATTAACAGCAAAGAAGGCAAGTTGGTTATTGTGGCAGCAGCATGGGTGGAGCGCAGCACCAACCAGCGCCTGATTTTCTCTTTTCCATGACTGCAAAAGTAGAAGGGCTGGAAGGAGAACCTGGGAGAGGAAGCACAGAGCTCCAGCGTATTTCTGCATCATCCTAAAAGGGCAGAGAAATATCTACTCTCCCTCACCTTGATGAATGAAGGAGCCCTAAATGCACCTTCTCAGGTCTCATGTCCTGTTCCCATTTCATGAGCACCTTGGCAGGTTCCTCACAACACAGTGCACAGGACATGGCCTGGGCATTCATTTTGGTGGTGGCACCTAGGTGAGCCAGGTTTTAGGTCATCCCACAGGCCCACTGTATTGCTCTGGCAATGCAAAGTGGCTACACCCCCAGTTTCTTCAGTTCCTGAGCTGAAGAGGATGAGGGATCTCAAGTCTGCAGAGATCTGGGACCCACTCTGCTCCCTCTTGGACCTGCACATGGGGAGAACAGGCACCAAACCACCAGTGCACAGAAGGGGCAGTGCTTGTGTGGATACCTAGGGCACACCACCTTTTCTGCTTGTGCTCCACATCCATCCAGGCCAGGAGACTATCGTGGTCACACCCTAGTTTGCCATCACTGCTTCTCTTCTCTGAACCATCCTGTACCTCACAGATAACAACTGCTATTTGTAGCAAGAGAGGCTTGGCCACAGAATTGATCTCACAAGAGTTTCAACAGCTGTTTGGTACCTGATTCCCAGAGTGACTGATGTTCTCCTGGGAGGAGGCTCTGTTCCGGCGTTTCATGTGATGGGGTGGGTAGGCAGGGAACTGGGCTCCCTTCACATCCTCATCAGAGGTGTCCATATCTGCAGAGTACCGGGACTGGGGCTGCTCGTTCCAGGGGCTGCCTTTGGAGAGAGAAGGTTTCAGCACAAAGGTACAAGAGATTCACACCCCTGAGGTCCTTGCTGGACATTGGCCCCATCCTTAAGACAAGCAAATAATAAGACACTTCTCCAGATCACACTTTCTATCCTTTGGCTGAAGATGCTTCTGCAAGAGAGACCAAGGTTAAGGATGGCTACGCTGGACCAGGCTGCAGCTCCACCCGCTGTGGCCACACAGCACCAGGCCCAGCACGGTCCCAGCCTGGCGCTGTCCCGCCCCAAGCAGCCAGGACCCTCACTGAAAACTGCTACTGCCTTCCCAATTTTGTCAGAGCCCAGGTTTGGACGCTGCCCTTCCTGCATTGTCCAGGTGATGGAAGTTGTTTAGATCAGGCTAGAGAGGTACCAGGATGGACCGCTGAAGAGTGGAAAGTCTCCCTTTTAAAGGAGAATTTCAAATGAGACAAAACCAATGAGACAAAATGGAATTAACAAGCCAGAGTGTCACCCCAGCAGGGCTCAGAGTGGGAATTTAAACAATGTGCAGTAAGGTTTACCCAGTGTTTCCTAGTGCCCTGAAAATACAACCAAGCAGCTGGACACCCAGAAGGATATATCCTACAGCTGCATGTACACAAACCAGTTTCCAGCCCTCCTGGCTCTGCTATCCCAGCAGGAAAAGGCAGTTGTAGGAAAAGGCAAATTCTGCACCATCATTTGTGAGGGGCTTTATAGAAACCAGGGATCCTGTAGCCTGCCAGTGTGTCCTGCCCAGCTGCAAGGATGCTACTTAGCAACCCCCAGTGCTTGCCTCCCGTTCTTGTTCAGTCTTACTCCAAGTCCCCTTGAAAGTAAACTTTGTGCACCCACAAGACCCTTTGGCAAGGAGTTGAACTCATGTACCGCTGCCTGCAGGAGGAAACACGTCCTCCTGTTTCTAGCAGCATCCATTTCATTGTATCTGGTTTCTACCCTGGACAGGACTTTTAGGTATGAAAGGGACGGGCACCTTAAGAACCACCCCTCTGGCTTTGAGAAACGTGCTTGTGGGGAGCAGGACCTGCCCATTACAACTAGATAACTTCAGCCGATTCTTTTATGAGAAAAATCACTTCTGCAGATGGATATTTTGTCTTGACCCTCAGGTCTTTTAGCGGTTTTAAGACTGTTCAGAAAATTCAAAGACATTTTCATTTTGGTCCAACACTTGCAGCCACTTGTCCTCGAAAGGATAGAAGAGAGCCTGGCCAGAGGCACCTACCAGCTTTTGTGTTTCTTTCCAGGCTCCTTCTCCGTGAATTGACGGTGAGCCGAACCTCTGTGCTGAAGTGCTGCTCCGGCGGGCTCACGCCCCGTCCCTGCTCCTGCAAGACGTGGTGGAAGACCAGATCTGCATCCGCGATCCTGGACTCCTTCTGGGAGGCATCTTCAGCTGAGTTGGGGAAATCTGGGAAGGACTGAGAAAGGAGGATTGCTGCTGAGCAGCTGCCCGTGAGGACTCCTTGCCTCTCCTGACCTTCGCTAACAGCTCCTAGCCTGATCCTCCAATACGTGCATCGAGTGACCTTTTACGATGCCAGTTCCTAATAACACACACTTTAAAGACTTTACCTTGCTGGCAAACCTTGAGCAACGTTCTTCTCGTCACTGCCAGGGGGCACTGTTAATTTTTTCACTAGCTAGGCTAAGAGTTCTAGGCTGCAAAAAGCTCTGGGCTTTTAAGAGGCTGTGCCCTCCCACTTAGTCAACCACCAGCCACCTTCTGCCCCTCCGAAAATCTGCAACCGATAAATCTGATTCAAATGATCTCGACAGAGGCCAGCCCTCCCTAGACTCACGTTGAATTCTGTTGCATAAAGACGGGCTTATATGAAGGAAGAACAAACCTACTTGTTTGCCCCAGCTTCTTAGCAATTTGCGTGGCCTTCAGCAGATTTTTTTTTTAAAGTCTTTGTTGCACATCTTACCACATCCCGCTCCCACCCAGGAGGAAAGTGTCACAGTATCATTAGAAGGAAGAAGGAGCTGTTTAATGTTTTAAAAGTGAAATTTCAACAGGAAAGGCAAAGAGGAGCAGCCCAAAAAAAGCTTGATTTGAAGCATATCAGGCTGGAAGACCTTTTGCCACATCCAGGGCAGCCTGGTTTGTGTTCCTCCCTGGAGCTGGAAGGTGGTGATGACTGAGCCCCAGCCCTTGGTGGGATCACGGGGTGCAGCTCACTGCTGTTGCTTGTGCTGTAGCTGTCTGTGGGTCCCACTTCTGCTCAGGACCTCCTGACACTAAGGCACATACAGTCTCCTATATAGAAATAACCAGTGTTCATGCAGTTTTTGATGTCCCTGTGTTCTCCCTTCTAACTTTTGGGGGCCCTCACCATGCAGGTGCCATTGCTGCAATCACACTGGCTCTGTGGGATTCATCTTCTCAACTTTACAAAGGTTGTGTGCCCCATGAAGCTGCTGGCCAGCTACGTCCCTGCCACCAGCACATGGCAAAACCATCCCCAGACTGGATGGAATGATGGGAGAAGAGTCTAGTTTCATTTTATCCCTTGAGTACTGAACCTCACAAGCTCACTGGAAACTAGGGTGCCCCATAGTCTTGGGACAAGACGAAAAATCTGTTGTCTGCAGAGAGCAAAGAAATCTGCAGGGAGAAGGCCAGAGAATCTCCTGCTATCTCATCTTACCACTCATCCTTGCTTCAGTCACATGTCCTACTGACTCAGCCTGAGGCAAAGAACTTCAAATGGAAGGAGAGATAGCAAGTGGGGCTGTGGGGAGGAGGGATTGGCACCATTGCCTCTCAACACCAGCTGAAGGGTTTTCATAGCTGAAGGAAGAGATAGCAGAGGTAGCAAGGAGGCAGAAGAGAGGAAAGGACACACCACCCCCCCGCCCAGTACCTGGAAAGCATCCGGGCTGCTGGCTGCTGGAGAGAGCTGCACAGACTGGCGGCGAGACTGAGCAGAGTACTCCGAGTCCAGTTCAAAATCAAAGGGATGGACAGACAGCAGGCGCTTTGTCTTGCACATCTTAGCATAGGAAGTGCAAGAAAGGAAAATTCAGCATAAAACCCAGTTGACCTTGAAGAAAAGGGGAGGAAGGGCCCTTGTCTCCTTAGTTTGCCTGAGTTTGCACAGCCCAAAACAAGGCTCCTGCTTTTTGCAGAGAACATTTGGGTCAGACATTGCCCTGCTTGCAGGGAGCCAGGTGAAATATATAGAAGGCAGTGTGTGCTTATGCTGCACCAAAAGAAAAGTGGGTTCCTGATTCCCACACTCTGGCTCAGGACTGTGGCCATGAGCAGAGAGTGAGAAGCTCTCTCCTGGTTTATAAAGTCACTATGGGAAATCTGAGCCAGGTTACAGCTCAGAGAGAGATCCAGGAGATGCTTTCAAGTCCTGAAGCATCTCCCTGTTTTCTTCAGAGAAAGGAAGCTGTGGGCAGATCTCCAGATATTTGGGAGGTCATCGGCTTCCTTGGGTCAGGAACAGCTTGGGCAAACCTCCAAGGCTTCAGAAGCAGATCAAAATGAAGTATCAAGTACGTGAAATGCAGCACATACCCGTAGCCACAGGTTCAGATGGTGTGTACGTAACAGCACGTATGTAACTGTACCAGCATTTCAAACACACCAGCAGATTTCACACATGCTGCAGGGACAAATACACTTCACATCACCCTTCTTACACTGCTCGTATAGTCCCAGAAAAACTCAGGAGATAATGTGATATACTCATGAACCCAGCTGTGCTTTGCTACTCTACCAGGTATCTCTTATTCTAGTGAAAAAAACAGGTGTGTTCTTGTTCTATGGGTAGGAGCTGGAACTTTTATACTAACTGGGGACACCCTTAATGTCAGGAGTGGGTCTTTTGTCCAGAGGACCGAGTATTTGTGATTTTACTGACTTGGTTGTTTCTACACAAACTGGGAGAGGGGCATATCTGAGAGGAGAACAAAGAGAAAGGCCCAGTTTGGAACGCAGCATAGAACACCACCACCACCACCGCCCAAGGCAGGTCATCAGCAGCTGAGGGCACAGAAGCAGAAGAGGCCCCAGAACAAAACGCTTACTCTGCTGTAGCACTCTGCTTCAGCTCCACGAAGGACATTGTCTTCGTCATCACTGTTGTCCCCAATGTCACCACTGGTGAGGAGCTGGCATTCACCTGGAGGGGAGACAATGGCACACTGTGTATGGGCAGCTCCTGCACCCCGTTCCTGCAGGAGGTGAGTCCCCACTGTGGTGGTCTCACCAATGCACGTAGGTGAGCCCAAGCTTCTTCTATGGGATGAAAAGGTCCATATTAGAAATAACTTCCAACATATTTTTTTTCTTTTTTGAATTTTTTACATACTACACCATGGCCAGTAGGTTGCACAAGTAAAGGGAAGAGGACAAAGGATGGGAAAAGGACAGGAACATTTTAAGGTAGCCCCAGCGCTGCAGCTGGCATGCAGTGATCACTGTCTAAAGTCTGTAGGGTAAGAGGCTTTTTGGGGTGCAGTTCCCAGGCAGCACTTGATCTTGCAAAAGCTTGGCTGGCCTCTCATAGCTTCCCCTTCCAGCTGTGCACCATCACAGATGTGGAAGTGACCACTGCAGGAAAATGAAGGGCATCTGCACCACAGAGAGCACCCTGAAGTTCCCCGGTGTGACTCCAGTATTTGAAGGCACTATGGCTCAGCCCAGCACAGCTCTGCTTCTGCTGGTTCCCATCAGCCAGCTCCACTGTTAGTGACCTGTCCCTTTCTGGGTCCCCATCTCTGTAGCCAGATCACTGCCAAGCCCAGCAGTACGTTGGGAACAGCACAAATGCCTGATCAAATCCAAAGTCAAGGTAGGCAAAATGCTCTTTCCTATATCAAATGCCAAGGTGCAGCAAATCTTTCCTGCAAGGGCTCCTAAGGAACACAACCCAAGTCCTAAATTCAGTGGCTTCCTTAAGAACACGGCCAGCTTTACGAGCATACAACTTAGGTGCATTGAGATGATTAGTATTGGGAAGCTTCAAGTTTGGCATGTAACTAAAAGCCCCGTTGTATCTGAGTCCGCCCTTGGAGACCCCAGGTGTACTGCAGTGCGAGAGGTGAGCATTACAGTCCACCTCCACCGCAGCGGAGAGATGTCCTCCCTGGCCCAGCAACACCAAACTGCGCTGGAGTGCCCATAGCCAGAGGGTGTGAAGAGAAAAAGACGTTGGAAACCTCTCCTGAACTGCAAGGCACATGCTGCAGTTCTCTTTTTTTACTTACTGTTAATGTCTGGCAGGCTGTAAACTCTGTCATGAAGACCTAAATGAAAAGAAAAATGGTGGGAAAAATGAATAAGCACATTTTCTCCAGGTACCTTGCAGAGAACAAGCCTCAGAGCTATGGTTAACTGGAGTTCTCATTCTCTAGACATCACAAAGCACTATCATCAAAAAAGCTCTTTAGGGAGAACAAAACAGGCACTTGGAGGCAGGACTTGACTTTTAAAAGTCAAAGAGCTTATTGCCACCACTTCCACAGTCCTGATGCAACATGCATGGGAGTGCAGCAGCAGGGGAAGGCAGAGCCAACAGCAGATGGCTGCACAAAATGCAATGGTTTCACGTCATTCTGCTGTACCTCCCGCAACCAGGGATACAATCCAGGAGGAGATTCTTGCTTGCTCAAAGGTCAAGCCAATTCGCTAGTGTTAATGAAGTAATAACAACAAAATAATTTCTTTTTTAAAAAGCCATCAGAATCTCAATTTAAAGAAGCCTAAAGCACAGTTATCCTCATGCTTGGCTTGGTTTTCTCTTGGATTGTCCTTTCTGTGGGGTCTGCTGCATTTCCAGACTGAATGCTGCATAAATTGCCTCTCAGTCCATTAATTTTATATTCGATGCTGCTACCCTCCACTTTCTGATATTTCCGCCATGAGCGGTCTAGATAAAAGAGTGACTGGACCAGTTGAATCAGCACATGTCTATAGTATTTGTGTAAATTTTTCTGTGTTTCCTCAAGATGGAAATAAAAACCATGTTGGTTTTCAAAGGCAGTAGGCAAAGCAGTGCAGGACCTGAATGAATGGCAGCTAGGAGCTACCCAGTACCAACAACAGCTTTCAGCATATGTTTATGCACTGTTGGGCCAATATCAGAAATACTGAAGATCCATAAGGCTCTGAAGAAAACAGCTATGGTGACAGGTAACTTGCTAATTTTGGTACAGTTTTGTCAGTGCCAGAGCATCATCAGATTAGCTGTGAAAATCATGGGGGAAAAAACAGCACTGGCTTTATCCAGCCAGCTGGATGTTTTGGACCTGCAGGTTAAATTTGGGTTAATTTCACAAGATCTCCCCTGTGATGAAAAGCACTAAAAGAAAGAAAAAAAAAAAGAGATGTAAGTTACAAAGCGCAGGACATGAGACTTTTAAAACTAAGTGCAAGATATTCTCAAGTCTGTGGTAAAAACTTGAACCTTTGCAGACGACAAAAAAATCCACCGAGAACATCTGCTCTGCTGCTGTCAGTATGAACACACGACTCTCAGCCTCCGCTCCCTCCCAAAGATGTTTTGAACGGTCTCGAAACCACATGGCACTCAGAGCAGCATCAATGCTGATGTTCCTCCTGTGGTGCATCCCAACACCGTGCCACATGGATGCCCCGTGTGCAGCAGGGCAGCAGAAACCCTGGTGTTCCTCCTCACCTAGAAATGTGGAGTTCACCCCCTGCCCTGGCTGCAGCCTGCCGTACAGGGACTGCAGCACCTTGGCACTTCCAAACCTCTTGAAACGGGATCGCACGTGCTCGTAGTACCACTCCAGGGAACCGATCTTCACAATCCTGCCCAAAGAGAGGATGCACACGCAGGTGAGCCAGTCTAGCCATGCTCATGGTGACCAGACCCTCACCCAGAAACCTTCTCTTAACAAAAACACAGCCTCTTTTCTAAAGAGGTAAAGTAAAGTAAAGGTAAGCTGAGTTCGGGTGACTCTTCTTGAGCCTCAGCCCCAAGGCTGGCCTTGCCCCTTGCCCTCCATGGCAGGAGCGGTACCTGGAGAGGCGGCAGGGATCGCAGACCCAGCCTTGCTCCTTCTTGTTGTAGCGGCTGCAGTTCTTGCAGATGTAGAAGCTGCAGTCCAGGCACTGCCGCTTGCTGTTCAGCAGGAACTTGAAGGGCTGGAGGCAGTGGACGCAGTGGGTTTCGTTGAGGTGGGACTGATTCGTCAGGAACTCTCTCTTGCTGCTCTCCTGATTGATCTTACATTTCAGCTCCCTGCAGAAAACATCCCAAAACACAGGAACTTGTTTTTGTTATCATTTCACTGTGAACTCTCATATGGCAAACCCGTCACGCCTCAATCATTTCAGGAATGATTTTCCAGGGAACATCCCAAGTCCTGCAGCTTGTGGAAACAGCTGTAGGGCAAATCTAACAAACAACATATCACGAGTTAAATAAGCTGAAAAAAGAATTGGGCTCCAGATTCAGGGCAGGTTACTGTACATTAAGATCTGCACTGTTAAATGAAAGATCAGATCCAGCTGTGCCAAAACCTGTCCAGTTTTTTTCATAGGGTATTGATCATGAATCTCAGGAGAACGGGTTTTCCCAAAGTCCCTGGCTGCATCCCAACCAAACCCAATCTTTGAGCCTGAAGTCCAGCTGGGAATTAAAAGCTTTCTGGAGTTCTCAGTTAAAAAAAACCCCAAAATCACCAAAAAAAAAAAAAAGCAATCTGAGATGAAAAAGGGTTAAAAGGGGTTTTAATCTAGTCTTTCAATGCTAAACTCGGCAGAGCCTTTTATTTAGGGCAGAAGTGATGTGCAACGAGGTTCTGACTTTTCAGAGGACACCAGCAGGAGGAGATGCTCGTGACTGTCCCATGAAAGCCTGACCAACATGAACGCTTTCCAAGACCACCTTCTGCTGGGAGTCAGTCACTACAGGCTTCCTCTGCTATCCAGTCCTGGCTGTTAGAGCAGGTCCGTGTGCAAGAAGGTGCCCAGGTAAGGCTGAACCCCAGCGACAGCCAGGGCCAGCTACGATGCCTGCTGAGCTGGTGGGGGCCCAGTGCGTTACCCAAAGGCTTTCTGTTTGCTCCCAGCACCACGCACTACCTCAGGTATGTTTGCCTTTGGGGCTATGGCTGAGAGGCAATGTTTGACTTGTAGGGAAGGTCCTAGAAGACTGTTTTCTATCTAGGCAGGGTAAGGAAGCTGCATTTTTCAAAGCAGAAGTCAGCCTGGGCCAAAAACCTCAAGCAGTTGGGTCTGGAGGCTGATTCAGAAGCGCAGCGTGGACCACAAGGCTTCTGGTGATGCTCCCAGTGCTCCCCAGCTGCCAGGGAGATGGGCTGATGCCAGGGTGGCCGCAGCAGGAGCCTTATTGGCATGGCAGTGTGGTGCCGGGGTGTCCATGGGAATGACATGAACGTAAATCAAGCTAATCTCTGTTTAACCAAATCAGTTTGTACATTAGGGATAAGCTCTCATGTTTTTTTCCGGGGGTGACTTTTCTCACCAGCTCGCTGCCAGCACACCTGTGTTCGCTGTTACACAGGAGTGTTACTGACTGGCATTAACTAAGGATCTGGGACATGTGAAAATCAGCATGAAGACTGGACCAGGCACCTAGCTTTTATATTCAGCTGTTCACCATCCTAGAGCTGTTTTGAATGACCTAGTGCAAATATGCAGCAGCAAATCTATACATGGCTACTAAAAAAAGAACAAAAAAAACCCCAAGCTGAAAACCCTTGGGTTGCTCCTTTTCTACTCCCATGCTAAGGCTGTTTCTAGCAGGATCCAATCTTTCACTGGACTGCTTTTTCTGGTTCTCAGAGACCGGTCGGATCCCTTCACCTCCCTTCCCTCACCCACAAGACCTGCCAAAGGAAGGACGAGTCTCGGCCAAACCAGTTTAAAACCCGCAGGAACCGCATGCCTCTCGTCTCCTCTTGCTGGCAGGAGCACAGGCCAGCCCTTTCCCTGCCCTGCTCATTGCAGAATAAACGAGCAGCGGTGGGATGCCAAACTGCAGCAGGGTTGGTCCAGCTGAGCTCCAGGAGAGATGCAGGGAACCACCCCCCCAAACAAGGTTGCTGGCAGGGATGTTTATGGAGTGAAGCAGGGAGAGCCCCCACAAAGTGACCATTATTTAATTTCTTGGGCAAAGCATTACCCTTGCATGGTTGTGCAGTTTCTGGCCAGCTAAAGCCTTTGTCCGTTGTCGGTGAATAGCTTCTGCCAAAAAGAAAATGCAGAGAAGCAGCAGAAAAGGAAGAAAAAGACCAAGCTGGAGGGGAACATTTCTTCAAGGCCTGCAGGTTGAGACAAGCCCAGTGAATAGGAAAGCAAATGAATAGCAAAAAAATGGGGATGGTCAGGGCACAAGGAGCAGGGTGAATGGCTGCAGGGTCTCCCGTAACATCACATCAAGTCCCAGCTTGTTACAGGCGGAAAATGCTCACATAGCTCCGTGTCCAGCGTGCAGGAGTGTGGCAGACTTTCCCAGATCGGTGATCTGGTCTGTGCCAGGTATTGCAGAAATATCTGATGTATGGCCCTAGCTGAGCCTGTGGAGAGAGGCAACCAAGCCTTGGACTGGGTAACTTGCTCTACCCCAGAGACCTGGGCAGTGCCAGGTGTTTCTTGTTAAATGCCAGCCCTCTGTGGGGCAGGAATCAATGATAAAATGGGGGGAAAAATAGAAAACCCATGGCTGCTGGGACAGAGGGAATGCTACTTAGGAGAAGAGACAGCAGCAGGGTCCAAGCAACCTAAGACCTTCCCCCTGTCTTACACCTCCCATACCATGGCACTTGATCTGGGAGCCTCCTGGGCATCAGAGCGGACCCAGATAAGCCAGTCTGGCGCCAAGGTCTTGTAGGTAAGGAATTCACCTCGCCCACTTCTTTTCTGCAGGGCACAGCAATGTGGATCCCCACCTCCTTCCTCCAGGCAGAGCTCAGATCCATCACAAGGCAGACATTCACCCTTTCCAGGGTGATAATTTTTTTAAACACCCTTGTCTGATCTCTGTCCTGTACTTCAGAGCTACCAGCAGAGGAAGGCAGTAGATGATGATACTGAATTATCTCTGCCTCCTACACAGGCTGGGTTTTCTTAGGCAAAAAAAGCAATCAGGAGGTTTAAAAAAATATATGACTGAGAGCTTCTCATGGCTGGTGGTGTAAATGGAGATGCTCCCACACAGCCTTCTGTGGAAATCCACAATGGCAAGCTTTTGGGGGATGCTTCAACAGCTCAGATGCAGATAATCCCACACGAAGAAGGATGACTCTCACCCCTCACCCTTCTCTTTGGATCTGATAGCAGAACGAATGAGCTCCTGGTCCCCAGGCATTGCCATGCCATCAGCACCAGCCCTGGCTCCAAAATTCAGAACTACGAGGGTACGAGGGCTCGGTGGGAGCGCAGCACAGCCCAGACTCAGCCTGGGTGCACAGGCCATCCCACTGGGATAATACTGAGAACTTGGCCAGACCCTGAACAGGGACACTGCAGCTTCTTGAAATAAAGTTAAGAAAATACTTAGCTCAGCACCTGACATAGTTAGCAACCAAGGCCTAACTCCCCACAATTTATCATGCTCAGAACTTAATCTTATCTGACCAAACATTTTTTAAACTGCACTTTTTTCAAAGGACCTGTTTATACGAACCTAGAAGACACAGTCATTTGCTGCTCCAGTGATTTTCAATCTTTTCTCAATCTGTGGCCCCCTAAAACTTTCCCAGCACGGCACAACCCCCTGGTAAAGCATATGTAAGGCTACTACAGTAAGTTTACTACTCCTCTCAGTTGTTTTTCCAGGATCCTTCAGGAGTCTGTAGTCTCCTAGGACTCACTGAATACCTCTCCTGTCCTAAACGCACAAGAACTATCACATGAAACAAAAGCAAGGCAGCCAAATTCCATCCTTTGCTCCCAGGCAAGGTCTCCCTGTGAGAGCCACGCCAGCGTCAAGCCCCACAAAGGCATTTCCTGAGTGGGGGCCAGGTATTTGTCCCCATAAACCTCCCTAGTGACACTGATCCGCATCACCGCTGATGGCACAGTGCCGGTTTGCACCTTTGCAGCCCGGACACGTCACCTGGCCACCGATAACGTAATCTATTAACTACTGCATTTGATTTTCACAGCCAGATCCCGGCTGTTCCTCCTCGCCCACAGACTCGATGCTTTGCTTCATTGCTCAAACCCATACGCAGCAGGGCGTACGGGGACCTGCAGCTGTGGCTCGCTTGCTCCCAGCCCCCCGGAGCAGAGAGTAGATACTCACTCCAGCCGTTCCTCCTCTTTTTTCCGCAGATCAAAGTCCCGTTGAACGACTTCCCAAACATGCTTGGCCTCTTCATCGGTTAGCTTGGAGAGGTCCAGCTTCCTCCCCATCTTGTCCTGGCGAGGGCTGGAGCCGATCCCGTTACTCGCCACCCCGCACGCTCGCTCTCCCGTACCCTGGGATGCTGACGGAGGGGGAAGAGCTCAGCCCCACCTCCGTGCTGCCCATGTAACCGGGCAGAGGCAGAGCTGCGGGCAGGCCAGCCGGCTCCTGGCAGCACCGCAGCCGGTCTGCCGGGCGAGCTTGCCCGCCGAGGCAGCCGGCGAGCAGGGCTGGCGCGGTGCCTATCGGCTGCCGGGACACCCCGCCATGCGGGCGGGCAGCCCTGCCTTCCCCCGGGGTCCTGCCCAGGGCTGCAGGCAGCTCCAGACCTCCTCCGCCCGGCTGGGCTTAAAGGAGATCTTTACCCTCGGCGGAGCTGCCTGCTTTATGCAGGGTGTGTGGATCAAATGAAACCTTCGAGCGTCTCCCCGGGGAAGGCAGGCCACGGGTTTGGGAGGGGGCTGAGCATCCCCGGGCGGAGCTGTGCCTGCACACCCAGGGCAACCGGCTCCATCGCGGTGGGTCCCGTCCCACCGTGACCCCCTGCTCCCCGCTCCCCCACTCTCCTCTGTGTCTGATCTTGTTAAACCTCTTTCCCCCCTCCCCGCTAACAGCTTTGTAAGGAAAAAAATCAATAGCGTCTGGCTTCCCCTCACCGGTACAACCACACCAGAGACCGGCCTCCCGCATTTGCTAACCACTCTCACAGCAATTCGGGAAGCTCAGCTTTGCTCATAGCAAACAGCTTAATTAGGACTCAGTGCTCCCCTCATTTACAGTTAGCAAGAAAAGATGGTTTGACAGGATTTCAAGAAAAATGCTAAAAACATCACATACCCAAAGGGATTTATATTGCAATAATCCAACTACCAAAGCTCTTCTCTTGCTCAGTAAAACACTCCCTGTGTGTCTAAGCAGGAATTCCCCAGACCTTGGATATTAAAAGAAACCTGTTTCTCATCTTCATCAGAGCAAATATGAATGCTAACCACACTTTTTTTTCCCCTGAGAGGTATCTAAACAGGGAGACAAGACCGGAGAGAAAAACTATTCTGCCTGGTGGGACTAGCATCTCTGCTGCTCAGACACTGTGCTTGCCCACAGGTGCAGGGAATTATCCACCCCAGTAACACACTAGAAACAAAGATCAGATCAAAGTCTATGAACAAAGCCAGAAAAGGATTTTGAATCCAAACTTGGATTAATTTTGTGCAGAAAAGGTGATGATTACAGATGCAAGGCTGAGCCGGGATATCAGGAACGCATGATCTTCACCGGCAGCCAGAAATTGATTTTTAACTCCTCTTCCAGTGGAGATGTGGTCCTGGCAAAAGCAATTAATTTATTGGCAGGAGCCAGACATCAGTTGGGCTGACCCTTACGTAAGTGTATTTGAGAGCGCCCCACTGCATCTGAACAGCAGAGCGGGTCAATAGATACTGATTAACATCACAACGAGAGCCTGTTCCAGGGCCTGTGGGTACAACCATTGCCAGGAGCGCTAACGCTGGGGTTTGTGCTGCCCAGATCCGAATACTTTCTTCCCTGAAAGGATAAGGAGGTTGAATAACACCGGGGACATATGGCCTGCTATGCAAGGAAAACATGAAGCGTGCAAGTGCTCAGCAGTGCCGACACCCCCAAAAAGCGCTGGCTTAGCCAGAGATCCACCACCTGGGAAACAGCCCAGCGCAGGTCCACAGAATAAATGTGAAGTATTATGTTGGCCTGGGAACTGTGTCTCTTTAGAGAAACTCTCCTCCCCCCGCCCCCCCCCCCCCCCCCCCCCCAGCTTGGTGGTGCATGCACCAGCAAAGACAAACTTTCTCCCCACTTCTCTTTCAAAGCAGTTTATTGAATTCTGTAGCAGTTCAGAACCAGCACCCACCAGCTTCCAGCAGTTCTCTACTTTGATAAGGACAGTTACACCTGCCTGCCCTCAGCATTTCCCCCCATCATCCAACCACGAATAAAGGCCTCCAGATCTTATGAACTCATGCAGAAGGAAAAAAGCCCAACTCAGAGCCACTCACACAGACACTGTCGCGTGTTGTAGGGCCAGATGATGCTATATGAAGTTCAGCACGTGAAGTTCTCCTGTGCTGACCACGTGTGCGTGTGTGAAGTGGAAGTTAGGAGCAGGGACTCAAAGGACAAGGTGAGTTATGTGTTTCCTACTAGCTGGAGGCTCAGCTGGACCTCAAGCCCAGTTGAGTTGGGGGTCCAGGCACCTGGGTGCCAAAATGTGAGAGAAGTGTTACAAGCTAAGCCTCTCCTGGGAAACCAGGTATGGATGGAGCTCGGCCTGGATTTCTGATTTTCTGCCTTGCCAGATGATAAAAGAATGGGCTGCAGGGTATCTCCTTTAAGAGAAATTTCTGGGGAATCTTGTTTAAGAGAAACACGCCCTTCTAGATGCAGGGCCTCTCTTTTAAAATAATACTCACATAAGCTGTTATCTTTGCAGTTCTTGATAATCTTTTGTCAAACTGAACTGATATACATAACAAGTGGCCTGGACGTTCTCCAGTCATTCATTTTACAGTGTTTTTTCTGATAACTTACAACTATACCTGATTTTCCAAACAGCTGTTCCCAGTGCTGCAGAGGGAAGACGTGCCTTAACGTGATTCCCATCACCCTGCATGTAAAGCCAGTGCTGGTGCATGCAGGCATCTGCAGCTGAAACAGACGGTCAAATGGCACTTGGGGATGCAGGAGAAGGACATGCTGTACTGCTTCTACCTTGCACAAGCGGTGCTTTGTGCTGGTGGATTGTCATGCTGGGGTGACTGCAGCATGACACGGTGGGTGCACCCACAGCATCAGAGGTGGGAAATAGGGCTTTGCAGGCAAGAACCAGCAGGCTCGTTGGGATAAGCTGCTGAAATGATGCCTGGGGGGGTGGGTTGGTTTACAATGGCACCAGCTCCAGCTTTGCTCCTCACTCCATGGATGACTCTGATGGGTATTTTGGCTCCCATCGGCATAGGGTCATCCCAAGCACCCAGCCGAGCTAGGGGAGTTTCCCAAAGCCAGATGGAGTCAGACAAGGAGCATCCACTAACAGCTCCAGCCCATCTCTAGCCACAGGCAGAGAAGACACAAGAGCCTTATTCACAGGAGCATAGCAAAAGCAGGGCAGCTCCAAACAAACAAGGCAGCAGCAAACATACTGCTGCTGACCCTAAAGAAGCCTTTGCTGCTGGCAGAGGTGATTTCACGGGTGCCTCTGCCTCTCCCACCATCCCCTTGCAGTCATATCTGAGTCATGAGATGTCTTAGGACTGGGATGGCATTCCTTCTCCCTTCAGCTTCATGGCAGTTTTACAAAGACCTTTTATCATCCCCATCATGCCGAAGCAGAACATGCAGGACAGGGGAGGGGTGTACAATGCCACTGCTATTTCTGTATGTGACTCACAAGGGATTGTTAGGAGGTTTATCTATTAATATGACTGTTTAATTATGTTACGGCATGACCACATCTCATTTGGAATCACCCCAATGGCCTCTTTTAAAGAAAATGGCCATTCAACATTCAACATTAATTATCATGGACAACAATGCTCTGACATCTGTTGCAATTAGGAAACTACTGTCATGGAAGACTTGAAAATAAAGTTTGTGGAGTATCAGTTGCAGGGTGGAAGCTGTAAGGACATTTTTCCTACCATGTGGACATCATGGAGCTTTAGTCTGGATGATGATGCGGTAGGGTATGTGATCTCTCCCTTCTCTTATCTACCCCAGTTTTTCTAATATGGATCTAATCACAGTTTTGATGGATTATGCCACAGGCCTACTGTCAATCTGAAATGAGAAGCATGCATCTTTGCATTGTTTACAGAGGACTATACACCAAAACCTGATCCAAGTTCACTGTACTGCCCTCATATTGCTCACAGCCCTATATTCCCATGTATCAGGTATTATTTCCACTTTCCCAACCTGTTTTCCCAACACAAGCGAGACTGAACCATTCCTATCCTGTTTCCAGCTTGCTTTCGCAAAGGAGCGAATGCCACCACCTCTATTCACTGATTAGTGCCTTCATGTGAGGAGAAACCCAGACACCTGCCTAACAAAAAGCTAACGGGGAGAGTTTTCACCAGAAATTAAGGTTTTTCACAGGAACTGCGTTTTCCCTAGCAAGCTAGGTGAGCTTGGTCCTATGGGAATACATAATTTGCAGTTATCAAAAATACAATTAAAGCATCTGCCTTTGGGCAGGTGGTAAAACACTTGGCAAAGGCCATCACCCTCTACAGCTTGCAGGAATTACCAAGGTAAACAGTAGCTGAACGCAAGTAAATTCTTACAGAGCCAACATGAATTCAAGGTCACTTCTGATACAGGCGTCTTAATGGATTATGTCCTATTGCAACCCAGCAGCAATGGATGAAAAGAAAGACCATTTTGGGCTACATCGACTGTGGAGACCACACAAATCCTACTAACAGTCTGGGAGATGAGATTTGAAAAACACTTTCAGGGTCAGCACCTGGCTCCCGCTAAAGTTCATCACCGACTTGAACACCGATGTAGGAGTTATGTCAGAGACCAACAGTTCAATACATCTTAAATACAAAATGCTGATGGATCAGGTCAAGAGTACTTTGACACTTCAAAGATTGAGATCTAGGGTAGAGGAAAGTGCTCATTAGAGAGGCCAGGCCATTTCTGCTTCTTTGCAGCTGATGGTGAGAACAGTGACCCCCTGTCCTTCCCAGTGCTCCACAAGAAGGCCAGACCAGATCAGGAAGGTCAGGTTTCTGCCCCTTCCCTCTGGAGGCTACGTCCTAGTCTATCTCGGAGGGCTGGGCTGTAACCCACTGTTCAAACACCCCCCATTGCAATAACCTAGAGTAGCTTGAGGACTCCTCGGTTGTCACTGGCAGAGGTGGAGGTGTTTGCAAACAGCTTAAACACAGCGTAAGCCACAGTAATCTTCTCTCAAGGCAGAGGATGAACCAGCTGCACCATTCTGGGATAGTCCCATCTAGTTTGCAGTAAAACGTAGAGCTTTTCACACCGTTCTGACAATGAAGTGGAAGTTTTGCTGCAGACATCAAACTCAAGCAATCCTAGCAAATGTCCAAGAGGGTCATCCTAACAATTTAATTTTTCCTCCCCCCTTTAAATCTTTAATTATGCTGTGCCTGGGATTTCAGCCTGCAGGCAGGACTTGGATTAACACTATCCATATGGAAAACAATGCTGTGAAAGGGGCTGGAGGCTTCACCAGTTACACTGGAAACAGCATCTATGAAGATGTGAAGATCAGAGTTATTGGGTAAAGGCACTAACTGGCTGTTCCTGTTCAGACAATTAGCAGGGTCAAAAATGAGACACACACAGTTTTAGAGAGCTAACTGCCTGAGAAATGAAGCAGCTTGTGCATGTCTAGGGTACTTGCTCCAGGCTGTCTGAAGGCACAGGCTGTCATTGCTGAACTCATTCCTGCTTTGCTAAAGCCCAGAGGGGTCTCTATCCTGGTAAGAAACTGATATCACTGCAAAGAGGAAACAGACCCCCAAAATCTGTCCTTTGCTACTGTCTGTCTGCTGAGAGATGATTTTGGGGGGACAGTGTAACGGAACAGATGATAACTGAAGACTCAACGTGTCTAAAGGCCACCGAAGGCAAGATCCCAGAGATCAGCAGAGATCCACAGGTATCAAAAAGAGGAAAAATTGAGCATAAAAGAAGTTTGGAAAAGGCTTCATAGCTGGGAATAGGGAAAGCAGGCCATTCCCACCCGAGGGAAACGCCAAACCAGAAACTCTCCTCCAGGTCTTGTTGACTGCCCACACAAGCAATCACAGCTGGCTTTTGCTTTTTAACTCACCCAAGACAGCGATCAGGACAAAGAACCAGGAAAGGGCTCAACAACTTCTGCGATGAAAGCCCCCAAGGTAGAGGAGCCCAACGCAGACCCCACAGACTAGATCACAGCCTCCCCAAGGCTAGGTGGGATGGTTTCCACTCTGGAAATACCCATGTACCCAGAGTGCCCTTACCTCACAGAACGGGGGTTTGGGGTGCACAGGACCCAGGACTGCAGCTGGCTTGGGTTCTGCTTCCCAAGGGTTGCTCCTGGGCACCAGGAGTTGATCTCCTTTTGCCTTCAATATTTAAACACTGGAAACAGTAACCAAGTGGTTTCAAGTCCACAGAAAGAGCTATCTAACATGAAAATCCTAAAAGTCTAAATCCTTTTTACCCTAAAACCTTGTACGCTATGCATTTTTCAGCCCCTTGAGGAGCATCATGTCGTGTGGCAGAGGGGTAGAGATAAGCTATCTTTGGCACCTGACCAGGAGGAAGACATGACTTTCTGAACTATTAAGCAGAAAATAAATGTATTTTACCCCTAAAGCCAGTGCTGGGGAGTGGGGCCAGAGCTTGGCTACTCATGACACCCCCAGAGAAGGCAGAGGGCCCATCACTGCTGCCGAAGAGCAGCTTAGCACCCCTCTGCCAACCATCTCGAGATGCTCCAATAAAAAACTCTCCTTCCCTCACCCTATTAGCCTTGGTGTTATTTTTTTTGGTTTTTTGTTGTTGGTTTTTTTTTTTGTTGTTGTTGTTGTTTTCTTTTTTCTTTGTAGCAGCTGCAAGTTGTTCTGAGCTAATTCGTTAAGCCTGTGCAGGCTCATCGTGCCTAAGTCATTGGCTGCAGGTATATGCCCATGTTGTGGGATGTTTCCAGACTATTGCTATCTTTAATTTCAATAAACACTGAAACAATTATCTTTTCCTCTGTTAGCTCCCAGTAACCTGCTGCAATGTGAGGCAGCACTTCAGCACTTCCAGACCTGCCCAGGTGTGCCCTGCTTGGGGGTGCCTCTGCCTTCACTCCGAGCAAGGGTGTGAAGCAGGAAGGCACATCTCGGGCTGCAGAAAGTTTGGGTAGGCATACAACTAGGCAGATGCAGGCATGGAAATGAAGGTGCAGATCCCAGGAGATGGACACCAAGGCTAAGGACAAACAGATGGGCAATGCTTTTGGCTTAGCTCCATGGCCTGCAGCTTCATGGATGTCCAGCCAAAACCCATCCTCTCCATGATACCGTGGCTTTTTTTACCACTGTCCATGCGACCTGCTGTGGCTTGGGTTTGGACTGACCAGCAGAGACCCTGAAGAAGCTCCCTGTGATGGTTTGCCCTCACAGGAGACCTGCTCAATGTTTGCCACCCAGCCCTGGGCACCTCCTGGCCGCAGGTGCCCTGGCAGCCATACCCACGCTGGTCTTCCCCTGCTCTTAGGCAGCACCCTTCTTTGCTCTCAAGCTTGGTGGCTTGAACAGGAGACACGGGTTTTACTTTGAGCTGCAGCTTGCTTCTAGCCCACTGACCTGCCTTAGGATCTATTTTGAAGCTCCAGCTTCCAGGGGGCTTCCTAGTCCCTGCTGAAGTTGTCCCAGTGCTTCATTGCCCTCCTCGTTCAAAATGCGAGACACCTTCCAGCTGGAAAAGACAGAGCATGTTGCTTTTCTCCCCACCAGACATGACCCTGGAGGGGTGGGAAGGACTGGTGGGAGGCAGCCAGCAGCCTCAGCACCGTGCAAGCGCTCCCAGCAAGGTCGCCTGAGGAGAGTCTCGCTGGTCGATCCGCTCTCTAATGAGTTTCCACGCATCCATCCCTGCCCCGTACTGCCAGGGAGCACCATTATTCCCATCCTCTTTTGAACATGCTGGCTGCTGGCTCCCATCGCCTTGCTGGGACAGGGGGGCCACTCGCCGGGGTTTGGAGCAGGCAGGGGGAGGGAAGGCAGAGTTGTGCTTCCAAATACAAAGAGGCTGCAGAAGGGAAGGGCGAGGATAGAATCCTTCTTGCAATTATCTGTTCCCTGAATCCAGAAAGCTCCTTGCATTACCTGGGTTTGGCACCATTGCCTGGGGTGATGGGGGGAAGGCAGGGTGCATTTCACAGCCCAGGCATCCGCCATCCCTGGGGATGCGACAGCCCGGAGGGCTGCTCCCTGCTGATCTAACAAGCGTCTGATGAGCAGGTTCAAGCTAGGATCTGGCCTGCTGTGCTTCTTGTCACAGTTCCTGCTTGTCTGCTGCTCCAGGCCACGGAGCCAACACCAGCCCTTGTCCTTTTTCCATCGCTCACAGCCTATCGCTGTGGGCAACCATGCTGGGGTACTGCTTGTCCGGGTGGAGCGCCAGAGCCACTGGTGTCACCGTGGGATGCACACATATATATATGTATGATGCAGTAGTAGTACAACTTAGTGTCCTTGGAGATTTACCCACCCCTGAGGCTCCACGCTATGGGGCAGGGCTTTTTGGCTGGGGCAGGGGTGGCTGTGCTTGAACAGACCTCCCTAGGGCACAGGGGGATGCAAGCGATGCTGAGAAGCAACGCTGGGTTCTGCCTGCCCCTCCTGTATCTGCAAGCTTGCACTCGAGATTGCCAGCCTGCTGCAGCACAGGCTTGGTAGTGGAAATGTTGAGGGATGAAATCCTTCATCTAAGCATTGCCCATGAAGCTCAGCAGCAGCTTTGCACCTAGGTCCCCAAGCTCAGATCCCAGCTTAGATCCTCTTAGCACCTCTACCATCCCAGCCAGGTGGGCAGGACAAGATGCTTTTGTTTCTGCCACACTTTAGGTGCCTCCTAGCCTGTGAAATGCCAGCCACATCTCCAAAGCCTCTGCAAGGTTTGTCACCGCTCCCTGCCTAACCACCGGCTACCCTTCCGCATTCCCCACCCCTTCCCCATCCCCAGCTCGGCAGAGGTATGACAGAGCTGGCGACCTGCACAGCACCAGGCAGGCGATGGAAGTGAGCTGGTATGAAACACCCCCGCAGCAAAGCTCTCTAAACCACACAAACTACCCGTGACACACTGGCTCTGCAGGATACAGCTCATCTCTCGGCCACTGGAGATGCTCGGATAAGTCATCTGCTTATCAATATCCTCTTGTTACACCCAGTAATAAATGCACATAAGCTGCTTTTCTTTTCCTCCAGCTGTTGAGGCAGGCTAGGCGAGCAAGCTGGAGGGGAAACCAGAAGCCTGGCTGTGTTTTTGTGTGGTTTTGGGCAAGTCATATGAGTCCTGTCCCTCTGCATCTGAGCTGCCAAGGCCGCTTTGCCCTGGGAATAACAGTGATGATGAAAGCAGGCTGGCGCGGGAAAGGCGTTTGTGGCATGGTTCGAAATGGCAGCCTGGGGATTTTCTTTCAGAGAGAGGTGGCAAAACTGAAGTATCTAACTTCTGGTGGCTTGAAGCAGGCGTGACTTGCTCTGTCTGAAGAGGGCAGCTTTTATACTTTGAGAAGTACTTTGGCTGGAGAGGTAAAGGATGGTCTGTGGGACACGATGGAGTTGGCAGACTACAACACGGATAACTCCGGACTTGAGAAGCACTACTAAGGCAGTGAGCAGCAGGAGAGGCAAAGCTGTCTTGCCAGGGTCCTTGGATTGGTAGGAAAAGGGAAACTTTTTAGCTTACCCCAGCCAGAAAGCGTGTTCCACTTCATAAAAGAAAAATCACTTTCCGTGCATCTGTAGCTGTGGCTTCCCCTAGCTGGCATTTCTGATAAAGCCCCAGCCAGAGCCATGCTCACTTCCTTGCAACTTTTTCCGGTGTAATTCAGATTTCACCCTGGGGTGCACCCAGGTCCAGGGGCATCACGGGTACCCAGGGTCAGAAGGGCCCCTCTGACCACCTCTGGATAAAGGGAAGTAACCCCACATGGGTGCACCAGTCAAAATATGACCAGCCTCCTGTCCTTGCTTGTTTTGCAAGCTCTCAACAACAAAAGCATCGTGCTGCACATTGCTCTACTCAGCATGCCCTTTCTAGGCACCCAGCAAAGCATTGCTTGAGTTAAGAAAAAAAATAATCCCCACGCAGGATTTTTCCAGTTCGCCTGGAGGCTAGAGCTGAAGCCTCCCAGCCTGTGCTGGTGCAGACCCAGTGCCAAAAGATGCAGTTTGGAGAGCCCGAGCAGCCCAGGGATGCTCTTCTGGAGAGAGCAGTTTCCTTGTGCCACCTCGTGGAGTCAAGCAAAAAATACAGGCAGCAAGCATGGGAAGCCAGCACATGAAAAGGACCTTCTTAATACAGAAAGAGTTGCTGCTTTGCAGAAGCAGCTCTCTTTTTGCTGCTCCCAAGCCAAGCACTCTGATTTCTAATCTGCCAGTTAACCTCGAGAGAAATCTCCATCCCTAAGGCACATCTTGATGCCTTCCCATTCACTCTCTCCTGGTTGCCAGCCCAGCAGCAAGAACAGCTACCTGTCAAGGACATTAACCCCCATCACCTCAAACGATACCTCTCAAGGCCAGAGGTATGTACCTCAGCTCCGGATGCTGAAGCCACCCGCCTTACTTTGTTCAGAGAAAGCAAATCTGGACTATGACCCATAGGTGGAAGCATCCAAAGCATCACTCAAACAAGCTGTGGGCCGTGAGCACAGCATCCACGCCCCAAACCAGACACCACCAAACAGTTCTGCCCGCTGCCTTCTTATCAACCAGACCCAGGACCTCCTTTCTAGAGGATCTTTCTAGAAAACTCACTTTGCAACTTCAGGCAACCATGATCTCTGGCAACATGATGTTCAGGGGAGCTCAGCCCAGCCTGCTGAGCTTGGGCACATTCTGTATACTCCATCACCCTGGCTTGGGGCTGGGCATGGAGACAAAACACTGGGATTTTTGTCCGTAGCTGAAGACACTGCGTACTTCTCTTTCTTAAATAAGTTTTTCACAGCTCTCTTGCCAGGTACTCTCAAGGGAGATGTGTCCTTCCCACCCTCCCAAAAGCTTAAACCATGGAAAAGAAACAAACATCATTTCTAAGAGTCCCTCATATTTTTAACCTTTGGAAAGCTCTGCCGGTGTCTGGGGAGCGCTTACAATTGCCTTTTTCTCCTCCCTGTTCCTTCTCTTAGTAGAAAAGGAAAATCCCAACTGTTATCCCATGACCAGTGAAGTCCAGCCAGGGCTGGCCTCTTACAGGGGGAAAAAAAACAAATCTCTTCCTCTCTCTGGTATTCCTCATCCTAGTTGAATAAAGGCCAAATTGGCATTTCTGTGAAGAGTTTCAGATCATTTACATAAAAATTGCTTCTGCTGTTAAATACTAAAGATGATTCGACCCTTGTTTGCTGTACACCTAGACCCCCCTGCAGCATCCTCCTTCAAATACCCCATACCCAACCCAGTTAAAAAGCTGATGGCCAGCTTTGTGATGCCTGTGAGTCACATTTGAGTCACCAGTTTGTGATACGGAAGCACTGAGTTGGGGGGGGGGGGAGGGAGCGGCAGGGAAGGAGTGTTTTCCCTTTCTGTTTATGCCATTGACCTCTGGTGTTGTCCTTTGCAGGGGACCAGGGGACATTTCCCACCCTATGTTTGTACAACACCTTGCTCAGCCTTGACCCAATACAGTATTCTTGGGTTCCACCAAAGCACAACTGGAAGAAACCATTGTCCCTGATGCACTCCTCGATACCAGACCTCATCTGTGTCGTCATATAGGTCAGCTTAAAGCCACATAATGCACCCCAAGCCCCCAAACCATCACGAGAGTCAGCAGCCCTTGGGAGATGTTAGACACAGAAGTGGTCCCTGAACACCAGCTGAACTTGATCCCTTCAGTGGGGGATTTATCCAGCTGCCAGGATGCCATAGGGAAAGCACCCACCACCACCACCACCGCCCCCCCACGTATCCAGTTACTGCACTGTCTTGCCTGAAACTGTCCTCCCCCTGTTCAGGCACCAGCCAGATCATCCCTTCCAGGGAAACGAAGTGAAGTGTCAGTGCCCTGCAGACATCCCTGCTGCCAGCTGCGAGACGTGAGGCTCTGTGGGGGATTGCTTCACGTACAATGCTTGTTCATTCAGCCCACGAGTGCCTAATTTGATCCAGGGACTTGCAGAGAAGAGAGCTGGCGAAACTAGATGACCAGATGTTTTCTGAGAAGGTTTGCACTCCTCTGTGGCATAGCAAGAAGGATGTCGGTGGCAGTCTTGCTCAAGAATATAGATCAACGGAGAAATTAGTGAGAACATGCTGCTGTCAGCATGAGCGATGTACATGCTGTACTCTGTACATCGCTGCACGTTCCCGTTCCGCCAAAGCCTCCCTGCTGCAGAGCAGCGGAGGAGGTCAAATTACTGAACGGGTGCTTTGGTTCCACAAAAAAAAAAAAAAAAAAAATCCTTCAGACTTAACTCTGCAGCAGGTTGCTCTCTACCCAAGCAGTTTCCCTTGAACCGGGAGTACCAGCTGGTATTTCTATGCGCAGCAGGTGCCAGGCTTGGGAGATGAAGAGGGAGCAGGGTGCTGCGCAAGGCTATTGCAGCACCCTGGTTCACCGTGGCCTGAAGACTGGACAGTGAGCTGCCACGTAGCAGCATCCCCTTCTTGGTCTGGACATCATGTAAATGCCCTGCCAGAGCTCCCCTTCCAGTGTGTGCTACCTGCAATGGCAGTTTGGAAGAGCTGAGGGACTGCCTTGGCCCCTGATGCTGCAGCCTGGGCTGTGCCTTTGCAGGAGATGACCTTTCCCACTATGCTCAAGCTGTCAAGGTGCGTGCCCTGCGCTGGAAGTGTCTCCAGCAGGAGACAGGTTTGAGCTGCAATCTCATAAATATATCCAAACCGGGAGGGTGCTGGCATGGCCAGCCATCACTAGGTCAGTCCTTACATCCTCAGCACCCAAAATGCTGCTGTCCCCAGCGAAGGTGCCCTCGCTGAGGCAGATGTTTAGGGGCAGCCTGGTGGGGGTTGCACCGAGACCATCACCATGAGCTGGAGCAGACGGGGTGTGGGGGGAATTTACCCCCCTACCCTGGCAGCCCAGTGGCAGGGTGCTTGTCCCACCTCCTCCCAGAGAGGACTGCAAGTTGCTTTTGTCTTCTCCATGTTTGTGCTCAATGTGATTTTGGGTTAGAAAGGGTCATGCATTAAGGCTTAAGCCCCAGCCTGCCAGCAGCATTTTGTTCACAGTGGATAATACTTTCCTTGCAAGCAAAAAAGGACCAGAATCACCCAATATATAGCATGATTATTTTCTGGCTGGTGATACCTTCACCTCCAATCAGCACAGCCAGAAAGCTTTGGGGTAGGCACTGAAAACAAGCACCTTGAGTGAGTACCACAGGTGACCCTACCATGAGGCTTCCTCAGAGCTGGGCATAAGGACAAGCTCTGCTCATCTCCAAAGCCATTTCTGAGGGCATAGGCTGGGACAACATTCACCAGAGGACGAGGTCACAGCCAACAGTGCCACAGAGAGAGCTTCTTGGAGCTAGGGGCAAGTCTGTGCTGCTGTAAGAGGCACTTTCCTCTTGTATTTCTGGGTTTCCATCCCAGGGAGGGTAATGCACCTCTGGAGCTGTGCATTTGAGGGCAATGAACTTATTTAGCTTTTACCTTCATATCTGGCTCACATTAGGAGTGATTTTGGGACAGCTGGCAACCTACCAGTATTTAATTTTCCTGGGAGGACTGAGCAAAACAGTAACTCACCAAACACTAGCCTTCATTGCCAATACCTCTACCTTTTCCTTGCAAATGAAGTGAAAGCTGGGGGGGTGCATCTCCCTGTGGTTCCTGCCACTGCATCACTGCCAAAGCTGCTCCGGTGCTGATAGCAGGCAGCAGGAGAAAACCCATCCTCCGTGCGAGACGCTGCTGGCATGAAGCAACAAAAAGCAAAACCACATGTCAACAGCGGCCAGGCTGGATGTGAGTCCTCCTAATTCAAGAACAGTAAGTTCAATGGACTGAGGAATCAAAGCTGCCAGTGCCAGAGGACAAAAGAAAATAAATATTCAAAGTATTAGATTTCTCCAAAGGTAGGGAGGAAGCCTAACGCAGGTTAACTGCAATTTGGGAAAGGAAACCAATGAAAGAAATGCTGGTGTTTGTGGATGGTGCTCGTTGGCCACTTGGCATCTGCCTCCTCTCTGCTTGGAGGACCAGAGACCCCTGACTGTCAAATAAAGCAGGAGCACACAGAGAATAAAGCAAGGAAATCCAAGCTTTGGGACACATCCCCAGAGAGGAAGAGAAGCTGGATGGTAGGCAGTCTCCAGTCTCATGAGAGCTGATGCACACTGGTGCATCCCATGGAGGTAAAGCTGGGCTTTGAGCTGGAGCACCAGCCATCTCTGATACAAGACCTTGTCCTGGCACGTGGCTGCCTGGCTGAGCCACAAGCAATCTGTCAAGGCTGCTCCGCTGCAGTTTTTTGCACCTTTACAAAGCTCAGAAACTAACTGAAATAGTGGCTTTTTGTGCCCAGCAAGCCTCTGATGATCCAGCATTTACAAGAAGGTTTGATGGAGAATGGGTATTTGAGATTAGGAACATTTGCTAACCCACCTCGTTTATCAGACTGAAAAAGCAGTTTTAACTGCTCCATCTTTTTGCTGAAAAAACTCCTTACCTGGTGGAATGATGGATAGCTGCTAGCATATTCACCTTTAATCCAGCTCCAAATCATCCCCACTTGGAAAATTCACACTAAAACCATTTCAGCCTCCAGACAGCCTGAGACTGGGACAGACTGGTGGAGGTTACATATATTTGAGGGTGGTTGAATTAGGCATGCTTTAGATGTACTTGCTCACAAGAAGATGAATAGCCCTTGTGAACACGGGTCAGGCTTGATACACTCAAAAGCCCTGGTGTCTGAGCTCTGGAGAGCAGGTTCAGGTGAAAGGTGATGGTGTAGAGTGCCTGTTCGCAGCGGGTTCGGGAGCAAGAAATTAGGACAGAGCATCATCCACCATGGACTTGCCCCCTCCGTGTGCCTCCTCCCTAGAAGCAGTGATGTGCCATCCCAGAGGGAAGGGGACAGCACACCTGTCCACATTACTTACGGACCGCAGGGAGCCAGAACAACTCCACCAGGCTTTGCTGGCACTCAGGCTCGCTCCTCCTGAGTTTTACTGGCATAGGTGCTCAGTCCCATACAGATCACTCCTGTTCCAGCTTGCTTGCAGTTGACAGGTGCTGCTAGGTAGCACAGGGATTTTTTTTAGGGACAAGTGCGCTGTTGTTCTGCCTTGGGGAAATGATGCGATTTTCACGTGTCCCCGTGCAGAATGAATGAATGAAGCATTTGACAGAGGACACATTTGTAAGGTTGGCAAGCCTGCTGGCTCCGGGTTTTATAAAGAGCACTGAAAGCTTTTTTTCCACTCGTTTCTGCCATGAGCGGTCGGAAAGGGCGATAAACAGCAACGGTAACCATGCAAAGCTGTCTCCACCTCTTCCTGCCCCAACATAGGTTGATCTTTCACATCCAGGAACGTTCCCAGGCCAGGGGCTGAAGTAGGGCCCCGGGACTGCAGGTGCCAGTGGGAAGATGCCATTGCCCAAATTGATGCTTAAATTTGGGGAAAGTTTCATTGCCACAGAGGTTTCCCAGTAATTGGGAGATGTTTCCAGCTGCAGCAAGGAGGATAATGCCCCCCTGAGACTCTGCCGCCCATATTTGCTCCCCAAAATTGAGCTACAGGACAAAAAAACCCTCAACTTCTCCTTTGGCTTGGTAAAAGCAGGCTGGCTTCCTCAGAAAAAAAAACCACCAAAAACACACACCAAAAAAAACCCCAACCCCTACAAAACCAACAAACAACAAATCCACTTGCCAAACGTACAAGCTTCAGCAAAACAGCATTCTTTTCCCCAGGCAAATAACTTAATAATGCCCTTTTCTTTTTCCCCTTTGTACCCAGATTTTAAGTAAGAGCTTACATCTGGTCATTTGTGCAGCTTTCCCAGATTAATTCTGTTTTTTCCACACCTAACTGCAAGACCTTAATTTGGTATTGAAGTTGATTTCACTTTCTTACTAGTTTGCATTTGATTGTGTGAATAATCTGGCAGTGTTGAGGAACTGGTATTTCTTTAAAGAAAAACTCTCCAAAACCTCTCTTCTGCCCTCACACAGAAAAATACATTGCTCTGAAAATTGCCTAGACCAGCCAGAAATGTACCCGGGCTTTGAGTGAGTTTCTAGGTGGATTTGGGAAAAAGCCTCAGCTTTTTGGTTTCCAAAGGAGCTCCAGCCATTTACACGGGAAAATTCATCACCTCCCAAATGATGCCTCATCAGCTCTATCCAAAACAGAAAATGACACAGTGGAAATCAGTTTTACCTCCCTGTTAGAAACTCAGCATCTCCAGATGCCTCAGACACAAGTACCTCAAGCACGAGTCATTCCACAGGATCAGTGAAAATCACAGACAAGCCTCTGAGCAATAAATACGTACTGCCTGTGTACATGATCTTTCCTGGTGGATTTATTATTATTTTTTTTAATGCTAACTCCAAACAAAACAGCTACAGTGTGTAGATGTTTATATCAGCTCCCCATCAAATGATGGGATGTTTATAAGGGAGAGCACAAGATTACACAGCCTGGACACCTGTGCCCACCCAGCAGGACCCCCTGGCATAAGGTGCCCCGTACACCCAGCTGGGGACAGCAAGGACCCCTCCCCAGAGGAGAAACAAGTGCATCCCACCCTGGGTTACCTTTAGCAACAGCAATTTCAGGATGCAACACAACACGAGGATGCTCAGTAACTAATGCTACTTTCTGCTGTCACTGCAAAACATGGCATCACCCTCTGCATTGCAGATTTGTGGTGCCCTGGGGAGCAGCAGCCACCTCTGCCCACCACAACCCTCCCTAAGCTTTGTTGCCAGCACCCTGCCAGCTCCTGTGGTCACTTACACCCTCAGGAAAGAAAATTCATGCCCTGTATTAAGGCCCAAGAGACTAGAGAGGGACAATTAGGTGTTGGATGAAGCCAAAGGAATTAAGCCCAGAGGGGAAAGCAAGAAGCTGCATGATGGGAGAGATGGAGAGGTGAGGGGGCATCCAACCCTGCTCAAATCCACGTGATCGCCTTGAGCAAAATCTGCCTTTAGCTTTCTCCCTTTAATTCACAGCTCTTTTCAATTCAGGAAAGTGGCCCAATTTTCACAGCTGAATTAAGCCTGTTCAACTTGGCATGGGCTCCAAACATTAAAAAGCAGAAATTTCAGGCTGATCACCTGGCAGAAAAGCATGGCAAGGGCTGGCTGAGCACCTGGTGCCCCAGGGGAGAAGCAGCAGCCCTGGTGAGGTTGGGGTGTGGGTCATGATCCTCACGGGCTGTTTCAGACTCCAGCATTGCTGCTCCCTTAGCTTTCTTCTCATCTTAACTGCAAGCAACGGCTGCTCATGGAAAACTCCATTTATTGGGGAAAAACCCACACGGGCAAAATAAAAAGACATTTTCTTAGTCCTTTAATAGGGAACCCTAACAAGAACATACCGGCTGGGATGTATTGTACAGCAATACAGAGCTTTACTTTTCCAGTGCTGTCCTCTCCCTTTTACCATAACCCACCATTTTTTTCCCTTCACCACTGTGCACAATGACAACAGGTTTCCAATGAACTGGCTACAGCAAACCCTCAGGTCTTCCTTCCCTGTATCTTCCCAACTAACATAACATTCATTCATGGCTATGATTAACTCCCTACAATTCCTCTTTGGCTCGTCTGTCACTACATCATCCTGTCCGTGTGGGCAGTGACTATTTCTGGCTTCTCCTCCAGCTCCTTTCAAGGCACCTCACTGCTCTCCCCAGTACTTGGTAACGGTTGTTTCCATCACACAATAGGAAGTTTCATTGAACCACTGAAATTCAGCTCATTTCAAATGGCTTTTTATGCAGCAGGACTTTGAAGTGGCACAGGACATGGAGAGAAAACTCTGGAAGGTATTTTTGATCCTCTTGTGCATCACTTGGAAGTACCTAATGCAAGAAAACAGGAACAACCCAAAGCAACAGCTGGCAAGGTCTGTGTTGGCCAAAATGCATCTCACACATGCCTCTCTAGTTATCTTTTATTCTGAAAAAGAGCTCAGCTACCATCTTTCCCAGAAGCCGAGCATCATGGTTCACATTACAGTTTGTGGACTGACAAGCTGCACATTGTGCTAGAGGGGAAAATATTCACATTATTTACATGTTTGAGAGTAGTTTGTTCCTTGTCATCTCAGAAGCTGAAAAGCTTTTCCAGCAGAAGGGCTTTCTGCAGGATGGATGCTGTTGGTCAGGGCTCCAAGCTGCTTCTTTTGAATTACGCTCTCTCCAATAGACCATGGATTAAGTGTATATATACACTCAGATAATATGCACAGCCCTGGTGTAGGTTTGCTTTTATTGCTTCTCTCTGGGATTAGCCTGTTGCCATGATTTATTAGTAGCATTAGCCTCAAAAATCTCCCAACAAAACAGGCACCGTTTTAAGGAATCACTGATTTATCAAAAGCACAGTATTTTCTAGCATATGCAGAGATTTTTAAGAGCTTTGATTTGGGGGAATAAAAGTTCTGGAAATCAAGATCAAAAGACTCCAATCCATGCTCAGCTTCATAAGACTACTCCTTCCTCTGCAGCAGTCGCACTGATCCCTGTTTTTTGCCCTCGACATAAGCTAGGGAAGCAATCCCTGCTGTCTTACAGACATGAAGGTGAGACAGAGCAGGCAAATTACCTGTAAGCACACAGCTGGTGGCAGAGAGATCCCAAGACTACGGTTTCCTCAGCACCACCCCAAGGAGCCCTGGGAACACACTGATATCCATGCCACCAACCTGTGCTGGGGCACAAACCTCCCTCCCCTGATGCCAATTAGGGAATGTGCCCTTGATTGCGATTAAGCACAATTTGGACCCAGGCTGTTGGGGTGGCCATAGCATCCCTTCCTAGTACAGTCTGCCTTGAATCTGCTATCACAACTTAATCCTTCAGGAGGGGAGGGAGATTTTTCAGCAGTGTTTTAATGTCTTTTTCAGGGTTGTGGAATGAGAAGGGTAGAGCCCAGTGGCTCTTCTCTTGCCTTAATTCCCACCCTGACCCGCCCAGTTTGCTTTCTCTCCTTGCTCTAGAGATGATCCTGCCCTTTCCCCCAGCTGTTTCAGTCAAGGGTGGTATCGAACATGACATAAATACATCAATAAATGTATATAAATACATGACAAATTTGTACAGAGCCAGACGGGTAAACAGAAAGCATAGGAGAAAAGCAGAACCAAGAAAAGCTTCAGAAAATAATTCCTGGACCACTTCCTAAGCAGGCTGCTGGTGGCAGGGGAACTGTCTGGGCAAAAGTGGCAGCTTGAAAACAATCTACTGCAAGCAAAATGAAAATGCAGTCGGCAACTCTGCCCTTGTTCAAGCAGAGCAGCTCTTGGCTTTGCTTTGCAATAGGGGTGTAAAGGCCATGGCCAGACCCCACACCTCCAGTCCGCTGTGCAGATGCTCAGGCAGGTGATGGAAAAAATAGTGGCACAACCCTTGGTTTCGGCAGTACTCACTGATTTCAGAGTAAGCAGCAGTCCCATCTTGCAGAAGCAGGTTTTATTAGGGGGAAAGAAGGTGATCTTGGGGGTTTGGTGGATGCCCGAGGAGTCCCTGGAGGAGAAGCCAGCAGATGGTGCTCAAGGATGGAGCCATGGCAGGATGCCTCCGAGTGTCCCCGCAGACGTGACCCCAGAGCCAGCCACCCTGGGCTTGTGCGAATGACACGGGGAAAACCCACAGAGCATTTCTTAACTTGAGGGTAGACTTGGCCCAGCTGAAACACATTCGCGCACAGAAAAGAACTGCAAAATGTCACCCCTCTGCCTGTTTCACTGAATTGCTTTTTAAGGGTCCTAAGCTGAGACCCTTTTTCTGGGGATGGGAGGACATCAACATCCCTTTTGCATTCGGGTGAGGATGTAGCACACAGGGCTTTTTGTCGGGGGTGGAAAGAGAATTCCTCAAAACCCTTTTCCTGACTCATAGCTTTAATCACATTAGTTATTAATACACCAGGGAGGAAATCTTGCTAAACTGAGTCCCAGCTGCCTCTAGAAGTTACCAATGCAATGTGATTCGGTCTTTTGCTAATTATCAGAGAGGGTTTGTTCAGTCTGGGGATGGAAAAAAGTTTGTCCCTGCAGATGTCACCCCTGGAACATCACAGCAGCCACGGCAGGACCTGCCTAGGTTCCCTGTTGTTGCTGTGGTAGATGGGGACCATGTTGCAGGGGGTCACCAACACAAACAGCTAAAGGCAGGATTGGAAAGGACTCCCCTAAGTAGAAGGGGGAAAAAAAGAAAAAAAAATATAACCACACCCTGAAACACCCTCAGCATCCCGGCTGGCTGCTCTCCCCCGTGCACCAGTTATAAAGCTTGTTTTTGGAAAGGGAAAACATTTCAGCTTGATTGTTACAGTTATAAAGGCAATCAGATGGGAATTTACAACCTCCTGTAGTCTCATTTAATTATTGGAGCACTCGGTAAAAGTCACTGTAGCATTCAAACCTTATTAAGACAAAAAAATTCTAACATCGCAAAAAGAATAAATTCTGACTTCCAAGTTAAATATGTTCTCAATCAAGCTGTGATAGGCATACAATGCAGGTCATACGCATTTTGCCAGTATTGTTACATTATTTATCTACAATCCTCTATCTTGGCTGTTTTTCACTACTGTTCTGGGGGTGCCTGGAGCTTTCCTCTGTTTTGTTCTTCTGGTTTTGCTAGTCAATTAAAAATGACTTCCTGCGCTTCTCCTTGCCACACAGAAAACTGTTTTTCAAAGGCATATCTGAAGTAAAGGCAATAGAGATCCCAGCCGCTGTTGAATTCATATGAGACCACACTGGTTTCCACTGGTGGCAGCAAACTGGAACCACTGGACTCCACTCAGTGGATGTAATTCTTGCTGGATGCATCATACAAGTAACAGCAGGGCTGAGATTCGTAAGAGGGGCGATAGCCTGAAAGCCCAAAGGCAGGAGATGATGCAGGATAGCACGTCGCCTGCCTGTTCAGTAGGAGGCTGGCAATGGGGCAAGGGCACCCATGGCCACAAGCTGCTGCTTTACTGGGATGCTGGTGCCACCACAGCATCGCAGTTTGGCTCTCTCCCTGACAACTGAATTCAGAAGGAAAATCCTTTGGTTTGGATGCTTCTGCCGACATAGCGCACCTCCATCATACATATTTTATCCTTTAACAGCTGTACCTCGCCCATCCTGGCTGCTGTTACACATTGGTCATTGCTTTCCATCAGACCCCATTTCCTCCATCCCCTGCCCGCTGACACCCAGCAAGGAGCTGCAGCTCCCTCTTGCCAGGCACGTTTATTATTTGGGAACACCCTGCCTTTGAGCTCCAGCTTGCCTTATCTAGGGGGGACACGGCACCCTGCTTGCTGTCGGCACGTGGCTAGGGACGTTTGTGCTGGATCCCTCTGCGAGGCTGGCATTCAGTCTGAAGCATCAAGCCAAGTACCCTTTCTAAAATGAGCTATTGCATCAGTTGAAGGGCTCAGCACTTTCCTGAAGCATTCCAGCTATTTCTTTATGTGGCTAGTCTTTCAAACAGCACAAACCCTAGAGCAAACATAATAAATCCCCATTTGAAATGGAGAGAATCCGACCATTTGATTCCAGAGACGCCATCTCAGTTCCAGCCTTATATGGAACCAAACTGGGCAAGAGATAAGAATTAATGTTTCCATACCACCGTTTCTTGCAAAACACAACTCAGTCCAGACTGAAATGTTTAACTTTGACCAGTGCCATGCTGTTGGTTGAGGCAGAGGAATAAAACTAGTCCCTAAGCCTGCCTGATAAAAGGTTAAAGGCATTTTTTCACAGCACATAGTTGTTTTTTTAAAAAAAATAAATTGCTGGTCAGGAGCTTGCTGAGTTGATTTGTTGCCTTTCAAACTTTTACTTTAAGTCTTTCAGCAGGCTATACGTATTTTAAAATATTTATCCTTTTGCTAAGGTGCTAACTTTTATGTATGAGTTATGCTATAACATTAACCCCCTCCAGATTTTCCTCCTCATTTGGGCAGATAAAAACCCCAGCTGTTACACATAAATAGGAAACTGCATTAAGAGGCAGCTCTCTCCCCCTGCACTGACGCTTGTAACTGTTCTGGGGGAAAGGCTGAGCTTTCTGCAGCCTCGAGCATCTCCAAACGGTGCTTTGCCAGAGCTCTGCGTAACTTGGTATGGTCCTTGGCACATCCTGACTCCTGCAAACATCCTAGCCCAGCCCTTCCTAACCAAAAGGCATAGTTAAATCAGCTCCTGCAACTCTGCAGGGCCTTTTTATTTATTTATTTTTATAATATATTTCTTTTCACTGATAACAGGGAGAAACATTTTGGAGATGGGGCCAGTGCGGGAAGGGGAAGCCACACAGCGTGGAGGCGTCCCCCGTGGCGGGGGGGGAACTGTGTGTGATGAGCAGCTCTGACCTCAGCCCCAGGAACGCCAGCACCAACCCATCTGGATCCCATTTGCGACGCTGGATCGCCCGGCCCCCCGGCACTCCTGCGCCAGCTGCCTCCTCCGGCCTCGCTCAGATGCGAGGCAGCCGTCTCCCGGGGACCAGCGCGCCCCCATTTCCCTCGCCCCACCGGTGCTCACACCCCACTGTGCAAGGCAAGCGGGGACCAGGGAGGCTGAGCACCACCGGCACACCATGAAGCAAGGGTGAGAGGTGCTTCGGAGTGGAAAATCCTGGAATAAGCAACTTTTTTGGGGGTTCACTCAGGGGTAAGTGTCGCTTTCCGTGCAGGAGTCCTTCGCTTGGGCTCAGCAGCTGCTCTGTTGCATTTCCCTTCCTTGGCAGGGTGTTAGTCTTTGGGGAGTTTTAAAGGAATTTTGCACAAAACGCATCCCATGTGCAGAACGGTGTCCTCAGAGGAAAGCTACCCCCAGGCTTGCTTTGCGCTTGGAAAAGCAAGGCAGTGTAGCTGGCTTGCTCACACCAGGAGCCTCCTCCCCAAGCCGATGCACCACAGGTGCACAGGGACACTCCTGGCCCCACCAATGCAGGGGAATTAAATTCATGCAAAACCCCCCAGTAGTTTCCCCTGCTGCCGCAGGACAGTGTTTGTCTTTAATGCCTTGAAATCACAGCAGCTTGGTGGGATGGGAGCACGATGCCCTGGGAAGCAGCAGGGTGGGTGCCTCGAGAAAGGCATGTAGGTGTTTGGGAAGCTGCTTGGGCACAAGGAGGTGGGTGCATGAACGGGACCCTGCAAAGTGGCTGGCTAAGGGGGTGTCTCTCTGCCCCTTTCCTGCTCCCGAGAGACACCCCCAAGGGCTGGGGGTTATTTTATAGCAGCCCTCACCCCTCCTGCCCCAAGCAGGGTAGGATGAACTGGCCAGAGATGCTTGTCAGTCCCTCCACCCCACGCAGGTCCTGCTGCCAGGCATGTCCCCCCTGCTCCAGGGCAGGCCAGCACTGTCGTGGCTTCAGGGACAATCCTCATCCTCTTGCAGTCACCCACAGCAGAAATCAGCTAAACATCAGATTTTTCCCCAAAGGGCTCTCTGGCCTTGCATGGAGCTACTTCCCTTCCACCCTCCCTCCTGCCTTTCGTCCCGTAGCCCCAGTTGCCCTCGGCTCCCTGGGGCTTTGCACACAGCAATGCTTTTGCTGAGGGGGCAGCTATGACTAATCATGGAGACACCCAGTCACCATCCCTTTTGGCTCAGCAAAACCCTCCCTTCCCAACTGGAGGCTGGGGCGAGAAACGGTTGCAGCCAAATTGGTTTCCTGACCAGGCACAGGGGCCAAAACTGGCTGGAGCGGAGGTGGCCAAAGCCACTCCAGTTCCAGCGGGTGCAATGGGAAACTCTCAGCTCATTTCTGGTTGCTGCAATGATTCATGTGTGCTCTCGGGGGAGGAATGCTGCATTTTTCAAGCTTCTGGCTTTACCCCATTACTTACTGTGGTTGTTTTTTTTTTTTTTCAAGAGAAGTATTTTTATGATTGGGTAATTACCGTGTTTATATAGTGCTGTTTCTGGGGCACAACCACCTAGTTTAGGAACTTTGTGGAGGTCAGAGAGATGTCTCCAGACAGAGGTTGTTGCAGAGAACTGGGGGGACTCCTCCAAAGTCACATAGGAATGCGGTGGCAGAGCAAAAGACCTAACTGCCTCTCCCCAGCACTATCCCTTGACTCACCAGTACCAGAGCTAAGGGAAACAGGCTTTCCATCCCCAAACAATTATACCCTCATTCCACCCTGGTCTTTGCAGAGACATTGGCCATGACCAGGGGTGCAATGGCATTTCTAAGGCAGGATGCAGGGCTGCATGTTTGCTGCTGCTGCACCTTCATTCATTCCCTTGCCATTTTTCAGCAGTTTCTCCAGTTCCCTTTCTGTTTTTTCAAGAATTTTTACAAGTTTCCATTCAAATGCATTAACTTTCCCAAATTTCAGGGTTAGCTAAACCAGCCCCTGCTGTATTCCCATATGTCCAAGAAGGGAAAAAAAAAAAAAAAGTTGTTCCTCTCCTAACTTTTGCTACGTGACTGTCTGGGAACAGGAGGGAAGGGAACATCTTATTCCTTCCATCAGTGCAAGCTCTAGTAACTGCACAGCCTTGCCAGCCTTGGACTGTATTCTCCTGGATGCTTTTTGCAGCAAAGGGATGAACCTGCCCCCGTGCTGGGCGTGCATGGCAGCAGGGCTGGCCATGGGTGGCATTGCATGCCTGCTCCCCGCTGTGAATCACAGCCAGCCTTACCACTCTGCATGCCCATCACTTTTTCCACCTTTTTTAAGTGATCTGTGTTCCACATTAAGGACCCGATTTGTTTGGGTGGGGAGGTTCTGGGAGGCTTGTGTTACTATACATAAAGAGTCATTGATCTTTGAGGGAGTCTCCTTTTTTTTTAAGCAAATACTCCCTTTCCTCTTATTAACTACTCTATTTTAGTCTCAGCCACATGAGGAAAACAACCAGATTTTAAGCCAACAGCATGCTTATAAGAACAGAAATGGGTATGTGATTCATATTAAATGCTAACACCCAGGGAACTTGCCCAGGTAGGATATAAATGCAACATAACTATTGCTTTGCTGAATGCTGGTTTTCAAAAAGTCAAAGCTCAAGTCATTTGCAAAAAGCTGGAAGATTTTCCACCCTTTTAGCCTTGTTTGCTTTTAATGCTCAGGCCTACCTCTGTAGAAAGAAATGTTTTCAGGAGCAACCTGCATCTTCCCAGTGCCATCAATGCTAGGTGGCAGCAGAACATTTATTTGTATATATGTAACATATAAACATATATATATTTATTAACAGAAACCCTTCAAAGGAGCTGGTACAAATTGAAATGGCTCCATCTGGAGCTATAAATAAATTCAGAATCTGTCCTATACAGATGATCTTGAGTCTCTAAAAGTAGTCTTGCTTCTCCTGGAGGCTGTGGGGTCAAGTGAGATTTAGTGCTCCATGATGAAGAGGTGGCCAAGGTAGAGGCTTAGGACACTTATGATCCTTTTCTAAGGTGGCTGAGCTATTTCACATAGCGAAATCATGGCATTTAGCCTCATAGATGCCCAAATAACTTCTGGAAGTAGATTTTGGCTAGGATTTTTCCCAACTCAGAGCTCTGAACAGTGCAGAGAAATTTAAGGTAGATTCATCCAGCCAAGAGAGGAGCATGCATCACCTCCAGAACACAATCTGTGCCACCATCACTTCACATCGGGATTTCAAGAGCTGTTTCTCCTCCCTGTTTGCTCCACAACCACGACTGGATGTAGATCCCACTGCTGGGTCTGCAAGTAGTTGTTCTGGGCAGGCAGAACTCACTTTCAAGCCACTGGCAAGGCTTACAGCAGCCTCAGCTTCACTGCTGCCTCCCAGGGATGTGCATATAGCAGAGAACAGCAAAGTCAAGGGGATTTCAGGCTGAGCAGTTTTGTTGGGGAACAGCGTGGTGGTGAGGCACAGGGCGATGCTCACAAAGCAGATACAGATGAAGGCAAAGGCCCCTTGATTTTGACCCCAGCATCGCCATGGGGCAGACAGAGAGGTCTGGAAGATGCTCACCGCATCTCATCTCCTGCACAATCTGTGGGATGATGCTTTGCCCTGTCTCATGTCCTGCCTTTCAGAACAGCTGTTGGGACTTAGGTGCAACTCCACCTCTTTCTTCCAGTACAAGATGACCTACCCCACATGCACATGGGAATTCAAAGGCTGCAATTGCTTTTCAGGTTCTTATTCAAAGTATTTTGGGGGGATGCCCCAGGGCTGGGCAGAAAAATTGGACCACCCACTGGGGCAGTGAGGCATCTCAAAGGTCCTTGGATATGCCAGCTAACAAAGCTGCACAGGCTGCCCAAGGCCAAGCCATTTGTCCTGACAAAAAATCAAAAGGGCATGCAAGCCATGGCTCTGCCTGCTGCACTCGCTTTGGGTCCTCTGTCCTTTCCCAGAGGCTGCTCTCCTCCCCACCATAGCAACGGATCATGGGGAGGGAGAGCTGATGGTAACAGATTTCACAAATAAATGACTAACTTTAGATCTCCTGTTATCATACCCCAAGAGTCAGTTCAGCCCAGCTCAGTCCTTTAGCCTTGAAGAACAACATCAAGCAAGTACAACACACTAGTACAGAAATCCCCTCTGGCAGCTTGAGCTGCACGGACTGCTGCCTTTTACAGTCCAGCGCAACAGCTGCATCAGTGCCTGAAGCACTGCCCAGCTGGGAATTCAGATTTAAGTATTTTGCAACATTATTCCCTCTACCTGCCACTGCACCCATCCACATGACACATCACATTTCTAGTCCCACCAAAGCCATAGATACTTTCCCTCCCTCTCAAAGGCAGCCAGCTCAGCTGAGAGGCATATACAATGAAGCAAAGTGATATATAACAGCTGCAGTAGCTTTTTTCCTGTCTTTTATGTTTTGCTTTTTAAGTCTACTCATCTGCTTTGCACTTTATACAGTTTTTAACTACACTAGTGAAAAAAACACACAAGCAAATGGTTGCTTAGAAAGTGAATTTGAAGCATCCACTCAAATAAAAAAATTATGTAAAATGTCAAACTTCATGCACAGAGAAGTATGCCATAAGTAAAAAATAGCTGCTGGGGAAAATATTTAAGGAAATCACTTCATTGTGTTAGTGGTAGAAATGATTGCCTTTTGAAAGCATTATTAGTAACAGATGTATATCTTCTGATGAAATGGAGTACATACTGTAATATTAAAAGGTCACCACACACTATATAAACTCCAGACAGACATAAAACCTTCAGATTATTGAAGAATACATGAGTTAATCTTTTAGCACATGAATGATTAAGGGACTGGCTCCCCAGGTTTTGGTGCTAATCCATAACAGTTCAGGAAAAAGCTTTACTTTTCTAAAGGCACTCAGTAGTCAGTGCTTTCAGAGGGTTTTTTTTTCCAGCTTTCAGTGGTTATATCAAAAGCTCCACCAGAGCTTTCACACCCATCCCCCAGGACTGCATGGAACTTTTAATTTTAAAAAAATTTAAATAATCCAGGATGAAATTGCCTTATTGAAAATGCATTATTTAAAGTAACAGCAATCCAGGAGAACAAATCTGCAGAACAGATACTCACTGTAATCAAGAATTAAAATGAATTGGCACAAGTTCACATTCCTGGCTTTACCCTCCACCCCCTGCAACCTAGTGCCACTTCCATCTTCTTTGGCCGGTGGTGACTCAGGATGCAAAGCAAGAGCACATTGAACAAAGCACATTACTTCTTGTGCCTCAGCAAAGCAAGCCAAGTAAGACTTACCTCCAAGCAATAGAAGTCACATAATTTACCTTAAACCCACTTTACTTGCTGAGCCAGAGACTTATTGTTGTCATTGTCAAACCAGATCTAAACAAAGTTTTTGTTCAACCTCCCCAAAAACCCTATCAAAAAAAACAGTACCTCTATAAGAGAGACTGCTGTCCTTGCTGCTGCTGCTGCTCCTCCTTGAGGACCATCACCTACAGAGAGGCTGCTTCCTCACCCACCTCTGCAGCACCCAGCTGTTACTCCTTTGCTAATAAGAGCAGTAAGAGGTGTTGTGGTGTTGGATATAAAGGAAAACCCTGATTAGGAACACCTGTTCTTAAAGGCACTTCTCCATAAAAGTCAGTCTCAGAGGTGTCAGTTGTGTCTTTCTGGGGGGAGTGCTGCTGCTTTGTTGCTGCAATTTTAGGATGGTTTTGAGGAAGTGTGATGCTAAGGTTTATCTCTTGTTGGTGAGCTTTCCTTTTGTGCAGCTAAAGATGTTGTTGTGAGGGTCACAGGGAAAGCTGTAAATAAAGCTGGAGGTCTTTAGAGGCTAAAATAGAAAACAAGGTGACTAAAAAGATCAGCCAACTTGTTATTGCTTGGAAAATGTATTGTATTTTCCAGCTAGCCAGGGAAAAAAAAAACACACCAAAGCTGAGATTGAGTGTTGTTTTAATACACTGTGATATCCAGGCTTATCTCATGGTGCCCCAAGGGCTGGATTATGATTTCCAGCTGTTTGGGTTCACCAGGATGGAGGCATGTAAATCATAGCTGGTGGTTTCTCTGCTACAAGGCTCTGGGGTTGAACCATGATACCACAGGACATCTTGGAGGTAGGTTCAACCCTGGCTTTCCCCCAGGCTCCTTGTTTGAACCCGGGTAAAGCAGTTCTTCAAGGGTTTCAAGCTGAAGCAGCTGTAAGGATGTGGATAGAAGCCCACTGTTGAGTTTGGAAATCCCATTCAATGTGAACCTTGGTTGCCCACCACTGCAGGGAGGGTTGTGGGCAGGGGAGATCTTGTAGCACCAGGGAGACTTGCTTTTCCCTTCTGCTGTACTTCATGACTGTAAACAGCCCTGTAAGGCTTTCTGCAGCTGTTCAATGTTAAAACAAAAAAAAAAAAAACCGCAAATGATTGCTTCAGTCCTGTCATGTATTAGCTAGCAAGACATTAATTTTCACTGGTTTATCTTGATGCTCTGTTTGCCCCAGCTGTTATGACTGCAGAGGGATAGGATGCCAGCAGCTAACAAACAGAATGATAACATAACTTCCTGCATTTCAAGAAAGAAATACTAGCTTTTCTATGGCATTCATTATTTTAACAGGCTGTTTTTCCATAGCATGCATTTTATTTTGTATTTTTTGTTCATTGCTAGCAGCATTTTTACTCCCAATGGATGCTGCAAAGCAAACTTGCAGCTCTTCCATAAGCCTCTTCTGCCCAGAAGGGAGATGCTCTGATGGGGTCAGAGGGTGGTTGTCACAAGCTCAATGTTTTTTTGCAAACCTCAGCTCTGGGACCTACAGACCTTTCTGTGTTTGTTCTGGGGGCAAACCCTGCAATGACACCTATGTCTAATTCTGCACCCATGGGGAAGCAGAGCCCAGCTTTCCCCTGCCGATGTGTCCATTGGGTGAAACTAGGTTTTCTAGGAGCAAGCTGTAAGCCAGGGACACAGTCCAACAGAGCAGGCTCGCTCCCACTGGAGGCACTGGGAGGTTTGGCTTGGACTGAAACAGCCAGGGGGGTGGATGGGTGCCAGCTAACAAGGATGACTTTTTAGTCTTTTTGTGAATGATAGCAGCCGCCTCTCTGAATTGAGGCGTTGCCAATAACTGGGAAGTCTTGTCATGCCTTAATTAATGCTGCGTGCTAGCTGCTGGAGCTGGGTGCCTATTAAATGTCTCTCCACCTGGCATTATTGCCATTATTATTATATGTAAATGTGGGGGGAAAGGTGGAAGATAGCTTTTGCCTGACTCATGCTATATGGCATTCATGAATGTCATCTGAAGCACATGGAAGACTGAAGGCTGCAAACCCCTTCTCCCAAGAGGGACCAGACCCCAACCCAGCTTTGACACGCAGGGAGCCATTGGGGGTGTCAGGATTGCATCGGGTTTTGGGAAACAAGGTGGATGTTGTCCCTTCTTTTTCTCAAGCCCTGGCTCTGATAGTCCTGAGGTGTCAATGGAAGAGGGATCAGCTGTTCAGATGTTTATTTCCAATTTTTCCTTAATTCAGGAATCAGCTGTTCAAATGTTTATTTCCAACTTATCCCTAATTCCCGGCACTCAGTTCTGGTTTTGGCTGTGCTAATGGTGGCCATCTGTGTAACAAGCATGGCTTTCCTTAGAGGGGAGGTTAGTCTTCCCTCTAGCCCTTTTAGGCTCTTGTATTGGTCCTAACTCTCCGGATTGATGGAGTTGGCAAAGATGGTAATAAGAAAATTATTTTTTTTTAATGACTTGGTTAATAGCTTGATGTATTTGAGTCACTTTTGGCTCATTTGAGTAATTGATCTCCTTTTGGGGAATGAGAACTATTAAATCACTGCATTCATCTTTGGGAGGATACTTTATCGGTTAAGCAAGCCTTTCCTGGTTTCTGCTCTGTAGGCTTGGGAATGGAGATTAAATAATAAATTGGTCATCTCTATGACAACAAGAACACAGCTTTCCTGAAGGAGACATTGTTTCAGAAGGCTTGCCAGGTGGATTACAGATAAGAAACTTGCATAAATTATATTTTTGGCTCCAACATATAAAATATTATTCTTGGTGCCTTTCCCAAATGTGATCAGCCAGCCCAGGCTATTCCAATGCTGGGGCTGTGAGCCTGGGGGAGTCCAAGGGCTTTTTGCTGTACAGCCAGATCATGTGGCTCACTTGGGTCTGGAGTAATTAAATTTCCATTTGTACGTTTGGGACAGCTGAAAAGGTGAGCTGAGGCAAAGAGGGATGTTCAGGGCAATTAGTATTATGGCATTTGTTAAAAAAAAAAAGAGGGGGGCAACAGCAAGAGGGCATGCATTGGCTAAGATATTTCAGCTGGTCATCTGTGGGTGAGGAGGACAGGTGAGAGGCCGTCATATATTTTAAGGGTTGGTGTAAGAAACCTAGGCTGACCATTTTCCTATATATTAGGTTTTACCTGGGGCAGCATAGGCAAGAAGAAAGCCATCTAAGCCCACAGGGGTGATTAAATGCCAATTATATGAGCTATGATTCCTCTCCCAATGAAATCCCTGCTACAAAGCAGACACTGTCCAGCATTAAATTGTGCCAGAATGCCACAACAGCACTGCAAAACCACATGGTTTGGCTTTTCTATCTCACGCCTGACCTGTGCCTGGCCAGCACTGCCGCTGTTGCTCAGTCTCACTGTTTTTGTCCCATAGGTCTCACATTGGGTGCTTTGGAACAAAGACACTAAAAGGAGAACTCAGAGAAAAGACCAAAATGAGGAAACACCGACATTTGCCTTTTGTGGCAATGTTTTGCCTCCTACTCTCAGGCTTTTGCTTGGTTCGCGCCCAGCAGCAAGCAGGTAAGACCGGAACGCTAGACCCGACTTCGCCCCCATACAAACGTGTTGCTAGTTTGCACCGTTTGGTTTTAAAAATGCATGTCAATGGTACGTTGTGGTTTACCTTCTGCTCCTCAGCTCCCACTTGGTGAGGGTCCTTTTGAACCCAGACCTTAGCCAACGCGCGGTGCCTTCCCAAGCATGTCACTGTCGGTGGTGTGCCCTTGAGGATGCTCTGCCAGGGATGGGGGTGCGTGATGTGCACCCAGGGTGGCCATGAGCAGGTTTTCTCCCGGGCAGAGCTGTTTTGCTCTCCTTGCATGTGTAGGAGGGCGTTTTGCAGTGAGAATAGCACTGCCATTGACCTGCAGAAAGACTGTTTGGTTTTTTTTAAAGGGGGGGGGGGAGGGGGCACTGGTGCCTTTGAGACCAGAGCTGGTGTCTTGAGGCGGGTTGTTAGTAGCAGAAAAAAATATGGAAAACTCATAATAGCACCCAGGCTGCTTAAACTGAGCAGCCCTTCCTTCCTTGAGCACCGCCACGGAGCCAGCATAACCCTGAATCAGCAAAAAAATCCTCAGGAGACCACTGGCAGTTAGAAGCTGAGCAAACCTAAATTCACACATGGAGCTGCAGGAGTCTTTGGCTCAGGGCTGGTGTCCAAACTGGTGTGGCGAGGGTCTGGGAGGGGAGAAGCATCTCACCTCCCCCTCCCTGGGAAGGGTAGGTCGCATGCTGTCCCGTCCTGTACCCCAGCACCTGCGGTGACAGGGCACTGATGGCTGCCTGGCATTTCTCCAGTGCTTCTTGTTTTGCTGTGGGCGATAAGGGGAAGCTAAGCTTCACTTCCACTGTGCGAAAGAGGCTGTCGGTCATTTGGGCGAGGAGGAGGAGGAGGCATGCTTGTGCTGACCGATAGAAAATCCTAAACCCCCATCTGTTTTTTTAAAGCTGTCAAAACCGTTGCTGTGGCTGATATAATATTTCTAGTGGATTCCTCTTGGAGCATTGGGAAGGAACATTTCCAACTCGTTCGAGAGTTTCTGTATGATGTTGTAAAAGCTTTAGATGTGGGAGGAAATGATTTTCGCTTTGCCCTGGTCCAGTTCAGCGGAAACCCCCACACAGAGTTCCAGTTAAATACCTACCCCTCTACCCGAGACGTCCTGTCCCATATTGCCAACATGCCTTACATGGGGGGAGGCACCAAGACTGGAAAAGGATTAGAGTACCTAATCGAGAACCATCTCACTAAAGCTGCTGGAAGCAGAGCCAGTGAAGGCGTCCCCCAGGTTATTATAGTGTTAACGGACGGACGATCCCAGGATGATGTGGCTCTGCCATCATCTGTCCTTAAATCGGCCCATGTAAACATGTTTGCGGTCGGCGTGCAGGATGCAGTGGAAGGGGAGTTAAAGGAAATAGCGAGCGAACCCTTCGATATGCACCTTTTCAACCTAGAGAATTTTACTGCTCTCCACGGCATAGTTGGAGATTTAGTGGCAAGTGTCCGTTCATCCATGACTCCAGAAAAGGCTGGGGCCAAAGGACTGGTTAAAGACATCACAGGTAATGGCTGACTGCTGATGGCTCCCATCGGCATGGTATCTGCTGGCGTTGTGCTGTTTAAAGCCTTTGTAGGGGCAAGACTGAGATGGACGTTCAGAGGTTTAAAAACAAAGGTTTGAAGTGTGTGGCCCCGTGTTTGTAGCTACCGAGCATGCCATTGTTTGCAGACCAAGCTGGAAGCCCTACCAGAGCTGCCAGGAGGTAGTACAGGAGCCCTTGGATGGGCAGCAGCCCACTGTGGCCATCACTTTGCACCCATGGCACAGAAATACAAACATAGGGAGCTCTGCAGAGCTGTTAAATTGCCCCATCCTATCCACTCCCAAGGCAGGGAAAATAAGGGATGAACATGCCAGCCGTGACAGTGACTCTTTGAGGCCCTGGCCAAAACCCCTCTGAAGACTGAGAAGGTCACTGCTGGCTGTGGGGACACCGTGTGGGATGTCTCCTTGCAGCTAGAGGAGGAGATAGGCAATGTGTTACTCCAGAAAGTCATATTCTGGGCTGAAGACAGCAAAAGCAATTCAGCAGAGAACGTCTCTGCTGAAACCCCATCCCCGAGCTGGCCCTTAGCCTCTCTCCTCATCTGCTTGGAGATGTGTGGTTGGAGAGACTTTTTTTGTGCTGCCACCCAAATGCCTTTTTTACAAGCCAATGGCTTCCACCTGCCAGAGCGCCGGACCCTTCCTGTAACCGAAAGCCCTCTGCAAACTGTCGGCTTCAAATGGATCTGTGCTGACCACAAGCCGGGGGCCCAATCTGCCTGAAAAAAATAAAACATCTTCCTCCATCCCTTCTCTGTTTATGAAATTTCAGCGTGGAAAGGGCCTTCTGAGCAACTTTGTTGTGTTTCAAAACAGAAGTCCCAGAGATCAAACCTTTCTTTTTATTCCTGAGACTCCATCTGAAGGTCAATAGCTTGTGGGGTGATGTAAGGCAACGGCAGTGTGATGAGGCAGTGTAACATTAATCCCCCTGTGTTGTCTTGCCTGATTAACCCTCACGCCAGCCCCACTGGGTGCTCTCCATCACTGCATGACACCGAGCAACACCAAAAGGCCGTGCTCACTTGTGTTTTTATTGTGCAAAGTGCTTGACAGGGCAAATATCCAGATCATGTGAAAGCCACAGGGGAAGGAAAGCAGCTGCCCCAGAAAGATGACATAAGGTTTGCCAGTTCTAAGAAAATCATGTCAATATGTGCAGAAAATGAATGTTGTACCGAGTCTGCTGACAGCACTGCAGCGTCATAAAGGACCCCAGTGCTTCGCTATTGGAATCCATAGGGAAACTGGCCTTTGTCAGCTGGCTGGACTCCCCTGGGGCACGCCAGCAGGTAACCTCATAGTACGCAAATATCTGAAGTCACAGACGTTTCTTTAAAAGCTTTAATGGTAAATTCCTACTTCATGTATATAATGCATCTCCAAGTTAATTTCTGCTCAAAGATGTTCTTTGCAAACATTTCCTTCCCCCCCATAACACAAATATAAGCTAATGCTACTATTGTAGTTTTGTCCCTGTGTGACTTGCATGGGCAATCTACGGAGTATCATTAAACATGGGAAAAGATGTTACAGGTCCTAAATGTTGGATGACAATAGTGTACAAAGCCTGGTACAAATAACTGTTTGCACAGGAGTTTAAGTCGTCATTTGTTCAGCTGATAACTCCACGTAGCATTGAAATGTATAAAAATGCCATGGATGTTTATCCTAGAAATGAGCCCTAATATGAGAGAGAAATGTAAAAAAAAACCCCAAACCAACAACCCAGTCCCACAGTATAGAGTATATAGTGTGTATATATACTGCAGTGTAGAGTACCAAAGCTGCTGGTCTGTGGCAGTCCCCAGAGCTGACTAGTGTAAGTATGAAAGTCAGCCCCAAGTTTGCCCTGATGTATTCATTAAACCTTAGCTGTCTGTCTCATCTGACCGCCCTTGCTTAGTTGTGTAACAAGCATGCTTTTATTTGTTCTCCAGCACCAGCTTGTTCCATAAATGTGCACTGAAGTACAAGGGTTTTGTTTTTTTTTTTTGCAGTGATGACAAATTATCCAACGCATCTGTTTCATATCTATTTTCTCTCCTGAGGGAGTGACCTGTGCTGCCGTGATAACACCAATTGGTGTCTGAAATATTGTTCCTCAAAAAGATGTCCAGGGTTTCTAAAGCAGCGCTGGGTACAACCACTTTGAGATTTCCCTTTCATTTATATGATGAAGTAGAACATGCATATCTCAAGTGAAAATGGCGCAGTAAAGACAACCCTAAGGACCCCTAAATTTCAACTCAATGATGGAAAAATAAATCCTGGAGCCTTTTGCAATTCTGAACCATGCTGATGTTCTCCAAGCCAACACTGGCAATTGAGTTGGCCCAGGGAAGCGATGATGCCCTGGAGACCTTCTCCTTTGTCATTGGAATTGTGGTGCTATTTGACTCTCTTGGTGGCATTGCGATGTATGAAAACATCTACTAGAAGAACAACTAAATAGGCAGGGGGAAAAAGAAGTGACCCTGCTGGTTAATAGCAAAAGCCTCAGGTTTATTCCTGCCCTTCCTAAACTGCATGCCAGTTTTGCTACTGGTTTCACCTTCGGCTTTCAAAAGTTGAGAGCTGGGTGGGATTTCCAAATGTTGCTTGTCATCCATAGTCTGAAATTTGATTCCTTAACAAGATTGGGGAGTAATAGCTTGGAAACATCTGAGCATGTTTTGAGGTCTTCTTACCCCCACCCTCCTTTTGCGTGCATACAGCTCTTGGTGACATTGATGGTAAAATTAGTTGAGCAAAAGGAGTGAGAGCAGACACCAGGGCATTTTGGGTCTGCTTTGGTAAGTCTCACAGCAAAAATGCTTCCCCCTCAACAACCATGTTCATGCCAGATAAAAGTTTTGTTGGATGTGTGCATATTCTCAGCAGATGCTTGTGACCGTTTGGGTATGGTCACAACAAATAGAGTTGGATAATTGTGTCATGACTGATTTCATCGCCCTGTTTTAACCTGATTCTGCATTCCTTGATTGAATATTCAGAGTCCGTATGAAAAATTCAGACCAGACCCGTTTATTGATAATCAATGCATCTTTGTGCAAAATAACTAAAGCAAGACAATTTTTTGTACAGCACGGGTTGACAGTTGTGAGGGTCAGCTTGCTGGACAAATACCATTGTGTGTATGCTGGCAGCTGGTAAAAGAGTTACAGTGCAAAAATAATAACCAAAGCCTTTTCAATTGTTTCTAACAAATGCATTTCAATTAATAATCCTTCATGGTGGGAGAAGCCGATATGTTCAGCCTCTGTTTTTAAGCAGAAAAAAAAAAAGCAGAATTGCAACAGAGAGGCTGAAACTTTCCATGCATCCAGTAAACAGTGGCTTTTTTCTTCAGGGGGAAAAAAAAACCAACTCAAGAGAGTCTGCAATGGGGAAAATCTCCTACGAACTTTACCATCCTCACCTGCTACCTTCAGGGTGAATTACCATCAAAATCCACCTTTTTCTTTTGGCTCTCTCTAAATATTTGGGCAGTACTGACCACTGATGGAATGGATATAGATATTTCCAAAAATCATATTTTGCCATGTTTTCTCCTCACATGCCAATAATGCCGACCCCTGTGTAACTGCAGCTATCGGTTCAGGCTGTGTCTGCCCGAGCGTCTCTTGATGGGTAGCGGATGCTGCTGGGCTGGGGCTGGGCTCTGGTATTCAATCAGAATGCAGAACTAAGAGGCAAACATCACCACCTCAGTGAACATGTGTTTTGTTTCTCATTTTCGTGTTTCTTACTGGTTTTCCAAGAAACATGTCAGAACACTGTACAACCAACCGCATGTAATCACTCATTTTAATGCTTTCACCTTTTGCATTTCTTTTTTTAAAGCTCAAGAGTCTGCTGACCTTATTTTCCTTATTGACGGATCAAACAACATCGGAAGTGTCAATTTTCCAGCCATACGTGATTTCCTTGTAAATTTGATTGAAAGCCTCAGAGTTGGAGCTCAGCAAATACACATTGGGGTGGTGCAGTATAGTGATGAACCCAGAACCGAGTTCGCTTTGAACAGCTACTCCACAAAAGCGGATGTTCTGGATGCCGTGAAGGCACTTAGCTTCCGCGGGGGCGAGGAAGCGAACACCGGTGCAGCACTGGAGTTTGTGGTGGAGAACCTCTTCACCCAGGCGGGAGGCAGCAGGATAGAGGAAGCGGTGCCTCAGATTTTAGTGCTGATAAGTGGTGGAGAGTCTAGTGATGATATCCGAGAGGGCTTGTTAGCGGTGAAGCAAGCTAGTATATTTTCATTTAGCATTGGGGTCCAGAATGCTGACAGTGCAGAGCTGCAGCAGATTGCTACTGATGGAAGCTTCGCATTTACTGCCCTGGATATCCGTAACCTCGATGCTCTTCGAGAATTAATACTGCCCAACATTGTTGGAGTGGCCCAAAGACTCATTTTGTTAGAGGCCCCAACCATTGTGACTGAAGGTATGTATGCCTTTCTAGACTGTTGCATTTCAATGAATCAATGAATGAATGAGCTTTTGCACGCTTTAAAAACGTATTTATTTTTTTTAATTTAATTTTTATAATATTTTTTCAATGCATCTCTCTGGGCTACTTATGGAGAAACAATGGGAAAGACAAATAGTCCTGCAGCTAATGTGCAGAAACTCATTTGCCCAGTGGGTTATCTTCTGGAAACCATGAGGTTTTGTGTCAATAACTGGCATGGCATGGGGTTTTAAAGGCCACAAGCAGACTATAAAAATGTTTATATAATCCTTACTGGTGTACCTAAGCCCCCTGGGAGTAAATACTGCAGCATTGTCAGTTCTGAAAACATCTGTGTCATGTAATCTTAAATTGTATGCCAGTTGAAAGCGTCATGAGAAAGCAATGTGACTGGGGAAGCTAACAGGGATGTTACAGGGATCCCTGTTTCACAGAGTTGAAGCTGTCATCTTGCTAGAACTGTAACATTCCATACCTCATTGAAACTGTGCACTATCCTTGAGAAAAGGGTGACTTAAACTTAAAAGCAAAACAACTTAGTTCCCTAAAATTAAATCCCTACGTTGCTAACATATATTTCCCTTCAATTCGTAAGCTGAGAAAGTTAACAGCTTTCCATGAGGCCATGGGAAATGAAAATGTGTCAATATCCCACTCAGGTCACTTTCTTACTCTTAAGTCTCCATTGACAGTATTTCTGGACTAGCGTTAGCTTGGGTGCAGTAGAATAATGAACATCTGGATTTATGGAGCAAGTAGATGATTAAGAATTTCTCACCCTATGGTTTTATGACTAAATTTACTGATAGAGAGGCTTTGTGAAAGACACAACATGTTGCATTTCAGAGGCCCCTGGAAAGGGCCAGCCTGGAGTTGCTGCACTGGATTACCAGCACACTTAATGCAAACAACACTTCTGAGATCCAAGTGCCAATCTGGAGTTCTGTATGCTCTGTTCAACTCATGATGTATGTTGACATATAAAACTGCATTCCAGATGTCTTCGCTGATCTATGTCTAAACATGGTTGCTATCCTGTGGATAGCAAATCAAAGGGAGGAATTCGCCTAAAAGATCATTTTATGATTATTCCAGGAAAGAACATAAAGAACTTTTGCTTGTAGCACCCCATGAGAACCATATTTAGCTAAATGAGTTGAAGTCTGCATGTCTAGCTAAAATGTGCATGCCAGGACCCATGCAAGCCAATGGAAAACCTCTCTTCCTGCCCCTCTGATTTTTAACAGTTTGAATGGCAAGGTTTAAAATATTGGTACATTTGGTTTCATCTGCACTTGCATATTTTTCACTTAAAATGCCAGCTCATTTGTAGAAGGTACTACAGTAGCATCAGCTATGTAATTGCATGTAGATGGATATGCTAAATGGAGAAGCGGGTGTTTTCGAAGGAACTTTAGGGAATTTCCTTTCCCTAGCATCCATGGAAATTAATTTTGACTGGTCTGCTTGATTCATATCAGTTCCTTGGAAGTCTGCAGCATAAAGCACTGGTTCGGGAGACATGCTGCAGCCCGAAAGGGATGCCAAGCCCAGGGAGGTGCCAAGCATTCCTGCAAAATACTGAAGTCACCTTGCTTCACTTTAGCTCGCTGCCTGTATGCTGGCACTCCTGGGACGAATGGATGTCTCAAAGTGCCTTTCTGCCTTTCTTTTCCCCTCTGCTTTAGCTACTGGGAGAGCCTGAATGATTGAGTTAGATGAGGTTCTTCACCAAAGACAGCTGAAATGGCAATGAGGAGGGAACTATGCAAGGCTGGGTTCAGCGTTGACACCCTCCAACATTCCCAATTTTTAGAGTTGAAGATATAATGCTTTGATCCCAAATCATTTGAAATACCTGGAGGCTTGCCACCAGCTTTTATTTGGCTCTGAATGAGACCCTATGAGAGACGTATGGCCTTGCTTAAATGTTTTTGGTTTAATTGTGTCCATTGAAATTAGCACTTTGAGTTGTTTCTTCTAGTGGTTTTTTTTTTTTTTTTTGGTTCTTGCATTCCTCTTCTCTAAGGAAACACACTGCAGGATCTGAGAGCTGCAAGAGGAATGAGTTGTGGAGGGAGCTATTCCTTTCCAGCCTCCCTCATTTTTGCAAAGCCCCTTTGATGTTTCCCTCAAACTTCTATATAAAGTCATATAAGTTTCCAGGATCTCCATTTTTGGGTATCTAGCTGCTGACAAGCTAAGGAAGCACTTAAGGCATCTCTCCTGGGTGATACAAAGCAGAGATTTTGCCCTTGTTATCCATTTGGAAAGTTTCCTGTTTTCAGCCCTCTCCTCCTTGGAGCAACTGATGGGAAAAAAAACCTGTCTGGGGGGATGAATGCTGGAAATCATGGCGCTGGGAAAGGGATCATTTAAACAAATCCTTGTTGCTTTGTGAGGCTCTGTTCTGACAGCCTGGGCAATCAACTGCAAGCTACTGGCAGCTCATGGAATCATGGAATGGTTTGGGCTGGAAGGGACCTTAAAGATCACCTAGTTCCTATTGCCCTGTCATGGATGGCACCTTCCACTGGACCAGGTTTCTCAAAGCCCCATCCCAACTGGCCTTGAACACTTCCAGGGATGGGACATTCACAACTTCTCTGGGCAACCCTCACAGCAAAGAAATTCTTCCTAATATCTAATCTAGATCTACCCTCTTGGCTTAAAACTGTTCCACTTTGTCCTGTCACTACACATCCTTGCAAAAAGTGTAAGGCTGTGGCTCAGGTAGGGTATAGGGTACCACCACATTTACTTTATGGAGGTTCTCAACATTTTGTGTGACAGCACCATGGCGGGCTATTTTAAGCTTCAGATTTGACAGTCCTCAAGCAATTTCCAGCAAGACTCTTCAAGATGCTTTTGCAAAGGCTTGCACTTGTTGGCAGAGGCAGGTCTCTCAGGGTCTGAGGGCAGGGAGTGCAGCTGAGTCGTGGATGTCACCTCCAGCTCTAAATCACTCCTTGGGTAGCCCGGTCTCATGGCACCCACCCATACTGAGGAGCCTGACGGAGCCCAGCCTTTGGGAGCACTGTTTTCCATGGCCAGCTGCTGTCCAGCCAAGGAGGACTGTAGCCAAAGCTTTGTTCTTTGTTCAGATCCAAAGTAAATAGCCTCCACGCAGAGGAGCCTTGATGGGCCGAGGGGCTGCCCTTTTCCATCCAGGCAGGACAGGAGATTCTTTGCTACCACTTGCCCTGAGGGGTGTGGGATCCCAGCGATTCTGGATCTCCTCTTCCCCCAGGCTGTGTTCTGGGCATAGCGGTGAGCTAGGGAGGTGATGGACCTGCCATCTCGAGTATGAACCCCATGTCGGGAGCTCCTTGATGGGTAGGCGATTTAAAGACACCCCAAGTCCAACATAATGCAATGATGCATAATGCTCCAGCTTAACTTGGCAGCAACACAAGGTTTCCTTTTTCACTTCAATGACATGAAATCAGGGAGGTGGGAGTGGGAGTGGGGTGGTCTCAAAGGTGGCATTAGAATTATCTTCCATGATGATCATGTGTAATGCTTTTATCATAATGGTATTGGTCTTGTTAATAGTTACTGTTTTATTCACATACATTTGCTGTATTAAATATGATGGTGCTTTGGTTCCAATGCTGCACAACCATTTTTTCCCCTCCCTAACTATCTTCCTTCAAACTTAGCCAGGGAACTGGAAAGCTCACTGTGCTCCTTCTGTGTCCTATGCCATCATCAATAATAAAGTTTCAGAGATGACAACCTAGGGGGGCCGTTTGTTAAAGACATGGCAACTGGAATATAATTAAGCTCTTCCATGATTGGTCTAGCTGTGCCGCAAAAATCATAACTTATTTTTGTTAATCAGGAATAAGATGTAGGATGGGAAGACCAAGAGTCCAGGTACGTCGAGTAAGTGGAGAACCGTCCTTTTACTTGTGTCGTTGCTCTTGGGAACCTAATCCTTCTGAGACCAAGCCATGCTCTGGCATGATTCAGATGGCTCCGCTGCAGACAGAGGGAGCATCACCTGCTTGTTTTATCTCATGTGCCGGTTGAGTGCCAAGATTTCTCCTGACTGTTTGCCTTTCTTGTTTTGATATGTTTATGCATTTTAATATTAAGTTTTATAAAAAATGCAATTCTTGGAACTCTTCAACTCTTCTGTGTTTTAGAAAGGGGGAACATTCAACCAGATATCTTATTATCCCCCTGCTAAAAAATAATTCTGTTTTGAAAGTGAGACCCTTTAAAGCTGTTGAGAGTAACAGCGCTTCAAGCAAATAAGAAGTCCTGAACATTGCTGAACTGTTGACGTAGAATTGACAGGCAGAGTGTGATGAAGGTTTCTGCTAACATTATGTTCATGTGTTACTTGCAGTTATTGAAGTGAACAAGAAGGATATAGTCTTCCTGATAGATGGCTCAACTGCTTTGGGGACTGGCCCCTTTAACTCGATTCGTGATTTTGTTGCCAAAATTGTCCAAAGGCTGGAGGTTGGACCTGACCTGATTCAAGTCGCGGTGGCACAGTACGCAGACACTGTGAAGCCAGAGTTTTATTTTAACACCCACCAGAGCAGAAGGGATGTGATGGCTAACGTGAAGAGAATGAAGCTCATGGGTGGTACGGCGCTCAACACTGGCTCGGCACTGGACTTTGTGAGGAGCAACTTCTTCACCAGTGCTGCTGGGTGCAGGATGGAGGAAGGGGTGCTCCCCATGCTGGTGCTCATCACTGGTGGTAAGTCCAGGGATGCCGTTGACCAAGCTGCGGCAGAGATGAAAAGGAACCGGATAGTGATCCTTGCCATTGGGTCGAGAAATGCCGACCTGGCAGAACTTCAAGAAATAGCCCATGAGAGAGATTTTGTGTTCAACCCAAATGACTTCCGTGTCCAGTTCATGCAAGCCATTCTTCCTGAAGTGCTGTCACCTATCCGGACACTCTCTGGAGGACTGATTGTCCAAGAACCACCATCAGGTAATTAATTACCTTTTCCTAGTTAAGGACATGTGGTTTATATATTTGTTAACTCTTATTCTACGACATGTAGAGATAAGGGGGCAAAAAGGCATCAAGCACCTGTTTCAGCATAGCTAAATGTTGTCTCAAGGATCTGCAAAATGTGCATGAACAGATCGGTGAATCTGGTAGCATGGTGGTTGTTACAGCTTTGCCATTCCTTCCCGGAGATTTTTGTCCCATTCCATATTTGTCACCAACACTTAAAGGCCTGGATGTGGAAGATGTGCTTTTCTAGTAGGTACTGAAATCATTCAGTGGAGGCTTTTTCACTCCCTTAGGGTTTGTGTAACCTATGAACAGGGCACACTGTGAGCGTTACAATCTCTTTCCCAGTTTGAAAATTATCTGTAGTGGATATTTGCTCAAGAAAGCTTAGAAGTTTCTTCTGAGTGTGAAGAAAATAAGCAAGTTTGTTCATGGAGACATTCAGGGAAAGCTAGCCTGACACTGTTGGACTGAAACTCACCCTTTAAGAACATATTTACAGTTTTAATATCATTTATTCAGCTCAAGCCCTAAGAGGCGTACAAGACTATTGCAAATTGTTGATTTTAATTTAATCTTTTTAGGAGATGATCCAAAGCCCCATGAAGCCAGTGGATTCTTTTTATTTGGTCTTGCCATTGACATCAGTAGACTTTGGAAGTAATCCAGCTGCTAGAGTCATGTCTTTTGAGGCAGTTTTCCCTGCATTTCAAGAGGTGTTCTAGCTGCACAGAGAGTTTATACCAGGTTTCTCAGGATTTCTTCCCAATAGAGATGCTTGAGGTTGAATTAATGGTGCACTAGACTGTATTTGAACCTTGCATTTCTGTCTCATGGCATATAAACATTAGAAAAACAGGACTTGTTCCAGCTCCCAGTAAGGCCAGTAGTGAGGTTCCCATTGGCTTAAGTGGGTGTCCAACCATGTCCGTATTTTTTCTTGTTCCTTTTAGTAATTTAAAATTATAAATCACAGTGCAAAAGAAACTGAGATTTTGGAAAGGGTCCTTAAAGAATTAAAGCTGATAGCTGATTTACACGAAGAGCAGACATTTTGAAATCAGTTTGCCAATACTTGTCCTTAATTAAGGTGAATATCACGGGGCTTATCATTTAAAAAGCTTTTTTTCATAATGTGTTTCTTGCTAATACAGTTTTGCATGGCTATACACCAAAACTTGACATTTTTATTTTTCAATGTAAATTAAAAATGTTCTTATACTTCCATGTTCTTTAAAGCTCATTCATGCAGCTTCTATTTTTTTCCAGTCCTTTTGCTTTACTGTACTCACAGCTATTCACATAGGCAAGAATCAAATAATCATATCCTACTCTGTAAAATAAGTATTAGTAGTAATATAACTGATTTTGACACTGAGCAGTCTGTTACATTTCAGTTAGGTATTGTCTCACCCTGGGCCTTGAATGGCACTTCTCTGGGAAAAATTAAAAATGCAGAAAGCCAAGACAATCTGTAAAATCTGAGAGCAATGCCTGTACTCCAAAGAGCCCTTTTCTCCCTTTTGCTTTTGATATCTCAGTATTTATGTATTTCATATATCGGACAGCAAGCTTACAGGGACAAGGCAAGCTAGACAGATGGATGAATATAGCCATATACCCATAGGTAAATGCCTCAGACGGAAAGATAATGAACAGAATTAGCAATGGGCATAAATATATTCTCGAATAACTTATTTGGAAGAAGGCGTCCAGGTGGGATGCATTAGATGAACCCACTCATCAGTTCTCTGAGATCTTATTTAAAGTTTTGGCATTTTTGTCTGCCATCTGGACATGACACAGCTAGAGAAAAAAGCACAGGGGGGTTGCTCCTGTGGTGTCTTTGGAGTGACATTGCAGCTCTGTGCCTTGGGGCTCAAATGCTGGGAGACCGCCCACGAAGGATTTATCCTTATAAAAGGAGCTGAGAACTGCCTGGTTACTGCCAGAAGTGGGAAATTTCCCTCCCTTCAAAAGCCCACAAAACCGATGTCTATAACTGCAGATATCAAAATGCAGTTTTCTGAATCAAATGCAGGTGCCAAAAAGGCAGGTGTCGTAGGCAGCCGTTGCAGCCTTGTCTGGACCAGCTTTTCGAAGCCTATTAGTAGAAGTTGTTTCCAATACCCACAGAAAATACCGACCAAATTGGTTACTTGGCAGAAGTGTTTTCCCATGCAAGTGGAGCCGAAGTCTGCACCGTGGGCAGAGCTGCAGCTGGCTGCACAGCGTGAGCGTGGAAGTCACTGCAGGGCAGGATGTGGTTCTCTGCATCTAGGGATGCATGGGAGCATCCCCACGGAATAGGGGACTGCTTAATAAGGGGCTGATCGTGATGGGTGTCAAAGCACACTTTAGGTGCCAGAAAGCAGAAACGTTCCCTATTGCTTTGATGGAAAGTCCCAAGTAAATGTGTGGTGACTTGCAGATAAGCCAGGTGGCTGTAGGCGTAATTGTGTTGCTCCATCAGAATCAATGAAGCCGCCTTTTTCTGGCTAAGGATCAGGTCCAGAGCATGCAACTCTATTTGGCAGCCATTGAAAGCATCTGCCATGGCAGAGGCTGAGCCCCATTGGTAAACCTGACTTCTTTTAAAAGACTTTTCAGAGCAAGTCAGGAACCTCCCCTGCCAAATTTAGTAATTTCCAGCAAGGTCCTTGTTACTTCTGTGCTGATCACACTCTGTCTCTTTTTCTCCCTTCTTCCTTCTAACAAGGTTTACATGCGTGTACAGCGTATGCTGTATGCACACATGAAAAAAAAAATTCCATTTTTGTTTTCTGTGATGTCTCATGTTATTTTCTGTGCTCTACTGCAGTTCAAGTAACCAAAAGGGATATCATCTTTCTTTTGGATGGATCACTCAACGTCGGAAATGCCAACTTCCCCTTTGTCCGTGACTTTGTTGCCACCCTAGTTAACTACCTTGATGTCGGCAGTGACAAAATCCGAGTTGGCTTAGTGCAATTTAGTGACACTCCTAAAACAGAGTTCTATCTGTACTCGTACCAAACCAAATCAGACATAATTCAACGTTTGGGGCAGCTGAGGCCCAAGGGGGGGTCAGTGCTGAACACTGGCTCTGCACTGAACTTTGTGCTTTCAAATCACTTCACGGAAGCTGGTGGGAGCAGAATAAATGAACAAGTGCCGCAGGTCCTAGTCCTGGTGACGGCAGGGAGGTCTGCCGATCCCTTCTTGCAAGTTTCCAATGAATTAGCTCGGGCTGGAGTGCTGACTTTTGCTGTTGGAGTTAGGAGTGCGGATAAGGCAGAACTTGAACAGATTGCCTTTAATCCAAGAATGGTATATTTTATGGATGATTTCAGTGCTCTGACAGCTTTACCCCAGGAGTTAAATAAGCCTATAACCACATATGTTAGTGGAGGTGTGGAAGAGGTTCCACTCGCCCCAACAGGTAATATATACTTCCTTCATGTTGACTGCATTAAGTTAATCTTGTTTCTTTTGACTGTTTGTTCCAAATGTATACCTTCACATCTGCCTATGGCCCCAAGTCATCAAAACGGTTAGGGCTATGCTTAACCATCAACACGTGGCTTGACACTGGCAGCTCTGAATTTCAAGTCATTGCTAGCACACGTCAAAGACAGCCCCATTTGAAGTCTTTTGGCAGGTCAGGACCAAAGGAGGCTCCCAGTGAGTCTGTGCCCACCAGTCACTTACTCAGGTGTTCCCTTTCTGTTGCTCTAATAATGTCGCAACCTGCAAATGCACTGTCTGCGCTAGCTCAGGCAATGGTAGCGTGCACCTTTGACCACAAGGAATGGTGTGGAAAGGTTAAAGTCATGCCCAAGAGCACAGAGGAGCAGAGATCTAGGCAAGTACAGGTGGCTGGATCCTTCCTCCGAGCCACTTTGTCGAAGTGCTGTTACCAGGCTGTCACAGGTGCTGAGTTTGACTCCAGATATTTAAAGTTATCTACCAACATTAAACCCAAAAGCCGTTGGCACGGTTAACCCCTTTTAAACAGGTATTTGCTCACTAATTTCCTTATTGTGGCTATGTGCATATGAAGACGTAAGAATAACCAGGATTGCTTAGTGTGGAAAGGAGACCGTTAAGATTAATGTGAAAGGTGTTAAGACACACAGATATGAGATGCTTGGTTTTGCCTTGGATATTCAATGAGATTGAAAGGGCATCAAATGGAAACAGGTAAAAGGCTTTTTCTCCTCCCAAAGTTGTAACTTGCCTATGGATTTAAATGTTCCTTATGATGCAGCTGGGAGAAGTATTTTAAAAGAATACAGAAAATGCTTTATGTGTGTATGTATGTATAAACTGGGAGAAGTATTTTAAAAGAATACAGAAAATGCTTTATGTGTGTATGTATATATAAACTAATGTCTATTTGGTATCTGCTGAGCCTTTGAATAGGAAAAAAACCCACAACAACCCAACCCTCCAATGCTTTTGTACTTCATGCCTGTATTATCTGGCATATTGCTAGACCATCACTGTCCTAATCTGAAAGAACCAAGTTATGATTTGACTGATAATGCTGTACAGTATATGACACGACTACTTGGTGCCTGAATTCATTGACTCTTAGGATAAAAGTGTCCTTGCTTCCCCTTCTTCCTCAGATAAATAAGTCAAAGGTACTGTTTAGCCCTGTAGCCTTTGAATACTTTGGTAAATGAAAATCACTTGCTTTGCATATTGAAACCCAGCTAATTTGCAAAGAAGTTTCTAGGATGATGTTTAAGAAGAAAAATGTCTTCATATCTTTTTTTTCCCCTCTTTTCATTTGTGAATTTATTCTAGAAAGCAAGAAAGATATTTTATTCCTGATTGATGGCTCAGCTAACCTCTTGGGTAGCTTTCCTGCTGTCCGGGACTTTGTACACAAAGTCATTTCTGACCTGAACGTGGGTCCCGATGCCACACGAGTAGCTGTAGCTCAGTTCAGTGACACCATCCAAGTTGAATTTGACTTTGCTGAACTGCCGTCTAAGCAAGACATGCTTCTCAAAGTGAAAAGGATGAAGATAAAAACCGGGAAGCAACTGAACATTGGAGCTGCACTAGATGAAGCTATAAGGAGGTTGTTTGTGAAGGAAGCTGGAAGCAGGATCGAAGAAGGGGTTCCTCAGTTTTTGGTCCTCCTTGTTGCTGGGAGATCAACGGATGATGCGGAGCAACCCTCAGATGCTCTGAAGCAAGCTGGAGTTGTGACCTTTGCTATCAAAGCAAAAAATGCCGACTCTGCAGAGCTGGAAAGGATCGTTTACGCCCCACAATTCATTCTGAACGTCGACTCCCTCCCTCGGATTTCAGAGCTTCAGCCAAACATAGTCAACTTGTTGAAAACTATCCAGCTTCAGCCAACAGGTACAGGGACCCCTGGGGTTTCCAAGAGGCTGAAAGACATCACTTACATGCCCCCCTCCATTTGGTAACTGGGGCAATTGGGTCTGGTGATGTTTAAAGTGATTATGTAGAAATTGCTATTGTACTTGGATTTTCCTCTGATCAGACCCTGATCCAGCAAAGCATTAAGGTCCAAACTGAATTTTAAAGATGAGTAAGGAAAAAGCCTTTTGTTCAGCTGCAAGGGCTGCAGTAGGTGCTGTTACCAGTGTGTAAAACATGGTACAAACCTGAAATAACAGAGAGTCGTTGCCCCAGAGATCTTGCATAAATTGATGTGCAATGCTGGGCAAAGGCTAGAAGAAGAAAATCAAAGCTTGTCTTGATTTCTCTTTCCATCCTCCTTTTTCTGGAGGAGTGGTAGGGAGTAAGGAGAACTGCAGCGCACTGGATTCGCTTTTGCTCCATTATTTCTTACAGGATATGATGGCAGTTTATACATTTTGTACCTGTGCACCAACAAATTAGATGCTCTTGACTCGGTTACAGTTACAAGCTCAGTAGATGTGTACGGATTAATTGAAGAATAATAAAAAAATCATAAAAAGAATCACACAACCACAATTACAAATTCACACTGTGATACTGGAAATGATATATGTCCAGCTGTGTGATTTCCTGAGGCAGACCTAATCTGAGAATTAATGTGTCTCCCAACAGCAGGTGGGGGCTAGGAAAAGTATAATAACATCCGTGCCATCTCTTTGTAAAAGTCCTGGGCAGATGGACTTAGAATCATAGAAACATAAAAAAGAAATAGGGCTGGAAGGGATCTCAGGGTGCCATCTACTACATCCCTTTGTCCCCGACAGGATCTTCTTGTCTAGAACAGCTGAAATTTGTCTGCTCTGTTCTGAAAACCCTCTGATGGAGGAGATTTCCCAGCCTCCATAATCAATCTGTTCAATTGCTTTTACCTGTATCAATAGATATTTTTCCTGAATGTCAGACCTCTGCCTTCCTAGTCATAGTTTATGCCTTTCACATCTCCTTTAACTCAAGGACACAGATGTCAGTTCATTCCCATGTTTTGTGAGACACCCTTTCATTTTCTTTGTTTGCTATGTATGTCTTGTCTCGTTCCTCTTGCCACCAGCTGGCTATGCAGCTCATTCCCATTTTTCCTTGTAGGTCTTGTAGATTTTCTACCTTTTCACCCTTGTCTCTCTGACATCAGCCTGCTCCAAATGACCAGAGTGCAACAATGGTGTCACCCGATCATCTTTTACTCCATCATTTTCACGTGGAGTCATTGCCCTTCCCATATTTGTGCAGCTTCTACCTCAACATAGACTAGTGCAACTAGTGCTCTTGAACTGCATCCTCCCTTTTCAAACCATTTCTGTCTTGTCAAGACCATTTTCAATCCCTTTGACCATCGAGCACTGTGAATAATTGTGCTAATTGCTCACAAGTAGCTGCATCCACCTACTTTTCAAGAAACTCTTGGCTAAAAGAGAACCCCCTCATAACAGTGTCCTATTTATTTCCTCTTTATCTGCTACCCAGAAACTTTTGACAGGACTGTTCCCCTGCTTCTTCACTTAAGAGGAGGTGTATGAAACTGGGATACACCAGGCAATGTCCGCTCCCTCTTCCTACCCGTATTGCTCAACACAAACTATATTAATATTCCAGTCCTGTGCATTAACCCACCAAGTTTCCAACATTCCTCTTAAATAATAAACTTGATCTGAAGTCTGCGTTAAGACTTCAACTGCCCTTGTTAACTCTTGATATGTCTAGCATTCATAAGCAGGTATTTAAGATTTTTTTTCAGAGGGACTGATCATATTGTTGCTTGTCACACTTGACCCTGCTATAAACAAGCCAACAGCACTTTTGAGGATGTTGTCCATCAGTTTCTGTGTTTGAGAGGCAGTGATGTTTTCTGCTTAGCTGAGCCAAACCTTTGCAATTCTGTTAGTCAAAAGCAGAACACGTCAACAGTTCGCTGATCTTTGACATTTCACTGTCTTGTTCTTTTTAAAAAAGAATGTTTGGTCACAATTAGCATTTTTTTGTGCTTGAAGTTAGTAAAAAAAATAATCAATGTCTAGCATCTTAGAAAAGCATTTCAGAGTTTTCAGTGGGATGTCCTTTCTAATAAATTCTTATTTTGTATGAGCGTGTGCAGGATTATTTATTTCTAAGTTCAGTGATGCCTCAGAGAAGTTTTTCTCTCTCTTCACCAACTCCTTCTAAGTACCCTCTCTGCAGTATGCTATTTCATTCAGAAACTCAGTTTTCTCTGGGAGAAAAAGATCCCTGATGCCCCAGACTCCTGTTCATATTGCAAAGCCATGTGCCAGCTCCCAGCCACCTTGGGAGCACATGGCTTCTCCCAGCCTCAGGTAGGAGATGGCACCTGGAGTGCTTGGCACCCTATTTCCTATGGGTCTATGATTCTATGACTTGGTGGGTAAGGCACGGCACACGTTGCGCTGCGGTTTCCACCGACTTCCACCCATCTGCCTCTTCGCCAGGGATTGCATCTGATGGCAAAGGAGCCGAGCCACCCATCCTGACACCTCGCTTTCCCCTCCCCGAGCTTTTGTACTCCTTCGGTTCAATGTATGCGGAGCCTAATAATCACTGCAAAAGAGAATCTCACTTATTCCCCCCTTCCCTTACTTGTCTCAAACAGTAGTTGAGAGAGGTGAGAAGAAGGATGTGGTGTTTCTAATCGATGGCTCGGATGGTGTCAGAAGAGGCTTCCCACTACTGAAGACCTTTGTCCAAAGAGTTGTTGAAAGCCTGGATATCGGTCGTGACAAGGTCCGTGTCGCCGTCGCACAGTACAGCAATGTCATACAACCCGAGTTCTTACTCGACACCCATGAAGACAAAGCAGATCTCATCAGCGCCATCCAGGAGCTGAAGGTTATGGGAGGATCTCCTCTGAACACTGGAGCAGCCCTCGACTATCTCATCAAGAATGTGTTCACGGTGTCTAGCGGCAGCAGGATAGCGGAGGGTGTCCCGCAGTTCCTGATTCTGCTGACCGCTGACCGGTCCCAGGATGATGTGAGGAGGCCCTCAGTGGTCCTGAAGACGAGTGGCACGGTGCCCTTTGGCATTGGGATTGGGAATGCCGACCTCACAGAGCTGCAGACGATCTCCTTCCTCCCAGATTTTGCTATCTCTGTGCCTGACTTCAGCCAGCTGGATACAGTGCAGCAGGTCGTCTCGAACAGAGTCATCCGGCTGACCAAGAAAGAGATAGAGTCACTTGCCCCTGATCTGGTTTTTACATCACCCAGCCCAGGTGAGAAGATGTTTGTGTCTGCACCCAGAGCCAGCGGCAAAATATGATGTTTAGTAACATCATGGTTGCAACACAAACTAAGAAAAGCAAAGACGGTCATGGCTAAGACTCCAAGTCTGTCTTGGTCTCATTGTTGATGTACTTAGGGTTGGTAAGAGCTGTGTAATCAAGCTGAGCCACCTTTAAGCCCAGTCCCTCGAGGTGGTCCATGTTGTATCCACATGGAAGACCCACAAACTGAATGCTATGACCTTAATCTTATTTTAAGTTGAAGGATTTTAAGTCCGTGCTATTCCTCCTGGAATGGAACTTGCGTCATTTAGATGCTACAGGGATGCCTTCACACCATTATAAATCAAGGTCAGCTTTCTGCTAAATGTAAGACCTGCTGATGCATCTTACATTTGCCACGCTTATTCGCTGGGGGAAGGGAAACTGGAAGTGGGCATCGGGAAAAGGATCGGTCTCACTTGAAATGAAATCCAGCCAGTGTATGTCTGGGATGAAGGGTACCCACCCCAGATCTTTGAAGTCCACCATCCTAATCTATTCATTCCCTTCAGAGCCAGACTGCTTTCCTCTATCCTCATTTATCAGCGTGATACTCAGCGATAATTCAGGCTCTGGCCTGAATTACCACTGCAGAAAACATTTTATTAGGAAGCAAAAAGTCATCCTGGAAAGGCAGAAGCTGAGAGAATAATAGAACAGAAGCTTTTCTAGAGGACAAAGCCAAAGAAAGAGGGGTGGTTCTGAGTGTAAAATAACCCCAGGCTGCCTGGCAACCTGCCCTGAGTAAGGAGCATCACCAGGCTACGTTTCCTTGGGTAGAGATCCCACGAGGAATTATTGTTTCAGGTTTCTCCTCCCTCTTCCTTCGCTCTGGAAGTTGCTCTTCTTGCACTGCCTGGCGAAGTGCCTAGCAGACTGGTCCTGTCTTTGGGTTGAACCCAGAGCTGCCTGCTGGAGCTCCCAATAGGTATCACAGGGAACAAAATGACGAGCATCCTCCCCATGGCTAAAGGCATGGGCCAGTGATGTAGATGATGAGCTTAGCTGCTCTCCATAAGCAATGCCCAATGCATCTTCTGACTGCTGCCTTCTTTCCTGCAGCGGGTGTGAAGAGGGACGTCGTGTTCATGGTTGATGGCTCCCGCTATGCCGCCCAGGAGTTCTACCTCATCCGTGATCTCATTGAGAGGATAGTGAACAACTTGGATGTGGGCTTTGACACCACCAGGATTTCGGTGATCCAATTCAGTGAGCATCCCCACGTGGAGTTCCTGCTCAATGCCCACTCCACCAAGGATGAGGTGCAGAGTGCCGTGAGACGGCTGCGGCCACAGGGTGGCCAGCAGGTGAACGTGGGGGAGGCCCTTGAGTTTGTGGCAAAGACCATCTTCACCCGACCCTCTGGGAGCCGCATAGAGGAAGGTGTCCCTCAGTTTTTGGTCATCCTTTCCTCCCGCAAGTCCGATGATGACTTAGAGTATCCATCACTCCAAGTCAAACAAGTGGGGGTGGCACCTATGGTGGTAGCAAAGAATGTGGAGCCTGAGGAGATGGTGCAGATTGCTCTTAGTCCTGATTATGTATTCCAAGTCTCCAGCTTCCAGGAACTGCCCAGCCTCGAGCAGAAGCTGCTGACTCCTATTGAAACCCTGACTGGGGACCAAATCAGACGGCTGCTGGGAGATGTGCAACCCCCCGTAGGTAAGGCTCTGTCAATACCAGCTGTCTCTGGGTTGCTGTTCAAGTAAATGTTGCCCAAATGTGTAAATAACTTTCCATCCCACCTTTGTAAACCAAGGTTTTCCTTAGTTAAAAGCAAAGATGTAGTGCATGTACAGTTTTAGAAGGAAACTTTTAGGTATGTGGAATTTCTACTTATGTACCTAAATACATTATAACATGATTTTCAGGTCAAGTACCTAAATACATTACCTATTTTGATTTTCAAGTCAAATACTGCAATGTGTATAATTACCTATTCCAAATTTAGCAGCTTTCTAGGAAAGACATAAATCTGGGGCAAAATGAAGCTGGAAACATTGACAAATCCAGAGTAGAGTGGTAACGAATGAAACCGATAAGGCTCTGAGTAATGCATGCTTCAGATATTAGGCAGGCTGTTAACACGCAGATGCACACTTACACACAAGCCCTTTTGAGAGGCTCCCTGCAGCACCATGCCTGAAGTTGGATAAAATATGCCACACAGTTTTACATCACACGAGAGGAGATAGCACAGAAATCCTCCAGCAAAGCTTAAGCAAAGGCTTGGCACAAAATATCCTCTCTTCTTGCTTCCCTGCAGATACTTCTGGTGATGAAAAGGATGTAGTCTTCCTCATTGACAGCTCCGACAGCGTTAGACCCGATGGGCTTGCTCACATTCGGGATTTCATCAGCAGAATTGTCCAGCAGCTGGATGTTGGGCCAAACAAAGTGCGAATTGGCGTGGTGCAGTTCAGCAATAACGTCTTCCCTGAGTTCTACCTGAAGACCCACAAGTCCAAAAACGCTGTCCTGCAAGCCATCCGCCGTTTGAGGCTTAGAGGGGGTTCCCCCGTGAATGCTGGCAAAGCCCTAGACTACGTGGTGAAGAACTACTTCATCAAGTCTGCAGGGAGCAGGATAGAAGATGGAGTGCCCCAACACCTAGTCGTCATTCTTGGAGACCGCTCCCAGGATGATGTGAACAGGCCTGCTAATGTGATCACTTCAACAAGCATTAAACCCCTGGGTGTCGGAGCCAGAAACGTGGACAGGGACCAGCTGCAGGTCATCACCAATGATCCCGAACGTGTGCTTGTGGTACAAGACTTCACAGGACTCCCGACTTTAGAAAAGAAGGTGCAGAGTATTCTTGAAGAGCTTCCGATACCAACAACAGAAACCCCTGTATACCCAGGACCTGGTAAGGCTGCTATTTATCCTGTAGACTTTTCTGGACAGAACACAGATAGAATTTGTATAATGTGAAAATGATTTGGTAATAACACCTTCTGATGTCCAGCCCTTTGGTCACATCGATGTAACACTTTGAAGAAGGTTTTGTTGAGCGTAGGAAAGAATAGAATTAGACTTGAAACGAGATGAGAGTGTCTATCACAAAAGGAAGTAATGTTGTATGAAGTGTAGTAAGTGTTGCACAAACCCTTTCTTCTTGTACGAATGTAAAATCATGCCAAAGACCGAGGAAACTATAAAGGTAGGAAGCAGAGGGAAGCACAACGCTACTTCACAAAGCACTAAGTATCTTAAATATTATAGATGCCACAAGCAATTAACAACTGTCTTTTCTTTGTAATCTTTTCAGGAGGTAAAAAGCAGGCTGACATTGTGTTTTTGCTGGATGGCTCCATCAATCTGGGGAGAGATAACTTCCAAGAAGTTCTTCAGTTTGTCTACTCTGTGGTGGATGCCATTTATAGAGATGGTGACTCTATCCAGGTAGGACTGGCCCAGTACAACTCAGATGTCACCGATGAGTTTTTCCTCAAGGACTACTCCACCAAACCTCAGATTTTAGATGCCATCAACAAAGTCATCTACAAAGGTGGCCGCGTGGCAAACACTGGCACAGCTATTAGGCATATCCAGGCAAAACACTTTGTGAAAGAGGCCGGCAGCCGAATCGACCAGAGGGTGCCCCAGATCGCCTTCATCGTCACGGGTGGGAAGTCCTCAGATGACGGGCCGAGCGCCTCCTCAGAAATCGCCCAGAAAGGCGTCAAGGTATTTGCAGTTGGCGTGAAGAACATCGACCTGAAGGAAGTCAGCAGGCTGGCCAGCGAGAGTGCTACGAGTTTCAGAGTGTCCACAGCCCAGGAGCTGTCTGAGCTGAATGAGCAGGTCCTGGTTACGCTGGAGGCTGCTATGGAGGAGAAATTGTGCCTGGGACCAACAGATGTTATGAGAGGTAAGAGTGATCATTTCATAATGTGCTCAGGTCATTCCTGAAGGTGGCTTTTAATATCCAATGTGTTTTGGCAGACTGTATTGCCTATAGCCTGAGGCGCAGCATGGGCTCAGACCTCCTCTATGAGTGTGGTGGTAGGCTGAAAACCTTTGGTACAAGACGTGCCTGTTGGTGTGCTTCAGCACATGTATGGCTGGTGTACCATCACTGCAGAGGTACCATCATGGTGGAATGATTTCTGATATGACAATTAGGCACTGAGTCATTGGCCTCCTACCACCACACTGGAGTGGCTCCCTTATTTAGCTGCCTTTGGACTAAGTCTCACTACCTTCCTCCCCAGGTGCACAGGGACATGATGCCAGTTTCATGTTGGCACACCAACTGATTTAGTGCTAAAGCCAAAAGCGATGGTCCTTGTTTTGCCCACTGTGTTTATAACAAGCCAATTGAACTTCTTGGCTGTTCAGTCCCTGGCATGCTGGAAATCAGTATTTCTCTTGCCGGATCATCCAGGGTGCCCACTTGACCTCGTGACAAGTATATAAGAAAAAGCTAGGGCATGAGTGGTTGTAGTTTAAGGTAAAATTGCCTTAAGAAGGAATCCCATGCTTTGGCTACTTCAGAAGCCAAGCGCGGGGAATTGGGGTGAGTAAGCGAGCTGGTATTGCTGTCGGACCAGACTCCCAGCAGCTGGTTTAACTTACTACAGCACAGCCAGTCCTACTCCCAGCACAATTAACTGCAGCTCAGCTCTCTGGCTTTTGAGCGGAGGCGTCTCCCAAACCTCTGGAGAAGCTGAAGGAGAGCCACAGCAGCCCTGAGCTGAGCAGCAGCTCCACCCGAGATAAAAAACTGAATGCAGGGAAAAGTGAACCTGAACTACTGCTGGTGGTAAGTGTGAGTGCTTCCCGAGTTCAGCACCAGTGTGATTAACATCAAAGAAAACTCAAACATCTCCCTCTAAGAAAGCCTGTGTAGGCACAGGAGATGTTAAATCCAGACAAAAGGCCCCCAGCATCCTGATTTCCCTGTGCTCCAGACCAATGGGCAGCTCGATGGCTGCAGGGTGGCTCCAAGCCCATGCTAAATATTCCTGCAGAAATGCAGACTGTGCATCACTTTGTTAGCTCAGGCTTGAGCAACTTCAGTGCCTCTTTCTGCCCTAATTCCCAGCTATCCCATATAATCCTAGCTACCTCTTTCAGGGACTTGAGATCTGTCACCTGGTTGTCATCTCCCTCAAAATCCCCATGACTGGAGGATGATCACTTCAAGCACAGGCAGAAGGTTCATGCAGGCTGTGCAAGCACTGACGGGTTTTCACACAGTGGAGGGAATGGAGCAGTCATGGCTGCCTAAGAAAAATGCAAATGTCTGTTGGACTTGATTTAGTCAACTCCTCCCAGCGCTAAGCAACAATTGCACAGGAGAAAAATCTAAAATTAATAGAATGCAGGTTTTCCAAGGTTATCATTGCTATGATGAAAAGAAGTAGAAGGCATTTGTGTATCAAATGGTGGCAGTTCTTGACATGGAGAGTGCCTTCTCTAATGACTAACAGAATAATTAGGAAAGTCATTACTTGAAAAGCAGTTGTACTGTTCAGCAGTGACACTCTCCTCTCTTTCTGCATTTCCCTTTCAGATTGTGACTTAGATGTGATACTTGGCTTTGATGTCACCGATGTTGGGCCCGGACAAAATATATTCAGTTCCCAGAGAGGTCTGGAGTCCAGAGTCGAGTCCGTGCTGAACAGAATAACACAGATGCAGAAGATCAGCTGCACTGGCAACCAGGCGCCCAACGTCAGGGTAGCCATCATGGCCCAGGCTCGAGGGGGACCCGTGGAGGGACTGGACTTCTCAGAGTACCAGCCTGAGCTCTTTGAGAAGTTTCAGGGCATGCGCTCCCGAGGGCCCTATTTCCTCACGGCAGATACTCTGAGGTCCTACTTGAAAAAATTCAGATCTGCGTCCCCCAGCAGCACCAAGGTAAGTCAAAACCAAGGCCACTGGGATGGTGTTGGCCAGGCAAGCTGATTTCTGATGTATTTTAGGTGGTAAAGCAACTGTAAATCAGTAATAATTTAAAAACCCATAAAATACATTTATTCATTATAAATGTGGTCACTTAAGCCCGACATGTTTCCTGTGCTCTCCCTGCATTGTCAGGGTCCTGTCCTGACAAGCGGTGAGCATCGCTGCAGCCAGTATCCATGAGCACTGCTTGGCTGCAAACTATTGCTTCCCAGGTATTTCCCTGTTTGTGCTTTAGCAACAGACACCTGGCACAAAAACGCAAAGCTTCACATCCTGGAGAGGATTCAGCAACTGCCCATCTCCTCCCAGACCGAGTGTCCCTTCAGGTTGCACATTGATTGTGTTTCATACTTGAAACTTGGGTCCTGACAGAAATTTGTTTCTCTTCCAGGTCATAATCCATTTTACTGATGGTGCAGATGACTCAATAGATCAGCTGGAGGCTGCTTCATCTGCTTTGCATACAGAAGGTAACTTTTTTACTCTTCAAGGCAGTGATTACAGCCCATGTTAACATGTGGCACATTTTACCTCCATTTCTCACCAAGCCACCAGCTTTTGATAGTAATGAATTTGGATTTCATGATTTCACATGCACTTGCTGTCCTTCGTGGCCTTCCTGTGATAATTAGTCGCCTGCTGGCACCTGAGCTGCGGGTAGCTTGCACTGAATGTGCTTGAAGTTGCTTGTTCTTGATTGAATAATCTCTGTTTGCAATCAAAGAGATGGATAATGACCCGTCCTTACAGGGGAGGGTGTACAGGTTCTGCAGAGCATCTCACCCCATCACACAGCCCCTTCTGCTTCCCCTCCATATCTCAGGTGTCAACGCGCTCATCTTCATTGGGCTGGACCGAGTGAGCAGTTTTGACAGAGTGATGAAGCTGGAGTTTGGTCGTGGGTTCACCTACAACAGACCACTCAGAGTTAATCTGCTGGACTTGGATTTCGAGCTGGCAGAGCAGCTCGTAAGTAACTTGGCACAGGCAGCACTGCCTTGTAATGCTGGAGGAAAGCCGACGGCTGGATCTCCTGCGGGGCTGAACCGCAGCTGAATTACACCCTCTTGGCTCTGGTTCTCTCCCCTCCCTACCTCACGTCAGCTCTTTTTACAGATGCCACAGCAAATAAGGTTAAGAGCAGATGATGGTGCTGTCTGGTCTCGTACCACTTCTGGAGAAGTCCTACTCCAGCTGAGGCGACAGTGCATGGGATTAGGTCGAATGGGATGGGATAAGATGCCATCAAAAGCTGCCGTGCTAAAAAGCCTGCTCTCTGCCTATATTTATACTGCTGGTTTTTTTAACCTTATGGGTAATGCACTGTCATGCCTTGTCAGTGCTAAATCTCTTGCAGAAGCACTGCTTTCTAGGTTTCTTTCCCCGAGTTGACACGCTGCCTGTATTTCAGACATGTTTTTAACAGATGGAGGAGTTATCCTTTCTTCTTCATAGATTTACTTTCCTCTCAAGTTCATTCAGATAATTTGCTATCAGCCTCGGCATGTCCACATCCTCCCGACTTCACATCTGCTACCAACATTGCTGAGCTCCTTTTCCAGTATATTTAATAAGATTTGGCTTAACCACTGATCCCTGTCGTAACCTCACTGGGCCCTTCTCCACAAATCAAAGGGCAACCGCTTGGGAGCAAACCTTGGGTTTTGGGATAAGGGCTAGTCTACAGCCCATCCCCAAGTAATTGGGCTGCCTAGGAAAATCCTTTCAAAATGTAAATGTGCAAAGCTCGCAGGAAACGTTTGCAGCCAGCAATGTACTTGAATGTACTTGGCAAAGAAGATGATTTATAGTTTTTTTCAAAGAAAGTGATTTTTTTATTCTTTCTGTTGGATGATGCAAAACCAAGCTGTGATTTCTCTGAATCCATACCTTTTTTTTCTTTTTCTTTTCCTTCTTTTGCTGTGTGCTCACAAATTGTTCTCAGCCTGCGGGCTGTGAGCTACTCGTTGCAATGACTTTCTCATGGCCTACTCCACATCCTGGATGTGTTTCTTTAGAGATGAGATTGCCCTCCTCAGTGACAGCGCTCTGGGGACAGATCTATTAAATGCCCTCTGAATTCTGCCCCATGCAGTTCCCATTTAAACCCTTGCCTCTGATGCCCAAAAGATAACATTGCCTGCTGCTTCTTAACTATGCAACCTAACCAGTCTGCCAACACACACCTCCTCCACCTGCTCCCGTGGGTGTTTCAAGGCAGAGAGACCCTAAAGAGCTGCCGGCCCGACGTTATGCCTGGCACAGGAGCGATTGCACAGACGTGAGGGCTTGCAGGAGTTATGGCGCTGGGGCTCTGCCAGCTCTCTAACACCTTCCCGTTGTGCCACGTGTGTCTTGCTGCAGGACAACATCGCAGAGAGGACATGCTGCAAGGTGCCATGCAAGTGCTCGGGGCAGAGAGGGGACAGAGGTGTGCCGGGCCCCATAGGACCAAAGGTAGGTCCCTTCGCCTGTGGATGAAGGGTCCCTGTGCAAGGTCAATGTCCACCATGGTGGTGATGGGAGGTGATGTGCAGGCTGCTCACATTGCAATGGGTCATGCTAACGGGGAGGTCATCCCCACTTATCCCCATTTTAAAACTGGCCCTGGGCCACACGCAGCAGTTAGAGCTGCTTTTCTTCCCTTTCCTCACAGCCTCTGTGTAAAGCAACCAAGAGGGCAGGGATGAGTGGCTGGAAGGAGGAGGTGAAGTGTCTTGTGAAACGATTTAGGGATGTCAAAGGGAGGCTTTTTTTCTCATTGACTTGTTTACACAGATGACCGAGCTGCTTTGTGCAAATCGAGGGAAATCTTGAACATCAATTTAGAGGGAGATCACAGAACTATGAAAGAAATGCAAAATCCTCTCTGTCTTCTAGGGTGCCACAGGTGATCTTGGCTATGGAGGTTATCCTGGTGATGAAGGAGGACCGGTGAGTGATTGCCCCTGCTCTGCATGGTAATGCTTAGATAAGGGACCTCACTACAGTGAAGTATTTGGAGGCTTTTTCACTAAATATTTTCTGCTGGGTATGTGGGTGTGCATCAGATGAGAGAGCAAGCAGAACTTTGTGTTTCCCCCGTGTGAAGGCCCGAGTCATGAGGCCCAGCTGCTCCTGGGAGAAGGTCAGTAGGAAGCTCCTTGAGAGCTGAAGAAGGCATGATGGGCGGAATAACTCACATTCTTTGATATGACCCAGCTCTGTGCAATTCCTGTAAGGCAGGTGGGAATGTTTGCAGCTGGTCCCAAACACCTGTGAGCAGCATAGGGTGATTATGAACACACTAAAAGCTCTAACTTCATTAAAGGTGCAGCCTATGCCGAAGTTATCCATACAAAATGCAGCTGAAAGGTTTGAATTAGTCCAAGAATGGGACCCAGAAGGGGTGTTTCTATCCATCACAGTGACAGACAACATGAATCCCATGACTTCTTACTAGCACTGTTTCATCCAAACTCTTACTTCATGAATCCCACGTCACCCCTGGAATAAACAACTCCCCACACATCACGCCCAGGAGGTGAAGCCGAGGCCAAGGGGCTGGTGGTGCTCATCGCTTTTCCAATAGCACAGGCAGGGGCCAAATGCTGCTGTCAGTTATCGCACGCGATGCAATGTTTTCCTGGAGCGTTAAGGTCAAGATGGGATTACCCATCTCTGCAGAGCTCTGAGGGTTTCATCTTGTCATTTTATTTTTGAAGAAGTTTTATAAAGCTCTTTCATAGCTGAGAGTTTGGGAAGGATGTTTCTCAGTGATGAAGACTTGAAGTCGGTCTCTGCGTGAGGAAGGTTGTAGGGAGATGGGGTAGTAGGGTGTTGACCTTTCAAAACTTGATACTCTCTTTGCTCCTGTGCTTCCAAACCACCTCCTGCGCTTACAGATGCATACAGTTAGCTGAAGAAACATGCTTAGCAGGCAAACCCTGACCATTGCATTTTCCCCTCCATGCAACAGGGCGAACGTGGACCACCGGGTGTGAACGGGACACAGGGTTTCCAGGGATGCCCTGGGCACAGAGGAACCAAGGTACGTGTGGAAGGAGCCTGCACAGAGCAGACCTAGAGTCCAGTTGCTGGGAGTCCACTGGGGGCAACCCCTGCTGCTTTAGGATGTCATGCAACAGCCACCAAGTCCACTTGGGTGGTGACGTCCACTTGGCCAAGCACCAAGGCTTTCAGCAGGTGTCATGGCTTTAGTGTTGCTATGAAGAGCAAAAGGGCAGCCCAGTGACCCAGGCTCAATCTGCAGACAAGGCTGATTTATTTTCTGCAGCCTTGCTCTAGGGGCAAGATGTGAGAAGAGTTGAATTTGTTCTTAACACCAAGCAGCGGCATGTGCGTGTCTTGGCCCCAGGGCTGGGACAGTGTGTGGATGGAAGTCTGTGGGAACAAGGCTGAAAAGTGAGCCATGGCTGCTGTTTTAAAGAACCTTCAGCAAATGGTTCAAAATAGGAGCCACACCACAAGCCAGAAAAGGTGATGAAATGTATGATATTTATGGGAAATATTCAGCGATATTCAGGGGATATTTCCTACCATTTGCTCTGACCAACTGAATCCTCTGGCAGGGAGCACAGCAGTGCATGAACCAAGCCCCTTAGCTGCAGCTGAGTTACTGAACCTCTTTAAAAAGCTGTCCAGCTTTGGACAAAGGCACCGAAACTTCCTCTGGGTTCATATAAAAGAGGGTGCAGGGAGAGAAGGAAGTCAATGGAGAAAGAGTTGTGGTTAAGAAGTAAGCTATTTTTTTGGATCAGCTGGATAAACCCCATGATGCACATATTTTATCTTGGCATGAGTGTTGAGGAGGCAGCTGAAGAAGGTTGGCGTAAGGCAAACAATGGACTGTCGAACCCTGGTGCAGCAAGCCCTGGCTGTCCTTCCCCAGTCCTGGCTCTGGGTCTGCCACCAAGCACAGACACCCCCCCACCCCCCCTCCACCGCTTCCCATGGTGATGAACTGGGCAAAAGAAGAGTAACTCCCTTTTCTGATCTCTTTAGGGTTCTCGGGGATTCCCAGGAGAAAAGGTATGGAACTATTTCCTCGTGTCACGGTGCTGAGCGTGAGCATATAGACACATCTATATGTGGTATCCCCCCTCCTCGTTCCCCTTTCCCTTGGTGAGCATTTGCCCTTCGCCTCTCTTCCACAGGGTGAACTGGGAGAAATGGGTCTGGATGGCATTGATGGAGAAGAGGTCAGTCATTTTAATTGTTATTATAATGAGATGCTTCAGTGAAGCACCTGCGAAACACCTTGAAAGCAGCAAATATTCTAAAATATTTTTCTTTCTTAGGGAGACAAGGGCTTGCCTGGCTCCTCTGGAGAGAAGGGATACTCTGGCAGGAGGGTAGGCTTTTATCTGATTTATGATGGGGCTAAAGGATGGTGAAAAGGTGGATTTGATCCAGAGGAGGGTGAGAAGCCACCACACTCCCCTTGGGGCTGAGGGGCCAGGCAGAGCTGGGTGGCAGCAAAGGTGCTTTCGGCAGGCAAGGGCTGCTCTCACTAACTCTCCGTCTCTTCCTGCAGGGTGATAAGGGAATTAAAGGTGAACGAGGAGAACGAGGCGACCGTGGGCTCCGCGGAGACCCGGTAAATATTGCTAAGGCATCTTCTTGATTTCCCACTCACTTTCCACCAGTCCTGGAGGTCATTAGCATGCACTCAGGCTTACTAAATGCTGCTTGGTAGTGGCAGGTCCAGCAACTCGGAGATGACGTGTGGGAAACACACGCCTCTTGATACCAACCTGTCAATCACTGCTTCATTATATTAAAATTCCCCTTCCTCTTTTTCGTCAATAGTATTATTTTTCAGTTGAAAAGCTGTGTCTGTCTGAAAACACCAATAATACGTTATCTAATTCAGTCAAAAAAAAAACCCCAGAAAAAAACCCAAACTTGGTTCTGCACTGTAGCAAAGCAGTTTATGATGTCTGACTTTCATGTCCCACTTGCACAGATGTTTCTCATTGCTCTATTGCTTTCAGGGAGATTCAGGAGCTGATAATACTCAACGGGGATCCAGAGGCCCAAAGGGTGAAATTGGACCAATGGTAAAGTTTCTGTGCTGTCTTCTGTTGTTTTTTTGGTTTTTTTTTACAATAAGATGAGACAGAGAAAGTAAGAAAAAAGGATGCTGCCAAAAAGGTGCAGGTTTCTTAAACTCATTGTGCCTTGTCAGATGGAGTATTTTTCCACTAGAAAATGTTGTTGGTTTGCACCCAAAACCTTCTCTGGGAAGAAGTGAGTTTAATGTTTTGTGTAAAAAGTGCTTTTTAAAAAATGTACTATTTTATAGTGCCTTTTGGGATACTGTCACTGAAAACAACTTTGTACTTGGAAATTAACATCATATGTTCTTGTGGGTCGTATACAAAAGCAGAGGACTGTTTAGATTATGTCAAGTCTGAGTTTCCCGATTAACCTGAAAACCTTTGGAAAAAAAAAGCCCACACATTTTGGAAAATTTAAAACCCCATTTGTTTTCATATCAGCTCAGAATAAATATGTGTCTTAAAATGTCTGATGGCATTTCCCAAAGAAGGAATGTCAGCTTGTGCTAGCTCAGAAACTTGATGGAAAGTCTCCGTGAGTTGTTAGAAGAGTTTCCACCGATGCAGGAATATCAAGGAACTCGTGTGAGAGCATGGCAGGACCCCTTTCTTGAGAACGGACCCTATTTTCCCAGAGCCTGCTCATGTCAGGGTTCTCACTTGAGTTTTGCTTTTCCCTCAGGGAGAGCCAGGACTGGTGGGGCTGGATGGCCAAGACGGTGGAGTTGGAAGGAAGGTGAGCTGCCAGACCCGCAGTCAGCGGGGGCTGAGCTTAGATTGACAATGACTTTTCCCCTCTTGCCTTCTCATGTATCTTGTTTCATAAGTGCCAGGAGTTCAACCTAAAAAACTCCAACCAACCCCCTCAAAAAACTCAAAAGGACAATACCTGGTGGTTTCCTGGCTTGCTGTATAGACTTTAAAGGTCTAATCCCCAAATTATTCACATGCAAGTAACTTGATGCTTGGATCAGTGGAGTTACACCTGATTCACTCTGGTATATGCATCTTCATTTGGCTGCTGGTTTTTGAAAGGCAAAAACCAAACTGGAGCTGGAGTAGCTGGGATGCCTGGGGATACACTCCCTGCTGCTCTGCTGCTGTCTGTCCCTCGGGGCACGTGGCCCAGGGTTTGTGGCATGCTCCTGCATATGGGAGGGAGCAACTCACCTATGTGGTAGAGGGTTGGGAGAAGTGAGGAAGGAGGAAACATGCCAAAATTTTATTTGAGAGAGCTGGCCATATGGATTTCTCTCTCCCTCTCTCCTCAGTAGTTTAAGCTATTCAAGCATAATTTTGGACTAAAAGAAGTGGTGATACATGGATCTAACAGCAACAGAAAACGTGCTTACATATTTGAGTAACAAGTCTCATAATTTCTCTATTCACAGGGTATGACAGGACGAAGGGGACAGATAGGAATTAAGGTAAGTGGTGAGGGGAACAACCCCTGGGGCTCTTGCCACGCCACCGGCCAGGCAGCCACAGCATCCAGAGGGATGTGCCAAGAGGAGAGACATGCAGGCTTTGCTTCTTCCTCTCTTCTTCTTCTTTCCTCCGAATTTCCTTCCTTCTCCTCAGGCTCATCTCCCTGTATGCTCCTTTCTGGACTCTGTGCAAAATCAGCTGTCCACATGCCTGGAGCTTCCCATCCTCTGCAGCGTTCCCTGGTCAGATGCTTCATCTCCGTGTGCCGCTGGGGCAGTGTAACAGGGCCAAAGCATAAAGGAGCTTGATGCCCATTGACTGGAGAAAGAAAATTACCGTCACTTCTGTGCTTATTCTCTGCTATAACCATATTCTGGGGAAAAAAAACAAACCACCAACACCCAAACAACTGTTCTCCTGCTCTTTATGCAGTTGTAAATGCCCTGAGATCTCTTTTCCCTCCCCATAGTGTTGACCATGTCCCCCCATGCTAACCTGCATTGTCTTGTTTTGCACTTCAAGGGTACCAAGGGCTCGCTCGGTCAGCCAGGGCCAGCTGGAGAACAAGGCATGAGAGGGCCACAGGTCAGTGAGCTTACAGCAAAGTCAGTGTCTTACCTCATGATGCTGTCATTTTATTTCATCACAGCCACTTCTTCAGAGTCCCAGCAGTGAGGACTGTTGGGATTTGGGTATTTTTGGGTGTGCTGTGGCTTGGCTGTCCTGCCCTGGGACATCAAGCTTGCCACTGGATTCACACCACCCAAGGTGTGATGTGTTTGAAACTCATCGTTCAGGCACTGTAGCATTTGCTTTCTCTTGCCTTCTTGTGTAGCACTGGTGTGTTTCTGCTCATGTGTGTTGACACAGTCTCTCTTTTCCCCCTGCACAGGGTCCACCCGGCCAGATTGGCACACCAGGCATAAGAGGAGAGCAGGGCATTCCTGGACCCAGGGTAAAACCTCTGCTGCTTCTCAGCCACTGCCCCAACTATGCTCAGCAAGAGCATCTCACTGAGTTAATAAGATGCAGCCGATGTGTCTTTCCATTCTGCCCCTCTAGGGCTCCAACTCTGTTTCATTCTCTTACAACACAGTCTTCCAGTATGATTCTCCTCTCAACTTATGCTAAAGATTTCTTGATCAAGAGTTACAGAAAAGAAAGAGTTAAAAGCAGCCACAAAGGGCTTTTGGCCCATCATGGTTTGCAATCTTAATTAAAGAACAGCCCTGAGAGACTGGCAGGGCATCCTCCAAGATGTTTCAACCTCTGAAGCCTGAGCATGACCATGTTACATGTTTGCTGGGCCCCTCCCCGTGCAGTTATTTCTCCCTCCTGCTTTACACCCCAGCCAGATTTGTGGCCATGAAGCCAGACACATCTTCCATTTCCCCATCCTGAGAAGGACTTTGCCCTTCCTGCTTACCCCTGTCCTGGGGGGGTCTCCAGGGACAATTTAAGTTGCTGTTGACATGTGCATTGAACTGACCTGGTCCTTCAGCTCTTCCTGACCATGAATTAGACTTCTGAATTTCCTAAGGTGCTTCGAGAAGACCAGCCCGATTTCTAGGCAACCCAATCCTCTAGTTTCTGGCACCTAGTTTTCTTGACACATTGCAAACATGCCTCTCCTGTTTCTATTCCAGGCTGGTAGTGGATCACCAGGAACCCCAGGAGAGCGGGGCAGGATTGGTCCCGTGGGGCGAAAGGTATGTCTTCAACAAGCATTGGGCATCAGCAACAAAAAGAGCCATGAAAAGCTTCTGGATAGGAGTGAGCTTAAAAAAATACTCGAGATGAATCTCTTGGAGCAAAGTCAGGTTGTTTTCACTGGCTTGCATGGTGTGGAGTAGAGCAAGGTCTGTGCTCTGGTGGTTTTATTAGGCTCCCATTTCATTGGACAGAGAGGCAAAATTAATTGAGTAACCGAGATTCCCAAGTGATTTTCCAGGGCAGATGCTCAGCCACTGTCCACATGGGAAGGTGGTTGTGCTGGATCTCTCCATGCCCTCTGTATGGTTTTCTCTCTCCAGATTCACACATGCTGGTTCATTTCCATGGCTCCTCCACCATCCGTTTGCACTGGCAAAATCCTCACAGCTTGGGAACTTTTATTTTTCCGGCAATTATAAAAAGCGAGCACCATCCTGTGGTAGGAGCTGGCTGGTTTCCCATGTCCCATTGCTCAGCTTTCCTGAAACCACTAAAGGTCCCGCTAAAGAACAAGCATTTTGCAGCATTGCTGGTTGTGTAGGTCCAGTCATGAGACCTTTCTGCTGCAAGGACCACTGCAGGCTGGTTTATATAAAGAAACCAGTGCTGATGGGGTGGGAATGGCTCAGAGTTGCCTGGGGTTTCAGCACACGCTTTAACAGATGCTCCTGTTTGCAGGGTGAGCCTGGAAACCCCGGATCCAAAGGGCCAAATGGACAGCAGGGCCCACGAGGAGAGATGGTAAGCGTGGCCATGTGCTCACACCTTTAAGGACACTGGGCTGAACCTTCTCCTGTGGCAAACGGGCCACAGCCCTTTGCAGCAGACTGTTTAGCTCCCCTATGGATTTTGCATCCTCTGTAGTACAATGAGAGAGGGAAATCAGTTTTATGTATTCAGCTGGTACGAGCATAGTTGGTAACGGTAATTCCTTCAATAAGATGAATCATACTCACTTGAAAAGTGACTCATTTCACAAGGCATGAGTAGACACCCTCAGCTGACCCCATGTGTGAGTCCAAAGTAACCTATAAAAAGGATGTATGGACTAAGTGAGCACTTCTGTGGGGCCTGATTCTCATTACTCTGTATAATGAGGAGCCAGCTGAGGAAAAAATGGGTTGCACAAAGCAAGGGAGAACAAGCTTGGGTCAGACAAAGCTGTAAGTACACGCCTAGCATTGACTGACCTCCTAACCTGCTCCCTGTTGCTAACTCCCACCTGGGTTTTACACATTATATGTGTATACTGAGCAGGTTTTAATTCAGATTTGTAGTTTTGGCACCGCTTTTTTGTGCTTTAATTTCTTGCAATAATTTCATCCATAAAAGGTATTCTCACAGGCCCGTGGCATCAGTGGGTTCTACGGATGCCACCGGATCTAGTGAGGTTTAAGTTGTTCACATATGACCGCATACTAATGACTTTGGCTTTCCAATTTTAGGGTGATGATGGACGAGATGGAATTGGTGGCCCAGGTCCTAAAGGCAGAAAGGTAGGTGTATGCGCAGCATGCCTATCGACCGACATGAGGTACCGAGGGCAAGGAAGTAGCCAAGGTCTCCAGTGCAGATGGCAAGGGCAGAGCCTAGGTGAAGTCAGATACGTACACGGACAAAAATCAGCCCAATGTGTACTCTGGTGAGAAAATCAGGCAAGACTCTTCAGACCTTTCCCCTCTGCCTTTGTCTTGGTTTTGGCTACGTAAATCAGCCTCTCCAAGGAGGAAGCAGGACGTTTTTGTACCATTTAGCCAGAGAGCCCCATCAGTGTCTGTGGGACTTCGAAAAGGATGCACCAGCATCTCTGACATCTCCTCTGCAGTTGAAATTAGCCTTAAAGGAGAAACCAGACCTGAAAAAGAGTGGCTATTTGCTCTTTATTAATCATATAAGGAACAAAATTACAAAATTAATTTACAGCCTCTCTCTCTTCTCCTTCCATTGTCTCATCCCTTCAGTTGTGACAGATCTGCCTGCAAAATCAGGTTCACTTTCTAAAACATACTGAAATAAACTTCTATATTGTTTCAGGGAGAACGTGGCTTCATAGGCTACCCCGGGCCCAAGGTATGGTGCAGCCCATGAGCTATGCATTCATTTTCCAAACAGCGTAGGTGTTACCTATGGTCCTGTGCAGATATAGAGCTAATGTTTATGTTTTCCCCCACCAGGGTGGACCTGGTGACCGCGGTGGTGCTGGAGGTCCTGGCCCTAAAGGAAACAGAGGCCGCAGAGTAAGTTGGACCATGACACAATTTTTCCCTGCTGCATGAATGGCCTGAAAGATGTACACATCTTTTCCCCCCAAGTGTTGACCCATGCTCTTTAGAGTCCTCCTACACATGTTCATGGAGAGGACTTCTCTGCGCTCTCTCTCTCTCTCTAGGGAAATGCAGGAGGTCCTGGGACACCTGGTCAGAAAGGAGAGGTTGGATACCCCGGACCATCTGTAAGTGTTCATTGTATTACTGGCTTCTCACCTTGAGAGACTCCTGATTGCTTCTCTGAGAAATGTGGTGGTCCCTGTTAGTGCCAGGGGTGAAAAATGGGCCCATCACCATCTCCTGCTGATTTAAAGTTGGGAAAATTCCTTTTTATTTGCCTTGAATGTGTCTCTATAAATTCCTAACTAGCTGTTTATCACTGATAAATATTTACCTGTCATCAAACTGCAATGTACAGCAGAAGGAAAAAATCAAGAGACAGGCTCTTATCAGGCACTAGAATTTCCCCACAGCAATATGACACTTAAAGCTCCTTCTAGGAAGTTCTCAGCTCTTTATCATCCCACACAGAATTTGGTCCATGACCAAATCTGACTGGCACAGAACACCCTAGAAAGGCCAAGGAGACTTGGTTTGCGTTGCACATGAACCTAGAGCATCCTAACTGTCCCTTCTGGGTCTGGCTTCAGCTAGGTTTACTCCTCCCATGGGAAAACATTTCCTCCTGTTGTTGGAAACACAACTGAAACCAGGCAGGTTTTCCCTTGGCTTCTGCATGACCTGTGGTTAAATAATTATTCCAGGTGGGTTCATGGGGCACCCTGAAAATACATACTGCACTCAATTTGTCTTTATTTTTTAAACAGGGACTTAAAGGTGATAAAGGAGAATCCAGAGATGTAAGTGTGGCATGATTTGTCTCTTGTTTTCAAATACTCTTTTGTTAGCTATGTCACATATCTCTTTTTTCACTTTCTCTTTTATTTTTTTAAAGCAATGTGCGCTTGTGCGGAACATCAAAGACAAATGCCGTGAGTACATCAGTGCTTTGCTAATTCCCTGTCTCTACCCTTATATGGCCGTCATGTTACAAATGGCACTAACCAAACTGCCTTTTTTCCCCCATTTTTTCCCCAGCTTGCTGCTACGGTAAGTCACCTTCAGTCCTTTAAACCCCAGTGTGACTGTGTGCAAGAATTGTTGCTCTCCCCACATATGTGGGTAGGAACTATTTACCCCTGCCAAGGACATGGTCCTGGCTCCCTGACAACTATCTGGGGTACGATTTGTTCCCAACACACATTTCTGGCAGGTCCCAAGGAGTGCCCTGTCTTTCCGACTGAGCTGGCCTTCGCTATTGACACCTCCTCAGGCGTCGTGAGGGATGTTTTCAACAGGATGAAGCAAACTGTGCTCAGAGTGGTCAACAACTTAACCATCGCTGAGAGCAACTGTCCTCGGGGTGCCCGGGTGGCTCTGGTCACCTACAACAACGAGGTCACCACAGAGATCCGCTTTGCTGATGCCAGGAAGAAATCGAGCCTCCTCCAGCAGATCCAAAACTTCCAGGCAACCCTGACCACGAAGCCACGCAGCCTGGAGACTGCCATGTCCTTTGTGGCCAGGAATACCTTCAAGCGTGCCCGAAGCGGTTTCCTTATGAGGAAGGTGGCTGTCTTTTTCAGCAACGGGGACACGAGAGCCTCCTCGCAGCTCAACGACGCCGTGCTGAAACTCTACGACGCTGGGGTCATGCCCGTGTTCCTCACCAGCAGGCCAGACCCAGTTCTCACCAGAGCTCTGGAGGTTGGGGTCGTTCACCCTTTCATTTTCTGCTTGTGGCCTCAGCCTGGTTTGCTGGGGAGATGGATGGCAGTTGCTCCCACAGGCAGTAGTTGGCTTCCACATGCCTTTCAAATGCTTAACACTGAGAAAACGTTGCTGGACAAACTCATCCAGCATATCCATTAGGAAAGAAGTGGATGCTGTGAAATGCTAGTGAGGTTATGACAAGTCGTTTGTTTCCCAGACAATGGCTTCAGAGTGCCAGGTGTGGTATGAAACAGAAGACAAGACAGGTCCCATCGTGAGAAAGGTCTGACAGAAATGTTAAGGATGGGAAGGTGGAAGTGCATTAGCTTTGTTGGCAGAGGGAGAGTGGATGTACAAAGATTCATAGCAATAAAAAAAGCCCCTGATGAGTATGCTGAGCACTGGTTCAAGCTCTTGACCCTTTTCTTGGAGTTTATGTCTCTAAACTAGTCCCACTAACGAATGTTGGGGGCATTAGGCTCCTCCAAATAGGATCCACCAAAAGCAGCGTGCTGAGTAGAGACTCCCTTAGAGTTGTGGATTGCCCCCCCCTACTCTGAGCTGAAAATAACAGCATTACTAACACCATATTTTTCTGTTTGCCTCTAACCAGATCAACAACACAGCGGTTGGACACGCAATTGTTCTTCCAACCAGCGGCAGTCAGCTGAACGAAACTATCTGGAGGCTCTTGACTTGTCACATTTGTCTGGGTAAAGCATCCAATTTCTACTCTAAACAGTGCCAAATCCTTCTGGTCACGCAGCAGTCAGTTGTCAGTGGTGCAGAAGGGGAGGCCAGTTGGGAGTCAGCCCTTTTGCTGCTAAAGACAAGGGATTCATGTTCTTAGGTTGAGCAGAAAACACTGACATTGTGAATGAGGCTTGCTGGGCGTTCTCCTCTTCGTAAAGAGAAGCTGCTTTCTTGGCTGGTTCCCACTTTTACAGCCCAAATACCGGTAACTAAACACTCTGAAATATGGCCTTCTGCCATTTATGACAGAGCGCTTCAGGGATCCCTTTCAACAAAGGAGTGTGTAAAAATACTAAATGCATAACTAAATGTGTTGTGGGATGAAATGAATTTGGTATCATGTAATGGAGCAGTGAACGTCCATGGCGTGATACTATTTGATATGACACAAGATTAGGTGAAACCTAATGTATTTCTTCCCTAGATGTGTGTGACCCTGATCTCACCTGTGGTCTTGGTAGTCAGAGACCTGTATTCAGAGACAGAAGGGCAGCCCCAACAGATGTAGACACTGACATAGCCTTCATCATGGACAGCTCAGAGTCCACCACCCCTCTGCAGTTCAGTGAGATGAAGAAGTACATTTCCTACCTCGTCAGTAACCTGGAAATCAGCTCTGAGCCAAAAGTATCTCAGCACCACGCGAGAGTGGCAGTTCTTCAGCAAGCTCCTTACGAATACGAAACCAACTCAAGCTTCCCACCAGTAAAAACTGAGTTTTCACTAACTGATTATGGATCCAAACAGAAGATCATTAATTACCTTCACAACCAAATGACCCAGCTCCACGGCACAAGGGCTACGGGAAGTGCCATTGAACACACAATAGCTCATATTTTTGAAAGTGCACCAAACCCTCGGGATCTAAAAGTCATAGTTTTGATGATAACTGGAAAAGTGAATAAACAAGAACTTGAGAACTTGCAGAAGGTTGTTACCAATGCAAAATGCAAAGGGTACTTCTTTGTTGTTTTGGGCATTGGTAGGAAGGTGAATGCCAAGAATATCTATAGCTTAGCTAGTGAGCCAAATGATGTGTTCTTCAAATTGGTTGATAAACCAGGAGAGCTTCATGAAGAGCCCTTGCTACGCTTTGGGAGACTGCTGCCATCCTTTATCAGAAGTAAGTATAACATCCTGCAGCCAAAGCGTTATGGAAGGGACATTTGACCTCAGAGGGGTTAATCTGCCAGGTTTGGTCTACCTGCCTGTTGGCTGGGTGGGCTGCAACTTGACCACCTCTTTGGGTAGTGGGGCACCCTGAAGTCAGGCTCTTTTTATACATTCTGTACATTTTGGTCTGTTTGTTGCTGCTTGTAGGTCCACCTAGTTGAACATATCTGTGCTACGTTCACTTCAGTCTCTCCATCCCATCCCATGCAGTCTGCTGATCTGCCAAGTAGAGTTTTCACTTCTGTCTGGTTTGACTTGGTCTCCGTGGATTCACCTGTGGGATCTGACTTAATCCTGCCTGGCTTACTGGTCACATCAGCAACGTCTCCCATAAGGGCTCTTGCTGGGACTCTTGGTCCTCTGCAGCCCAACAGCCTGCTAGAACCCCCGTGAGCTCCCTTAACACCCAGCAACCTTTCTTCCCAGTTTCAGCATCTAGCAGGCATTTGGATGGCTCAGGCTGAGCTCTGGAGTTGCTGTATGCAGATTTAAGGACCAGATGAAGAGGATTCTTTGCTCAGGGATAAATAATACTGTTGCATTTGGGATGTGCAGGTTGTGCCTAGAAAATTTGCATCTCAGTTTAGCAAGACCTCAGGCTGGATCTCCACCTAGCTAGAGCCAGCTGCCAGAGATCCTAAACGGACCTGGCCAGCAAGGACAAGAAATGGGCTTTTTCTAGGAAAGCTTGCTTTATAAAAAAAGTGTTGAAAATCAGTCTACTGGGCTAATAAACCACTGATTCAGGAATGTCTTGCGCTAAGTAGGAAGCTAACATGAGTACATCTTTCCCTGGAAATAAATGTTTAGGTTTTCTCAGTTTGCTTTTTCCATTTACCACTTACAGGGGTCCTGGAAACTTCTAACTCTTGAAAAGATATTAACCATGTGTTTGGAAGTGCCTTGTTATAAGCAAGCTGTTTACATGTGACAGAGTAAGACATACAGCCCTCTGGTATCTTGTAGTTACTGCTCTCATGTTTGTAAATTGGAATAAGAAGTCTCCCAGCCCGGGATGCTGCAGTAACCACAGCAAACGTCAAGAGATATTCTGTAGCTTTTTTTAGAGCAAACAAGAAGATGAGAGGTGGTGGTGGTTTTTTTTTTAATCAAAAAGAAATATATGTAATGTACTGTTGGTAGGTAATCACCATCCTCAGCACGTGTTTAATGCCAGGGTCTCTCTCTCTCTAGGCGACTTTGCTTTCCACCTGTCTCCAGAAATAAAGAAACAGTGCGAGTGGTTCCAGAGCAACCAGCAAGCCAAGAATCAGAGCCCCGGGCACACCGGACACAAAGCAGTGTAAGTAGCAGTTTGTCTGCAACAGAATGAGCTTTGCTAACAGCCTGTCTGGGAAAGAAGCCTTCACTTCCTTTTTCGAAAGAGAAAGAAAAAGCAACTTTGATGCTAACAACCAGGGTTATCAGTATTTCACTAGCTCCTTTAGTGCTGTGTCAAAAGAGCAACGGATATATCTGCTAGAGAGGGGTAGAAAAGTTCACATGTAATTTTAAATTTGGGTTCAATTTCATATGTATGTGTGTATAAAGAATATGAAGGAGATACATGCTACTGTCATCATGCAGGTCAGAAAATCCAGAAATTACTGTTAATTTGGGGTTTTCCACTCAACAGACTTTTCAGAGGCTGGGCTGCCCTGGACTATCTGATATTCAGAATCCCATCATAGAATATATCCTAATATTTTCTGAACAGAAGGTAAAGTTGTGTCACCAGGACTCATGCATTGCTGGCATGGAGCTGTCCTAGCTTTAGAAGATTGAGCCCCATGAAATCAGGCATGCTACAAACCTGTCTGCTGAATTCACTCTTTAAGTGTGTAAAGCTGATGTATAGACAGATTTGTGCCCCAAGGGACAGGCAATGCTCTGCAGCACTTCTCACTGCTTGGCTGTGGGCATATCTAAAGCTGACAAAGAACATTGACCTCTGGGGGGTCCTTGCCAATGGCTTCTATATCAACTCCCCTCCACTTCCAAAATTCTGCTTATATAGGGGGAAAAAAGCCATAACAGCTGCTTTTCCTTTGACAGGTATGTGGCACCCAATGTGACCATAAGCCAGACCCTCAGTGCCAGCACCACAGTCACTGCGAGCATCAAGCCTGTTGCAAGCACTAGTGCCCAAGCCAGGACCACCACTGCCAGCACCACAGCCCAGACCAGAGCCACCAACCAGACCACATCCAGCACCGTGGTCCAGCTGAACACCACCACGCAGAGCACAGCAAGCATCACTGCCCATGCCAAAGCCACCAGCCGCACCACCGCGAACACCACGGCTAGCGGGGCAGGCGGCAGGAGAAGACAAGGTAGTACGTGAAAGGCTTTCCCCATGTGAGCAGTGCCATGTTTGCCACGCTTTCCCCATGCTTGTCTGTACCACAGTGGGTTGTGGCTTTTCTTCCTCCCTGAGAGGACTATTCCTATGGGAAATGTCACTAAGAGGCCAAATTTCTTGCTTGCACAAAACAAGTTTTTAGGTGCAAAACTGGAAGTCTGCACTGAGGGTTTAAAGCTTTGTTGACTTGTGTGGACAACAATGCGTAAAACTGGGTGGGGGACACCTGTATATAAAATACAAAAATACAAGCAGGATGTAACATGGGACAATTCATCATCTACTGCCAGTAGCACAGTGACAGAGCACTTCTCTTCCTACCGTGGCCCATTTGCTTTCTATGTTTTCCTTGTAGCATGGTTACCCCTTGGCTAAGTTTTGCTACTTATGGTGATTCATACAACGGCATTGTCTGAATTCTCCATCAACTAATATAAATAGTTCAGTTAGTTCATCACTGAATCAGTGTGGAGACCTATCTGGGAATGCTAAAGCTCTTTCATGTGAGCACAGCTCATGTAAAGGAGTTTTCCCACATGTTCTTACAAGGGGGTGCAGGCAGATCTGCACTAGGTGAACAAGTAATAAAGAACATGTGTCAAAGCACAGGGACGCTTAACCAGTGAATGAATGCATGACCCTTTGTAAATAATAAATAAAAAGCGATAAATAGAAGCAGTCAGCTTTTGCAAGGTTAATGCTTTAATCAGCTTGTGGGGAACAAACATTTCTTGGTGTTTCTTGCTCCACTGTTTCTTCCAAGCAGCATTTATAAAGGTCTCATCCAATACTCTGCCATAGCCAGAAAACCTTTCCCTAATAGCTTCTTTGACCTTTCTAAGATTATGTTCGATATTAAGCAGGTTTTGCTTGAAGATCTTCAGCAGTTCAATGAACCCATTGCACCCTAGAGAAGGATCTGACTGGAGATGTTTGCAGTAGTTGGGAAGGTTGTGTTGGGAATCACATTTCAGGCTGAGTAAACCTCATTAAAAAAATTGCTTTGCTTTGCTAAATTGCAGCATATTATTAAAAATAAATAAACCACTTGGTAAATCATCTAGACTCTGGAAAAAAAAAAAGCCTCCCTGCAATGTGCTGGGTTGGGTGTCTAAATTAGCAAAGTCATAACCTGGTTTGTACATGCCACAGCTGGCTGGAGGCAAATTTATTTGCTGTGGACTGCGAGGGAGATCCTGCAGCACCGAGACATTTTTTCCTGGAGACCTTTCCTCTTCCAGTCCTTGCTTAATGTTTCTTCCAATTTTGTGTTGCAGCAAAGACCCACGACATCCAGATCGCAGATGTCACTGAGAACAGTGCCAGGCTGCGCTGGGCCAGCCCCGAGCCACACAACACCTACACTTTTGATATCACAGTCACCTTAGCGCATGACCAGTCTCTCGTGCAGAAGCAGAACATGACTGGCACTGAGCACACCATCCGAGGACTCAGAAGTGGGCAGAAATACGTTGTCGTCATTACCGGCTACCAGAAATCCCAACCCAAAGTAACCTACACAGGGACATTCACCACAAGTAAGTACCTCTTGATGAAAATACATAAACATTTATTTCTTCATAAAGCAGACACAAAGAACTGGGGAAAAAAAAACACGTGTAAGGGACAGATCATCAGTTGGTGTCAACAGTACCAGCCTTGGCAATGCTCAGCTGTGTCACTGCATGTCTGGCATCCTCCAGACCAGCAGCAGGACCCGGTTATGAAACAATGAAATGTGTTTCTTTGAAAAAAGCAAGTTGACACCTCAGTGGTGTTAAATTGACACAGATTGTGGGAGAATTAGAGCAGTCCCAGAGTGGGGGTTATTTTATTGTGCATGCAGGAGCCTTTGCACAGTGGATCGTGGTGGGGTCCGGCCAGCATTGCTGTAATTAATGGTAAGAGTCAAACTGGATTAACAGAGTAAATTGAGTCCAGCCTGGTGGCAAAATAAGTAAGACAAGCTTCTCCGATGGCCATTTCCATAGCACCTATCTGGTTTGCATATTATATTATCCAAAAAAACCCCACAAATAAGAGATTAAACAAAGGGTTTAGTCCTTTGGAGATCCAAGCTCCATGTGTACAGATCACATGTAAACCTCACCAAACCCTTTGGCATAGCCAAGAGTTGCTGTGTAAGAGAGCCAATTTTTTAAATATAGTTTGGCGTAGAGGTGACTTGGCTTGGCAGTGTGTAGAAGAAGTTTGTGCTGGTCCTGCCAGTGCCGCATTTGGCTGCTTCTGGCACTTTGGAGCCAATTTCAGTGCCCATGGAGAGCCTTCCCATTGGCTTCAGCGGGTTTGGATCAGGTCTGAAGTCTCTTACCTTCAGAAGCAATAAACATGCCCACAAAAATGTTGAGAAAAGACATCAATGTGTAGAAGTAATATTTGCATGCGCCGAGTTGAAGCTCTCGATGCCCACGGAAGCTGCATTTCCCACAGAGTAAATCCTGAATGGGAACAAACTGGGTAGGCACTGGTGACACCATGTTTATCCACAAGCTGTGACCTGGACACTGTATAGGACTGCTCCCTGTCTCCCCTACCCACACCCATACCCTCCACCAGAGAAAAGCAAATCCAACCCTTCCTGTGGCTGCAGCCCCCTCCAGCCCCATGGAAAATGAGCCATGGGTTGCCCTGAGAAAGGGCTTGATGCAATAGGGTGCAGTCATGCAGAGCGTGATGCAGTATGCACCATGTTCTCCTCTCCATCACAAGGGATTGCCTCCCCCAGTGACAGTCCTCAACAACACAGTTCCTAGAGTGATGTGAGGCTGAGATGGGAGGAGTGCGGTCGAAGAGAGGCATGCGATGCACAGACAGGCCTTAAAGGCTGCAGGGGAACAAAGGATGATCCATCCCTGCCCAGTCACATGCTGTGGGGTGAGTGGGGGCCCTGAGGATGCTCCTTTGCAGTCACCCCCAAGGATGAGCCTGACTGCGCAGCAGAGCTGCCGGCTGGGGAGAGCCAGGCAAACCCATCCCAGCACAGCTGGGCGGTTGTGGATTACTCATCCTGTCAGCTGCCTTCAATAAACATTTCTGAAATGTATGTGCTAGGGTAAACAGACCCAGACCTGACTCCTGCAACTTGTGTGTCTCCCTCATGCTGGTGATGGGGCCAGTGAGTTTGTTTATGACTGCTGCCGCAGATCCCCTTCCCCTTGGCTGACCCCCTCTTTCTTCTCCCCAGAGACCGTGGCTCAGCCCAAGGTGTCCCTGGCCAACATGATGCTCAACACCGAGCCGCTGGAAGGGCCCAACAGTGGTGAGTATGGGTGACGGTGAGAGTGCTGAGCTGGGGGCTCTGCCTAGACCCCCATCAAGAGCCTGGCCATTTGCACTGAGCTTCACTTTGCCTGTTCCTAAACCCATTCCTTCTCTGAACTGTGCTGGGACGAAAGATCTGCGAGTCATTTCCTTTGCAGAGCCAACAGATCATGACCCTGATGACATCCTTGGCCATGTGGGTCTCAGCCCTGTATTGGGGTCTCTGCCCCATGCTGGACCCAGAGTCCCCTGAAGTTGCTGTGATCTTCATGGGGGATTCAAAACAGGTCCTGTTTCCATTGCAAGGATGGGAGATGAGCCAGGGCCCAGGCGCTGGTTGCTCTCTAGGGACACGCTGTGCCCCATGGCCTCCCTGGCAGGCATAGATGCAGGTGTGGATGCAGAACTTTGCCTGATACTTGCTTGCTCCCTCTCTCCCCATCTGGGGCAAAGGCACAACTCTCAACAAGGGCTTGACCAAAAGCCAAGGACTGCAGGGGAGTTAGTGTCAAACATTTCCATAGATGTGGCTAATTGGTGGCCTCCTTCCAGTTTCACCCATCTGCCCACCCCCTATTTCTCTGCCACCAGTGGTGTATGTAGTAAACCTCTCAATGAGCAAGCTGTCAGTCCCTATGTTGTTGTTAATCTCATTAACCTCTGTTAATAATCCATAATCACTGTAGCTGTTAATATGCCATCTCATTGCTTTTGTTGACATCAAGCTCATTATATCAGTGCCATTAGACTCAGTTGTACTGTAAATGCCAGGTGGCAACCCTTTCTCCAAGGGTCTGCAAGGGCTTTCAACCTTCATAAAGCAGCACAACACCCTCACAGGCACCAGCTATGGATCTGGCATCCAGAGCTCATCCCTCTATCATCACTCCCATGTTTTGCTTTAAGCATTTCACTTGCACCGTGGCTCATTTTCTTCCTGAGGTGATGTAAGAGCATGGGGAGATGCTGCTGCTCAGTGCGTTCAGCCAACAAGAGTTGCAAAGCTACTGCTGGGGTCTGGCTGCTCACGTTGAAAGGGATGAGCACAGACCTCATGCCTGGCTGGTGGTACCACCCTGGCCGTGCAGGACCATCTCATTGCTGCCTTGCTGCATGTCCCATCATCCCACACTTCCTATGTGTTCCCACTCATTTGGTCCCTCTCCCTGACACTGACATCCCCTCTGAAGCCTTCACCTGGCTTGTCCCCACCAGGTGACATGCATCCCCTATGGCTTTGTTTAACCCCTTGTATGCCACCCCTTTGGAAACAAGGTGTGCAGGCTTGCGTAGGTCTGCCCGAAGGAAAATGGATGTGCTGTGTGCTCACTGCGCTTCAACGCAGACCTCGCAGTCTCAGCTACTCTTGTTGACCCACTTGTAGCAAATGTTTCTGCCCGAGGATTCATGGCAGCCAGCAATTTGGGGGAAACATTCCCCAAGGATGCTAATCTGAAGTTTTTCAACAGGACTAAAGAGGTTAAACAGGGCAGGGGATTTGGGATGGGTTGTTTAGCTGAGTCTTCTCTGGTTCCCTGTGCAGCGGGAGAGACCCATCTGTAAATCTTCGGACAGACCTCCAAGGAAGCCCCAGATTTTGCCCTCCTTATATAGGCAAAGCAGCTGCTAGCAGGGATGGCCTATCCTTGCTAATAAAAGCTCTGGGATTTGGACCTAAATTATCATTTCTGGGCAGGAACGGAACATATGTTTAAATTCTCATCGAGCCTTAAAGTCTACCAGGTGTGGCTTGCCTTTAGAGATAGAATAAATACACTTAAGGATTGAAAGTTGCTGCCAACACAAATGGCTTTGAAAATAGACTGGGGAAGCTGTGTGAGGGCCTGATCCGGCGTGCACCAGCAGGGAGTAAGGGGCTCCCACCACCATGGTCCAGGGACTTGGGGCTTGGATGCATGATGTAATCAAGAGTGGGAAGAGGCAAGCTGGAGGCTGGGGAAGATTTGCATTCAGCAAGAGAAATCACACCATAAGGAAATGCCACCAGTCCTGTACCGGGCTTTTTTTTTTTTTTTCTTTTCAATCTCTGTGCTTTTTCAGCTTTTAACGCTTTCAGATTCACTTAACCTTTGCACCTTTTGACATGCAGATTGGCCAGACCCTTGCTTGCTGGACTTTGACATGGGCATGCAGTGCAAGGACTATCAGATTGTGTGGTTCTTTGACTACAAAAACAAGATCTGCAGCCAGGGTTGGTATGGTGGCTGCGGTGGTAATGCCAATAGATTTGAGGCCGAAGCTGAGTGCATTAGCAAATGCTTAAAACCATGTAAGTACCACATGGGGATTAATCCTTTCGTATTTTGTCATATTGTCAAACAATGTTTGGATTGCTGAGAATGCATCATTTAAAATCCAAACCCACGCACTTTTTCCTCCAGCAGCAGCTGAGAAAGCCATGCAGCAGCCACCCCTTGAGAAAAAATTATCATCAGGTAACACCCAAACCCAATAATAATCACAAATCAAAGCAAATCCATTATTTCACCTTGACCATTTCATAGCATGCATCCAAGCTTGTCCAATACAAGATCACCAGTAGTATAGACTTGGTTTTCATTTACTCCTTGACATGACCATGCCCTACCATCTGCTTTGCATGAGCAAGTCACCTTGCATGCATGTTGTCACATCAGGACACACTGTGTTTGCACAACCTGAGTGCAAACCACAGCTATATAGCAAAGCCACACACTGGATTTCATGAGAGGTGTGGGTTGCTGATCGGGAGCGTGGCACGGTCCCAAAGCAGTTTCTCTTATCATTGCATGACTAACCAATGCCACCGCTCAGTGGTGTGCCTTTTATGAGATGCAACGAATTGCAAATGTTTCATTGCCTGTAACCAAAACACTTGATGGAAAATAACTCCACGAGGCTCAGGTCTTGCGTGCAGATGTTTTCGTTTTGCACCAGAAGATAAAAATCAAAGTTGAGGGAGGAGCCCACAGGAAAATGGCAATGACGTCCTCTTCTCAAGGACTTTCTGTGATTAATGGGTTGTGTTTGCAAACCTATTCGAGACCAGGAAAGGAAGTAGAGCCTTGCAATCACCTGTGTTAGTTCAGCAAGGGGTTGAGATGAGAACCTGGCTGCAGCAAAGCCGTGCTACCATAGCAGCCTGCCCCTTCTCGTGGTGTTTCAGGGCACTTTGCAGAGATGGGAGGGAAACTTAGGAGTGAGCTGTGGTACCTAATTGCAGGGCTTTAATTCTCACAGGGTCGTAACAGGGTTTGAAAAGGCAAATTAAGGATGCCTCCCACCCATTTGATTTCCTCAGGTCTGTTTTAGGCTCCTTAAATCAGACTTGGGAATTTTTGCCACTGGTGGTGGTGCAGCCCAAGTCCAGCTGTGAGTGCCCCTGCAGGCAAGTGAGGAGGAGGTCACCACCAGCCTGGGGCGGCAGTTGCTTGCAAAAGGAGATTGCAAGGTGCTTCTGGGCTGCAAACTGGCATCATGGACAAAGACCCACTGGTTGCAGTTTGAGGACTTTTCAGCCAGGGGAAGCAGCCTGTGGCTTGTGCAGAAACCTGTAGCTTCAATCTAGAGCAGGGTTTCATCCTCACAGAGCAAGAAAGCCTCCCTGATGTGCTTTTCTTGAGGGTGCGTGTTTCTGCTAGCCCCATCCCATAGACCAGCCCCTTCTGATCATCGTCACATGCCTTGATGATGTTTCCAGCAACTGTGGTTCAGGCTAAAGTGATATTTCATGAACTTGGCGCCGTTCTGCCCTGGGCAGATAGTCAAGAAAAGCAACTGAGGGGCCCTGGAAGGACGCTCACGTCTCTGCCCGCCCTGCTCTATTCACCACTTTATTCTCTTTTCATTTTCTGCAAAACCAGAGCTTGACTCCACCATGGAAAAAGAGACATGGGAGGTTCGTGTGCAGATCAGCTTTTAAAACTCTGGGCATTGGGTCGGGCTCTCGGTTCAGCCCGTACCAGGTACCGCAGCCAGGTGCAGCGCTGAGGAATGAATTAGTCTCTCAAACCTAAGGGCTCTTTGGGTGCAAAAATGTGCACCAGACCCAACCCACCACCCCTTTGAAGCCTTTTATATTTTTTTATAACCTTTACTTATTGAATTTTTTAATATATTATTATTAATAATTTTTACCATGGCAAAATTAACTGTAAGTGCAACTGAGGAGCCCAGGCACATTTTCTCCATGGGATGAATTAAAATTCTGGCTTACAGTATCTGTCCCCTCTTTTGAACCTGCCAGAGGCAGCCACAGCTTAAAGCACACTTCAGCTCCCTAGCTCTTGCTCTCCATCAATTCTTTGAAATGTGTGGATAAGCTTTTGGTTTATTTATTGTGTTTTGGGCTTGAGGTTTCTGGTGGGGGAGGAGGTTTCAGTTAAAATGCCAGGCAATGGTTCACCCAGAGGGGTTACTCGGTGGTGTTTGACGGTGGTCTGAAAGCGAAGGGCGGCACAAGCCCATGCAGTGTGACTATCAGGGCAGGCAAACTGAGGATTACAGCTCAAGTGAAATTTCAGCAGCTTTCCTGAAGTCAGATCTGCCTCTAAAGCGGTGGTTGAATTTCCCTGTGCCTGCTGATCCTGAAGGCTGCTTCCACTGCCAAAGGGGATGGAGGGAGGGAAAGCTGGGCTGTCTGGACCCTGTGCAGCAGAGGAAAAATGTATCATACCTCCCATCAGCTGAATGTTTTGATTACTGGTTGGAATCCTGAAAGGGTGCACACGGTTTGGGGTAGAGTCATTCTTGTATTCACATCTGCTGGCTTTCAATGTTTTGGAAGGCAGGGAAGAAGGGAGATGGACTCTGAAAAAAAATATCCAAATATAAAATGGGAAAGAGCCTGCCAAAGGCATGGGGAAGCTTTTGGCTGTAGGAGGCCTACAGCCAAAAGCAAAGCTGAATTGGAATATCAATATTGATTTCAAATTCCAAGGAAAAATGGAGATTAAAAAAGAAATCCTGATTCAAAAAGCTGCATTTAGAATGGGACGATGGGCAGCAGCGTCCCTTCACATATATCTCCTCTCTCAGAAAGAACGTATTCCCAGCTTCTCCTATCTAAAGAGTAAACCCACTGCTCAAACCAACCACCCAGTGTCCATCACGGCTGCAGTACGGACCACTTGAGCCTGACCCCTTTGGCCACAGTGCTGTTCTGGCAGAGAGCTCTTCAGCTGCTCACAGCACAGAGGGACTCCTGCACACAGGAGAGTGCCACAGGATGCCCATCCTGGGAGCATCTCAGCCTTGCTGCAGCATTCCTGGGCTCTGGGCAGCCACCAGCACCAGCTGCAATTTGCTTCAAAGTAAACCCACTGCCAGGGCTTTTGTATTGCCTAGGGTCCATTGCCAGACCTGCTTTCTAGTTGGGATTTCAGGGATAATCTTCTGTGCCCTTATTCTCATGAAAACTTTAGAAGGGTTTAGCATACATTTACTTTCATCAGGCTCCAAAGAAAATTGCTGGCAAATGCACCTTTTTATATACTCACCCTATCTCTATATATTCTTTCCTGTAATAATTCATGGGTATGTTGGGGCTCTATTTCTGGTAGGACGGAGACCTGGTAAGATCTCTCTCGGCTTCTTACAAATACTGGCTGATTGCCTTTTCTTAATGCTTGGGAGAAGCAGAATCATTAAAACGTGAATATAATATTAGGGGGTTTTTTTACCAGCATTGAGCTCTTGATCTCACAAACTCCTGCCTTCACACGAGTGGTCCAAGGATTCAATTAGTTCAGGCACCTTTGCTGTTACCAAGGGCTATTTCTGGGGGCCCTATGTGATTACAAGGGGACTGCAGAAAACTTGGGGCTGTTAACCACCATTGCAGAAAAGTCCTTTAGAAGTAGCTTGATTTCGGGCACCTAGTTTACAAAAGGCATGATTCTAAGACACAATTATCAGACGATAACATCAAGATCTGAATTTCCTCAGCAGTCATTGCTGGTGTACTCTGAATACATTGATTTACCTTTGCTTTTGGAAAAAAAAGGAAGGTAAAGGACTTTTCCCCCCCTTAATTAAAAAAGGGGTCCTGGTTGCAAATACTCCTCTAGTAAGAGAAACCCCACACTTTGCCTGTCTGATTCCCTCTAGCTCCCGTTCATTTTTCAGTGCTGGCTGATTTACTTGTTTGATTGATGACTTACGTTTTTCATTCATGCCCAAGGAGCTGTACAGATAAGTGGCACTGATGAGCAAGATACCAGAAATTTTTGGGATCTGCCTGACTCAGGGCTATGGTAACAAGGCTTTTGCAGGACAAACTGTGATGGCTGATGGTTACGCCGTGCTGAGCAGAGGTGCTTTCACATCCCTGTGTACAAGGGATGCCTTGTTTCTTGATGACTTCATGGTAAATTAGTGGCTAATACAGGATTTTGTTTCTTTTTTTTTTTTTTCTTCCCAAAATTTATTTGGCAATTTCATTTTAACACATTGTACTTTGTTTATTTGTTCCCCACTCACCCAGCAAGGGATGCAGGGTGCCAGGGTGCAGTGTGTGGTAGGTCCGGGAGCATCTTCACATAGATTTCTCTTTTCAGTGGAAGCCAGTGTTTTTGATGGGAAAATGATGGTGCAAATACTTTTTCCCTTGCAGTTCAGCCTGTCCCGTCCCAGTTTTGAGACCTGCCAACTCAGGTTGGCACTGAGAATCTGCCAAATCCAGGGGATTTGCAGGCAATTGCTGCCATGCAGCACTCATCCCTCATCTCAGCATCACTCTGTGGATGTGTTACAGCAACATGGCCCAGGGCTTGTGGATCAGGGCTGGTGATCTCCAAAGAAAGACCTTCTCTTTGCAAACAGGGGGATTTAGTCACAGTTGTGCAATGTCTATGCTGCGGTCGCCCTTTCTGAGCTTGCATGCCAGCCCTGCTTGCAGGCACTTCTCTGCCATGCAAATACATTCAGAGAAGTTGTGTTTCACCCAGGAATGCGGCTGCTGACTCTTTTTGCTCCTGCTTTTATCTGCAGTCATGGATATCTGCCAGCTGCAAAAAGATGAGGGGACCTGCAGGAACTTTGTGCTAAAATGGTACTACGACCCTGAGACCAAGAGCTGTGCCCGGTTCTGGTATGGTGGCTGTGGAGGCAACGAGAACAGATTTAACACGCAGAAAGAATGTGAAAAAGTTTGCGTGTCTGGTAAGCAGCGTATGTGCAGCTGGAGGAGGGGGGGAGGGGCGGGGCAGCCAGGTCCCTGTCATTTCCAGTCCGGTGCATGGCTTTATGAGCTTGCTTGTGGCCCTCTGGACTCCACAGCAAGTCCTGGCAATTAAGTCATTTACCTTCCCTCAATATCCTGCATGGCTTCCCATGCACAGAATAACTTCATTTATTTTCTCTTTCTCCATCAAACCTTTTCAGGTAACATCAACCCTGGCGTGTTGACAACGATAGGAACATAGAGCCAGCGACCTGTCAACACATACCTCTGAGACAGCCAGGAGCATCAGCCATTGCCACCTTACCCCTATAGAAGCTAAGGGTATAGACTACCTTGCACTGTACTATTTCATGCTTTTAACTTCCAAGCAAACCTTGAAGAAAGTGTTTTGCTGCATGACCTATCAATATGGTGCTAAACTGTTTGTGGACTGAGTGCTACATGTGTCCGGGTTATATTGTATAGCTTCAACATTACCAAATATTTACCTAATTGCAGATTGTTACTGTCTCTCAACATGTCTCTAAATTACCCTTTCTTTCTGATTCCGGCAGTCTGCCTATCTAAGGCACCATAAAAATGAGACCAAAAAAAAAAATCATAATAACTTCACTGCAACTGTTACATGCTTGCTTTCATTGTTTTCGTAACTGAGCATAACTTTACAGGGGAAGCCTTCATGTAAGAGAGTAGCTAATTCTGACAAACAAGCGGTTCAATTTTTCATTCTTCCTTTTTTTTATTTTTTTGTTTTCACCCTTTGCTGAATTAGATTTTAAACTAGATCTCTTGTATGCATTTGTAACATATGTGGCCAACCGAACTAGCAAGGAAAAGGAAGCAAAGTTTCCAAATGCAAATGCACTGCTGGGACCAAGGCCTCAGTTAACAAATTTTTAAATTGTGGTGTAGGATGCCTCTGGCATTCTTCTGATGTTGTATGTTTTATAAAATACAAAGCAAAGCAATTTGGGGAGAGGGAGCAGTGGGTGGGAGGGGGATTTTATTTTTATTGTGAATTCTGTGTCAGGAAGTCTATACAAAGAACTTTTAAATAAAGTCTAATGGAGGTTTTGAGAAACTCATGTTTTTGTCTTTGTAAAAGCCATGTTGAGCATCAGTGGAGTAATTTTCCAGGGCCTGGAAAGCATGTATCTGGAGAGAAATCCCACCGACCCTTAAAGGGAGGATGTCTGTAGTGTGGATATTCAGGGGGACATCACTGAGATGCTGCTGGTAACCCAGAGTTTTCCATCTTGGAAAAAATTGGAAACCAAGATGTCTTGGTTGTGAAATCTCCATCCTGGAGGAATTTTAAGCTCAACTGAATATAGCTCTGAGTAACCCAGCCTCAGCTGGCCCTGCTTCCAGCAAGGTGTTGATCAGAGCCATCCTGGATGTCCCTTCCAACCTGCGTGACTCAATGACCCTATGGGCATTTTCAGGTGTCTCCTTTGCTGCCCGTAGCCATGACTATTTTACCCTAGGCTATGCCTGTCCTCTGAGCTCACCCAAGGCAGCTACAGTCACAGCAACAACGTGCATTCCCCTGCCCCTCCAGAAATCCCTCCCAAAAGCAAGAGGCAGCTGAACTCGACCCCTGGGCACAGGGCAGCTCTGGGCTGTGGGGCTGGTGTCCTAGATTTCCCCGAGCCTCAGCCGTGCTCTGCAGGCAGGGGTTGATGACGCTGCCCACAGCCTGGTGGGGATGCTCAGAAGGAAGAAGTGAGCCTTGCAGGCACACCCCACCAACAGGGCGGCCAAATGCCACAGCCAGAGCAGGTCCACAAGGGAGAGGGCACTGGCTAAATCCTAAAAAGCAGACCAAGGCTACAATTTAGGACTTACCCAGTGTCATCTTCCATGGGTCAGGGTGGGACTGCCACAAGGAGAAGGCAACCTGGTGCCCCAAACTCTGAGGTGCTCCTTTCTGAAGCACTTCAGGCAGATCTTCAAGGACCATGCCACAAGACATGCCGCATGTGTTGTACACGATCTCTTTGAAAGCAGTCCTCCCAGCAGGACAACTGGCTTTCCATTACACCATTTATGAGACTAAATTAAGCTGGCCAGACACCTCAGGTTCCCCGATCGATGCTGGAGACAATTCGCAGGGGCCCGAGAGCCCCACCGTGACTTGCCCAAGCAGGCGAGGCTGTGGAGTCATCATGGCAAGGAAGTGCATAGGGCTGCTCTGGCCTTTGTCCCCGTGGGGATCTACATTTTTGGGTGTCCCAGCTTTTATACCATTCTTGGCACGCAGAGCAGCCCAGATCCCAAAATTTCCCGTCAATACCAAGCCACTTGCACAGGGTTAGGGGACAGCAGGGACACTGCTTGACTCAGGGTAAGCCCAGCCCTGACAGCCGTGCTAGGGAAGCTGCGCTGTTTATTTGGCACCCTCTCCAAGCCCATCACAAGGGCTTCATTAAAAAAGAGGGGAATGGGTAATTTTTAAAAAAAATTATTATTATAATTGCCTTTTGCAATGGCTGCAGCCAGCTGTGGCTGCACCAGAGGACAGAGCAGCCTGCCCTGCATTTCCCAGTGCACGGGGGCACGGCCAAGGCCCCCGTTTTTTTGCTCTCACAGGGTATGAAAGTTGCAGCTACGTCAAAGTGACTCACAAATCCTTCCCTCCAGCCTCCCACCTCTCCCTCTGCACCATGGGAAAGGTTTTCCCAACACCAGTGCCGCCCCCATTTCCCAGGAAAGCTGCTTTCAATGGACCGGGCAGTGCTCTGGGATGCAAAGGTGCAGCCCAGGCTTCCACAGCTTGCTGGGGGAGCAGGCAGCTTGGGAAGGCTCACCACATCCCCTTCCATCCCGGGGCTGCGGGGTGTTGCAGTTGCCTCTCCCAAGCCTTTTAAGGAAAAGGAAGCACGTTACACCCCGGGCCCCCGGCCAGCGGCTGCGCGGGGTTACACATGGAAGTCATCTGCAGCTGGGAGCGCATCTGCCAGCGTGGCTGCGGGATCAGGCCAGGAGTAAAAATAGCTCAGCCTTGCCCAGCAGAGCCCCAAGCAGCGTGCTTCACTCCTGGCTGCTGATGGTTAGCCCCGACAGCTGTGCCCTGCTGCTTTTGGGGTGGCCTTCACCATTTGTTAGCATCCCTGTGCTGTGGATCCGGCTGTCATCCCACCAGTCACCAAGTCCCCCCATGTTAGGAGAGGGGGATGCTCCCCTGAGGTGTTTTTTTCTGCAGACAAATTACTTCTGGCTAAACAGTTTGCATCCCTTTGTGAAACTATTTCTTTGCAGCATCCTAGAAGAAATAAAGACAGTGTTGGTGAACTCAAGGCAGATGTGATGGAGATATCTGCTGTAGTCTAGAGGACACAGTCTTTTAAGCAGAATTCCCATCTGAATCTGCTGCATCAAAAATGCCCACAACTTTGCTTTAAAAAGTACAGCATCAGTCTTCCACCCCTGCCTGAAAGTGAGACAGCAAAGATATAAAAGCTGGACTCAAGAACAACGATTTCCTATAAGCTGAAGGCACGCTGTGAAACAAAAAAAAAACTTTACTGGAAGCAAAAAGTCTCCTGGTGAAGACCGGTTCTGTGGTTTAATGCTGTTTTGAAAGTTTCTCCATCTTTCATTATGAGTCCTGAGTGAGCTGCTGGAGGACATGTCCCATGGTCTGGCTGATACTCTCAAATCCTTGGCCTGTGGCCCAAAAAGGGCTTGTGTGCCTGGAAGTCTGCTTTCTTGAGGCACATCAGCTAATACCAGATACTATCACTGCCTATAAACTGCATCTTTCATTGCCAGACCACCACAGCTACACCACTTCTACTAATGGCCAAGATATCTCGCGAAAAGGTTCAGTGTCAGTGGAGATGGTAACCTGGCAGCCGCCTCCTACTCTGACCTACTTGCATCTTCTTTTGGATAGGCTTGGCCACACGTTTTAGCAAAACTTGCCTGTGAGACTAACGCCCTGAGGCACCCTGAAGTGACGCTAGGCAGGTCTGACCATTGATGTAGACAGTATGGGTGGGATATGGTTGCCTGCATCTAGGCATGATGTGTCATTTCAGAAACGCTTGGGCACCAGTTACACGATGTACGTGGGATCACCTTAACCTTTACTGCACCTTCCAACCCCACGCAGATAATGTCAGCCACCAATGAGCGTCTCTGCTTGCAGTAAGGGCATGCATTTTAGGCAACCAGGATGCGCTCCTAAATGGAGCTGTGGATGTAGGAGGTGACGTAGGACTTTGTGCCTTCCCCTGGGCAACCCCACCGTGAAATACTCCATGAGAAGGGTCCCTAGTAAAACAAGGGCCGGTGGCTCTGCTGACTGGGACAGAATTAACATTAGGACTTGAAGACAAAGCATTAAAGCCAACACTCACTTGTACTTCATGGGGATCTCCAAGGCAGGGTCAGCCCAACCTATGTCAGCCCTGCAAAAGTTCCCAGAAAACTCCAGAAATTCACGACAATTCTATAATTGCCCTAAAGTGTGAGAGTGGACAGTCCCTAGGACAAACAAGCACCGCTTTTGCAATAGCCAGTCCCAAATCTCACTTGCTCTTATTGAAATCCAGGGGTTTTGGATAAACATGCTGCCCTTGGATGCAAGCGAGCTACGAGTCCACTGGTGAAAACCACAGGGTTTAACACCAGAGCAGAGACATAACCTCTTATAATACTGACGGTATAATAAAAATTAAGTGTAGAACATGTAGCAGAGTTAAGCATTGTAGCAAGACCCTTAAATTTAGGATAGCACCAGCATTTAATGCTTGGTTAGGTTATCTTAATGCTGTAGCTTTGCATAGCCTTCTTCGGAAATCTTTACAAGGAGAGGCAAAGTGGCTCTGACACGTTTTACTGGCCAGTATTAAATTTATTACATCAGTAAAAGAAGCCAATCTAAAAGTATATAGATGTACACATGTACCTGCCTCACTCCTTTCAGTTAAAGCGGGTTTTCCAGCCGCCACACCAAAGCAATGCCCTACACCACGAGTGTTGACATTGCAAGGTCAAGAGTTTAAGGCTGCCTTCCACGCCGGGCATTCCTGGAAATTAGGAGTGTATCCAAGTACCTCAGCACAGATGCAGATAAACTTGAAGCAGCTGAGCCTGGAGAAAAGGATCCTCAGATAGCTGAGACATAAGTGTGGGCATTTCCTTGGCCACAGGGCTTCTGTGTGGCCATCACCCTACCCTTCGTCCCGTCTTGCTTCAGCCTCCTGCTTGTGAGATGGAAATAATACATCACTCAACCTTAAAAACATTAAACCTCTGAGTCACAGGGAGATTATAAAATGAGATAAAGAGATCTGGAAGATGCCAGATTTTGTAGGTGCTTATCTGCTTTCTGCCTACGTGTCACAGTCCCTGGGTGCCCACAAGCTCTTTGGGGCGGGCTGGTCGCTCCTGGGGAGCAGCACCTCGCAGGGAGCTCCCCGCAAGCAAGCACCATTCCCAGAAGCTGAGGTGACCGCTCAGCCGCTGCGTGCCTGCCACTGGCACCAGCATCCCAGATGGTTTAAATCCTGAGATAATCCTAAACCCATGGTAGTTCCTCAGCCCTTGCCACCCACAAGGAGCCCCAGCCCAGCAGCCGGGGACCGCTCACAAAATGGCAGCAGGCAGCTCGCTGGAAGCGCAGCCTTTCCAAAAGCAAAACCCAGGGCTAAATTGGACATGGCGGGGTAAACAGCCCCAGCGAATAGCTGGGCCTGCCCTCCAGCTGCAGGATGATTTACAAGACGGCAGGAGTGGGGTTTTTTTTGGTTTTTTTTGTTAAACAGAGCAGATCCGAACCAGATGTCTAACCTTTATCTCGATTGCTGCGGAGACGGAGGAGCCGACAGGAGAAAGACGTTCGAGTTTCCATTAACTGCCACTCCACTGTCTTCCAAAGTCTGCTCATAAAGAAAAATGAACACCATCAGCCAGGAAACTTTGCTTTGGTGAACTATATGTTTTGTTTTGACCTTCGCTGCTATAGCGACCACACCGAAATAAAAGTGCAGCCGGCTGCGATGACCTCACCGCATTACTCTATTAAAATCTGATATTATAAAGCTATAACCCAGGCGGGTGATTGAAGATTTGCACATAGGCACAGCTTTTGCAGTGGTCTTCAGGAAAGCGGGGCTGGGAAGGGCAGGTATAGGGGGAATGAGAGCGGCAGGTCAAGGCACCCATCTTTTGGGATTTTTCCCACCCAGAGAGCAAGTAAGACGCATGGGAGAGAGACATGGGAGAGGGAGGCGGGTGCTGCCTTGTGTTCCCAGGGATGGGGCAACTTCTTCCACCTGTGATGAAAAGCTTTTGGGAAGGCTCTGGCAAGAGGGGACCACACAGCACGGCTTCAAAAGCCCACTGTGAGCAGTGGGGATTTCCAGACCTAGCTCACCCTTCTAGCTCAGTGCCTAGACAAGCAGGGAAATACCCTAGGAACAACATCCACCTCTTGAACCTACCAAAAATTAGTTTCCAAACCTGGGATGAAAGCACCCCAGTGTGCTGCTGGGAATCTCACCTGAGATGCGAGTGTCTCAATTTTAGGATATCCTGGTGGGCAAAGGCCAAATAAGCTGTCACTCTTAATAAAAGGCAGAAACTATTTAAGAGTGTAAGCACTATATAAAGCTTATAAATGGGATCTGCAAGAGTGGGAGCATGGTCAATAAACTGAAATGGAACTGAAAGGCCCGCAAAAAAGTTGCTACGGATGAAAGAAGTAGTTTGTTATTTCTAAAATACTTGTCTAGCTTTCCAGCAGTGATTAATTCTGCAGACGGGAAGATTGTGTTGGAGGTTAATGAAAAAAAATGAACCTTAGATTGACGGGAATATTGCAAAGGGCATGACACAGCCTGCTTTGGAAATAACTGGCCCGCTGTGGCCACTTTTCTACAGCATATGTGTTTCAGTCTCCCCTGCCCAGCTCGCTGCTGCTTCCCTACTCCAGCCCTTAGAGCATCCTTGTATTTACTGATGGATTAACTACAGCACACATGAATCTCAGATGGAAGCATTACCACTTACTGTCTAGCAACTAAAAGTTTAAACAAATGCCATTTGGAAAGGAAAGCTAAATACGCTCACACACTGCTCACACTTTTCCCCCCGGAAATCTGGCAGTTTTTTGTGGCAAGAATGGTTTTCTAAGCGAATGGTGATCAATGGTTTACAAGAGATGTTTTGCAGCAGGAAGATTAAATACAGTGAGCCTGACATTTCCCATTAACCCTCACCTCTGCTGCTCTCAGGGCATTGCATTTTGACTCAGTCCATTTTTTTAAGGCTGCTAGAAACAAGAAATTATTTTGGAAAAACCAACGAGCTCCAGCACCCGCTCCTGCCCTGGGTGCTGGGGTCCCTGCACGGCTCGCTGGGTGAAACATCCAGCTCCCTGGACTCCTGGGCTGGCGGTGCTCGGAGAAATGCAGGGGTGGATTTTGAACAGACTGGCTGACAGTTTGACACACAGCAAAAAGTTGCCAGATTCTGTAGCTGTTTCCAAAAGAATTACTCAAAATCCCCACCGACCTTGGTTGCGTTGTAAGATTCCTTCGTTTCCTCCATGCTTTCTCATCCCCCAGCCCTTTCCCTTGGGATGCAGACCATGGGCAAAAGCACAGCAGCTCTGCATCACCCTCTATGCCTCAGCAATGGATGCAGGTGGTCCCAGGCTGGCTGCTTACTAAGCTTAGATATTTTATTTAATTCCGTTTCTCCCCTAGGATGGATCAGTCATGGGAGAAAGGCAGAGTGGCACCTCCAGAGCAGCCTGGAAGCTGCACGCCATCTTCATACCTAAAAGCCTGCAGATGCAAAGCAGGTTGTAGGTGCCAATCCGGGACTTAAAGCAGCAAGCTGTCCAACAGGAAACATAAAAATGCAAATGTTATCCTGAAAAAACTTCAGCGGAGAAGCCCACAGGCCTCTGAGAACAGTAACAGCTCATTACACAGCGGTACAACAGACTAAATGCAGCTTGGGAACCTGAGAGCTCATGGTAGCTGCGTTAGGTGATATCTGCATGTTGCTTCTAATCTTAGGAAATGCGCTAATTCTCATAGCAAGAATTATAATCCTCCTCCCAAGGGAGTCTATTTCTTGAAACAGGCCCAGTCACAGCACCCTCACAACACAGCCCAAACAGCCCCTTTTCACCCACTTCCCAGCAGGACAGGGCAGATTAGCCAGGTTCAGCAGCCAAGTGCAAAAGCCTTGTTAGTGTTAGAAAAATATCTGCTGTTTGGAAGAGCTTAATGAGCTCTGAAGTATTTGGTACTAAAGCCAGCTTAATCCTGAAAGTGGGAGGCAAGCAAGGAAGCCAGGCACCGTGCCTGTGTGGATTCAGGGAATGGGGTTAACCCCAGATTAAAGAGCTTGACTGGAGATTACCTCTCATTTTTTGTACTTTTTCCCCAATCTGACCAGTTTTTCTGCCTCCCACACAGGCCAGCTCCAGCTGCCTTGGGAAGGGGTGTGAGCATGGGGAACTGGATAGTGACCCTTCCCATGCTGGGCTTGCAGCACCCCACGGCTTCGGGAACCAGCAGCCATCACCTGCACATCTGCGCCCCCCCCCCCCCCCCCCCTTAGGTGCCATTCAATAGCTTTTTCAATCCCTCCTCCATCTGACCCCCCCCCCCCCCCCCCCCTTTCATTCAAAGCCCCCAGTCTGAGATCCCAGTTCTTTTAGGAAGCAGCACACTGAAAACGGCACCTCGTTTCCACGCCTTTTCTTCTGCCGCTGCAACAGGCAGCTGCTGGAATGCTGCCTCCGTTCTTTCTTTTTTTAATTTTATTTTTGGGACTAAAAAGGCATTTTTGTTTGTGGTCCAGAGCCAAACTCATTGCAAAAGAGCAGGCTGTACTCTGGTCAGCCCTGTGCATTGTCCCTGCAGCTGTGTTCCATCGCAGGGCTATCTAATGCTGGTGGTCACGTAAAGATGGGGAGGAGAACATCCCCCTTGCAAATTTTCTTTGATAGCCTGTGCCTGTAAGTGGTAAGTTCAGCCCTCTTCCATGAGGGCTTGAGGATTTAGCAAACCAGTGCCGTGCTGATCCCCGGGCACCCATGCCCCTGGCTCCCCTCCTTGCAGGCGTGGGCTCAAACATTTTCCCAGATGGGTTTCCCTGTGCAGGGGCAGCTCCTGAGTCAGGGCTTCATCCTGACCTGGTTTGCAAAACCTCCCTCGCTACCCTGGGGTGCTGCATGCCCCACAACCGCGCATCCCACCGAGCTCCTCCAGCCATGAGACAGGCTGCATGTGATGAGTTTCCCTGCCTCAGCAGCAGCATGGGAGTAGCTGGCACAAGGGGTGGGGGTGGCAGCTGTGCCTCCTGGGCATCGCCAAAATCCACTGCCTCCCAATGAGCTTTCATCACGTCTTTGCTCCCTTGGCATTTTCCAGCCACGCATGGAAATTACCTGGATGTTTGGAAGCAGGGGAGAGCATCTCCTGCATGGCAGGTAGTTGCATGCATGGGCAGGGTTGGCTCCAGCTGACTGTGCTGTGCATGGCAGGGAGAGGTCCAAGATCCATTTGCAAGCCCCCAGCCTGCCAGAGGCACAAAAGTAGTTACAAAAATTCAGTGTAGCTACAAATAGTGTGTGAGTCTACCTGCAGTTCTGGTTTACCATGGGTTGAATAACCCTCTTGCAGGTGCAGGCTGGAGAGGATGAGTAGAAAGGATTTGTTTCTGCAGAAGAGGTATCTCCCAAACTCCTGCCTTCTCCTCTGTCCCAGCCCCAGCTCCTTATGTGTCTGTCGCACCAGAAATCTCAGGAATTTCCACTGCACCACTCTCAGTTCTCTGCATTTTTCACAGATGTGTCTAGAAAGGGACACCAATTGCACAAGATGGTCTGAGCACTGGGGAGAGTCCAGAAGGAAAAAAAAAAAAAGAAAAAAAAAAAGGATTAAAACCCTGAGCAACAACTCCACACTCGGAAAAAGCAGTCAGAAGTTTGAAGCACATCCAGACCACTACTCTGGAAATCAAGCTGAAAAATCTTGTGACATCAGGCCCTCTCAGGAGGCTGCTGCTATTTCGCAGCTGCAAAGCCCTGGGAACATCACTAGCAGCCCGTGGTGGACTTTGGAAGAGCTGGAAAGATGATGCTGCAGTGCCCAAGCTGAATCTTGCAGCATACTTCCCATTGAATGCCATTGCAAGACTCTGGCAGCTCAGTATTGCAGAGCACAAAATAATTCTTCATCAGTCATTAGCTTGCTCTGAACATCCAACACCTGGAAGTTGAACATGCACAGGCTGGACAGAGAAGGAGAAGGCATCTTACAGGACTCCTGATCATTTCTTTGCTTCAAATTGCTCCCAGTGCCTGGGGACAACAGGGAATTAGAATTATATTTCTTAAGGTGTTTTGAAATAAAACCAGAGCTGGTTTGTATTGCACAGAGATGTGGGTGGCGGGGAGGTCATGCAGATGTGGAGCAAGAGATGCAGGAGAGAGATGGTCTAGTGGAAAAGGGGATGAGGAGGTACTTTCTTTACCTTTTCTATGTACATTTCTGTGCATCGCCACATCTATGCCCAATGTAATGCAATGCCTCTCTTGCTCAAAGGAGCACAACGGGGATATATGTTGCAATAAAATGCCTTGGCAGGGAAATCTGGTGACCGCCACCATTCCAAGCACAGACCACCGCAATTTCACCCACCTTTGGCCTCAGCGGAGAGCCCCGGCAGAAGCTTTTGCTGTATGATACAGCCGGCACTGCTGGACACCTGATTTCAGGCAAGGCATAAAGCTGGTTTAAGAAGATACATATTTGCATTTTTTAAAGCAAGCACACACTTATTCCAAGAATTGTTGCTGAAAATTTATGGATATGTTGGAAAGCCACTTGTAAATTGATTAATATGGTTATTGAAAGGGAGACAGTACGGTCCCAAACTTGTTACTGATGGCATCCCCTAGGAATAACATCCAACTGTGCTATTTTGGAGGCTGAAAACAGGAAAAAAGAAATCTAACATTAAAATGTACATGATTGTCCAGCCTGCTGAGCAGCTGGAGGATGATGGATATGAGCAATAGGATGGAAATGGAGAACACAATCACAAGACCCTCCCCCAGGCTCTACCTCCTTGCAATGGGGTGGGTTTGAGCCAGACTTCAGGACCCACCACCCCAGCCTCAGGGTGGCCAGTCAACCCACTCCACCCCTCTCCCCTCTGCAGGGCACAGTGACGCTTTTCCCTTGCTCTCCTTCATCCAGCAGCCGGGACCAACCCCAAGCTCAGATACCGTCTGACTTTTGCAATCCCTTCCTAGCCCCACCAGTAAAACCAGCACTTGGCTGCCTGGATCTGCTCCTCGGCTGCCCCGGCTCTGACGGCACACGGTAGCCCCACGCTCGCCGGGCTGGGGCTGGACCCCGACCGCGGCTGAGCCACAGCTAAGCATCGTCTCACTGCCTCCCACACAGATCCGGGACCCAGCGGCGAGCTGCATTAGCTCATCACTGGGGTGCTGCCAGCCTGACTGAGGAGGGAAGGGAGAAAAGGCAGCACAAGAAAAAGGAGGGCTAAAAAGAAAAAGGAAGAACAAAAAAGATAAAAGGAAAAGGGGAAAAAGAAAAAAAAATCTATAAATAAATAAACAGAAAAAGAGAAAAGAGCAAAGAAAAGAAAGAAAAAGAAAGGAAAAAGGAAAAAGAAAGGAAAAAGGAAAAAGAAAACAGAAAAAAAAGGGAAAAGAAAGAAAAAAGCAAAAAGAAAGAAAACCTTTTGAGGCCAAGTGCACATGGGTCTACAACAACTCACAGAAGGGACAAGGGGTGGGCTGGGGACCAGGGCAGGCCACGGAGCCAAGGGAGCCCCTTTGCTGAAAACAGCCTCCCTGCCAAACCCAGAAATGAGGGGGAAAATCATATTAATTTAAACACCTTTTGAACCCTGCATGTAAATAATACAAGTACGAGCAGGTAACTCTGCCTCTGCTAACTGTGTGGCTCGTGGTGGGGAACAACAGCAGCATGTACTCAGACAATGATGGATGCAAGTAAATAACCCACCGTTTGAAGATGCAAATGGTTGAAAGACCTTGCTTGGCCAGTCTGCTCTCGGAGCTGCTTAAGGCAGAAGGATGATTTGCAGCCATGAATCCCCATGTGAGATTTGGAAAAGGTCCCTTGCTGATACTACAGCTGCTGTCTCTTACTTTAAGGGCTCTCCAGGCTGGTGGAAAAAAAAAAAAAAAAAAAAAAAAAGGAGAATTTGGTTAATAGCCCAACAACTTTAATACTTGTGCCATAGCCATTGTCTGCTCTGGTTGCAACATGACCAGGACCATACTGCGGGGATGGAGTCCCATGGGAAAGCCTGTGGGGTGGCTTGTCCCCTACCTCTCCACATCACATCTGGTCCATCCAGTGAAAAATACCGTCACGTTTTCCCAGAAAAGCTGCACAAATTGTACAGCAATGTGCTTCAGTCACAGATGAACCCTGTTACCAAAACCCCACATATGCCTCATTGCTCTATTTGTGCAAAACAGCTGTTCCTCTCGTTGCCTTGTACGATGGCCGTGTTTTGTGCCCCCATTCATGACCTGCTTCCCCAGGTCAGCTACAACATGGCCCGAAGCATCATCTATTTTGGTACCTCACCTGTACCTTGGGTACCCCAGTACTCCTCACCTCGCTTGCAATAAGCCACTGATAAAGCCTCTTAACCACCCTCCGGGAATTGCAAAAGCATCTGCAAGACCAGATTTTATTTGTACTGTCCCTGTGGGAGCCAACTCAGAGGACATCCATGGGCTGGCTTGTCCTCAGGCAGAGCACGGTGATGGAGATGGCTTGTACCCCCAGACCCAGCAAACCATGCAAACAAAATTGATGCTGCCAACACAGAGCAAAGGAGAAAAACCCAGCCCTTGCGTAGCTACGGCTGCCCCAGCTGTGCTGCGATCTCCTGGAAGTGATTTTATAAGCGAGGCAAGGCAGATAAGGAGACTTTCCTCTTGACGGTGAACCCAGCCCCACCAATCTCTTGAAAATGTGCCAAAAGCAACTGAGGTTCGAGCATGTTTTAAGCTGTTTGTCATTAGCATGGGAACCAGAGGTGTGCCATGGGGAGTGGAGCAGGGGGGCTGCTTCTCTGTGCATCAGCTGCAGGGATGCTACCCTACCCTAAAATGGGGTGATGGCACACCAAGCCCTGCTGGCACAGGGCTTTTCCATCCTTCTGCAATAGCAACTCTTCTCATTGCAGCTCTCTCCCCAGGCCTGAGGGTCCAGCAGGGACAGCCCTATCTCACACCTTGTCACCCAGGGCTGGAGGTAAAAAAACAGGTTCATAGGCAGCTTGTCATCGCTGTTTGAAGCCCCTGTGATGTGCCAGAGACAAACCCTGTGTGTGGCAAAGGGTCAGGGCAGGACACCCATGAGAAGAGATGGGAGGGTGGGAACACAGAGAAGGGAGTGGAGCAGAGATGTTTTGGAAGAGTAAAAAGGAGGAATGAGAAGCATGATGTGAGAGCATAGGCCAGCTACTGAGGAAGGGAGACGCATGACCGAGTGCATCGGCCTGTTTGCAATCAGCTGAGAGGTGGTAGCAGCCCAGCTGCCATGGACACGCACAGCGAGCTGGAAGCCTGCTGGAAAAGGGCTGCGGGGAAAGCCTCATGCTGATACAGAAAAAGATGTGATCACCTCAAGGTTTTGTGGCACCAGCACACGTTTCCTATTAAAAAGGTGAACCTAATCCTCCAAATGATGAGCAGCAGGTACCGTGACCCAGGGAAGCATCATGTTCACTCCCGCACTCACCTTAAGCTCACTGGATTTTAAAAAATGCTTCTTCTGCCTCCAAATCAAGGACAAACCCTGATACTTTTCCTCCTGTGTATTCCCAGTCCACATGTAAAACCAGTAAATTACTCTCTGCATAGGAGTGGAGATTAACTAGACTGCAATTAAATTACAGTGGGGGAGTTTTAGGTACGAGCAGGTGGTCCCGCATTACCCCGTTGGGCTCCACGAATGCGGTGTTTCCCTCCTCAGGACTACATAGATCTACTGAAGAAACTCAGGGCTTGGCTGTCGGGTGGGCTGTGTTCATAGACCAGGACCAGGCCTCTTACCAGCTCGCTGGAAATAAGGAGCCAGCCAAACCAGATGTCTGGGAGATGTTGAGGGCTGCATTAGCATCTCCTAAACCTTTCGCAGCCTGCAGCAGGATGAAATGTGAGGGCAGGCACATCCCTCAGGCTCCGGCTGCAGTCAAGGGTGTGCGAGTCGGCCAGAGTTTTATGCATCCAGCTTCAAAGTCCATCAGAACAAAATCAGCCTGTGAGCCTAAAATAATGTTTCTCTATTTGATAGGAAGCAGAAAAGCAACGTCTCACACAGCCCACAGGGCTGTGATGGACAGGGAACCTCCTTCCCTTGGTGAAGGGCCCTTTCCCTTATGAACCAGCCACCATGTAATGCAATTAGCTGTAATTAGCAGGCTTCAGGCCAGTGGCAGGACATTTGCACTGCAAGTTGCCATGCCAGCTGCACTGCTTCGCTGATGGGGCCGGCTGCCCTTTCTCAGCTTCCCTTCTGCTGCTGGTTTATTTCTGTGCTCAGACGTCCTGGGGTTGGGAGAGCTTTGAAAAAGAAGTATGTTACTGTTTAGGGTTATAAATTGGTGTTGAAAAGTTGGAGGGCAAAATTCATCCAACTCTTGCTGACACTATCCTAGACCTAGGATGGATACCTTTTTTTTTTTTTTTTGACTTAAATTTAACAACCTTGCTAGGAAACAGAAGGCAAAAAGAGTTCAGCAGTTCAGGTTCCAGTGAGTGCTGCAGCTTCAGGGACTGAGATCTTCCCACCCCCAGATACCTGCCCTGCTCTGGGGCCAGAAATCCTGTCGGTTTCAGCTCTCATGCAGTCATGTACGTGCAGAGAGCAAGTAGTAGGAGTGCCACCTGCTGACACTGGAGATTATGTAGCATCATCTATACATTAATCCCACCTCTGCTGAGCTCACCTCATCTACGCCCAAGGCAAAGCCATCCATTGTGTCCAGCCAGCATCTGCCTTAAGGTAACACCACTTGGTGATGGTGGTCCTCAAGCTCCTGGCAGGAGAAGACGACAGTGGCTGCTCTGATTTTGGACCCATCCACAAGGGAAAAAAAAGAAGAGCTGTAAAATGGAGGGGGGGGAGGTGTGTGTAAGGTGTTTTGGAGCAGAACCATCGTGCCACAACCACCTCTGGCCAATAGGCCTGGCTGGTGGTAGAACATTTTAAGGGCTTTTATTTGTAGCTGGTGGTACCTTTGGTTTTTTTGTTTTTTTTTTTTTTGATACAGAGAGGCTGAGTGACTCTCTGGAGAGGTTCTAGGGCTCACAAGGCAGAGCTGAAACTCTATCAGCATTGCCCCACAGAGTGGGGAGAGTGAAGCCTTGGTAGGATGGGAGCAAGAGAAGGAACTCTAGGTTCAAAATGGAAAATAGGTTATGACCCTTTCAGGCCCGGTCCTGCTGGAGGCCCACTACGCAACCCCCTGCTGTGACCTTACAGCTTTTACAGACTGACTTTTCACAAGGCAAGGACAGCAACAATGCCCCAGCCCATTTCTACCCCACTCATGGTCTGGTCCTTGTAGGGCTCTTGGCACCTGAGGAAGCTTTCAGGTGTCCGCTGCTGGTGAAGGGAGAGTGCTCAAGAGGGAGGAAACCTCCTCACAGCCCAAGTGCAGCCGATGCAGCCCGAGATGAATTTGGATCTCCATAAATCATGAGTGGCAAGACCCTCCCTGCCCAGCACCCCAAGGACACCCTGGAGACGCACCTTTTCCAGGGCAGTCCCAAGCTGAAAAATGAAAAACATACTCAGTTGGAATCTGAGAAATTCAGATGGCTACCACTTACTTTATCTACTAGTCTCATTTTCCTGGCCACAAGCTACTTTTGGGAAGCTATATGCAAAAACGATGTAAAGTCTTTTTTTTTATATTTTTAACCTAGTGTGCTCATACTATCCCAGTCCTTAACCAAGCCACTAAATTAGCTTTGATACAGTCCGACACTGGATGTCCGTTAAAGCCTTACCAACGTGGCTAATCCTCAGGAAAGGGTAAAAATTAGCCAATAACCCATCCAGCACGCTGAGACCTTGGCTTTCACATTTTCCAGAAACTCAGGGGTTGCTAACAGCTGATCCAAGGCAGAATTTCTAGTAATTTCCTCCAATTAGTATCTTTTTCCTTTACTTCATTTACACAATTTTCTGCAGAAAGCTTTACCATAGGGTGCAGTTACTCATGTTTTACGGGGACAGCCATAACACCTTTGTGAAACAGCAACCGACTGCCCAAACTGGACTTAAAGAAACTCAGCACTTTCTAGTAATACCTTAAACTAGTAATACCTTAATACAGGAAAAACTTTGAGCTTTAACTTTGCCCTCTCTGATTTCCTGGGGACTCTGCTGTATGAAAAGACACGGCAGAGCCCTTTGCTTGTCCAAAATCCCTCCACCACCTCCCAGCGGCACAGGGTTGACTGCTGGGCTGAAAACGTGTCCTCAAAAGCTTTGCTGTTTGGCTCTTTTCCCTGTCATTTTTCACAAGAAACATCCAGGCGATATTTCACAGCAAATAAAAGCCAGGCGTGAGAGCTTGACTTTCCTGGCAGCCACTTGGGGCGTGAAGCTGGCAGGTAATCACACACTGCTGGGCTGCACTGGAAAAAATGTCCCTGTCCCACTTAGTTCTGAACCGATTCAAAGCTGAAAAACTTCATCTTCCCTCCCCTAACCCTCCAGATAGGAGAAAACAAGGTTTTCTATGAAACAGCTTAAAAGAAAAAAAAAAAAAAATCCTAAATACCCGACTTAGTTCTCACAGGGGGAGGAAAAAGCCCAAACCCTGAGGAGAGAGGCACGATGCCGAGCTGGCTGGCAGCAAGGTTTCCAAGTCCCTTCCCCTCCATGGCCACAGATAAGCAGCAGGTAAACCCCAGTACACAGCGTGCAGGGATGTGGCACCGAGGCCCGGCTGATGGGTGAAGGAACATGTTTTTACAATGTGAAAACTCGACCTCAGGCTGACTCTCCTGTCTCCCAAGGAGGGAGAAAAAAGCTGAGAGCTGGCACGTGGGTAAAGGGCAATAAAATAAGCATGGTTGGGAAGCGGAGAGATCTGTACCCCTTGGAGCAGCTGGGTTTCCTACAGCTTACATAGCTGGTGGGGAGAAGCAGCTTCTTCAAGAAAGAGCATCTACAATAATGTGCGGTGCTGGGGGATGGCGGGAGGACTTCAGAAAGCATGGTTTGGAAACCATCACTGTAGGTCTAAATATCACTACAGACCTCCCTTTCCACCAATACAGAAGATCCTGTTTCATACCGCTGCAAAACTGCGTTTGCATTCTCTGTTTTCTGTGATAGACTTAAGCTTGCTGAGCCCAGCTTCAATGTTATCAGGTGTGTAACAGAGCACCACAGTCCTGCAAAGCTCTTTCAAATCCATTAAAATCCTCCTCCTTCTCGGAGCCATGTGGGCACTGCTCAGTTCCACACTCACTGGGCACTTACTAAACCAGGGCTGGTAAGTGTGGCTGGAACATATGGGTCTTTGACCCAAAATCCTGTGTGAGAACTGAAGTCTCTCTCCTGACTCCTCTTTTTACCATCCTGCTTTCCTATACATCCAGCAGCTGCCCTTTCATCTTCACTTACATGATCATCAAACAGCAGCAACAATATGAAGAAATATTTCTGTGGGCAAGAGCCTGATGTTATTTTGGCAAGAGGAAAATCACTAGGATAAAAAATAAAGACTACAGAGAGGTGGTGATGGTCACCGAGGTGGACAGCTGGAGCGGACTGTGTGTGCTGCCCGAGCAGGGGGTGGGCATGGGCATGGTGTGTGGACTCCCCGTGCCGGCGGAGGGGACAGCAATGTGGTATGGAGCACCCACCTACCTGTCAGAGAAGCCTTTGAACAAAGCACAGAGGAATCTCCTTGATGCCCAAGAACAGCTCCATTATGGGGCAGAAATACACCAGGGGATAAGTGGTCCATTAAAAAAAAAAGAAGTTACAATTAAATAAATGTCAGGTCGCTAGATGCTCTGGGGAGTTTATTCCTTGTACATGCATGCACCCTGCAACCAGCCCACACACACTGCCCCAGCGATGCCAAAGCTTGCTTGGTTGTCCACACACCCCTCCACCGGGATCTGGAACCTCCAAACCCGGGTTACATTCCCCTCAGGCACACTAACAACAGGGAAACGTGCTGGCTGGCCAGGCAGATCACTGAGAAGCCAGCCTGCTGTTTGCTGTGCGTTTTTGTTGCTGAAAGAAGTAGCTGGTCCCCATCTGGTAGAAACCTGGTGATGAGCCAGGGAATTAAGCTTGCAAAGGAAAAGATTCAATTATTTAATTCAGGTCTTTAATATTCTGAAAATGAACATGGGCTGCCAAATCAAACAGAATTAAAACGCTGGCACAAACGGGAGGGGAAAAGTTAGGTGAACTTTTTGATTTATATGCTGGCTGAAAGCCTCTCCCTAGAGATGCCGTTCATTTAGGGCTTTTAACAGTTTGTCTCACCAAGGGAAGGCAACAATAGTGCTTACATGTTGGGGGGTTTGTGTTTCCCTTCTCCTTCCCCCTATCACAGGACACCACAGACCTTGTTCACACTGGTGGTGAAGGATCAGTCTCTCGTGCTTAAACAGGGAACAAAAAGAGAAGGAAAAGAGCAAAAAGGCAAGATTTCTAAGTCCACGGTGATCTAAGCATATGGCATCTCCTCCACATGGCTCAGTACCTCCACAAGCAGCCTCTGCACCCTCAGCAGAACACGATGCTCTTCTCTCCTTGTCTATCCTGAGATTTTTGGAGGTGCAAAAATCCCCGCCTCATGCTTTGCCACCCTCCACTGTCCCAGTGCGGTGTAGCAATGTCAGGTCCTTGCTTTAAAGCACTAGTACCTTATGTAATAGCTGCTTTTATAGCACCTTGTAGCATTTTCCACTTCATTTTCTCTTCATATTATTGAGTAGTACAAAATATTCACACACATGCAAAAAAACCCAAAACCCAAAAGAAAAACAATTCTTCCATTTATGTATTAACTTTTTGGCCAGGTACTTCTAGTCTTGCAAAATAACAGTTTGAGACAACTTGGGTGGGGACTACTTGCTGTTATATCCTGAGCACACACAGGGACATCCTGCCCAGTGACTGGCAGAGCCACAGGAGCAAGCCTGAGCTCGGTCAGTGAGGTGGCAGAGGTGACATGGCTTGACCACGGTGAGGACAAGGCAATATCAGACAGCTACATAACTCCTTCAGATGAAGGACAGCCAGGTAGATACCAAAAGGGGAAACCAAAGTGTAGGAGGTGGAAGGTGCAAGGCACGATGTGCCTGCACCCAGAGCAGGAGCATGGTGCTGCTGCTGGTGCAATGACCATCTAAGCAAGGCAAGAAACCTTCCCCCAGGGCAGCTTCCACAGTCTAATCAATTGGTAGCAGAGAGTAAGCTGTCCAGTGAGGCAGGGCATGAGCTAGCGCTGGAGTGACATGGATTTTCTGGGTCCCTGTTCAGGACCAGCTTGCTGGACTAAGACGTGAAGAGGTGATGCTTGGCCCCTCACCAGCCAGTTTTGCCTTTTCTTTTGGCAAAGCTGGGGTGCTTTCTACAGTGTTTGCAGTGGCCTGAGCTGAGCTCAGCTGGAGCCAAGCCACTGGAAGAAGCAGAGGTGTGACCTGGTTTAATATGAAAGTCCCAGGACAGTGTTTTTACAAGCCTTCCTGGTTATTAGGAAAACATGAACAAAAGAGAGGAGTTACAGCAGGTCCTGGGCCAGCGTGGAGGACTGCTAGCATGCACCACACGTTCCTCCAGCCACATCCAAAAGGACTCTAAGGGAGCTCAGGGGAAGTCAGCCCTAGGGAGGCTGTCAGGGTAGTACACTAAAGTGAGGACACGCTTGTCTTAATGCTTTGGCAATCCTCAGCATGCCTCTCAGGGCACAGAAAGGACAACAGTTCTGCTCCTCTCAGGCAAACCTAACCTGCATCACCAGGGAGGAAAGACAGCAGGGCATTTTAAATTGTTATTTTGCAGCTAGGCTAAGTCTATCACGAGGGTGCAATCACTGACTTACGACTGCAGGGTTTTGGAGCAGGACTGTTTCTTTGTCCTGCAGGTGGGTTTCTGCACTGGCTTTGGGGTGCTCCCGTACCGCACATGAAACAGCAACTCCCCATTTCCCTCCAAGATCAAAACCAGCCTCATTAACAGAAGCACAACGAAGAAACCAGCTTCAATGACAGCTTTGAGACATGCCTTTGCTAATTACTATAAGGGAGAGTGAGTGACTACTGCCACTGGCTCTAGCAGGCACCGTGGTTTCTGAAAAGAGTGTGTATAAGTGCTGTATTTTTAATATATATATACACATACACACCCATGCACAAGTGTCTTGGTTAACTGTTTTAGCTAAGTAATGCAGAAGTGAGATGTCCACTGTTATCTCTGTGATTTCACTACCAATATCAGCCTTTTCTTAATTTTCAAGTTGCTGCTGAAGCCTCCCAAGCCTGCACTGTGCTAAACACCAGCTGGGAGTTCCTGGACTAGCAGTTCCTGTTGGACCCAGCTCACAGAGTTTGTTGACCAAGTGGCTCTGAGATAACACCCAGCTGACCTGGGCAGCTTGAGAATAACAGACCTTTCCTCAGTCCTTAAACACCCACCCACCTGCATCTCTCCGGGCTCCCACCCTCCAGTGATGGGCCAGTCGGGCTGGTGAATCAGGGTAGAGGTTTCTGGGCTAGCCCAGGAGAAAGGCTGCAAATGGCTTTTGCATTTGTCCTTTGTTCTTGCTGCTACTTCTGACCAGTACTGGAAAGCACTGGATGGGTTTTGGCCTGCCGAAGAGAAACAGCTTTTGACTGAATTTTGCCCAAGGTTACTCATTTCCATCTGCAGCCTGACATGCAAAAAGCTCTCCTATTTCAGATGTGATTCTTCAGCATTTTTTTCAGCCCCTAAACCTCTTACATGACTGCACTGGCACCGAAGCCAGAAGATTTTTAGTCATGGCCTATTGTCCCCCCTGTGCCAAGGAAGACAGAAAACAACCACATTTGAAGCCAGCTGATAGACTAACCCTAGCCCAGAGCTAATGAGCTAGAGAGACATTTACCCTAGGCACGAGAGCATTAGCCACACACAGCCACCTTCTCAGTCATGTAAAAGAAGCCTCCAATTCCAAAAAAACTTAACCTCCTTCAGGCCAATGAGAGAACAGGAAAAACCCATAAGGTGAGGACTTTGAAAAGAAGTACGTGTTATCGAGTATTTCCCAAGCACGAGAGAGCTGAGCTCTGCCTCAAGGACACAGAAATCATCCTCCCTCCCTGCAGCAGCTGATGCTGGAGACCTCGTTTCCTTCTGCTCTCCCACCTCAGCCTTGCAACCGCCCCTCAGGAAGGTGCGCTTCCATCTCTGGCTGCAGCCCTTCCAAACTGAGTCAAACCTCAGGAAAACCCTGACGTTACCTTCAAAATCAGGGTTCTTCAAGAAAAATTGGTGCCATCTTTGTTTCACTTACTCCTGTGGGTTTTAGGGGGTTCACACTGAAGCTTACCCGTGAATCCTTTCCCAGGAAGACTGGAGACTCCCCATGAGCTAGGATTTGAGAGCAGACCCCAGTCCTGTGAGCTGTATATTAGAAGCGGACAGCTCCACAATCCCAGTGACGGCTACAGCTTTCACTCTCAGTTTTCTTATGTCTGAAAGAAAAACCCATTAAATGCTTCCCTTGATTTTAAAACAGAAATTCCTAGTTCGACTGCTGACACCAGCCAAACTAGTCTCTGCTGCAGTACTCGGAGGGTGTTGAAGTCTGCCATGGAGCAAGGGCAGCTGAAATTCAGGTCTCCCAACAGTAACGTCACTCCTCCACCCTCTGGCTCCATGCCCAGCTTGGCCAGGTCACTGTGCTGGAAGACACGGCTGCAAACATCCATTGCATAAACCAGGGCAAAACTTTGGTCCTTTTTTCTGCTGAAGGCCCACTCTGACTTTATATAATGCATGTGTACATATCTACACTTAGAGACACATAATATATTAATTCATAGACCAACTTCAGTAAGCAGGGTCGGATGTGCATGAATGACTCCACTAATTTTTTTTCTGGAACAAATATCCCTGCTCCTGATCTTAAAATAAGTGGAACAATAATGTGAAAGCAGCCTATTTGATCCTGACATCCCTGCTGCTGCTTGCCTGCACCCTGCTAGCAGCAGCCCAACCTGGATGAGATATGCATCTCTTCTGATTTAATTGTATTTTGCTTACGCATTCAGGACAGGAGCAAATGAGGACTGTGCACCATGTAAGAGAACAATGAAGCTTGGTGACTTGCTAACTAGCTCTGGTGTAATTGCACAGCCACGCCTGACACGCCAGTGGGAACATCTGCATGGAAGCAATGTTCCCACACATATGTGACACATAACCTTGGTTGTGCTGGTGCCAGGTTTGGTTCTGAAACTAAGCTATGGAAGGAAGCTATGGGACTGGATGCAATTTTCATTGATTCTGTAGAAAAACTGATTTTTGAAGACCTTCTTTGAAGGCCCTGAAAATCTCCACTGAGTTCTGTGGAGGGTCAGACTCCAGAAGATGTAAGAGGTAGGTGATACAAAGCAGGCAGGGCAGGGCTGAGAGCTGGGGTGACAAACACACATGAAATGCCAAGCTGAGCTAGACTGCAGGGGCACCCAGTGAAACTCCACACGAGCAAGAGATAAGTTTTGCCAAAGGGCTCCAGAAAGCCAAGACAACAGGTCTGCAGATACTCAAAGAGCTTTTGGGAAGAAGATGCATGGGGGAGAGAAAATTCTGGAGAGATGAGGAGCTGGGAAAAATCGCAAGGGGGGAATGGATGTGGAGAGAAGTTTACTACAAAAGAGCTTGCATTAGTCAAATGGCTAAATTATGGGGAAGGACATATTAAATCATGGAAGGACAAGCAATTCAATCCCCTCATTCAATGGATGCAAATGCTCAGATACATCGGAAGCAACATCAGGATAAACGGCATTCACAAGCTCTGGCAAAGCAGAGACTGCACAATTGATAGACAGCTGCGGACAAGACGCTCTGCCAGCTTCAAGGACATTTGGAAGGAACTAGTGTCTAGAGCTACTGCTAAACAAATATGTTATCTGGCTAAATAACTTACCTGTCAATACCTCTGCAGCCATTTCCAAGGAAAAAACAAGATGTAAAAATTGTGACAGCAGAACATGACCAGCATCTTAGCCTTCCGGTAGGTCAGATTGCCCAAAGCTTCGGGGTAGGACTAAAAATGGTGAGAGTAGTTACAACCAAAATCAAGAAACCCTTGCAATCTTGGGATGCCATGCAGAGAGAATCCCAGTCCACAGCTAATGAATTCCTCTGGCCTTGATGGATCATCCTCAGGGTGAGGAGTCCCATGGTACGCTTGAGTTTCCTTCACTGCCACCTACCAGTCGTTTTCCCCACACTGCAGAGATGGGCCCTTGACTTCTCTCCGCCATTGAAGAATAGTCTTTTGCTGCTAAACTGTGCAAATAAACTCCCAGTACAGGATTTTCCATGTTCCTATTTTAATTTGTTGTGCTAACAACATGCCCACAACGTTTAAGCCCTAGGAAATACTGAAGCAACATGAGCAGTAACAGACTAACCAGTGGAGGTTAGATCCCAGAAAACAGTAGCTTCTTTTCAAGAAATATACATCATTTAGGTTAAAGTTGACTTATTGGGAGTTACAGTTACATTAAGAGGATTGTACAGGGTGCAAAGTCCCCCAGTGCTTATCAGATTGATGGCAAATAGTGCTGTTTCTCCTCTCAAGCACCATGGGGGCCAGCAGCAGCGAGGGGCACGCTGCAGTCACTACCGTCTGCTTGCTGATCTTGCCCCCAAGAGCAGTCCTTGGCCAGGACCGACATGGGGATATTTCCATTTTAGGAAGTGAGCTGTTACTTAACTTCTGGCCAACGCTGATTTATGCAATTTGGCACTGGTGAGGGACAGAGCCCTTGCACAACACACTCTGCTGTCTACAGTACTTTCAATTTTCCGCAGATCTCCCTGGCTCCTTTACACTCCATGATGGTTGCTTAGAGGAGTTACAAACAGAAAGGCAGATGCAAGGACTGACTTCAGAGCAATCTTCTTATAGAGTGAACTATTACTGTGAAGGTACAAAGTACTGCTTTGAATCATTTACTAGGTGGTGACATGGCTTTCATCTGAGCTGCGTAACATGCCATCTAAGCGAGCAATCGCAAGACACAGCGTACAGAGAAATGGTCCCTCAACAAAGACACAAAAACTCCCCCCAATCCACTGAAGGCTGAGGGACAGTAAATAACACAATGGCAGGGGTGTGTTTGAACGAATGACAGCCACAGCAGCTCTGAACTCAAAGATCTGTGAACCAGGTAAAGCACGTGCATGATCAGTCCGGGTCAGCCCAGCCCCCAGCATCTCCACTTCACCAAGGAGGCAACCAGATAGTTTTTGTCAGCTATTGAGTTTGTTGCACTTCTGTTTTGCTTTGCAACACTTCCGCAGCGATGCTACCATGGGGCTGGACAGAACTTGCCGCCTTGCAGAGCCTCCTGCCACCTTTCCTGACCAAGGATGCTGCAGCACATAGCTCTGCTCTGCTCCATGCTCACAACCCCACACAGAGTTTCATCGGGGGCATGAGGAAAGGGGAACGTGACAAGGGTTTCTTCTTGCAGGTATGTCTCACCAAAGCTTGGCTTTGTGCTAACAGCTGGGCCCACCTGTTATAAGACCAATAAACCAACCCCATGGGGCAACATTTCTGGCAGAGCTATCCTACCACACTGGATTAACTGCCACCCAGGGATGCCCCAACATCATCAGCGCTTGGCCACCCACCAGCACATCCCTCAAAGGAGACACTTCTTGTGAAGAATGGTAACAACAGGACACCTGATGCAATAAGACCATTAGAGAAGTACTTCCCTTCTTCCCCCTCAGCGGGGAAGGAAAGACTGCTGCATCACAAGAAATAGTCCAGCAGAGGATGTGGCTTCCAGGCCATGGGGACCACAAAGCATCTGAAGACTTGACTATCACTTTACACGCTGACGGGCAGGTAGCCATAACGAGCTCCAGAGAGCTTATGTTCAGCCCCAGGCCTATAAGAAGGGAAGTATAAAGGGCTGTAACCTTAGGGATCCAGGCTGTTTTGAGGTAGGACATACACACTTGGCCCAAAGCACGCTCAAGACAGCCGCTTTGATCTCTTCTTGAATGCATTAATGTGCGGAACGGAAATATCTGGCGTTCAGCTGGGACAACATACAGCACAGCTGGGGACCCTAGAGGAATCTGAGGCTTTCTGAACTTCTTCGAACACTTCCTTCTTTTTTTATAAACTCCCTTTTTTTTAATTCCTAAAAAGTGTTTCTTTTCCCAGGGAGAGATCCTAAGTTCATGATGTAATAACTGCGGTGAGGACTGTACTTTTAAGTAAATAGGGATGTGCAGGCACAGAAATATGAAAACATTATGGGAAAAGTATCGTTGTTAAAATTAGCCTCCTCTCACTCAGAATTGTAGAGAATTGATCTTTAAAACCAAACTCTGCCTTCAGGTACACACATTAACCAAAATTTGCAAGCATCAGTTGAAGGTGCCCAGAAAATTGTGCTGGCTTAAAACAATAAGTTTTACATGTTTTACTCTATTCTTGTACTGCATTAAAGCAGGAGCCAGCTGCTCAGCAGCTGGGGTAGCTACTACCAACTCACAGAGGTACCAGGGAAGCAGTGCCACTTTATCCTGCCTTGACAGTGACCAGACCCACAAAATGAGAATATATTTGCGCTTCTGGGACTTCTCACAGATATAACAGCTTTTTCAGTGTAACTGAAGAGTACTAAGCCTGGAGTTTCACAAACCACGGGAGCCTCTACCTGTGCCTCCCCCCCAGAATGGGACTGGGGATGTCCAGCATCCCTACCTAGATGTCTATTTTTCATGCATCCACCCCTGCAGCAGCTGTTTTCTTTCCATCCTCACTCACTATGATCAGGAGTGTAAAAAGAGCCTGGGCAAGCTTTTAATGCTCTTTACTTCTCTGTGCATTGTGTTAGACTCAGCTCAGTCTATGGTTCAGCAGTATTTCTGAACACTCACTTGACACGCTGTCTAGTGACTTACTGAGTGCAAACTCGTTTGAAAAGACAAATTAATCTAGGCTCTTTGCAGGATGCTGTAAGTTAAATGTCCATCTAAGCTAGGCATGCAGGACTCCGTAGCTGATGGAAAGAAAGAAGCAGTCACACAGGGTGAGTTAGTCTGTCCAAAGATAGGTGGGAGGGATGTATGTTGGAGCCAGTTTGCCATTCCCTTGGGAAGGCAAACCCCACTTTGTAATTATTTTTTTTTTTACATTTTATCCCAACAACATAGTAATTTCCAAATGACTTTTTCCCTTTTTTGCAACATGTCCAATGTCTTTGGGAGTCTTCTGGAAGAAAGGGCCTCTATCCACATACACCATGAGTCATTTGGAGGAAAGGGAAGCCCCTTGGACCTGAGGATGTAACTGGTTCACAGGGCTGCTCGTAAGTCTGAAAAAGCTGTAGGCGTCCATGGGCACAGAAATCCACGCAGGAGCTGGGGGAGGGCTGGGAACAGTGACCAGTTAGGTCTGGAGCCAAACCAGGAGAAGATTTTTACTCAGTGAGTCTGATGACCATGTCCATTAGCTGAGGGAGAAATTTGACAAGAATGTCACCAGGATGAGGGCCATGGAAATTGCTAGAAAAAGGCACAGAGCCAAAGAAGTGAAGGGAGACAGTCCCCACAGAGTATATTCCACATACTATCTTCCCGCCAGCAAGTACTCACTGGACATTCAACAGGCTGGGTCCAGCTCAGGTTTTCCGATATGCTCCTTTTCATTCCTGAAGAATACCACAGGTTTCTCTTAATTCAAATCTCCCTTGGCAGAAATTAAAAGTTCAGGTTACATGGAAATAGTGGGGCTGAGGTTTCAGGGCACGCAGAGGCTTGCACACAATACGTATTTTGCCAGGATGACAGCCCACAAAGCTGACACAGTGCCTGTAACAAGGTATTTCAATTAGATAGAAGACTCTGAGAGAAAGTCAAATTTGGTGAGGCATGCTTTTTTTTTTTTGCTAAAGTGCTCCTATTTCTGGATAACCTTGCCAGAGGCCTGAAAAATCTGTGAGTGGCCTCTGCAAGGTCACTTCTGGACATTGGGATCAGGCAGGAAGCGGCAGGGAGCAGCGAGCATTACGGGAGTGCTCTGCGTTTGTGGTTACGTGAAAACATCTTTGCCAAGAGATGAGCACAACTTTCCGTCACCGCTGGTGGCCCCCACACCGATGAGCAGGACAAGGCTACTGAATGACAAGAGGTGGAGAGACAAACCACAGGGCTGGGTGGGCCATGTGAAATGAAATTTTTAGCCACAGTCATCTTCCTTACCTCTGGGTTCTCATCCTGGTGAAAAAAGGGGTGTAACAGCATCAGTAAACTGTTTCCCAACATGCCGCATTAAGAGGGAGTGGGACGGGTCGTTGCTGTTGGGTACAGTCCGGTTCCCTTGTGTGCAGCTCTCCTCATCAGCTAAGGAAGATGTGTATCTTGGTGGCACCGATCTGAAACCAGGACAGAGATACAGCTGGTGAAAACCTTGCAGAAAAGGAGAAGCCAGCCCAGTGGGTCAAGTCCTACCCGCTACCAAATATACAGGGCAAACATTCCAAAGGCAGGCAGCAGCTGCTCCAGATCAGAACCTCACATGTGTAACTCCCATATAAAATGTCTGGGGCATAGGTTTTCTGCAAGACATGCAGTATTTTGAGACGTTGGCATTATCTCAGTTCTGTGCAGGGGAGGGTGGAAAGTCAGCTAAAAGCACTGGGCCATGTGCAAAAGAAAGTGAGATCATGGATTTCTCTCTGGGGAGGGAAAAAACCAAAAACCCTAGCAGACTTCAGAAGTAGAGGTTCCTCTGGTAAAGATTGCCCTGGCCAGCTGCCATCCCATGTAAACACTTGCATATCACCAGCACCTCTTCCTCAGATTAAATACTTCAGACAACATTCAGAAGTGACACATGAATCTAAGAAAAAACAAAAAAGGTCTAGGACTTGGGTATCAACTGACACTCACCTCTGTATGAAGCCACAAGTCCACATAAGATATCTGCATACTCTCTCAAAAGGCTGCCAGGTGAAACTGGACAGACTTCAGGAAGAATCAGCTTTTACCCGCTGAAGTTCTTTTAAATTCACTGAATTTTCCTACTGCCCAAATAATAGAGCTTGTATTACCGCAAGAACTCTCCAGTGTAAGTTTTTATTATGTGATAAATATAAACAATGATAATTGAGCTCATGTTACAGATAATTCTGCTACCGACCCACTAAAATGCTGTCACAAGTCTAGAGGACACCAAAGGTTTAAATATGTGGGTTTGGGTGTTGGGTTTTTTTTTTTGACGGAAGAGTATATAAAAAAAGATAGGAGTTGTCCCTGGATACATTCAGGAACACTGAAAAGATGTGGATAAGTGTCTTCATGCAATCCACTAGCATGAAGTAGTCCTTTCTGGTTCAAAGAGCAATCCCCAAAGTTAAAACTAGTGTTTTTGTCAGGATAAATTCTTCTTGGCTTTGAATAGGAGCTCCAGAGAGACTGAAAGGTCTATTTACTCATGTCACTTGACCTCTTGTATCTCCCAAGTTTTATTAACAGTATCCTGCTTCAATGGATTTGCTTTGAACAGCACATCAAAAGTGTTGTTAGTGTAGGAGTTAGAACTATATTTAGTTGCAGGACCTTGTAACAGGAAACTTTTTTTTCCTAGAAAGCTCCCAGAATACTTAAAAAAAAAAAAAAAAAGGCACATGAAGAATGGAGCTGTCCTGCCCCAAACTTTTCGTAGGTGAGACTTGATTGAACCAGACCCCTGGCAAGCTGCATGCCATCACGTTATCTTAACAGACTGTTTATTCTAAGCCTGGGTAACTGCAACAGGATGGCTGGCTGGACTGTATTTCACATTTTGTAAACAAAATTAAATGCAAACCCTTTGCTAGGATCTTTATTTGCTCTACATGTAGCATATGACGCTTCTGAACAAAGGCAAGACATCACAAAGCATAAATGTCAGTCTGAAATGTTCCCAGACTCCTGCATTTCCATGGGAATCTGGAATTTTAACTGGGAAAGCCTGAGGCAGGTTTCCTTGAATAAAGGAATAGTTGTTTAATAGGCAATTAGAACACTTTGAAATCTGTAAACCCAAACAAATCATGCTGCAGAGTAGTCTGTCTCCGGTCACCCTATGTGTAGGTCTGTCCTAAAGCACCAGCAGTGTTGCGCATCTACTGGGTAACGCACGCTTTAATTCCTTGCATGGACTGCAGGCACATCTCCAGAGTAGGCAGGAGTTGCAGCCTCTGCTTCAAGCCAGGCTACACCGAACCAGATTCCTACTTTGGCATACCATGAATATCGCAACCCCCACCCTCATGTTGCAATCTGACTGGCCAGTCCTCACTATTTCATCCAGTTTTACCCAGATGGAGTAAAACATTTGTTGGCAGTGAAATCAGGCTATTCTTTCGATAAACAGGAGTAGAGGCCATACGTACAGTGCAAAGATGCACTTACCTACCTGAGTAGGACCATCAAACCACAATAACCTGTTCAAGCACTTTATTACTCCTAAGTCTGGCTTTTAAGTTTGGAACAATCTTGGTAAGCCACTAACTCTAGGCAAATTCAAAGAGATGCATATATTAGCCATCATTCCTTGGTTAACCTTCACAAGATAAGAATTTTGCATGGAATGATGCTGTTGAGAAAACAATTTTATGCGGGATGTTATTGATTTCCTTCGATGCTAGAGCTGAAGATACCACAAGTTTCAAGAGAGGGAGGAAAACCCCTGTTTCTTCAAGGATACTGCAAAATTTTAAACAACAGGACAGAATGGTTGCTCCTGAAAGAGCTTCACAAAGTTTCTCACTACAGAAGGTTGGGATCTGGAGAAACCATCGGCAAGACAGAATGGAAAACACAGGTAGCACCTGCTGAAGGTCCTGTTGCTGTGTAGGAGTGCTGGGACCAGTATTCATGATTTCATCTCCCTCTGATTCCCTGAACAACCTTTGGAAAATAATTCCCTTCTTTGTTCACAAATTCCCCAGACATAAAACAGGAGGATTAACAATATCTCTCTTGGCTATTTCATACTATTACACTAGGCAGTGACTCTCTGATTCTGCCTGTATGGTATCCAGCCTCAGGGTCAGTTAAAGCCCCTGGGTGCTGTTGTAATTCACACACATTTAAAAACTGATACAAAAGCGGTAATGTTAAATTACGGCAGGTTCTTATTGCCAGACCACATGGATCATGGAAGAAGTTTATAAAGGGACTCTTGCATACTAGTGAAATGAATGCAATCTTACCTCTGCAGAAAGAATCACAATTAGGTGGGCTGGCAGGTGAATTTTTGTTCTCTGGAAAGCCCCAATATTTTTGTATAACCTCCTAGATAGAATAGGGCAAATCAAATAAAAATTGTATTGTAGAGATTCATCAATGAATTGCTTAACCACCCCAGTACCCCCCGAAATATCAGTATAGTTTGCTTAAGTAATGCTGATGTTTTTTTTCTGATCACATAAAACCTCTTCCCTTTTCAATGATGTGGAAATAGTTTGTGGCAATAACAGTAAAAAAATACAACAGACTACCAATATACTATAAAAGTAACACAGTATATAGCATACTGATGTCATATTCTAATAAAAGGCTCTCCATCAAAAAGGCAAAGCGGCACATAAAAATGCTTTTGATCGTATCAAAACAAAAACTGTGCTGTCAAAGCGTAGGAAACCTACGCCAGCCTAGGAAAACCAAGTTCCCTTTCCTGGCTGCTAGTAAAACATCTAGATGTATTTATCACAAGTCTTTTTGCCTCCCACTTGAGTCAGACTCCTGATAACGGATTCAGGAGTACAGCCTGATCCTGCCTGTCCCAGAGAAGTCAATGGCTTTCTCGAGACAGATGTTGACGGCCGGTTGCAAAACTGTGCAAGCAGAGCACATCACAGTCGGCCTCTGAGCACGCACAGCTGCCTCGAGGGCACCAGATGATTTGGAGACAAGCACCGACACCAGCACAAAGTGGCCTTGCCCCATAGAAACACTTCATTAAGGCTTCAGGGGTGATTAGGTCCATGGGACCCCACGTGCTCCTGGTAGGGCCCTGCTTCCCGCCTGGAGGCGAGCTCTTCCTAACCTCTGAAACACTCCTGAAACTGACAGCATGAGTATTCCAAAACGGAGTCATTCCACTGGCTTTGGGTCAGATTTGCAGAAAGCAAATGAAATCCAAGGCGAACCCTGGAGCATTTCATGGAAAGATTCCTATTGGCTTCAGCAGGCTTTCATTTGAAATTTTGGGCTACAGCCCAAAACACCAAGGTCTCCAGATAAGAGGTAGGTTTGAGTGACAAGATAACGCCTTGGAGATCTTCGGCTGCAGGCGGAGGCAGTCCTATCCCCTACCTGAGCAAGGAGCTGGAAGGCACCCCAGCGTGGCACACCAAGAAAGAGGTAATATAGACAACTATGTTGTTTTTGCCTTTGTCATGCAAATAGAGATCATCTCCCCAAGTGCTCAACAGCTTGAAACAGCTGTGCAGCTTCCTAAGGCAAAACTGCTGGAAGCCACTCCACAGTAATATTTCATAAAATACTACACCCTGGTCTGTTTTCTTGCATATGGATGCATATTATTTGTTTGCCCTACACATCGTAAGCTGCAGAAGTATTTTCTATTTCCTGGCAATCCTGGAAATCATTAATGACCTCAGAGCATAACAGATGGTCTTGCCCTGCTTGTTAAAAAAAAAAAAAGCAAAATTTGCAACACCTGTTCAGGGTCCTATGGCCAGCTCTGCTAGTGAGAGCCCAGCAGTCCAGAGGGACCCAGCTGCTCAGCATACGCACAGCCTGTCCCAAGGCATGCTGTGGGATGACATGCAACCTTCAGGGACCTCCGCCTCTGAGCAGAGGCTGCCCCATGTTTTTTGCAAAGGGGCCTGGCTCATTTGTGCTGCGCAGCGATGCTATTTAGACATATGTTGGAGAAGCTGCTGTGTTCCTCTCCGGCTCAGGCAATGGGTTTGCACGAAGTTCAGGGTTCCCTCACACTTTGGTACAACACACGCTGTGCTTTCACACTTGGACAATTTAGAGTCCAATCCTGTGTTCTTGACATGCACACAACTGCTGTTGTAGGAAACCTAAAGGGGAAGATCTGGCTGATCCTGAGCAGAGAGAGGGGGACACGCTTATTTTCTCTCATTAAAAGCAATATCACAGGAGCACCTACAACCAGGAGCAGGCATACTAGTTGATGCACAGAAGGATAAAAGGGAACAGCCTCTCTGCTTTAGAGAACTCTCAATCCAAACAGTAAAAAGAAAAGAACTATCCCATTTAATTGCTGGAGAATTGAGGCACAGAGGGGCTTAAAAGGCAGGCTTAAGGTCACATGGAAAAACCTCTGGCAGAGCAATGATTTGAATTCACTGTCCTGAAAGAAACCCAGCATCCCAGCCCAGCCCTTCACGTTATCTCTCTGCCTGACCCCCAGCATAACTCCTGCACCGGATCTGTCCCGCTAAGGGTGCCAGCAATGCCGGGGAAACATTTTCCTGCTGGAGAAGAAAGTAAAGGGTGGGGTAAGATGAGACTGACGATGAGGGAATTGGGGATTATTATTATCATTGTGGTGTTTCAGACTTTTTTTTGGTTTCTCTCCATTTTCAGCTTTGCAGATGGAGGAGAAACTCTAGCTATCACAACTGAACATTTTCCCTGGCACTTTGACTGTTGCCCTGACTCTGACCCCTCTCAGAAGCAGAATTGGGAAGAGAGAGGAGCTAGCAGCTACGAGCAGCATGGCCATGCAGCTTCCTTCGCTGCAGCCCGACAGCAGTCAGAGGCTAGGTGCCTCTCTCTCTGTATGACGGATAAAGGACCTGACTGACAAGTAACCCTGACTCCTATCTTCTGGAGCAGATGAGCTCCTTTTGATCTCATTAAAACCCTCCTCAGAGGGCCAGCTCCATTTGAGAAGGCGCCTAAAAGCAGCTAGAGGAGCCTCCCACATTTGACCAATCCTCCTGTCTCTGTTAGGACTTCAGATTTGCAACAGACCCTCTATTTCTCTTTCTCATTTCTTTTGTAAGCAGTAGTTTTCTTGGGGGCAACAGACCATCCCTTTGACCTTGCTCATATAACACTGGGGGCAGTGAATGCTATCACTGTGCAAATAACTCAAGGAATTTCACAACAGAGCCAATGCCTACTCCCCCAGATAGTCCTGCAAGAGAGCAGTGCCTGTCAGAGTTGCTGGTGGTTAGGATTGCCATTACCATTTTAAGGCTTCACCACAGAGCTCTTTTACCTCAGGGATGTCACATGTATTCAATCATCTCCCAGTAGCCACCCCCAGTTCTCCCAACAGCTGCACAGAGAAGAAAATACCCACAGCCATGAGTCAAACAGCAATAACAATTCAAAGAACCCAAAGTCTAATTTTCTCTGTCATTTGGGGCTTTTTCCCAAGCCTGCTGACTGCCTGGGACTCTTCCTACTGACCTAAAAGGTCGGGGATTGGGCAAACACAACTAGGCAGGGACTGCATCCCCGCTCACTGCTGAAAAGCATCAGTCTTCAAGGTGAACATCTTGGGGCAGGGTGGACTGGGCTAGCTCCTCTGAAAATGTTCCCTTTTAAATTAGTTCCTCTCACGCTGCTCCTTCTGCTTCTTGTTCTCGCCAAGTGGTCTGTGAAAAGTCTGTTACCAACGCACCAAAACCTGCTTGCTTGTACAGGGTGCAGACCTGCACATGTTTCACCACCAGTGGCCTGAACCCACCCCTCCTATTGAACACATCTGCAGCTGACATGCTCCTCACCACCATCAAATACAGCAGTGTTGACTCAACTTGCTCACTCACCAACTTTACTCCAGGGAGCAGCTTCTGCTGCAGCAGGCAGACTGTTCCAGTAGTCCCCCCAACTCCTAGGGTCACCTCTGTTTCTGTGAACCAGCTCCCTTCTTCAACACCAAGGAGGAGCAGAAGAGCAAAGAGATAAAATTCTGGTTTTGAGTAACTCCATGCCTCCTGCCTGCAGCCAGGGCTGAGCTTTTGTCTGCTTCTCCCAGGCTTTGCAGAGCAGATCCTGGCAGTCCCTGCCTCACACTGGGGTCTTTGCCCACCACATGCCACAGGGTTAATTCAGGTTTTCCTTCTCCCCCCCCCCACCTTTCGGACAACACTACACAACCTAGTCCTCCATCGGGGTACTAAACTTCTCTGGGAATTTGGGTTAAAAAGAACCTCAGAGAAGGTTTTTGGTAGCAGTTTGATCCTTTTGTTTGCATGTTTGGGGTTTGTGTGTGTACGTGTGTGTGTTGGGGCGGGTTGTTTGTTCTTCTCCAATAAGAAGAGCCCTCTCACAGCCTTGCACTAGTGATGCTTACTCTAGCGTGGTCCCCTCTGAAAGCCAACCAAGGGCAGACGAGCGAAAAAGATAAAAGTAAGAAGCTGGCTCCAAGTGGCAGGTCTTGTGGAGCATGGGATCTCTGACAAGGAGCCGCGGGGAGGTCAGCTGTCGATTAGAGAGGAGCCTGCCTTTGGCAATGACATTAAAGACCGTCCTCAGGAGAGGTGATTTCAGCTCCTGGCTCTGACATGGGCCTCCTGCCTGACTTGGACGACTCAGACTTTCCCCCTTTCTCCAATGGCAGCAATATTTCTTTTGCTTTGTCTTGTCAATATATACCACAAGTTTTTTGGAGGAAGGGTAGGGTTAGGCAAGTGCTTTCTGGGCTTTGCTGAACATGGCTGTGATTTCCCGGATCTGCTGGGTACAGTCCTAATGTCTGTCTTGCTGGCAAACTGGTAAATGCCCTTTCAGCCCAAAGAGGAACCTGGCTCTGCTTAGGTTTTTTTAAAACCAATTAGTTATTACAGACACGTCTCAGCTATTCCACATTATTAATCAACACATCACAAATACAGCAGCTTTTTTGCTGTTTCAGGTCCCTCTCCAAGAGGCTGTTCTAATTGCTGATGACTATTTTGCCTACATTCTTGTGATGTGCTTTCTTGCTGCATGTTTTTGGATGCAGTTTTCTTCCACTCACTTCATGAAAAACCTTGTTTTGACAGGAAAAAAAGAACGCGTTTTTATTAGAAGGGAGTTTATCTGTATCAGGGAAGGGTTGTTGTTTTTTCAGGTCCAGGATAAGTTCCCTAGTTAGACAGAAGAACAGCCCAGCATATGCAGCGCTAACCTGGAAAGCAGCAGCCTGAATTTTGCTTTATGCATATAATGAGACAGAACAGCCCTTTAAAGAAGGCTTTCCAGACCCCAGGAAGGGTTGGGATTGACCAGTGACTAGCCTATCGGCTCTTATGAGTGACATTCTCTGCCCCTGTTCTCATTTGGGAGAAAACCAAGACCTTTCCAGGAATATTTCTGAAATGGCTATTATTGTCATGATACAGAAAAACTGTTCTACAGGCAAAACACCATTTGGCATTGATTGGCCTTGATTATAACAGTGCAATCAAGTTACCATTGCCACTGCTCTGAGCCAAAGGGTGCACCCACCCTGCAGAGCAGCTACTAGCATTCCTTCAATGGCAGAAGATGGCCATCCTGCTGGGACTTGGGCAGCAAAGGGAATTAAAATAGCTGCAAGGAACAGTTCAGCTCTGTCTCCTCATTCCATCATCTATGGCTGCTACTCTGGTTTCACAGGGTCAGCCCGGCCCAGAGCAGCCACAGTAGAAGCAGTGTAAGGTATATTTGGGAGGCCTGTTTCACAGCCAGGTTTCCCCACTTGCCTCTTGCACATCCCTTTTATGTCACGTTTCAAGTGGGATCTTGGAGCCTTGGCCTCGGTTTCTTTATCCCAGCTGTGGGAAAAAGGGATCTTGTTGATAACCAGGATCTTACACCAAGCAAATTCTGCACCTTCTCTTTGGAAAGAGAGATTTGGCTCACCAGTTTTCAAGCAGTTACTTTGATTTTTCAGCTTTCTCCTCCACTTCAGTGTTAAATATCTCATGGTTAATTTCAGCTGTGACCTAAAAAAGAAGAGGAACTACATTCATTCTTTTTGTATTGCTTACTCCACTCCCGGGCCAGCAGGCAAAGCTTTATGAGCTGATATTTTCCCTTCCCACCTCCCTCGTGCCCTGAAGTTTGCAATAAGCATTTGCCTCAGGATTCCATGCAGTCAGCCCACGAGAGGTGCTTGGTCTCTTACACTATACGCATGATGCTCTCCAGGTCTGCACACTGTGATTCCCAAGAAGAGCAAAGCCAAGAATTGCATCTCAGCTGCTGATAGGCAATCAGTTCCCATCAGCTTTCCAGCGCACATCCCAGGAGGGTAATTCAGGGCTTGAAAACTGACGCCAAAAGCCAATAGCGCAAGACAGACAGGAAACAGAACGGTTTCTGTTTAACAAAGAAAATACTCCCGAGACAGGCTGGGATGAGGAGGAGGAGGGAAGAGCCTTTCCAAGACTCTACCGTGGAAAAGGAGGAAACCTCGGTGTTAACAGGGCTGCCTTTTGTCTTAATTTCCGCAAGTCCTTTAAATAGAGATGAACATAAGCGACAGACAACAGAGATGAAGGCGCACTGCCAATTTTGCTGCCCTCGTATTTCTGTTCCCGTCACCATAATCTCAAGGAAATCCAGATTAGCACCTTTCCAGCAACATACACATTTGTAACAGGACCCTTGAGACACATTGCTTCTTCTGGTGTAAAAGCAAATGTCAGCTTAAGAGCAGTTAACTCTATTGACTAGAAGGGAGGAATAGCACTTATTTTTGTTCGCTGGCAATATCTAACCCTTTAAATGATATCAGATGGGCATGAGTCAACAACCTTGCCTTGAATAATGTGCCGCTCAGACTGCCTATAAATAGATTTTACTTTCCCTCTTTCACATAAAGCTAGCTCCCTCAGCAACTACACAGCCAAGAGGTCTGTTGGGGACAAACATACATGCCGGGAACAAGGGGGTATTGAAGCAGTTGCATTCCCTCTAATCTCCTCCTGCCAGAGGGGCCACTAAAAATACAGTAGCCACCCAGTTGCTTTAGCTCTTGTTATGGCTGGGTGGTGCAGGAGCAGCGAACAGCAGCCAAATTCTTCATATCTCAGTCTCGGCTGAAAAAGCTCCAAAGCAGATGATAATTAAGCCTTTAATATTTCCAATAGATTTAAAATATGGCTATTTTTACCACACCAACATGCAGAGCCAGGAACACACACTGAACACAGACAGGGAGCGGCAGCTCTATTCTGTGTACTTAGACAGCTGGAGTCTTTACAGTGGTACATCTGGGAGATGGAGAACTTAAAAAATGGCTTTAATGGAGTTTTCACTCTAACTTCACTGTTTTGCCAAGCCAGGTGATATTTAGGATACCGAAGTATCTTAATCAGCTACAGGAAAAAGTTGTATTACCTCTTTTAGAGGGGACACATTTTCTAGTTGGGACTTGAGGAATGGGCCCCAGGAGCAGTGGAATGGAAGTTCAGTCTTTCTCCAAGAACTGGGCCCAGTTATACATGCTTGTTGGCCTTCTGGGCTAGCTAGCAGCAAGGAAGTGATGTAGCATCATACCGTGCTGTCTGTCATTCCTCAAGCCAGTGGAGAAGACAACCATAGGCAGACAAGTCAGCCTGGGGTGAATTCTGGTGGGAATTCTAACCCAGTAACCATTTGCAGTCTTACCTTTCAAACAACCACATCGTTTTATGCCTCCCTCCTCACCACCATCCGCTTGATGTATTTGCATTACGAACTCTCCGGGCAGGAATCACTCCCTTTATCTGCCTGTTCAGGGCTTATTACAGCAAGTCTCAGTCTCACATGAAAAATCCCAATCTCTTGATTAAAAGAAGAGAAATACAATCCACCCAGTTCGTTTTGATAGGGTGTTAATTCTACAGCCTAATGACAGAGATTTCAGGGCCAGGATTGTTACTGATGATAATTTTAGCAGATGCCTGTTTCCCCTAAGACCAACGTCACTTTCTCTACTTGAGAGCAGAGGCCATTCACAAAAAGTCCTGATACTTCAACGCCAAGTTTCATTTAACTCAAGATGACACATGCACATATCTGAAAAGTCCATTATCTTTTGTTCAGATCATTTCTTTTATATCTGTTTTACAGGATAAACAGAGGCAGGAACATTCAGGCAAGTTCACAAGAGCTCTCTGCTCCCATGTTGTGGGCCAAAATGAATGGGGGAACTTTTACTTTCATTTAGGGTCTCTTGTTGGGATTTTCTTTCTTGTCTTTAAAGAGAATTCAGGATGGTGAATGCTGAAATCTTGGCTTCATCTGTGGGATTTAAAAAATTTCCTATTGTTGCTCTAACCCTGACAGCGGAAATCAAGATCATTGACCACTTATGTCAGGAGAAGTGGAGTTCATAGGGCAAGTCCTTTGGGAAAATCTCATTTTATATCTCACATCTGCTAAGGGTTTATGAAAATCTTGTCTCCCATTGCAGGTCATGCATCAGAGATGAGACATTTTGAAAAATGTCCCATGGAACCTGGCAATGATAATAACAAGACGACTGAGACCACACAATTAGGTCAGAAACTGTCCATTCCTCATCACAGATTGAGAGTAATGAAGGTCTAACTTGCAATCACAGTGAACAGCAGAGACTAGAAGCTGTGAGGGCATTAAGAGGACACGATTTTGCAACATGCAACAAAAAAATTGCCAGTAAGTGAGCCACCAGAAATCAATCTTTGTGTCAAATGCTGTATGTACTGGGGCAGGGCGACCGACTCAGCTGGGAGTCAAATTTTGGTAACTGAGCCATCTCTTTCTCTCTCAACCTGTTGAATAGGATCCAAAGGTTTTCCCACTTGGTTTGACACGCATAGATACACATAGAACAACTCTCTGATTGCGAGGCAGGTTCCCTTCTGTTGCAGCTCAGGCAGGGCCAGGTTGCGCTACGGAACAGAAATCGGTCACATTTTGCATTCTGACAGATGTGGTCATGTTGCCTTGCATTTGTGCTTTTTTCCTGCCCACAGACTGAGTGCAAAAGGTATTTAAGGTTCTTCTCCATTCGTCAAGGATTTCAGCAAGTATCTGACAGACCTGAACAATAGTGAACGGCAGCTCAATGAAATCCAGCTCTGAGGGCTGTGCATACGCCGTACAATCAGTTTGTGCATCCAGAGTAGGTCTGAGCCTTCCATGCAGGCAGTAGACTCACTGCTAACTGAATATGCTAGGAAATACCCAGCGCAAACAACAGATGCCCCAGGAAGGGGAGGCCTCACCTTGCTGGAGATCCTCTGGTCCAAAACACAAGGGATCACACAAACAGCCAAAAAATCCCCAGGGAGGTGCAGCTGGCACAAAATTTCTCCCTGCTGTCAGCTAAAAACAAGAGGTGAAATGAATGAGCATGGTTTGCTCATGCGATAATTAATGGAATGTCATTCATGCAGTAACAGTGCTCTGAGACACTGCTGATAGCACATGTGCTCCCACCTGGACCATATCATCCCACCGGGCTACAGCATAGTCTTTCCTCTCCAATTCAGTGCTACATTCTTGTTGCCCTCCACACTTCGCTGCTTGCCACTGTGACTCTAGGCACTGCATGTCCTTCAGTTATAAATTCAGAGACCAAATCCAGAAGGAAGCATCACATTACCTCAACCAAACACCAGTTTTAATCCAATTATCCTTCATCACGCCTATCTTTTGATCGTCTTGAGTCCACAAGGGGTAGAGAATCTGCCATTTAGTGAAAAGTAAAAAAAGCTATACATTGTCCAAAAAGCTAAAACACAAAACTCAGCAGAAATGTCATTTTGCTTTACTCCAGAGCCAAATCTCTGTCCTTCCAGAATATTATGAACACACAATTACTTTGGAAGCTGGTAACGACTGACTTTGAGATCCACAGACAATCACAGACCTGAATAAAGGTGAGGTAATGCGTCTTTCAGGTACCTAAGCAAAGGAGAAAGCCTAAAGGAAGAAGCAGGAGGCACGCCTGTACCAGGAGGAAGACAGAGAGAGCTTTTGGGGCACACAGCCTGCTGAGGAGAGTTAGCGATTTCTTACAAGAAAACTGTTTCTTTTGAGATCATAGCAACAGGACATCACATACATGGCATGTAAGTAAATAATGATTTTTCCAAGGAATACCTCTCTCCAAATAATACAATCAGTTTCTCCTCTTAATGGAAAAAAAACCCTATACGAACCCGCCAGGCTAGAGGGACAACAGTATCCTCATCCAGCACATCTCCTGTTTTTCCAAAAGCATTTCCCAGCTTTAATTCCAAGGTGATGAGTCCTCTCATCCAGATAGCTGAGCAGCCTATTCACAAGATATATAAACCACAGATAAGGAGATGATGTAGCCAGCTCTTGGAAATGTTTGTTTGCTTTCAACTGCTTTCTCCAGGCCATCTGCATGGCTGCTGCTGGGCACTGATCTGCCAGTTTCTGACCTGTTCTCAGCTCAGAAGCAAGCCATTCTCCCACAGCAGCTTTGCAGGTAGCCGTTACCTTTGCTCTGGTCTCTTTTACCTGTTACAGTTCGGCACTTCCCCAAACCTAGAGTAAGGTGAGGGATTTCAAGAGTAAGACAGGGAACTCTCCTCTAATCATTGGCTGGCTTCAGTTTCAGGCACAGATCGTTGGAAAGCATCCCAGGTTACTTCCCATCTTGTAGTAAGGAATGCATTTCTATTCTTTGACCATCTCTTTTCCCTGCAGAGCACCAATGAAGAAAGTTACGCCATTGTATATCTGGACTGCAAGAAACTGAAACACTTCAGACACTGTGCACTGCTTGTGTAACACAGAAAACAGGGGTGTTCTCACTATCAACAGTGTTGTAAAGAGGGGAAATAATAGCTCCAAAGTGTCCCGTCCTACTGTTTAGCTCCTTCACTGATTGGCAGTTTCAGCACTGGCTCAAAAGAAACAAAAGCAGAGACTAACCCTAGAACCAAAGGTGAGTTGGTGCAAACCGGCACCATTTCATTGCCATCAGCATTTCTCTAACGGTTACCGAGGGTCTCACCCTGTGTTGCATCCAGTGAAGGGCTTACGTATGCAGGGAACATGAGGTGTTGCCAGGTATCCTGGAGAGTGCTGACAGCAGAAAACTTCCCAACGTGAAGAACAAAGTCACTATCACCAATGGTCACACTCCTGTATATTTATGCTCACATCCCTCCTTTAGGCCTTGCAAACAAGAAGAAATAAATGTTATAGCTATCACAATCCTTTCTTGTTCTATCATTTCAAGTAGTTTACTTCAAGGGGCTTCTCTGGAAATACTTGTAGTGCTATTCAGAAGCAATTTAAAACTCTGAAGAGTTAGCGACAAATTAATCAGTCAGGCCTGTACAGATGTGCTGTCCAGTGTCTTTCCAAATATTCTGATGTCTGTGAAAGCAGAGGGGGAGCTCTTCTTTAAATTAACTCTCAAGGGATTACAATTTTTATAGTTGAAGGTTATAGTTGAAGACTATAATGAGATAAAGGAGGGTGTTAAAAAGATGAGGGTATGTGAGAAAAGTAGCAATCTTTTAAATTTCCAACAGAAACAAGAACTTTATATTTTATTTTACAAACATATGCCCACTTTGTAATTAAGGAACCGATTTCAATGAAGTCAAGCTTGAGCGATGTGTTGCAGATTCAGAGCCATGCAGAGTTTACCCTGTTTCTTTGCTTGCCTTAACGAAAAGGACGTGCCACAATGTTGCTTTAAGTGCACATTGAATAGACATGCCTCTCTAGTTAATTTGTTTGATGCGCATGACGGTTGTGAATCAACTGTAGAAGCAGCAATTGGGATTGAAAAGTGCATACAATTAACATTCACAATTTAATATCCCTAAAGAGATGCAATCTTAACATTACACTTAAATTCAACAATATTTGTTTCTTATCTCCTCTTCCATCAAAATCCATTAAGTACATATTGAAGTGGAGTAATTAAAAAGAGACTTCAAAAAGTTTTTGGTTGAGGGTTTCCATACTGTATCCAGATGCTTTCATGACTTCATAAACATAGCAGAACTATACATCCAGCCTCATCTCCGAATGCCCTGTTCTTAAACTAAAAACCTTGATGAAACCATCTTAAAGAACATCCTGATTCTTTTTGGAATCTAAACGGAGGCTTTCTCTTGTTTTAAGTTTCAAAACTTCAGGTTCTGAAAAGACAGAATAGACATTTCTTAGTAGATTAAAAAGTATTTTTCTAACTAAACATACTGATAAGAATGTGCTCAGAAAAGCCAGAAACATTTAGAAAGAGTTTTTAACAGCTTTAGTTGCTTTGGGAAGCTAATTCCTTTAAGCCCATCTGTTCTTAAACACAGCAACTTGCCATGAACTCTCCATCCTCATTCTTGTATTCAAATAACTTTGACGAAAACCCTGTATGCTATCCTTTTCAATGTGTCCTTCACTATTTAGATACTACCAGAGGGAAAAAATAATCACTCTTTTGAGTGCACAAGAATAAATGCAGCAAGCACAAATATTACAGAAGCAGGATGAAATGACCAACTTACACTGCTGTTCAAGATAAATTACTTTAAAAGGGGAAGGCAGGGTTCACTTGTTGAGAACTTAAGAAGTCTAAGATAAAAAAATTATCTCTGGCTGGAAAAAAGCTCAATCAGGAATTCATCCTTTAACTTTCATTCAAAGCACTATTCCAGTAGGATGCTCAAACTTACACCTAACCTTAAGCACAGTGTCACTGAGCCACTCCACTTTGCCCTGAGATATGTGCTTAAATGTCTTGTTAAATAAAAGCTTCACGATGGGAAACTTCTTCTATCGCACTGCCAGCCAGCTGACTCTTGACTCTGCCCCAGACCTTTACAGCATCCATGTTCAGCCCCTCCACTGTGCTTCAGCTGTGGCCATGCGAAAGCTCAGCCTTAACACTGGACAATGCCTAGTGGCTACAGGCACCTTTTTTTTTTTTTTTTCCGGCTCAGGAACCAGCCTTGTTGTTTGGTCTGCTCTTATTCAGCATTCCCATTGCCTGTTCTAGGCCAGGGAAGAAGCGTGTTAGATCTTTCTGCAGCATTACTCAGAGGGTCGTTGGTGTCTGAGTCATGGCTGGTTTGGAACTATGGTCTGCGTGTGATTAATCACTGGCTGGAATTTGGTGGGAGGCTATATTTAATAGCACCCTTTGCTTCAGAGAAACAGGGAGCCAGAGAATTTTTAAAGACCACAGATGCATTATAAACTCTTCCCACAACTACAGAAATGTACCCAGCAAGATGACAGCCGAATTAGCAAAAAAGCATATATGCAGGCAGGAGGGCCACGCTGTTGTACCCCTGTTCTGTAAAGTGAGCACGCCTTTAGCCAAGCATCACATCTCCCAGACAGCATCTACAGTGGCACTGATGCCCTCTCCCTGTGGGACCACTTACAAGTGACCCTGTGAGCACTGGACACCCTCACTGCCTTCGGTGCCAGACATACCAGTATAAGACGTGACCAGGGCAGCACCTGAAAGGATGTAGAAGATGTGCTGTTCAGCTGAAGCTCTCGCTGCTCACTGCTCTGTTGCAAAACACAATATAAACATAGAAAATCCTACCTCAGTGCTTTGAAGAATTAGATACAAAGGCAAAGAAAGTAAGCAGTGAAGAGCATGCTGTCAGGATAACACCAGGACTAAACATCAAAACAGAAAGAAGCCTAAAAAATAAATAAATCATAACCATGAAATTGTGTACCAGTAGAAAGGGATAGAAGTCACATGTGTATGGGCCCTACTTGCTCTTCCAGGGCAGCTGAGTTCTGAAGCATCTTTGCTTCCCTTTCTCCATAACCGCCAGTTTTGCTAAAAAAGTAAAGGTCTTGTAGTGAACTCAACCAATGCCAAATCTCTGCTTTCCTCTAGCACTGTCACCAGCTTCCCCCAAGTCATTCCAAGCTAAACAGATGAGGATTATTGTCTGTTCATGATCCAGTTTTCCCATCTGAAAGAGGATAACTGCTACAACTTTTTGCTCCACAGGGGCCACTGAAGACGTAGCTATTAATACTTGAGATGCTCAAACGCAAGACAGAGATTGGCCCTCAGCCAAGAGTTACCACATTCAAAGTAAGATTTCAGAGGATTCAGTGTTTTTAGACCTAAACATGAGAAAAAGATTGGCATCAGCAATTACACATCAACGTTGCTTGATGTCACAGAATAGACATCTCCCAGTGATGAAGACTGTTCAGTATTTTAAACAAATTTGAAACGTGTTTAGTCTGGAAGTGATTACTTTGCTTATTCGGATGCATTTGATGTTTGGCCACACACTGCAAATATGGTCAGCTGGCCCAGTTCCAATCAAGGAAAAGAGATCACAGCACCATAACCAAAAGTGCGTTACATAGGACTGAATAATATATCCAAACCATAATTAAAATCCCACAATTTAAATGGTGGAGCCGATGTTTTATGGTGGCTAGGACAAGCATGATACATGTTCTCCATTTTCAAATACTGCAGTGTTTCAGGCTACATGGGAAAGCAGATGTTTTTAATAGTCTCAACCCTTAAATAAGCTTATTCTTTCAACCTAACTCCATGTAGTCAGGAGCGAGACATTGCTGCAGGAATGGGTCAAAACATTCCATCTGTCTTTACTGCACTGGAAAATGTTTATTCTGAGCAAAATAGATATTTTCACATTAAGACTTATTTTTCTCCAAAGCAGCCAGATTATTAGATGCTTAGATGCAATTAAAAAAAAAATCTATTTCCTTTCTTTTTGTGTTTTGATTTGTTAAATCCAAAAGGTTTTAAATAACAGTTCTTAAGAAACCATATTGGGGGGTGGGGAGGGGGGAATCACCCAAATCCTACATTCTGTCTCAGTACTTTCCCTCTTCACGCATCTGACTACAATACAAAGCTGTGTATTCCTACGGATATGTCTATCACAGCCTTTAATAGAACAGTTACTGCCTACTACACCTCCATCCTTCTGCCACCCTTACACAGATAAGTCCATGGATACTGCTCAGCTATGCACCCACCGTGATGTCCTCCGAGGTGGCAGAACCAAGCCCAGAAGTAAGGGGAACCCACAGACCTCCCGTGTACTAACTTAAATCTGTTTGAGAGAGCTGCTGTATGCACCCGCTGCCACGGAGAGCTTTCCTGCACATGCAGACTAGAAGAAATAGTGGACAGGCTGAACTTGAGGCAGGGGTGAAAAAAAAATAGTATCTAATTGCAGTGTTTTCTCTATGGCCTCTCATTAAGGCTTGCTTTCTTTTCCAGCCTGCTATGGAGTACTCAGTAGTGGAATTACAAGGAGCCTCAATCACACAGTGCTGTAGGCATATGGACCTCAGTTGACTGTATGTCAAAGTCACACGTGAAACTGCATGCTGCTCGGACATCGGTCATACTAACAGGTGGGAAAGGTTCAAGCAAACATAAGGCTATCAAAGAGGGTATGCAGAAAGCAGGGGGAAAGAGCAAAATCAAACCTAGAAGCAAAACTGGAGAGTATCAACCACCAAGGAAAAAAGTGCAGAGGACTATTAGAAGCAATGATCTCAGGAAGCAAGAGTTTTACAGGCGGGACCACAAGCATTTGACATAGGAAAGCTTTCAAAATTAATGTGGCATGGGTTTAGACCAGAAACTATAAAGCACAGCTGCCCTGATCATCTTACACTATTAAGAGAAAAAGGAAAGATGTCTGTTGGAGTATTGCTCCTTCTCATCACTCAGAGGAAGCAGGCTGCGCTGACGATCCTCCCCTCCTACTCAGCACAGAAGACAGCAACCCCTCCAGTTAAGCCAACAGTCAAGAGCAAGCAACCAGGAAACCATTTCCAAACAAGAAGCTAGCTACTCACAGATCTTTCTGTCCACATTTTCCACTGATCATACCCCTGATACACCTACTCCCTACTTCCTGTGCAAGTCAAAAGCCCTACCAGGTGAAGATGCTTACGTAGTGCTTGCTTTGCTATCTTCCTTAAGATCCTCTTGTTCACTAGAAGGGGTTTAAACACATGGTAGGAGCACTCATTCAAACGTACAGACTTTATACAAAGTCCATTTGCTGGAGCAGAAGCTGGGACTGAACTCTCCCTTCAGACCAGGCAGGTGTTCAAGGTGCAAGGCCGAGCTCTCCCTGCCTCCCACACAAATGTTGGGCTGGAAAAGCTAAAGCTGGTCTGCAGTCTGTCTGGGCACACTCCCAGCAATGGAAGTGTTTGAACAGCAAAGGCAAAAGGCATGTCTCCATCTCCGAATAAGCTAACCACCTAATAGCGGGAGGATGCTGCCTTCTCTTAAGCAGATTTGGTGGTGGACCTCAGCCGTAAGGTAAATCCTGTGCTCTGGGCTTGCCCTATTGGGTACAGCGAGGGATGGAGCCAGGCTGCAGAGGTTTGGGACCTCTTCTGCCACAGCTTCATCCAAACTCTTAAACACTGACCTCCTTTCCTAGCAGCAGCCATGCTGGGCACACGCCACACCAGAAGCAAGAGTTATAACAGTACAACATGGAAGGTATCACAATCAGCCCATGCTTCTGACGTGAGACAGCTCCTGACCAGGAGGACTTGATGAGGATCTCAGTTTTGTATTCACTCACTGAAGACCGTGGTCTAAATACTGCAAGCTGCTCACTGGTGAACACAGCGCTCCTACGAATGCCAGCTCAGCCACACTCAGGAGGTGCGTTTTCCAGGCATTTGTGGGAGCTGCACAGGGTAGGTGACACAGGACATCTGTACTCAGAAGTACTGAGAGGACTATGCATTGAGTTAGACCTTATGGGGGCACTACCAGGTTACAGAGATGGCAGGAAGAGAGTGGTGAGCCCTAACTGAGAGCAAATCCCATTTATTCCCTTTCACAGGTTCCCACTAAGCTGTCCGGTGCCACACATGAGATAGGTGCTTCACTAATCAAAGCAGCAGCCCAGCTTCTTGGTTTCCTTAGGCCAGAGGTTTTCGTCTGGAGCAAACTGCAGCTGGAGTGCATAGGCAGAGAGGAAGCAGCATGTGGCCCTCAGGGGCAATCTGCATTGGATGCAAGACAGTCATCAGCAAGGTCCCTGCCTCCCAAACCTCAAGAAAGATGCAATTGCATCATGTGAAATCCCATTAAACACATTCCCTTGCTTTCCTTTGCATTGACAGGAAGGAGGGAGGAACTGGCAGGGTCCCTGCTCCCAGCTGCACATACCTAATCCAGCTGAAATTTTCCATCCTGATTCCCGGAAATATTTGCTGTGGAAAAAGCCAAGCCTTTTTCTGTTTCCAACGCAAAGATGCTTCCTCTGCATCATCCATTTTCTACCAGCTGTTTGAGCTCATGACCAGAATCAGACCAGGAGCAATACTGGAGAGCTGCAGGACCCTGACTCCCTTTGCTGCAAAGCAAGGTTAGGTCCCTTGATGGAGTACAGGCTGCCTCCACCATCTCAGGTACTTTGGCCTTGCCCTCCCTCTTCTCCACACTGATCAGCTTCTGCCTTTCTCTCTTGGGTACCTCTTCCAGCCCCCAAGCATCTGCCAAACTGCTCTGAGTTTCCCAGCAAAGCCCCAGCCCGTCTCCAGCTCAGAAATACGCTTCCCTTGCCCTGCCTATAAGCACACCAGCACAGGGGAACATCACCTCACCCTCGAACAGTCAGAATTGCACAGCAGGACCTGCCCTTTTCCTCAGCAGCAACATATGCTACTGTAGGCACTCGGGTAAACCAGGTGCTACCACAAGCAAAAGTGTCTTTGAACTGCGTCCCTCAGCCCTGCTTGGTTTCAACATAGATGACAGCAGTACATCCCTGGTCTGTATAACAGGGACAAGGGATGTAGTCACCTTGTAACTTGGGCTACAAGCAGCTGGCAGAGCAAACGTAAGGGTAGACAGACCCTCAGGAGATGGGGGCTCTTTTCTCAACATTGCCACTTGCCCAATGAAAGGGCTTACAGAGAAATCAGCTCCTTTCTCAGGGCTTCTCTTTCCTCCTCTCTTTTGTTGGCATTTCTCACCTGTTTAGCCATCCTTGAGCCAGGACCTGGTTCTCACAGGAAGGAAGATCTCCAGTGACTGCAGAGTGCTGTCTGCCCAGCACTTTCCACAACAAGATGGCACAAAAGAGAAAACATCTGCTCCTCAGGCACCGATATATGCAGCCCAGCATACGTAGAGCTCTCTCTGGCACACAGACTAGGTGTCCACAGCCTGCTGATGTTAGGTTCCTAGATTCTCTAGGAAATAGCACCAATTACTTTGGATAAGGAACTGGAGCTGCTGGGGAAGGGCACACGCTGCTGGAGCTCTGCTAGGAAGTAGTGACCTCCCAGCAGCAAAACAAAGTAAGCAACCACTGTTGTCACCTTGTCAGCTCAGTGCTCAGGACAGCAAGGCCTTAATACCTAACAAGGCAAGCAAAGACGACATGACAGGCAAACTCTTGCCTGCGTGATCCAAAACCCAGGAAAACAGACCAGTTCCCCTTTCTCCCAGCTATTCACCCTCGTTTGCTAGATGAAACTAAATGCCAAGTCATATTTTCCAGCCCTGCAAACATTTTCCCTAGCTAACCAAAACCAAATAACTGTATGAATTATTTTTCTCCACCCCCTTACTCCTGAAGGCCCACTCCACAGCTCCTCATCAGGCCTGGTGCTAATTAGAGCAGACTGAAGTTTCACTACATCTGTGCAAAATGGCAGGAGTGGACAGACACATGACATGAGCTGTTGTGAAACCTTCAGGTCCCAAAGAACTGACCCATATGAAGCTGACTTCTTCAGCCACTTTTTAGAGGAACTGCATGATATTTATCTTCCCATGAAGCTTACTGAAAAAAAATAAATAATAAGAGTAGCTTACAAAAAAATAACTTCAAACGTTGAGGGGGAGTGAGTTATTTTGTTTGAAGGTTTTTCATTAATAATCCCCTTAATTACAGGTTTTATTTGTTTGTAAATGTTCCCTTTCACTCAGTCATTTGATGGCATCCTTGGCAGTGACAGCCCATAATTCTTCATAGCATGTGTGTTATGTCTGCTGCTTGAAGCAGACCTAATTAAAGCAAGACTTGTGGTTGAGGCTCTAGCATTTAGTTCAGTGTACAAAAAGGAAAGCAGGGCATCAATCTTCAAATAAGAGTATTGCTATTAGCATGGTAGCTCACCAAGACACAGAAAAATCCTAAAAGATTAAGTCACCTATTTTGCAAAGTACTTACTCTAATCTTCCTGGAACCACCCTGGAAAATGCATGTCACCTTCTTGAATACTGGAATCAAACTCTGATCCTAAGACCTTTCTGTCCGTTCAGATCTGCTGCCTTATCCACTCTTCCATCAAAGAGTCCTAAGCACTGAAACAACTAAATTCATGCTGGGAAGTAAATATTACAGTACCTCTAAAAGAGGCAGATAAACAGGGTAATAAATAGAGCTGATTTCACGGTGATTAAAATGGAAAAGAGAAGTATGCAGTGCTTCTGGGAATCATATCTGAAGCTCTTTGCATCATATCACTATTTTCATAGAGGGGCAACGTATGCCTTTCTACCTGGATCCCATTGACCTCACTGTGATCCACTGAAACTAGTGAACTGCACCTTACACACTAGTCACTTTGGTGCTTGGACTCTCTCTGGACTTCCAAAACCACAGTGGAAATTTCATGGTGCAGACAAGGCTGGACACTGTAGGACTTTGGATCAGCTCCTGAAGTCCCTCGTGATCTCTTGGCTTGGCCATCTCGGAGGCTTCTGGAGAACAGCATCAGGACCCCAGAGTAATATTCTCAGGAAAAAAAATGAGTAGGAGGTCTGGCAAGTAAGTTTTCACTCTCGCTGCGATTCACAAGGAAGCCAGACAAGGAATGTCTCCATCAGCAGACAAATGGGCTAGGTTTAATGGCATCTTTAGTGGTGACATATTTCTTTACTAACTGCCAGTTAGTTACTGGAAAAACCTCCACACAGAACAAGAGTGACTTCTAGCGCAGTTCAGGGATATGGCAAGAGTTATTGCTTGGCATTATCCCTACATGTGTTTGACTTCATCAGCCTGTGATGCCTAATGCAAGACTTGGTCTGAACAGCAAAGTACCTGTAAAAGCCCTGGGGACATCGCTGTCCTGGTGAAAGCCAAAGCCTAGTTATGTTCCATCTTACAGACATGGAAAGCCAGGGCATCCGAGGTAGCTTCATGACGAGACAGCACACATAAGGCTGCTTGTGGCAGCAGTAAACTGGATTTCTTAATTCAAGGGCTAATTCAGCCTCTGCAAAGAGCAGTCTTTTCAATTGCGGTAATAGATACACCACAGCCTGGGTTTCCTTACTTACCAGTTTAAGGGTTGAGTGCTGCCCTCTCCCTGCCTGATAATCCTGAATAAGGCTGAAGCATCTCCTCTCCAGCCCACTCGCTGACCCTTCAGACCTGCACTTGGCACCACAGGCAGGAACTGAAAGCAGCCTGGCACCTCCTGCACCCCATGATCACAAGCTGCCTGGCAAATGACAACTTCACCAGGAAGGCTACTTACACCACACTCCTTCCACAACCAAAGTCCTCCACAGTTCCCTGTGCTAGAGGAGAGCATAAATGTTTTCTGAAATACAAATGAGAATTAGTCACAGAATCATAGAATGGTTTGAGTTGGAAGTGACCTTAAAGATCATCCCCCCCGCCATGGGCAGGGATATCTTCCACTAAACCAGGTTACTCAAAGCTCCATCCAACCTAGCCTTGAACACTTCCAGGGATGGGGCATCCACAGCTTCCCCCAGAAACCTGTTCCAGTGTCTCACCACCCCCACAGAACCACCTCTGGCACAAAGACACCACCTCTGGCTCAGGAAGCCTCCCAGCCACAACTGCTGGAGATTTGGAGAGTATCTGGGAAAAGTGTTGCTATGTACAAGCTTTACTTTCATGCCCTCTCCAGACCTCTATGCCTGGACCATGGTAGGAACATGATGCCAAGTCAGGTTGATCTGCGATCTGACCCAGCAGAGCCATTCTTATGTTCTTTAATGTAGAAGTGTTTCTGCTTTCTCCCATTATTGTTTCACGCTAATTTTGCTTTGCTGAGTCTGACTAATGGAATTCATACACAGCCTTTGCAAGTTAATATTTTAGTCTAGCCCTGCCCAGGCTGTGATCCGCAAAGCTTCCATCAATATTCCGCTGCTGGTACCCAGACAGGACTGTGTTACCAGCTCACCAGGAAACTAGGGGACACCAAGTAATCCTGGCTGTGTGGAGCACTGCTCCTCTCTGGCTGCTGGGACACACACAGGCCCTTCTGCAGCAGAGGCATTTCATCAGGGACTTTTCAGTCACTTTCTTAACTGTGTGATCAGATTGGTTTCATATATACATCAAGTGTTACACAGGGTCCTGCTTCTAACTCTTGCCCGATGGCAATCTTGGGAGAAGTTAGACATATAATGGCAACCTGGTTGGCCTAAAACCTTACAAGAATCATAGTCGCGTCATCCCCTGCACCACCTTTGAGTCCGCTCTCTCTGCCTGCATGCTTACAGTCTTACACCATCTTCAACCAATGGCAAGTAAAACCAAACCCCCAGTATGCTTCTGCCTAAGGTGTTTTTTATATAAAACAGCACACAGAGAGGAACAGAAGAGGATACAATTGGAGGATCACAGGGGGAAAAAAATGAACTGGTTAATACAGTTCCTATTTGGTGTTGCCTTCATGCGACCGTGATGTCAGCTGAAAACTGCTGGCAAATGAAACCAAGAGGGATGCATCTCAGCTGAACAGCATATATTCACTGGGAAACAGAACACATAAGTTGACCGTAACTGTGTGTGACTGTCTCGTTTGTACATGATAAAATTCCTTGCCATGCACGTAGCAGCCTTTTAAGAATCACAGTCCATGATGTCACCCTGGAGGCATGGTGCCAGATGTCCTCCTTGTGGCTGTGCTTTTAACAAATAGAGGCCTCAAAATAACTGGATAGAAAAAAAAAAAAATATATATATATATGTCATGCTCATTCACTGGAGGTGAAACCCTGGGTGCACGGATGTCAGCTTCACTTCTTCAAGCCTGGATTTCACAGGGATATTATCACATCACACTCATCTAGAGATCTAATGCAGCCAGTCAGAATCTCTCTCCAATCACTTGACAGAGAAAGATCGCTGCAGAGGGCAAGGCACAGCAGAAACCTACTCTAGATGCTCCAAATTGCCCTGGCCAAGAACCTTTCCCCACACAGGCCTGAAGTACTTTGGGTACCTGAATATAAGCGATGGGAAAGTTTGATCAGGTTCTGATACAGGAGCATTCAAAGTATGGCAGCAATTTCTGGGATGTTCATAGCTAGAAATCTGAAAACAGAAGGAAAAACACAAAGCACTGAGCCTTCAGCATGCTGGTCTCTTCAGCCAAATTATATTGTATCACCCAGCTGATCAGAATGACTGGATGGGGCTTTGTACTTTAAGTGCTCCCTGATGCAAATATACCTCCACATATCTTCTCTCCTCATCAAAAACATTCTTTGAATAAGTTGGTTTGAATGCAGGGAAGAGACACCTTTTTAGGTGCATAAGAGTTTAGGAATATTTCACTAAACCATCAGAGCACATAGAGACCTCATTAAAAATGAAAAAAAACATAGGAAAGAGTTATTCCAGATGAGTCTTAAGTTTCATATTTCTCAAGATGTTTCGCTGTAACATTTTTCAAGGGAAAAGTTCCAAATTTAGAGCCCGAATGGCTTCATTTAAAACAATGTTTCTTTCTTCTACAGATTTTTTTTTCCAAGTTCAGCCATTGAAGCTGAACTGAAATGAAAGAAGTATTTCACGTCCTCAACAGGTCCAATAACACACTTTTTTCCTTTTTTATCTGAGGTGTGATTTCTACCCCCTCAGATTCCAAGTGGGAAAAGAATTACAGCTCATCTTTTGTCATGCCTATTAAAAAAATTCTTCCCTACCCAGACACAGTGAAATGAAAAAAGTTTTTACTAGGTGTGTTCTACCTCTATCTCCCAAACAGAAAACAGAGTGTCTCCTACTTTCTAATTCAAGTGCCTAAGCTGCATGACTTCACCTGGAGCAGTGGAGCACGTTTGGCTTGGGGAGCAAAGCAAGTTTAGAGATTTAAGGTGATGGCTAGCAAATGGCTAGTTTGGTTTAGACAAATGCCGTAGCATTCCCCACGGCCTTGTTGAGTTCTTTGCTCCCAGGAAGCCTCCACCAATTCTTGCAAGACAGACTTGAAGCTTTTCCTGCAATGGTAATATGTAATGCCATTGCATCCCACACCCAGCATTAAGTACTTGCTGTATGTTCCAGGCTGCTGCCAAGGCCACGACTCAGTTTTTCCTGCATCTTCAGTTCTTGGGCAAAGTGACATTTCTAATCTGTACATAATGTTCAGCTTAATCTCTGGCAGTTTATGGACTTTAACACAGAGGCGATTCTCATCGCCACTGGAAGGAGTGAATCTCCCTTCATTCCCTGGGAAAGGAAAAACTGTCAAGGCAGACACTCTAGTCTAGCTTCCTTTTTGTAACACAAGGATAAGCAAGCACCTCTAGAACTGCCTTGCAGTGATGACAACCAAGTCCCTGGAGACATGGGTTTTATTTCTAGCTCTGACACAGATACCCAGTGTGAATTTCTGTAGATTCTTGAAGATCTGTCTCTGTCTGAATCAACTCTTTAAAGTCCAAGTAGCCATCACATTAAAGCTGTGAGTAAAATACAATGCTACTCTGTGGTTGAGAGAAAGTCAGAACCACATCCTGAAATTATCTGTATCTCAGTCCTGAACAAAACAAGCATCTTGTCTCTTTCTGTTTTCTAATGCCAAATTTCCTTCCAAAACAAAGGTTCCTAACCCTTCGTACCCCTCAAACTTGTGAATGCTTTATCATAGAGTTAGGGAGAAGAAGCTGCCTCTCACCATGGCCAAGATTTAGCCCAGCTAACCACAGGCACTAAGCTCCACTCCCAGTTTGCTCAAGCTCTTTACATGGTTAACGAAGGAGACAGACAACGTTGTAAGGCAGTTCAGATGTTGATATAGCTGAGTCACCCCCTTTCTGTAACCTGAACACCCTGGAGACTACTAAGCATGACCATAAAGAAAATAATTACCACGATCTTAGGGGCCAAGGCCAACTTTTTTTTCCATCAATCACTGGAAGGCCATGCTAAGCAGACAGTAAGCTCACAGGGGTTGGCTCACTGCTGCGTTTTATTAAAGACCTGAATATAAGCCGAAGTGCAAGGATATTTCTATGCCTGAAGCCTCAGCCAGAGCCAACGCAGCTAAAGTTTCCATGGAAAGCTTTAGCTTGAGGGAGGGGAGCAGGGTGGAGGTAATAGTATCAGTCACTTATTTAGTGACAAACTCCTGCCTGGCATTGCCTCCTCAAAGCATGAGCCAGCTGCAGTCACTCCTACCAGCCTTCAACATCACCAACCAACTGAAGCGTCCCTATTCATATTTGAGCAATACTTCTTTTAGCTAGCAGATGCAGCCCTGGGATTCTCTTTGAAGACAAGATATGCCTAGTGGGATTTGGCTCGTTAATGCCCATCCATTTCACTGGGTATCCAAATACCAACTCAAAGGACAGGACAAATATCCTTCCAATACATCTAGGAAAATTAACAAGCAAGCAGACCACTCTTATTTCATGGAGATGAGAAAAGAAAGAAAAGGACTGTGGCAAGAACACCACTCTTACTATCGGGACATATGGTAGAAAGGGCTATCGATACCTACACCTTCACAATTAGTGTTGCAACAATAGGGTGGTTAGTTCTCAGCACTTCACACCAGCAAGAAAGCCACAATCTTTTCCTTTCCAGGCACCGCTTAAACTGCTTATGTCCTAAGAGCACAAGAACTTCAAGGATTGCCTGACACTCACAGCCAGGTCCTTTAAATGCTCTGTGCAAGTAAGACCACCATTACCTGATGTTTCTCATCAATAGTTATGGAGAGAAGAGAATATCTGATCTGACTCTGTGCTCCCTATTGTCTGAGGCTGAGCTTCCAGCCCATGAAATATCATGGATTCAGACTGGTGCCATGTTCTGGCATTGACCGTGTGCCAGAACATGTTTCATGTCTGGCCCAGCAGAAAGGTTCAGATCAATCTTCATAGCTTCAGGCTTGGTGTTTCCGGATTGTGGGTCTCCACACGTGTTCACTCCACCCGGGATCTTGTACTGCTCCCTCAAATCTCAGTGGTACAAACAGCACCCACCTCACTCCCTTCACTTGCCCAGGGGCCACAGCAGAAGCTGATGTGCTTACCGCATGCTATACAGTCTCATTTCTGATAGTCAGTTCTGTGCAGACCGAGGAATCGCTTTCCTCTCAGACCTGTCCTATCTTTAAGAAACCCAGATTTTAACCACTCATGCCAGTAGCACAAACACAACACAGCCTGTTCCACTGAGTATGATTTTTCTAGTGTCTAAGTGTTCAGACAAATGATTGAATGGGCCCTGTCCAGCATCACACATGAATCTTAAAATCAAGCCATTTTAGAGTGTCCTACACCAGTTAATACATGCTTTAAGGTGTTTAAAATAGGCCATACTGCAACAAATCCCCACCACTACCTAAAGACCCAAAGGAAATACCCTTTCTGGTTTACTACCAAATATACATCTGATGAAAGATTAGCATGGTCCCACTGAAAGCTAGCAGAGGTGAGAAAGCTTTTCCAAGCACCCACTTAGAGAATTGCTGCCGTTTCTTGTCAAGCTGCAAGACAGTCCTGCAGTCAAATTGATGGGTAACTCAGTCCTCTTTCTGCTGTCACCCCTGTGTCGGGGATGGCAGCTGACAGCAGGAACAGAAGAGAACAGAAGTCACTAAGGTAACTCAAGTGTCTGATGCAGACACACGCATCTATCGCTTCAGGTCAGCCATCTGTCTTTTCAGAGAAGCCCTGGAGTCTCATCTCCTTTATGCACAACAGACTACAGGATGGCTGGAAAAGATTCTGGAGTAAAGGTGGTATCTGGTGTGAGTAAGGGTGAAAGTATTTTGGCTAGGACTTAGTGGGTATGCAGAGCCGTGGGAGTTGATTCATGAAGTGCTTCCCTTCCCCAGAAGTTCCCCACCTTGCAAAGAGCAAACAGCTGGCACTCAGGAGCAGTAACTCAGTGGCCAGGCATTTGGCAGGAGGGTTTATGGCGCAAGTGCCAAGACTCGAGCTGCGTGTCAGCCAGAGCGCCTTTTCAGAGCAACTCTGATGGAGCGATACCAGGAACAAAACAGTTTCCTGAAACTACTGCAAAGGAAGATAGAAAATTCATCCAGCCCTTGATCCAAGGGGGTGAAAATGCAGGGATCACGTTTTCTCTCCAGTTCTAAATAAAATCCACAATATAGATACGTTGAATGGTCCAGAGGAACAAATCCAGCAGCAGCTGGGCCTGAGAGATCGCAACCATTAGAAAACTAAAGTGCAAACTGAGCTACAGCAGCACAGGATTTATTTTTCCCTGACATCATGGGCTACCGTAGCTGTACATACCTTCAGCATAAGACTGGAAACGATCTTTCTCAAGCATGCTGATGCTTGTCCTGACCTTACCCCTGCTAGAGAATGCGTATGCAAGGGAGAAGCTCAACGTGCTCTACGTACAGCCTAGATCTTGATAGCTGGAAAACTCACAGCAAGGCCATCCCATCTGCCTGAACTTCAGCCTAGGCAGTTTGCTCTTGCATAGACACCTTGAGGATGAGCATATCCATATTTTAATCAGACTCTGAGCAATGTTCAACACCACTTATGTTTAGAATCAGCACAGGGAACAATAAGCCAACAACACCCCACACAATCAACATTGTCAACTTTTGCAATATCTAATATTTTATTCAAGATACTGCTCTGGCAGTGATCTTGTGAGAAAGAACAGTTTAGAAGTTACAGTTCAGTAAGGCCTTGGGAAAGAGAACGAACAAGCCCTAAAAGATTTAGAAAGAGATGATGTAGAAAAAGGAATTTTGTTTTAATGTTTTAGTCTTTGAGGTTCTGACTTAGGGTTTCTAAACCACTAGGGACAAACAATACTTACTTAAGACCTTGTCTGATTTGAAAAGTATCAAAGGCAATGTCAAAGTATCAGGAGTCAGCTTTTATCGTTCCTAAGAGGAAACTTTAAGACTAGGAAGCAAAAAAATTTGCTCCCTTATCCCGAGGGAATCAACCCACTAAACATCAATAACTGTATAGAGCAAATGATGAAGCTGTGAAACCAAGCAGTTTGAATTGGGAATGATACATGACACACACTACTTGGCACAGTTTGAAATGTACCGAATTCTCAAAGTCTAGTCAAAAACAGACAAGTCATAAGTGCAATGTTCTCTCACTCGCCTTTTGGAAGGAAAGGCGTATCCACTGCTCTATATAAAGAAACAAGACTTTTGCAAAACGAGAGTTTACATTGATGCACAAATACTAAGTTCCATTCTTCTGAGCCACTGGCAAAAGGAATAACCTTCCATGCCCAAATTAACATTTCCCCTACTGTGCACTCTTACAGTCCAGTACACAAATGGGAAAGCCACAGACTCACGGTCAAAACCAGAACCCACAGATTTATCCATGGAAATTCCATGTGCCGTCACCATGAAATTATCTGGGAGCCAATTAATCTTTGGCATACTGTACTCCTGCAGGACTCTCTCTTATACAGAGTGAATGAGGCTGCTCAGCTCTGGTGCACAAAAGATGGGTCTAAAAAAAGGAGCGGTAGCACGCTTTCCTGAGCCATGAAGCTATGAACTATTGAGGCAATCTTCCTTCCTAGCATTCTGGCAAAGCAAGTGCAAGAGCAATCACAGATGTGTCCTGAGCACAAGACGCTCCTGCGACTGGCACTACTCTTAGCCAAAATATTACTAATACAAGTGTGCGGAGCAACCACAAGCCTTTGTTGGTATCGGTTCCTCGGTGGGCAGATGCTGGAGGAAACATTTGTCTACATCTATGCAGGGTGGAAAGAGCAATAAAAATGACGTAAAAGCAGGGAAGATCAAACAGGAGTAAAAGTATTTGGATTATTCATTGCTTCTATTTTTTCCTTCCATTCATAGTCAAGCTGCTAAAACCAGAAGAATAACAAAGCATTTATGTATAAAATAGTTAAAATGCCATTATAACCATTGCCAGAAAAAGTACAGCAGACTGATCTAAATGAAGCATCCTAGGGAATCTGTGGTTGACAGACCAGAGAGGGGATGGAGGTGGAGTCCTCCCTTCTCCTTATCTTGTGATTAGGAAGTCCATGTGACATGGGAGACCTCTGAAATGCAAACTCCTCCTTCACCTAAGATAAAACTAAACTTCAAGCTGGATCTTTTGTGTCCCAGAAGGGCTGCTCACACACCTGGTAGTCTGGTCTAGGCCTCTTGCTACAGCTCCTGGTCCTATACAATATAAAAATCCGTAAGTAGCTATCAGAAAAAGATTTGGAAGCTCCCATACCCCAGGATTATATTTAACTAGTAGGTTAAAAAGAGCAGCAGCACCTTCTTTCATAATTATAGACTTTGGTTTTAGCTGAATATAGTCTCAAAATGTCTAAGTGATCTATTTGTTTTAGCTGTTACAGGAAGAATTTATTTCAGTTCACTCACCAGACAAAACTTCTCCACCAGTCATTTACACTACCTGTTCCTCATGACCAACAGCTTTACTCATAGTCATAAGCCAGTTGATGGTTTATTGGTTCCCAATATGAACATACATAGGACCATTAAAACAAAACTCATCGCCCTGCCCCAATTATTTCCTCTGCTGTTCTTAGCCCACAGAAAGGGCTAGAAAAAAGCAAGCTTGTCAGTGCATTCATCATAATATCAGTGAAATTGTTAGAAAATGGGCCTAATAAGACTGCCATAATCATTGGCAATCAAGATTAGGGGTAGGTGGTTTCATTCTTTCTTCTGAAGCCGCAAGGCAGGTATCTCACACTAGGCTGGTGTTGCAAGGTTATCAGTTTCTCTTCAGTCTGAGGGCTAGAGCTTCCCAGTGCTCCAGAAGCAAAGCAGATTGTGCACCTAGAGCCAAACACCACACACTAATGGATTTTTCCACATGCTGAAATCCAAGACAGTTTGAAAGGGCTGTTAGGACTCCTAGAAATAGGAAGCTCCATTACCTGCATTGGAAAACTTTGCTCTGTGCTCTGCAGTACAGTCCTGCCCACGACTCTAGGACACTTAAGGTCATGAATGAAAAACATCAGTGCACATTTCTGTTTGATTCTGTGAGGAAAAAACAGCAATGTTTAAAGCAGGTTTGTGATAACAGTATCACACGATCCCTGTCACAACCTTACCAGGGCAGAGTACTTCCCACGGGGTAAGGTGTACAGAATATATTCATCATATGAATAGCCTGACAGAAGGATTGCCACAGCTCAGTGGTTGCAAAACTACTCCGTGTGTGTCTCCAAGTTAAGAGTGCCTCATGTTGTAAGTGGGTTGAAGTTTTAAGTGGTAGCAGATGTTGGCAGTATGCACCAGACCTTTGTTTCATGGATTCCCAGATAACTGCTGCTTTTGTGCTAGTCCTTCTCTAGTAATAACAATAATTAAGTGCCATTTATGTAAGGTCTTTCATTCAACAGTCCCAAAGTGCTCAATAAATTTAACAAACTATTAATATTAAACAGATTTATTGCTTCACATTTTTAAAGAGGCTGCATACGTCTCAACTAATCCTCCACATTCCTGCAAATGGTAGGTACCATAATTACCTTCGGTTTGCAGGCAGAGAAGCACAATTAGGGAATGCCAAAGGGCACTGTGCACTCTGCTAATAACAAAGTCCCTGGCTCTTAACTCTGTTCCCATTGTGAGCAGAAAAACACTCTGCCTCCAGAAATTCACATGCACTGATAACTTCAGTGTTTTATCCAGAGCACTGAATTGAAAAGCGAGGATGCTTTTCCAGAGCACATGAAAAACACGCTGGTTAAAGTGCATCAAGTCCAAGCAAAGCAACAAGAATTTTTTCACAAGTGCAACTTAAGCTAGCTAGAATTGAATTTAGTAGCCCAAGCAGGACATTGGAGAAAAATCCAATGGTCACCAGGGAACTGTACTCTTGCTCATACATCCCACTGGAGGGGAGAACAGCAGAAATCCCCTTCAGCATGCACATCACAGGAAACATTGCTTGAAAGAATCAGCCTTGCCAAAAAGCAATGCATCTTTACATCACCTAGATTTCATTCCCATTAACTCAAATATATCCAAAATGCACGCAGGCAGTTGTGCCTTATGATGAGAGCCAACTGCACAAAACGAAGCATCCGACTGCCACAGATCCTTTGGTTTCAGACGAGAAAGGACTTTGCCATACCTCTCATCCATATCACGTGGCTATTACAAGTAGATCGCAAATGTGCAAGCATAATACCTACCTATGAGCCAGTAGTCAGAGTACAGTGCTACCACCCAGGCTCCCCAGATGATTTTCTCAGCTCTGCAGCTGGCTGTTCTTTTGACTTTCTGCATGGGCCAAGGAGACAGGGTTGTGAAGTGGGCACTCCTGCTCACCCACAAGCTTCATCAGGTTGGCCTAAGCAGAACCAGCAACCTGTGAAGCATGAAAGCCTTTGCAAGTCTGCATCTGTGAAGTTGTTCCCAACATGAAACCTCCTGACAGACAGTAGCTGCAATTAAGTATTCCAGCTAGTTAGTTACTGCATGACTAGGCCACGCTTCCACCTCATCAAAATGGCATAACTTGGGTTATCCTACTATCCAGAGATCAAACAATCAAGTTACACTGTCTCAACAACTTACCTCCCCACTAGCAAAACCACAGTGGCCAAGAAGCATCCATGCCCAGACTGCACAAAACACAAGAAACAAGTTTCAGCTAAGGCACAGGACAACTCACACAATTCTCAACTGTTACAGTGTGCAGGCACAGCAGCCGTTCCTTAAGCTGCGTCTGAGCCCTAACAAAGCAAAATATTCCTTACTCTTGTCAGATTCTACTTACCTTTTAATCATAACTATGATGCTTCTAACAAAGGCAGTTCAAGCTCTGTCACACAACTCGAATTATACTGATTTGTTCATATTCCAGGCAATTTCATATCCCAGGCAATATAAAGAGGCATTTGCAGAAAACTCAGTTTGATACCATGGCTCATCAATGGTCACAGTAATATAAACTCTAACATAACTGTGCATCTCAGTTCTTAATTGCAATAATTGGTTTGTGTTTTTTTTTTTTCCCCTAAGCTTTACCTACTTATGAAGAAAACCGCTCAGATCTAACCTCTCATCACAGTCACTTTGTAACTGATGATGCAACAAACCTGGTGTTATTGCACCTTACACCAGACACAGGGAGAATTCTCACATCCTCTCCTAAGCTGCTTTGCCTCTAATTATCTGAGCTATTTCTCCTGTCTATAACTAACATCCTTACTCTGCACTTGAAAGAGGAATCAGAAGTGGAAACCATGGCTATTAGAAGCGCTTCCTTCTCTATTTTCTAACGAGCATAGCTTGGACAACTGATCAGCCATGCAACCAGCTGACAGCACAACCAAATGCAGACATTGCCAAGCTCTTCTCAGCTGAGTTAAAACAGCAGCAAATTAGTAACGTGGATTTTATTTAGAAAGTCACAAGACTAGTGCTTGGCCCTGACTGGGGGTGAGGGAAAAGACCCATCCAAGGTGACACCCAATTCTTTTCAGCTGAAATAAATTGAATTTCTACCAGGGGGAGCCAGGTTTCATAACCTATCACAGGGAAAGCGTTCACTGGACAGAGACTGTGTGAGTGCACAAGATGCTAGACTGGGGCCCGTTTTTTTCATCATGCAGAAATGTAACAGCTTTATTTCGTTTTATGACTCAGTGTTCCCAATGGAAAGAGCACACACATCATGGGTTTGGCACTGCACACCACTCAATTTCCTACCAGCCCCATCCTGCAATGAATCCAATACAGCCATTTCACTAATCTCTTCAAGGAGGGGTTTGTGCCAGTGGCGGTCTCCAGGAGCAGGACGGGCACAAGGCAGAGATGTGTCAGAGGAAGACTGCAGTCCCTGCAGCATAAACCACTACTGTAAGAAAAACAAATGAGCCCAAGAGGCAGTCAAGGGAAACCACAAAGAAGGGTCTCCTCCTGGCATGAGTCAACACAGCTCCAAAACAGATGAAAGAGCTATTCCCTTTTGCACTGGATAAAAATCATCATCACAAACTGTTACAGCTTTTCGCCCCACTGATTCACTCCCCAGTATGGTACGCAGACAGAAAGATGCTACAGCTAATCAAACTCACTCAGCACGCTTCTCTCTCCACCTGAACACAAGCACATCTAGAGTTTTAAACAAAACATTGCCTTTCATGTTTCTACATAGTTGCAAACATAGGAAAGTATCGTTGAGCTACCAAATGGAGGCCTTCTATTTGGTCCCCAGTGCGCATCTCAGAGGGCTGCAAAACTCCAAAAATGCTCATGACCTAATTTCAATAAATCAATCAAAGGAACCAGTTCTAGACTAAATTTCAACCTCCTTTGCTGAGGAGTTCAACTTGCTAAGGGAATTCTTCGTCCATACCATCTTATCTTCTTTTCAATTCTAAGCTCCTTTCCCAGGATCTTTTGGCTAAATCCATCTTACTGTCATCTCAGGTGTATTCTTCCATAAGGTCCCAGAGCAAATAGGCACACAAAAATGTGATGTATCATTAAAAAAAGTGGATGGGGAGGAGGGGAGCATGCAGAGAAATGTGAGGGAGGTGCTGCAAACTATAGGACTTCTTAACATTTCCTTCTACACCTCTTCTTTCCCCCAATGGCATATTTATGTTGTGAATACACTAATAAATATCATAGCTCACCCTCAAAGTCCCAATCTCTTTGCTTTGTCTGCAACTATTACTACATTTTATGAATTTTAATTAATTTCGTCTACCTGAATAAACAGTTTGCCAGGCAAAAATACTAAACCTGTAATGCTTTAAACGTGATTACTTGGATTTCCCCTGTTATTCCTACTGACTGATTTTGCTACTAGAGCTGATCACACATGACAACACAAGCGATGCACTGGCATGGGCTGATATCAGCTCCACCAACAAATGTAGAATACAAGCAGCTAAAAAAACGTGAGATTTCAAACATCCATGTTGACGATGTCAGAGCAGCATGTCTGATTCCATTACAAATGCTACAGGGATGAGAAACTAAGAGTTGTTTAGGTTTGCCAACTGCATCTGTGACATACAAGGAGAGTCCCCCAGTAACTCTGAGTACAAAGACTTTTCTTGGAGTCAGGAGCTTTTTTTTTTTTTTTTTTTTTAAGTCATCCCTCCCACTGCATGACTGCTGCCCAGGAAGGCTATTACTGGGAAAAACATTTGCCACTGTGTTGGATACCATACAACAGGAAAGAAAGTGGTCTTGTGGTGTACTGTTAAATTGATCAGACTCTAGATACGCCAGTATTTTTGGTGCCTATATCTGGGAAATTTACTTATTTAGTAGAATACAAGCTCTGTACTAGGTGCCTAAAAACAGCATGAAATTTAGAGGCACAGGGGAAAGCAGGACTACCTTGTCCTCATACAAAAGATACCGAAAAATAGAAAAATACATTCGACTCAAAGGTTAAACACATCCATATGTTTATTTTTCCTTCCCCTCTCTGCTGTTTTCTATGCTTTAGGCAGTCTTGTTCTCAGTGGCTTCTAGGCAGAGCCTGCAAAGTTCCCTACCACAGTTCTCCTCTTGCCATTTGGCTGGATCTGTTCTCTAGATGTGCTAAAATCAAGGTGGGACCCTTGTCCTCTGAAGTCAGTGGGTGATCTCACATGGGCTTCAGTGGAAACAGGACCCCATATTTTGTCTCACATGCTCTCAAAGATGTATTGTGTCTACTATCTGATTAGGTCTCGAAAAATAAATGGTGAAGCCAACTCCCAGTTTCTATTCTTTTCTTAAAAAAAGGGACACAACAAAGCACATGTGTTACAAACTTAGCATAAGTAAACATTGGATTGTTTCTCTGAAGCGTTAATGCTGGGTATCCCAATAGCTAAATATATATCCCTTAATTCCTGTCTAGGAAGAATAAAATTTGGTTTATACCCATGCCTAAATCAGGACAGAGCCCCTTACACTTACACTGCCTTTTTTTTTTTAAAAAAAAAAAATCTTTGCACTAAGGTTTCTTGACTTGTGTTTACAATAGCCTAGATCACTGTACAAGTCTGGAGTAGATCCATGCTTCTAACAGGACGCATCTTATAAAAGTCTGGGAACCCTTAACCACAGGAAAAATGACAAGGCTTCAGAATGACTCATTGTCAGTATTTGCAAGGTCGTTGGAAGAAACTGGGTAACAGAAACTAATCACTTCAATGTATTTTCCTTCTCTTTTGTAGATTCCCATCTGCTCTATCTCACTTTGTGTAGACCTCAGCATACACATAAGTGCACTTCTCTGCTTGCAGACATGCTGCATTGCCAAGACCGGTGCCACTGTCATTCCTTTTCTTTACCAGGGTGGTACTGTGAAATCGAAGCAGCCTTGGGTCACTCTGTGAGGTGAGGAATGCCCACCCATCTGGTACAAGCATTGCAACCAAGGTACCTCAGTGCCTTCCAGGAAAGGCACTAGGGTGCACTTGGGGTCCAGCTTACAAGCAGGCCTTCCCCCAGACTCTTTTAAACATAACACCTTGCTAGATGCAGTGTACTCCCACCGTAAGTTTGTCTTTCTGGCCTCGAGACACAGGCACAGCAACTGTGGAACAGCTGGTCTTCAAGACCTTCTTTGGGGATAATGTTAAGAGGGAAACACCTTGCCCTCAAAGGAATTCACCAGACATCCTACAACACTTCCTAAGGCTTTTCCACCTTCTTCAGACAGATCAGCTACTGCAGTGACCTTTCTACAGTCTGGTATTCTGAGTACTAAGTATGGAAGATGGACAGATTTAAAATAAACTGGAAATCCTTTCTAAATTACTTTTTTTTGAGACTGTAAGAAAATTTCGAAAATACTGCACTGTCACGTTCTAGTGAAGAACCAGATACATCTTCTTTAAAAGCTCTTCAGATACCAACAAAGACCTGAAAATTGGGTAAGTACAACTTCCAGTAAGAATCTTCTAAGATGGAAAATCCTTCTCAGCTTGACCAGAGTCTCACATTCTTCCTAGCCTGTCAGCTCTGTCAACTCACCCTGAAATGTGTTTTTCCTAATGAAAGACAGTGAAATAGCTTATTTAAAAAAAAAAAAAAGTGCAGCACTGTGGTAACAACTTATACCCTTCTATGGAAAAAACAGGGAAATTTAATAATTTTCCAGTGGACTATACCAAGTATTGAGAATCTGATCATCTGTCACTTCTAATGAGAATCACACCAAGAGTGAAGCTTTCAGAGTCAGTAATACTGCCCATCTTTGCCGCAGCTGGAATGAAAAAAAAAAAATTAAAAAAAAATCCATTTTAGTTGCCACAGCAGAGCCCACAGGGCCCCTGAAGTGTTAATTAATCAGTTCTACTAACCTCCTCCACATTGTTACAATTGCATATCTTGACCCAAATCAACTTGCACTGAAGTCAGAAGACTTGTATGACTACAGTGGGAACTGGATGAAACTATTAAGAGATAAAATGAATGGGAAATGGTTTTTAAAGAGAGACCTCTTGCCCCCAAGGCGAGACAGTCCTAGGAAACTACAGAAACACATTGTTCTTTTTCAGCCTTTGCGAGGCCAAAAGATTTAAAACAAACATGGATCTAAGACAGCAAGGAAAAGACTTCCATTCCTCCCCCAGACATTAGCTCAGTTGAAACATACTACTGACTTTTTGCTATCACTGCAGAGTATTTCCAGCTTTAGCTAGAAGTACAGAAGAAATGAAAATTTTTATTTTGCAGCATGCCTGGGAATGGAAATCCCTAATGCTCTATGTGAGTCAGTTCTTCACAAAAAAAAAAAGGTTTCAAACGTCTCAAACAGCCACTCAGCACTTGTGTTACATTGTGGGGGATTATCTTCACTTCAGAAAAATTGAAAGATATCTAAGTTTATAAGAAGGAGGAGGGCTTCCATCAACACAGTGACAACAAAAATCTCCAAGGAAATATTAAGGGATCTCTCAAAATGGAAGTAAAAGCCACGCGAGCAGGCAGATCTGAGAACACAAATCCTCCCCATTTCTCAAGAAAAACACATGTTCAACATACTAACTCTGAAAAGACAAACATGTGAAGCTGCTCTCCAAAGCAGTCCAGAAAGACTGCACACTAACTCTACAGATCTGAATATCACAAAGCATATAATAAATTCTCACAGGACCCTGCCTTCCTATCTGCACAGGAACAGGGAGAATCTGAGCAAATGGCATTTCCCCGTTCTAACACAGAGGGAAAAAAACCCTACATAGAACTAGGTCACTCTGAACAGAGCCAAGCTAGGTCTTGTTTCTGTAAGTTAACTGCCTCCCCAGAACCACACTATAATCCACTGATTTGCTCTTCAGTCTTTTTCTGTTCAAGTACGTGTTTTCACTTCTCATTCAAGGCCAAATCTCCCTCTGTTTCCTCAAGCTGGGCATGGTTTTCTTTTGCACCATTCTCTTTTTGCAGTGTGACTGCACAGGCTGCAGGATGGATGAGGACTCAAAGATCTGGCTGCCCTTAAGATTTCTCACAGGGAAGAATAAATCAGGTCCTTGCAGTAAAGTCACGATTGTCCAACAAGGAGTTCAGAACCGACTTCTTGGCTAGACAAATATCTGGGTACCTGTTCTCTGCCGAGCTGAATACAACTACTCCAAAAAGGGCTGCTTGGTGGAACAGGCAGGATTTTGAAGACAATAGATTCAATTCACTCCCTCCCTGTTCATGACTACACATATAGACTCTCTTGTCATGTTTTTTTCCTTTTCAGGTTCATCAACTGTACCATGACTTTTCTCCTTTAGTAGCATCCAGATGGAAACAATGAACTCTTTACCACTATGAAATGCCTTTAGATTCTAATCTTGCTGTCTTGGCTCTTTTACATCGGAGCTGCTCCAGAAAAAGTCTTGTCAGCTTGCAACTCCTACCCCTGCCTTTTCTGCACATCCTTTCCATCCATGTCTGCACATCTAGGAACTAACGAGATTACAAAAGGGTCTGCTGTGGTGCTTACTTTCTCATTATGATCACCCAGCGTGTTCTGTCAGGAAAGAAAGAGTCCAAAAAGGGAGAACAATACTCCCCGACAGCTTGTCTTCACAGATATCTAGCAAGAGAGAATTTGGCTGCTAATAGCAATCCTCTCAGTCCACACTAAAATCATTGATTATGTGACAGAGCCACCACAGAACTTACTCTTATGTCCTGCTAGTGCATCAAGCAGGAATAAGTACTAGACTTGATGGCAAAAAACAGAGCCTTAACTATAAAAGTACTGACAGCAACAGTAAAAAAAAAACAAACAACAAAACAAAACAACTTTGATATTACCAGGAAGGGGAAAATGAACAGTGAGCGTATGTTCTCATTTCCACAAACACATGGACAAACATCTGCTAAGACTACACTCAGAAACGTTCAGTATAAGCCAGTACTTGAGGAAACCAAATTTAGTGTGACCTGAGCAACCTGGTGGAAGGTGTCCCTGCCTGTGGAAGGAGGGTTGGAACTAAGTGATCTTTAAGGTCCCTTCCAACCCAAAGCATTCTATGTTTCTATGAATAGTTTTAGCGATACAGTGGTGTGATCACATTACCATCCGAAAATATTTTTCTTTATATTGGAGCAATACTCATTTACAGAGGTGATACTGTGGCTCTTGCCAGTCATTTGTGGTTTCTGATTATGCAAACACCTATACTCACTCAGATCTCAAAGGTAAGAAAAGAGTTATGCTGTATCCTGAGGAGGTATAAACTCCTCCAGAGCCCCCCCCGCTAAAACCCAAACCCCAAACAACACACAGCTAAAAGCCTCTCTGTTTCTGGCACGCACCATTTTCCACACCAAGTCCAGCAACACTGGCTGTGTCACAGCACATCTACAGAACAACACACACTTACAGCTCTACCACTAAAATAAGATCTCAGTAGACTTCACTGCCTAAGGGGAAAAAGCCCCATAAGCCACATTTGATCTCAAGCCTGCCTCCAGCAATTAGGTCTGGTTGTTCCCTTGGCTACTAGGCTAAGCCAAACATTCACCATCGTCATCTTCAGGTAAGCACTGAAAACGTCATGTTTTTTTGTTTTAAAGGGCACCTTACTCATGAATCAACTACCTACACCAAACTTGGTGTGACTGTAGATCTCACATCTTCAGGTTACTAGATGCCTTCCAACAGAAATAGTGCTGTTGGCCAAGTTCCGCTTCCTTTATTCTGTTGCCTCCCAGGAAGAACATACAACAGCATCTCTGTAACACTCAGGAGGGTAGGACCTTCTGTTGTATCATCAGCTGCAGAAAGCCTAAACTTATTCCACCTCTCCTTTCCCCACCCTTCAGCTCTTACTCCTTTGAAAAGGAAGCGGGCAGTAATAAATAAACTTTGCAAGCCATGGTTTGCATCACTCCACCACACCATGCTGCGCACGTCTTGCCTCATCATAGCTTAAAAATAACCCGTCCCCACCCTGAGATGTCTGCATATGTACTCTGTAAATTCAAGGCAATGCTGTTTAAAGGTGATTCAAGAGAAATCCTAAAGTTCCCTTGAAAGAGCAGCAGACTAGTTGATATTACTTATAGTGCTTAGCTGGCACATCTACAACCTCCCACAGATCAAGGAAGGGAAAATCCTCTGCACAAGGGGTAGCATGCCACAGAAAGGCACAGGAGAGCAGTTAAGGCACATAACTCATTGTCCATTTGCTTCATGGACACAGCCACCCTCTCCAAGGCCATCTGGGAGTGATCCATCAAGAAAAGTGGTTAACCACTCACTCTACAGTTAGCCCTTTTTTGAAGGGGAAACACATGTTCTCACCATCTAAAAAAATAGGCAAGGGTGAAAATCTCAAGAGGGTATACTCAGAAAGCTGTTGGTAACATTACCTGTAACTTCTCTGGGGCCTGTGTATTTATTTGCAGACCATACAGGCTCACAGGCTACTAGAAGAGTGCTAATTTTTTCCCTTCCCCTGGCTTTGCCGTCACAGGCACTGACCCTTCCACGGGGCAACTGAAAGGATACCACTTAGTGTAACACTACCAGGTTTACTTGTTAGCCAAGAACTTCAGCTTTCTCAGTCTTTTGCAACAAGCACTGAAGCTCATCTGTCTTTCAGAATCACAAATTCAGACTGAAGTTTGCTGAGCTTTGGCTCAATTATGCCTTGGCTGAATTATGGTACTTGGGCAGGTCACGAAGATAGGAAGAGCTACCTGTTTTGCATTATTTTATCACCCAAATCAGGCGCAACTTGGCAGTGTTTGGTTTACAAACTCTTTTCAATCACAAATTCTATTAAGGGAAAAAGCTCTCAAGGGATTAAAGTTCACTTAGTGTTACAAAAGCATCCCAAACTGAAATAAGTATATTGCAAAAACAATAATTCTCCCTCTGGTACAAAGATATCTGACTGGCCAATAAAGTACAGCTCCCCCCCTCTTCTTCCCTGGCTGAGAATCGATACAGTTAACCGAAGGAAAGTCATAAATACTCTTTTGGCACTCCATAACCAAAGCTGTGCAAAACTTTCAGCTGAATCAAATTTCAGTCTAGGCCTCTCACCTCCCAGAGACCGGTAAAGCACATCTGCTTCCCCAGGTCACAGACTTCCTACAAACTGCTCAAGAGCTGACAGCAGCAAGTTATCTCTACTGTCAGCCTCTTCTTCCCTGCTGGTGGCTGATTTCAGTGTCTTAAAAGACACTCAACTTAAGTTGGGGCCAAGGTGCTAGTTAAGAGATACTACGATAATGATGGATATGCCTTAAGGTAGACAAACATCACTGTGACTAAACTTTGGGGAAAATTAAACCATCCAGTAATCACATAAGGTAAATGCATCCCTCCCTCTCTAGTAAGGATTTATCTGAACTGAGAGACAGATCAAAAATACCTGCAAACAGGCTTATCCATGTTGATAACCCCACAAGATTTATTCTCCAAATGAGACTCCTAAAACTTTCGCTCAGTTCTAGTACTGCTGGTGGTCTTAGCAGCTTGTCTGGCACATACCTAAAGGCAGTAAGACAAATCCCATTCTTCTTGAATGAGAAACAAGTTTTCCCTCAGAGTTCTGAAGAACAGAAAATCACCTCCCCACTTCATCCTAATTTATGCAACCTCAGTCCATCAACTAGTTGACAGTTTAGTCTCAAAATTATGCATCATCTACCTGGCCTTCAAGTCATTCCTACTGCAATCTCCAAGCTAGCCTTTGTACATTAAAAAAGTAAAACTCTTTTGTGTTCCCAGAGGTGTGCTCACCTCCAGCATCCAAAGAAATCTCATTACAATCAATTTAACAGTTCAGCTGTGCTCTCTTAAATCCTTAAACCAGCTGAGACCTGGACAGGCAGCCAAAAAGCATCAAAGAATAAGTCTAGATAACCCCCCCTCAGATAAATAGCATTTAAGGCTGTCCCGTGGAACTATTGCAAAATCAAGCAACAACTGGATATGCAACACATGGTTTTGATGAGTCACTAAGCCGCAGGGGGGGGCATGGGGGAATGGATGACCAAAATTTTTGGCCTATCAGACAGTTCTTCCCACTCTCAATTCTACTCCCACGTGCTTTCTCACTTTTTACAACGTTAACTGGAACCTAAGCAGCCCAGAAGTCAACTACATCATGCTAGATGCTGTACATTTAAGATGGCCCGTTCCCAGGAGAGATATGGTTAAAAAAAAAAAAAAAAAAAATGAGTGAGGAAAAGCAAGAGAAAGAAGGAACTGGTAACCCCTGACAAACAGCCTATAAAACTTGTGTGTTAAAAGGTTAAACACTTTCCTGTGGTCAGAGTTTTCCCCTATGCTTGGACTTAACAGAGATGCTCCAAACCTTTGGATGGTATCCAATCAGTTCCCTTTAACCTAAATTTTCCTCTCCAAACATCCAAAGGAGCATACAAAAGGTTCTCACACTGATTGTACTTAAAAGTTGCACAAAGTAGTCAGCAGTAATGAGACTGGGCTGGAAGTGTATACCAAGACAAGACCTTCAGCATGGATCCAAACCATTAATAGATGTAGGATTTTCCCTCATAATTAGACATTTTTCTTGTAATCAAATCAGCTAGTATTTTAACATGAAAGCAGGATTTGATCTTCAGGACCTCATGGGAGCATTTACTAATCCTGAGCTTTACTCACCAGATGTTAAACAGCTATGAACATGTAAGGGCCGTGGGAGGCAAACAAAATGCTGAGCTAAGATGCACCATGCAAATCAGGAAGCATTTGTGCCCTTTGGGTCTGAATGTTCTAAACCAAGTTTTCATCCACTGACTGCTTGGACATAAAGCAAGATGATGCTTTTTGCCTAAAATATAGAAAAAAACCCCATTCTGAATAGCAGACAAAGGAGCTTCTCAGATCTAGCAGGATATAAGTACATACTTCAATATATAAAACATTCCCAAGGACATCAGAAATTCACAACTCTCATTTCACCATCACTTATTTCATAATTACACTGAAAAAACCCTTACCCACGCTGCCCAAGTAAAGTGTCAACCAACACTTGGAGCATAGTAAAAGATGAGAAAACAAACATACTACCTCATGAGAAAGGGACTCAAAGTTAGGAACATACAAAGCACTACACTGGGTCAGAAAAGTCAGCGTAGCCCGTCAGCGTAGCCCAACAGCCTGCCCAGCATGGTGGCAACTGGAGACGTTATTTAGGCCTGGCTCTTCTCAATAATCCTCTCTTACCTCGAGACTCCTCCAGCATCCACTAGAACAAGGATGGCAGAAGGCACATCTTCACTTATATTTTTTTTATTATCTATTTACAGACCTGTTACCTGTGAATTTGCAATCCCTTGGTGAGTATACAGATATACTCTGCCTCTGTCTCATTCTGCAACAGCAAGTTCCAGAAGCTCACTGTACTATATGCAGAATTACGCTCCTTCATCTGCTTTAAACCAATGTCCAAGCGTCCGCTACCTCTAGAATTGTGGCATTTACCATATAATCTTCGCATTCAGCTTATCCACTGCCCTCATAATTTCACAAGCCTTAGACATACCTCTGCTATACACTCTCTCTAAACTGGAGGGTCCCAGAATTTTCATTCTCTGCGTAGAAGGCAGTTGCTCTATCCCTTTCCTCATTTTACAGATCCTTTTCTGCATCTTCTCCAACTCCACTCTCTTTCTTGTGAGGTGGAAGTCAGAACAGTAACACTCAAAGGAAGTTTTTGTGCAAGTGCACCGAAGTTTTATATAACAAGAAAATGACTCCCTCTTGAGCTCAGTACCCTCCCTGAGGATGCTTAGCACTGTTGGCTTTTTTCACTTACACATTGATAATGATTTTGGAAAGCTATTGATACTCTCCAGTCTCCTTCTAGAGCTGTTCACAAAATGCCAGTTCACAAAAAGCTTCCCACAGTCCCTTAGTGTGATCCTCCACTCCAGAGCACATCTGCTGGAGTAGCACACCTCAAAGACTTCACTGAAATGGCAAACTTACTGATCCTGCAGTAATATTATTTTCTCAGTGTCTGGTGCGGGGCATCACAAAGCATTATGTTCACTAGATCACCTCTGTCCACCCATCTGAACACACACTGGTAAAAGTTCCAGCCAAAGCAAGTTTTTTTGGGGTTTTGTGTTGTTGGGTTTTTTCCCCAGAAACCATAGTGGTTCTTACCAAAAAGACTCTTTTATCTATATGTTCAGTGGTTCATCATCTTTACCACTAATATTTTTTCCTAGCAAGATGTCCAACAGTTTCTAGTTCCCAGGCTTTCCCTAGAGACCTTTATGTGAAAGAACTACATTGACAACCCACCAGGGCTCTGGCACAGTAACTCCTTGCAATAGAAAGTTAGACACCATTTGCCTGCAACCTTCCAGTTTAATATCAGAGCTTTTCAGGACTCTGATAAATACTGTTGTCTTGGTAGCTTCCTGATTTCTTACTTGCACATACAAATGTTTCCTGAGTATTTACTGACGTATGTATCCTGGTCTATCCATTGAAAAGAACATGTTGGGGTGGGAATCCACCCAGCATCTGCAACAGCAAAGACTGATGCAAAAATCATTGCGCATCTGCCATTTCCCCCATTGTCAAGAACAAATCCTACCAATTCCCTTCCTGACTTCCCATTTGCCATACATTTAAGAAACTACAACCCAACAGTTTGAGCATCCTTTGGCAAAATACTGCTTGATTCTGGTTTTGCCCCTTTTTGTTTCATCTCCCATGTTTTACAGGCTTTTCTGTTCCCCTTGCTTGCACAAGCTTTCTGCTTTAAATGCCAATCTTTTCCCCAAAACACCTCCTCAGTTCTCGCATGGAGCCACTGCAGGGGTGTTAGCTTTTACTTGCAGTGAGGCATGTTTTACCCAGGATTCTACAACAGTAGGTGTAAGTCTCCAGCTTGTACACAGGCAATGTAGGAATCTAGATTTGCTTGTTCCTTTTGCAGTTTTTTTGTTTTTAAACTAACTGCTTCATTTTTTGCATGGGTCCCTTTCCTAAAATAAAATGTCCATGTAGAGAATTTATTTAGCCTGTTCTCTCACATTTGAAATATAATCATATTGTGACAGCCAGAGTACTTCTCCAGCCAACATTTCTCCCAAGCAGCACTGAAAAAATAAATCAAGAGTCTTCTCTTGTCAGTTATTTGTTGTTCTAGTCAGTCACCACCACTGCATTTCAGTTCTCCCTGCATCTCACCCCAGTCAGGGTTTTGGGTCTGTCTACATAAGGTATCTAAAGTCTACCACTGTTATTACATGTTCCAATCACTTACCTTTCTGATCTCGAGACTGACACAATTGTAATGTCCCAGTAATAAAAATGCAGTACAGGACTTCCAGCTATGGAGATTTCATAGCAAGTCCAACCCCAAAACACACCCAGTGTTTGTACACTGTTACACTTTATCCCATCCACACATACTGCTTTGTGTGGACTGTTACTCACAAGCAGGTGCTTTTCCACACATTAGGAGAGAAGTCAATCTCCAGTGTTTTCCACATTCCCAAAGTTTAGCACATACCAGCCTGGGAGGCCAAATATGTAAGCAGCTCCTTAGGATCCCAGTCAGCTAAGTCCCAAGAGCCCATCTCTGAAAGATTAAGCACTCTTGATGCATCAGATCAATGCTGAACCCATTTGCTTTTGTGATTTACCACAGAAACAACATTAAGCATTAGATACCTGGGAGCAGTTAGTAATTACGCAGTTGGTAAAAAACAATAAATACCAAAGGTATCAGTTATTTCCAAATAGTAGGTCTTTTAAGGGCAAGGTAAGCTGAATACTATTTACCTTCTACCAGCTGCACCATACTGACAGGCTGAATAATGCAACATACAAGTTGGAAGTAAAGTGTTGGAATTAAATACAGTTCCCTTTGCTTTATGATTAACTTCTACAGTGAGACTTCCACTGCGTATAGTACATACCCCACATGTCTACTCATAAACTCAGCCTAAAAGCAGATCTCAATTAGCATAGGAAAGCACAGCCTCTTCTTCCCATCCTGAGTCTGTAAAGATCAGGACTGGTCAGAGCTGATATGCTCTACCTCAGACAGGCTCAAGTCCACATAAAAAGACAGAGCAATAAAACTGGTTTCATACCTCAAACCTAAGATTTTGAATGCCTACAAGAGTGTGCCCTACCCTGTGAACCAGAGGCCAAGTCCTGTTCCAAGTGAAGTCGGTGATCTACAAGTCTCATCACCTCAGATGGATTCTCAAAACATACTTTTACACCAATCACAGCTTTGATGGGCTGTTACAATACAAAGTAAGATGCTAGTCATGATGCAGCACTTGGTTCTATCGCTTATCCTAGCATAACAGAAGGCTCACGTGGAAGAAACAAATTGGGCTGCTACTTGTGAAATCTTCATTCCTTCTCAGTCTCGTACTTTTACTACACGAGAACCTGTTCAAAAGAAAGATATCCACATTTACTGCAATGCTTCAGAACTGATTGTAAGCATCCTAATTCCTAATGCTTAACATGTTCTCTGACTTTACTTACATTGAGTTGTGCCACCTGTGAGTGCCAGCCCTAGCATCCCACCTGAAGTTCTTTGTGAAAGCACAAAAGAATCTAGCATTTAATAATCAATTCTAAGTTTAGGAAACCAGGAATGCACATTATATTGTGCTGCTCAACACAACTAGTTTAAAAAAGTTGCAAGCTTCCCAAGTTAAGTGGTATGATCTAAGAATGTAAAATATTTTTAAGTTTGCTTCCCATGGCAAACCAGCAACACATTTGTCTTTCACTTGTCACAGTCCATTGAGAGTCAACTGCAAAACCCTGTTTGACTGTGACACTAGACAGAGGCAAAGGTTTGTGGAGTTCTGGGTGGGTTTGAGTTGTTTGGTTTTTTTGTTTTAAACAAGTGTTCACAGCTAGCCAGGTGAAATTACAAAACCTCAATGCACTGAATTGCCAAAGGTGGCCAGTAACTCACATCATTTCCCAGTGCAGCAGCTCCAAAATACAAAATCACAAGGCCCACCACCACCATTCAGTAGTATTTCTCAGATTTAAAACAGCTGCAGTCAAAGTACAGTAGACTATTAATTCAATATTTAGGTACCTCAAGGTATCTTGGTAGCATAACCATTTACTTCCAACTTTCCATTACTTCCAACAGAAAAATATTCTTAATTATAACAAATAAAACTAGGCTTTGATTTTAGCTTTTCTAAGCAGACTGCAGGAAGCTTGCCAATCATTTACTACATTACAAAAAAGTTCCAATAGATTACATATGAGAAGATAGGCATTTAAGAGCATTGGAACAGATTAGTGATGTCAGCTGTGACCTGAAGAGGAAAGCTTCACGGTGGACTTCCACAGTGACTTACAAGCCCTAGTCTTCACAAGGCTAAGCCTATTTAGAGTATAATCTTATTAATGCTTTCTTTTTATTCTTATATTTTAGTGACTCTTGGACTTCATCAACACATTAATAAGTACTTTCAGACACCTTACAAAGGCTTCAGGATTGCTCCTCTCAATTAAGGAAGCCAGGCTCTGGGCAGCTGATGCTTCGAAATGCTTGTGGCTCTGGAACTTGAAGGGCCAAGCCAGCCCGCCCAGATAGTGCTTCCTAGAAGTAAAAAACCACCAACACACTGGATGATGGCCCAGCCAGCTCCAGCAGGGTAGGAGAGGACACAAGCAGAACAAACCACCCACCCAAGATCTTTTTCCAGATTTCCCATGCTGTCTTACACAGGGTTTTATTACACATACACCAGGTTGCTGAAATACAGACTTAATGACAACACTATTAGCTCTCTCCTTGCCTAGGCAGAGCTCTATGACTAACTTGAATAACTGATCTGCAGCATTCATTTTGGAAGCCCCACAGGATATTTACGGTGAGAGGAAAGAAGCTAATGAGATGTACAAAGCACAGAGGTTTTTATCTCCTGCCTGCTACTAGTGTAGTCAGTCACCTGAATAAACTCAAGCCACCAGAAGAATAATTACCAGACTGAGCTGATGCCCTTTTCACCCTTAAAAGGAGCTTCTCAAATGCTGAGAAACTGGACTGGCCAGTTTCTCCACGTACTTCAGTAATGCAGAAAAACCTCCGCCGGGTTTCAGAGTGAATACAGATCACTAAAACAGGGAAGAAAGTTACCTAAGCATGGTATCTGCAGCAGGATTGATCAAAATGCATTATGGCAACGTCAGTTACTGTCCTCCTGCAATGCCCAATAAAAGATGTTTTTCTACATGTGCATTCTGCTTTCGTTTTCTTAACTGAGTTACTAACAGCTCTGGTCAGCTTCTGGAAAATCTGCTAGGCTTTGTTATTAAAGCCTATGGAAGGTTTCCATGAGGATCTTCAGCAGGGAAGGCATACTCTACCGTTTTGCTGCCATACCCAGTTACTCCTTTTTTAATCACCTTTGAGGTGGTGAAACAGCTTTCTCTACAGAGACTGGAACTGCAGGTAAATGAGCATCACTGACCTATATAGGAGAAGCTAATAAACCACAAAGAAACAATGTCCAACTACATGTGGGATGCAGATGAAAATGGAACACACAAAATTGAAATGGATTTTTTTTTTCCAAATCCTTCATAAACCTCTGCTCCCAACTGAATTCTTAATGGTTTCTTAACCCAAAGTTCCTCCCACTCCAGCACTGTTCCAGCACCGTGGACGGAAAAGCATTTGGAAGAACTCCAAAACCCACACCAGTTGCTTCAATTAAAAAAGCAAATATGACCACAAAAATACTTCCCCTTTGTTGAGTTGAATGCACAGAGTTAAAGCAGCCCAGGTAAGTATTCAAATGTTGAAAGATCTTGCTTTAGGAGCTAATTTACACAGCCTGTTTACCAAGACAGGGCTCTGGACAGGGAAACACAAAGCTATGCTAGGCTTGCCAGAGCAGTAAAGTGTAAACTGAAATCCTTTAGCACAGATCATGTCTAACAAATGGACTAACATTTCCGCTCAGCAGAATTTTTGTTATTGTCCCCTTTGAGACAGCAATATTTTAGCACAAGACAGGCTCAAGCCAAAAGAGAAAAACTTTTCTACAAATATGGCTGATTTTGGCTTTTTAATGCCATGTGTCACAAAGCTGTTTACACCTCTCCACAGTATCAAAGTACACTTAACTGAAGACTATAATATGAGTTAGAGCAAGCCTAAAAATTGCTACTGCACTGAAACTACTCACTGCCTGCAAGATAACTGAACTCTCCTAGCTTTTCTATCAAGCTTATCTTGCATCTTTGCTTACTAAGTTAACTACACCTCTATGAACACCTCTACCTACGTTTCAGAGACTGATTAAGTCTTCTTCATCTAACTAAACTATGCTTTACGATAACATTTGCCTTTCTACCTAGTGACCCTCTGCTGATATGGAAAAGCTACATTTGTCTGTAACCATTAAATCCAATTGGGAATTCCGTTACTGACCTACTGTAACTGATCCAGTATTTTTAAAACAAAGCACATCATTTCGTAACACTTTGAGATGGCCCTCATCCCCATTTTGAGAATCCATGGCGCAGTGCAGTTCCGTAACCAAATCAATCCTAACAACCTCCACAAAGAACTACAACAAACTTGCCACTAGGTATGTTTCCTATTTATAGGTGCTGTGAACCAGCTGCTGCCAGATCAAATCATTTACTGATTTTAAGAACATGTTGGAAAACTAAAATTTGTCTTTATTAGTTTAATACATGCCAAGCAAGTCCATTAAAGGTCTCTTGACAGTCAACAAAAACATCCCTCAACCGTTTGTATTAAGCTGTATCTGGCAGTAGATTAAGACCTATTCAAAGCACCTTGTCCCATTTGTCTTTCCCAGACACAAAGCACAGCATTCCATTTGGCTGTAATACCCCTACTTCTCCAACACTTAATACTTCTAGCTACTTTACAAAGTCTTAAACTCAGCCTGCTCTTCACCTGCCCATTTAAGAAATGCCCATAAAACACCCCAAGAATAGTATCTACACAGGGGAATCAGGCAGCGTTTTCCTTAGTAGAAAGGAGAAATACTATAAATACATCGAAGAGTATTTGAGGAAGTGTGGTTTGGTTTTGTAGGCAGCTTCAAATCTTACTGATTTTTTTCTACAAAAAATCAACAAATATGGATTAAGTGATCTACTTCATACACAACAGATTTTTACAAAACTACACAAACTAGTAGACTAGAAGGAAAAGGACTGGCTAAGGGTAAGTAGTTGGTAGTCTGTTTTCTGAGTGGAGGAAGCTACCATAAATTACTGTAATATCTGTTATGTTCAACATTGATAAAGTTCTTCAGGTTAGCAAAGCAACAAAGCCAAGATTATAAAGTTATTCAAGAAGTCAAAAGCAAGTCTGGTGACAAAGACTGGAAGTGTCGTACAATGCTGAAATTTCACCTACTGTTCACTGCCCATTTGTTTTCCATGCATGCACTGCACTAACCAGAGAGAAAAACCCTGAATAAGAATGTTCAACAATGCACACCAACCCAGTTACCACTGCTGACGAAAGATACTCAAGTCACAGTCATTACAACACCGAGAACACAGGCACTCAAGAGATGTTAGAAAAGTGCCAATCATGGAAAGGATCAGAAACAAACAGAAAATATTCTGCTGCTGTTGTGAGCCATGCTATAGCTACTACATGACTAGTAAGAGTGTCAACAAGCAGCCCCTCTGAAAAAAGGGTATTTGTGAACCAGAAACCATGATAAAGGGCAATGAGGATGAAAGATCTGAGATCGTTTGGATTCCAAATGAGTACAAACAAAGAAATGTGGCTAGGAGCACGGTACTCAAGACAAGTTACGAGTTAATGCCATACCCAAAGCTAAAAGCCAGCTTAAATTTTACAGCAGACCAGAGAACTCAAAATTATGAGCTTGTTAGAACTGAGCAGAGAGGAGTCAAACTTCCTATATTTGATATAGAGTCGATACCAGATTTGAGACAGCCACAACTACCAGTATCCACGTTGCTCCTCTCCTACTACCATTTATTAAGTACAAGTGGTTAGTAATCCCTTAATCATGTCTAATTTTCATGGCTGCAAGCAGGGTTGTCCTTGTGTGCTACAAACAACTGCAAAGCTGCACAATACATACACACAAGGGGAAATTTTCACTTAGCTCTTCAAGTACCTTACACCTTTGAATATTGGAAGACATCTGAAGGGTACCTTTTTTAAGATATAAAATGATACAAATACTGCACACAAAGCTGTTCAAAATACCTGTCTAAGCGTAATGTGTTGTACTAATCTTTAACTAGCCCTACCCAAATAAGCCCCATAAGAATTCATTAAAAAAACAGCCAAACGAGAACAACTGTAGCCCAAGGAAAATTAAGAAAAATCAAGTACACAAGGTCAGTGTAAACATGTTCTTTAATATCACTGAAGATAAATTTAGAAATCCAAGTCAGGTGGGTTTCAAATAAATAATCATTTTGAGTAAGTGTTTACATATAAAGGGAGCTCTCAAAGCAGCAGTGCACAGTTTATAATTCCTCCCTGCTAACACATCCCTCCAACAAGAGAATGTACAGTAGGTAGTGCACACTGGAACAAAAACAATCACAACACAGGGCACACTTGCCATCTTTGACGATACCACTGAATATGACGCTGAAAAGGAGGGAGAAGCAAATGAAGGCATGTACTGCCTTTTAAAGCACCACTATTTTCCCATAGTCTTTTTACCAGCATAATAGAAATAAGAAGCCTGGGAATACAAGTCATCTTTCTGCTTCTAAAAATCCACTCTTAACTCAAAGATTCACACAGCAGTGCTCCGATACAGAAAATGTATATCTCAAACTGACATTGCAGGATAACATATCATCCCCATCTCAATTGGTCTCTACTCAGGGACACCTCTTACTTTTTAAATTCCTCTCCAATAACTGCAGGTGTAATCTAGAAAGCTTAAAGACAGGGAAGAGCTGTTGTTTCTTGTAGATCCTGGCACACTGTACTACAGAACCAAGACATGACAGGCCTCAAGAAGGTGTATGGTTACCCAGCAAATTATCTGGTGTTCTACATAGCTCAAATAAAACCTTCCAAAAGTAGAAATTTTTCCTCAAAGTGAAGATTTGCCTTTTTTAAATGCTCCAATTATTCTGTTATAAAAATATGCCCAATGTGAAATCTCTCCCATCAAAACAGAAGATTTAACAAACTAGGAAGACCAATGAGAAAACATTGTAAATATGCCACAAATATACTTGCAAAAGAGTTACTGTGAATTGTTTTCTTCTTTAAGTTACTATTTCATCAGAATATTTTCTCTATGCAGATAGGGGTGGGGCAGTCTTCCACGCTTTGTACTTCAGTTCAATAGGCAACTGATCTGTGATAAGCAAACCAGTACTCCCCATAGAAGCACACAACCTACTAGCCTAAATTTCTCAACACACCCAACCTGCTTCATTATTCACTTTTTCTTCTCCATTCCTAACATACCTGAAAAATGTTCTGTCTCTCTGCTATGAGTCAATAATAAAAAAACCTTACTATATAATACTGCTGTGTACCTACTGAATAAATATTACAAGAGTTAAGGACTGTTTCAATTGCTAGCTTGGCTTTGGCAAAACATGAATTGGGCTAACATACACTGTATACTTCACACATTTGAGTCAGGGATGCTGCAACGTTTAACAGATACAAAATGAAGTAAATCTTAGATTTCTAAAACTGTCAGTACACAGGATTCCCAAGTTGTTCCGAATACAGGATCAGGGTAATCAATTTTCAAGGAAAGCCACATAGTCAGTCAATCTGGCCAACTGCTGTTCATTTGGAATTGGTGGAACCGGAGCAGGTTCTACAAAGATAAAACAAATGCATCATTAACGAAAATAAGAAAGTAAATCCATCTGCAATACCACCCATCACAACAGTAAGGAAAAAAATTAAATGCATCAGACTGTTAAACAGTCTTACGGGGGCTATATCTTTAACTGTACCTCCTACCTACACAGCTTTAGCTGACATTACTTTTGTTATCTGCAACATTAAGTAGTCCAAAAGTCAGTAACAGCAGAGATAGCTGTATTAAGTTCCAGTTGTCAGCAGTCTCCAGAATTTTTTATGCATACATTGGAGTCTGGATAACAAAGACTTCTTGACAAGAATGCTCCTGGAGCTCTTCAGTTGCTCCTTTCCTTACAAGTTGCCATACAGAAGATGCCAAATAAATCTACTGGGTCATCTGACAAAGCACAGCAAAGTGCTGCACGGGTTGCAGGAGAACACAGTGCACATGCAGACCCTTCTATAAATGCCAGCTAATCTGAGACTACATTTTAACAATAGGTTGGAAGACAAGTGACTGAAGCCAGGGAGATAAGTTAGGATTTAAAAATCAGAAATAAAAAGTAGCAGGGAAATTTGCATTTACCCTTCCTGAAGGGGTTAACAGTAGCATTCACAATACAGTTAAAGTAGACATACTGCTTTGGGCTGCAAGTATGTGACAGAAGAGGCTGACAATCAAGAGAATGTTTTTCAAAAAGCAAGACCCCAGCTCTTGAAATTGGCTTAGAATTAAACCTCTCAATTTAAGACACTTTTGAAAACTGTTAAGACACAGCAAGTCACCAATTCAGATCTGCGGTCACCATGTTGTGAATGACAGAGACAACAGCATTTTGAGAGTCAGCATGATACAACATACTACACCTCAATCTATAGTTGAGCTCTGAGTAAAACCAGAAGATTGCTTTCTGCTGCAGGGGAGACTTCAGAACTCCCACATCACACAAAAGCAATGAAACCTACTTAAGAGTTGCTTTGTGAAACAATTGCCTCTAGAGTCAGATGTTTTAGCCATAATCTTACTGTTTTACAGGTGCCATCTACCCCTTCTTGGAATCTGCTCCCTACTTCAGCTATAGGAGGGGGAATCTCAGGCACTCATTAAGATGTGAGGGAAAGAGAAGACAGAGTAAGAAACATGTTCACATGTGGGGTGCAGTTTTGGTTGGTTGGGGTTTTTTTGTGGGTTTTATTTTGGGTTGTTTTTTTTTTTTTTTGAGGTGGGGAGTAACAATATTCACTTCTCTAGGACCCAATTCCCATTTTGCGATGCTGATAAAATTGTGTTTCTATTAATAACATTTAGACATATTTAATTAATCATATTTAGACATATGCAAGTAGATTATATATAAACAGAAAGTACCTGATGAAGGAATAAATCTGTTAAAGGAAGCTTCCAGCACACCTGAAGAAAAACATAGAATTTAGACCAATAGATCAATTTTAAACAGTTCTATACAGCAAGCCAAAACTGGATGAAAAGGTTAAACCTGTTCAGCTATCATGTTTTACTTCATAGCTAAAAAGCACAATAGCCAAGGTTTAGGCGGTTAGACATGCAGCTTCAAACAGATCACAGACTCCTGCCTCTTTCTTTTGCCTCAATAGTAGTTCTTGCACACACTTTTGGAAAAAACCCACACGTATCTAGTTTCCAGTACTCATAAGCACTGCATATTTTGCAACCAGTTAATAAAAAAACCCAATCACATAAAAAGCTCAGGGCTCCGGTTGGTTATGTGCCCTCAGGGATAAATTTCAACACCTTGCCTGGCACATGTTTATTATGATGTTCTGGGCTCTGAACGCCTAAAAATTCTGCCCATACAAACAGTGTATTTTCTTAGCCTATTAGATGCTGCCCTTTTGGATATGCCATAATTTGGCTCCTTCTTCTAGAGCTGCACTGTACAGTTTAAGAGCAGTCATTTCATCTTGTCTTCACAGCTTAACATTTATTTTTACCACAGTCATACCTTCAGCAAAAAAAAGCCAAGTATTTCTGCAGGAACAGATATTCTGTTATCAACACCATGACAAAGAAAAGATCGAGTAGAATAAATTTCAGAAAGCAAAGGAAATTATACCAACAACTGGAGCTCCTCAAAACACAAAGATTCACTAGATCCCTGCCAAAAGACCTTCTACTTCTCCTGAAAAAATCCTCAAGTTCAAAATGGTATATTTTAACTCATCTTTATTAGATTAAGACATGTCATTTGAGGTCATCCAACTTATGTTCCACTGAGTCAGAGCCAGCAGCAGAGGAGGAGAAGGAGAAACCATAGCATATCCTGTCTGCTTTTGTTTAAAAAACAGTTAATTTGAGGATGTAGTTTATCCAAACTACTTGTAACCCCAAACCAAACTCACTACTTTGTACTTCCTACATTTTCTAAATATTCTATGTTGATAAGTGCCATAAGCCTCCACAAAAAATATCTAAAGTATTGTGCAAAACCTCTTAATTAAAAACTAACACCTAATTACTAGATAATGCTAAACTCTATGACGAATGAAATAACAGCTCCACCTACCTGTTTTTTTAGGCATTACCATACGAGTTGAAAAGTCTGCTTGCCAGCCCTGCTCTAACACACCTGAAAAGGCATTTTTACATTTGTAAGAACAAATACCTTAATGACTGCTAGAATTGCAAAATAAAGATGCACATTAAGACCAGTAGAAAAGTATCTCAGTTCACTGCCTGTACACCACAACTCCAAGACATGTATTTCATATAAAAATGCTTTTATTTAAACATGTAGTTCAACAAATAACATCATGAAAGTAATAGCACATGGGACTAGCTTAATCGACTACCTTCACTCTTCCCTCACCATTGAATTGCCTTAACATTTCCACACAGAGAAAGGGGAGGATAACCAACGGCAACTAGTGGCAATAAAAATGAACACTTATCCAGAACAAAAGACGACATTTGTCTCTATTCACTGCCCCATCACTTCTCTTTACAGCAGTTTCAGAATTTCTACACGTTTCTATTTACCATCACTTACAGCCCTCTGATCTCAATCATCTGTAGAAAAACTACTGAGTAAATAAATACAAAGTACCTTTCACAGCTTCTTCTACAGGAAGCCCAACAAAGGCTGCAAAATCATCTGCAACTATTGAGGTATATGCCTGAGAAACCAGTCCAAAGGCTCGTCTCCTAGTTGCATCTAAGAAGAGATGAACACTGTGAGCAGACAGTAGACTAATCTCCAGAACTAGGAGATCTGAAAACATTTAACACATTTGTAAAACCACTAGCACCCTTAAAGCTAGCACTTTCCCCCTCCCTTCCCATAACCCACTGAAATACTACAGTCAGCAGCCAGAGACAACAGCTTGCTCTATGCCAGGACAAAACCCCCTCAGAGACCACATTTAACTTCCAAATGCAGTTTGCAGCATCTTGGGTACAACCACCAGTATGTAAACCAGTTAAGGAAACTGCTTCTGATGGCATTCTCCATTTGCAGTAAACTTGCATCAAACAATTCAGAATCAGAAAAAAAGAGAAAACAACTAAACTATTCATGTCTTTTTTTCCACATCTACTTTGATAACAAGGCCTCTAAAAATCAGTTGTTTCTGAAGTTACAGAGGATTTGTTATTGCAAAGTAACTTGGAAGGCTTTTCAGCAGTCTGTACTGCCCTCTGGTAGCAAGACTTTGCATATTACTGTTACATAGTCTACAAAACATTTGTCTACAGCCACATTTAAAGAGAAATCTTTCCGTAAGTGTTGCAAAGTGCTGAACTGCCAAGCCAAGTCCCCTAGATTACTGGTTAAAACTGGGTAAACTAATGGTCTCTTTTGCTATTATAGAACAAAACGTATAGTGTACAAAATTCCACTATGAAAGAACATATACAATCACATACACAATCTTAATAAAAACAATTCAGTTTGTTTCTACAAGGTTTTGTAATGAGCTTTTTATTTACAGCCAATACCTAAAATCCTTTAAGTAAAACCTACGAAAACTTGGCAACAATCTTCCTCAGCACTTTGATTTTTCATAACAGTCATTTGTCTAGTTGCCTATTTGTGTTTGAGCACAGAGAAATAATTTATGGTAACATGTAATTCCATGCTACCTACAGAAGTTCACTCTGTACCTCTAAGTGCTTCCATGATTGGTTGAATAGTCTCGGACCACTGATGTGCACTGATTGTTGTATAGATTCCTGGAAAGTCTCTCTGCCAGATCCTTTGTCCTACTGACCAAACTGCACCAAGTTCAGCATTTGCCTGTTGTGACAAAAAAAAACCCCACCAATTAATCCAGAACAGCATATTCTCTATAGTGACCATACTGTATAAACCTACTTCTGTTCCCTTCCCTTTCCCATTGCAAAAGTAACACTACAACACCTGTAAAGATGAACAGACAAGCACTGGCAAATCTTGTTCTAGCAGGTATCACTGCTGCAAGCTCCCTGGTCCATCCTCTACCAAAATTTTATCGCCCACGTAAGCAAAGCCTGCTCCCATCAGTTATACCAATCCAGGCTCACATACCAGCTAAACCAATCGTGTAGGATAATCCACACTTAGGCTACTGACTGGAATTGCAAAGAGACAGGCACAACGTATTTTCTGCTTAAAGATACTTCCCTCTTCAGTAGAGGCTTTATAAAGTAGAGGCGGTTTGCACAGTGAAGCGAATTTTCAATTTGAAAGTCTTGCAATCTTGATGACAGGTCACATCTGCTGAGCATGTAGTTCACAGCACAGAACCAAACCCGAGGCTACTCACCCAACAGAGTCCTTGGGGGAAAAGTCATTATTTGTGAGCTTTATGAAACTTTTTTTTAGTATGAAACAGCATTTCATGAAGTACTTACAGATTTGATAGCAGGAGGGATTCTTTTCCAAAGATACCGCGCGTTATTCCTAAAAAAATTTAAGTTAAAAATACTTCTCAATAACCCAATGTTTGCTACACGGACACCAAAAGATTTGTTCAGATGCTGTAATTAACACAGTCTCATCTCAATGCTTTAAAAGATTCATTCTTCATCTACTGAAGTAAAAAACCAAAGTTACTCTTAGAGTAGATAACATGACTGCCACAAAACAACAAATAATTCATTAACTGCCTCATTTAACCCAAGTTTAGAAAAGGTTTTTCATTTATCTACCCTAGGCAGCATTTCACAAAAGTTAGTTTTGCAGTTTTATCTTTGGAATAGCTGCCTCTGATGAACACACATACAAACAGTAACTTTTCATAGCATCAATTGTCATTTAGATCAGTGGTCTCCAAATCTCAATCATGCACTTCCAGCAGAAAAACATTTTTGAGCATGCACCCCCCCGTACATTTATAAGTTACATACATGTACAACTGTGTTAATATATTATGCACATTATAAAGCAAACAAATATAGAAATTAAAAAGAATTAAATAAACACCATTTAAAGATATTTTAATTTAACTTATTAACAGTACAAGAATACTTTCTTCATGTGCCCACACCTCACTTTGCATACCGAAGATTTAAACTGTTTTGTGCATGTTCCTCCCAACCCAGCTTTGTCACATACATTCTGGAGATGTGGACATATTGAAATATTTACTCATTGATCTTCAGAGCATAGCAGTCAAACTGAAATGGTTACAAATTCCCCAAAAGGTTTAAAATGCAAAATAGAGAAAAAGACTCACTGCTTTTCACTAAAGCACAATTTAAAACTTCACCATCATTTGAACCAAGGCTATCTGCATTAAACTTAATACTCTGTATCAGCATTCAGGGAACTTGCCCTGGAAGAATATACATCTACAATGCAATAACACACTCCGAACTTCAAATCCCCACACCAATGCTTACTTTGGCTTGATAATCAAACATGGCTGAATATTCTGCCTGAATAAGTAATTGGCAATTACTACATAAAACCCTAAACACAGTGAATCAAGTTCACACAGGGACACTGTAATAACCCATCAGATTGCATTCAAAGGATTACAGTTTAATGCAGCTTTAGCTCATTCAAGCCAAGAGCACCCCTCATTTCTAACACATACAGTTCAGAGTTATCCTGCTGTAATGTAAACACAAGGAGCATCTCGCAATCCTATTCAAAGCAAATGCGGCCTTGAAAAGCTACAAATCAAAACACTGACATGTTCAACACTTTCTAAAGAGCCAACTTCACTATTTAAGGAACTTTCTCCCTAAAGCAGATCTGTTTTCCTACAGCTCAAAAGAGTGGGCAACAGCAAACAGCAGAGAATAACTTTCCCAACAGAGCAAGGGGTGAAAGACTTAATTTCATTAATATTAAAAAAAAACCCCAAAACAATAAACCACAAACCAAACCACAGTACTGCCTAGGATTGATAATGCCTATTTTGTCAGTCACACAACCAATTGCTAATATTCTGGCAACTGCAGCTCAAGCTGACAATGACAAATTCAGTATCTGAAGCTAAAGATTAAGACAAGCCACTTACATGTCATTATGCAACAGGTATAAAGCTAGAAGTTGGCCATAAACAAGGGGTGTTGCAATTCCTCCAGGGGCCTAAAAAACAAGTACAAATAATATGGTTACATATTTTAAGAGAAGTATCTCACAAAATACAGCCGGAAGCCAAGTTTAATGAAAACTGAACACTTCAAGACAATTTCCACAACCACCCATAATAAGTCTGGACAAATTGTCACAGTTGCTATGTTGTGCAAGTTAACTCTTCATTGTAAGATAAACTGCATTGATACATGCTAGAAGTTTTACTTAGAAAACTTAAGTTTGTTCTTTTGAATGAAGTAAGCTTGTATCTTTCATTACTCTAACGTTCTAGCTTATGCTCATGAAAGCAGTAACCATCTCACTTTACAGTTCCTCACAAACAGCTGTTTTTAGGCACTCATGATTTCATTTGAGTTAAACTTCATTTCAATTCAGGATGCTCCACCAGAGCACAGCTTCTCTACTCACTTGAGCTGCCCTTCTTAAAAGTCGAAACTAAGCTTTGACACTTGACACACTTCAGACCTCACAAATCATACAAGCAGAAAAAATTGAGTTATAATAAAATTATAAAATTTTGAAAGTCTATAATCATTTAAAAGCTAAAAAGATTTCCAATAAGATTTTACTCATTTATCAAAGGATAGTGTAGCAAGCACTCACAGGAAGCCAGTTATGCAGCTATTTGATTTTATTACATGTGTGATTTATAGGCTCATCTAAGCCAAAAGCAGGTGATTAGCCATGTCATGGAGCAGATATCATTGTCCCCAGCCATTCTCACACTTCCCAGGGCTCATCACCTACATAAAAATACAACGGTTTCTGCAGCTGTTCCTTGGATTATGCCCAGTGAAACAAAGCAAATTAATTCACACCACCTGTTTTAACTGTGTAAGTTCACCTTTAGTGTCTCCACACTAAAGAGAAAACTCGTTAATTTCTCTGCCAGAAGACTAGCAGAACAGAAGGGAAAGTTAACTACCACCAAAGCAACTAGACTTATAATCTAGTCTTACTGAAGGAAGCTCTGTGGCTCCACCTATCCTGCAACAAAAAACACAGTTTATGTATCAACTCACGATCTAAAACATGAAGCCTGTCAGCATATATTATTGTGCCAATAAGAATCTTCATATGGATGCAGACATGCACAGCAAATAAGTTATCAGCCTTTACAAAGCATTTGGGAACAGTTTTCCAGGGGTGTATCTGTTACCATTTACTCTAAGACTCTGCTCGCACACACAGCAGAAACTTTGAGCAGAGCACAGCTGAAGTCCAGTGACCCATCGAGGTCCAACGCCACACGCTCTGCAGCAGGGAGGTGAGAAGGATATGTTACACTTCCTCGGGTGGCTGCAGAAACAAAGTCCAAAGCCTGCTAAGCTCTACCCACACCATTCAGAACTCACCCTGACACAACTCTCCCACCACTCCAGAGGCCAAAAGGCCGGGCAAAGCCACTGCAAGGTAGGTTCAAATCATTACCCAAATCAAGTATCAACCCATGTTTTGAAGCTTTTAACACGTGAAGGGGAGCAAAAAAGGTAACTCCCTTTACAGAAATACAATGTATAAGAACCAACATTTCCTCACAGCAAGCTATTCAGTGACTGTTAATACATGGTGTTAGTCCTCTGACCACAGCATCTCATAACCCTACGTATCCCTCTACCCACACTTATCTAATACATGCCTTAGCAGTAAGTGCTGTGCACATGCTCCTCCAAAGGGAATACTGAACCATTCCCACCAGGAAGGGGTAGACACACTCAACTCTCGCACATGGTACAAGGGCACTCCTCTGCTTCTCTATGCTTATGTGCCCATTACTTGAGGAACCACATAGCTCATTTTCAGCGCAACGATCTCCCTCCAGCTTCATTAACGTTCTTCTACAGAACTCAGGGCATAACAAGAAGCTACAGCACCATGCTGAGAATATGAGAGGCGTGTGGGCTCAGCATAGAAACAGGGCAGAGAAACACCAGCTGATGCTTGATGATGCACACCCATATGTGTAGGGACCCCTTCCATTTAGGGATTGGATTTTTCACTGCAAAGCTGTGTGGTTTGTTAACACCAAAGTTCTGCTGTGCCAGTGATCATGTACAGGATCAACTGTCTCCCTTCAATTGCTAGGGCGGCAAGATCTAAAAGCCAGAATCATTAAAGAGCGCTTGAAAGAGGAAAACTCCAAAGTTTTCCCTTCTTTCAAATCACTACAGTAGGACGCATGAGCCGTAAATTTTTCCTTTAGAAAAGCCCTGGAAACGCTGCAAGATGAGAAAGGCTCTTTGGGTATCACTTGGGAAGAGCTTTTAGCATTAACATGGTGCCACTTGGATTTACCCCAGGGTGCAGTCTGGTACACTAACACTGCATGCAGTCTGACTTAAAAACTCATCAAGTGATAAAATTCAAAGCAGCGCAGAGGAAGCCTCTGGTGTGAGCTCCCATAATAAACGCACCATCAATCTAATAGCAATTCTCCAAGCCTGGGTCAGTGCTCCACTTACCTGTTCAATATCTTCTTTTTCTTAACAACGTGAGATACACAGAGACCCATGAACTTCTCTCTCACACGCACCCTCCAAAAATACCCTCGTAATTGTACTAAGACGCACTCGTTTTGTCTGCAACTTGCAAGTTTCTAAAAAGCTTTCTGGCAGGCTTTCACACGAGCAGCCAGTTCAAACACTGAACCCTTATCAACCTCACAAAGACAGTCATGAATACCTGTCCTTGCAGGATCAGGTTAGCCTCTCAAAACAGCGCTTTCAGACAAAAGTCCGCATTTACCGCGACCAGAATTACTGCTAACCCTGACCCACGCCGCCAGAAACCCTCGGGCCCGCAGCCACCAGCGCGGCGGAGCGACACCGAGCCCCGAAGCTCCGCCGGGGCACTCGGGGCCTCAGCCAGGCCCCGGCGCCCCCGGGCCCCTCCCGGTGCTGCGCCCCCCCGCACCACAGTACCTCAAGCTCCTGGGTCTCGCACTGCTCCAGGAGCTTCTTGAAGCTGAAGGAGTTCTCTGCCATCACCGCCACGGGCATCTTCCCCTCACGGCACCCCACCGCCAGCCAGAACCGCCTCCCCTTAGGAGGCGGCCGCGCCTTGACATCACTTCCGTCGCGAGCATGACGCACTTCCGCCCGCAACATAGAGCACGCTAAGCCGATCTAGCACCACCTTTTTGATGCTCTGGAGGACTGCGGGGCCGGGTTCCAGGGCGGGCGGAGGGCGTGGCCAAGGCCGCGGCGCGCCGGGCCGGCGGTGGGGGCGTGGCGGGGCAGCACGTGCGGCACCGGCGTCTTTTAGGGAACAGGTCGGTTATGCCGCTTTTCCGCATTATTTCTGCGTGCTTGTGTGTAATAAAATTTCTGCGTGCTTGTGCTGTGTGACGCGTAAGGGACATACCCTGCATGGAATCACAGACTGATGGAACAGCTTGGGCTGGAAGGGGCCTTGAAGATGACTTAGTTCCACCCCCACCCCCCCCCGCCACGGGCAGGGCCACCTTCCACCAGCCCAGGCTGCTCACAGCCCCATCCAGCCTGGCCTTGAACACTGCCAGGGATGGGGCAGCCACAGCTGCTCTGGCCAACTTGTTCCAGTGCCTTCACAGGAAAGAATTCCTCCCTAATACCTAATCCAAATCCACCTTCTCTCAGTTTAAAGCCATTGCCCCTTGCCCTGTCCCCACACGTCCTTGTAAAAAGCCCCCTCCAGCTTCCTTGCGGCCCCTTCAGGCCCTGGCAGGCTGCCGTAAGGTCTCCCCGGAGCCGTCTCATCCCCAGGCTGAACAACCCCAGCTCCCAGCCCGCCCTCACAGGAGAGCGGCTCCAGCCCTCTGATGGTCGTCGTGGCCTCCTCTGGACCCGCTCCAACAGGTCCATGGACCTTCTTATGCTGGGGGCCCCAGGGCTGAACGCAGCGCTGCTGGGGGGGTCTCACCAGAGCGGAGCAGAGGGGCAGAATCCCCTCCCTCCACCTGCCGGCCAAGCTTCTCATACAACTAATTTGCTTTCCACCACCACCCCCCACAGCCCCATATCCCTTGAACGAAGCCTGACCCCAGCACTGCCCCAAACACCATCCCCAAAACCATTTATTCTTCACATTCAGCCAGGGACCCCTCCAGCCCTTTACAAGACAGTTTCCCCAAACTCTGCTCAAGAGCTGCACCACCCCGATGCAAAATTAGGGTGCCCTATGCCAGCCTGACCCCACTGGAGGTGTTCCTCACAACACCCATGCTTTGGGGTTGAAAAAAGAAAAGCATATGGACGCTTAGCCTCTTGACGCTATGGCATAAAGGAAGGCTGGCATAAAGCCTGACCCCTTTGCTGGGGAGGCTTTGTGCTCCAGGAGAGGTCTTGGCTATGGAAAAACAAAAATAATGTGTGTTTGTGTTCACTTTGGGATTTTCCCGGGGAAGAGCACGTTGGCAGAGGGCTCCAGGTGATGGCACTGCTGCTCTGCCGGCTCAGGCATCGCTTTTCCCAGCCACTGACCTCGCATCCCGCTCCCGTCTCCACCAGCCGCATCAATCCGGACGGCTCTTCGTTGCCCCCAGCTCCACGCTGGTGTCACTTTGACGTTCGGACATCTGAGAGGAACACTGGCCTCACCTTTTGCTCCCATTCCCAATTATCTCGTGCTTTTCGGGAGGCAAGGAAGGGAGCAAAGCGGGTGGCAGCTTGTGATGGTGCCAGTGGGAGACCTTCCCTTAGCACTGGCGGGGCTGGGGTCAGAGCATCCTGGATTGCCACCATGGAGCACGTTGATTCGGGACAGCTTCACCGTGATGGGATGTCATGGGGTGGCAATCCTCCATCCCGATGTGATCCTCCTTCCCGGTGCCAGGTGGGAAGGCACAAGCGGGTCGCTGACACTGCTGGCCATGGGCACAGAGCCAGTGCCTCTGTGTGTGCTCCTGCTCTCTGCAGGGACGCAATTTCATTTTTTTTGGAAAAAAACCCAGTAAAAATGGAGCAGATGAGAGCTTTCCGCGAGAGGGCACTAGCTGCAAGAGAAACAACCTTAAAAGGCCAAGGCAACCGGAGCGGGGCTGTGGCCACCTCCAAACTTCCCACTATCCCTTTTGTGCAAGAAACTCTTTCCATTTTGGGGCAGTCAGGCTCTTTTTTATATTTCTTTTTGCAGGATTTCATTAAACTTTGGGGACAACAAAGGAAGTGTTGCTTTCCAGTTTGGTTAGCTGAGCCTCCCAAAGCCACCAGGACGTCTCTGGAGGCAACGCCTCGGCGTGGGGGCAGCCGGAAAAGTTGTTTCCTCTCTCTTTTTTTATTCTTCCCTCCATCCCTCTCCGCTCGCCTTTCTGCAATGCCCCAGAGGCCATCTCCCTGCAAGCCCCAGGTGCTGTCCTCACCATGCTCCGCGCCTGCCCTGGCTCAGCCAGAGCAATGCACCGAGCTGAGCTGCACACTTCAGCTGCTGAGAGGCATGTGCTTCCCTGTGGGGTTTCCTACTGAAAAATCCCTCCACTGGTGGAAACTTCCTCTGTGTCACCAATTTCAGTGCTCCGTGTTGGCTTATTGGTATATTGTTTCCTCCATGTGCATCAGCTGCAAACCCTGCTATTGCAAGAGCTGGGGATGCTGCCAGAGCAGCTCGGCAGGGTCTTCAGGACCCTTCCTTGCCCCATAAGCAAAGAGGAAACCTGGCATCACAGCTGGGAGGTCAACCCTTTGAGCAAGGTGCTGTAACAGCCTCTCTTGCCTTCCTGTCTTGAGCAAGAGCAATTTCCACACCACCACCAACAGGGTTTCGCTCAGTCCTGGGGCAGAGGCTGGTTGCAAAGGGCTTTAACCAGTGTCTCGTGGGCCAGGAGATGCCATCTGCCAGGGATGTTCAAAGAGCCCAAATATTTACTTTGAAAGGGGCTGGGTCTGGTTAATAAGGAAGCCCAGCCCTGGGTCCCCAGGCAGCAGAAAGCGAGGCAGCACAGCTGTACCTGGAGAGCTGTTACCAGCGGGTTGGTTTCGGCATGAGGACCTAATTTCATAGAGACAAATTTCACTGTGGAGATTTCTGTTCTGGTCATGGGCCAAGAAGTCTGAGTATATTTTAATTCTGTCAGATTAAAATAGTAAACAGCCAACTTACAACAAAACCAGCCCTTTGCAAACAAGGAAACTCCTGGGTACATGGGCAAACTGTGGCTGCTTGTTCCCGCAGAGACCAGCTCCCGTCCCATCCCAAAGATGGCACAGAGTGGCTCCATCCATCCCTGTGGTCACCCTTGTGTGGATTTGCAAAGCCCAGAGCATGGCAGGCTTCAGGACCAGAAAGCATACATTAAAACACTACACCAGCACCCTGACATCATTGCATCACCCCCTGCTGAACAGTTTTCCTCCAGATAAGAGCAACAGCCCTCTGCAAGCAGAATTTGTCAAATCACATGGCTCAGGCTGATGTCTCATTGCCCTGTCGGCACTGTTCTTACCCCGTGGCTTCTGTTGAAGTGAAACGTTTCTTGAAAAAATGATTAATTGAGCCCAAACCTGCCCTTTTGCATGCATGTGCTGCATCCTCCCTCTCTCTTTTCCCCCTTTTCCAAAGCTTTTTTAGGCTGTGATAACATTTTCAGGGAGGAAAGAAAGGGGAAAAACAGAGAGAGAGGAATACTCTTCTTTTTGCATGCTTTACACTTTTTGCATCACCAAAATAAAATACAGCAAATCTGTCATATTTCCAGGATTATTACAAATCTGGGAGTTTTGGGTGCTGTTCCTGGGGTTGTGCTGGGCTGGTGCAGGATGAGCTTGGTCCTTGTATGGTGGCATCATCCAGCACCTCCAGACACTGACTGAGACTGCCTGAGATGGCATCCCAGGAAATCATGGGGTCATTTATTTTATTAAGGAACTTCTCTTCAGCTCAGGCACCAAAAGAAGAGGCCAGACTCAGAAAACAGCTGAGCATGTTGGAAAATCTGTCCCACTGGCAAAGCCAACCACATTAAATTAACAGGAAAACGCCTTGACTTGAAAGGATCCTGATTATTCTTTAGCCCACTGGCTTGAAAAACACTTCAAGACATGGCTGCCAGCTGTTGCAGAATGTAAAGTAAATTTAATATGTTTTTTATTCAGCTCCCGGTGGCAGTGGCATGAAAATCTCAGCAACTCGTTTGTGCCTTCCATGAATTTTAATGCGGTGATGGAAATGGATTCCAGTTCTGCCATCCTGGACAGTCCTAAGGAGCCATCGGTTGTTTTCAAAGTAGTTTTCAAAGCAATACCAAGGCAATTCCAAGAAAGATTAGCAAAGCTGTTGTGGCAGGGCTTTATTTTCCCAGTTGTTTCCATGCGCTGCCTGTGATCTGGAGGTACCCTCTGGAAAGATGATTGCAAGAAGTTTCCCTTTGTCATCTGCTTCAAAAGCTTTGCAGGGGAACAAAAGAATCATGTTGGGGAAAATAAGATGTTAAGTGGTGATACGGAACAACAGGAAAGTTAATTTAATGTGAAAGTTAAAGAAAACGGTGCTACAGGGTCAAGTTGAAGCTCTCCACACCCTTCCCGATCCCCTCAGTGCCCTGATTTATATTAGCTGTGCCTGATATGAGCAAAGGCCATTTCTAAATACATTATTTCCTTCCATGACATCAAAGCTCGTTTTACACCAGCCATCAAAGGGGGCAAATGCCTCGTTTTCAGGAGCTGTGCCCAGCGGAAAGGAAACATGAGCAGATGATGGGAAATTATCATTTCTTTATCCCAAACAATTTTTTTTTTTATAATCATTTCACTTTGTTAGGGGCGTTGGTTTAAACTCCAATAAACAAGAAGCTCTCTGGGATATTGCTTTTTATTTCATCTTCCTCATCCTTGTTTTATCAACTCAAACCTGAGGTCTTGGTTATACGGGATTTTACTACAGCACGGTGGTATAATCAAAGGCAAAATCCTGAAATCAGGGAGGCTGGGGAGCTTGGAGGATGCGTAGGAGACCACAGGGGCCATGGCAAAGTGACCGCTGTGGTATGAGGTGCTGAGGGTTGTTCACCCAGCTGTCCTCGCCCATCGGGCTGTGTGTCCTTCTGCTGCTGCTCCAGAGGAAATCCCCAACCCCCCCCCGTGCTGAGATTTGGGGGTTGGCTGAGCCCCTTCCTGCCCACCCTGAACACCTCTACCCACCTCCCCGGGAGCAAGCAAGAGCGATGGCTTCTGCCAGCAGCTCTGAAGGCAAAGATTGCCCTTTCTTAACTGGCCAAGGGGAAAAAGAGACCCTGTGTGTATTTAACCTAAACGTTGTTTTTATGGCTTTCTAGGCATGTCTGTGCATTTTCCTGTTTTTGCTTTGTTCTACAGGATCCTCAGCCAAGTTTCTGTCCCCTCCCTGGCTCCTGGGCCAGCAGTTCTTGGTATCTGCAATTTTTAATCCTCTAGAGCAAAGACCTTTGGTACCTTTGAGCAATGTAACAGCTCTTCTCCTCACTGTGTCTTTCACCGCACTGCTCCCTTGCTTGAAAATCCCTGAAATCCCCCAAATTTAGGGCAACAAAGGCAGGGGATCCCTGGTCTAGTGTAGGGTGTTTGGGGGATTCGAGCATCCATCGTGGGACATTTTGGAGGATGGAGTGGGAGGATCCCAGGTCAAGCACAGGGTGGATGGGGGATAGAATTGAGGGTCCTAGGTCTAATATGGAGCATTTAGAGGATGGAGCAGGGGGGTCTCTGGTCCAACACAGGGTGTTGGAGGGTATGAATTGCCGGGGGAGTGATCCCTGGTGCAGTAGGAAGCATTTGGGGAACAAAATAGGGGGTCCCTGGTCCAGCTGGGACATTTGAGGGATGAAGCATCCCTGTGCAGGAGCCCTCAGCAGGCTGCAGCCCCTCTCCAACCGATGCCCCTGTCAGCACGATGGGATGCACAAGGTATCCCAGGGGGGCTGCATGCACTGTGAGCCTGGGGGTTTCCTCAGGCACCCTGTCCTCCATCCTCCTTTGGCCTCCCAGCTTGTGCTGGGGCTGGCTGGGGACACACCTCTGCCCCAATCTGCTCCATGGCATCGGCTGCCTGCGAGGTGCCAGGCAGGGAGGTGCTCCTGCAGAAACCTCCCTGCCCGGCTCAGCATCCCCCATCTTAACAGGAACATGATGCATGGCTGTGTCTCCCGGGGCACGCTTTTAAATCTGTTAATCTCCCGTAATCGCACGCGTGTTAAAAAACACCTGTTCCCCCTGCAAAGCCACCGGGATACTGGGTGAGTGTTTGGGTGACTGTAATAAAAGATGCAATTAGAAAGGCAGGCTTTGATCTCCAGGAGGTAAGGAGTTCAGGCAGCTGTGCCGAAACCTCTCCCGCAGTCACTCTTCTACTTTGGTAACATCCTAACAAAGAAGATCTTGTGTCCGTGACGCCTCATTACAGTCCTTCTTCCCAGTGCGCGGCCACCTGTCCTTCCCCACCGCCCAAGCGCGCTGCCTTCAGGGTCCCTTCCCCACCGCTGCTAGTGGAGGGGCGCGAATCGGATTTCACGGCCCTGACGCTTGCTGAGAGCTGCCGGGCTTTGCTCTCGATTACTCAAAGCCCGTGTTGCAATGGCCTCTTTGTTCCCGCAGCCTCGCCTGCCAACAGCTGGGTTCTCCATCCAGCTGTGCTGGGATGCAGGCGAGGGAGCGGGGAGGCAGCCGGGATGTGGGTCGCCACACAGGACCCCCTATATGCATCTCTGGGGACCCTGAGGGAGGGGTGCTTGCCATTCTGCTTGGGCAGAAGAGCCCCTCTCCATTTGATCTGCATCCTGCACAAGGATCCTGTCAGCAAAAGTGGTGACCTAGAAGAAATTGAGTATTAAAGCTTCTGATGAGAGATGCTTTTGTGAGACTGAAAGAGGAAATGCTTGTTTGCTCTTTGATTTCCAAGGATCAGCTGAAATCTGTGTCCTATGAGCAGGACCAAAAAGCCAGAAAATGGTACCTTGACTTCCAGGGGCTGTAGAAATGATTAGATCAAAGCCTGGGTATCTCTGGGTATGGAAGGAGCAAGAGTGAGATGCTGACACCTTGTTGCAACCAGCAGTTTGCTGTCCACTTTCGATATTAGCTTTTCCCTCTAAGCCTTTCCAAGGTTATGTAGTTATATCACAGCCCCCTGGGCTCTTAGCTCCCCCAAGCACCCCAGGCTTTCATCACAGGGTCCTGAGGCAAACCCTGCCTTGCAGCTGGGCTACCATGGGGACAGTGCATCATGCCAAAGACTTCTTGTTCCCCTATTAACTATACCAACTTTGCATCCAAGAATGCACTGGCCTGGGCTGCAAGCAGTTGCTCTTTCAAAACCTGTGGCAAGAAAGCAGAGCAGAAATTAAAGTCATATTTAGCACGTTTAGCAGTAGAGTTGGGGTACTGGTGGCCAACTTCTGTTTTGCAAGCTGCGAGCCAGAGAGGGATATGGCGGGACAAGACGTTTGATTTTTCATCCAAAGAGACTTTCTCTGGCTTTATGTCAGCATCAGTAAAGCAGAATTTCGCTTTGGGGGAAGGTTGTGGCTTCCCGTGGTGGCTTTCAGCCTGAGCCAACCCCTTTGGTGGCCACTGTGTTCCCTGAGGAACCAGAGAACGGCAGCCCAAAGCCAAGCCCAGGCCACCAGACTGCCCTGTGCCTGTTCTGGAAAGCGTGAGCTTTCATCTCTGCATCAGCAATACACCTGGGTCTGTTAAACATCAAATAACCGAAGCGCTAGAGATTGCATCGCTCTGGGAAGTCTCGCCTTGGCAGCAGCACAAAACCCAACGTTGCAGGTCCTTTCCATTCCTAATTTCCATGGGTCTTTCTGGGCAGGATGGCGAGGGGAAGTAATTCTTAAAACAGGGTCCAGGGGAAAAAAAACCCTTCTGGTCTTTTGCCATGTATTGCCCATAAATACTGGGATAAGGCAGGTCTTGAAAAGGAAGAGAGATGGATAAAAAACAAGGGGGGGAGGGGGGGAACTTGGAAAAGAAATCGAGCATGCCACACGGAATAAATATTTCACGGTGCAGGCAGGCACGCCCCAGGCTTTCAGTCTGAGCCCCTGTGAAGAGGTTGCTTCCCATCACTCGGTGGCTTCCTGTGCTAGGAGGAGAGGATGTCCTCAGTGACCCTCTTGCCTCCAAAGGCAAGGTCCTGAAGAGCCCACACACTTTGAAGACCACAATTTTGCAGCATCTTTGCTTTAAGCCTGGACATGTGTGGTGGGAGGTCCTCCTTCTGTTCCTCAGCGCCTGTGTTGGTCTGGAGAGGGTCCTGCCCCATTTCCTTGCTGCTGGGAGTCTGTCACCTCCATGGGGGTGTGGGGATGGGGATCAGACCTGATATGCTGCACATCTCCAAAGGGATAAGTGTCAGGGGAAAGGTTGTGGCTACCAGACCCTCGCAGCTCCCCAGCACCCTTTCACAAGGCTCATGGTTTGCTCAGATTGTCCCTAAAGTTTGCTTCCTGGGTAAAAACCCAAACCCCGTTCTCTTTTTTCCCCCTTTTATTTTCATGTAAAAACACAGAAGAAAGGGAATCCAAGAAGAAAAGACAAAGACACCTTCCACTCATGGGAAAAAACATGTTTCTTACCATGATCAAACATGATTTTCACTGGGCACCCGGACAGAGGAAGGGTGGGATCTCCTCCCCACACATCCCAGCAGCCCACCCTTAACCCGGAGTGATGCTCCTCACTGGCTGCAGGAGAGCAAAAGTTTTTCATTACAGAAGTTTGGGATGTATAACAAACTTCATACGTTTTTATAAATATTTTGGATCTCAAGGAGGGCAAATACGCCCTGGGAGACATTCTGTTTAGCTGAAAAGCAAGTCTTCCATAAACCACAGGGATCTTTGCCCGTTACGAGGGATGGAGGTGTGAGCCAGAAATCTCCCCGAGCTGCCCTGCTCTTCGGGGTCGTGTTTTGTGTGCTGAGCTGGGCATTTTTCCTTGCTCTCTGCAATATCCCAGGCAAGTGCAAATCTCCCCCTCAAAGCTGAAAACGTTGTGGATGTACCTTTATCTGCCACACAGTCAGGTTTTATTCTTTATTCATTTCTCTTGGGAAGGACAGGCTGGCCAGTTGGTCCTGGGTAAGATCAAACTTTTATGTAAAATGATGTTTTCTCAGGGAATAAAAGATGAAGGAGAGTGAAAGGAAAAGGTGCAGACACAGAGACCACAAGCTGGGCAGACCCTGCACTGGCGGATGTGCACGAGAACCAAAGCCACCTCAGCAGGGCTGGAGATGTGCCTCTACAAGTCACTGCCAGCACCATGGGAGCATCCCTTGATGCAGGAGCATCCTTGATGCTGGCAATGCGGGACCATCCTTCCAATTCCTCCTGACATTTTCTCTTAGGCTTTTGCAGGATTTTCATTGTGACATTGAATGTGCCAAAAAGAAATAATCAAAGGAACCCTGACCAAGCTGGGTAGTCTCCACAGCCACTCCATTTTGCACTGCTGTGCCAGTGAGCACCAGTCTGAGCAAATTCCCCATGTCCCAAAATAACAGTGCTGCTGCCAAGGTGGCCAACACTGAGGACCTGTCCAGGGTGCAGTGGGATGTGGGAGGGATGTTCAAGGGTGCAGAGGATCTCACCTGCAGTCTGTGCAAGTGGGGAGGCAACTGCTGCCATCCGCTACAGCAGCTCCCTGCTGCTGGCCATCATGGCACAGGGCTCTGAAGCAGGCAAAAAACAATCTCTAAAACAAGTCACCTGAGGAGAGTAAAACCTGAGCCTTAAAGAGGAGGCTGAGCTGGAAAAAGTGCAATTCATACGTGGACTAAGCATCATCAGATGCATCTATGGACTAAGCACCATTAGATGCGGGTGAGAAGCAAAGGCATTAAAAAGGAGGTTAAACATAGGTCTTTAAGGGTGGGTTTCCATCACTAGACAGACGTGAGCCCGCTAGTGCTGTGAGATACCCCACAGGAGCTTTTAGCAGAGAGCTGGCAAGGGAAGCAGTGAGCCGCAGCCGGTGTAATTCCCCTTGTAAATCTGCCTCTGTGTTGGAAAGAGTAAGGCTGGAAATAGCCAGCTGGAAAAAATCCCCAGAGCACTGAGTAAAAGCTCACCATGCAATTAGCATCACTCATACACATCACCCACACTGACACAGCCCAGTCTGGGTGCATGGCACTGCCTCGGGGTGAAATAGGCTGCTGCCATCACTGCCCTTTGACAGAGGGGAAACTGAGGCACGGCCGCTGGCTCACCTTGGTCCAAAGTCAGGAATTTGCTTTTCTTAATAATTTCCTAATTGGCCTGATGGGAGAACATGTGTACAGGATTTGGGGAATACAGACCACAGTGCTGCTCTCTGCTTCTTGCTGGAAACAGCCCTTTTTACATCAGCAATGTGACATCAGCATAGGGAGAATGGCTTTTAGCACAGACTGGGCCATCAAATTTAAAAGGAATATAACAATAAACAGTAAAGGAAAGTTGGCTGTTTAAAAGACTGAAGCCAGCTTTGAAATAATTTTCTAAAAAAAAGAGACGTCCACACTCCATAAATTAAGAACTGGAAGACTGTATGACAATAACAGCATCAAGAATATAATTTAGTCCATTTTCCTCACACGGTTTCCAGACTAATGGCTGAGGCAGGACACCAGTAAAGAGATCCCTAAATTCAGCTTTCATTTCTACCTCTGAACTGGCACATAACACCACAGGAGCCCTGTAGAGAGGCCTAACCTCCAGAAAAGCTCAATGCAAAAGTCCATCTGCCCTTGGAAAAACCAGCTAACTCCATCCGAGCCTCTGAGTTGTCACAGGAGACATCTCCCAGTCGTCAGCAGAGACAACTGAGACATGAAAACCTTTCTTCACCCGCCAAACATTGCAAACAGAATTACCTTTTGATGCAAGCATTTCTACTGAGGCCTTGGGGTGTGGGTTTTTTTTTTTTTTTTGACTTGTAAGATCTTCCGGAGAGCAATGCCAGCGGAAAAATAGCCACTCAAAATGAAACTGAAAGTTGTTCTGTTTCCCTTCCTTTGTATAAGCTTTGCAAATTATTGTTAAATCCTCACATCCTCAGCTTCTTTGAATGTCACTAGTGCTGGGAAAGGCTTCTCTTAGCCTGTGTTTTGCCACTGACGTGGTTTAGCCTAGTAACGTCATACCCATCGCACCTTAATTCTGACCAAGCCTGTGGAGATGGCAATGAAGCTGCCACCATGAAAGATGTGAGTACTCCCCTGATGGGGATTGCTTTCTGCACCTCCCATCCCACTCTCCTCCCTCTTCACACCCTTCCCGTCACAGTTACTGACACTTAAATGCTCTGAACCGGGAATTTCTTTCGCAAAACTATGCAAAACTCGGCTGAAACTGCCCTATGAGCTCATCCATCCTTTCCAAATGGCTGCAGGGGCGGAGAGCAGGGGGGAACCTCACATGGCAGGGAGGACCAGGCCCACCACTGCTCAGGATGGGACCCTCCAGGAACTCTTCTCAGAGGGGATATTTTGGGATGCACCCAGCATCTCCATATTTCACTTAACTATTTAATTTAAGCCACAGGGCTATTTATTCTGTGAGAACACGGTGTTTTTATTAGCAATTTAGTTACAGTACGTGGCATTCCCCATGCACACAACCTGCTCGTGAGCACAGAGGCAGGATATTTATTTTGGAGCCTTGTCCAATTTGCATTAATCACGGAGCTGGCACCCATAAAAAGGCTGGTGAGCGGAGCAGAGCCAGCCCATGGGCTCTGACAATGGCCATTATAAGGTCCTGTGCACCCCTCACCCATAAACCTGTGCTCCGGATGGCCCAGACAGATGTGGCCTGGGAGCAAATTGGATTTAGGTGGGTCTTTTTTCAATGTACATCCCACAAGTGGGAGCTAGCTGGGAGGCATAAAGCCAGTAACTGCGTACCACCGGTCCCCATCACCTTCTTCCCACAGGGTGTGCAAACCTGGGGGAGAAAAGATGCAGGCACATCTCCATGATGGGTATCACTCAGGAGGGATCTGGTCATAGGCACATGGGAAACCCTGGCTTGGGGGTGGAAAAGAAGGGTCGATCCCGTGTTCAGGTTTGTATGGCACTGCAGGATGCCAGTCTTCCTTGCCGTGCCTCAGTTTCCCCCTCTGTGAAGCAGGATGGTCCTGCTTTGCACAGAGCCTCATCGAGGAAAAGATGCGATGGAAACACTCAGCAGCACCATTGGCTCTGGCAGGAACTTACTGCTGCTTCACCCCACTCGCAAACACTCATAATTTTGCTTTATGAGGACAAAACTAAGATTTAGGAATTGTTTTACAGGATGTATTTCCCTCTATGGCATCCTGAAGTGCTCTTAGGGAACCCTGAAACACCAAACATCTGGGCACAGCAACGAATAATAAGAAACAACAGTACATTCATTGTTCAGCAGCCTTTTATAATCCATCCAATGATTTTTAAATAATCTGGATGGGAAATAATGGAAATTTCAGGCCCTGGAACCCATTATTCCTGCGTGCCAAGCCCAATGCCGCTAAGTGCAACAAGCACCCTGAAGTTAATGAAATTCCTGCCTGAACAAACTTTTATCATGCTGTTTAGCAAAATGACTTGTGCATCATAAAAGCAGCATCACTCAAGCTGTTAAAATGTCTTCTGTGGGAAGTAAGGGAAAGGACCAGGAGGAATATATTTGTTACTGACATTTAACCAGCAACTTATATTTAAAATTTATCTTTATTAGGTTACTGGAGGTTGTTGAGTTTAGAGCACAAGGGTGAATTGATCAGCTGCTGTGCCAGCAATTGAAGTTTCCCATTCAAATGGGAGACTGCAAAAATTTTAAATTGTTTTCATCCAAAATATTCATACATCACCCCACCTGGAAAGGCTCCATTTCTAGAGCAGTTTTCTGTTATAAAATATGTCATTGACAGTCAAATGAACAAATAACTGAATCACATCAAAGCCCTCGAAGGAGCATTTTTTTTGAAGAATGCATTTTAGATGACAGCATCCACCTTGTTTCTAAAATTCCTAATAATATTCCCATTCTGACAAAAGATCTGTTTTGCAGGAGAGCAGCCTCACAAAGAAAAAAACCTTCCAGCCAGCCCTAATTAAGTTCTGCTTTGTCCTGACGAAGCACATTTCTAGAGCTGGATTTTCAAAGCCCTTACGTCTGCTGCAGCATCCCTCCCCAAATGGCTGGAAGACACCCTCAGAGGGCTGGCTAGCACCCATCACCTTTGGAAGCCCTCACAGGTGATGTATATTGATTGACATCATGTCCTGCTCTTTCCCAGGACACACACAGAACTAATCTCTCCTTTTTCTGCTGGATAGGACTTAAAAAGTCAGAAAGTGTGAATTTTAAGTTCAGTTTACTTCACCTCCCCACCCTCCCCTTGAAGTTTTTTAAAGAATTTAGCTGGAATTTATTTTCAAGGTCACTTACACGCAGTGCCTGTGAGTAATCTGCCCTGGCTGGCTGGATAACTTTGGGTGTCATTCATCATTTTCCCTCTTCTTTTATTTACAGAGCTGATTATAGAAGCGCATCCAGAGCCAAGGGCTCTCTCGAAGTCGATGAGGTCATGCCAGTTTACACCCGCAGAGGAGGCAAGGGAGATGACATAACCCCAACGTGTTTCCAGAAGGACTTGTTGATGCAAGGAGCCTTCTCCTGCCGTGAAAGGGCACAGCAGGAGGTGGACAACATCCAGAATCACTTAGTTTTAAGCATGTGCCTGACCCTTAATGAAGTGCAGGGGTTTAGACCTCTGCCCATGTGCTTTTGAATGCAGGGGCACTCATGCAAGCCTGGACCCAGGCTCAGAAGGGTTGCAGAGGCACTGTTGCTGCATGGGTAGGGTTGAGGTGACGGTGCCCAGGAGCTTGGAGATGGTGGAAGAAACTGTCGTCTCCCTGACATTATTTCATCAGTGGCCTGACAAGCTTGAGGGCACCTGGGACAATTGAAGGGAGGCTATTTTGTGTGGGATGAGGTAAAGAGGTTTCTAGATTTCAGGTTGGACAGAGACCCCCACCCCTCAGTGAACCTGGCTGTCACCCATGCCTCTCCCTTCCCTGCGAAACCACTGCATTTCTTTTAAAGAAAACCATTCCCCAGGAGAGCGCTGGTGTGCTGTTGAGCAACAAAGGCACGGAAAGTATTTTGGACTGGAGGTTTAAGGGATGTTTCTTGGAAGAAATCACTTTTTCTCCTGCTGCTCAGCTGACATAAGCCTAGAGGGCTTGCTGTGTTTTTCCCCCCCACTTAACATTATTGGAGTTGTCACTTCCAAGCCCATGCCTTGGAAGATCCCAGCGCTGTGCAGTCCCAGACCCAGCTCTATCTCACCTGTGGGTTATTCTCATCTCCAGGTGCCCCAGAAATGCCCCGTTACTCTTTGCACCCAGCCTACAGCTCAAAAATTATGAGCTGTTGAGCACAGGCAGATGGAAAAACGCCAGCAGGAGGGTGGTCACTTGATGTCTTTAACACCTGCAGAGGCTTCAGCCTGGAGGGTGGGTGGAGGGATGAACACCTTGCACCATTGCCGGGCAGAGGGGAGGACGGAGCATACCTGAGATCACAGCACAGCCATCTCCCAACAAGTCCTGCTCCCCACGCAGGTGTCTCTCCATCACATCATAATTTTTGCCATGGGCTTAAGCCATGGGCAGGTCTTTTTACAGTCTTCTCCATCGCCTCTGAAACTACCTGTGACTGATATTGAGCAGTCCTCTTTCAAGAATATCTTAAAAGGCAGAGAAAGGTCTCTCAGATGATGGGAGATCATCACCTGCTGGATAATGCCTGTCAAAAAAAAAAAAAAAAAAGAAGAAAAAAAGCTGGGCAGATGCCCCCTCCAGCACTTCTAGAGGAGTCTGCTTTTGTGGGTGGTGGCAATCATGGAAGCCCCAAACCTGTTCCAATGGGACCAGTGACAGTCCTGATAAAAATTTGAGGGGCAGCTCACCTAGCCCAGGTTCTTTATGTACTAAAACCTCATTTGCTTCAAACAAGTCCACCAAGGTGGTTGTTTTTGCAGGGGACCAGCAGTGCTCCTGTTGACTCCTCCATGGGGTTGGCACGGTAGCCCATTCCTCCGTGTTTTCCAGCAAGGTTAAGGGTTTACTAAGTCCTCGGGAGCTCAGCCTGCAGATGAGTGCTGGGTTAGGCTTAGTCCAAGCCCAAGGCTGATTTAGACACAGGTCAGAAATCCCCGGGAGGGAAAGTGAGAAGATGGGTTTGCATATACATATCAATGAAAAAGGGTAGTTGATGCTGCTTCTCTGTGTTGTTGTGAGTCTCAGTCCCCTCCGGACTGCATCAGGCCCCAGGCATCACAGGAATGCCTTAGCTTGCACAGAGCCTGAGATGTTTCGACCCTGATGTCAGTCCCTGGTGTCGAGGCAGAGCGTGGCCAGGGGGATGAGCTCGCTTGCATCCTGTCAACTGAAGGTGAGGCAGCCAACTGAGGGAAATAATTGCCTTGTTTTCGATCTCTGCAGGCAAGGAGACTGCGTGCAAAGGAGGACTGTGAGAGCTGACACCATGCTTCTGACCACCTGCCCCCAGGAAAGCCGCCAAGAGCTTGGCTAAAGAAAACGTTTCCTTTCAGTTTGAGAAAACAAGGGATTTAGACTCAATAGGAGTTCAAGTGTTCAATAGGAGTGAGAAGCCCTCACCTCACACCTAAATCCAGCAGCTTCTTCATCAGGGAAGAGAGAGGAAACGTAGTCCCATGGTGAGTCCTTAACAGGGCTGACACACCAGCTCCTTTTGAGGATGGATGGATGGACCTTAACCATCTACTATGCATCCTCCTGCTAGTTTTGGTTCTCCCTGCAAATGTGGGCAACTGGCCATACCCACGTAGTGCTCAAGTCCTGGTAAGGAATGCCCTTTGGGATGCAATGTCCTGGGCATCCCCTTTTTGCACCAGGACCTGTCCTGTTGCTTACTGGCACTAAGGGACAATGTCTCCCCTCCTCTAGCTCACTGGTACCACCTAAGACCACATTAAACACCAACCACACATAGGTGTAAAACCTCAGAAAGAAGACAGCTGAGTATAAAACTGGAAATACAATTACAAAAACACCTTCACAATCCTATGCAAAAAAACCCCCAAAACATCAGCACATACCTGAAGCCTTTCTCTGCTCCCAGCTGTCTCCTAAGGTTCCCTGTCCCTAAGCGCTGCCTACCTGAACTGCCCCCATCCCTGGGTTTCTGTTCCCTGCTTCTCAGCACTTATTGAACATAAATAAAGCCTGGAGCCTCCTCCTGCTGTTTCCCTTCTAGTGCAGGGCCTTGCCTGTCCTGGAAAGACAAACAGAGCCCCTTTTTGTGTGCCCAGCTCTCTTCAGAGCTGACTTTCAGACCCAGCCATCAGACGCACTGCAGAGAAGGAGCTGACCCTGTAGGACTTTGCAAGCCATTATCTCATGAGGGGTTGTTTTGCCTTGTTCCCTTTTAAAAACACAGTGCACACGTGGCTTTTAACGAAACAGATGGCTGGCTCGGTGCTCGGACCACTGCGTCCCTGCCGTACCCCGCCACACATGAGCTTGCAGCGGTGCTGGGGGTTCATGACCTCACAGATGGTCTGGGGAAGCAGGATGGATGGATAGATAGATGGGGTAGATGCTCCAGGTCCTTCCTGCCTTGCACGTGGTGGCCAGGCATTCAGCACTCCATGAATCTGAGGGGCAAAAAGGGCTTCATCTCACTAGGACTTATAGGTGAGCAACCAGCCATCATGCTGCATCTTTATTTTATGTGAAGGCAAGAGTTTTAGCCAGTATGTTTCACACCCGCACTGAAAGCTGTCAGTGTCCGAACACAGGAAGAGTCTCCAAAGAGGGAAGAGGAGGTGGTGAAGGTACTTATGGTGGTCCTGGAGAGCATCAGGGTCATGGATGGCACCTTCTCCGCTTTTCTCCTCCCTTCTCCCTTTACTGTTGAGCTTGTTCTCCCGTAACAAGCATATCCAACTGCAGCTGGGCAAAGATCCATCCTCAGGCCAGATGTCCAGGGCTTCCCAGCCTGACACTTGGCTGTGCTGAGCAACTCCCCGTGCTGGCTCCAGGGCAGGTGAGCTAGAACAAAACCACTGATCCTACACTGTCCCTGCAGTGCCCCCAGGCAGGACACTGTGTTCCCCAAACAGCATGTTCCCTGGGTCAGGCTCATCCCTGGTTTGTCCCAGTCTGGCCCAGATTTGCAAGGCGGGTCCAGAAAGAAGAGCCAGCATGGGAAGCAGCTGAGTGGGCTTGTTTCCAGACCAGTGCAGCTGGGGAAAGTTAATTTTGCTAAGCTGCTACTGTCCCAGGGTTATTAGAGGCACACTTGGTGCATTAGCCCCTATTTAAGCCATGCTGGTGAAACACAGGATGGGTCAAACATCACGGCAAAGCCAGGAAGAAATGCTTGCCTTTTTTTTTTTTTTTTTTTTGCCTAGTAAGCCTCAAAAAAGTTGCACTGCCCCATCGCCACAAGGGCTGCATCTCTGACCCATCACCCACAGCCTTGCAGCTGGCCCCCATCCCAGCATCCTGAGCAGCTGCCCGCAGGGGCTGTGCCCCGCTGCGTGGATGGCTTGGGCCCCCGTCCCCAGGAAGGGGCAGCACCACAAGCGCTGCACCGGGAAATTCATGGCAGCAGCCTCCCCGGGTGGGACTTCAGCCCTTTGACACCAGCGTGCACTGGCCCACGGGTTGAAATCATGCATCAGGCTTTAATTAATGTAACTCGATCCCAGCAGGCTCCGGCACATCAGGAAATGGCATCCCCTCCCTTCCAGTCCCTTTCCTGCCGAGTGATTTACAGTGAGTGGGGCTGAGCAAAACACAATCCACCCTGGGAAACCCCTTTACGGATTGCAGCATCCCTCAGGGCTCGCAGCTGACCCTGGCGGTGGCTGAGGCCTCGCAGAGGCGTTGCACTCGTGGCACTGGCAAGGAGATGAATTTGTTTGCTTGGGGCTTCCTTATCTGCTGCAGGCAGCAGGAAGCTCCCATGGCGGGGCCGCCCTGCAGCGCATGGTCTTGTGGCTGCCGTCACAAGCCTCCCAGGTCATTTTTTTATGTGCTTTTAATGGCCGCGTTAGGACGTGCTGGACTGGCTCACCCTTAGCCCAACCTTTTGCAAAATCTACCGGTTTGATTCAAGATTTTGGTACTGGCATATATTAATTTATAAACCCTGTGCATAGGGCTGATAGTGCCTTCATCCAGAGGAACCCTTGGTTCTCTCTTCAAACATGCTTGTACAAACCCTTGGGTACCTTATTAACTGTGAAAAAGATTAATAACAAAGAGCAGGTATCAATCCAAAAGGCCAGCCACAGGCCTTCTCTGATGACCCCTGTATTATCTGTGTTTTCATCAGCCTATTTACCAAGTCAAGCACCTCCCACAGCCTGCTCTTGGGTAACACCACAAGTAACTACAACCCCTTATTTCCATTTAGCACACGCTTTCAATCCTTATTTCTCAATTATCTTCAAGTGCATGTGTTCTCCTGCCCTCCACAATTCTGCAGCTTTTGTACTAGCTAAGGGCTGGACAAAGCACATCCACCACAGCTGGGATCCAGAAGCAAACAGCTGTACAACACCAGACAGTGCAGCAGCAGATCCTTGGATGATGGATACCTTTGAACCAGGATGCGGTCCAGGCAGACAAGCAGATAGATAGTATTTACAGAGCAACAAGCTGTTGAGAGGAAAAGAATGAATGCTGGGCAACATAACACCTCTTAGGATACCCACATCATGCATGGAGGGCTGATCTCACCACAAAAAAAAAAATGTATCTGTAACCATGAGACAGCAGCCATTCACCCCTCATTTCAAAGGCTGAGCCTAAGAAAAGCCCCTCAGGTGAATATATCCACTGTCAGAAATGAATTCATCTAAATCCATGCAGGGATTAAAGGTAAGTCTTTCTGTCTATATATAATAGTTTCATAAATCACTTTGTTTTCTTGTCCTTGCTGCCCTCTCCATGTTTCATTCATTGCCTTGTTTCCCCCTCACTTTCTGCTGCAGCACCTAATGCAGTGGGGCTCCATCACAGCCCTCACCAACAATAAATAGGAAGCCTTTTATTTGGTAAGAATTTAGAAATATGAAATATTTTACCATTGCTGTTTTAGTACATATTATTCCCTTCTTGACTATATTCCTTTAAAAAAATAATCAAGTGCTGCAGGTGCATGGGAGACAGCATCTGTCCCCAGCCTTCGATCCGGCTGTGGCGGATGGTATCACATCCTGGTTCCATCCTCACTGCAGGGAAAAAGGGATTGCAGGAGCTGGCTGGGGCCCAGCTCCAAACGTAGCTTTGGAAACAACTTGAGAAACTCCTGTAAATGAAGTTCAGGGAAGGCGGTTACCTCTGAGTCAGTCCTGGCACAGAGAAATCTACCTCCAAACGGGGCTTTCCCTCCTGTGTTTTCCTTCTGGCATCCTTCTAATATGACAGCAATTAAAAGCCCTGAAAAATGGATGGAAACAATTTGGAAGAGGTCTCTATTAGGTTTGCTCTCATTAGCCCTGCAGGCTATTTTTTCAGCTGCTAATTGACAGCTGCCTTCCATATGCACTGTCAAAAAATAAAAGCCCTGAGGCATTACACCAGCGTAATTTTAACCGGGGCTGTCTTGTCAGGCATGCGGAGGAGCACGAGAAGGGAGACAGTCACATGAGCCCACCACAGCCAATGTGATGCAAGACAGCTCTGGTTTTGGGGATGCCATGCCCTGGCAAAGCAGTGAGATGGGGTGCGCAGGAGGACTCAGGACATGCCAGGTCCTCCCACCACCTGTGGGACCACACTTGCAGGTGTTTGCCTGGCTGCCCTGGAGCTGTCAAGGCAAGTTTTACCATGATGACAAGAGTTGCAACCACTCTCTGGACTTGCCCTTCCTTGGAGAAGCCATGGGAGCCCTGCAAAGCTGAAGGCTTCCACCTAAAATGTGGTTCCAGGAGCAACTGCTGCATCCAGGCAGGTCCTCTGGGCTCCTCTGACCTGGAAGTGGCAGTGACCCACCTGTCCCCACCACCTCAAGGCCCTGAAACCCACCCTTGCTCTGCATCAGGGACACAGCATTTTGCCAAGAGAGCGCCCACTCAGCAGCACTGAACAGTAAGGCAGACAGCCCCGCTGAAGCAGACCCAGCTTTTTTTTGTCACCTGGAAAAAGCAGTGAAATTATTGTGCTAAAAGTCAGGGTCAGCTAGAAACACAGTTTTAGCAAAAGAGAGGTGGAAGGAGGCCCACGTTACTTTGGACTGCCACCATTTCTCAGCGAGACGAAGGAGAGAAAAAGGATCACCCCACTCTGGCATGCTTTTTGCCCACTGGTGTGCTGCCTGTGGGTGTCACAGATGCCCTTTCCTGTTGTGAGAAAAGCCTAGGACTACACTGGATACAGCAGAGAGATGAATTGCCATATTTTTTTTTTGTGAGGGATGCTTAGTTTGCACTGAAAACCCACATAGGGTGGTTAGCCAGCAAAGCTGGACCTGAAAGGAAGACGGGGGTGCCTGGATGGACGTCCAGACTCTGGGACGCCACGCAGGGAGCAAGTGGGCGGTAATGTGAGATGTTTGTTCAGTGGATTTACATGGCAACGGCCTTGGAAATTACTGGAAAGCCAGGAAATGGAAAAACGACTATATGCCAAGGTGGGCATTTCATTTTTGTTGTTTAAACTGATCATTCATGAACTGTTGGTTTTTCCTTTAGCAGCACTTCCCTGGCACCCAACCCAGACTTAGTGCTTACTGAGAACATTAATTGCAAAAGAGTTTTACAGAAAGGATGGAAGATGTTCCCAGATTTTGGAGCCCACACTGAGTGTCTCTTAGACATAAACAGCTGCTCCTAGACAGCTGAACTTGGACTTCCCTCCTCTTGGCAAGAGTAGCCCAACTATTGGGCACGTCCCACCAGGATGCCCCTGCATCTGGCTGACATCCCCTCAGCTGGAAACTTTGCTTTGGCTTTTCTTCTAGCTGAACTGCAAAGGTCAACAGAGGCAGGAACTGGGAGGGGAAAGCCATCAGTCGGGGATCAGGGATAACCCAGCCCAGCTCTGGTGATGTCCTAGGAGATCTCTCAGGTCAGTTTGCCTTTTCTATGGAAAGAAATGAGATTGGTATGGGAAATGCATGCTGAAATACTCCAGCTCTGTGTTAAACAGCTGCTTTCACCTGCACATTTGATCTTCAGGAAGTTAAAGGTCTGAGCATAGCTACTGGCTTCATTAAGCAAATGCCAGTGTTACTCCATGTCTCTTATTTCCCCTCTGAACTTTCTAGGTCACCTGCAAAAGGTGAGAGCTCTGTCCCCAGGCTATGAGGTGGTCCTCCAGTGTCCAAGCCACAGCACCATCACTTGTCCTGGTCCTCTCCAGACAAGGGGTGACTGAAGGCAGATGAGTACCTGGAGGTGCAGAGGGACATGGACAGTGCACCAGAGACCACCAAGCACTTAAGTCATTGCTCCATCCCCAGCCAGCAGATCTGGGGCAAATTTCTTCCCAGATAAGTAATGTTTTCAGGTGCTAATAGAAGATTATTCTTTTTTTCACCAGAACCACACAGAAAATCAGGTTGCTCAGCACATGGGCATCTACAAACAGGCTTTTTCCATCCACTTGGAGTGACATAGGTTAGTTTTCAGGCTCTGGCTCACAGTCATGGAGCACTCCCTTCTTTTGGCCCATCAGAACCAATAATGACAACCTTTGCCAGTGGGTGGGAAAAGCCCATCCGCCTGGTGCATGGAGCTGGCTGTGATTTACAGAGAGCCTGCTGAGTATAGATCTTGCATCATTTCAAGTAGGAGTATTTCTTACTGTTGGTCCACATTGTAAATTTGTCTTCACATGACATAATTAACAGCATAGCCGCACATGGGCAAGGTGATTTACAGGCATGGAAATAGCTGCAGTAAGGTCATCACTGGGAAATTTGAGGAGAGGCAGCACTGGGGCAGGAAAGCAGCCTGGACCACACGGATGGGTAGGTGGGTGGCTGCCCACACGCTGTCCCACAGCACAGCAAGGAGAGGGCTTCTAAGACATGGATATGGTCCCTGCCACCTCAGCATACTATTTCACAGTAGTTATCAGATGGTGAGACTATTATATTAAAGAAATCATTCCGTGGGCATAAGGTAACAACAAAAGTTTCCCCAAACCAAGGGCAGGGAGCTATCTGAAACATAAATCACCATGAAGTCTGTCGATGGCTCTGTTTCTATTAAAGAGAAATATGTAAGAGATCAAATTCTACAGCTAACTTAGCTAATAGTTGGCTGCATCGCTGACATCCCTACATAGGCTCAGCCCTAAATAACCAAGCTTCAGAGCCGGCTGGGAGTTCTTCACTGAAATAACTCTTTTGGGTAGGCAAATGCAAATTCTGCAAGCTTTGAGTTTTCTGTAGGAAAGCATTCTGGAGAATTCATTTTCCCTTGGGAACAAACAACAACTCCACAAGCCAAGCAACATTTAATTTCAGTTCAGTTTCCTTGGGATGAATGCCCTGCAGTCAGTAAAGAACAGAGATGCTAACTTTCACCCGTTTGGCATTAACCAGAATCTGCAAAAATTTTGCTGTGGTGCCATTCATGAGCTGTTATTCAGGCTGGGTTCATTTCCCATGATAATTTCCACAGCTCTGGGGCCCTTGTGAAATATGGCAAACATAGCATATCCCACTGATCTGAGGTATAGGGGGTATTTAGTCAGGTTTGGAAGCCTTTGTCTGCTACAGCCTGGGGATACAAAGAGCCCTTAAAACTGAGGCTCCCAATTTCCTAATTGCTAAATGATATAGAATGAGAAGATGTGATGTAAAGAGCTACAACCCATGGGACTGGTGGTAGTTTTTACTTATTTTGTTGTATTTAACCAGACCCACAGCCTTGCAAAGGCTATCTAGATCAGTTGATGGCAACACTGTAGGAATCACACACTAGTCCAACAGGACCACTGGCTACCAAGTAGGAAACAACCGTTGTTTTAAAAGATATAAAAAACAAGAACAAGAAGAAGAGTCATAAGACGCTTGTTCAGGTATGGATAGCCTTGTTCAGTGCACAACAGAGTGCATGGGATGTCATCGCTGTGTACTTGTCTATTAGCTCACTGGATATAGGACAGGAGTTTTATGTTGGGTTAGCTCAGTGGATATGGTTCTTTGTGATCTGGATGTAGTGGTGTAAATTCCCACATGGACACTTTTATCCTGGCATACAAATAACTATTTCCATGCAGATGATCTCAGTTTGATCTCAGAATAGAGATTATTTAAAATAAATCTCTATTCCTATCCTGGGACTCCACTCACACGAGGTACCAGCATAACAGAGAAGAGAGGTCTGCTTTTGGTGAGGAATATATGTTACACTGATTTATAGCCCAGGGGGCATCCCTGGGTGCCCAGTACCAGTATAAGGTTACATGGCTATTCTAATTGCCACTTGTTTCCCTATCACCCTCTGTGAAACAAGGAGCGGGTCAGCACCTGACCCATCAGTCACTCAGGTTTAACTTTCTACAACACAGAAAAAGTGCCCTCTCTTCTAGTATATATCCCTAATCCAAGAGGCAGAAGTCCTGCAGGCTCTCTGGAAAAAACTGCTCCATTAACAGCATTTGCTGAAGAAGTGATCAGAGAGCACTTCTGCATCAAGAGCAGCTTTTTCTATCCACGCCAAAAGAAATCTCATCAGCTACTAGCCCACAGCACTGCCTGCTCAGTACTAACTAGCAGTAAGCAGTCTATACATTAAATAGCCACCACCCGCCCCCAGCAGTCCCATCACCTTTAGCACATGTTACAAGTTCCCTAAAAGCTCTGCCAGTGGAGAATTACCCTTATCTGGTCAAGCCCCAGATCAGGCCACATTCTGCCTAGCATTTTTTGCTAAAGCAAATGGGAGAAAATAGAGTAGAAAATTACTGCTCCAAGCTCACTTTACCCACCTACTTCCATCCGTCCATCTGCGCGTCCATCTGTCTGTGTGTTCATGTATGCATACATGCATGCATGCATGCATGCATGCTTGCTTGCTTGCTTGCTTGCCTACCCACCCATCCAAATAGCCAGCCTACCTGCCCAGCCAGGCTTTCATAGGCAGCTGCAGCTGCCGAATTGGCTCTGCCCAGCCCTGCCCTCATGCAGAACACCTGGTGAGGTGTAGCCACCTCTTCCCTTGCTGCTGTATTAAGGTTTCCTGAGTCAAACCGCTATCTCAGAGCCCTGCTCATTCCACAGTTTCTATAGGACTACCGTTGCCGGTGTCCCAGGGGCTTGTTTGGCAATCTTATGTTTGAACACACTCACAATGGTCCTTTTGGGGCTTTTGACACTGCATTCTGCTCTGTGAAACAAAGTCTCTTCGTGGCCACCAAGAGACTGGTCAGCTGGAGACATGAAGCAAGGATGTTCTTGTTCATAAGAGAGACCCACCATGCTCAGAGGTCACAGTCACACCAGTATTGATGACCCACAGTAGATTGGTTTTATCTACTGTCACTGTGAAATGCACACACTGGAGCAATCGCAGAACCACAGGATGGTCAGAGTTGGAAGGGACCTCTGGAAACCATTCAGCTCAACCCCCTGCTAAAGCAGGTTGTCCTATAGTGCGTTGCACAGAGTTGCATCCAGGCAGGTTTTGAACGTCTCCAGAGAAGGAGACCCCACAGCCTCTCTGGGCAGCCTGTGCCAGTGTGCTGTCACCCTCAGGGTAAAGAAGTGCTTCCTCACGTTCAGATGGAACTTCTTGTGTTGCAGTTTGTGCCCGTTGCCCCTTGTCCTGCCGCTGGGCACCGCTGAAAAGAGCCTGTCCCCATCCTCCTGCCACTGCCCTTAAGGGATTTGTGTGCACTGATAAGATCCCTCTCAGCCTTCTCTCCTCCAGGCTGAACAGGCCCGGCTCCCTCAGCCTTTCCTCACCAGGGGGATGCCCCACTCCCCCCACCATCTCTGTAGCCTCCGCCGGCCCCTCTGCAGCAGTTCCCTGTCTCTCCCGAACCGGGGAGCCCAGCACCGGGCACAGCGCTCCAGATGAGCCTCACCAGGGCAGAGCAGAGGGGGAGATCACCTCCCTCCCCTGCTGGCCACGCTCCTCCTCATGCCCCCCGGGGTGCCATCGGCCTTCTTGGCCACAGGGCACACTGCTGGCTCACGGGCACTGCACCACGTGCTGGGCACCAGCACTCCCAGGTCCTTCTCCGCAGAGCTGCCCTCCAGCAGGTCAAGCCCTCGTCTGTGCTGGCGCCTGGGGTTGTTCCTCCCCAGGTGCAGGACCTTACAGTTGCCTTGGTTGAACTTTATTAGGTTCCTCTCCACACAACTCTCCAGCCTGTCCACGTCTCGCTGAACAGCACTGCAGCCTTCTGGTGTATCGGCCACTCCTCCCAGTTTTGTATCACCAGCAAACTTGCTGAGCAGAAGACAATAACAAGCAGACTTCTTGGGCAAGGGAGTTTGAAAGGGTGACTTCACTGTGCTTTCTGTGATTCTCAAACCATGAAGATTTGCAGGACATGCCACAGCATTTGCAACAACACATGACAACTGGGTGTAGCCTGAAGGTTTTACTAGCACTCATTTGGCACAGCTAGCATTAGTCAGTGCTGCTGGCTTGCGAGTAAGTCTTGTAGCCTTGGATCATATATTTGCAGAAACCATCTATTATCAAATTCCGGCAGCTGCACGGTTGTACAGATTTCCTCTCTAACTGGGAAATGTGGGGGAGACTGGAAGGTAACCCCCACTTCCCTGCATTTTCAAGCTTCCTTACAGAAGAAGCTGAATTTCCTCAGACAGACATTTCTGACCAGGAAAGTAAGAGTTTCCCCTGGAAATTTCCAAGAGAAAATCCCTAGTTTTCTGGTGTGCATTAAGGGAAAAGCTGTTGTGTAAGGTGATGATGCATTTTATCCAGTTCAAGTAGGTCAGCGGGCAGCAGGAGAAAGACTGGGCTCTGGCCGTGACTGCTGCTGAGTGACCTTGGAGAAGCACTACCATGCTGCGTTCCCATCTGCAAGATGTGGATAAGAAAGTGTCATACAAGAACTCGCTGGGTTATTAATAGAGGCCTCTGGCTGAGATTTCGAAACAGCCCAAGGGGTTGAGAAGCCCATTTATTCTTTACAATTCAAAGCAGGCAAGTGACTCAGATTTCCTTGACACTTTTGAGCAATAAAGTTAGAAAAGAGCACTCTCAAAAGCATTTGTCTTGAGGGAAGCAAGCGTACGAATATGTGACTTTCTTTTTTTTCCAAATACAAATGACAGCAAGTTACCAATGAAGCTGAAATGTTTGGTTTAGTTTGTCTTTTACACTAAAAAAAGTCAGATAGAAATATGAACATCAAGTGCTCTGCATGTTACAGTTGTGATACAAAAACAGCCGATGTGGTGGTCAAACGGAAACATTTTGACTATACGGGATGGAAACATTTCCATAATTTCCTGTTGAAACTGTAGGTGAAATTGATACATTTTCCCCAAATGTTTGGATTTCATTAAATGGCCAGGTCCAATAGTAGCAGCAGTGTGGGCTTGTTTTAAATGTCTAATAGATATAAAAGAGTTTCTCTAGCATCGCTATAAATCACTTCTCAGATCGACTGGTAAAAATCTGGTGAGAAAGGGGGTGATAAAGATGCCACGGAAAGGTCATGGCAGGATCTTGTGTGGTGTCAGGACCAGAGCAGGGCCAGAGCCTGGGACAGGGACCAGGGCAACACTGCCGGACAGCATCTTGTGCAAGGGGCTGTGCTCCGGGAGGGGATACTCTAATGCAGATTTATAATTGTGAGTTTCTAATTCAGGTCAGCTACAATCCAGAGGGAGCAGAGGGTGTTTAATGTGCAGTAGCGAAATGATGTGAAAAGGAAGACTGCAGTTTGGGGAAAGGGATGAAAGTGAAAGGAACATTCTGCCAACATTTCTTGGGATTTTACCTGTATCTTGAAAATATTCAAACTCATGAAGGGGCAGGGGAATGGACTGTATAATCTTCCTTTCCAGCTCTGTTTTTAATGGTGAAATGGATACATCTTGTTTTCATTCTGACTTTTATAAAATCTGATATGGCTCTTTGACTTTGTTAAAAAGACATTTAGAAACAAACAAATGAAAGACTTGACCAAATCTTTGTAAGCTGATTTTTCTCCTGGAAAGTTTTCATTTTAACAAAGAGGAGGTTACCACAGGGGGGAAAAACCAAAAATAATCATTCCCTTGGAAAGCATTCAACCGCTTCTTGTTTCCTCAGCTCTGTGTTTACTGCAATCTCAGATGCAGCAGCAACACAGCGCTGAGATGCCAGGATTATACTGCCAAATCACTGCTGTGTCAACTCCTTATGTCACCCATAAAGCCATGTCTCTGCTTTCCTAGCTGTGAAGACAGGCTCTAACCTAGGCTGGGTGCAATAACACTTCACCCACGTTTTCATGTGTGTATGTTCAACAGATGTGCTGCTGCTTCCTAACTGAAACCTCACAGCTAAGTGGAATTCAGGGTGAACATCACCTTCCAGCCAGAATGGGCAGCGGTGATAATTTGTTCTCACCTGAGATAATTTTTCTTCTGCAGGCCATTGGGCTGATGTATCGGAAACCTTAAAAAAAGATGACAGAGAAGAGACCAAGAGCTTCATTTGCTAGTGTTAGAGAAGCCAAACCGGGATGGATTACTTTCGCTTGGATGCAACATAATTAAAAGGAATTTGTGAAAGAGACACACACGGGGAAATTCCTAACAACATAAAAGGGAGGAAGGGATGGCTCATAAAAGAGTGATTCCCTCTGTTTTTTTTGGCAGCCTAGCCAAGCTCCCTAAATGCAAGGTTGTAAAAGGACTCCACACTGAGCAGAAGACAATAACAAGCAGGTGTTATGGAAAATGACCCTTCCCTGAGCAAACAGATTTGATATTCCTGCCATCTCGCTGCATCCTTCGTCTGCTTCTTAAATCTGTTTTCAATGAGCAGATGCAGCCTTAACCTCAGTCCAACAAACGCCACGCTCAGCTGCTGTGTTTTTGCAGTGGAATTTGTGTCTCAGTGGCTGCACCACACTGCCAGGCACCACACCATGGACCTCTACCCACCACAGCTCGGCCGAGGTGCCCACTGCCTGGACCATCCATCCAGCAGCCCATGCTTCAGGCAAGGGAAGCTTTGCATCTGAGTCTGCACCAGAATCAGTAACTTATAGCCAAAATAAGGATGCATCGAGCATGAGTTCCCCAGCTCCCATAAACACCTCAAAACTTACGAGGATTGCCATTATTATATTTAATAGGGGCTTTTGTCAGCATCAAAAATCACAAATAATATTTTCCTGCCCCCTGTCAATGTAAAGTGAGTTTAAAAATGCTGGGGTTTCTCCTATAAAGAGGCAGCTGACCTCAGGTAGAGGTTGGTTTTAAACATGCAAAATATGAAACTAGTCTTAGGCTTAATGTGACTAAACTCATATTTTGAGGTGTCCAATACTCAGGTTTGATTTTTACCCTACAATCCAGCATCACTATGGAACATCATTCAGTATCAGAAAAAAAGCAAGGAGTAGGGGGATATCCTGTCCTTGCAGAGCTACACAAAACCGAGTTATATGTAGTCATAGTAGTGAATGGAAATCTTCATAAACTAATTCAGTTTTTTCTTATTCCCAAGTTTCCATGGTTTTAAGCAAAAATACAAAAAATGTAACAGCAACTGGAACCCAGAAAAAGGAAGACCAGCTAAAATTAGCAAGTTTGGCTTTGATTCACGCTGCTACTCTCTTATCCAACAGTTTCTCCTGAAAAACACAAATTAGCACATTGCTTGAAAACACGCTCCACAGACAGGATCCCACTGGTACTTGTGTTTGTGGAGCCTGGGGGCGAGATCTTCACCAGAAGCTGGAGTGGAGCAGCCCAGCAGGCTGATTTTTAGTGTCTCCACCCTCAGAGCTCAGGGAGTTTTGCTTCCAGCTTTTCTCCTCCCCTGTGCCAGCTCTGCCCAAGGCATAACCTGAACCAGAGGGAGAAATCTTCCCTCCTCCTTCACTTGCTCTGGTGCTCTGTTTTGTTCCACCATCGGATAGACAAGTCAAAAAAGTGAAATAAATATTTTTGTTGTTTTTATTGCATCTGAGGACTTTGAAAAGATCTTCATCCTGTGCCTTTAGGATGTTAGTGCCTGCCACTGAGCTCCTGGGAAAGGAGGACAAAACCTTCGACCTGAATTAGAAGTCCTTCGTTGGAGGCACTGGCACAGATATTTACAATGGGAATTATGTGAAAGGAGACATATGGAATTTGCCTGGAAAAAAAAGGGGGGGGGGGGGGGGGGGAAGCTTGGAAAGGGCTTGAATAAGCCCTACATTGCTCTAGGACTGGGTTTTTCAGAAGCCCCCAGGACTAGTCTAAGCCTGCTGCAATCAGTGGCAGCCTAGCTGTCAGCATCACTGGGTGCAGAGTCAAGCCAAAGTTGAATGCTTCATTTCTCATTTTTCTGGGTTGGCTTTCCATCCACTTCCTACTCAGCCTGGGCTGCTTAATGTTTTCCTGCAGCCCGTGGAGGATTTCTTGTGCATGTGCAACATGCCTCATCCTACAGCTAAGCAGTGGAAATAATAATAATAATAGTAAAAACCAAACAAACACTAAACCCAACAGCAAAGCACTTCTTGCAGAAATTTGCTGATCTGCTGAAATAAAGAGTCCTCCAAGGTGGGATGAAGGAATTTTGACAGAGCCCAGGCAGGTTCCTGGCCAAATGGTCTGGTGGCACGTGCCCAGCAGCCAGGAAGGGGAGATGCCAGCTCCCCCACTGGGGACCCTGCATGTTCAAGAGCTCTGCAGCTCCCCATCTGAAGAGATCTGTGGACTGCACCCAATCTGGGTACCACCAGGCAACTTAAACTCTTAACTATTGTGCTTCAAAGGTTGGTTCTGGTTTGGGTTCAGCTGCAGACTGGGTCATTTGGCTGTGATCCTCTCTGAGTTCAGTTTCCGCTTACGGGGGGGAAAACCCAGCGTTGCAGTCTGCATTTGCTTTGACTCACTGCATCGATTTTACTTTCTGCATAGGCAGGAAATCACGGTGATGCAGAGTTGAACATGGATGCTTGGGTATTCCCCACCACGACTGTACCACGGTCATAACCCCTCCTGCCTCAGGTGCTTTTGCAGGGAACAGCTGTAATCCTGCTTGCATTTATTTGACACAGAGGCTTAGTTCACACTGAAGTCAGGTTTAAGTACGTGCTTAGGTGTACTTGAGTTAAATGAGCAGAAAAAAAATACTGTGCAAGAACTATGGACTCCAGGTCCTGTCATTTAGGAGTTTATGGGCTGACAAAGGGTCAATAGATGGAAAATAAACCATGGGGCCATTGAATCTAGAACAAAATAATGAAAGCACCCAGAAACTGGAGCAGGAGAAAATCCAGACAGAAACAGCACTGTTAATTGCAATCAGCTTGGCTAAAGCACCTAGACATGACAAATTACTATTTTTTCCTTGTAAAAAGCAACCAGTGTTCTGAATTTGCTTTTACCTGAAATGGATAAGAATCATTTACAGGTTTAAAGCAATGAGATGGTTTCGCTATGACTAATCTAAAAAATACCATGAAAAATGTTGTTCAAATAAACTAAAAGACTACAGCAAACCTTCAAACAAAGTTGAAATGAATCCTTCAGAAATGGTCTCTTTGGCTCCAAGAACTTAGGCAAACCAAGACATTTGGAGTTTGGAACAACAGTTGAATTATTAGCCCAAGGTAAGTGGTTAATAAGTGCTAAATATACATGTCAGTGAAAGATATACAAACTGAAAGTGGCACTTCTCAGAGATTATGTAGTGCCGGAATAGCTGTAAATGAAACCTATCAAGCTGCCCTTTGGGACGGATTTGCAACTTAAAGAACAGCAAACTGGAGTCGTGGTACCACTCTTCCCTTATTCCTGCCTCCCCTCCATCCCCCTGCACCCACCACTGCCAGCTCAGCCCTGCCCTTACATCCACCCAGAGCTGAGACCCATTTCTAGTGGCTTCTGTGCTCTCCCTCTGCGTTTTAAGAGTGGTGAGGGATAGGTTGGAAACACATGCCGTCATTTAGTCAAATATCCCAGATGCCACAACACCATCTGCTTTGAACTGTGATTTATTTGTGGAGGAGGATGGGGGATGCCTCAGTCGTGGTGCTTAAACCAGAGCTGCCAACCAGCCTTTCGTTTCGGCTCGCTTTGCCCATTAGACTAAATAGGTTAGGGCTCAGCTGAAAGACATTGCTGTGCCAGGTGATTTATGGTCATCTATGGAGCCCAGGGAATACGGGTCCTTCCAGAACAAGCACAACTCTCCTGTGAAGCCCCGTGCAGGGTAAGGGGTAGAAGGACCTCAGGCATTGTTTATTTTGGATGTCATGTAATAGTAATAAATAAGGCCAAGAAGCAGCACGTGTTAGCACTGAGTCAGCTTTGGACGCCAGCAAAACAAATGATCTCAGAGCTGGAGGGGACCTCATGGGGGTGGCTCTGCTGGTTTCTCCGGGGCGGGATGTCGTGGCAGCTGCCCAGGACCCTGCCCACCAAAGCTGTGGCCACGGCTTCCAGGGACATAAAACCCACAGTCACAAGAGCCACGTGAGTAACAGGATCAAACACAGACTGGAGGGCGCTGGATTTTGGGACACTGATTTCTGCCTGTTGCTGTCTTATGTCTTTTCTGCGCTTGATTTTCAATGTCATCTGATGGGCATGGTGAAAATCACTTTGCCTGTGAGCAATTCCTAAGCTGGATAAGATGCTCTCACAGATCAGGGAAGAAATTTTCAGCCTTCCAGCTCCTGAGTTCTTGAGCTCTTTGAGGATCAGACTGCACTACCAACCCCTTTGAAACAGAAGGGGCTATGGGACCTAAAAAGGGAAAACCAAAATTTACAGGCAGAAAATTTTGACAGTGAATTTAGTCCAGCAGCAATCATTATGATGGGAAGTGTCTGGCTACTTCTATTTCCAGTTTGGGTTCATGCAGAAATGTGGTATCTCGAATTGCCTGAGACTTTAAGATTAAGGTTAACAAAGGACAGATTAACTGTAGTAAACAAGGTGGGAACCAGATCTGCCCCAAAGCAGGATTTCCAGCTCAGTTTTGAAACCGATGTTTGAGCTCTTCCACAATCTGTGCAAGCTTTCAAATAAAAGAATTGAAAACTTCCCCAAAATGCAATATTTTCAAATAAAACAATGTACATCAAGCCATCAAATGAGAGGAGCTAGGAGAGGGTCCCGTCGAGCATTGCTTGCCCACCTGCACAAGCACACAGCTTGTTGAGTCTTGCCAGCTCATCACAAAAACATCTCGCTGGAAGGGAAAGTCTCTAAAGAAATGCTTCCTCCCCGCAGCACAAAGATGTCACTCCTGGGAAATGGTGTGGAAAGGCTTGTCTTGTGCGTTAGAGGTTCAGGGAAGCAGGAAAGAAAGGGTGCAAACAAGGATGCTTTACAGCCTGGATTGGGAGAGACCTTTGGCACTAAAAGTCCCAGCTCCAGTAGCATGGATGCAAATAGGAGCACGGAGTGAAAGCACAGCAAGTTGACTTACTCCTGCTTTATTTAAAGGACAAGCATGTCTAAAGCAGCCTAGGAAGGTTTCAGGTTTTTTGGGTTTGTGGGGGGTTTTTTTGGAAAGATGTGGGTGAGGAGTAGTATTACTCACCCTGGGTAACTTAACACAGAAGGGATGCACTGGAAAGAGGAGAAGAGCGCATCTGGCTGGGGGAACAACAAAACACCCACCCGTCTACCCTGGCTGCCATTCCTGCACAGTAAGCCTCCCTCTCTTTTTCAGAAAACCTTATTTACAAACCTAGTGTGGGATGTCACACGTAATTTATTATGTTTACACAAAGGAAGGACAGTGGAAAGGGACCTGCCGGCACATTGTCATTGCAGCGGGTATCAAGCCCTCACCATCTGTGCTACAACACACCATCTTGCCCACGTGCACAGGGCTGGGATGCCTCAGGCTGTGCACACCATGCACGGAGCAGAGCTGGGGGTACGCGGAGCCCAGGTGGTGACAGGCAATCCCACAGCAGTGATGGGGAGCAGTACCAGGTATGGGGAAAGAAATAGGACCAAAACCGACCTCAGGCTCTCACCACGTGTTCTCTTTCTCCCTATTAAATGGGATTTTGACGTATTATAGATCTCCTACTAGAGTGAGAATCTTTAGCAGAGAAACCAGATGTGCTTGGAGTTTAAAAACTTGAGCTGGGTGCCTGAACTTTTAATTAATTGAAAGCTTTTTACCAATTAAATTAGTCTGTATTTTCCTGTTCTTCCCTCAAGGCTGAGGACCTCCCGTGTCAGGCTCTCTGTAAACCATGGCTGAGCAGCTGTAAACTCTTTGGAGGGGGAAGGCAGCTGTCTAATGGCAAAGACAAGTAAAGGGTGAGAGAAGAGAAATGTTATCCTGGTTTGGAGCTGGGGGTGGGTAGCAGCTTGGTGGGATTCAAGAACAAGCTTCGGTGCACAAGCAGCTACTTGCCTGTCCTGTAAGCGCCTGGCGTGCCTACAGTCCCATGTCCTCCCAAGGGGATAATGCTGGGGTGCTCTTCAAAGGTTGCAGGCTAGGGAGACAAGTAATTCCGGTAACACACAGGGCCATTGGCCTGAGCTGATACAGGGCTATGCAGGCTTCAAGTGCTGGAGGAGTGTCTTAAACTGGCTGCTGAGAAACATCATCCCTGCCTGCTTCCCTCCCTCTTCCCCACAGCTTTAGCTGATTGGAAACCATGCTGTCCCGAAGGGCCCACCACAGCAGAGAGAGACAGAGAATAACAAGAGTTTGCATCGTGTACCTCATGGACTTTTTGGTCACTACAGCAGGGCTTTGCCGTGTTGGCTGAATTACGGCATCACAGCTGTGCCGCTGTCACTTTGCTGTGTTGAATAAGGCTCAAGGTCTGCAAAGATGCCTGGGCTGCAATGCCAGTCCTGCCCAGCTTGCCCAAGGTCCACTGTGGTGACTCCAATTCATCTCCTTATTCTCCATCCATCTGCCCCACGCCACCCAGCCTGGGAAACCATTCTGAGGAGCAGCCCTGTGTTCACCAGCACAACTGACCGGCTTCATTGCATCTCTCTGGGCTCACATCCCACCCAACCTTGTCACACCCAGTGCAGGGCTCTCTCCTCAGGAGCGCTCACCCAAACATGCACCCAGCCTGTATGCCCACTAAAGGACATTTTGCCATTGGTAATGAACAGCTTGGCACTGAACCACTGATGGCGACCAGCCCTGGAGCCTCTCCTTGCTTCGCAGAAAATGTGGCCACAGCAAGCTGAGCAAGGCATGCATGGGAACAAGCGGAGGCAAGGGAAGAAAGTGTGCAGACCACCTTTTATCTTTTGCGAGGCTGAATTTCCTCCTCAGCCTTGACTTGGCCCCTGAGCCATTTTGGTGGAGACTGCCATCACAAACAATGTGCTGTGTCTTCCTGACTGGGGTCCGAGCAAGAGTTGAAATCCCTTTCGTTAGCAGGCTGGGTTTTCTCCTCTGGTTTTCAGGAAAGAAAAAAGGAGCCCAAGGGCAGACCACGACAAACGGAGTCTCCTCTGCCTGTCTTCCAAATCCTCCAGAGATAGAATTTCATCATCATGATATAGAAACAATATTTATCTCAGCTGCAGCCAATATACAGCATCTGTAGCGTGGTGTGTGTGTCTGTCACACATCTGGATACCTGGGATGACAGAGATGAGTTCAAACACAGCCCTGTAACACGAGTCTAGCAGGAACTGCTGGCCATCACCCAAGGTAAATGGCCAGGACCATCCATACGTGGTGTGAAGGTGGTGTTCAGCCGCTTGTCTAACTACACTCACGCCACGCTTGCCAAAGCAAACAGGCTGCTTTGACCCTAGCTGAGATTCTCAGCACAACCCTCTACAAGCAAGCCGCAGCGAAACTTGAATCATCCTGAAATACAAATAAAGTCAATGAGATGGGAAAGCCCCAAGAAACTGTGCTCCGTGCTGAACACTGGACGACCACAGCCTGGCTTGTACCCCCTCCTTCCTGAAGACACTCATATTTTCTGTAGCAGAAAAGATCCTTAGTATGCGAAACGCCACACAATTCTGCAAATGTGTTTTTTTCCAGGAAATGAGAGGTACTCGCTGGGTTGGGGGAAGAAATTACGTAAGGTAGGCTACCGATGCTAGTCAATACTGTCCTTGTTAGAAAGTTTTCTACTGGGAAATGATGTTCTGTGGAGTTACCTTGCTTTTTGAGATCACTGTGTCAGTACAGCTTGATTTTACCAGAGTTTACAGGCTTAATTTTATTCAAGTATTTTGCCTTTTTCATTTACTTTTTGCATAAGCTTAGATAATCCGAATTAACATAAAAATGTAATTCAGACAATTTTTATCAGTGAATTATTTTTCCTCATTGACAAAAAGATTGCTTTGTGGGCAAATTTCACAGTCCACTTTGACATGGAAGGGAAACAAATTTTCCTTCAAATTCCTTTTCAAATTATGAAATTTTTCATAGAAGACAACATCTGGTTCCCACATGTATCTGATTTTTACCATGATGAAGCCTTCGGTATGGTGTCTCTTCACATCACACAAGATTAACTCAAATTGGCTTGGATTGGAACAGTCCATGAAGGCTCAGAGCTAGATGGGAGAAAAAGCAAAAAGGCAACCAAGAGAGTATACTGTTGGCAGAGCTGGTGGATTCCATTGGGAGGTCAGTGTTAGGTCTGACTTTTTTTTTTTTTTTTTAACATCTTTACTAATGACATGAAAATGCAACATGATATGCCAGTAAAACAAGGGAAAAAAAAAAAAAAAGAGCATAAACCCCAAAACCTAGTGAGGAAGATCACAAAAATGTAGTATTTCCATAAGGTTAGACAACACCTGAAATAGCACGGTCCCTTCTGGGCACCCAACACTATCATTTCGAGGGAATTCATAGAAGAGCGACAGAGATGGTGGAGATGGAGCTGTTGAACTTGGCTCAAGGAAAGGTTAGACAGAGCAACAGGCTGTGAGTGTTTAAAGAAAATAAACACCCAGGGAGAAATCCTGACCTTGTTGAAGCCAATGTCAAGACTTTCATTGACTTCAGCAGAGCCAGGATTTCACACTGAGGAGGAAGTGGAATTTTTTAGTGGTGGAAAAGTCTAGATGCAGGAACCATGGGATGAAAACAGAGGAGGCAAACTGCAAGTTCAGTATCAAGGGAAAACAGGCAAGAAATTTCAGCTTTGTTTAAAGGCAGCAAAATCCAGAGTGCCAGCTAACTGAGGCAGAAAGAGCCAACTACAGTTTTGTAACCCTTTAATTAAAACAAGGTTAAATAAAACTAGTGTTACATATTCTGTTCTGAGAGAGGAAAATTGGATGCTAACAAAAGCAACACTACACCCCCTGCAGCCAGACTCCCAACTGTAGCAAGAGACAGCATCTCCCCAGTTCAATCACAGATGGTTTTATATGGGAAATGTAAATAAGACATTACCATCTGGTTAATAAAACGCACATCTAAGATTTGACTACACATCCCCAGATGTAAACATTTAAAAATATATTTCTTTTTAATGCTTTGAGGCTTTCAACCAGTATGCCCAAGGAGGAACAAATCCCATTGACATAAAAAGCATTGAACAGAACCACAAAATGTCCTATTTGTCAGTCCTATAAATTATTAATTTATAGAAAATGTTACCACTATCTGTGGAAATACAACCAGGCTCTACTGCCAGAGTGTATAGTACACTGCTCAATATCTGATGAAATCTAGAGGCTATTGGAGAAGCTAGCTTCTGAAATGTATAGCATATGCAAAATACAAGGCATAAGGCAAGCTATTTTCAGAAAATGGTAACTTTGCTGGAAAAGTCTGCTTTGGAGATGGAATCTGTTTATGAATTTGAGTTGAAATTGTCAACCAGTTGTTTGTTATAAAGGGAAAGACATTCTTGAGGAAGTGGAAACACTGCTGGGTTTTTGTGTTGGTTGTTTTTTTCTAAAGGACATTTTTCTGCCCAAACCAACATCCTATTAAAATAAAACTGAAGATGACTGACTAATCTTAACATCAAAAGAAAAGGGTTTTTTCCAGGTTGCACAGAAAATCTGGAGTGACTTACTTAAAGGAAAGGGTACTGTCTTTCTCCTTTTCTTGCAAAGAAACTAAGGAATTTCCAGTTTGGCTTGGCCACCTACCGAGGTAGTCCACTACATCCATCTTCCCAGTGAATGGTAACTCCAGCTCTGCCAACACCTCCTACAGTTTTCCCCATCAAGAAGGGTTTTTTACTCATGATTAACATTAGAATAAATGACCGAGATGAACGATAGAAAGCCATTTAGATGAAGGAAAATGGGCATAACCCAACACCCTCTCGAGTCAGAGGAGAGTCTAAGTGATTGCAGGAGATTAGACTCTTTGAGGCAACCAAACAGAAATGAGAAAACACAGCCCTGAACCCCCACTCCCACCACACTAGCTGTTGGAGTCTGCTGCCAATTTTTATCTTTATAAAGGGGCTGACTTAGCAAGAGGCCTGCCAGAATGCAAAAGAAGGTAAGATAGCATCGCTCAAAATTTCTGTGTGCATGCAAAGAGGAAACACACTTTAGCAAGAATATTAAGAACCTGGCAATTTCACATGAGATAAATAACTAGAGTTACTCTCCCGTACGTGTGTGCTCTGGAAGTAGCTTTAGCACTATATACAGTGGCGGTACATACGTACAGCAACTGCATTGCCTGTTACAGAACTCTTCCCATCTTGCTCAAGCTTTGTATGACTGGGGTTTTATCATCTTTCCAACCACCATGAGTGACAAAGCTGTGGAACAACAGCTTGCCTCCACTGTGTGTCCCAAGGATCCCCACTGAAAATGAAGCAACAAGAATTTGGCTGTCCAAGTGGAAAATCAAGAGAAAAGTAAGCGATTTCTCCTGAGGACCACACAGGAGGTTTCTAGCAGGGTGTGATTCAAATCCAGACCTTCTGACCCACCAACAAGGCCATCACAAATTGTTTGCCTCCTGAAGGTGTAAGCTTTATTACTTAGCTATGTTACCTGTGAGTAACTATGTTACCAGGATAGGACAAAAATCAGATGCTACCGAAGACTCTAGCAGAAACGCACAAGGAATCAATGCTGCATATTTATCGTATTTGTGAAAATATCCTTCAGTTTTATTTCCTTTTCTAATTAAAAAAAAAATAAAGCTAATAGCAGACTGACATCATTCTACTGCTTTTAGGTATAAGCTCTTCATGCATACGAGGGGCACCAGTGAGGGTCTTGGGCTTCATGGTCAAGAGCTGATCGAAGTTTGGACCCCATTGTTCCAGACAGACCTTGGAGAGCTCCCACAAAACCATGGCACCCCAGTGCTCGAGCTGGCATTTTAATTATCTCAATAAAAACCTCCATTTAGGCATTAGAATTTCAAAAGGACATCTCTAAGTAATCCAACAATACCATCCTGCCAGCTGGGCACACAGTTTGTTGAGAACAGTGGGAAGGAACCCAACAATACAATGGTTGCCTTGAAGCATGGCTAGTGTCCAGCTAGCCATGTTTGTCAAACATCAGGACCTGCATTTCTGGCTGGAGCTTGAAGAACCATGGTAATGTCACTGGCTCTCCTTGGAACAGGTGAAACACCACCAAGGGCTTGCTTACTCTTGCAGCCTACATGGCAAAGCAGGTGAAAACTGTTTTCCTTTTCCAGACCAAATTGCTCTTTAAGTCATTGTACATTTACAGAAAGCCTTTATCTTTTGATTTAAGTTTTACAGTCATTACATTTTCATTAAAAGGAAGCTGAAAATGTTTACTGACATGAACCATACTTGCTTTGTGCCTTTTCAAGTACCAGAAATGTTCCATTGCAGACACCCTTTGAAATGTTTTCCTTTTTCCTGCACACTCTTTAAAGCTATGTCAAGTTTCCTCATATTTCTTATCAGCTGCCTGGCATGGTGTAATGTTTGCATTACATAGCAAGAGGGTTATTATATTTTATGTAAGTCCTCAAAACTTTAAGAGTGGAGAGGAAGGGCTGGGGCCATGGACTTGCATTATCACAGGGCAGTCTTCCTGCGTTGGTCACAGCCAAGGACACACACACAGGAGCTTCTCCAGTCTTCCCCAAAACTACCTCAGCCATGAAGGAACCACGGCTGTACTGGGTACTGATTCAGGAGGCTGCCTTTTCCCAAATAATACAAAGAAATCTGCCATTCTAACAAGGGGAATCACATCCCTTTCTCTTCAAGAATTCCCAAACTTATTTTCCTTTTCATCCCTATGTGTCTCCCCCAAACATTTCCCCAGCTAGTGCCCCTTTTGCCTCCAAAGCCAGATGCTTGAGATGGGGGACCCTGGCTCACTGTGCTGAGTGGGCCACCAGTGGACTGGTTCAACCCCTCTGCTTACCTTCTCATCAAGCTCCACCAGGACCACAGATCTTTGCAGTTCTCCGCAAGGTCATCCTCTAGCTTTTTGCAGGGAGGTGGCAGAGGAAGGAGATGACCTGAAGTGTTTCCTGGTTTCTTTCCCACTCCTCCAGCAAACTGTCTCCAGACTGTCTGGCAGAGCATGAGCAGAAAGTCCTTGTGAAGCAACTCAGACAGCGCTGGAGCATGTATGGAAAGGAAGCCTGGAGCTGTGTGCAGAAGAGGCATGGAAAATGTAAGTGAAAATAGAAAACCAGGAGGGGAGGTGAAGGAGCCCTCCCCTCCTGACTGCTGAAGCTCTGTGCATTGTAAAGACTATGGACACCTGTGTCCAGAAGGAAAGGACATGGACAGCCACCTCCAGCTGCAGAGGGAAGGGAGGGTTTGTAGAGCATTTCCCAGCAAAGGAGGACAAAAGGAGATGGCACGCCTGGTCCTCTGATGTGCTCACAGGGAGTGATGACAGTCTCAGTGGTAGGGTCTGGGTTTTAAATAGCCTCTTATGGGGCTGTGAGTCAAGACTACAGGGCCTTCTGCTAAATTTATGGGACTAACATCTCAGGTGCAGACAAGCTGGAGTGGAAACGGTGAATCTGAAAAAACAATTAGGAAGGGAAATGGGCTGCTCTTTCCTTAATTAGGGGGAGTGTGAGGATCGTTAGCTCCCCTCTCCCATGGAAGCAATGCTTACTAACACAGGTGCTTGCCAACTCCCCTCCCTGCTCTGCTCTGCGGCTTTGGTGTGAGCTGGCAGTGCACGAAAAGAGGGAGCTTTGTTGCATTTTCAGGGTGTCCCAGCACATTGCACAGAGCCCAGCCTAAAGGTCTGTGCTGGGAAGCACTGGTGGGGTGGGTGGGGCGAGCAGCCCACTGGGTGCCCAGGGCACATTAAGCAGCGCTGGGAGAGGCTGGTGACTCAAGCACCCACCACCACCTGGCATCACACAGCCATGGTGGTGCAATGGCAAAAGCTGTAGTTAATATGGGCAACAGCTGAACCCTGTTCCTGGAAACTTGGTGCAAGATAAGGATCCTTGGTAGCAACACACAAGGTCCATGTGGTGTCTGTGCACCACCTCAATTTCCTGGAGGAGCTCAAACCAGCCTCAAAATATTATTCTAGCACAGTTTCTTGTGTATAAATATTTGTAAAATGCTTGCTTTAAATACCTTTCTTAAAAAAAAAAAAAAAAATGAAATAACCCTCCAAACCCCACTACTGCTTATTGCATCTTTAGCAAAATATTTTCTTAACCTTTCCTACCTTCAGCCTTGGGACTTCTGCTAGCTGAGCAAACTTCTCTCCTCCCCGTACCCCAGCCTGCCTGTTCTCCTGCAGGGCAGCAGGCTGCTTGCTTGGTGGTTAATGAGTTACATAGGACTGTAGGAATGTCAAGATCTGGGGGCAAAAGAAGGTGGAGGGAAGAAAAGAAGCTTTTTAGATTGGTAGTCCTATCACAAGCACTTGGTTTTACATCCACAAGTGTCAGTAAGAGAAGGGAAAAGTTCATAGATGGTTTACTGACATGCAGCATATTTGACTTGCAAGTCTCGTGACCTTGGGCAGGGCTGAAGTCCTGGGCACAGGAGACCTCCATTGTTTGTAACTGTCAGTTACCAGCCAGTTCTGTGTTGGGAATGGGCTGGACGTCATAACAGAAGGGTCAAGGGGTCATTTCTTCTTTTCTTTGGGTCTCAGCTAGCTACTCAGGTGTCCTGACATGGGAGCAGTACCACATCAATCCCAGAAGCATCCAAACTTCAGCCCTGAAGGCAGCGGAGAAAGTATCCAAAAGCCTCAAGCTCACCAGTGAAGGCATCACCTCTAGCTGAAGTGTGCTGCAGGGAGGAGGCACCTTTTGGGAGGCTCTCGGGGCATGGAAATAGGGTTACCTACATGATGCCCAGAGGTGAATGAAGCTTCCCCTGGGGACCAAGGAAGGATCTCTTCCCTTTTCTTCCTGGGTGATTACCGTCCCTGACCTGGGACTCTGGCTCTTCCCAAACTGGCCACCCTCCAGGGAAGCAGGGCTACAGCCTGTGACCAGTGAGACTTGACGCCTAAAACTGAATCAGCCCACTTTTTAAGTCATCTTATAACTCATTTTACAGCTCTAGCATTTGCCCCGTTTTGTTCCTAAAATTGTCTGGTTAGCAAATCCCAAGATAGAGCTGTCAGTCTGCCCCCGGCCATCTCTGCTGCTGCACATGAATGGGGACAGACTCATTTTGAAGTGTTCCTGGGGTAAGGGTGACCTACTTTCATGGCTGCGGGTACAGTTCATTACAAATTCCTAATGATCTCATTGTTCCATTAAATGAAGGTTGCCACCTGTCCCGAAGACTTTAGATCAAGCTGGGATTAACATATCTGCTGACCCATTTCCCCCTTTTGTAGGACACAGCCCCATGATCAATAGAGTTTTTTTTCAGACCGTCCAAGGTTGAGCCTTAGCAGTGATGTGGTGCTGAGTCCCATTAACAGAGGATGCTGAGCAGCAGGCCTCCTGCTGGTGCTGGGCACTGCTGAAAATCCTGCCCAGCCAATTTGGGCATCAGATTCCACCTGCCTAGATCCCATCAGAAAAAGAAAAGGTCAAACCCTATGCACATAATTTACTAGGGGAAAAAAAGGAAAAAAAAAAAAAAAAAAGCAGAAGGGAATTGCCGAGGTTGCATTTAGGGCAAATGAAATCCTTCCAATTTAAGAGAGAGTCTGTAAGAGACTCTATTAAGGACCTGGAGGCTGCCTTCAATTTTGCTCTGGGCAGCCATCCCTACTGCAATAGTACAACAAGAAAAAAGCCTGAGTTAGCACCCAGCAGCCACCCTGGCTTGTGGACCCTCGCAGGGACGCTGGTCTGACAGGTTGTCCCCGTGCAGGCAGCCCCACTGGGCTGGCAGCGGGGTGCAGGCAGCCTCCCCCTCTGCCTCTCTGAGGACCGAGCTCAGCGGCCGAGAGGGCTGGAGATGGCAGGTTGGAAGCACAAGCTGTGCAGCACAAGGAATAAAACAAATAAAGAAAGAGAGAGGAATAAATTCCCATGGACAGGCTCAGCAAGCGCACTGCAGCCAAATGACCTCAAGTGCACCACTTTCTTCTCTCGCTCGAGGAAGGCAGAAGTACAGCTGCATTTTTCATAAATAGGAACACCCTAGCTTGATGTTTTTTAAAGCTGTCTAGACAGTAGAGCAGGACCTTATTTCAAGTCACATAATCACTTTCCCATTTTTCTTTGCAGCAGAGGACGTTTTCCAAGATTAGATAGAAGCTGGTGGAGCAACATGTTATTAACCTTGGGTGTGCCTCCCTGCTTTAGGCTCTCCTTGTCCGAGCTGGAGGTGCCTTTCTGTCTGATCACGTCTCCCCTTTATTCCTGCCTTCCCCCTTGACAGAAAAGCTTCTTCTTCCACTAGCTTGCAAAAGTTCGATAGAATTACACATGGGCTGCAGACAACTAGGAGCACAGAGGGTGCTGCTGTAAAATGCCAGACCCCTTTAGCAGAATTCTAATATTATCTTGTGCTTCCCAGCATGGTGCTGATGCCTCCACCTGAAAATAGCAATAGAGGAAAGAAAAGAGCTTTACAGTGACCTCCACCAGGCCAGTGTGCCGCAGGCTGTTGGAAGGAGGTGGACAAAGCTGCTAACTGTGAGAGATGGTGCCGAACCAGCTTTTCCGAGGAAGGCTGCGCTCAGCAGCAAAGCATCCCTCCAGCACTCTTTGTATCGTGCAGCCTGCGCCTTCCAGGGCTAAGCATCCCTGAGCATTTTGCTGTGCATTTCTCAATCCTTTTGCTTTTCTGTGTGAAGACTGCAGCCCATTCCCACGGAGTAGAGGAGGCAAATAAAATACCCATGTGCCATTTACCTGCAGCACATGGCCTGACCCAGCAGCAATGACTCGTCTCTGCTGCCTGGGGAGAAGGAGCCACAGTGGAGATGGTACACAGGGCACTTCTGCTGCAGAAGATACTCCTTTAGGGCCAAGGACGAGACTTTCTGAATGTGAATAGTATGATACGGACTTGCATCATACCATTAGCATCCTGTACCTGACACGGACCACTTACTGTGGTGACACACAGCGGTCTGTGCTCAGCTTATCTGGGGGAAGCAGAGTCCAGCTCAGCTTGTTACACTGAATTAAGTCAGCAAAAGCTGAAGACAAATAGACCATCACAAATGAGATTATTTCAGTTTAGAGTGCCAGGATAAAAGGTTTGCTGCCCTGCCAGAAAAGCACCAGTTCTGTAGGATAAAAATGTAGTGGTTTGGGGGGAGGTGGGGAGGTGTTTATAGCTGAAGCAAAGGGTGCTTTGCTTGCCTGGTGTTACAAGAGCAATGCTGACCCTCTCCCTGAGCACTGCCTACGTAGGGTTACCCGTTGGGACTGAAGCATGCAGACTGAGAGAACTGCCCTCCATCCCACCTCACTAGAGCATCGCCACGTCTCCCTGCGGCTGTTAAAGTGATTAGCCATGCACAGTAGCAAGCCTGGGCAGGGATATCTTTTCTGCTTGCTTAGCGTTTTGCTTTAGAGGATGCAGACCCTGACTTTGGGAATAATTTCAGCTCGTGAGTATCCGGTTATTTCTCTGCTCCCTAAAGCAAGCACTTAAAATCAGCCAGGGGAGCTGTCTTTCCTTAAACAAATCCTCTACTGCTATGCAGAAAGTGAATACATGAGCTGCCTGATATTAATGCTTTACTTCACAATTTACATATCAAGTGCTTTAATGAATTGTTTTCAGTATCATTGTCCTTACCATGAATAAACTTAAAAGTAATGGATTTGTAATTAATTAAAGTTTAATTACAATAGTTTGTCATTTTATTATTTGCAATTATTACCATAAAGGTAATAAAAATTGCAGGATGTCACAACTGAATACAAATCCCTAATCAGAAGCAATCAACTCATGCCGTAACCTTGAACAAGGGTGATTTTATTAATGCACCAACTCTGGAGCCCAAGCCGCTGCCTCGCGGGTGGCACCTGCAGTATCCTCAGCCCTGGTCGGGGCCACGTGGTGCTTTGGGTGGTCATGGTAGGATCCTCTTGCCCCTGACCTTGGGCAGCCCTGACCATTCCTCCCCTTTGGATCTCTTTCTCCACACGCTAGGTGGTCAGCTACAGACTAAAGAAGCTTTTGCCCACCTCCTGTGTGTTCTCCTTGAACACGCTGATTTACTAAAGCAGTTATCCACCATAATTCTTATTAGCTATCATTTCTTCCAGGTCCTTTGGATGAGTTCTTTATTTCTATCAGGTTTAAAACTCTGCATTAAATTCTAATTTCTGCATCATAATTCTTCTGATATTTAATTTTCAAACATATTTTTTTTTAATATTATGAAAGGTCATTCCTAAACCACCCCAGTATTACACCTCTGACTTGGTTACTCCTGCAGCGGAAATCCCTTTGCTCTGAAGTATGATGGATAAAAGGAGAAGAAGCGTTAAATTATACCTGAGTTTGCTTCTGCTACTTCTGTCCCTGTGACTATTTCCAGGACTCACAATACCCGTGTTCAAATGCAGTTAATTATTCCCACTTGAGGGAGCAAGATAATACGTTTTCTCATCTCTGCATCTTGATAGGCTCCAATCCTACCCATGACTCCTTGGCACATTTCCTTTAACTTGGCCTGATATCTTAAAAAAACCATGTTTTAGAGCAGTTTTCCACTGGCCAGTCTCAAGACATCTTCAAAAGGCATGAGAACTGCACCCAGAGCAGCAATTAGGCTGTAATTAAGTGGAGACTCTCCCAGTGAATGCTCTCAAGGGGCTATATTCATGATGTGGGAGGGGGTCTTCAGGTTGGCTTGTCCCATCCTGCTAAATTTATCCCTTCTCACCATCCCTTGTCAATCTTTTCCACAGCCACAACCCTCAGCTGGGTTTCTTCTTTGAAGTCCATGAATTGGTTGGGAAGGAGTAATTCCATTTTTATTCATTTCCTAGGGAGAGCATACGTGTATTTGCCTGTGCTCCCTTAATCATTACTGAATGTATTGGCCAACTTCATGCAAAACCCAACAGAAAGAAAGAGATCTTGTTGTCACTCTGTGCCTACGAGTTACATGAAAAACAGGCAGCTGGGAAGAGGCTTTTTTTTTTTTTTTTTTTTGATGTTCCCAAATCAGTGAGTGACTTTCACCGGGCTGGAGAAACTCAACACGCATCTGGACTCAAGGCAGACCGCACGCCTCCGAGCCATCATATTTCACACACGAAACATCTCTGCTGCTTCTGGTTGGGAACTCAGCCACCACTTCATAAATCAACACCCCTGCTATCGCCTTTGGTCTGCCAGCAGACGGGTTGATGTGAAACAATACAGTCCTGGAGGCGTCAGCTTCCTTGGGTTATCTTAGTGGAAGGCTAACATCAGAGACCCACTTTATCCGCTGGGGCAGTGGTATTCTCAAGCTCCTCACCTCCAACTGAAATTCCCTTGCACAACACCTTGAGAGGTCTAAACAGCCTCTACTTTTAAGCTGTGATACATCAGCATTTTCAAAAAGCTTAAGATCTCTTTTATCTTAGCACTTCCACCTTAGGGAGGTTTGCAGATACGTTCCGCTTTAGGCATGCAATCTCTCAGTTGCCTTGGCATGAGCTGAGACTTAGGCACGTACATAAAAACTGCAGAATAGAGGGGCTAAAGTTAGGTGAAGGGTAGAAAACAAAGCCACCATAGTCCTGGGAGTTTTGCATTTCTTGTAAATATGCTTGCAAAACCACTTAGCAAATGAATGTTAATTGTTCTGCAGAAATCCCACCCTGTTCAAAGAGAAGGGGAGGGGGGGTTTGGTGGTGGTGTGGGGAGCGGGAAAGCCCTAGGTAGATGTTGCCAATTTTTCCTTTGACCCCTCAAATAAAATTCAGGTGATCTCATCCCACATTGATCAGCAGAGACCGAGTAAGAAAATAAAAAGGAAATTACTTCATCTTAAGTGCCTATTAACTGATGTTAGGCGATAGAAAAAAAAGCTCCGTTTGACAGTAAAAATCCATGTGACGAGCCCACGAATACCAGAACAAGCTGGGTATGGCTGGAGCTGTCAAAATCATGTAACTGCAAACCTTTAAACCAATTTAAGTGCCTTCAGTTGGGTTTGCGAGACAATTACACCCCGAAAAAACCATTTACATGAAAAAGGCTGAAGGCCTCGGCTTTTGTTGCTTTTCCAGCCCAAGGCTGGTGGAGCCAGGAGTATTTTACACACGCTGCAGCTGCTAGGGTAGCAGAAATAGATAAAACTTGACAAATTAACACAGCATACGCCGAAGAAAGAAAAGGGATCTTTGGAATTCAACCGTGCGGCTGCAAGGATGCTGAGCCCCAGCTTAACTCATAGCGGTGCTCTGGCTTTTTGACTTGTCCTCCCCACTGCATCTGGTCTCAGCGAGGTGAAATGCAGCAGCAACGCTGGCTGAGAGGCGAGGAGCAGGGATGGATTTGAGTGTTATCCTCACCTGGGGCCAAAAGCAGAGTGAGCCTCAAAAACTAAGTGCATCTCTTGGGATTCAGGGATTATCGAGGTGATTCGGAAACCCCCACTCCAGAAATGCCTTAACTCCAGCATTTTTGCAGTTGTTTCAGGCGTGTTTCCGCAGAGCAAAGTAATTATGGTGTATAAAAACAAACTGAAATGATTATCGTAAGCCAACGCATATGCAAGAGCAAGGAGTCACTTTGGGGAGAGTTCAGGCATTAACTGCTGAACTTGGTCTGACCTACTGGCTGCACGGACCGGGTGACTCCTAAAGCCACCAAGGTGGAGGATGAGCATTCTTCTGGCTCTTCTTTTCTCTCCTTGAACCTTCCAACAAGAACTCCTCAATTTTTTAAAGCCTTCCTTGGTGAAGGTGGCTTCTGCCTATCCTCTGCCTCGCCCAGCAGCCCCACATCAGATGTTCTTAAGGTGGGAGTGAAACTTCTTCCTCCCTCATTTTTCCAGGGTTTTCTGTGCCTGTAATTTTTTAGTTAATCCATTGTTCAAGCCATAACCTTGGCTCTTGTTGTGGAACAAAGAGGAAATGGGGTGGCTTGACAGTTTTGCTGCTTTCCTCTCCCTGTATTTAGACTTTCATAAATGACCCTGTCAAAGCTGTGCCTCGCACTGCCACAATGCTAATTGTTTGCGGTATGGATTGATGATATCGTATTAAAGCCACTTGGCAAGGATCAGGTTTGACTTTCTGTGTGCAGATGAACAGCAGCATGGATGCTTCAGCAGAAAGAGAGCATCACTTAGCCTGCCTCCATATCTGGCCACCAGTGCTTCTGCAAGCCAGCATCTCTGTGGCTGAGTATGTAGCATCGTCTCAGGGTATCCTGGAAAATGGAAAATGTTCTCCTCCCTGAGACAAACCCTCTCTTTCAGACCTGCTTCTTTATATGGAAATACTCATCAAGTTCCTTAAAATACAAACAAACAGGAAATTCTTCATATGCCACTAAAATAGAGTCAAAATCCTCACAAGATTGACACAAAGGTAAACAAAACTTGGACAATGTAAAAAAAAAAATAAAAATTACTGCAGACCTCACCAAGTAACTCAATTTTTTATTTTTTTTAAAAGTAAAATAGATTCATCTTTCCTTATTTTGCCCTTCGTTGCTCCAATGAAAGCTTTGCCAAACTTTGTGGCAGTTCTGATCTCCAAGAAAGGGACCCATATGACAATCTCTTATTTTTTGAAAAAGCAAGCTCTGTGATCACTCCCTTTCTGTAACATCTTTGGTTCTTCACCTATGTCATTCAGTTTCCAGACAGCAGAAGCCAAAAAGAGGAGCTGTAAGCACATAACTCTCTTCTGGTGATTCCTGCCCTGGGAAGGTGTGACTGGGAGGGACTGCACAACAGCTCGTGAGCAGATGGAGGAGACGGATCAGCTGCAGAGCTGGGAGGAGCCTGGGGAGCATCTAACTCCACATGTCCCATTACGTCTCTCAGCACTAAACAGTTCCAGCCCATGGTGGTCATGCTGTGAGGTCTGCACAGGTTCATGCAATGAGGGCTCCACCGAGGGTTAGTAAATACAGAGCAACTACCAGACCCAGAGCAGATGTTTCTGTGGGATAATGCCTTAAAAGTAACATCAACCCTTCACAGTCATCCCCACAAGTCCTATCAAGCCTGGCATGGGTAGTGTAGACTGGGGCTGGGTGTTTCTGAGAGACCTTGCATTACCATAATCCCACAAAGACTCTCTTCTTTCTTTCTTTCAAGTATCCTCTGTCAAAACTGCATGAGGTTTTCACTTTCTTTTGGCAGGGAAATTTGAAGACCTGTGCAGATTCCCTCATGCCGTGCTGGAGAGGGAAGCGATGACTGATCGATCTAGGTTTCTCCCATCAAGAGCACCAAAGGAGGTACCAGAAGTATCCATCTTCTGGAATAAGGTTAATTACAGAAGCTCAGCTTGCACACAGAGGTCCCACCAGTCAGCACAAGATAAGCAGCCTTGGGAGTATAAATTATTACAGATGATAAGGCAGAATTTTCCCTTAAACAGCTTTGTACATATGTTCCTAAGATTGACTCCAGAGACGCCTGTCATCAGATGTCAAACAAGAAACAACAAAAATTACAGAGAATTAATTTCTTGTCTTTTTTCTTGCAAGCATATGACACTTTCTCCCCTATTTAAATTAACTGAATTATTTCAGATTTTAACAAGATGTGGCTAGATTACAGGACCTGGGAATCAGAACTGATGCCCAGTCACCCATGCTTGATCACAGCAGGCAGCAAGAGTTTCACCACTCCATCATGTCTGCAGAAATGGGGGCTGGTTTTAGCTCTAGAAATAAGAAAATTACAGACACCGATTGGTACAGTTTTTGTTGTGACTATCTCCTCTGCAAGCGGTGTATAAACAGGAAACCATGGCCACATGGCAGGGAACTGACTCAATACTGGTGAATACTGATAGAAATCAGGTCATATTGACATCCTTTGTTTATTCACTGCTTTGTTAACACTGTTTATCTTCAGTGTCTTGGCCACATATTTGGAAAAACTCTCACTTCACCACCCGTCAACCACTCCTGTCCCCCCAAAACCATGCAACAGCGAGTCCCTTGCCTCTAACCATCAACAGTATAAGCTCCTTCAAACCCAAACCTAAGGGCGATGTGCATTTGTGGGGTACAAACCCACTTACTCTGCCCTTCCAGATGGGAATTTCTCTCCTACCAAGAAGCCACATCTATTTTAAGCACCAAACCTGCTGCGATGCAGCCCACCGCGGGACAAATCTGCAGCCTAACTCTACATAGCACAGCGAAGACCAGCTTATGTTTGGTTGTTGGCTGTTTATCTCTACCTGGCAGTTTATTCTAAGCCTGAATTAAATCTACCAAAATGAGGAGTTTGCACGCATTCTAAGTTTCTTCCAATGTTATTAACACGCCAACATCTGCACTACTGTAAACATGATTCATTCACAACATTCTGTATTTTACAGCAGCAATTCATCTGCTCCTAAAAACTTTCTTCCTGCCTCCAGATATGCTGGAAACATCAAGGTAGCGTTCCCACCATCAGCTCTGGGACATCAGAAATAGATGACACGAAAAGACCCTCAAATTCCGGCTTTCGTGTTTGAGGGATTTCTTTACCCAGCTGAGTCCACAGCTGGTCACCAGCTTCTGCTGGAATCTCCTTTTTTCGCATACCCTTGGCCTTAGAGGAGGAAGGCTATTGCAAAAGCCAAAACTTCTGAGCTGAGAGGAGAAAAAGATTTCGGGTGTAAACTCTTACTACTCCACCCCCATTTTTACCAGTTAAGGATCTCCTTCTGCACCCCCACTTTTCTGCTGTATCGCATTAGCTCTTGGTCTTTGCAACCTAATCCGATACAGTTTTAAGCACTGCCTCTGTCAGGGGAGTTTGTATTAACCACACAGCATGAGGAGTTTAACATTTGCTGTGGGTTAGCTGTACGCTGAATTCCACCCTGCAAATCAGCCCCTCTCCTCTGCATTCACCACGAGTCAGCCAGGCTCAGCCCCGGGGATCTGCCCAGCAGGACCCTCTGCAGGTGGGCAGCGTGTCACCCATCAGTACCCAAAGTCATCGGCAGTGTGAAGAGGACCTACACCCAGTCATCGACTGGGGTCACAGAGCCCAGCCCCAGCGCAGAGAGTTCAGCTCAATGCCTCAGGGGTGGTGGGATGAGGAAGAGGATGAGCTAAGACAAAACCAAACGGTTTTAGAACAAAGGGTTGAGGTTAAAGAGAAGGTAGGTTTGTTTTCCTTTAATGGAGTTGGACTTGGCGATCCTTATGGTCCCTTCCAACCTGAAATATTCTACGAAGGTTGGAAGGCATTTTGCCAGCCGATGACCTACTAAAATGAGTGAGCTGGCTCAGTGGAGATATGCAGAGAAGGGCTTTGTTCAGGGGAATGAGTGCCTGGGGAAGCCGCTACCTCTGTCCCTCCATATACAATACAGGGAGATTAACTGGCCACAGCACGGCACTATGAATACATTGCAGGGGTTCGTGGTGAGCTTTTAAAACAAGAAGAACCAGCAAGGTTTGGAAAACGAGTGCAAAGATCTCTGACCTTCAGTATTCAAAAAGATAGATGCCATCTCAAGCTTGAGGACTTAACAATATGGGAAATACCCTGACAGCCCCTGACAGCCCGAGGGCCCACCTAGCCCAGCACTCGGTCTTCTACAGCAATAGGAGATGCTTGTTTGGGTGATCCATGAGCACTGCTGCCCTCCCCCTCAGACGCCTCCAGCAGCTCCAGCTCCTGCCTGCATCCACCGAGGAAGCAATATTCCCCGATTTGCTTTTCCCACTGCCATTACGATTTTGCAGATCTCCATCATCCACCTCCAGCCTGAGTAGCCCCAGCATTTCCAGTCCATCCTGGAAGGGCTCTGTCCTCTCCGTGGTTTTGGCTGCCCTTCCTGATATCTGCTCTACCTCCACTGCCCTCCTCAAGATAATAAAAAAAAAAACCCCACCCTTATTACAACTCTGAGCTGACACAGTTTGGGACAGGGTCTTTCCAGCTCTCTTGGACAACCACACACAGTTAAAAATCTCACAGCTGGTCAGAGCAGCCAGATGTTATTGCCGCAAATTTCCTCAGCCCTGTGCTCCTTCACTAAGGGGAAAACTCTGGCTTGAGCTGCAGCCGTAAAAGGGTCTGCTAATGATATAGGGTGGGTTTGGTTCTGTGCTCCTTCAAGGCTGTGCTGGCGAGAGCAGTCTGCAGATGCTCAGATATTCCCAGCCCAACCAGTGTGAACTGGGAAGCTGGGCTCAATGGGGCCATGTCCAGACTCTGCCCCGAGCATCCTGAAAGGTTAAGAAAGGCTATGCCACAGCGTGGGGCAGGGTTTCATCCTGTCCTCGATTTGCCTGTGGGATTGGAAAGGAATTTTTTCCTATTTCTCTGCCAGGCAGGGGAAAAAAAAAACCCAACACTTTGTTGTTGTTTATACTGGACAGGATTAAAGTTTTCAATATTTGTTATATTTAGATGCCTTTCAGACCCAGATTTAGGGAAACATTACGCATGATTCTTGCTCTGTTTACCCTTCGCTCCATTCCCTCGCTTTTATTGTTCTTCCAGTTTATTCCTTTTCCAATTTAGGTTAAGTTTCCCGAGGACCACAGCATAACCTCAGATTTCCCAGGGAAACCAGCACCTCTCAGCAGCAGCGACTGGTTCTGCAGCTCCATCCAGACCACCTCGGTCCTGCCTAAAGCAACGTGCATCCTTGCAGCAGAAGTTGTATTGCCAGCGATCAGCCAGGCAGAGACAGTGCAAATCACTCTTTCCTGAATCACAGCCCAGATGAGACCTTAAAGTGGATAATTCACCCCACGATAAAGGCATCTATCCACTTGAGGTACTTTGTCTAGGAGCCCCCAGCCTGCCCTCGCTCCCCCCCAAAAAGGGGGTCCCAATGCCCGTGATGTTGCAGGGCAGGGACCAAGGCACAGCACAGCCCTGGCTTCTCCAGGGACCATGGAATTATTGTTTCTCTTCCTTGCACCACACCTCCTGGGGAGGAAGGGAAGCTGATCATCCCGGCAGTAAAGGACTTGCAAGCAAAGCCCAGGCTGCAACGTACTCTCATAAAACCTTCCCAAAGACAAGCGTGTGAAAGATCACTTTACAGGCAGGGCAGACGGGAGAGAAGTCTACATCCAATGTCCACTTTCAGTAAATCATTCCATTCTATCTAGCTGAAAAAAATCTATATTTTTTTTTAACTGTGTCCACTACAGTTTTCCAGAGCAGATACATGTTTTGGTGTGCTCTTCCTCCACCCTCCCTTGCGGATGAGCCAGGATGGAGCGCCTGATACCTGATCTCTCTGCTGTGCCCTGGCTAATGAAAAAAAGCTGCTTGCTTGGAGCTGCTCTGATTTATTCCGTAATAATCTCTCTGACGGGGAGCCTTTGACCTCCCCACACAGGCTCCATTAAAAGTGAGCCTGGTAGCTGGGTAAGGACAGGTAGTTATTTTCTCATGATGGCAACGGTTGTGCACAGTAATGTGCCATTTCTGCACGTTGTCTTCACCTTAAATATAAAGGCAGCCATTGCAGCAGAAGCTTACTTATTCAGTTTTTTGAGGTCTGGTCCAGAACCCATCATTTGCTTTAGCTCAAAACCCTGTGCACGGATCCTGGCAGAGCTCCTGCGTGTGTCTAGTTTGAAGAGCACAGGCTATCCGCCCGCTCAGAGCTGAGCTTGTGCAGAGCCGCGTGGAGGACCAGGATGCAAAAGGCACTTCGACTCCAACTAAGCTTGACCTATCCCTTCTGGCCACGGGAAACCCAGGAACAGATGTTTGGTGTTGGGATTTTTCTCCCAAAATATCTCTGATGTTTAATTCACATTTTACAGACTTGCTGTTTCCCTGTATAGCATGAAGGAGAGCATGCTATTGGGTTGCAGGGAGGTGAAGAAGGTAGCCAGCAGCTTTCCTCCTCTTTTTAAAGATGAATCAAGAGGAGTTTTTGTTTTTGTAAGCAGTAGGCAATTTTTCAAATGCATTCACTATGATCTCCTTGGAAGTCTTTGCTACCTTCTACATTTAAAGCAGCATTATAGTAGTCTGAATAGCTGAGCACTGAGCGCTTACAGAGCTGGGTACAGCTTTCACTAGCCCAAATGATAACACTGGGTAAAATAACCAGATGCACTTCCAAGCGCAACAGTGCTGCTGCAAGTCTTGTATCTGACTGTTTGCCCAAAGACCACAGGATTATTTGCTTGGGGTTTTTCCCCGGCTTCAAGCTTTAAGCTGCTTGCAGTGATTAAGTGATTTCAGCCGAGATTTTTGCTAGCAGTCAGTTGTCACATTTGAAGGAGTCACTGTTATGGCGAATGTGGCAAATTTTAAGACCTCCCCACTTGCTGCATCCCCTGATTTATTTGATTTGTACAGAAGCCCACCCCTAAAGTGGCACAGAAAGATTAAGTTGCATGGCTGGTTTTACTCCTTTTTGACCCAGAAGGGAAAACTGGCTGCGTGCACTAACAGCTACGGAATGAAGCCAGAGCATTCAATCAGAAGACAAATGATGTGCAGGAAATCTCTTAGGTGACCAAATATTTACTGCACCGATGAAACTCTCCCAAAAAAAGTTCCCACTCACAAATACTTGAAATTATCAGACTTCTTCCTAATGTTTCTCTGTGTGAGTAGTCAAGAAGTTTCCTCTGGGAAGACCTCGCAGAGCGCAGAGCTGCAGCTGTGTTCCCCTTCTGCTGAACAGCCGGGAGCATCCTCTGGACATGGACCGGGAGCAGGACCCCATGCTTCTGCTCTGAACCTGTCCCCTGAGAAAAGGGAAATCTCACAGCCCTAGCTGGGGTTTTAAATTTTTATTTTTAAAAATCGTAAATAAATCAATTCTAAAAGTAACTCAGAGTCAGAGCCTTGTTGCAGCTTTTCATCGGGGCTGGAGGGAGTGCAAAGCAGCAGTGCAGAGCAGCGCTGGTGGGGAGCCTGGCCATCTGCTCCCCCTGTGCATGGGGTTTCTTTTCAGCATGTGAATCGATGAGGGTTGTTTTCTCAAATGTTGAAAAAAGCCGGTTGTTTTTATGCCCCCCAGCTCTCTGATCAGAACAACACTGTCAGAGTGAGGAGTGACCTGCAACTGCCTCTGCACAGCTTTTGGCTCTACTGAAAGGTCCTGTGGGGCCGTGGATGTGCTTTAACCTCCACAGTGAAGGCACTGAGCACCCATCCCAGCTGCCTGGCTTTTCAAGCAACCTGTTACCATCCCTGGCATCACTCAGGCTCTTCAGAGCCGTACCAGCGCGCAGCCTTGGCACCAATGCAGCTGCTGGAGCATGCATCCTCGACATGCCTTTCCTCACGTTTTGGGTGGGAGAGGGTATTTTTCAGACCGTGAATTCCTTGCGGGCTGGACAGACTGTCTGCAATTACAACATTTTTGCAGGGCACAAAGACCATTTTCTGTCAAACCCTGGGGACCACAGACGCCAGCCCTGCCGGGGGGGCTGAAGTTGCAATGTTTCCTGTCCTCCCCTGGCCGGGGGGGCTGCTTGTTTTGATGGCTGGGCTCCAGAGAGGGCTGATGGGAAAGCCTTTACATACCACATTAACTACATGGTGCTGAGCTGCTGGGGATCAAGCCAGGGGGATCGCGGTGCTACACCCAAGAGCCCACGGGGATGACGGAGCTGCGGCAGCCGGATGAGTTGCCGCCTGCCAGCCGTCTGCCTGCGTGCCCTTCGCTGCTCCCTGCAAAAGCTTTTGTCAGCCTGACATGTAGCAGGGGGGGAACGGGACGACACACACGAGCGCAGGCAGCTGCCGGCACCCGCCACGGCTCCAGGCAGGCTAGGAAACTTGCTAAGTGTGTTTGAGCCTCAACAGCCCAACGCGAGAAAAATAGGAGATGTTTTTCTTTCCTAGCTGCTCCCGTTGGACAGCCGGTCATTGCTAGCTCTTTCCCCTCACTCCATCCCCATGGATGGCCTCAGGCTGGCAGCTGCCACAGGGCAGGCAGTGCCCTGCCTGTTCCGGGGTGCCTGCGTGGCATTTCTTTAAAGACAGGGTACTGACTCTTCGTCAGCCTTCAATATCCCAAAGCCACAGCATCTTGCCTCCCACGAAAGTGCTCAGACACCCACAACCTGGCTTCTTATCATGCCCTGGTGCTGCAAGCCGGGGACTCTGGCACAGCCAGCCAATATGCCTGGACCCCAAAGCAACTAAATACCCGCGGGACCAGAGCAGCTATGCCAGGAATGCTCTGCTGGGCCACCAGCCAAACACATCAACTCCTCCTGCAATGCAGCGCTAGGTAGTTTGCATTGGGTGTTTTGCTCCTTCCGTTGCAATTTCTCTATTTTTGTGCTGGTTTTGCCTTGGTTCTGCACCTCAGTAATCCAAGCGTGCTTACCCCTTCTTTGCACTTCCCATATGCACATGATGGAGCCATATTTTCAGTCATCAAAGTGGAATAAAACAGAGTTAAAAAGCTTGTATTGTGCAGGTGAGTAGATGCGAAGCAGAGAGCAAGGGAAAGCTCAGCCCTCTTTTGCTCCTTGGCATGACTATAGGTACGGCACCTTACAGCCAAAGTCTTGAGAGCCTGGGAAAACACAGGATTTGGGGACCCAACTGAAATAGAAGATGACAGTAGAACCCCAAACCCTTAGCTCTGAGGATCCAAGCTCAAAGGTGGGACCCTGAGTGCCACCGGGAGAAATCTTCTGAGGGAATTCATGTCAGCCCCATCACGGCACCGCATACGACTGAGCCCTTGCTGTACATCTCACCCCGCAGCGAGGGAGGAGATAGCACTTCAAGAAAATGTACAGATGTGAGGATTAACACACTGATCTCCCTCCATCCCAATAGAAAATCTGACCTGCTAGAGAGCAGCACAGTCCTGCTGCCGTAATACAGACACGAGATCTTCTGCTAAAAGTTCCCCCACAGCCAAAAATGCTGCAATTCAAAGCAAATCCTCCTGCCAGCATCTTTATTTATACAGTATCAAGTACCGATGCCATTTAACAACCCCCTCCCTTTTCCTGACATTATCTTAAGCTGCACTGCCAAATTAAGCAAACCCCACTGCCCAGCATATGTTATTTCTCATCTTTTTCTCGTCTCCCCCCAACCACTGCCACTACCATCCCTCAAAGGGACCAAGTACAAATAATTCAGCCTCTACCACTTGGACTGGTTTTAATCAAAGGATTTGCTGGGTTTCTACCGTGTGGGGCACCTCATTAACAACTTCACACCTTTAAGAAGAAAAAAAGTGGTGTTATCCATTTCAGCATTGCTGAGCTTAATTCTAGTACCCGGTGTTTTGCACCAGGGTCCCCTCCTGAGACGAGTTTTATTTTGGTGGGGAACAAAACAACAACAAGATTTAAAAAAAAAAAAAAAAAAAAAAAAAAAAAGCCTTGCTGGCCTGAAAGGGCTTAGAGATCGGCAGGAGTGTATTTGTCAGAAAGGAGATTAGAGCCTAATGAAATTTGTCTTTGTGTATGTGTCTGTTTCTCTCTTTTCTTTTTGCGGGGGCGTCTTTGTAAAAAGCCAGGCTTATTAAAATGCAGGGGGAACCCCACACAAAAGATATTTCTTAGAGTCCAAAGGCACACTTATTAATGCAGAGGTTTTTGCACAGAGCATGCCAGTTTTGGGAGATTTTGGGTATTGTTTGGGGAGAAGAAAGCAAGCCTCACTGATCATTTTATTTTCCAGTTTTAGTCACAGCAGCTGAAGCAAGCAGGTGCTGCAATTCAGAGCCCACAGAAAAGGGCAGGAGATGAGGGGGAAGGGAAATGTCATGAGGAAAAACTCATCTGCATGAGGGACTTTTACTATTTTGGTTTGTTAAATTGCAGCACAGCGGTGCTGTGCCCACGCTCCTAGTTTCCTCCGTGACGATGGGAAGTAGCTGCTGGGGAAGCACTGCATGGGCACACCACCAGAAATCAATGCCCGTTTCAACTGCAACAGGCTGGCATCAACAGCCAGCGGGTTTAGCCAAGGCATCCATTTTCCCACGTACATCGCTGATGATACCAAACTGTTGGCGTGGAAGAAAATAAGGGGTTGTGGCCGAGATTACTGGTGTGGGGCGCAACTCTGATTCTTTCCATTTGTTGCAAAACACAGCAGGGTCAACACCCTGCTGCAGCAAGCAAACCTGATTGCTGGTGAGCAGCACCTGCAGCAGCAGGGCTGCATAGGGGTGGTTCACCTTAACAGGGTCATAATCCTGGGAAAATATGGTGCTGGCGCTCTATGCACATGGAGCTTTTGCATGGCTGTTGAGGCCAGAATGACAATGACAGCGATGCCAGCCCAAGAACACCAGCATGGGTTTGGGGAAAAGGAGGAGATTTGCCCCTGTCCTAAGGAGGACCTTGGCATACCTCCAAGAAAAAGTTTACATACTGGCTCACACTTGAAAAAGCAAACCCAGGGAGGGGCGTGTTGTGCAAGTGGTTGGAACTCTACCAAGTTCTCACTTGCAAGAGGGGAAAGACTTGAAAATCTCCACGAGGCACTTTTAGTGCTTCCCATGACTCTCAGCCCTAAGGGGAAAGCCCACATCTACCTCCTGGTTGGGAAACCTGCCCAAGGCTCACACTAACAAGTGTTTCTCGAGTGGGACTTGTTTGCTATTGGCAGCAGAGCCTTTGGGAGCATTTACTCAAAAAGAGCAACAGTAGGAGTTTCTATTAACTACCTTTTGACACTTTGACAACAGAGTTGGGTCCACCCAGCTGGCCTTTTTTCCACATTGTTTGCATGTTTCCACCTGCTACAACATGAAAACTTAGAGGAAAATCTCATGTGTTTTCTTATGAGATTTTTCCTTCTGAGAAAACGTGGGAACCGGTCCTCATCTGCTGCCTCAGATGAAAGAAGAGTGTATGGAGGGTAAGCAATGAGGAGGACAAACAGACGATGAAGCAGCAAGCCCTGGGAACCAACCAGCACCAAGAACCAACAGAAAAGCATCCCAGAGAGCTGCAGCTGCAAACTCAAACTCCCCTGGTACTAATTTTTCTCTATATGTTTGATCTAATCTCATCACAACAAAAACCAGTGCCGATGCTGAGGATAAAATACCATGAGCTACCCTCATTATTAAATAATTCACATTAATTATGATTCTATGAGGTATCTGATGGCTGTATAGAAACATAAGTAACGAGAATAAAATTCACTGTAAGTATGTTACAGAACATCAACCAACTTGTCCTGCAGAGCCCCAGAGACAGTCACAGCACATGCTCAGCAATGCCATCACATTAAGAAGCAACAAATTTGTGGGTTATAGTCACATCTCCAGTCAGACTTCTGTCAACATTTCCTTCACTTCTTGCAGGTGCAGGAGCAGAGCAGACTATAGCAAACATATTTGTGTATTTTCTAAAAAAAAAAAAAAAAAAAAAAATAACCAAAAAACCAAAAAAAACAAAAAACAAACCACCTAACATCACCCAGCCATGACTGCCAACCCAACAAGGCACCCCACAGGCAAGGGAAGCAGAAAGCTGAGGCTGGGCTAAAACGGCTTTCACCTTTGCTCAGAGGATATTTTAAGGGAAATCACATGGCCTGAGCCTGGGGATAGGAGTTCAGCTCAGAGAAGCAAAAGCTGCAGATGGTAACATCGAATATCAGCCAACTTAAAACAGATATATATTTATATATATGTACTCATATATAAATTTAAAGATCACAGACCTGCGGAACTCATTGCCACAATATAACCAATTTAAAGATTTTATCCATATTCGAAGAAATGATAGATATTTATGGTAGGAACTTAGTCATCCCAGCTAGGGATTTCTCCACTCTTCAAGGAGCATGTCAAGCTCCATCCATCCAAAGGCAATAAGAAATGTCATTTGTTCATCACCGCCATGGGGATTATTTCCATCTCCTTCAAGCTGCCAGTTGGTGGCTGTGGGAAGCCAGATCAGGTGGACCACAACCATTTGACAGCCCTGACCAGATGCACTTCTGGGTTGCTTTCAAGCCCCAAGCCCATCCCCAGCTCCTACTGCCTGCATTATCCAGCCCCGCAGCCCACCAGATGGTGCTCTCGGTATTAGTTAATACCGAGTTAATCCACACCTTTTCCTTCCACCGAGAAACTCCAGCACAGGTGGGGTGTGGAGAAACACCACCAAAAGCAACAGATTCCTGCACTTTCCTAGAGCACCAGCCAGAATGCATAGCTTCATCCCAGGCAGAACATGGTTCAAAAACCAGAAACATGTTTTTGAAGCATCTGGAGGCGATGGTGGGTTACGAGCACTAGAACGTGCCTTCAAGCCCAAATGCAATATATGGCCCTTTACCAGTAGCACAATGTTGAGCCAAAGCACTGGGAAAGATGAGGGAAGCAAAGGTGGTGGGGAACGTGAGCATGCCCCACCACTCAGGACATGATTCCACATGCCAATGGACCTGTGAGCTCATTGGAAACCCTCTGGTGCATCATTTCTTGAACACCTTCTCCACAGACCAGTTTCTTGAACTTTATTTATTTCCCCACAACCAAGAGAACTGGCTGGGATACCAGTGGACTTTGCAATTTCTGCTTGCTAGAGATATGAAACATTTTCTACTTTAGGGCAAATGCTGTAATAGCAGGGAGAGGTTGTGCAGAGCTGTTGAGGAATCTCCACCACCCAACATGGTCAGCTTGCACCGACATCCACCAGCTGTGATTTTTTCTGAACTCTGAGGTTCCTTTCAGCCTTCATTTCTCCCCAGTTTTCTATAAGAGGAATGTCTGCAGTTCCCATGCCCTTTGCAGACTGCGATGCTCATAATTATATCATGTCTGGAGAACTGGGCTAATGTAGGGTTGATCCTGAGGCTGTTTCTTTGGCCCAGCAGGATGGACTGTTTTCCTTCCGTGTTTCCGGCTTAACAAGGCTCTCTTTAATTTCTCCTTAATAAAACTTGGGGCAAAGGGGAACATTTAATGTGCAGTTAAATAAAAAACAGAAAGCATACCGTACTGGCCAACTTCCTAAAAACGAAGTGCATTTTCTACAGTCATCCATGGGACGTCAGCAGCGAAATAAAACCCCAAGCACAGAAGCCTGACCACTAAGCAAGCCGGCAGCTAACTACGTGGCTTTTGTTTTTTACCAGTAATGAATTTTTATCGCTGAGAAGCCGGAAAAGGGAGAGCATTAAAGGTTGCCTGCACGGGTATGCAGGAGCGCTCCAGCCATTTACGCCTGTAATGAGTTTTGCTGCCTCTGAGCAGAGCACAGGTAATAACAGATCATAAAGTGGGTTTACCACCCGAATTGCCAGTCTCTGAAGGTTACTAAAAGCCCGTTCAAATAAGTATGGTCAGATCTGCCTGGCTATTTTGAAATCACCACTTTCTTAACGGTTTAGTGGAAACCTCTGTTTCTCCACTCATTGAAACGGGTGAAAATCAGGAGTGGAGCAAATGGAGCCAACATGGTTTCATCCAGGAGAAGAGCCTGGCCAAAATCACTTAAGTTTGTCTGATGATTCTATTTATTTGCTCCGTCCAGAGCTGTCCCATCAGCTCACTGACTAGTTATAAAACTTCCCTGTGTTATGAAAACTGCTTATATTTCATCTTCACGTTGGACAGGGTTAATCCAGCCCTGGGATGTGTTTTTTAAGTGTTGTGACTGGAAAACCCTCCAGGGCTCGGGGCCCCCTTGTTGGGTGGAAAAAGCCCTGTGTCCCAAGGGCTGAATCTCCTTGTGGCAAGGGGGGGTGCCTCCTGGGAGTAGGGCTGATGGAGGTTCTGGGGAAAAATAGCCCCGCACTCCCTTTGCTCCCCCCCTGCAGGAAACTGCCCAGAAGAGCTGTGGGTTGATTGTTTCGGGGGGGGGTGGGGTGGGTGGGGAATAATCAATTTCTCCTTTTCTTTTTGGATATGCAGTGGTGCTGGAGATAGCTCCAACAGCCTTTGTTACAGAAACCCTTATTATTATACCACTTTTCCCAAAAGAGCCTGAGAAGGTGGGCAGTGCTCTCTAGAAGAGAAAAGACACACTCACTGCTGTGGTTTCAGTGCCATGTTCTGCTGCCCCTTCATAGGGCACAGAGACCATCACTTCCCCACCTACTTTCCCCTGTCCCCCTGAGCTGGCATCACCGTCCCTGGCACAAGCACCTCCTTCAAACCTCCACCGAGACCAAAAATGCCTTTTCTGCTCAGCCTGGACCAAAGTTTCTCCTCTTTGATGCAGCCTCTGAGAGAGGGGGAAGGACTGCACTGATTTGGTGGTGTCCTGGCATGGCTGTGGATGTTACAGATTGCTTCAGCGTTTCTCTGCTCCCTCACAGAGAAGCAGAGCACATGCCCACCCAAGGCAAGGCAGAATTACTGCAGCAAAGTTGATGCATCAGTGCTGTGCTTCAAAACCTGGTCGCCGAGAATGGAGTAGCAAAATGACAGGGATGCAGTTGCTTAGGTGGGAGGTGCATGAAGCTCCTTGGAGACTCATTAATAATTTTAAGAAACAAGTCTCCTTGGAGCAGTCTATCCCTGGACTTGTGTTAACAGAGAGGTAGGAAGGCTACAAGGTCCTAAGACACAACCAGAAGGGTGTACGCAGTGTTTGGCATAAGGGAAGATGTGCAGCTAGTTAAGAACAATGTCTAAAGCACCAAGGCCTCAAGCTTGGACTTGCCCCGAAGGATGGTGTCCAGGGCCTTGGACCACCTCTGCAGCATCCCATGGTGCTCTTGATGTGGGGCAGAGTACTCACTTCTGCACGTTTTATTTAAGAACCATTTCACCTTTTGGAGAAGCCAACTCCATCTTGTGTGCATACTTTTTCATTTACAGCCAAAGAGAGAAAAAAAAAGCTGCATTTCAATTGTTCATTTAGCACTTTGATTTCTCTCCATTTAACTTGCCTTTGTCTGTGTGGGAATGTGCATCTGTGGGAACGCACAATATATTTTAACGTTTTCTGCAGTTGTTTAGTGAGTCCCCTTCTGAAGCCTTATGGACCACCATGGGCTGAGAAACTGGGATGGAAGATCCAGAGAGACAGCCTCGTGCAAATCCAGTGTCATCCCTTTGAAGTCCTCAGGGCTTCCACGGCAGCCAGAAGTAATTAGTGAGAGAAAGGGATTGTAAGAGCCATGCTGGCTCGCCGTCAGCGCTTCCCACTGACTTTGAATACAGCGGAGCTGAGCCAATACCATGCACTGTTGGAATTACAACACCAAATGTCCAACCTATTTATTGAGCCCACTGCGGGGCTCGGGGGCAGCTCTCTGCAGCAGGACTTCTGCCGTCAACCTCGCACCGTGTTAGTACCAAAATTACTTAGCCTAACTACACCAGGTGTTCAGGTGCAGTGGCTGAACTAGTCACTCTGTCCCTCCTGTACCACTGTCCCACCGGGTCAGGGGTGGCTGTAGGCTCTAATTTCCTTAGCAGACCAGGTTCCAGGAAGACCAGTACAGCTAGCAGCACGAGCAAGAATTACCAAGTGACTTCATGCAGTTCCTAGGTTTGCAGAGAACATCAGTACCAGATAAACAAAGTGCTCCTTACCTTACTAAACCTCTTGGTCTGTCAGTGCTTCCCCTGCCACAGGGTGCTGAGCCTCAGCCACCAGGACCACTCCTCTCTCTTGATTTGTGCAATGGCTCCTGCTGTACGATTTTATATTTCTGCTTGTCATTTTCTCCCCTGTCTATAAAGCAAAGTGGGTAAAGTTAAAGACACTTGCTTGTTTATCGCTTAAGTAGCCAGCTCTCCTGTGCCTTCCCCATTCATGGCTGCTCCCTGCAGTTGGGAGATGTTACCTTCCCAAAGACGCTTCACACATCTAGGAAATTCCCTTCTCCACCACTGAACTGAGATCAGGTCTGTAGAGTGGCTGGAGGAGATTACTTCGGGGATGTTCTGGAAGAAAAGTAGGGAAGAAATTTAAAATTTGCAGCCTGGAAACATACAAATATTCCTCCTGTTTTTTCCCTTCTAGGAATGGCTTTGAAAAGCACATTCCTGTACCTCTGTTTTTCTTCTGTTTTGCTTTCCTCCCCACTTCTTCCTGCCCCATTACCTCTTAGCAAGGTTACTACTTTCCATGACAAAGACCTTGGGCATCACCAAGGTCAGAAGGGACCTCGGGAGGTCTCTAGCCCAACCTCCTGCTCAAAGCAGGGCCACCTCAAAGCTGGATCCCAAGTTTTGCATGTGGATATGAACTGTGTGCTATAAAGATGAGCACAGATGTGACAGCAGGCTGTGTTCTGGGCAGACCACTGAAATTCCCAGAGCAGCTTTTCAACAGTAAGTCCTGATTCATCCAAAATAATTTGACTTGTGGGAAAGCTTTGATTTTGAAGGAGTTGGACAGCAAAACCTCAGAAACATTTAAGTTTGAAACCAAAAGCTTTATTTCATCTTTTTCACGCTGGTTACTCTACCCTTTCCGTTCATTCTGATATCATTTTACCTAGCATTTAGACTGAAACTCAATGGTCCACTTCGATGAGGTCGCCCCGTGTTTCTGACTATGTTTCACAAGAACTTCCGCTCACTGGAAAAAATTCAACTTTTCTTCCTGTTCTGGAACAAAAGCAAATAGAAAACCATCAGAAAATTTCATTCCATGTGACAGAAATTAGACTTTCTGGACAGCTTTTGTTGCTGTCAAGAAGGGTGGCTGGCTGAGACAGCTCATGAAAGCTTTGAAAGTTCATACAAAGGCTCTAAGCTGGCAATGTGTCCCCTAACCCTTGCACTGACTGCCAATAGCGTGTGGATGGGATTTTTCAGGGTCCCCTCAAAGAACTGAATATATGGTTCCCAAGGCGCCTGAGGTCTCCAGTTTTGCTAGGCTCCTTTTGAAGAGTCCTAGCCTTTTTTTATTTTTTTATTTTTTTTATTCTGCTTTAGATAACCAGAGTGGGCCTCTTGCTCATGGGAAGCATTGTTAAACGTGTCACCTCCCACCAAGAGAAGCGAAGAAGGGAGGGGGGGAAAAAGCCACATGAAGATATTAAAACAAGAAACTGGAATGCCTAAACTGCTCAGAGTTCGTTCTTAATTCACATATCCCTATTTACTATTGAAAACGGCTATTTAGCTATTTATGGCATTGTAAGAGATCACTCTTGGTTTCCGCTTAACCTCAGATGGATGGTTGGCCCATATGTCTCATGCTGTACTTAAGTAGGATGGAAAAATAAGAGTGGGTATAGAAGTGAACAGACCTTTTTGGATGGTCACATCTGGTCCCCATGTGTAAGCCCAGCTTCGTGGAAAGCCTGCTGACAGAGAAAAGCTGCATGCTGTGGTTCTAGACAACCTTCTTTTATAGATATGTTATATATATACACACACACATCCATTTTATAGATATGTGTAAATATATACACGCAGATAGACATTGAGCAAGAAAGAGCTTTCAATATTTTCTGAAGCTTGCAAAGCTCATTTGGCCCCACTGGGCAGCAGTGATTTATTGTGGAGTGCTATTCCTTGCATGCTGCTGGATAGCTAGAGGCTGGGGAGCAGAGGGGAACCCCAGATACCCCTGAGTCTGGCAGGGAAGGACCTGGGACAGAAAGCAGAAGGACTGGTGTGAAGTGTTGAATAAGTTTATGTGAACTTTCTAAGCTGCACGCAGAGCGCAGGTCCTGGGGATGGGCGAGACAAACGCTTTGCCATGCAGCCAGATCCACCAGCCCATGCCCCGATGCCCACAAAGCAGAGCCAGTGCTGCTCTCTGGCCAGCAAAGTCTGTCCTGGTCCACTTGGATGGAAAGGGGGTGCCTGGGGATGCCTCTGCTTAGTTTCAAAAACACCATTAGCATTTACGCACCTCCTTCTTTAACTCCAGACCTCTAATTCACTCACAATTTTCCCCATATTTGCTTTTCAGCCATCTCGCTCTCATCAGCCAGGGAAATCCACACCACCAGCTGTGAATCCATTTTTTTAAGGCCACTTGAACACTGACACTTCTTTCCTTAAGACCAGAAGCCTCCCCTTTCTCCATCTCCATGGCAGAGTTGGTGTCTTCTTCCCTTAGCACCCCAGGACCCCGACCTCAACTGTGACAGTACAAATAACACCGCTGGGATGTTACGGCTAATCAGCAGGGCATCTTTAACCTATTATTAATTTGGACAGCAAACAAACGGGAACAAAACCAACTTGTGTCCTTGCTCCAAACTTTTGTCTCCCAAGGAACCCAGGCTAAATACAGTACTAAGAAGGGAGCAAGCCACAACTGTGCGAGCACTGCCGATGACCTGGTGCTTTGCTGAATTAGGGCCAACTGCCTCCTAATATTAAATCCTTGTCAGGGGAGAGATTGCTGCTGGGACTGAAATACACTTGGATGGGATAAACCGAAGCACGAAACAGGCACTTGAAGGAGTATTTCCCCTCGGTGAGACCATAGATTTTTTCACTGCAGATCCAAAAGGCATCCACATGTTACTGTAAATCAGAATTTCTGTGGCAGCTCCGGGGGGTGTGTGTGTGTGTTAAACACTTATTTCCCTTTTTGCTTTCATGTTTGAGATAGGTGTCTGATGCCCCTGCATCTTTCTGAACCCCCATCCTCAGAAGACCTTCTGCATGGCCCCATCCAGTGACCCCTGCAGCAGAGAAAATTAATCCTCCCTGCCACGCAAACACACACAGCAAAACCCAACAACCCAGCCCTGAGCTAGCAATTAGGTTTGGAAGAGCACATCAAGCATCGAGCCAAGTGATCTCAAGTGATAGAGCAGCCTCGAGCCCCCAGGGCAGCTGACTCAGGAGCTATTTACACTCACACTATCACAAACATTTCATCTCATCCCCTAGTTCACCACATGCCAATGGCTTGGAGCAGACTGTCAGCCCTCCTGTGGAGGTAGTAGCTCCTATGGATGCCATGAATCCTCACCCCAGCCTTCAGGGATAGCTAAGGCATCCACACAAGCTCACTTTTCCCCACTGCTGTGCAACAGAATACACTGGGAGCCTGATACCCTGCAAGATATTTTTTTGGTGGGATGGGGATGCCAGCAGCCATATGCTGCCTTTTGCAAGGGCAGGGATCTCACCAGTCTCCTGTTTTCTGAACCCAAAATGGGATGGGCGGAAGGATGTGCCAGCTCTTTGCAAGCCGTGGGGACAAACGGGTGTATACAGAGACTGTCACAAGGGAAAGAGGCCAGGGAGAGAGCAGAAGATAGGCTGGCAGTTAGAAAATAGTGGGAAAACAAAAGAAAACAAACACCAAAAACAAAACAACAACAGCAAAGTGGAATTGGTGGAAAGTATTACAAAACACCACCCCGCTTCCTTCCACAGCCAGTGACTATAAGACTTCCTTTGCCATCTATCCCATTAGCTGGTATTTTTCTTCATCGACTCATCCTCAAACCGTGCGGCAATGCCTTGGGGCAGGATCCACGGTGGACTGGGTCTGAGCCGGCTAGTCTGCAATGTGATGTGCCCAGCAGCTCCTTCCAACATGGCAATGCTTGCCTTACGCTCACAGGCACCAAAGGGCCAGCTTGCCTGCAAGGCATTTTTTCCATCCCCAGCAGCTCTTTTATGCTCCTGAGCTAGTCTGCTACGGAAACCAGGTCAGGAATTCACATCAGCAAGGATGCAGGCTTATCCATCATCTGCTTTTTTTCAGGAGAACCCTGCTCACAGTACCTCTTTGTGCCACATTGGAGCAAAAGGGCCCAGGACTGATAACTGACCTGCTTTTCTCTGCTGGAAAAAGATTGTCACATCTTCCTGTGCAAAGCTGCCACTCTGAGGCCCTGATTTAAACCAGAAACTGTTGGTGGAGTTTTTTTCTCTGCTTTTTCGAAGGACCTGAAAATGATCTTTCAATAGGCAGTGATAAGTACCAAGGAATCATGAATATTTGCATTAGAAGCTGCCATTTGTTGTAAAAACAAAGAAAAAAAAAATCCCAATACCTGCTCAAAGACTCCATTTTCCCCTCAAGCAAACCTCAGAATGGTTTTCAACATTTTCTTGAAGTTTTACAAGTCAAATCATTCTAGTCTGAAATACAATATTTCTACAGCACCTACCGATATGGAACATGCTGTTCAAATAAGCCTGCCCATGCTCATAAGTAAGCAACACGTATTAATTGCTGCTGGCTTTTTCCAGGGACAGGAACACGGTTCCACAAGGGTATTAAAGCAAACATTTCCCGAGTGTTTGCTCATTTTTATCCTACAGAACACCAAGTAAATGACCAAAAAAACATGTTGTTAAGAAGTTGAGTAAGCATTACATTTTCTTTCCTTTAGATCAGGCCATAACTCTTGCAGCAGGGGGAAATTTCTGTGGCTAAAAGTGATTATGAGAACCAGGGTTTGAAGAAATGGTCCTTACACCTTGGATAGATGCTGTGGACCCTCTGCTTGGGAATGGAGGGCTGTTTGGGGAGTTCATAAGAGATGGGCTTTGTTCATATGCAAAATTCTTTGTATTTCCAAACAACACATGCAACTTTTCCTGATTTTCTCTAGCAGTAAACTTGACTCTGCCGAAATCAGAAGCAATTGGATTATGCAGAACATATACAGGAATTGAAAAGTTGTCAGGTTTCCCTCGCCCCAGGTCTATGCTATGCACAAATCTGGAAATCGGCAGTTTGCAAGATAGAGAAATTCCTGGGGATCATCCAAAATAAAAAGTAATTTTCCTATTACAAGCAAACCAGAACTAGAGCTGCAAATTCAACCCTTTTAAAAACTGAGCTGCGGTTTGGATGAGACACCCTGAATCTGGATCAGTTGACTCCCATTTTGATGTGAGAACCCAAACCAGATTGGTTTCATAATACCGCTTCAGATGTGGCTGAAAAATTCATGTGAGCAACGGAGCTTCCAATGTTTTCCTGCTTGCAAAATGGCTGCAAGTCCTAGTTTGAGCCAAGGAGCATGAGCATTGCTAGCAAAATCTGTCAGCGTCAAGTCTAGGACCACATTTTCAATGAGGTTACAAGCCTTTCTGAAACCTAATTCCCAACCAAACTGCCCCACGACAGCTTTCCATAGCTTTCTTGGAGGCTAGCTCAAGCCCAAAGTTTTGTATCCTTTTGGAAAGATGGTTTTGGAGGCAAACATTTTCTTCGTATACTTGGCTCTCCTTCCAGTAACTGCTGTAAATGTTCCAGTCTGTTTTGCAAGCTACAAAACGTTTTCCATTTGCAAACTGAGCAAGTTTTAATTACTCCCATAATTTTGCCTAGAAGGGAAAAGCCAACCGTATTAATCAGATAATGAGAGCAGTTGCTCCGAGTACCGTACTCCCAAATACACAAACCAGGGTATGATCTCAAAAAATAAACCTAAAGCACTGTTTGGATTATACGAACGTGTCATAAAACAAAGGAAAATTGACTTTGGAGCCTTCCCTCTAACTTTGGGTCTTACATACCCTCAAGGCTGCCTGCATATAACCCCGTTACCTCCCTATCGCCCATCCCCAGCCCCTATCTCTGCAACAAGGGCCTCTGCCAAATACTACTTCTAGCTATATCTGAAGGATAAGGCATACAAAGCTATAGCACATTCAAATAAAGATTGAAAATCATTTCCTTAAAGGAAGGAGCTATCCCAGTTTGTCTTCCCCTCCTTTTGATTATACAGCTCAGATTAGGGATAGTCAGGAAATTGCATAGCCTTTGGAAAAACACAAAAAAAATTAAAGAAAAGACAAGAATATCAAGGAAAAGGAAATTTTTTAAATTCCTGCCAAAAACAATCCCAAAACTTTTTCGAGGTTTCAAAGGCTCAGTTACATTTTTTTAATTTTTTTTTTTAAGTTTTAACATAACAAATAGCACTTTGCACATGCTTCTTGTTTTTAAACAAAACATGGGTCGCTATAAGAACGTTCATCTTTTCTTCCAACTTCAAGTTTTACTATTGAAGACAGATGGATACGGACGACGGAGCCACCAAAAGCCAACATCTGCCCCGTGATCTACAGTAGATCTTGAGTACTATTGAGAGGACTAACCTGGCTCTGTGTATTTATGACCAAAGGGAATAATTTTTTTACTTTTAGAGCAGAAGTTTATCCTTAATGCTTTTTGATGAACAACTGACCTACAGAAACACACATTTGCCACTGTAGTGTGTGACCTTTGGTTTTTCTAAGCTGAAAGGCAAGCAGGCTGAGCATCCTCTGAGCAAAGGTAAGCCCTTCTGGGTAATAAAGTAGGAAAAAGAGACATTGCCATGGAACACATTGTGCCTAAACACAGGATCTATGATTCTACAATCAATCAATCATCGGTCAGTTACTATGGACAAACCTGTTGTTTCACCTCTGCTCCTGACAAAACTCCGTGGGGAAGAGGGTAAGAGCAGAGCTTTCCGAGGGATGGAGATGAAACACAGCTGAATTATTTACTTCCAGTGTTAGATTAACCGCACTATGGGAACAACAGGGCCAGGTGGTTAAAATACGTTCATCAAAATGATTTATGTCTGGCTTTTGTAAGAAGATATTATATGACAGGCTATGCCATGCTCAGTTTAACTCAACCCGAATGGTCTTAGCACTGCCGATTCCCTGCAGCTTACACGTATATGTGATTTTTCTCTTGGACCAATGTGGTGAAAAAGCAAGTTAACTGTGTGCTTTTGCAAAGAGGATCTTTCAGCTCTCCATCACCCAGCTGCAATGATTTGCAAGCCATTGCCCCCACAGGCCCATGTCACCCAAATCCTTGCGGCAGAGGCAAGCCTGGCCCCAGGTTTTGGGGCTGAAATCACAGAGAGGCAGGAGAAGTGCCCTGCAGAAAGTGAAATGAGGGCAAGCCGTCAGCACTGAGCTGGCACTGGAATAAGTCTTCCTTACAGAGATAATCAGATCAGTCTCGTCTGACAACACGCAGTCAAGGGGGGCACATGCGAGGCTGGCTGCAGATGAGGGGACCTGCCAGAGCTGGCAACACAGTGAGGCGCACACACAGCACCCCCTCATATTCAGCAGGGGATCAGAGCTCAATATAATTCTGTTTAATTCAATAACAAAAAACTATGATGTTTGCCTTCCGACCCTTCCCTCCCAGCACTAATGGTTTGTATACCATAGCCCTGTTTACATCCAGGGCTGTACATGCACCGTCACATCACAGGACTTAACTCCTGATGCACAGCTGGCAAAGAGGATGCTTTTACCCCCCAAAATGGAAACCTCTCTTATGGAGGCTGGGCACAACACTGGTGAAAAAACATTAAAGTACCTGAAATTCCTGGCGACATGATCACTTTTCCATGCATAGGGCACGAAATTCTCTGTCACATACCATGACTCCCTTTAAAAGCAAGGTACCACTCTCACTGCAAGCTGCTGGGGAGGCACAGTCAGCTCCGCCAGCTCCTGGCTGGCCCAGCAGAACAGGAGAGAGTAGCTCTCCAACTTTCTGATCAACTTCCCCGGCTTAAGCTTTTGCAGCTGTCCTATGTTGAAAATATACACCCAAAACCTTTGGCGCTGCTGCTGCCTTGTCCTTTCTAAGGAGAGGAATGTGGTCTGAGCATCCCAGTCCTGTGGGAGAGGATCCCCCATCTCACAGCTTAACTAAACCCCATGGGCACAACCCTACTCGCTGTGGCATTGGTAATGGTCCTTTAGTGCTCCTCTATAAAACAAAATCTCAGTTCCGTGTTTATCACGGTATTAAGGCCCATGCTGTGCAGGGTGGCCAGGGTTGATGGGGGGTGCAGCTACCCGGAGTAGGCTGGCTTGTGGCTGAGGTGCTCTCCACAGCTGGCTCCTCTACAAAAAAGTTCCTGCACATTTGGGGCTCCAGTGGGATGCCTTGTTGTCACTTGTATTTGGGGGAATGACAGCAGCACAGTGACCACAAGGAAATCCCTTCTTGCCAGGCCAGCAGATGCCAGCCATACTGTGGAAGGAAGGAGCAAGAGGGAGAGATTTCAATGTCAGGGGCTGCAGAGAAGCCACTAAATCTTATCTATCCCTTTTTTTAATATTTGCCCTGGCATGAGAATGACTGAATGGAGAGTGACCCCTCAAAACAGCAAGGCAGAGGGGAACAATGTGAAGTCCCACCTTGTGGGGTAAAGTTTCCCCCTACAGCTCAAGGGCTGCACCAGCCAGACCCTCCCTGGGGTCTTCAGGCCCCCAAGCACGGCAACCTCCACCCTTTCAGAGAGCAGCCCCAGCCCTCTGATCCCATCCTGGTTTTACACAGCTTCGCACTAAGCCTCAGTAATCTGTAAAACACCCGGTTCAGCAGAGATGGTGATTTCCCAGAGGGGGAAAACGCAGTGATGCCAGCACGGTGCTGTGACAGGCGGTGATGGCATGGTGGCTGCATGGAAGAGACACGGGATGGCATGGCACGGTGGCTTGCCCTCCCCAAGCAGTTCCCACCACCTCCATCTCATCCCTCTTCCCCGTGCTCCTCTCCTAGCCCTGCTGCTCCAACTCATTGCCTGAACAACCTCTTTCAAGAAGCTCCTGGTTATTCACTTTAAACAACCCTCCCCAAGGAGCACTCATTAGATACGAATCTTAGAGCAACACCCAGCAAAGTCTTCACAAGTTTTGGCACGTGGGCATTTGAGACAGGCTGGAGAAAATCTGTCCCTCATCCCCAATCTAACAAGCATCTTTGGACCGGGGTGAACGCGAAGCATCAGTTTGTTTTCTTTTGTTATTACTGAAGATCAAGACAAAGCCAGGAGAACGGCAGAGGGTCGCCGGTGTCAGCAGGGAAATGGAAGAGGTCAAAGCAGCATCATTAGCAAAGCAACGCACCACACGCTGGCTCCCACATCTGAAGCAAAGAAGCCCAGCCCAAGAAGCCCCTCTCCTTCCATCTTCCCTCTCCAAGAAGCCTCCATCCACCCCCTCCAAGAGGAGTCCGCAGAGGTCCGAGCTCCACCCCAGAGCTGCAGGATCCTCACAATGCCAGCAGCCCCTACACCATCTGCAACATCCCAGTCATCACTCTGCAGCGACAGAAACACTTTCATGAAACATCCCAAAGCAGCAAATACTTTTGGCTAGCTCTTCAGTGGGGTAAATAAGTGCAGCTTGTAAGTGTGAGTGAAACCACACTTTTTTGCTTCTGATCTGGTGACACAGCTTGTCCTAACCTCATTTGTCTCTTTGAAACATCAGCATCACACAGCAAATCATGCTACTTAGCCTACAGAGCAAACCACTGCTTCAGCTCCCGATGGCCAGAAGACGATGACAGTTTTACAGCAGCAGACACCTGCTGCCTTTGACCTGGGGGCTCATCTGCCCTTGGGCAACCCCCAGCCAGGACAGGTCCCCTGGGAGCAGCCCCTCAGTGCCCAGCCACCCTTGGTGCTCACTCCCGAGCCCCATTTTTTCAATATGTCATTCACCCTGTCCCGACACTACCAGGTTGGCGTAAAAAAAAAATCTAAACCATCTTTTCAAGGATCAGCCTTTAGACAGGCTTAAATCCTAAAACTCTTGCCAAGTAGAGGCTGACTTCCCATATCCACCAGAAATAATTCCAGCTGCCTCACGGAGCAGGCAGGAGGCTATCCTGCAGCCTCTTGTGGACCAGAGAAGTGCTCCTACCAAAGCCTGGCAACCATCACCCAAACATCATCACTCAAGAACAGCTAGAGCACTGACATATACTTGTAAAACATTACTTTTTTTTTTTTTACTTTAAACACTTGATTTAATGTTATGTATTAATATAAGTATTATTTAATATTCCACCCCTCCCTTCAAGCAGCATGAGGTATCCCATAAAACATACAAGCTAGCAGATAACAGTGATTTCTTGACCTTTTCTGCACTGATCTCTATTTCATAAACACCATCAAGGCACCTCTTACTCTGCTCCTCAGTAAATTGAACAGCCCTAATCTTTTTAACCTCCTCCTCTACCTGTGGAAGACTTTCCAAGCTCCTCATCGTTTCTGCCTGCCTTTGCCAGCCCCACTCCAATCACGTTACCCTCTGGCTTGGGCACAGCAGAGCTCCCCAAGGTGACAATGCTCCTGTCAGTTTATAGGATGTCATTCAGATACCCTCAGGATTTCTCTCCAGCACTTAATACAGTCAAATACATCCTGGAACAGTAGCCAGGCACCACCGCCCAGTGCAGCATCTGGGAATAACCAGTTCTACTTAGAGTGTAAAGCTGGACATTTCTGCCATGGGAGGAAGAGGTGAAAAAGTTAAAACTTGCCTCCGGGATCATCATTTTCGGGTTTAGAGTTAAAGGTTGACAGGGAAATGACCATCTCCCTCAAGCCCTCAGACACAGATACCAAGGATCCCAGTTTCCCCCATTTTGGGTGTCCTTAGGACATGTTAACAGCACTCATCACAGCCCTACAGCTGGAATTGAAATGTCACCTCTGGAAGGTCAACAGCACAGCACCAACGCACTTGGCAGCCTCTGGGCAGTCCTGGCAGCTCCTGGCACATGGGGATGTTTAGGGACTTCATTTTCACAAAAAGGATGGATTTGGCAACCCTCCAGTCTCCGGTGGCTGCTCTGAGAAAAGTATTTTGCCATGCAGCATCCCTGTAGCTGAGGGAGAAGAATATTTTCCTCTTCCATGCTAATTTTCTCTGGTTTTCTACTAAGAAAACAAACCAGTTTTTAAAGAATGAAATGAAACCAAAAGCAAAATGATTTTGCTTTTCTCACAAATCCCCCTTCCCCTTTCCCTGGTGAGGAGATGGAAAATTATATGGGAGGCAGAAGAAAAATAAGGAGAAAGTGTTATTTAGAATACTTTTCTGCATGAAAAACTAAAAAAAAAAAAAAAATTAATCAAAAAGAGCTGAATTGCCATGCTTCTCCTGGGGTCACCTCATCCCTCTAAGCCTCTCACCCTGCAGTGATCCAGATATTTGCACGCCTGCTCATGCTGCAGCCTTTGGGCTTTCCTGCAGTATGACAATTTAAACCGAAAAGGCAGAGATTGCAGACAGAAGAAGGGAAGGAAAGAGCAAATCGGATCCCTCCAAAGATAAATACTGTCTCCTGGAAACTGGGATGGCGGTAAGCCTCTTGCAGCTCATTGCTCCAGAGCAAATGAGCTGGTGGTCTCCACCCAACGATGGGCAAACATCCAACCTTCAGACCCTCTGTTCCAAAATGCTGGCAGCTGTTGAATGTCCTAGCAGCGTCTGCTGGGCAGAGAGAGCATCCAGAGATGGGGCACATGCACAAGACACTCTGCACATCCCTGAGGAAGGGCAGAGGTGGCCAGCCCTCTTTTGCAATGCACGGTAGCCCACAGCATGGTGAAGACGGTGCCCTGGGTGCGTGCCAGATGTTCCCTTGTTTTCCTTAAAGGGTAAGGGAGCTTCCCAAAAGAAGACCATGCAAAAGAAATGAAGGACTGAGTCCAAGACCAGGCAAGATCTAATCAGCCTAGCTTAAATTCCTGTGTCACATCCAATTAGGCCTTCATCCTAAAATGGGATGCGCAACTCAATCAAGCTGAACCCCAGCACATCAGTGGGGTGGGCTGTCCCACCTCAGGCAAGGCAACACTCCCAAGACCTCACCACCAGCAGACAAGTTAGTGCTACCTACGGCTCTTGGGCCAGGTCGGTGGCAGCAAATGCACCCATCCACAAGGCACCACCAAACAGAGTGATTTTTCCTACCTGTCACAAATCTATTTCTCAGTGTATGGGGATTTCCGTAACTTTTCATGCATATGGAGATTTTATTTTTCCCTTCTTTTTCAATTACATGTTTCATTAACTGTCTGCACCTCCCGATTTGCTGATGGCTAGCTGAGGTTTCCAGACTGAATTAATGAAGAGGGAAATAAAGCAATAATCTATTACCATTTACAGCTGCCACGGGATGATGCAAAACTTAATCAGTTGTTTGTAAAATACCTTCACTAGCAGGGGAAAAAAGCTGGGAAAAAAGCAATCCCTTGCTGAAGATAATTTCCACCCCATCTCCCTCTCAATTCTCTTTTGAAGAAATGCCTGGGGAAGTGGAAGTCCTCAAAGTGTGTCCCATGGATGACAGCTTTAGGTTTTCTGCTAGAGAAGGCTCCCAAACTCCTTCCAGCAATGCCACTGCTGCTGGCCCTTCCCACTGGTCACCAGACTATGGGATCACTGTTCTTCCGGCCACATACAACCCCACTGCAGGCAAAAGAGCCACCCTTGAGGACCAGAAGATCTCCCTTTGGCTTTGCCCAGCAGCGAAGCATGAGCTGTGGTGGGCTCTCAGCCAGACATGGTGTTATTTGCATCAGAGACCATGCCCTGACTTCAGTCAGTCCTTTCAGTCTTCCCTTGGTTCCCCACAGGTTCAGAAGTTCTCTCTGGTCAGCTCTGCCCATGACAGATGGGTTTAGTCAGCACTCCTTGGATGGGCTTTTTGGGGACAAATCCATCAGCCCCATTTCTGACAAGATCAATCCAATGAGACATGCTGACCTGATGCAGTCGTGCCAGGACTGAGATCCACATAGCTCTTCCTCAAAGACGTGAACAGCGGGTAGATGCGGACCTCTGAACAAGACAGCCCCTTCCAGTTCACCTCTGCTGAACCACGTGAGAAGCAGCTTCAGTTCACTGTCAGCCATCACCACCGTCCCAGCAGCGTCAGAGGAATTTGGCTGATCCCACACTCACACGTTCCCCCCTGAGAATACCTCTCCACTCCCTGACTCGGCCCACGTTAATTGTGCATAACATTTTAAAGACCACCCAGCTTGAGCTGCAGAGCATTCAGTGATGGATAAAAATAACAATTGCATTAAGTGAGGCTATGCTCCTTGCCAAAAAGATTAGCAGTGGGAAAACTCCTCCTTTAGGGAGCTTTGCAGCCAAGGACTGGCCTGTAGGGTTCATGACCGACAGCATGCCCCACGTACGTTTAACAGCTATGGGGAAAACGTGGGAAGAATTACAAGACTGGTGACTTCCCCTAAATCTTGCTTTTGTCCTCATTCCTAAAAGGGAGAGCATGGTCAGGTCAGCAATCCCGGCAAAACAGTAGGCAGCCGGCCCTGAGGCTCGTTTATCAAAGATATTATAGGGGGAGCTGGTGGCAGGAAGGGTGTACCAGCCGAAGCATCATCTTTGCCTCCTGTCCGTTTGTTGTTAAAACCAAACCAAACCAAGGATATTAGAGAAGGAGGAACAATCACCTAATTTGTTTGTCAAACAGACTTCCACTGAGCACCTCCAGGGATGGGTCCATCACTAGCCACCCCAACTTGCCACACATCATCGTAGAATGAAGAACCAAGAAGAGGCACGAGCCAAACGATGGAGTACAGAGAACAAGATTCCCCAGAGGTGAAAGATGAATACTGACATGTACACCCACCCCCTTCAGTTATTTTTATTTTGCGGAAATGTAAAGAAAGGAAAAACAGACTTGAGACTTGTTAGGTACAAGTGAATTAACCTGTCACTGTGCTGACGGAGAGAGAGTGCTGTAGGACCCAGAGAGGTTCTCTCACCCATTGCCTAAAAAGCTGAGTGAAAGACCCAATACGATTGCTAGCTTTGAATATTTAGAAATCTGTTAACAATGCTTCTGTTCCTCAGGTATCTCAAAATCAAGGACGGTGGATTCCAGCCTGTTTAGAGAAAGTATTCAAAAGAGTCAGTTGTTCTGATGTTTGTGGCTTTAATGATCCTGCCAGAGGAATGATTCGGGGTGAGCACCAAGAGGTTTGTCCTCTAGACGCCCGATCATCAACTGTTTAAAATTCCTTGTGGGGCTTAAATATTATGTCCATTTTCCAACCCTTTCCAACACTTGCTCTCAAAATAATTCAGGAAAGTCTGTTATATGGCCTTATACCTGTTTTTGCTGGAAAGAGCATTTCAACACTGGACTACAGAGGACTTGGTACTTTATGCACAGAATTGGATTTTTTGGCTGCCTTTCGCCCTTCAAATCTAATCAGAGGTTACTTGGCTAATTTTACAGTGCAATGTGGACACCACCTTTATGTTACATAAAAAAAAACAACAAAACAAAACAACAAAAAAAGGACTTGTCACATCAGAAACACAGCAAGATCTTGCAGAACCTTTAGCCTAAGATGCAGAAGCTAATGCATGCACCAATTATGGTTTTTGTTTGTTTTGTTATTCTCATACATAATAGCTCCCTTTCCCCATCTCCAATCAGTTTCTGACCACTGCTAAGCAGCAGCCTTGACACCTTCTGAAGGAACAGTAAAATGTTGGGACGGGAAAGCAGATAGTGGTAATATTTAATGATTAAAGTAATTTCTTTGAATCTCAGACTATTAGGAACCTGCCAAAAATTATTCCAAGTGAGCTAAGAGTTGCATAGGGTGACAACTGTGTATAGGCAACCATGACAAAAAAGGTCTCTCAACACCTTCTGAATTAATTAATAAAGTTCCTCCACCACCAAGCCTTCTCCTGAGAGCCCCAGGGCCCAGTTTTCCTGCTTTTGATTGATTTTTACTTAATCACAGAGCTTGTTAGTCCCTAGCAAGCACCCACATTAATGGGGCTGCTGCATCATGCTTGACTTCCTTTGGATTCCATGCAGGGGACTCAGTGATGGTGCCACCCAGCCAGATGTTTCCAACATTGGAAAGAAATGCATCTTTTCTTTTATTGGACACTCTGGCAAGAAAGCCCACGTGGAATGTAAACGCTGTACGCAGAGATATATATTTTCTTTCACTGTTTATAAACACAGAGCCCAGTTCTTCCCCCACTGGGGTTATACGAGACCAGAATTTATCTATGTTCGAGAACGTACTCCTGATTTACACTGAAGTGAGCAAGCAAATTGTCTGCAGGAAAAAAAATAGACTAGGCAAGCAATTGTCACTTTGCATATAAATTTGAATACACATACAACACAATATTTAGATTACTTGCAATAAACAAACTGGCCTCAATATCCACAAGAACAAACCTCAGATCCAGAGGGAAAGTCAGGGGAAAATACCCTCATCTTCCCCAGCAGAAGGGAGGCTGCTCAGACATGAAAAATGCCCTTGGCAACACCTTGATTTGACATCTGCTTTGACATCCCTGAGCCAACCCTCAAATTTTCTTTGCTAAAAGAGGAGGGCCAGAGTGTCACAAACCATGAGCCCACAGGTCTACAAAGGTTTTTCTGGTTTCTCTCCAGCTCATTGTTGCTCATCCATATTCCAAGCTTCCTTCCCTTGACTCTTCTCCTGCCTTGCTGTGCCCCATCCCATGTTTGCTGCCCCACAGGACCACAGGCTGGTCCCAAGAGTCACTGGAGACAGATCGCTAGGCTGGGTCTACCTTCTCCCACCCGCCTGCTGGCCCAGCCTTCAGTACCTGCAACATCATCCTGTGATTCTAATGGACGTAGGCATGTGGTTTCTGTTTGTGGGCTAAAAAGCACGAAATCGAAGTAAAATGATTCGATAGCTGGCAAGCATATGGATGATGTAAGAAGGATGGTTAGCATCAAGTGTCCTTACAAGACACTAGAGAAGTCACTAATGTTTTGACATCAAGAAATTTATGATACTTGTGAGGCTGAGCTCTGATAATGATGCATTTTCTGGCCCCAGCACTGCTGTTATTGTTGAAATAACATGAATGTACTGGTAACGGAATAAAGCATTCTATACATACATATGTTTACACACACTCATATTTATAGATGTACACTCAGACACACAGGAGGGGATAGATAAATATCTGTAGTTCACAAACGAGCAGTTTTAGGAAACTGCAGGACACAAGGGAGGATTTTGTTTAGAGTACAGTTTCCCCCTTTCTCCCTCCAAGACAAGATCTCTAACATCTGTCACCCATGACCTTCCAGCAAAGCTAAAGGGCTCACGAGTACAAACAGGCACCACACAGAAAGGCTGAGCTTTGGTAGGGTGCTCACTTGATTTTGGATGGATGAGGAGAGCTAACCGCGCTCATCCCCTGCAGCTTCTGTCTGCCAGGGCTGCAAAGGTCTGGCAGGGTGCTGCTCCTTTGCCACGTTGATTTAAAGGGTTGGGGACACCCCTCAGCCAAAACTGGCCAAAGGTAAGCTTCATCACCAACACTGGATCTCTCTCCCTCCATCCTCACCATTTCCTGACTGTATCTGAATATGGGTGGAGACACCTCACTCTTTTAATCTGTTTTTTTAATACTCCTACGGAGGGAGTTGGAGATCATCAAGCTTAATAAAGCTCAGTATGTTCAGAAAACATCTCAGCATCTGGTGCTGCATGACAGGTTAAGTGGATGGCCATCAGCCCCAGGGAGAGGGCTACCACCAGAAACAGAGCTTACATTAGCAAAAGCAAGTACGTGCTGCACCCAAAGAAGGGGAGAGCTATCACAGCTTGACTTCAAGCCTAACCACTTCGTTTGGGAGATCAGATTCTCATGATGGCAGGAAAAGATTGATACCAAACATCTTCTCTTGCTCTGGAGGTGGTGCCAAGCCACATAGAAGCACACCCTTCCTTCGCATCAAGCCATGCTCAGAAATCCCTGCCGGGGCTAAGTGGCATTCCAAACCATGAATCATACATGCTTTGCAAGTTCCCATCATAAATGTCTGGCAGCTTAACTTATACTGGGCTTCTGCAGAATGAAAAATGTGTGCCATTTTCCTAGGAATAAAACAAAGCAGGATCTCCTTTCTTCTGTTATCCGTTTGAGGGAAGTTTGGGCTTTCTTTTCAGGCTGCCTAGAGGCATATGATGGGGCAAAAATGTGGGGATAAAAAAAAAAAAACACACACCCAAAACACTACCTCTACTTAGGATACTCATTCTTTGCAGCTGACTCTTGATTCTGGCCCAACGCCCCTCTTCCTTTGGACTAAGGGAACCATCACAATGAAGTCGTATTGGGTGGTCTATTAAGAGCACAGACCTGAAGATGAGCTGAACAAACATGACAGATGCTGCTATAGTCGTTTTGTCTACAAGGCTGGTTCTTCTTCAGTGCCTTTGGATAGCTCTTCACAAAGGCCCAGAAAGGGCAGACAAATTATCCCACAATACGCTGGGATGTGCCATGAGTCCTTGGCATCAGATATATGCACCAGGGACAGGGTGGATGCTACAGTCTGAGGATTATTTTGCAGTCAGTTTGCTCTCACAAGCTAGCTAGACTAATGTGAAGGATCAGGGGTATAGCTCGCTGCAGTGAGCTGTGCTTGGGGCACTGCCAAGCACCCCTAGTGAGGTGGCAAGAGCAAACTTGCTGTGAAAGACAGCTAGAAAGCTTCTGCAGAATAAGTTTTCTGACTTATAAAGCATAAAATCAAAATCCTTCCCTGGACAACATCCCTTTTGTTTAACGGGGAAAGTAGTCCTGAAAAAGCAAAGTTTTTCTTTGGGAAGACTTGAATGGCCAAGCCTTGGGAGACTGTTGACTTCATTTTTCACAGCCATCAGGAGGAAGGTGAATCTGAAATGATGATCAGAGGGCTGGAGCCGCTCTCCTGTGAGGGCGGGCTGGGAGCTGGGGTTGTTCAGCCTGGGAATGAGACGGCTCCGGGGAGACCTTACGGCAGCCTGCCAGGGCCTGAAGGGGCCGCAAGGAAGCTGGAGGGGGCTTTTTACAAGGACATGTGGGGATAGGGCAAGGGGCAATGGCTTTAAACTGAGGGAGGGTAGGTCTAGATATAGATATTAGGAAGGAATTCTTTTCTGTGAGGGTCTGGCCCAGGCTGCCCAGAGCAGCTGTGGCTGCCCCATCCCTGGCAGTGTTCAAGGCCAGGCTGGATGGGGCTTGGAGCAGCCTGGGCTGGTGGAAGGTGGCCCTGCCCGTGGCAGGGCAATAGGAACTAGATCCTTTCCAACCCAACCCGTCCTATGAAGTACTCCATCCAGGAAAGGCCCTCAAGAAAATAAAACCTATTTGTTGCAGATTTTCCTCCTCTTTCTTTATTGAGAGGAGGGGGCCCTCTACACAGTCATCCACATAAGGATCAGAGTCCTTTTTTCACTCTGCTCCACATGCCACCAGTTTACACACCCATACACAAAATCCTTTCCCTGCAGACATGAGCTGCACCCATCCACACCCCTTTCCTTGCCTCCAAGTCCAGCTGCCCAGTGGAGACCTCAAGCCTTGCAAGGCAACCTTTCCCAGTTTAATTAACCCCCCTCATTCAATCCCTCTGACCATGCTGCAGTAACAGCAGAAAGGGGAAAAGAGCTGGAACAACTTGACTAAATTCCTTGTGCTTGAGAAAAGCCCTTGGTGGGGGTCAGGAGCTGCAGACCATTGAGATACCCAGCCACTGGAGACATGCCCACATTTTGAGAAATAGGTGCAAGATTAAGGGATATTTTTCCATGGTACAAAACAAAGAGCACCACTCAGATACATGTTAGTTAAAAATAAATAAGTCAACAGAAATCTCTTTCCAGACCGGCTCAAGGTGAAGCTGAAGACATTTCTCTCCCAGTTGAGGCAAAGGATGTTGCAGAAAAGCCCAGCTTTTGTGTGAAGCTGAGCACCACACAGATGCTGTTAACATAAATCTCTTGTCTGCACATGGCAAATGCCCTAGGGCTAAACACGCATCCAAGGCAGTCAGACCTCTCACCCCCTAATCCACAAAAACCAGGAAGAGAAGAGCGGGTGCAACGTGAGGGAGGGAACAGAGCAAGGGAAAGGAGCAGGGACTGCCATGAACCCAGAAGGGTTCACCACACCGAAGCTCCTACACAGCAAACGCACTAGGACTCTGCTCAAGCATCATTTTGCTCAGTGCCACCCACCGTAAATTCGGGGCAGCCGAAGGACACGCACAGCAGGTCCTGCCCTGGGTCCTGGCCCTCTTGAAGCCAGCAAGACATTTGCCAACAATGCAGCAGGCTCCAGAATGGGCTTCTCATCCAGACACTCAGAGGTGTTTTAAGTCACAAACCCATCAGAAGGGGAAAAAAAAAAAAAAAAGAAATAATTCAGTGTTTGTTTTTGTTGGATCCCTTTTTTTGCCAGGTTACTGACTTAAATCAGGGTCCAACAAGCACTGAAGCCAGCACAATGTAAAGAGTGAATGTGCAGGACTAGAGCAAAGATGATAAAAAAGGGAAACCTCACTTCTTTTTTTAGATGGTAAGATTGCCTCCACCTGCCTTCTAAACTCAAACCCTGGGAGCTAGGATGGCAAGAAGGAGCCAGGATAGCAAAAGACAGCCAGCTGCTACCAAAACCAGCAGCCAGTAAATGCAGAGATTTAAGAAAGAAAGGGAAGGAAGCAAAACACAACCTGCCCAAGAGTCAAGTTCTGGGTTGGGCAGCCTAAGAGCTTGATAAAGCCAGCTAGAAGAGATTGCCCATGCAGATGCATTCACAAAAAAAAAGGGGCTATCTGGAACCATTGCATTTGTCATCAAGATCCAAATTCCAGCCTAGACTCTGCATGGGAGAGGAAGAAAGCAGCCACTCAGAAGCAGAAGGTGCAAGGCTCTTTCCACTTCTCAGGTTGATCCTCAAAGACAGAACATAGAAAACCCTAAAATAACCTTCTTGAAACATCCTCAGGCACCTACTCACATGTTACAGAGAGCTGGTATCCGATGATCATGATGGAGATGGTCTTGCACAGGCTCCCGGAACAAGGAAGGAATGAGGAATCCAACAGTTACTCCTCTTCCAGGTGCTGGCACCTGCATAGATAAGTCTTCCCAGGGGGAGCGTTGACAAGATGCTCTCATGTAACGCTTCTTCCTGTGAGCAAAAATTGCTGGGCTGTATTCACAGCATTCACTGTGACATTTGAAATGGGTAAAGCAGGAGAGAACAAAATAAAAATGATTGAGAAGTGGTGAAATAACTTGAAAAATTAAGTAGGAAAAGCAGAAGAAAAATGTTCTTGGAGCAGAGGGAGCAAGCTGTGTCTCTTACCTGGCTCCCTCTGGTTTCACCATGTCTACCCACTTAACACACACAGGGGCTGGTGAAGCACAGGCCCATAACTGCTTTTCCTTACAACTTTGTGATTTTGTAAAACCCCCTCTTCCCTTCTCCAGAGCAAGAAAATCCAACATTTCCAGTCTCTAACTCCCTGCCTTCCACCATTTCACCTGTACCTACCTTCACCATGCTCCTCCTCAGCTGCAGAGGCGAGAAGTGCCCCCAGTGCTCAAGACCAAGGAGCACCAAAGCTTTATTTATTGGCAAAAGGCACCCTGCCTTGTTCTCATCACCCTCCTCCTGCAGGCTAAAGGTCTTAAAGCACCTGCTCCCAGCACCTGGGGCCCCATTGCATTTGCTACTACTGAGCATCTCTTGGACCAACACCTCCCGACTTGGAGCTTGGATATCACCAGGACTCAATCCATAAAGTTACCTTTTCTTGTGGGTGTAGGACTGTACAGGTTCCTCCCATTTCTAAAAGATCCCTGATTTCTAACGCAGTGATATAGATCCCCAGGGCCCCTACACCAAGCTCAGGCTTCCCTTGCATGCATACACAGGGCCTTCCTAAACGCAAGCAATCAGACACACGGTGGGCTGGGCAATAAATAGGGTGGTCCCCCCTATGCCAGGGATTTCTGCCTGCCTCCTGAGCCATGGAGGTTTGCTTTCCATAGCTAATTAGCATAGCTTCACTTCTATTGAAGATTACTGCTATCTTTCCCAACTCTAGGCTTGTTAAGCTAGACAGGAAAAAACAAGGCATAGCCTAGCTGAGACAGCACAGGCAGAGATAGGAGGAGCAAGAAGCAAGCTCAGCTGATGTCCTCAGTAGCCCCATGCTAATGCAAACAGCCATAAAAATCCTCCTTTGCTACCCCCATTCCCAGACTTACTGCTGGCTCAGCTCCTGCCCTATATCCTCTCCCGAGGCAGCTCCACCCCATCGTCAGGATGAAGTCCCACCTTGCTCAGCCCCATCACTCCCCTTGAAGGGGCAGCTCTGGGTGCTCACTATGGGGCTCCCCCAGCCCCACGCAGCTAGTGTGCAGGCCAGGTAAAAGCACAGGCAATGTCCCTTCCCTTGGGTCAGCTCTGTCAGCCACATGTGTTTTGAGTTAAGACGGGGTAAGTTTCCAGTAAGTAATGCCCACACAGTCCCCTGGGTAGTACCAAAGTCTGAGATTAATTGCAACAAGAAGTCACACGTTTTGTACTGCTGTTAGCAAGATTCAGCGCTTAATTGAATTGCAAGGCCCCTTGAAAGCCTAGAGGCAGAGTACGGTTGTAACTCCCAGCCTTTCCTCAGGGGTCTTGAAGTGCCGCATAAGCAAGAACATCACTGTTGCTGTTTCAGCAACGGGGGAAACTGAGGCAGGGAGGTGATGTGACCATTCCTGCTCATCCAGCTGGCAGAGGCAGGGAGGTGATGTGACCATTCCTGCTCATTCAGCTGGCCCATGGCAGAGAATCCATCTTCCCAGAGTTACGGTCCAACCTGAGATCCACAAGACAAAACACCATCATTTTCTGCAGCTCCCTGTAGTGAACAGCCCATGGTGGAGACCCACTCTGAGCAGACTGCCCCTGATCAAGCCATGAGGATTCCTCTTTGCCAAATGTTCCTGCAAGGAAGATTGGTCGGATTTTGCAATCTACAAAGCTCAGAGAGCTCAAAACTTTTATTCCAGATTATATCCAGAAGTCAGATATTTCAGTTAAGACTGGGAGGTGGGAGTGGGTGGGTTAGTACTTAGAGAGCTCTTTATCAACACTTGACATAGGGGATGTATCAGAACAATTTTGGCTCCCAACAGCAAAGTACCCACTGACAGGTAGGGCAACCATGTATTCAGCAAGCAGAGGGACATATTTTTGGAGAGCAACACCCTCTCCTTTAGGTCCCCACTGAAACCTTATTCCATCCATCTTTGTCTTTGAGAGGAAGATGCTGAGCTTTGCAAGCATGGGTGTCATCTGGACCGGGCTTGAAGATACCACTGCAGCCCAAATGGCAGCCACCTCATGTTTCCTCACCCTGGAAATACTCTCTTTGCTGCATCCTTAGGGAGTAAAGTTTTAATCACCCAGGAGATGCCTCTTGCCTGGCTGCCGGTTCATGTAGTTCAGTTTGCACCAGAGCATGCTCACCTCCCTCCGGAGGGTCCCGAGGTCCATTTGCACACATTGGCCCCTGGATCACATTCCCCTGGGCGCGAGCTGAGCACAGGGAGTGAACAGATGGGATTTTCTAGGAGGTCCCTGCGAAAGGACCAGAGTGCTTCCATGTGAGCTGGGCACAGCAGGCATGGCTGCTCCCTGGTCTCCCAGCATCGCTTTATGCAGAGGTTTAACACTGGCGATTCACATCTCATCTGGGAGAAAGGTGAAAAGCTAAACGTCTCCCCATGTATAGAGATACATAGCCCTGGAATTCCTGTTTATAAAACTGCAATCAGTGCAAGCGCAAATTAGGTAGAATCAGTCAAGAGTAGGAAATGGCCGTCAGAAGTTTTTAGGTTTTTTTTTTTTTTAATTTAAAAAAAGAAAGGCAATTTAAAACCGCTTTGGCTGCTGAGCTTTCATAAAAGCTTTCCAAGACTGCATTTCTATGTTGCGTGTCACCATGGAAGACACACGAGATGTAGTGAATTCCCCCAAGTTAATTTGAATTATGCCACAAAACAGATGTGTTCTTTGGTGCACAGAGAACCTTTTTTCTTCAATTTCAAAATGACTACTGCCACATCCGATCAGCTCTTATTAACCCACTGCATCGTCTGACGTGACATAACGAGTCATGACACCCTCGTATATCATCAGGAGAGATGGTAGCAACTCCGCCAGAGCTGAGAAGAGCAGCTATAGCACTGTCGTGTCGTAGGAGCAGGTTTGATGGGAAGCTGGGGCTACTGTCGTGAAGGTATTTGGGAAAGGAGAGATTCTCCTTTCTGTAGCAATTAAGACCTTACAATCAAGCGTCATGCAGGAACGAAGGACGTGGAATTAATCGGTGAATCGTATGGAATTTCACCCTCTGGGCTCAGCTCCCAACTTGTGGGAAAAGACACAGATTTAATCAGAAGCTTTGAAAGCAGGAAGAAATCATTAGAAACACCCAGCCTGGCCTCCTGTGTTAGAGCAGGTTGTACTTTTCACACAGAAATTCCTCGTCAAGTCCAATAACCCAGGGCTGAGGAGGAATCTGCCACTGCATGACAGATAGAAGCTCAAGACAAAGCTGAGAAAAAAAGGCACAAGATCCTTTTGGCATGTATTCCAATGGTTAAACCCCTCTCATCTTTAGAAAGCATTAACCTAATGCCAGTTTTCTGACTTCACCTTGCAGTCGGTGTACCTGGCCACGTCCCCTGCTTGGTTGAGGACACCACAGCCAAAACTCGGTGACATGCAAGTCGCTGATCCAGGCAGCAGATTTGTGGGGCCATGAGCACAGGGACATCCAGAGATACTTTCTAAGTGCCCCGTGAATCTAGAAGTAGCACCGTTCCCTCTTACAACATCCTCCTCTGAGATCTTTCCACCTCCAAGTGGTAGTTCAAGGACTGCCACCAACCACGCTTTCCTGCTCTTCCCCTGGATGCCTTCAGAGCCCAGGTACCACACATTTCATGTTTGGTGGTCTTTCCTTGTCTTATCACCACATTTCCAACTTTTTCCGTGCCTCCAGATAAACTCATCAACTGTAACATTCAGTTTCTCCTTCCCACTCTTGTCACGCTGAGTATAGATAACCGTGACCATGGGAAACATGCCCTTCAGCATGACCTACTGTTGATTTAACCAGTTGTCCCCCTTAGAGCCTATAGATCCTCCCCATAAGCCCGTATCTCTCCATTTCTGCTATTACCGTGACTCGACTGAACCCTAAGCGTACAAAGGTACATTTGCACGCTCATGCTTGCAGGGCAGCAATAGCACAGGGTCATGTCTGATTTTCCTTTTAGGTAAGCTGCTGTTGGAAGAGCTCAGTGCTGAGCTGTATGGTAAGTTTTCCAGATGTGAGTCATTCTCTGCATCACATATGGGGGGAAAAGTCCAATTTTACAGCACTTCTGGTGAAGGAATGCAGAGAATGTGTTGTAAACACTCCCCCCATCAAATAGGTGCTAAATTGAGCCATGAACGTTTGAAACACTGTACTTTGGAGAACTGGTGGGAATGACTTGGAGTTCTGAGGCTCTTCAGTCAAATTGTTTGTTCTTTCCGTTCCTCAATTTCTTTTTGTTGTATTTCAGATGACGAGTGAGCTTTTCCTCTGCCTTACTCTCCTGGTATGCTGTAGTGGTTACTCACAAGGTGGCTACCACAATCAGTAAGCAAGAAAAAAATTGTGGCTATACCTATTTTGTCATCAGCTCTACAACGGCTCCCCTAGGAAATCCCGGCCTGAACATGCCCAGGGGCTGCCCTGGAGAGCACCTTTCTGCCTGTCAGATGGAAGACGGGTGTTTTCCCACCTTTGGAAGATCTTTATCCATAAACAGGCAAACAAACAAACAACTCAGCAACCTTTCTTCCCCTAGTGAAAATATTTTAACTATCCTAGATAAAGGAGCCAAGCTTGACAAGGCATTACATGTGCTTTTCATGAATTTTTGCAGAAGGCGGTTTCTGGACTGCCTGAAGGAATGCACTTACCATGCTGTTTCCCCTATATAAAAACACTGAATTAGCATTTCTCCCTGTGATTCTCAGTGTAATATTGCTGTGTGCAGAACAATACAGGATAAGTAAAAACCCATAAAAAAGGCTCTCATAAAACTGCGCAGTGCTTGGGTTTCTTTCCTTAATCTCTTGACTTCATCAGTTGTTCCATCTACTGATGGGAACAAGGGTCTCCTCCACAGTGCTCGTGCACTTACCAAAAATCTCTGCTCTCCAAGAGACAAGGGGAATAGGTGGCCATCAGCTGGCTAAAAACAACGATCCCAAAAAGTATCGGGAGACACGATCCCAGCTTGGTCTGAGTCACTATCAGGCGTGGTGTTGGCAACAGGAATACGGGACACCCCCTTGGATCCTGCAGAGAAGCAGACCAAAGGAGAGCAAGGCAGCATTAACAAGGGGAACATAAGCATGTTGTGTTTTTATGAGAGGCCAAAGAATGTCAGCTGGGAGCCAGTCTTCAGGGTCCATCTAATTATTCCTTGAGAGCTTTTAATTCGCAGCCGGTTCTGTTCCTGTTTAGTACCTGGCGTCTAATTTATGGGACAATGTTTCTTTAAGACTGGCATTAAAGCGCAGGGGTAACCATCCAGGGTTAAGAAGTTAGGCATTACATTCAGATTAGTATTATCAGATGACCTGAAGCAGGGGTTGTATTAAAAAATGCCTTAATTAAAAAATACAGGTCAGAACTAGTTTAAGCTCCAAACCTCCGGTTATATTCACTAATTAGAAGGCTTGGACGCATGCCTCAGAGTGATGGATGAGCTGTATCTGCCTCATGGCATCGCATGAAGAGATGGGACATGGCTCTCCAGGCATGGGGCTCAGGCAGGATTGCGCCAGCTTTCTTCATTTCAATTCACTTCTCTTCCTGCCCCTCCCGCCCTCAGAAATTAATGGACCGCAGGCATTCAGGAACCAGCAGTCAGCAGGGCACTAACTCCTCTTGGTTGCTTCACTCTAAACTTCAACTCACGCGCTGAAGCCACGCCAGCAGTTTTCTCACAAAAAGCAGAGACAGACTATAGTTGAACACGTTATCAACTTACTGCCAAACCTCCAAAGCACCCGTGCAGGGGTCAGAAGATGTATTTCCCTGCCTTCGCCCAAGCAGAAGGTTTTTCGCCCTGAAGGATGCCCTACGCCTCAGCAGGGTGTCCTCAAGGTCTTCAGGCTTGCTCTGACAGAGGTCTACGTCTTGTGCACAGGAACGGTTTGCTGGGGGACAGACCACAAGTAACCATGTCTAAAGCTCATGGGTTGAGCAATCCTGAGCAAAAGGCAGGTGTTCAGTCTCAGTCCCAATGAATGTCTTCTGGTTTTCACCAGACAGCAGGCGAGGGCACCACGCCGACCATCTCCACCCCATCCACAGACATGCGTACCGATGCCCTGCCTGGTTCAGCCGCAGGTAGGCAGTTTGTGGCTAGGATGCAGGTTTTATCCTAGTCTCCTTGGGACCACCGTGCAACACAAAACCATCACCAGAACTGCCAAAGACATGCTCCAAATCCAGCATACTTCACTGGATGGTTTCAGGCAGTTTCAGATGAAGTCAAACCTCTTGGCTGTTCCTTGTCGGAGGAAAGCAAACCCTCCCCACGAACCTCACCAGAGCGGTCCTGCTTAAAACGTCTAAATGTCCACCTGGCATGTGGAAAAAGCTGCTTTTTCACTCCGAGAAAAATCTCATCATTTGTATGAAAGAACTGGAGAATGCCATGGGGAAGAGACAGGGTGAGGAGCTGAGCCTCTCACCCTGGGAGATTAGAGACCTACAACACTGGAAAGCAGAGAAAGCAAGCCCTTCGCCAGGCTGTGGGCTAACAGCTGCAGGTTTTACCTTTCACATTAACTGTTCAGATGCCAGAAACCAGATTGTGACCTCAGTAAGAAGCTTGGCAAAAAAAAAAACCCAAAACCAAAAACCTGAAAAAAACTACCTTCCTTATTTTTTCCTTTTTTTTTTTTTTTTGACTACGGCATATTATAACCCATTGAAAATTCACATAACTTGCCTGTTTCATTTGTTTATTTGCTGCACTAAGTAGAGGTTTTGCTATATAGCTTGTAATTCCTTTGGGAAAGTAAATTGGTAATCTGATCGAGAAAGCCACAAATGGAAGAAGGCCTTCCAATTTAGTGAAAAAGAACATTTCCTTGCAAAAAAAAGGTTCATTACTCGGTTATTTCAGCATGCAAGCAAATTTAGTGAGTTCTCAGTAGGTATTTCAGATAAAATGGGAAAGGCAATTGTCACAGTGACAATTGATTTGTTTGGTGTCAGTTCTGCTGTGCCCTGTCAGTGTGCTTCTCCATTAAAGGACATTATTGCTGTCCTCCTGTTTCATTTACATAATGAAAACAGATGAGCTGTCAAGGCCTGTGTGGCACAGCACCTCATCCCCTTCCATGCTGTAGGAGGAGAACGCGAGGTGGTCACCGTCCCACCACCTTGTCAATCTACCTGGGGTGCACCTCAAGTGACAGCAGCTCACCTTTATTAGGCACTGTGTCAGGAGGCACCAGGCAATCAACCCTAAATTCATCCTGCCCACCATTTCCATCACCCTCACTCCTGCAACACAAGGAATAACTCGGTAAACATCTCTTGCATTCAACAACAGCAGCAGAAACGACCCAGAGCCCCCACGGTGAGATTAATAGCCAAGCACCACGAGATCTGTAGGGCAAAGAACATCTCCATCAGTAGCAATTTGTACGGCCCCTTGCACTGTGTGGCTCTAATCACTGATCAGAGCCACACGGTCTCCAGTTTGACAGATATTACATTTCTTTATAATCCCCGTTCCTTTTGTAATCCCCATGGGCTCCAGCCCGTGCCTGGGGAGCTCTACATGCAAGTGCTCATGCGTGACGGAGGGAGAATGTTGCGAGCCGCTGACAGCTGAATGCGTTAGGAGATCATTGAGTCAATGGCATCTTCCAGCCAACGTGGCTGTAAGACTCCAGCATCCCAAAAAACTGCAGATGAAAGAAACAAAGAGGCAACATCTCCTTTTGGAGAGCATCATCCGGGTGTTCGGTCCTTTCCTGACACACTGGAGCACACACAGAGGATCAAAGCAGGCTTTCCTCCATCCCAGATTTATTACTGGAGAAGATGTCTCCTAGGAAGCCGACGGGGTTTCTGGTTCTCATCTCCTCCTCCCTGCAGCTGCCGCATCGCTCAGTGTCACAAATTGCATAAATCAGCACTAATAGCCGGGAGATGAAAGCATAAATAGGCCGTCAGAAAAGTTATTGACTTTCAAGGGAAAATCCTGCCCTGACAGGCACCCTGCAACCTCCCATTCATTAGGGGGGAGATGGAAGGGGTGCATGTCAAGGCGAACACCAGCCCTCGGGACGCAGGTTTCACTGATGGCAGGTCCAACTGATGCAGGCGCCTGTGGGTCACATGGGAAGATGCTTCAGCCCTATCTGCTTCCTGCTAGCTGAAATTCAGTTTTAGCAGCTACCCACTACTTAATCACCTCCAATCCCATCCCCACCTCATAGATCCCGGGGATTCAAGCACCAGGAGAGCTCAAGCAGGACAGTGGTGCTTGTAGTGAGGTTGGCAAGGATAAACCACTGAGAGCATCAGACTTTAGGAAGACGCTGAGAAATCCCAAGTGCCTTGTCTGAGACCTAGTGAGGATGGGGGTTAGGGGGAGAAAAGCTAAGAGCAAAGCACCGAGCCTTTAAATCCAAAACTCTGCTTCGATACTTGTATCTTAAAATTTTCTGTTCTTGACTTGCAGGTGAGAAGCCTGGCTTCCTCTGTTAAAGTGGCAGTGGAGAATCTTTCTAAACTGCCTCTTTGAAAGCTGTGAACTGAAAATGAAGAACCCACATGTATTCGTATTTAAAACTCTGGGATATTAAACACTGGTCCTGAGCTAAAAGTGGGGAGAGTCCTCAAGGGGAAGCTGACTCCCAGGGCTTCATGGCTCAGCTTTAGCACACCGCAAAAAAAAAAAAAAAAAACAACCACAAACCAACAAGCAAAACTGATTTGAAATAACCCTGAACCCCAAACGGAATTTCCAAGAGCTTCACTGGAGGATTTGCACTCAAATTGCCACCCAAGGGAGCGGCAGGACCAACATCGCCAGGTATTTGTACCAGAACACCAACTTTTCTCCAGGCAGAAGGCCTCCATCTTTTCCCCCTCTCTCATATCTCGCTTCTTTTCACATCACACTTAGGCTTTCCTGGCGCTGCTTCTCCACTGTAACAGCAGACAGGAGGAATGTGGCACACCAGGTTTGTTTGGATAAAGTGAGAAGGGGGGATTACCATTAGCTTTCTAATGGAAAACTGGCACCGCAGTTAGCTTTTAGATCGGTACAAGGTTCTGTAAATAAAAATTGGATACAGGAGGGGGAAGCCTCTGAATTCCCCAAACAGAGCAAATTACCGATACTCCAGGAGGAGTGATTAGGCAGGATGCCAAGCCATCACTAACATTTTCCAAAAATAACTAAGTCAGAAGTCCATAAACGTAAGGAATTTCTAGCACAGAAACTACAGCCCACGTGTTCTCCAACAACCAGCTAGAAGCAACCCTGACAAAGCCCGAAGTGATGGTGGGACTTGTGCCACTGACTCTGGTGGTCCTGGAAGCCAGCCCCAAGGAGATGTTTACGTGGCCTGTGTCACAGCTAAAGCAAGCCACCTTTTGCCCGATGCCCTCTTGCAAATATTTTCCTGCTGGTGAAAAGCAAAACAGGAGGGAGAAGGGTTGAAAGGAGCTAAAGGCTAAGTTCAGCTTGCTGCTGTATCCCCTGACCCTGTAAGCCAGACCTTTAGCATACCAATGGGGAAACCAAGCGGAGAGCGTTAAATCCTCACCCATCAAGCCCACCACAGAGATGCGTTAGGCTGACAGCTGCTCTTCCCACTTGAACTGCTACTGAGCTAGTAGTAGTTTAAGGGTTGCTGAGATAGCCCCTCTACTACCTTGCAGCGACTGCAGTGGGTGAATACTCTTTCTTTCCAGAGATAGCTCTCTCCGGCACCACTGTCTGCTCTGCATAGCAGGGGATTTTGCAGGGAACAAAGATACAGAAATACAACTGTAAAACTACTTTTAAAACCTGCCAGAAACAGGCACGGAGCTGGGAAAAGCTTCCTATCCCTTAACACCTTTTGGGGTCCCAGTGCTGCTGCCGCGTGGCAGGGCAGTCACTGCCCGGAGGAAGGAGGGAGACCACAGAGCTACAGAGGTGGAGAAACACGAGTGGATGCTACAGCTCTTCTTACAGATGCGCATAGCATCAGTCAAGATGACTGCTGCAGAGGTTTTCTTCCTAAAGATGACTGCTGCAGAGGTTTTCCTCTTCTGCTTGCAGACAGTCTGCTCCTGCTGCCCCACATCTGGCAGTGCAATTAGGTGGCAGCATTTGGGGAAAATCCTAAGGACTGTACATTTTCTGTCATGCAGCAGGCACAGTGTATGCAGCTAGGTCAATACAAGATGACCTGTGACATGCCACATTTGAAATACCGTATCTGCACACTTGTTTCTCACCAAGCCCAGCTTTGCTCGGGCCATTGCTTAGCTGAGATGAAGCTCAGGACGTAAAGCAGCTCAAGGTTTTTTGCTTGGAGATGCAGAGCCATCTATGTGGAAACATTTGCAAAGCTCAGTGCTTTCCTCTAAGCAACCTCAGGAGGAGATTCCAGCGATCAGACTGAGAGTTTAGCACAATTCCTATATAAATTGTACTCTTCCAGGGATACAGCTTTATTTTGCAAAGTGATAAATCATAATCTCATTAGCTTGGCTCCTTTAGTGATGCAGAACACCCCCTATCTGATTGGCAAAAGGAGGCAGGTTCCAGAAAGCGAGCTTGCATTCCCATTAAAGCATGGGCAGTATTTTTTTCAGCCTTCTCCTGTTTCAACAAGACATTAGTATGTACAATGTGTGCTCTGCAACTAGTTTGATCTAATCCTCTTCTTTGTTTGCCTTTCAGCATTGCAGCTTTTATAACTAGTATGGCATTAGCCTGCTGACAAAAATGCAAGGCTGGCTCGCTCCATCTAAGTCATAAGAGCCACAAGCTTCAGTTACGTGTGACAGCACTTCTAGAAGCAAGTCCTGTCCTGAGCAAGGTCCAGGAGGAGAGCCTGGGATGGGTTTTCATCATCAGTGACAATACAGGGCATTAGAGGAGAGAAGTGATGCGAAGCAGGGATAAGTAAGCCCTTTCCCAGAATCACGATTATTTTTTAACTAAGCATCTAAAAAAAGTTGACAGCATTTCTCAGATTTTTCACATCTTTCAAAGTATCAACATTTCAAGTGAAGTTGTTCAGAAGTGTCACTACCAATAATTTCAACTTTCTACTTAAAAAAAAAAAATGGTAGTTACAATTCACTTTGACATTTATACATATAAGAAATACTCCTAAAATTATACCTATTTCCCTGGGGGAAAAACCCAAACCTCTAAGTTTCGAAGTCACGTTTGAATTCAAATTATCCTCCTTTTCATATGTAGAAAATCCTGGTGATTGACACAGAGTTTCAAACATTTTGCAATAAGCCTTTTATGAGGCGAAGCACAGGCAAAGAAAAAATCTGCTTTTAAAAAAATCTATTTTTACCAGATAAAAACAACACTACAAAAAAGATGTAATGACACACAACCAGCAGAGTGAGTTCCAAAGGTTATAAAATACCGAGGCAGAGCTTGGAAGAAACAAAGCCAGAACTGGCATTTATCTGGAAAATAATGATATCTGTTACCGGGCACCTGTCTATCTCTGTTTTCCTCTTTTAGGGAGAGTTACCCAACTGCAGTGTTGCTCTGGTTTTCCTCACTACAGGTCACTGCCATGTCGTGGGACCGCAGACCAGAGCCACCCCTGAATAATTCCCTAAGCTCAGCTGCAGAGAGCTGGAACATACGAATTACCTCTCTATTTATAAGGTAATAGCTCTGATGGGATATTCAGCCTGGAGCAAAGTTGTGTTAGTAAAATCTGGAGTTAGAAGACAACATGGCATCTGGCAGGTGCAGCAGAGTTCGCTAGCCCATCCTCGCTTGATCACACCGGGACATCCCAGGAGCATTCCCAGAGCACCACAGAACATGCACTGGTTTAGGGTCTTATTGAATGTTTTCCTCTTTATTAAAGTTTGCAGATATTCTGCCTCTTTGCAACCTCCAAAATCTGGCATCCTGGAAAAAAGTCAAATGCAAGGCAGAACTGCTCATTAAGGTGGGCTGGTGCAACAAAAAGAAATGCAAATTAGCCCTAGAGAGTGCCAGAAATGGCTCACCAGGCGCTCCGGATTGGCGTGCAGGCTGGGGAAGCCCCCCAGCCCCCCTGCAGGGCCAACAATGAGCCCGAGGTTCGGGGAGGGCAATGCAAAGCAGGCACAGACCCGAGCGCTGCCCTGGCTTCCAGCTGCAGGGACCTGCTGCTGGCCCCGCCGATGGAGCTAATACGCTGTCTCCTGGGGCTCCATCGCTGCTTTTTCCTGCCAAAAGATGATGGCAAGCAAGAAGGGAGCCTTCAGATGTTCTTGGACAAAAAGCTAGGACTGGCTCTCTCAGGGAATTTGCCAAGTGGTGAGATATTTTTCTTTCCAGACTCCAACTTGCTTTTGCCAACAAAGGAGAGGCAAATTGTTGAAAGGAATTAAAAATATCTCAAACACTACCAAGCCCCTCAAGCCTTCTGTCTTCAGATAGGTGTCCTGCTCCCACCTATTAGCCAGGGCCTGTACTGGCTGCCAGGAGCAGAGCTTTTCAGTCCTCCTCTGCTGGGTAACATGCTAGAGAAGAGCAGTTTCCATCCTTTTCTTTTCCTTTTTTTGGTTTTCTTCCCCTTTTTCTTTAAGCTTTCCCCCCACAACCACAGCAGCTTTACTGAAAGGGCAGCAGTACCAGAGCAGCTGAAAGGAGGCAAAGCCCCATGTGAAACCCATCACCCGCTTTCATGCCAAGTCATCCCAATTTTATTTGAGATGGCTCCCAAAGAGACACTCAAATTGCTTTTTCAACTTCATTTGGAAAGCTAAGCAATCCCAATCAAAGGCTGGAGAGGAGCGCTGCTGGCTCATCGGGGAGGGGAGAGCCACTGCACAGCTGCAGTGCCCTTCACCCGCTGTTGCCTTCCCGGCAGTTACTGGAGTGGACAGACAAAGCCAGGCAAACATAAATTCTCAGCTCGGGCACACCTCAGCACACAAACTGCACCGCTTCGGCTACATGAGGGGGTACAACCTTACCCACAGCAACCCATGCAGTTGCACATCTGCTACAGCAGCCCCCGTGGCACGGTTGCTTGCAGTCCCTATTGCAATAGAGCGTGTTTTCAGTAAAAAGCATAACCTACCGAAATAAATGACTCCGGCATAAGCACAAGCAAAGAACTACCGCAGACTTTGGCATCAGGGCCGTTCCAGTCCCTGCCACTGGGCAAGCTGGTGCAAGTGCTGCAGCTGGGCAGAGCTGGTGGCAGCCACCTGGGTAGAAGCAGCCAGCGTGGATCTCATGGACTGACATACTGGGCACCAGATGGTTTTACAACCATCCCAACGCAGCTTCTGGATGAGTTTTTGCTAGGGAGAGGAAATAAAAAAATAGTAATAATAATTAAAAAAAGAACATTACTGAGAGTTGCAATATGGCAGGTCTTGTTAGAGGTGCAGATCTATAGTCCGTGATCACTTTTGTGTTTCACTCAATTTCTTCAGCTTCAGGCTGCATGACACATCCATCCGCTGAGATGGCAGCTCCTCCACTAGCCCTGCATGACAGTTATTTGCATTTAACTAAACTACAAAAAAGTCAAAGGCGGCTATTGACACTAGCTGTCATTTCAGCTGAAGGGCCAGACTACACAGAGCTGGTGGAGGGGAACTGTACGGGATATTAAACAGACCACTAGGTTTCAGACATCGTCTGCTGTGTTTTGAAAGGCAGGCCTCCTTCACCCAGCAGTGTTTCTCAGGATCCCAGCACAGCTGCACAGGAGCTGCATCCCCAGCTGACACAAACCAGAGCTCTGCTGAAGTCGGTGGCACTGCACCCACCTTCTCCAGTCACAGGATCTGGCCCCGAAATCTTCCATCTCAGCATCCTGTGATCCTTACAGCGCTCTGCTTCTCCCAAGACAATCCAAGCCTGGGCAGGAATGCCCTTCTGCTCAAGTCAAAACATTCTCAGTGTTGTGATTTTCCACCTATAATTACCAGGAGATTAAATTCCTTCATTGTGAACAAGCATGATTGCTCCTTTAAGACGCACTGATGTGCATGCTTTCAGAGAGGGAAGACCAGGGGAAAGGAGAGAAGGAAAGAGGTTGAAAAGGAAAATCTAAACAAAGCATTGATTTTCTTTTTGGAACTGGGTTGCAGTAACCCAGCAGACTGTCGGAATTTGGTATATCCCTTGGCTCAAGATCAACTAGCCCAGTGGTGGAAGGTGAAATTAAAGCCATGTTCTCCAGCAAGCAAGACAGCTACTCTCCATTCAGCTTTCCACAAGAGACAAGCTTTATTTGGAGGCTGTGGAGCCACATACTCAGCTAGCACAAAGCGGTGCCCTTTCACTCAAGGATCCAGCCTGCCCGGGGGTCAAACAGACCTTTTGGAAGTGGAGCAGATGCTTTTGTTTAAGCAGCTCGGTGGGAAAGGTCACAAGCAAGTTGCTCCTTATCCTCCTGTCCTCCACTGCCAACAAATGTATTTGAAGGTACATAGGCTGAGCTTCCTTCTCATAGTCCTGCCCTGGATGGTTGCCTCCAAGGAAGAGTTTAAACCTCCTGCCTGAGCTCCAAGGCAAATCAAGGCCATTTACTAATTTTATTTTTTTAAAACCTTTTTTGCTAATAGCACTGTGAATTACAGCCAGCAGCAATAATGAACTCACAAGATAACGCCCCTGGGGAGAGCGCAAGGAAATGCAGGGCCAGGATACAGAAGCTCTCATCAGGCAGATGGAAGGCTCACTAATGAAGAGCTTTGCAGCAGGGGACGGTTTGGATTCAAGCAGACCGATGGATTGAGCCTTTTACGTCTCGTACATTTTTTTCCCCCATGCTTCCTACAGGCAATTCTTGCCAGAATTTTTCGGACTCCACTTGGCGGAGAAGTGTTTAATCAGCATTCAGCCTCTTTACGGGGCTGTCTCTGAGGGAACAGATTCAGACGAGCAATAGCAAGTGGTAATTTTGGCTGCTTAATCTGGATTGATTCATTTTAACAGTCTGCTTAACAATAGATACCATGTGGCCATGACCAAAGAAGTTTCATGGTCTTTACTGAGATTTAAAGTAGGTGTGAAATGCTTTAAAAATGCATCATTACTGCAGGAGCGATAAAAGCTTCATTGCCCTAATGAGGAAAAGGATTGGCCCAAGTTCCAGAGTGGTTAATGCTTTTCTCTGTAAGGTCATTCAGTGTCGCCAGATTACTGAATTTCTCTTATAAAGTTGCCGAGGAAAAGATGAGAGTTTGAAAGTTCCAGATCCTGGAGGCAAGTGATCGCATGCATCATGCATACTCTTCTGAACTGCTGCACCACCTAGGAAGGAGGAGTTTAGGTCTTTTGGCCTCAGAGCATGACCTATGTAAGGCAATTCAACTGAAGGACTTAACAATTTCAGTAAGAAAGACACCTCTTCGTCCATTCCATCCAAAGCTCATCCTCCTCCCAAGCTTTTAGCCAACACTCAGATGGGCAAAATGTTATGCATCTGATTTTAGCTTTCATACTGCATATATTATTCTTGCATTGCTTTGGATTTAAAAAAAAAAATTGAGACAAACAACCATAGAATGCCTTACCTCACATTATAAAGTATGACAGATGTGTTTCTGTAATACATTTTGCAATTCAGAATTGCAGACAGTAAAGGAAAAGGTTTTGAGATGAGATAGTAATAAAATCATTTTGCATTCCCAAACCAATGCATGTGCTGGTTTTAAATTACATTTTTTAAAAGTGATCTTTACTCCAATATTAAAGTGGGCTATTATATTAGTAACTGAAGGTCCACGACCAGAGCTGGCTCAGTTACCGAGATTCCAAACCACAGTAATGCCAACATTTTTGGAAAACAATGTCATCCTTAGTCCAGCTCAAAAGTAATGAACTCTAGCACTGAAATCATACTGTAGAAGTTTGGTTTTGAGACAATACTGTTTTTTTCCAGATGATGTAGGATCTTCCCCCCTCAACATCCTTGCCCATTGCTGACCCAGCCTAAGAAACAGCTACGAAACTGATGCCTCATGTTCTCGTGAATGGCCACTGCAGATTTTGGGTTGTTCCTGGTTCAGGGTGACTAATGCATTTGCAGTGAAATAGCTGCATGGTAGGAGAGCATAAGGCTGCATCCAAAGCCTCACTGGCTGTGGCTAATCCATGCATTGCACTTTGGGGATTACAATTTAAGGTCCTAAACATCAAGGCAGTCCTACATTCCTACCTTACAACCTGTCCTACTGGAAGGCGGCTTCAAAGTTTTCAGGTTAGCTGATTTCTGGGGCTGTCTGGTCCCGAAGGCAGCTGTTTTTCCGAGCTGCAGAGCTCAGCTTGGCTGGGAGACGCCTGACCTAGGCCGCCACATCCTAGGACATTGCCTGGGAAGTTCAGACCTAGGAAGTCCATCAGTGCTCCATCCCAGGGTGGCCATGCAACAAAGCCACCTGACAGCTGAAGACCAGCAGTTCTGCGATTTCTCCTTCACACAAGTTGCAGTCTAAAAACTTTGATCATTACCTTCATGACACTTAACGAGGACAAAGCCTGGAACATTTACCAGAGCGTTTCCAGTTTTTTATTACAGCACCGTTTAGGTATGAACTTCCCAGCCTGCTCTGAGGTTAGCAGCAAACGCCAAACCTTGGTGACAGGGCTGGACTTGAAATCCCTAGTGCTCATCCACATACAGTCATTCCAGTTCTTTACACATAAAATTGGTGTCACTCCAAAGGCACAAATTATAACCAGGTCAGTCCCTATCCACCAAGGGGTTTCTTTTACTACAGCCTAGCCCTTGCACTTATGTGTGCATTTTCCCCATTATTTCTTAGAAAACATGCGCAGAGCACACACACATGTGTCAAGAGAGGAAAAGAGGACAAAGGCATGGAGGAAGCCCATCTCCAAGAAATCACTGATTAAAATTGCTCCCAAGTTCCCGTTTCCTCCGCAAACAGAACAGCTTGTGAAAGTCCAAGTTGGGGTGGATAAAGTATCAGCCACGTGCCTGACTTACAGCACTGGGACTGAGGTTTGGGCACCACTTCAAGACTTTCCCCTAGGAGTCTATCCAAACCCTCTTTGCTTCTGATGTGGAATAATTTGGAAGTGTTTTTAGGCTGCCGGCTGGGATAATACAAGGGCTATTGTAAACACACATGCTGCCAATCAGCACCAAACCCACACAAATATGGTCTGTACACATATAAATAACTAGTACATATTCCCTTTTTTTTTTTTAAATAAATGAACTGAAATGTTAAATTAAAGAAAAAGATGAAATCACTGAGCAGGTCTTAAGAGAAACAGTGATTGTTTATGGAAAGAGTTATGTTTCAACTAATTTTAATAAATGAAACTTACTTAATTGCAGGCTAATAGATTTAAAGAGCTACAGCTAAGAAAGAGCCGTAACCAGCTATCATCCAAGTGTGTGCAGTGAAGCAAGAACCTAATTTCCGTGGATGCTGTTTCAAAAATACTGCTGCTAGCCAAGAAAGTTTGGAAACATAAGAGAGCGTAACCAGGGCATGGAGACCTGCACACGCTCAGAAATAACCTGCTGGAGTTACATGACCCAGCCTGGAGCTCTAACCCTACGTAACTGTTGCTTGTCTGATCTCTGCTTTGGGCGAAAAAGAAGAGAACTGCTCTTTCAGGGTCATGGCATTCTGGGATAATTTTGCTTTTCCCCACTACGGTGGCCAAAAAGAAATTCACCTCACCTGTGAGACGTCCCAGCTGGCTTGAATGTAGAACAGTCTTTTGGACCTGCCCCAGCTTTCAAAGGCAGGCTGATAGGAGCCTAAAACTGGGTGTCCTCATAGGTGGCCTCAAGGGAAACCACAGCCAGACGTTTACACCATTTGGGCATGGCCACACTATGAGATGGAAAGGGCCCTTCCCTAGGATTTCCAGGTAGCTCTTGCTGGCTCTGGTCTACCTCATGCCATAACATCCATATCCTTTATTATTTCTCAAAAATTCCTCAATTACCTCTGGTATTGTCCTCTACCAGCAGGTCTGGGCAAGCAGATGAACCAACTCATGCCAGCAGGTGAGCAAAGAAATCAGAGTCAGGGACCTGCTGCAGCTCAACCTCCCTTCCTTCCAAAAAACTGAGCATTTTTCCTTTTCCATCTCCTCCGAGAGGTGTGGTGTGACAAAGGTCGACACACCTCACATCAAGGTTGCTATCTACCATGGCAACTGCTATTCCTGCAAGGAATGAAATCTCCATATCTGGCCTCAAAAGGACTAAAGAGCTTCAGGCATTTCTGTCCAGCATGCCAAGCCTAGGCTGGGATTTAAACAGCAGCAAACCAGTCTTTCAGGTTTATAGAAGTTGAGTTTTCATGTCTTGCCACTGGATGGATTTTGAGCAGAACCATTCCACATGTTGGTGGGGAAAGTGAACCTCAGAAGAGGGATGAAGGGAAAAAACATAGCAGAAAGTCTTCTCTGCAGTTATAAATCCATCTTGCTAGTAAAGGAGCAGCATACAACTGTGTTGTGACTGCACCAGCTGCAAACAATATTTCCCTGAGTAGGAAGCAGCTGGAAACTGAAGCAACATTCCATGTGGAAAGGCACAAGTTCTTTGCTCTTCCACCACCAGCAGTACTTTGACCAACCTTGTACTTGAAACAATGCTTAAAATAAATTAAAGGAGTTACACAGCAGATATCAAAGACCCATGTAAGGGCTGAAATCATAGAGCTTCTGGGTTGCATCCCACTTACCAGGCCAGAAGAAGGGCTGGTTAGAGCCCTCTGAATGAGAAATCTTGTGATTCCTGCTCCAGGCTAGGCTGACTTTGCAGGAAACAGCAGTATGCTGACACTGTCATCTTAGAACAGCTTTGTTGTAGACTTGATCCAAAGCCTGTTGCAGTCTGTGCCTAGACTTCGTCTGCTGCAGCAGCCTCTGGGCAAAGCAGTATCACCAACTTCTTCTGGCTCATTCATGGAGATGGTCTGATATATTTCCCCAAGCAGAAGACTGGTGCTGAGACTCCGCCGGTCAAAACCCACCACCAGCTATTGTACAAAGGAAGACAAAGTTCCTGATGTTAGGCACACTGAACACAGCATGCAGAAAAGGGTGAAAAACAACTAAAAGACCTAAAAAGGCACTGAGGGAAGTTGACAGCATGAATTTTGCATTTGCTCATCATGCACAATGCTTAGCTTAATTTAATCAAGACAGCCGCTCTCTCACTATCCCCCCCCCCCCCCCCGGGGTGGGATGGCAGGAGAATCAGAAGAGTAAAAGAGATAATTCGAGGGTCGAGGTAAAGACAGTTTAACAGGCAAAGCAAAAGCCACGCACACAAGCAAAGCCAAAGGCAGCATCCCCTCACCACTTCCCACCGGCAGGCAGGTGTCCAGCCAACCCCAGGAAAGCCGGGCTCCATCACACTTTATGGGTACTTGGGAAGACAAACACCAACAATGCACAAGTGCACAAACACTTTCAAGGAGAACCTGCGTTGGGCTGAACACAGGATCCTGAGGACTTTCAGGGAAGCATGACAACTGCTCTAGAAAGTGGAAGGAAAGCCAAAGACAGACAAGGAACACACAGGCTGGAGCTGGGAGAAGCAGCAGGAGGCAATGATCCCTGCAAAGCCCTTATTCATTTGGGCTTATAAATAGAAACATTAAGGAGACTCTTTCCAGACTTCAGTGACTTTTTTTTTTCTGTGTGAGAAACATTAGGAGGACATGGTCTGCAAAGATATTATCATCATCCACAGAAGATAAGGAACATTGATTCAACTCAAGGCTCAGGACAGCTGAATATTGGACAAGCACCCTTCACCAAGCCAAGGTTTAGAGACGGTGGGAGGGGGTGGATGAGGGTTCATGCACGTCCTTTGAAGGGCTGATTAGCAAAACAGCCCAAGAATACTCTCAAGGATGGAATAAATTAAGACATAGATTTTCTTGAGATGCCTGGGCTGCTCTGTGATTTTATTACATCCAAAGTGCTAAGAAAAGCAAGGTGCTGCCAAGATTGCTTTGATATTCATGTGTTAAAGGTCAGAGAGTTGCAAAAATGTCAGTTTTGTAGGTTATGAACATCTGCAGCAGTTATAATCAAACTGCATGCAACGTCTAAAGCTCTCCTTATGGTTAAGAAACAAGCAAGAACTACAGCAACGGTGTTATACACAATTTATAGCACCCATCAGTACCAGTGTCTGGCACTAAAGATATGCTGCAGCACACAAATAACACCTTGCTATTTGCAAGGCCCATTAAGCCTTGTCTACGCTCGGATGAGGGGAGATGGTGCAGGGTGTTTGGTAAAATGAGCTAGAAATTCTGATCAGCTGAGGAAGCCCTTCAGGCTTCTTAATGTTTTGGTTCCCTTAAGGCTCACCTCCATAAGAGGTGTCACCAGGATGTTTCTTCTCACCCATGCAAAGCTGTACCGTAATGATATGCCAGACGAGCAGTGAGATTGGTGACCTCCTCACCAACAGTCAGGAGTCAGAACGCAGAAGAGGCCCTTGTATAAGTTCTTACAGCAACAAGATAAAAAAAATATACTTCTAATTCCTTTCAGAGCTGCCTTGTCTTGATAGAGAGCAGCAGAGATGACGGTCGGGTTCCTGCTGTTCCCAACAGCCATCCAGTTACTCACCAACAGCTGAAAAGTCACAGACAAGGGACAGAAATGGATGTGGTTTCAGTCTCTTTTTCCTGCAGTGATCACTTTGCACGATCTCAGCTCCGTTTCCCCCCCTCTGTTTCTGCTGGTGGAAGCCCTGCTGGTGAGGACACCACTAACCCTGCTTCAGTGAAGCCAGGCTCTGGCTGAGGTCATTCCCAGCTGGAACAAGTGATCCTGTAACACCAGGTGCACGTATGAGGGAAAGAAAAGCAGCACTCCCGCTTCTTGCTCTGCCACAGACTTCTTGTGGGACCTTGGGCACGTCACTAAAAGGAGAATGTGGCCAAGTCAGATGTGTGCTAAAAGGGGTTTTGGGGTTTGTTTGTTTAAGACATACTTTGGCAAAAGCTCTCCAGTTTTGCAATACATTGTCAGCTGGAAATTTCAATCTGAAAAAATCAATATATATCAACATCAGAAAATCCCTGCTCAGGTCTAGTTAACATTATAATTCCAATATGAAGGGGGTTGGCTGCATGGAATTCAGTTTAGACAAAAGCATATGTGCTTCCACATCAGACACTGCTCCCTCTGAAACACACAGAAATTCCCCCTGCCCGTTTCCAGCTTCTTTGATGGTGCTTTGGATCACAAGACCTCAGGCCAGCTGCAGATTACAAGTCCTGACCCCGCTGCCAGGTCTTTCCACAACATGAAAGGGAGGAAACTCTACCAGTAGGAATGCAGCTAAAAACCTTAGCTTGGAGCGAAAAATACAAAAAGAAAGATCTGCCTAGGGAAAAAGCATCTGGTTTGGTAGCAGGGTGGAAAGCACAATTCTTCACACTGCTATCGCATATTTCTCGCTGCAAAGTGAAACGTATCCCAGGAAGCAAGAGGCCAGAACCCCAGTCAGAAACATTTTCACAAGATATCATCAGAAATCCATAGTCTCGGCATACCAGAGGCACATTCCTTCCCACTTCAGAGTAAGGCATTGCCAGCCATATAGGAAAGAGTAAAGCAAATAAAGCCAGCTTGACTTGCATATGGGCCAGGGTTTCAAGAGCTGGATCAGAAATTAGTAGGATCTGCACAAAAGCCATGTAGCCAAAGCCCCGTTTTGAGCAGAATAGCTCCTCAGAAGCACCCACATGGGCTGCTCAGCCAGCCTTTTTCCCCACACTGTGATGACAGCAGGAGCTGTTCCCCCCACTGGCACACCTCCACGGTTATTAGCAGCTAGTAAGCCAAGTATTCCCGGGCTCATCATCAGGAGCTGATGATTTTTGAGGGTCTTTCATGGGTTCAATAGCATTTAAGAGTTTGGTTTGCTTTGGATGTGGAGAGTCCAAGCCAGAAATCTCTGTGGCTTGATTCTGGACACTCCTTCTAGGGGTTCACGAATGGTGCTGGGCTCTCCAAAGGGGAATCATGACCCAGTGGGCAGCCCCCTTGTAATGCCCTGGGAGAGGCAAGTGCTCCAGGTGGTGGGATGAGGAGGAGGTGCTGGTTGCTTTTCTTGCCCATCAGTGTCACCACATTTATTTTTTTTTTCCACAGTAGCCTAGTTTCAGAGGTGTTGTGGTGGGGATCTTTCAGGCTGGGGAACAAAAGGCAAGCAGCATATGTTGCCTGTTCCCTTGGGCAAGAGCGGGGAGAGTGAGGGCACATCACGTCCTGCAGCTCCACGGCCTATGGATGGAGCCACAGCTGGATTTACAAGGAGGTCTCATCCTATGAGTTTATACTGGGGAAGCTTAGCCTTCAAACGGAGACATGCAGGAGCCTGATTTCTCTGTCCTGTTCAGCCTCGGTCAGTAGATAGACTCCAGGATGTTGAGACCAATGCAGAGGTAGGACCTTAAGCCACCCTAGAGACTCCAAGACGAACCAGGATGAGTAGAGGTACTCACAGCATCAGCTGGGAGATAAGTAGGGAGGCCTGGGCAGTTTCCAGTTTTGGACTTTAGACCCTCATTTCATAAGGCTGTCTCTAGAGAGGGTCTGTGCTGAATCACTGTGTCTTGCAGAACGTACACCGAAGCCGCTGCTTTGGTGGTGGTTTCATCTGAAGTGCTCACTGGCACTGCTAGAGAATAAAATATCTTAATGATTACCTGCTCCAAAGGGTACAGTCATCCACTGTCGCTGGATGGAAAGTGAGGGTCCTCTGTAGTGCGTTGAAGCCTTGTCCCCTTTCATCTTCTGGGAGAACTAGAGCTGAGCACAGCACCAAAGCCACTCGTAATACTTGTTTCTATTCAAGTTATCATCCTAGAGCTCACATACATCTGGAAAAGAAGAAGAAGAAAAAAAAAAAAACAAACAAAAAACCCCAAACCAAGAAACAGACCGTACTGAATAAGACACCCTCAATCTGAGTCACCGAGTGGGATGCAGAGGAAAAAACAGCCATTTGGAGACAAGGTAAAAGGCGATGTGCCAAGGAACTGTGTAACGAGCAAAACAAACAAACAAAAAGAATCATACCCACCGGGGAAGCTGCCTGCCTGGAGGTACCCCACAAATCACAACTGCCCACGATAGCTCAGCTATCTCTCGACGTCCCTGTAACCTACAGATTCAAGACATACAAGCATGTTGGGATCTCCTGGAAGAAATTTCAAGGCTCAGTGGTGAACATAAATCATGTCTTAAGGCACTTACACTGAAATGTCTCCAAAGCAGTTCATGGTATTACAACACGGCACTCTCCCCTTGGCTTTCTAATAGGATACATGAGTATCTGAGGCTTGGAAATGTAATCACAGTGCATCCCTTAGTTGCCCCAAGGGTCTTCAAAAGGTAGCCATCTGCCCAGATCAGAAGGTGAAAAGTCAGCTTGCCATCACTTGTAGAGATGGCATTTCTAGGGGCTGCTGTCAGCCTACCACCCCAGCCAGTGCTTAGCAATAGATGTCACCCCAAATACAGCTATGGGCTACTTTCTGCCTAAAAAAAACCCCAAAACAACACCCGTTGTGAGGGGGTTTTTTACATGTTAGTCTTAAAAAAATACAGTTCTTCACTCCAGGGCAAATGAAAGCTATTGAATCAAAAGCATTTAAAACTTTTCTGCTAAGAGTCTCCCAAAAGCCTTCAATAGGGTCAACTGAAATAGCTTTTGGTTATTGATTGCTGTGTTTGTTCAGTTAGTCCAGCCAACCAACAAACACTTCAACTATCTGCTTCAACATTTCTTTAATCCACATTTCTTCTTTGGCAAAGCTGCACAGTCCTCAAGCAGGTATCTTTACTAATTAGTATAGGGGCGTATTGCCATGTTCTCCAGCTCAGCAGACTTTGCATCCTCAATGTTAATAAAATCTGTCAGACACTGTCTGCTTTTGTTAGCTATTACTCTCATCCCTAGGGGACTTCTCTCTTCCCTTTGAATCCAGCAGAACAAGTCCTACTGCCCATAGATTTATATGGAGGTACATCAAGTTCTCCTTCCATGAAGGGTTCCAGTACATAGGACTGTATAATCACTTCCACATGAAGATCTGTGAAAAAAATCTATTCTCCGACAGAGCCTTCCACAGAAGGATTTTTTAAACTGCCTCCAAGTTGCTATTAAAAAAAAAGGGCAAAAAATAATTTATGCAAATGATGAAGTGTTAACAGCTCTTGCAATATTTGGTGCTTTTCCCAAAGCCACAGCTCATGGGGGTAAACAGCAGAACTCAAGTAATTGTGTGTGCTCCTGAGCCTTGCATTTGCAAAAAAGAATATTTCAACGGTCCCAGAAACAGGTTAAACAAACATTGATGAAGAATCACACAGGTATCACTGAGCTTGCCTTGGAATGAGAGGAATCTGCTGGATAGGGTCTCTGGTGCCTATTCCAGTGCTATTTTCTCCAGTCCTTTGTAAGTCTTTGTTTCCGAAAGTTAAAACCTCACTGGTTTTAGCCAAACTCTCATTTTATTCAAGGCATGAAGGGAACAATATTTATCACTCCAACAAAGGAGCCAATTCTCTTTCCTCCCTGCTCCCATTTTTGTCTTCTGCCTCTAGACAAGAGCATCTCTTCCCTGTGCTAATTAATAGATGGATAAAGGCTTACCTTAAGGTTGAGAGTTTTATAGAAAAATTAATTACAGATCCTGACTTTACAATTACCAGTTGAGATGCTCACATTATCTGCCATAAGACCTCCCCAGGCTTTACCTGGCTAGAAAGAAACTTGCCATGTGCTGAGACATGGCTCCAAAGACTGGAATGAAAGCTGGATCTCTAGGCAAAGAGCATAGGAAGGGCCACCAAGGACCTCCACAACGATGACCCATAGCTGGGTATTATCAACAGGTCAGAAGCAGAGAGAAAAAATAATAGGTCAGATACATCATAACGTACTTACCAAACTCTAAAGAGAATGGAGACTAAGACCGTAAGAAAATAATGAATCTACTACACTGACAACATGACATTCAGCATGTGCTGAGTAGCTGTTAAGTCTATCAACCAGGCTGAGACTGGGAGCAATTGGAAGAAGATGCAAGGTCACAGCAGAGAGAAAGCTCTGCTTCGGCAAGACATCTGAAAACACTAATATGCAAACTGATGTACATTCTCAGCTCACCCTTTGGACCCAGCAATACGGCGTGGCTTAAGAAGATCAAGACCACTGCGCACTTACATCTCCAACCTACAAACACTTACATACACTCTTTGGTATTTGCTGAGCTGGTGCCTCATGCTCCCCATTCCATAAATCCTCTTCCCTTTCAGGCTCAAGTGATGGAAAATGCTCTCTGAGCACACAAAATACTCACTGAAGTCAAAGGGGAACTTCAGCTAGAGAAGTACAGGAGAAAGTCACAGTCTGGAGAATACACAGGACTCCTCATTTATAAAACCAAGGTTTTAATAACTAGGAGATGTAGACAGAAACGTCATATCGGCGCTGTGCAGCTGGAGTTGTGTGGACTGATCTGCACGGGTTTTACCAGCACCCAGGGAGCTCGCACTGCCAGCTGCTGCAGCCTGGGACATCCTTGCACTACGTGGTTTTACAGCCCATGACACACCTGGAGTCTGTTCTTTACAGACAACTCTGGGCACACACATGACTTAGAAAGCAGTTTAAAGTCAACACCCTACCTATACCAGTTTACACAGCAGGATAAGAACTGCAGTTCATTACCTGGTACTAATTCTCATCCGTGCCCAAGGTGCTCAGAGCAGTTGGGAACACATCTCTCAGCTTTAAGAGCAACCATTCATTAAGGATGAGCTGGTTGGTCCACTGTAGAAAAAGCTGTATGCAAAGCTTTGCCAGCCAATCCTATAAATCAACTTGCTGGAAAAATTACAAAAAAAAAACCCAACAACCAAAGGCAATTAAGTGTCATGTCAGCAAACGGGAATTCCTCACACCATATACTCCCAAGCCATTTTTACAGTCCTTATTAGAGGGCTGTTTGCTGTGGATAAATCCTTTAAAATTGTCTTTCAAAACTCCTATGAGATAAAAAAAGAAAAAGTTCCCAAGTGACTGTCATAGGAAAACAAAGCAAGAAAAGAAGAGGAAACAGCGAGTTGTGGACCACCGTTGGTGGGCACTTGAATAGGAGCCCTGTGCTTGACACTGCCGTGACTTTGAACAAAACCGAAGTCAAACAGCTATTTGTCAAGGGGTACAAATGCACACAAGTGGTGAGAACCTGGCCCTGCTGTAAAAATGTGTCAGGGACTTTTCTGTAGGGCTGTGCCGAGCCCCCTGATGGATCGTTGTACTTGGAGGACAGCATTGTGAGCAGCAATAATAAGACATCTGGTCCGTTCTCTTTCTGAAAGAATATTTTGGCTCGCCTGAAACCACGTGAGCAGCTCCTTGTACAATGCACAGCCGCAGCGTCTCATCGCCACCGATCCGCAGCGCCGGGTCCATCCTCCCCCGCAGCCAGCAGCATCCCTCTGATCTCAGCCCCGCCAGCCCAGCTCCATGATGTGCAGCCAGCGTCCGCGTGCCCTTCACACCTCTCTGTCTAGATGGCTATGAAAGCGCTGACACTGCATCATCCACCGCAGCCTCCATCACCCCAACTGCATCCCTCTTTGGAGGTCTTGCCTGTTCCTCTTGCACGGCCACGCAGCAGTGAGCTGGAAGAACTAGGCACCGGTACCAGCTGTTTCCATTCACAGACTTGCCCCAGCAAAGGGGACAACCTCTGAATACGAAGGGTTTCTCAGACATGATGCTCAGGACACCACATCCAAGCTGACACACTCACAAGCCTATGCAGCACGGCCCCTCTGTGGTAAAGCTGCCCTGCGGACAGGGGACCGCAGCACACGGCATCATCTTCCCAGCCAGAGAGGGAAGGACGTGCAGCAGGAACGCGAGGATTTTAGCAAACTGCCAGTGCAAAGAGGCTCCCCATCCACAGGTAAACCAGCAGCTCCTGGGAAGCCATCCGCTTTCCTTCCCATGCACAGGCAGGACCAGAGGCGGCTGGCTCACAGACACCATCCCAGGGAAGCAGGCATAAATTATAAAGCCTGATTTCTGTAAAAGGTACAAAGTTTCGACAGAGAGTTTCAGTTCTGAGCATATTTTACCCTCCCCCCCCCACCAAAAAAAAAAAAGGAAGAAATAGGGACTTAATGCACTAGACAGCCCTTCAGCAGAGCTTTCGAGGCACCGTACACCCTGTGAGTGACGAGGGGGGCGAGGGGAGCTGTGAGCTGGCTGGGAATGCACTTGAGACATAAAGAAAATAAGGGAAATAGAAGCAAAGAAAGCAACAGCAAAGTGGAGGAAGTAAAAAGAAGGACGCCTCAGTGCTTCAAATATTTCAGAACAGAGGCCTCACTTTCCAAATAATGTTTCAATGGAGGAGGGGGTAGACTGGTGTTTTCATTTCATTTTCACTTTGAAAACACCGTTTTTCCACACATCCACTGAAGTGCAGATTTTCCCCTAAACCATTTAAAAAGCGAGCATGCCTCGAAGTCAAAGTTTTCAAAAACACATCCGTTCAAATTTATAAAGCCGGGGTTGAGAAAGCCCCCAGCAGCCCCTTGCCGAAGGCGCCGTGAGCAGCATTTCCCAGCACAGCATCCAAACCCACCCCAGCACCCAGGCACAGCACGGCAGGCACCAGCACCCCGCAGCACGGCATGGCAGGCACGCAGAGTGTGATCCACCAGCTCAGAGGGCTGCGGAGCTGACACAGAGACCAATTTCTTCCGCTCCAGCCTTTGCCACGGACCCTGCCAGTGCTGGGAAGAGAGATAAGGAGCCGTGCTGCTGGCTGTGCAGGGGGTGATAAATGGGCTGCTGGGTCACGCAGCCCCCGCGCTCCCAGTACTGACCACCAACACCTCTGCAGCTGCTGGCTCATCTGGAGAGCGTGAGGCTGCCCATCTTTTCGTCCTTTTGCAAGGAGCCAAGCAGTGCAGGCAGCCACAGGCAGGACGTGGGTTTAATATCAAGGGAAGAGGGATATTGGCTACTGCTGCCTTTTTCCAGCTCCACCACGGCTGTGCTGGACCCCAGCTCGGTACCCAGGGCAGGCAGATGGCTTTGTACAAATAGCTCATGGGGGAGAGGTCTGGAAATCTCTCCAAATCCCCCGCCAGCACAGCAGCAGCCTCCCCCCGCCCGGCTGGCAATTGGCACCGACAGTGTCGTGTGCCCTGAGACGGTGCATGCACTGAGAGCTTTTGCCTGCAGCTGCAAGGGGCTGGGAGGGGAGGGACACAGCCCCGGGCATGGGGACGGTCCCCATGCTGGCAGCTGCAGCTGACAGCAGGGATGCCCAGGGGAAGCAGGTGCCCCCTTCCCAACGGCTGGGCAGGAACTGGCACCCAGGGCTGACGGTGCCTTTGCAGAGATGCGACCCGCTGGCTGGGTGCCCACAGCCAACGTCTGATGCCCTGACAAAGGAGCCGTGCATCCCCAGCAGCACTGGCCAAGGGGGGCTCAGCTCCGGTGCATCCCATGAGGCTCCTTCACCCATTAAGAAAGCTAACAGAAGGGACATAAACCATCACCTACATGGCAATCAGCTTCACAACCCTATAAAGCCCTTCACATGTTGCTCAAGTTAGTGGCTCCTACAGGATTTCTTCTCTGGGGACTTCTCTCCCCCAGCCACACACACCAGTCCCCTTCACAGCAGCGCAGCTGGCACTTGGGGTCTGTGTCCCCAGCTCTGACCCTTCCCAGCGCGCTCTGACAACGGAGCCAGCTGGCTCACCAGCACCCCAGATCCGTTCCTAGAGAAGGAAGTGTGCCAGGCACAGAGCTGTCCCTTGCCACTGCATGGTCCCCACCAGTGACCTGTGCCTCCCCTTTCTGAAGGCTGTCCCAGTCTGTCCGCAATGGGGCAAGGACACGCAGACCCTCCCAGTTCCCTCCCACTCCACCACAGCTCACATTCTGGGTCCACAGCATTCCCATCATTACCTGTGGAGACCTCTGTTCCAGAGCCATCCCAGCCTGTAAAAGCATGCGTTTCAGATAATGCATAATGCAGCTACCAGACCCCAGTTAGGTGGCACAGTGGCTGGCCAATGGCCAATTCTAAGGTCCATGGGTTTTGCAGTGCAAAGGAGTCCTTTGATGTTCAGTTGAATATCTCTAATCCAGCATGTGGAGCAAACACACCACAGTCTTTAAATGCATCCAGAATGGCTGATGGTTTTCTACTGGGAAGATGTGAAGAGGGAAGCAGTTCATCCCAGTCCACTCTGCTGTGCACAACCTGTGCACATTCCCGCTGTTTCAAGGAAGAGGTTGTGCTCTCTCTTTCCTTCTCACCAACACCCTGTGCCTCTGGTCTCCCCTTCTGCTCTTTGCCAGGTGCCAAGAAGGGCTCACAAAAGCTTTGTTTTTCCTTTACTTTCTTTTTCTCTTCCCCGTCCCCACCCCCCAAAGCTCCTTGCAGCTGCTGCACAGCAAGCTCAACATGCCAGGCTGAGCAACCTACGATTTCCCTAACTCGTGCCCTTGAAACCAGATGGCAAGCCAAAGTTTTCTTTGACAAGCAAAGGAATCAGAACTGACATGATTGGAAAAAACAAGCTCAACTCCTTTTGGCAGGATATTAATTTAGAAATCTCTGGTGTCGTTGCCCCAATTCACAATGAATTTGGATCCAAGCTTTCCTAGTGCCAGACAACACAGAGATTTGACAGAGAAGGTAATTAGAGGAAATGGCTCTGTAATCTAGCTATTGTGCTGGCAAGATCCAGCTTTCATAAAGAACAAGGTTTTCTTCCTGGCATGGCCGATTCATCATCCTTTATTTGTCCCCAGTGCCTCTCGAGTTTCCCCTGCCTAGTTGGGATAGCGCAGACCCTTCAAAGCAGCATCGGGGTCCACTGGACGTTCAGGCTTTCTCCCAGCCTGGGGAGCAGCAGCAATGGGGCGATGAGCCCTGCAGGGTCAATGACTCCAAGAGTCCAAGGGGTAGGGTGAAGAGGCAGGCATGACCAAGCCCCATGGCCTGCACACCCCTGGGGGCAGCATGCACACCGAGGAGACGGAGCCAAGCTCCACCAGCGCTGTGGGACCGTGCCATGCCAGCAGCAGCAGCAAGGACGGAGGATGTTGAGGTGGGAGCAATCCCACCCAGAGAGCCCCAAGGCCTCCATCCATTCAACATAAATAAACAGGAGGGTGGGAAAACCTGAACTGAAGCAGAGTTTGGACCAAAGTTTTTTTGGCAAAAAAAAATTACCAAAGTAATTGCATCCTTAGTGACATCTCAAAGTGGTACATACACCAGAAAAAAAGAAAGTACCCTCTGTGGGATTACCTGCCAGATACAGGTCCTAATCGTTGAATCATCCATTCTTATCCTTCTTCTGGAAAAGACATTGTAGACACAGACTGCACTAGGTGGGGGGAAATAAGCATTGAAGGACAAAAGAATCTGCTCTGGTCCCACCAGGAAAAAGGGAGAAAGAGAAGTGGGGAACCACAGTGGAGAGGTTCCAAAATGTGTTCTGGGCTGAGCTGAGCAGCACTCGTCTAGAAGCGTTCATGCACACAGGTCCTGGATCGTCATACACAGCATTTTTCCACTGCTCTAATAATAACAACCATTTTATTGACCTGTGTGTTCATGCTGTTCCACTAATGGCTTTGTTTTTCTAACCGCCGTTATCTAGACTGGATGGTGAGCTGCTCTGGATGGATGTCAGATGGATGTCAGATCCATTCCCAGGCTGCAGCTCTGAGATCAGATCATTTGGCAACTGGGGCAGCACGAAACCCTATAGCTGCTAGCTCTGCAGATCCCACCAACGGGGCCTGAAGCCCCCTTTGGGAGCTCTGTTAAAATGAGCTCTTGCCCTTCAGATAGCTCCACTTCAAATACTGTGTTTGGTTTTGTGCCCCTGACTACAAGACAGACATTTAAGTGCTGGAACGTGTCCAGAGATGGGCAACAGAGCTGGGGAAGGGTCTGGAGCACAAGTCTGATGGGGAGCGGCTGAGGGAACTGGGGGTGTTTAGCCTGGAGAAGCAGAGGCTGAGGGGGGACCTTTTCACTCTCTACAACTGCCTGCAAGGGGATTGTCTCTTCTCCCAAGGAACCAGTGACAGGAGAAGAGGAAACAGCCTCAAGCTGCACCAGGGGAGGTTTGGATTGGGTATTAGGAAACATTTCTTCAGCAAAAGGGTTGTCAATCATTGGAACAGGCTGCCCGGGGAAGTAGCTGAGTCCCCATCCCTGGAGGTATTTAAAAGACGTGTAGATGCGGCACTTACGGACAGGGTTTAGTAGCAGACTTGGCATTGCTGGGTTGATGGCTGGACTGGAACTTAAGTCTATTCCAACCTAAACAATTCTATGATTCCTTTCTACAATTTAAATAATCAACTTGGAGGATGGAGCATAGCAGCACTCCTAACGTACCCTGGTATCTGAATATATCTTTCAGCTCCATGACCTGATTCCCCGATGAAGCTAGCAACAGCACACTGAGTGCATACAGAGCCAGTGATTTTGTGGAGGAGGAAGGGAAGAGCTCAATTATTTTTCTTCATCTGCTAGCAAAAAAAAAAAATATTAGGATAGTAAACAGCTAGCAATCACATAGGAATGCCTGGGAGAGCTCTTACCTACTGGCATGCAGATCTCTCATCTGGAATTCATTTATTCATGTTCACTGTTGATGCTATTAAACTACAGAGGTGGTGGGGAAGTACATATTCAAACGAGACCTGAAGTTACTGAAGGGGCCAGTCTCCACTGCCAATGACATCTCTGGAAATAATGTAACCAAACCAGCACCACCTAAAAATCCAGGTTTATCAAACAGATATGGCTCCCATCAGCCTGAAAGACAGGATACTTCTGCCTCCTGTCTACAAATTCATTAGTGTTATCAGAAATAGAAGGCACCTCTATTACACCGCAAGTCACAAAGGTCCAAATTCATCCTTGGGATCGACCAAGATGAGCTAGCAAGGCGGTGTCTGGTTCTGCAGCTGGGAATTGCCCATCACACTTGGCATTACCACTAAACAGCTTATGTGGGATGAATCCTGGGGGTGTCTCAACTTCCTGGAGGAAAGACTGCACAGAAGAACAGCATATTTGCCCTGTGGGTTTTATTCTGCATCCCATTTTACTGCTAATCCCCTCGGAAAGCTTTCCTAGTGCAGAGATTCGCCTGTATCTTGTTCAATTACATTCAGTAACTTAAACTGTTGGAGAAAACCTGCTTTAGCCATAATCATTTTGAGCTCTGAAGAAATCCCATAGCCTGGTGGAAAATGTAGATCTAATTTGTATACTCCCCTTAAGTGTCGCCTTGCACACCCTACAACGATGAATATGTCAGTATGTACAGTCATTCACTTAGCTTAACCTGAACATGGGTCCTACAGGGTTAGAAAAGCAGAAGATATGTTGCCTACCTCTATTTTCAGGGGCGTAAGTGGAAGACCAGCAGGAAAGCAGATGCCTCCTGGGAGCCCCACACCGCTCTCCATCATGACTTTCTACAGGCAGCTCCAGGGCTGGGCTGATGCTCAGCACTGCTCTAGGAAGGGACCACACATACTCAGGGTGAAGGGGGAAAAAAAGGCACATGAAGATCTGGAAGTCTCAGGGCAAGTAAATTACTGTTAATTGTGAGATATTTGATTGCAAGAAGCACCAGATGGCCAGCCATCTGTTTTTTATTATAAAATTAAACAAGATTAACCCAAACAGGATTTCCTCAGCATTCTTCTCTGACTGGCTCACAAATACATCTTTAACACCTATGATACAGATACAGCACAATCAGAAGCTCTTCCTGCCTTTCCCTAATCTACTTGGTCTAAACACTCTGCTGAGTAACGCCCTTGAACACAAAGATTTCCAGGACTGAAAAGAAGCAGGGAATGGATTAATTAACAGATGAGTGAACCGGGAAAGGTCAGCTGAAACAGAAGTGAAGTAACCCCAGCAGAACACCTTTCTTTTGCTCTGCTATCACACCAAACTTTGTTCAGAAGGGCACAAGCCTACAGGCAGGAGAGGATGTTGCCAAGGGCAATGGGTTGCCATAGGCAACAGCAGCTGGGGTACCAGCCTCTCCTGCCAGCATCAGCACCCATCTGGCGCTGTGATGGAAAGGGACAGAACAGCAAAATCTGGGGAGAGTGGCCAAGGCCCCCATCCTCTGTCTGTCTCCTTTCAAAAGACCCTCCGCAACCTTCCCTCATCCTCCTCCCTGGCTTGGTCCTCTCCATCACTGTTCCCAAGGCAAGAAAGGCCAAACCTCTCTCCCTAAGACTGACTCAATCCGTGAAGCACTGTGGGCAGCTCAGCACACAAACTCGTCCCACCAAAGCGAAGTGCACAACAAAGAGATGGCCGTGTCCTCATGGCCCAGGTGCATACATCACATCACTGCTCAAAAAACATCTCTCACTATAGGGCCTCTACAAGCTCTGGCATTTTCTTTGCCTTTCTACAGATATGCCTATAAACTTTAGGAATCTCCTCCTTGCCCCGGCATCCTCTGCATCACCAAAACAGCACCCCTGCCTTTGTTCCAGGAAGGGCAGCATTGCAGAAGCTCATTTTTGCTCTGTATGACTAGTGACAGTGATGGCTTTTGCAGGCTTTGGCCATTCTTTCTACCAAGATATATAAACTCTGAGATCAAGCCCTGCAGAAATCAGCTCAGACAAATTTTGCCTAGCGAGTCGGGCTTGCAGGACCCACTAACCCTCTGCTTTTCAATCCTCAGCTACCAAACCTACTCTGGGAGTCAGCTGCCTCTCACACTCTCCCTGGAAGCTGGGCTGCTGCCAAGGTGGCCTTTGCGAGCCCACCCAGTTACCCTATGCACACATAGGGTATCGAATCGGATCTTACAGCTGAAGCCAGACGAGCCCCTGCCCCTCTGCAAGCTTTTCTCATGCAGATTACACACGTCTTCATTTGTTCAAAGCAAATCGGTTGTGAATTGAACATAAAGGGTGTTCCAGGGGAGATGTCCCCTTGCATCACTCCCCAGCCTAAATCCCCAGGACAGTGCATCCAGAAACTATCGCTAATACCCGCTCGCACACTCCTATCTTATCACATACAGGCAGACCACCTGTTGGGAGAGTTTAATTGCCCGTCAGCCGACAGACAACGGTCCAGGGCTCTAGCTCATGTAAACATGACTGACTTTTTTGGTGTTTTTTTTTGGTTTTGGGTTTTTTTTTTTAGCTTTGAATATCTTCACTTTCAGGGCTACCCTGGAGAGAAAAATGCCACAGTCTCTTTTTTGGGATAGCAGCCAGCCAGCTCACTGCACCCCAGGCTGTTGGCCCCACCTTGTCGCTGCTATCAGAGGCTGGAAATGATTCTAGCTTGCACCCATTTGCAGGGTGACATGGGTCCTTGAGGGACTATTCCCATGGCCACTTGCCCTTTTGCATCTTCTCCAAATGCAAAAGGAGAGAAGCATGGCTGGGTTCTGCCTGGCTGCTCACCTACAATTCAGAGACAAACTTACTGCTGGGCAAGCTCGTGGTTTGCATCTGGACTCCACTCTGGCCAAACACATCAGACCAGGAAATATACTCTGAGTCTCACCACATTCATCTCTGACCTTGCGTTTGACCAATCCATGGTCATTTTGCATGCAAAGACACATGTGTGCTGCGGGATCACTGAAGTTTGAGATGGTGTCTCTCACAATCAGCTGTTGGACCCCTCCTTCTACAATACCAAGGAAAATGCACCCAAAACACAGACGCTGACAGAGAGGATCTTCTTCCCGCAAACGCTGGATGGCCTGGCTCAGCAGCAACTAGCAAAGGGGACATGGACAGAAGAACCATCCTCTCCTTCCTAAACTGCAAGTCCCAGGCTGGAGGTGGCCCAGCAGTCCAAGCTGCCCATCATCTATTACTCTTGGATGCTCCTTCCCCAGCAGCCACACTAGTTCCTCACTGGTGCTGCTCCTTGCCAGTAATGAGCTGCTGGATCACTGCTGACTCAATGAAACCAGCTCCATCCTTCTAGTAGGCAACTTTACATCCCCAGTGGTTTTAGGATGATGGACTGTCCCAGATTTTTATGTGTTCTGGGAAACATATAACTCCTTCCATTTTTTTATATGTTCTGTTGTTTTGTTGGTTGTTTGTTTTGTTTTTTTTTTAAAACACACACACACACAAAACAAAACACAAAACCAAAAATGTCTCAAACATGATAAAAGCAGAAACTGCAAACTGATCATGCTTCCAGCCAGTTCACTGCTGCTTTCCATGCTACTGGAAACCACCAAATGGAGACCAAGTTCCCCCAACAAGTCATCCATCTCTTTCAGGTCAAAGCCCTCAGGCTCACACAAATATAAGGATGGTTCTGCCCTGTATGCCTGGGTGCAGAGGAAGACATCGGGAAGATAAACCACGCCCCATGCATAGGTATACGGAGGGAATTAACTAAAAAGCTCTAATATGTCTTCTGTTCTTCTCCCCTTGCCTTTTCCACAATGGAGAGCCAGGCTTGCTTCAACGTGGACCAAATTATTTGGTTTTCCAGAGTCTTATTCTCAGAAGTGACTGTTTCACTCTGAGCTGGTATTACCCCTGAACTCAGTCCAAGGCAGACACCTCAGCTGGAAAACTCCAGTCCCAACAGGCAAAGGTATGTGCAACTGAGAAGGGCATTCTGTCGTAAGGAGGAGCAGGGAATTACTATATAAATACTGCTATACTACACACTTACAAAGCATAGCTTAAAAAGCCAGGTTTTAAATGAGAGGAACAGATGCTCTGACAAGAGCCCTGTGCGAAATGTTTCCTTTGCCAAGAGAGTAAAAGGAAACCCGCTTTAGCTGAAGAATTAACTTTTAAAGGCAATCCCTATTAATGAGGTATGAAACTGAATTCAGAGCATTTCCACTACTTTCTTGTCTTTCCAGCAGAACATCCACTGGGCTGGGCTTTCACTGACAGTCACTCCTTCACAGCCAGCTGGGGAGATGCCCCAGGAGGTGGAAGCACACACACAAAAAAAATAAAAGCAGTAAAAAAAAAAAAATTACAAGCTTTTTAAACATGATTTATCCATGCTGGGTACTTCTCTAACTAACCAGATGCTTCCAAATGTCTGGCACTAGAGAAGAACCCATAATTTTACCCCATGATATATTACCAACCCATATTAGACTTGTATAGAAGAAACTGGCTGCTGTTGCAGCTGGGGAGGCGGGGGGAAGTAAGTGGATTACACTATAAAGTAAAAGAGACTTCAAATAGCTGTGGTATTATCTTGGAAGAGTTTCATAACAAGACAGTTCTGTAAAATGTGGATTGGAAGGGGGCTGCCTGCAATCCCGGCTCTCACAAGCTGCCTGGGGAATGCGCTTCCAGGGATGCTTTCTACCAAGAGAAGAGATCCTCGCATCTTTGTAAGCAACTGAATTACAGAGTACGGAACCTCATCCGAGCAGGGATCATCTACCAAGGGGCTTTCAGACAGAGGTGTGCAAAGAATTGGACTTCACCACACCGCAGGTTGCTGCCAACAGCAGGCATACAACTCCTGCAATGTCTCGCAGCGTTTGATAGCACGGGGACCATGGCACATGTCTTTCATCAGCTGGCTACATGTGATGCACAGATACCATTGGAAAAAACAGCACTGATACAACTGGAGGAAAACAGAAGAATGGCTTTTGTCTGTTTTTTCCCAAGTGTATCCATTAATTTAACAAGAGATATTACTTCCTAGCCTCGGCTGTGAGAGCGCTGCAGGCAGCAAGACCATCAAGTGCATAAGGGAGGGAGCTTGGCTTGAAACACACATCGCTTTTGCTTCCGCAGCCGCATGGCTACAAAACAGCTTTGACACAGCATCATCACTTGTGCATGTTTTTGAAGGGGCCCAGAGAAATGACCTCAACAGGAAGGGACCTGCAAGGGTAAGGCCAGAGATGACTGGAGAACCTGGTGCTCGCTACCAGCCCTGCTGTAAGGATTTCACATGCCGGCTTGTGTGGAGCTGTGCCTGCAGCGCTAGAGATAGGACAGAGTCCTGCTCCTGGCTGTAAGACAGAGATAAGGCCCCTGGGACTGAAGGAAACACAGGAATCAGCTCCAGGTTTGCAGAAGAAGAAGACAACCACATGAGGCAGAGGAAATATACCATCAAGCCAACCCAACAAAACAACCTGGATGAGTTTTATCTATCCTGACAAACACAGTGCTGGTTATCGAGCAGATGCTGCTGCTAAAAATGGTGCAAAATGCTGCCACTTCAAGTTGGTTCTCCCAAACCCACACTCTCATCTTCACCCCCTGCAAATAAACAACAAGAGCAACAAAACAGAGAGGCTGTGCACTGTGGAAAACTTCAAACACCACCTCAGCTGACTCAAAATCAGAACTGAAGGTGTTTCTGGTTAAGATGGCAGCTTAACTTACATCATACAGCAGCAAAGGACAAAACCGACCTTTCCTCACCTGTGCACCACAGGTCCCCACAACAGGCAATGGCCTTGCTCTTCCCCCATCAGCTGTCTCCAGCCTTCTTCTCCTATGAGGCATGGGATGATGGGTTACTTCAGAGTCTTGTTTTGAACCTGTCTCCCTCCAATGCCTAACTTCAGCTGTCAATGGAAGGGGAGGAAAGCAACTAAATCAGCTAACGATGACTTGATGCAGGAAGAAACTATTTGTCTAACACATATCTGACAACTTGCAGTTCATTGAAAGTTCCCTTTTCCATCACCATGCAAGCTGAAACAGTTTTAGCTCTTAAGCGACACGGATGTGATCCAATGCCTTGTGAAGTGAAGCAGCTGGTCACTCACCTAAGGAAAGAAGGGATTTATGAGATCCCAAGTAGTATTTCATGTTGCCATGTTCTCCACCCCCAGGACTAGCTCAATATTAAGATAAATATATAGCATAATATGTATGTGTGTGTATATATATAGTACAAACAGTATGAAGCCAATTTCCATAAGTGCCAGCAGTGTCCTTTATGGATGACCATACAATTCTTATTCATGATTGCTGCTACCCTAGTACACCAGACTGAGACCTCATTACGCCAACCACACAACAAACCTCAAGAGAGCTCACTGTACCTTTGCCGGACGCCCCAACTTTCTGAACAGCTGAAGATTATGAGAGGTCACAGGGAGCCTCCTGAAGGCCCCAGGGTCTGCTCTTACAAGTCAGAATTAGCAGAGCAGAGATCAGATCACTTTGACATCCTGCTGGCTTCAGCCAGGGCAAGAATTCTTGCCCTGAATATCAGCCATGAGCGCAGGAGTACCACCTGCAACCCTGGAGTGGGCATTCCTTGGCAGAGAAGATGAGCTGCTGATGTACGGGACGTCCCGTTATTCACACAAGCCATTTCTGCTTTGGAATAATACTTAACACATGGAAGCGGATCAGAAGATGCATGGCCAAAGAGAAGGACCCTTCAAGCCAAGGCTGCTTTCCAGCCAATGCTAAATCATTACCAAAGCTTAACTCATCCCAAGCATTTGCTTCTTTTTACGTTCCGCGTGACAATAACTCATTTTTGGGGCTGTATCATCTCCAAAGGTGTCTTTGCCTGTGTAGAATTTTCTTACACGCAACACACATGGCCCAAATGGCAAACAGTCTGTCTTTCTCCCAAACACCTTCCAGGTCCAACACACACCACAGGGAACAAGCAGCTGGTCTTGCAGTGAGAAATCAAGAAGTCTTGTATAAAGCAATCCAGGCCAAAAGGTATCTGGGACTTTCTTGCTGACATAAGATAAAAGAGGTTGCCATCAAGAACAACAACAAATTGTGGGGAGAAGGCTACACGTACAGAAGCATTACCCATGCAAGTAAATCCCATTTACTTCTACCAAACTACCTGGACCAGACTTTCCAGCTACATAAAGGAGCATAAACTACCGATGCTGATGGAGACTGGCAGTTAATACCTAGAGATGCTCTTAACCTTTATACAAACAGCACTCGGGGAGGAATCCAGTTTGAAGAATGGGATTTTGGCTACACAAGAGCAAATCTACCAGAGTAAAACATGAGACTTCTGCAAGCCGACAATTTCAGAGGAGCTGCGGAGTTGAACCTGTCTCAGGGTCTGGTTTTTGTTCTTTATTAATCATTTTCATGGGCCTTTGCACTTTTGGATTTCAGCCTGACTGGAAGCAGAAAACGCTGGAAACCTCACAAAGCTTTCCAAGTGTGAAACACACACACACATACCCGGACTCCCTAGAGAAGGTTTAATGCACTTCAGGTTTGCATCCAGACTTTCAGGGGCTGAGCCAAGCAGCCACCCCTCTCAGACACTCAGGATGTTCACCTGTCAGAGAGTTTCCAACCTGAAATACAGGCTTTCATCCTGAAGCATCTTTTGCAGAAGCAGGACCAAGAGATCACCGGGTGCGAAGGAGTGATGGAGCTGACAGGCAGAGCTGAGATGGTGCCCAGAGAACAGCTCATGATAGCAAGCAATGGGGGCTGCTGATGCTTTCCTCGCTAAACAGCCACTTTTCATCCTTTCCCAGGGATCTCCTAGGCTCGCTCCATCACCCTCATCCCATAATTAGATTGAACAAACAATGCCTGGCATTCGCCTCCACAGACATAACTCTCAAGCTAGGTTTAGACAGCCTCAAGTCATGCCAAAATCAAACGTGGCCGAGATATGCAGAGCGAGCAAAGCTGCCTCTCAGCCAAGAGAGTTGGAGCGTGCGGGGGGAAGAGCCTCCTCTCTTTCTCTTTGCTATTTCATTCTCCAGGCTTACAATAAGGGCTATTCTCTCCTGGAAGGAGGAATCCAAAACACTCCAGCTTTTTATTGATTCACTGCAAAGGGAAAGTATAGATTCTCCTCCGCTGGCCAACTTCCCATTAAAGCGGCCACCTCGGGCCCATGATGAACCGGTCGAGCTGAACCAAGAGGAAGCAGCAGCCAGTGGCTCTCGGGAGCCTGCAGAATCGGCATTTCCAACTGACTGCCTCCCTCGCTCCTTCGAACCCCTCAACCAAAAACACCGCATTCACCGGGCCAGACAGGACGGGAAATGGGAAGAAAAACTTTCTCTCCATCACCACTCTTCTTTATAAAACTGCCACCCCCGCCTCCCACCCAAAGCAACAGGGCGACCCTGAAATTCAAGCCAGCCATTGGAACAAGTCGGCTGGGTTAAAGACAAGAGCATCGGACCACATCTTCAAGGGCTCAGCATCCTCTGCACAGCGCGGGATTCCCATACCTTTCATCCTGCACTGGTTTTAGAGTGAGGCCACGTGGAAAACGAGCCAGGAGGGAGCATGGCTGTGCCGCAGAGGGCTCACGGGCTGCTCCGTGAAGTCACGCACTGCATGCAGGTGGTGTGGTCTCAGATATTTTACCAGTCTCGGATGAAAGGAGGCAAAAATGATTAAAACGTCCTCCAGAGGAGGTTCATGTGGCTCTCGTGGATAATCCCAAACTGAGAAAATCCACTTTGCACCAGTCATTACCCAGGACAGCGCGCAACAACAAGGTTGCAATGGGGTGCCTGGAGGAAGGAAGATGCCAGCTCGCAGAGACCAGAAATCTGACTTGCCTTCCCTCTCACACCTTCTGCTCTCTGGAAACAGCATCTCACAGACCTAAAACAAAGCAGCCTCCAGCAAAGCCTTTTTGGACACAGCCCAGGGCACGTCTTAGCCCCAGTCTGGGATGCCCCACCAACCCAACCACATCAGGCAAGTGCTGGGAGCAGCAGGGCTGCCTCATTTCCAAGCCCACCTTACCCACCTTCAACAGGGTTGGGATGTGAGCTCCGTGAGTCAGGCAGCGCCTCCGGCCGTCTTTGCACAGCCCAGCTCAACTGTTTCACTCTCCTGGGACTCCTGCAACCCAAGCCCTAAATAACGATGATATTCAAGTGTCGTGCGTCCACCAGACTAAGACCCACAGTGTCACCCGGATGGATATGGAGCTGATGGGAACAGATCCTCGCAAGCTGGTGGCGATGGCGAGCTGTAACCCTGAGATGCTTATAGACCCACCCTGACGCAGGACAGCGGTGACTTTGGCTTATTGTGCATCCTGATTCCCTGCTGCAGAAGACATAAATGTGCCTGTCGGTGGCCCAGAAACACTGACTTACTAAAATTAAAAAGGAAGGGAAGAAAAGAATGAATGCAGCGTCTGTCACTCCTTTGCAGAATTGGGGGGAGTGGGGGGTGGGGGGTGGGGTTGTTTGTGTGTGTGTGTGTAGTTGGTGCTTGTTTTCCAAAGATTTACATTTTTGTGTGCATGTCATTCGCTTTTCATGCATTTTGAGCCCTCAGAGCTTAGAAATTCAAAACACTTGTCAGTCACGTCAATCCTTCTGGACAAAACAGAGCTGCCACTTGGATGGAATAAAAAAAAAAAAACAACAAACAAAACGCACTTTTCTATCAAGCTGTGACTCGGTCACCCTACTCAATGCAAGCAAGACAATGTTTAGAAAAAGGAAAAAAGAAGATCTGAGTTTTCATACTCATCGGTGGAACTAAATTGATTATGGTCATTTCCTAGGTAGGTCTGAAATCTTCTGCAACAATTTTTTGAAAAGAAAAAGAAAAGTGTCCCCCAAAAAAGGGAAAAGTCACTACTGCAAAAACATTAAATCTGCTTGGGTAACTCAGAATATATGTTGGCAAGGCAACTTATCTCAGCTTGAACAGTAAACCTGCTACGTCAGAGGCTCTGCAACATATGAAAGAGACTTGGGTTTCAATATATCATGCTGAATTTACTTCTTTTCAGCCTTTCACAGCAAACTATTTGATGTCTATCCTTTCACTGCTGCAATTGATAGGGTGACCTTACTTAAAAGTTTCCTGACCCTTGCTGTTGTCGGTATTGTTCTGTTAAAATGTAATTTAATTCTTTTTCTTTAGTCTGGAAATAGCACTGTACAGGCAGCAAACACGAGAGGGGTTTGGGTTTTCCCCCCACTAACCTAGAGGCGAGAGGCAAAAACATCCATCATCAGAGCTGGCTTAAAACCAGATGATGTCAAAAAGCGTACGACGCGCAGCAGCCCAGAACCTCTGTTGAAGTGGACGTGTTGAGTTGCACTGATTTCATACTTTGCATCAGAGCTAAGCCCACCAGCATCTGCAGAGGCTGCAGCTGGTTTCCCAGTACTTTCTCGTAAAGCTCTATACCTGCTTGGTAAGGTAAATAACCAGAAAGGTCGTATTCTTATGTTCTCACACCAGTGCTAAAGAGCATCCGACTCAGTATTTCAGGATTGAGTGGTCTCCCTGGATTTACAGCATCACTGGCATGTTGGTATCTCTTTGGTGCTATGAAGTTATAACATTTCCAGGACACAGACCTTTATCTAAGGCCTTGCTTATATTCTACATAAACCCAGAAAACCAAATAGATCAAAACTTACATGCAAAAACTAAATTGCTTTCAGACAGTGACTACCAAAATGGAAAGAGACTGATTTTTCTCATGACAGCGGGTGTTAGAAAAGTCAGCCACGTGCTTTAGGGTTACAGCTGGATTATCCATCACAGGATGTTTGTGAGCCTGGTTTGAATCACATTATAACCTTATAAAGCAAGTACTTTTGCAAAAGCAAACTCACATTGTTATTATCTGTTGTGTTGCTGTTATTACATCTTTGCATTATGGCCGTACGTGGGTACTACATTGCATTAGTGATGCAGATGCACACGTCTGCACTCACACCCATACATTTGCACAGGATTATGGCTAAAATTCCTGATCCTACTTACAAAAAGCCCTGTAAATCCTGGATAGCCCCCTTTAAATCAGCAGCATTATCCTACTGTAAATCCGGGGTGTAAATCAGAGCAGACTCTGGCTCAGATGCTCTTCAGCCACACATCATAATGGAGCAGGAAAGGTAAAAGCAAACCCTGGGCTCCATACACACCAGTTCCCCCCAAACCCATCCCCGCTGCAGCATGCCCTGCTCAGCACCAGAACCCAACACAGAACCCCACTTCTCACAGTGCTGGCCCAACTCTTCTCATCCAGAGGCTCTATGAAACAGATTAAGAGCAAGCCTTGGCAGCACTGCCACCACCACGTGCTTGGATATTGCTCACAGCCGAGTTATTTCTTGCTTCTTAGGAACTTTAAATGGCTTTTATGCTCAGCGAACTCAGGAAAGGCTAGTGTCTAAAGTCAGCAGCACTGAAACGATGAATTAGCCAAAGGAGAAACAGGCCAGTTAGATGTTTCTTGCAATACATTACCTAGATGGTTGCCAGAGGAGCCGATTTAAAGTCACCGTGCTACACCTGAATGTCGTTTATGACTCATAAAAGGAAATCTGTGTTTAAGTAACAATAAAGCAGGACTGCACTTCCTATATATATATAAAAAATAAATAAATAATTCCTTTCTCACAGAGCAGATGTATTTTTATTTGCTCAGTGTCTGCCTCCAAGGCACGTGGAGTCTGACAGTGCTGGGATGCTTTCAGCTGTAAAGCCCAAGAGTTAAGCAAGAAGACTTGCTCTAGCATGGATTATGCTTGATTTTCACTCATGTTTCCACCTTAGCCTTAACATAGTGAATTCAACCTCCTTGCAAAGGCAAGACCTGAACCCTGTGTACACCCATAGCTGTCAGAGGAGCCAGGGAGATCCCTGGGCACGGGCAGCCAGCCCACCAGCCCTGCCCCAAGCTACAGCCCTGCAGCGGGAAGAAGCAGGGACCCTTCATAACACCCTCATCTCCAGGGTCAGGACCTTTGGCCAAACAAGGGGACACCAGCCATCGCATCCATCACTGTAAGTCACAGCCACATCTACCTGAAGACACCTATTTTCACTCGCTTGTTATCTGCTGACAAATTCCCTCATGTCACACTCCGAGGGGTCCAAATCTGCTTCTCTGGTCTCAGTGAAAATACCAGCTGGGGTACAGTGTCATGGAAAGCCATGAGGAAAGCCTCCTAGAACATAATACATACAGATTTTTTCTTATTATACCTCTGCCAAAGTTTGATTTTTGAGAATCTTCTGCACAAAAAAAAAAAAAAAAAGCCCTAATGAGAAATATGCAACACCAAGAGACAAACTCTATCCTTCTGTCTCTCTGTACTGTTCTGCCCTTCACTGATTTCCAATCATCTGCCCACCACCACCTTTCGCACAGTCACGGCCACCTTGGGGCCACCTGCCTCCAGACAGACAGTGCTGATCCCCGCGCAGCACCTCGTGCACCCTTCCCAAGCCCCAGAGCTGCTGGCGAGGGGGGTGCTGCCTCCCTAGCCCCACCCGTCCTTCCAGGGACCAAGGAGACAAGGTGGGTGCTCAGCCACAGGTCTTCCCATCCGAGGAGCTGGAAAGGACCTGCACATGTGATGCTACAGCTGTTGACAGCGAGGGTCAGGGTCCCGACCTTTACCTGCTCCCTCAGTCTGACCCTGCTATTGGAACAGGCATCATCCTGCCACGATTCACCTCCCCAAGGAAGAGAGGCCTGGAGGCTTTTATCCATCTGATCTATGCAGCGGGTCCACAGGACCTCCCCGACACTCAGCACCACCCACAGTATCTCCAGGGCTGACGCCACACTGCAAGTACCGAACTGCAGAGAGAGAAGAAAAATACATTTGTGAGCTTCTGCCAACTCAAACCTCCAAACCAGCTACAGCATCATGAAAACAACATACTGCCCAAGGCACAACCTGAACTGGAATAGTTACGCTGCTACAAACTGAGAACACGCTGCAGGCACACAGGAGCGGGATGCCAGAGCTGCACCCAGCACCTTTGGCAAGAACATACGTGCGGTACAGATGCTAGGGCTGGGGAAGCAATGCCCAGCTAAATGGGGAACTTGAATTTCTCAGTACTAAACCATCACCTCCAATTTTAACTATCGGCATGGGGGAGCACTCTCCTTGCAGTTCAGCAGTACAGTACCCTAGACAAGGCTTATGGGAAGCTCAAAACACCCATCTCTTGTAAGAGGTGGCAGCACAAAAGGCTGTACCTGCGCAGCGATGTTGTGACAATTACACCGGCAGCCCTTCTCTGCAACCACCTCCTCCATTTAGGGAGAAAGCAGTGCTTCTTTAGAAACACCAAGCACAAAAAAGGGATGGTAAGACTTCGCAGAGCTGGCAAACATCTATTTTTGTAGGACCAGCTTTGAAAAGGCAGTAACGTAACACCTAGAAACAAACTACAGTGGTTATAAAATTATTTAGCAGTTGGGCTCTCAAAGGAATGAGGGCATGCTTTGATTTAACAAGAATTGAAGTGCAGCCTTCACAGAAAAGCTGTGTTAACACCACCGGAGTTGTGAAACACAAGAACCAACAACAGCAAGTCAGGGATGGCTGTGAGGCATCGCTGATTTAACATTAGTTACCTTGTTCTGAGACAAAGACAACCACAATTCAGGTGCTTCACCGGCTTAAAGATTCACTTCATACATCCCGCCATGGCTGAATCTCTCCTCACACTCTGACGATACAGCATTGCAAATTCAATGCAAACCATAACAAAGAGAAGAAGAGATAAAAAAGGATTTAATGCTGTCAGGACTACTAACCCCCAAATTCCATCACAGGCAAAAAAACACAGAGGACTGAACCTGGATTAGTCCAAATATCCGCTCCATCTGTGTACTTCCATATTTTTATTCCGTGTGTTTATTTCTAAGCTACAAACACAGCCTTTCATCACTCCCAGCAGCCTTCACTTTATAAATCCATCAGCTTTACCTTCCCAAACAGCGCAGCCTTCCGCAGGCTCACTCCTCCCACCCCTTCCCCTCTCACCAACTCCTTCGGCCTTACATTCCTCCGGTCAATGTTTTTTGCCCACCCAACAAACATCAGGAAAACAGGGACTGACCTGTTTGCTCCTGCACCAGAGAAGGTGGCTTTGGGATTTCTTCTTTGGGGCTTTTTTTCCCTCTCCTGCCCCCCCCCCCCCCCCAGGAGGAGGAAGATGGCAAATCAAACTACTGGTAGGCATGGAAATTTTTTCCCCAGGTCTTTATTTTACAAAAATAACTTACAAATACAGACAACTCTCAGAAGTAAGATCATTCATTCTGTGCATAAGGATACAGCTTTGTGAAGTATGGGCGTAGGAGTTAACAACTCTTACAACACTGTTAATTTTAACATGATGGTATCTATATTACACTACATACATTTCATGCTCCAGACATGTGGGTATGACCACCACATAAAGCTACGGTCCAAAAAAAGCGTGCCAGCCAGGGAGGATGCACCTAGGAGATCATTTTCATTCTGCTATTTATCGGCATCCTCTCACCTACAACAGTTGAAACCAAACGGCAATCTAACACTCAGACTACAGCACTCTGGATACACTCATCAGCAATATACTTCAAATACATGATAAAAATATATTTCACTTTCAAATACAATTGTATAAGGTACACCAAGAGCCAGAAAATAAAGTCTTGAGCTTTTAAATACAACACACTATATTTATAACATATATACAGAGACAAGAGGGATTCTACACGTGGAAGAAAAAGCTTATCCTGCAAATGCATCTTATCTATGGTACACAATGGCTTTGTCTGCTAGAAAGTAATTTCCATTTGCATAGCATTGTCAAGAAGTCCAGATTGGGCTAGGAGGAGAAAAGGCTTAATTTTGGTACCACATCCATTCTGCACCTGATTCTACTCTTAAATTACAGTTTGCTATTTCTCTTTTGTAGGCTGGAATTCATGCCCCATTCATAAAAAGCACTGGGAAAGGGTAGGGGGAAGGGGAGATGGTAAAAAAACAAAACCAAAACAAACTAAAAACAAAAAATGAAACACAACACACAAAAAACAAAGGTCGGAGAGTCAAGGAGGTTTCTTTACAGAGTTGCAGTCATTTGGCATTTTGCTCCAGAGCAGAGTATTCTGCTTCTGACACTCTGGAAGCATCGATAAGTTTAGTGAGACCAGTTTTGGCAGAGTACTTGAAAATAAAGGCTTTCATGAGCTCGTATCTGTAGTTGCGGTTAATGAAGCTGTACAGGATGGGGTTGACGCAACAATGGACTAGAGAGAAACACTGAGTGATGTGCAGAGTGGCGTACAAGAAGTTCTCCATCTGACAACTGAAAGGTATGAAATGAAGGCTGTAGAAGATGTCAAGCAGGACAGCGACATGGTAGGGTAGCCAGCAGACGAGAAACACAACAACGTAGGAGAAAATGATCTTCCCATTGCTCTTCCTCTCTTGGTCACTGGAGGTGGAGATGGTCTTCGCAAGAAGGAAATAAAAGAGAGCAATGATGGGAAAAGGGATAAGAAAGCCCAGCACGACGGAGATGAGCTCCATGCCAATCAACCACTCTTTGAAGCTCTCCTCTGGATAGACAGGACGGCAATAGGTTTCGTTGTTGGAAGAAACAGTCTTGAGATAATAGGTGTCTGGGAGAGACGCGGAGAAGGCAAGCAGCCACACTAAGATGCAGATGCAGCGACGTATTATCTTCTTCTTGCGATTGCTGGAATTGGTGAAATAGGCAACTGAGAGGTAGCGGTCCACACTCATGCAAGCCAGGAAGAAGATGCTGCTGTACAAGTTGATGGAAAATATAAGGTGAGTTATCTTGCACGTGATTTCTCCCATGTGCCACTGGTTATGCTGGACGAGGGAGACGACCCACACTGGAAGGGTGATGACGACGCACAGATCAGCGATAGCCAAATTGAAGATGTAGAGGTGGGTTTCATAGCCAGTCATTTTGGCTTGGAGGTTGACCCACACTACAACCGAGTTGGCCACCAGCCCTATGACAAAGATGAAAATGTAGAAGAAGGACAGGGTGTATAGCAGGGCGCTTTTGTTGAGCGTGCCAGGGCATGTTGTCGCATCAACTGTGATGCAGTCACCGTTGTTGCACGTCCAGTTGATCTCTGTCAAGTTGGCTGTCTCCAGAAAATCAAGGATGGAAGTAAAATCAAGCGCGCTCATGTTCGCTCAGTTTGGAGTTTGAGTGACCTACAGGCAAAATAGGATCAAAAGAAATGACCTAAGTTAACAGAGGTATTTCTGCTTTCGTCTTTGCACCACAAAGCACGTGCAGGGTGCGTTGCCTTAGTAGTGTCCTGCTCTCGTAAGGCACTTTCCATGAAAGAGATCCATAGAGTAAACCAACCAAAACAGACACATAGCCAAACTCATCTGGTCGACAAAAAAGGAACAGCACTAGCTTTTTGTAGGATTTTTTTTTTTTCTTTTAGCTCACATCTGACATCATCAGGTTGGCTATCATCCCCGGGTGTGAAATCCGCAAAGTACACCGTGGCCAAATAAATGTCAGGCAACTAAATCTGTCTTCTCCAGCATAAATGATGATACTATCACTTTCAGCAGGGGAATCTTTAAGCCATTTTATCTGCATTCCCTCAAGCGTAGTAGAATTGATCTGGCTGATACACGGTACCGTAAAACATTTACCACAAGCTCTGGTCAGCATCTTGTCAAGCCCAGCTCCAGCTGCATTAAGCAGAAATGGGGAACTAAGGGGCTTTGTGCCCTCATCCAATCTCAAACTTAAATCTGGCTTCATCCTCCCCCCCTTCCCTTGAATTCTATTTTACAAATCATCCCCTGTGTTTAACGATTATCACGTAGCTTTGACAAAAGAAAAAAAAAAAAAGTCAGAGCTTGACCACCGAGTAGTTTTGCTGGGCTTAAGTTTTCTTTTTAGGAGAGCACTTTGACTTACAAAACACTCCCCCATCACAGCTGGCTCCACAACACATGCTTCCTCCCACCCTTTTGCTTTTCTACATCTACTTTCCCTGCCTCTCCAGTGCTGCCTTCTATCCACAAGCAGCAGGCAAAGCAAGGGGCTCCTTGCTTGTTAACTTCCTCGTCAGCAGAAGGAAAGGCCCCAGTAGACCTGCATGGCTTACTCAAAATCCAAAGCTGGGCTGCTAATTACCCTTTTGCTTTTGGGGCAGCATTTTTACACTGCCTCTCCTGCTGGGGCTCTCCCACCCCACAGGGCCAACTACCACCCACAGCAGCAGCCGGCTGCCTTGGCCCATGACCACCACACTTCAGCCAAGCAACTTTTGGAGCCCTGTGTCCGCAAGCTCTGGCTTGGGGCACACGAAAATAAAAATGGAGAGGTGGGTTTCCAAGGGATGGACCCCATCTTGTTCCCAGGCTTCACTGGAGCTGGAGCATTGGGTCAGCCAGCCCACCCGTACTCCCCACTGTGGACACTGCTAGTATCCTGAACGGTGGCCAGCTTATTCTCCCCCACACTCGCAGCCCCCACAGTGAGAGGTAGCACCTGACGCTGCTCCAGCACTGGGGGCAATGCCAGCACAAGCAAGCAGCCAGAGAGAGCAACAGGGGGAAACAACTCCTGCGACCACCTGTATCTCTGAACGTCCTTGAACCCACCACAGGACCTCTTGGTGGGGCTTACGGAAGCACAGAGGGGACAGCTAGCAGGGAAGAGCTCGGACACACTCCTGTGCTGAGCATCCTCCTCTCGTCCCAGCTCCCCCGAAAGGGGATGTTGGTTGACACAGCACCTCTCACCCCTTCATCTGCATAATTGGCTCTTCCCAAACCTCCCACCCTCCTTGCCTGCCAGGGATACAGGCTACTGAAGAGAAGGGAGATAAGAGGGGAGATTACCAGGAAGGACTCAAGGCACTATTGTCCCAGCTGAGGGGAAGCTGGTGGCACTAACAATGAGGGGGGCCATACACACATCCAGGGGAGATCAAATCTCTCCACAAACAGGGCCTAAATTGGCCCTGCAAAGAGATCTAGCCTACCACCTCAAACCTACAGAGCCTTCCAGGCTTTCATCTTGCTGGCCTGCTGAAAGACAGAGTTCAGATTCAAACCAAATTAAGCATGGATTTTGTTATAACGCTGGTTAAGGGAGCAGAGAGAGTGGCAGCTTTCTGTCCTGGGATAGACGGTCCCCCGTCTCCAGCTCAGGACAGCAGAGGGTGATTTACCTATGTATGTACAGGGCAGAAGGGCTGATCCTGCTCCCTCGCAGGGATGTGGGCCACCCCAAGCTGCCTGTACCACCCGGCTGGTGCAGGCAGCAGGGATGCACACTGCCCAGGCGCAGCTCCCCAGGACGCTTGCTTCAGCCCAGGGCTGCAAGTGGCACGGAGGTATGGCTCTCCTGCTAGGCCTCACCCAGAGTCCCACCACTACTGCTGCATCCCCAGCACAAATGCATTTCAAGGTCTCTCAAGCGTGGGGAGAAGCAGCACCATCCCCAAGTCTCTGTATCTCAAAACCCCACAGCAACTAAAGCAAACTCCCTAAAAGCCACAAAACTCCCAGCCCCTTGGCAGGGGCCACCGTGTCTCCTGCTGGTATTTGTGGACAGCAAGGCAAGCAGAGCAGGAAGAACACCAGGCTACCCCACACCACCACACAAAAGTACTATGGGTGGGCCTGGGCATCTTCTGGGAAGGCACACGGTCCACCAACGGCTCATTCCACATCTCAAGACCCCAACTCAAGCCAACCCCTGTTGCTCGCCCTCGGTGACCACCCAGCGCCAAGCCTCCAGCAGAGTCGTCTCTCCTTAATGGAGAAAAAAACTCAGACCTGGCTGTGGGGTGTCAGATCACCAGTGCTGACAGAAAGGCAGCAACAGGGCAATAAGAAGCCCTTGAAGCAGGGGCTTACACCAGTGCTGGGGACGCCACAGTCACTAGCCTAGGACAGCAGCTAGGAGAGGGCACCACCATGCCATCTGCTCCCTCAACCACCCTGGGGATGTTATCGCACACAGCCTGAACCTCAGCCTGCCTCCGCTCCAAGAACAGGTCCGCTGCATGCACGTGCATCCATCCATCTATCTGGGGCCGCCCACACGCCCGTGCACTTTCGCATCCCCAGCAGCACAATAAAAATCTGAAACCAACCCCCCCACCCCACCCCCCCCGCTCAAAGCCCTGCTGAGGAGGGTGGCTACATTCAGAGATTACAGCTTTAGGAAACCAGGCTCTCCATAGTCTGGGATTAGCTGCTGTAACCCGAGCTCCGATCCCCAGCCAGATTAGCTGGGAGGTATAGGGGGAACCCACCAGACAAACTCAATAAAGCCACTCTGCGCTCCTAAAAAAAATACCTTTAGCGCTCTCTGCAGACAGCACAATATCCTTAAAACTTGCGAAGGCAGCTGGAAGGCAGCTGCAACTGCATTTTGTGTTCGCTACACTGCAAAACTCTTCCAGGCCATCACCTCTTCACCCGGCAGGCACGCGTACTGCTGCCAGTCCCTGCTAGTTCGCAGGAGTTACCGTGTGAAGGAAAGGAGATGCACCCGAAATCCTGCTCCGGGACACCCCGAGATGGCCCTGCCACCAAGGCAGCCTTCAGGACTGCACCCTCCCCATCCCACCTCCCGCCAAGGACCCGCTGCAGGCTGTGAAAAGGTAAATAGGCATGAGCATCCCAGCCTAGGAGGCCAGCCCAGTACCGCACGACAGCATTCAAGCCCTTGACACTTTGGGGAACTTCTCAGCACCCCCTCTTCCACCCACAGCATCTTGCAGCCAGATCCTGCCTGCACTCAGACCTGCCTTGGGGCAGCTCAGGGGTGCGGGCAAACGGGGCGCTGCCTTTCCCGAGTGGGGAAAGAAACAAGCTACACCAGGAGAAGCTGGGACAGCTGGTCGGGTTGTCACCTACACACCTTCGCCCTTCCCGTGGCAAAAGGAGCGGCCCGGTTCTCCAGCACGGGGCAGTGGGCAGCGCGGCCCCTGCCAGGCTGTTTGGCCACCGCAGGACCCCGTGCCCTCAGGGGGCACATTTAAACTCTCTCCCGCAGTTCTGAGCGGAGAAATAAAAAGCAGCAGCTGCGGGAAGGGGCGTGCGGCCGGGCTCCGGCCCGCCGGGGCATGGGCTCCCCGGCCCGCCGCGCTCGGCGCCCCGCAGCAGGTGGCTCCCGGCCCCGGCGCGGCACAACCCCCGCCACGGCGGCCTGTGCCAGCCCCTACCGCGGCCTCGGGAAACACGGCCGGCGGGCGACCAGAGGAGCCCCCCCTCCCCGGGCGCGACCCCCGCAGCGGGTGGGAAGCAGCCGAGGGGGGCTGCGAGGCGAGGCGGGGCAGCGCGGCCCGAGCTGCGGCGGCCGTGCCGCTCCGGCCCCTCCGCTGCTGCGTCCCGCCCGGCCCGGGGGGCGCCGCGCACCCCCGCCCCGCAGCCCCCGGCCCGGCTGCCGCTCGGCTTCCCCCGCCCTTACCTCCCGCAGCCTGGGCGCCGGGCGCTGGCGGAGCGACTGAGCGCTGCCCGCCGCCGCCGGCCCCTATATCCGCGGCGGGGGACCGCCTCTCGGGGGCGGGCACGGCCCCGCCCGGCACGGCACGGCACGGCACGGCCCCGGGGCGGCTCTGAGCGCTCACGGGGGGGCGGCTGCAGGGCTGGGGGTACGGGAGCGTCACGCAGCCGAGGGTTTGGGGGGGGAAGGTGGGCAGAAAAAAGGAAAAGGAAGAAAAAAAAGGGGGGGGGGGGGAAGAGAGAAAAAAAGAAAAAGGAAGAAAAGGAGAGGGGGGAAGAGAGAGGAAGAAAAAGCGGGGGAGAAAAGGGGTGGGAGAAAAAGGGGGGAGAAGAAAAAGGGGGGCAGAAGAAAGGGGGGGAAGAAAAGGCAGGGGGAAGAAAAGGGGGGAGGGGATTACAAAATACAAGCAGGTTTCTAGCTGTTTTCTGGTTTGATTTTTCCCCCCACCACTGTAAAATATTGAGAAGACAAGGCAACGGGAGGCAGCAGATTCTCACCTCTACTCCCTCAGCCAGGGCGAGAACAATTAACGGCAAGGAAAAGTGACAAGAAGCCAGAAACTCACTAACTAAAGCTGAAAATCCACTGCTTCACACCGCGGCTCCGCACAGGAGGGGCAGGTGAGGAAACCGGCCGGTGGAGAGGGGCAGGTCTGCGTTCAGCTCCAGCAGGGTCAGCCTGTCTGCCTGTCCTCGGGAAGATGCTGGGATTAGATTATAATCTACCTGCCAGTAGTACAATTTGCTGAAGCCTGACAACGGTGCTGACAGCTCTGAGGGATCTGACACACATACCATCGGGTTGCTCCGGAAACACCAGATAACCCGGGGCGGGGGCCTGGCTCCCCCCACCCAAACCCAGCCGCTGAACACACACCCACGTGTAGGGCTCCAAGAGCCTAAATCACCTTGTCATTACCAAGCCAGTGTCCAGCCAGGAGGAACCGGTTAGCTAACACGTTTTATCCAGCACTTTTTCAAAGATACGCAGCATTTCAGCACTAGCAACCTGAGGGCTTCAACACCCCCGGAAAGCACATATTTTGTTTTCCCAAGGATGCTTAATCCTATTTCAACAGGCAATTAAAAGCTTGCATTAAAACCTGCTGGCAAACGCATGCTTAAAAAGACAACGTTTTCCCACAAAAGTGCCTAGCGCAAGTTCTCAAGCTTAAAACAAGTCAGGGACGTGGCAAAACAAGACATTTTATTCCGTGGCAGAGCAAGGGTGCGGGGTTAAAAGGACTCCTAGCTGCCAGCAGAGAAGTCTTAATTCTTGGAGGGGTGATGAGATTGCTATTTTAACTGCTCTGTTTCTCAGCCCTTAATTCTGCCCCCATCAAGGAGCAGAGTCAAATTTAAACCCCTGCAAGTAAAGGCACAATTAGCCACAGCTCTGCTGCCAGCAAAGAGAAGATGAAGCTGTACAGCCTCACACAGCTCCAAGCCCGCAGTGAAGCTTGCCCGGTGCTCACCCTGTATTGCCTCCCAGCTGGGCCCCTGTGCATCCCCAGAGATCTCCAGCATCTCCCAGCTTGACATCACACTGGGGTGTCCTGGGGAGCACATGGCAAAAAAACGTGCTGGAGAAAGGCCCAACCTGTCGGGCATGCGGTGGTGCCTCTGTCCTCACCGAGATCTGGGCTGCCACCAGCTCCAAGTGCCACCCTGCAGGAAGAGCACAAGAGGCCACCAAGCAGGCCACCTGGACTATCCCATCCACCACCATGCTCACAACACTGCTGGGGGTTTAGGTGCCAGGGAAAGAGGAGAACAGAGGAACAGGATTCTCTGTCCATCCCACGAATAAAGAGGTTGAGATGTAAAGTACCTTGCCCTGAGCCCCGCTCTCCCTGGAGGAGGTCCGCCAAGCTTCACAGCTGTTGGTGAGCAAAGCGTTTCGGCATCCGCTTAAATTCTGAGCGCTCACCCAAGTCTGTGGACGTCAGTGGAATTGAAGCACGATGAGTTCAGACAACGACAGGGTTAGGTTTAAAAATAAGCATGTACTGAAGCACTTGGCTAAATCGGGGTCTGAAAATCCTAGAGAAATAAAAATAAAATTAAAAAAAAAAAAAAAGGGGGCACTCTAGCAGAACTCCAGAGTCACTTCACAAAAAAAGCAAGCAGAGCAGTTTTTCCTTACTCGGTATGCCAGAAAATAACATCAAGTAGTACAATGTCTTCCACAGCTCTCCAAAAATACCGGCCAGTATCTGCAACTGCAAAGCTGCTGATTGTCCAGGAGTTGTAGGCAACCTCCCCTTTACTGCATTTGCTGAGAGCAGAGCCCTCGCCGCCCTTTCCAGGTTCCTCCCTGCTGCTATCTTTTTAGAGCAAGCACGTTCCTCACGCAGGACAGACAGAGCCCATTCCCCTTGTTATGAAAGCCAGATTTTGCTCAGCATCCAGAGATGGAAAACCCACATGATAAGAAACCACTTCCCTAAAGCACAGCAAGCAGAGCTGGGCACCCCAGATAAGTTCAGGAGAGGGTTGAGATGCTACCTGTTTGCCATGATTAATTGGTATCTGCTGCTGGTCCAAGCAGCTGTCCCAAGAGATGTGATCTCTGATAGTCCTGTGACCAGAAACTCCTTGTAGATGCAGCTATCCAGGCAAGGTGATCCATTGCCCATTGAAACGAGACAGGCTGAAAGTGTTGAGGTTGTTCAGCCTGGGGATGAGACGGCTCCGGGGAGACCTTACGGCAGCCTGCCAGGGCCTGAAGGGGCAGCAAGGAAGCTGGAGGGGGCTTTTTACAGGGACGTGTGGGGATAGGGCAAGGGGCAATGGCTTTAAACTGAGGGAGGGTAGATTTAGATATAGGTATTAGGGAGGAAATCTTTCCTGTGAAGGCACTGGAACAAGTTGCCCAGAGCAGCTGTGGCTGCCCCATCCCTGGCAGTGCTCAAGGCCAGGCTGGATGGGGCTTGGAGCAACCTGGGCTGGTGGAAGGTGGCCCTGCCCGTGGCACGGGGGTGGAACTAGGTCATCTTTAAGGTTCCTTCCAGCCCAAAGCATTCTGTAATTCAGGAAAGGGGGAAAGCAAAGCTCCACAGCTATTCACCCTGCTACAGGTGAGTCTGTAGCAACGTGCCAGGGAGGGACCGGTCACCTTCACAGGGCAGCAGATACGCCTCACTGGGTTTTTCTTGGGGTGCTTCTGCAATGAGTCTCTGCTTTCCCCAGACCGCGGGGGGCTCTGCACGAGATCAAGGCTCACTCCACTGTGCTCAGCGCTGCAGATAAACACACCTAAGGGTGAGCTCTGACCCATGGAGATAGGTACAGCAGGAGGGGCAGGCACAGGGTGTTGGGCAAAATGCAGCACTGGAAGTCAGATTATTGTTTTAACTACTTATCCAATTGTTTTGCACTTACATTTTGTTTAACTGCCTGAACTACAACAGTATTTCTTTTTTTTTTTTTCTTCCAAAGCACAAGTTATTACTAACATAGGGGGGAAAGAAAAATCAGAAATTTCTCACAGTCCCCACAGCGTCTCCTTGCTGGCATTGGGAATGTGAACTGAAAGCATCCTCATTTTCTCTTAAGGCTTCCCTTTCCAACTGAGAGGCAGATGGAAGCTAACACCCAGCCCTGTCTACTCAAGTCAACAGAGAAATCTAAAAGGGGAAAAAAAAAAAAAAGTGAGTTGGCAGCTTCAAGTGCTGGAAAGATTTTTTGAGGGGTGAGAGAGAAAGCCAATAAGGCAAAGTGCATATATGTGTTGGGCGGGGGAGCATTTCAATAGCACAACAAATATCAAAAAGGGACAAAGGGAAACATTTCTGCATTGCACAAGAGAGGATTGGCGTGCAGCAAGAGCAAGGCAGGAGCAGCATCACCAAGCGGGTGTCCAAAAGCAGCAACCTCACGCGCAGGCAGAGAACAACGTGCTGGCCAGGGGTGCAAACACCCACATTGAGTCGATAAAGCCAGGCAGAGCCCTGGAGGAAATCAGGCTGTGATCCGTGAAGTGTACGAAGGTAAAAAAGAGCTTCCTGGAGTCCTGGGAGCCAGCGCCAGCCGGCTGCTGGATGAAAACGCAGCTCTCATTTCCTCCCTCTTCCAAGACAGCTAGTTCTCTGTCCTCTCTCGGTCACGTTCCTCGCTGCATTGGTTGGATGATGGATGGAGGAACAAGCCACTGGACTAACAAAAGGAATAAATAGATGACTACATCAGGAGTCACCTCTGAAATCTCAGGCAGAAAGGAAACGAGCAGCGAATTTCCAGCAGGCAGCAACTGTGGTACTGCCCAGCTTCACTTCCCCTACCAACAGAAAACAATCAAGTCATGTAACGCCAAACCATGCCTAAAGCAGCGTCAGCAGCCCCCGGCAGCCGTCAGGAAAGCCACAGGGCTGGTCTCCTGTCCAGCTCCATCCTGTCCAGTTTGGAAGAGATGCAAGATGAGGAAACCAAGGGGAAGAGAGCAGAAGTACCCTCCTCACTGCTGCACTGCAGAAAAGCACTACTTGCATTTACCGCAGCACAGGAAAGGCACTCATACTCACAGGCAGCTCCAAGGAGACCCATGTCCTCCCCTGCGGAAGGATGGAGCGAGCCAGAGCTGCCCCAAACTGAAGGAGGAGATGGTGGGAAAGCCGAGGCACAGGGCATGGTGGCGATGCTGGGTGGGACACTCAGCATGACCCGGCATGCTGTGCTCACACTTGCAAACACACGGTGTTACCCTATTTTACAGCTAGGAAAATTGGCAGAAAGAAGTTGACTTCTTAGAACTACAGAGAAAAGGAAGACATGCGCAGGCAGAGGCTACCAGAGTGACCACAACCCATCCTAGGGCAAGGCTCCTGCTTCCCCTAGCCTAACCTAAACCACTACATCAAGCAATAGAAGAGAAATTGCAGTACAGGACTTCCCTTTCCACTCCATACCACCCACCCATTAGTTTAAAGGTTCACGAGATTTATATTTTTATTTTTTGCAGAAAGCCCCTTACGGGCCAGTTTCCATCTATGCTGTAGCTCCAAAGCTGTATTTTCAACTTCACCTCCGTAACAATTAAGGACCACATTTAGGAGGAAGATTTTAGAGCATGAAAGCTGAGCTCCTTGGGATATCACAGGCCTCCAGCATCTGCAGTCTGAAGCGCCACACACTGCAAGCCTTGTAAAAACTGGCTGGTAGAAATCTGTTTTCCAGGCTGACTGTCCAGCCTGGGGACGCTGCCATCAGTGTTGACCTCTTGACAAGTGATGGTGAGCAGCACTGATTCAGAGAGACAACACAAAGCACGCAGCACTTTACATGGGTCTCGATCAGCTGGGCCACCCAGGATTTTAACTGTTCTTTTGTCTTTTTCCCCCGCAAGATGCAGCAGGAGAGAAGTTAATGCTCCCATCAGCCGTGTGGCAGGGCACTCTCCATCAATACCAGCGAGCTTCCCAAAAGCCAAGCGCCAGTACTGCGTGCATCCCAGCAGGATCTGCTGAAGAAAGGGCTGGCAGAGCAATCAATTTACTATTTTCAAGGCGATGAGAGCTTTTAGGAGAAATCAATTGGTGGTGTAATTAGGAATATTACCCATGTAGCTAATAATTATCGAAGATGGCTCTCTCCTTCACAGTTCATTTCCATCTTACCCTTCCACTAAATAAAGGTGTTACTTATGGATGTTATTTGCAGCTTCATAATCTACTGTCATAGGCATTATTGCCATTTATTTGAGAGAGTGCTGGAGCGTGACCACGAGGAAGATAAAATAGGACCCTGAGCCAGAAATCCTGCCTGAAGCAGCTAAGCAGCCAGCAGCGAGGATTTTTCAGAGACATTGATTTTTACATAAACACTATCCATAAACTTCTCCCCTCCGCACACTGCTGTCTCAAACTAGCAAGGTGACATTAACGTGTCGGGGGTAGGCTTTGACAGAAGCCATGCTGCAGAAAGCTGGACCCTAACTTGGCAAGTGGCATGCCGAGGACAGAGAGGAAAGAAAGGAGTTTGAATTAGGATGATGGGATCCCCCCCGCCTTCACTTGCTTCCATGGGAAAGAGTCCTGCTAGGTGTAATAGACTGAATACTACATGCCGGTAAGAAATAAAAAATTCATTAAATCATAAATCTTTTGGAAAGGGGATCTACTGGGGAGATTATATTCGCTTTTCATGGACATATTAATTCAACGGTGGCATATCATATTGTTCTCTGCGGGGGAAAAAGACATATTGTTTTAAAGTATGATATTTAGAGCAGTCCTTTAGGAAGGAAAGCAAATATAATCTTGGCAAGGAAAACCAACTGCATGAGCACTGAGTAAGGGACATTAAAAGCAAGGCCCAAGACCCAGCTGCCGAAAGTCAGCGTAGCTTGACTAGAGTTGTTGGAGCTAAGCCCATGCATGGGAGCTGAGAACGAAGGTCACCTCCACTTAGCCACAGCTCCTTGAAAATGTTAAGTAAATGAACAGAAGGGTAATTTTTTACCAGGCCCATTGTGAACAGTCACTGTGTGCTAGCAGGCAAAAGGTGAGAAGACAAAGACATCATAGCTGCATTCAGTTTGATGTTCATTAGTTGGGAGCTATTTGTCCATCTCCTTCTGGATTGCTTCTGGCTCAGCGGTGGAAATTGCCAAGCTCTCCTGGCTCTCAGTCCAGCCAGACACTCAGGATTTGGGCAGAACTAGATGGCCAACTGCAAAACACGGGCTCACCCACACCCTCCCTTGGCCACTGCCCAATCTGGACTCCGTGCGTGCCTGGTCTCCGTTCTCCAGGAGGCTCCAGCCCTACTGTGGCACACACCCAGAAGCGTCTGCAGCAGATCGACATCTATCTCCTGCCCAAATTCAATCAGAGCGAGGCCAATGCACTCCTCACTCTGGTGAGGGACCATATCTGACTGGCGTTTGAGGAGCACCCTGCACACAGCCAGCCACAGCGCACAGGTGAGGGAGGTCTCTGCGCACAGGCAGCTTCGGCACAATGCTGGGGCGGCACTGGTCTCACGGCCCCCTTCCACAGCTGCGGTCACACGTCACCCTTGGCTTCCCACCTCTCTCCCAACTCCACAAGCTTCGTATTCCTTTGAAATGAGAGCATCCCTCCCCGCTTTCTGCATCCATACCTGTAGCATAGCAGTCAGCGCAGCCCCACGGGAGGTGAGTGTTCGAATCTCCTCCAGCTTGGCTCCATGCATGGAGGACACTGGGACGGACTCCTGCCCACTGTGCAGATTCTCCAGACACCCACCCCGTGCACAAGTACCCATCGAGCCCCACTGCCTCCTGTAGCAGATCTCCCCTCATGAGAAAGCTGCGGATCACAGACAAAAACATGTGCAGACCTGAGCTCAGCCCAGCTTCACACCGCACCACAATCCCCATCCCAGTCATCCCAAGCAGTGTTGTTCTGCCATATGGCTGCTCTTCTAATAGCTACGGGAAGGTCTTCAGCAAACATACAAGTTACTGTTCACGGCTGTGTCGTTCCTCTGTGATAACCCACCATCCAAAGTAGCTTACTGCAGAGGAACAAGGGAAGAAGACAGCTTAAGTTTGCCACACCAAGTAACAGTGGCTGCTGGGCAGCTCTTGCACCATAATACACTTCGTGCCAGTTTGACCACGTCGCACTCTGAACAAACTCAGGCACAAGTAACTCTACTGGGCCCATCAAAGAAGACAGGATTCACTTATCACCTGAATTGCAGGACACTGCACAAGAGAGCACACGCATGCAAACTCCTGCCAGACTTCTCACTTTCCTCCTTCCTTTTGCCAACCCAGCTATCTCACTGAAAACCTTCCCATCCATCCCAATGAGGCATTAAATCTGAGGCATCGTTGCTCCCACTGGCAAAACTGCAGACAGGATTGTTCCTAGATAATGAAATAACCAGGTAAAATAAAAAAGGGCTGATGAAACATCAGCCACAAACAGCCAAAACAACAAAGTCAGTGCACACAAACCACAAAGACTCTTATTGCAACATTAAGTCAGTCGTACGTTATTTATGTGTTTGTCATATGTGTATTCAACTACCTGCTCAAGGTGAAAAACACTAATAAGGCTGTATTTTTCTCCATACCTGGGCCAGGTTCCCAGTCGAGACAAGCAGTTTATGCTAGCCAAACACTTGGACAATTTTTGTTTCTGTAGAAACCTCTGTTGCTGGGGTCCTTAATATTGGCTTTAAGTGCAAGGCACATTGGCGGCAGCTCACAGCTCAATACTGTATGAAGCAAGAGAGGTCTTGGACTACTCAAATTATCCAATGCGAGCACAAGAAGGAGGCAGCTTGTGCTTTAGCTTCTGTCCAGGGCCCCTGGAAAGTTAATCCTATCCGATTACACTACTTCTTTTTTTTCCATAGAAGAAATAAACAGTCTTTTGTACTAAACATAAGGCTGCCTTCTTTTGAAAGAAGATTTATCATCCAGGATAAATTAATGAGTTCATTCCATTTTTGTCCCAAGTCTTCAAAGCGCTGCTTTTACTTCATGATGCAATATCAGTTGGTTCTGCCCCTGTGCCAGGCAGTCCTCAAGAGATCCAGAGAGAGGGGCAGGGGAGAGAAAGAGTGCACGCACAAATGCAGATCATCTCATCAGATGCTTAAAGCCTGCACACCAAATTCCATGCACGCATGTTACAGCCATGCAAACGCATGTATAAGAAGCTAGGACCGGCTTCCCTTCAGACCACAAACACCAGGAATGCAGTGGGCTTTGAGCAACCTAAATTGAGTGAAAAATGTCCCAGCCCATGGCAGAGGGGTTGGAATTAGATGATTTTTAAGGTCCCTTCCAACCCAAGCCATTCTATAATTATGGTACGACATTGTTCATGAAAAGAAGTGACTGGTGGATGACAAAATCTGCTGTGAGTTGCCCCAGGAGAGGACCCAGCTGAGAAATAAAAAGGATGGCTTGGTTGCCTTCTCCACACCAACAGGGATCCCGTTGTACTGAGTTGAAACCTTGAACTCATTACAATGTCACTCTGTCTTTGGATCCGATATCCTGTGGGGGAATCTTCTGGGAATGTATTTTGGTTCAAACTTAGGTCAAGGAGAGTTGACTTGACCTGAAAATAAATCCAGGCGATCTCAAGCTGAAGAGCTATTGACTACTGTTTGCAATACAATAAAGCGAGGAGATCAAACTCAGCTGAAACCCAGGGTTAACATAAATCCAAGGAGAAAGGGGAACAAGAAAATTCATTCACCACCATGACAAAGGGGACATTTTTTGCATTGGCAGAATTCAGAGCTTGAAAGCGCTTCCCAGGCAGCATTTTTAGCATCCCATATGGTAAGTGTGTGCTGTTTAGCTGTGCTGATATCTTCAGCAGACTGGCAGTAAGATAAGAGGTACGCGACCGTATATGTGTGTGAAAAAGGTTTTGTGGGCTTTTCTTTTTTTTTTTCTTTTTTAACGTCACTAGATGGAGTTCCTCTGCTCGCACACAGGGAAGCTTTTGTGAGAAGTATTTTATATGGATCCCCAAGGAAAGATCTCAGTGGACGGGCTCTGAGCGCTATTGTGTGCACGTGTACGTAGTAACTCTCAGCAACTTTCAGTTTATGGTCCAGGAGAAATGCTCATTGTACTTGCTGCAGCTCCAAGATGAAACCCTGCTCCTGGTTTGTGCTAAGGGGAGTTGTATGATTAACTTCACTGAAGCTAGCCTTTCTCTTCTTCCAGGAGCTTTTTTTTTTAAAAAAAAGAAAAAAAAATGTTTGCTGGATAAAGCAATTTTTCAGCCAGCTGAAACTTCCCAGGTCTGTACTGCAGGGGGGCTGAGAGATGCTCCCTACCCATGCTGCAATATATCCTCAGAAAAAAGTAGAAAATCGCTCTCCCCCAACTATCCTCCTTCCCAGACCTCAGATCCAGAAGCAGCAGTTTGACTCACCAGCCCTTTGCCCAGACCCATAACATACCCATTTTAATAAATTTTCCAGCTTCTCAATGTGGCTGGAGCTGCTGGTTGTCCAGCAAATGCTTAGGAGGATCCTCTGTCCACCCAGTGGCCAAATCACAGTAATTTGATAATTCTACCAAAGTTAAAACTTTAAGAGTGCAAAACTGTCCTACAAGGATCTAATGCACGCACCCCCAGAACAAGCTGTGGATAATAACAAGATCTCATGATCCTTGAACATCAGCTTTTAAGATGCCTGTAAGTGTCCTCAGAGCTACCCTCAGCTCAAGCCTGCCCGTGTTTCCAGCCTGAAACAGCTGGTTCGTCTCACAATAAATATTAAATGTAGTTCAGTCCTTCAGCTTGCATTCATTATCTCCCCATTTTGCAGTAAGTATCTGGTCAAATCCCTCTAGTCTTTCCACCATCCCCTTCTCCCAAACATGCAAAGGGACAGACACCTTCTACACTTTGCCAGGGATGAAGCAGAGCAGCTCAGCTCATTGCAGCACAGAGATGCACGGGGCTGTACCCTGGAGCCCCAACATGGACAGTGTGGGAGCTTCACCACAGACACATCAACCCAGACATGACTGACCAGGGTAGCTGCTTTCAGGAGATGAAAGAAGTCTCTGCCATAAGACATAAGTGCCACATTCCCCATATGAGTGCAACTATTTCTAAACACAGCTCAGGGAAAGCTGCATATTTATTTTTTTTTATTTCACTAAAACCCATTTTATTAACCAACTTGCGCTCTAATGTAGATGGTCCCTTTGTTTATAGAATAAATTATGCTGCTTCTTCCCATCTCCCACTGTGGTTGCATGATTCCTGGTCAGATTGTAGGATGTTTGATCTAAGAATGTATAAACTCCACTAAACAAAGCTGCAATAGAAAGTTGAATAATAAGTCAAGACTCCAACCTCTCCAAGAAAAAAAAAGGTGAGTTTGACAAAGTAACATGCTGAGAGAGCCTGGGAATCTTTCAGACGAAATAAAGTATTTTAAGAGGGACTCAATATTCAAACTCAGCATTTCACATCTGCACCCTTTAAAACTGTCAGGAACTTCACCCCTGGCTCAAGTGAAATCTTCGTAAATTGGGATTTCTTTCACCACCGTGTGAAAATTAACACTTTCAATTGCAATTAGCAGTACCACAGCCCTGCTCACACTTTTGCTCAAAAAACAAGTCACACATGAATATTTACAGCCAACCAATGCCATCTAACAGGCACTTTCTAGTAAAGACACCCCCAGCCCATGTCTCTCCTCCAGATCAGGAATGAGAGAAGACACAGATCAGTCTCCCTGCAGTGGTAGGTGTCCAAGCACCGTTTATCTCAGAGAGCTCTGGGACAATCACATCTCATCTAACCTGCAGCACAGTGGGGATGCTCTGCAGAGGACAGATCTAGGGGTTATACAGGTGGAAGTGCAAGTATTTTTTAATGGACACATTTTCCCTTCACAAAAAGTACCCATCATCACAGTAGCTGTATTTCTCAACCCCTGTCCTCCTTGGGACACATATTGTAAGGATCAACTTAACCCTTCTTTTTAAAAGTCAGTTCCACCTAGAACAACAAAAACATGAGGAAAACCAGTTCTGGAGATTTTCCACCGATCAGCCAAGGTCTCCGTGATGATGAAACCTGCGGTGTCTTTTATCCATTTTCCTGCCCCTTCTCTGCTCAGATATCCAGTGCATTGTTGTCAAAGTATCCAAGCCCTTTCTGCACAGTGTGGCAGCTAGCACCAATAAAACTAATTGGAAGAGGGGGAGAATCATTTGGTTTAATATCATAACCCTGACTGAGAAGTTAAGCAGTTCTTTTAATACAGCAAAACAGCCTTCAGCTTAAAGTTGTGGCCATTTCAACTCCATCTCCCCTGACCAGTGGTGCAATTAAACCTGAAGCAGGACAAGGAATACAAGGAAGGGAAGTCACTAAGGAGAAAGGGGTGGAAAAAAACCCAGTACTGCCTCATAGATAGTCACATTTCAAAGCATACAAAGAAACCCCTAGTGAAGCAGTGAAAGCCAAGCATTCCTTCTCAAAAACATAAAAAGTTATGAGCTCGGTTACAAGCCTTCCCAGTACATGCTGACATGCTACCAACCAGATCTGGAGCAGAGACTGTGTCTAGAACTTTAAAAATGCAAGTAAAATATCATGCCTTGCAGGGTGTTCCATCCCCAAGCCAGTGTGAAGTCATCGACAGAACTTGATGGGTGGTGTTTCATGTGATTTACTGGGGAGCCAGAGGCCACCCTGCTCCACCCTTTGAAGCAGCACGGCCCATCCTGTCCTCCTCTGCCGGATCTTTCATTTCCAGGGTCTGGTCCATCACCTTTCAGCTGCACCGAGTTCACGAGGTGGAAAAGAAAAAGAAAATTATTTCCCAAGCATGACGTTACTGGCATTTGTTGAAGAGAAAAAGCAGATTGCTAACGCTCCTTTCCATTCTCTAAACAGGCAAAAAGTTGTTCACCGGAACAGCTTCCAAGTGAAAATCCAGAAAGAAATTTGGAACTCATCTCAAGTCTATCAGCGTAAATCAGTGGAGCTCTCACTGTCCTCATGGAAGCCAGGAGAGCGGAAAGCAGAGAACCATGCTCCTCCAGGTTTGAAATACTTACTTCAAACTGGATGCCAGGAAGGTGAACAAAAAAAATAACATTTGAAAGGAAAAGGTGGCTATTTAAGGGATGGAAAGACAGATTGTATTTACAGGGTCATGGGATAAGTTTAATGTCTCATCTGAAACAAATTGAGAACTGATTAGGCACCCAAAATGAAGCAAAGACTGAAGCCATTTATTAACTCCTGCTTGTGGTATTAGAGGAAATTCAGTTTTAAAAGCAAGTTGCAGATAGCTCTGGAAAATGCCTTCTCGCTTTATAGAGCATTTTACAAGGATGAATCAGGTACCAAAGTTATTGCCAACAGTTGTTTTGCTTGGCTTTCTTAAAAAAGCAAACAAATAAACATACAAAAACCCCAACAATGCCTTGTGCTGCCTTACGGAAACTTCAGGGTAGTCCTGGAAAATTCCCTGGCCCACCAATAGAGATGGAGGGAAGCTTTCCAGCGGGCAGGCCCTGGATAGGAAAAGAAGTTTTCTGCAGAAAAAAAAAAAAAAAAAAAAAAAAAAAAAGTTGGGTTTCATGGAAATATTTCCGTTTTTCAGAAGGCCAAAAAATTGAAGGAAGGACGTCTTCATTTTCAGGCAAGGTTAAATGATCATTTGGTCTAGATCAACGATTACTCCCCACCCTTTGTGGGTGAAGTTTTCTGCTGGAGCTCTGTTAACATGATTCATCCAGCTCTCTCCCAGGAGAGACATTGCTTCATTGGCATCTCTCCTGTATCTTGAGAAACACAGTCCGGCCAGAGGAGAACGGAGGCAGCTGCTCCAGGCAGATTGCTTTTTTCTTGCACAGACCCGTCATGTTTCTTTCACAGAAACAGGAGGAGTTAATCATGTTCTTGACACGAAAAAGCAAAGATACATTTGGTTTTTTGAGCCAGGCTGCAGTGATGAGAGTCAAGATGCTGATGTCAACCGCAGCGGTGTAATCAGCATACACCCACAGCTGGCTCCAGCAGCAAGGGAGGGTTCCTTAGGAATTACTACGTGACACCAAGAGACCAAGCTGAGAGCAGCAGGACTGCCACCAGGCCAGCTGCAATTTCTGCCCGTTGCTCTAAATCCCCTGCATCCCCGAATGAGCTATTAATGGTCAGATGGATGAAAGCAAGGTCAAAAGGCACTTCCAATAGGTCTGCAAGATCTTCACTGAGCCGTTAACTGTTCAAGGCAAGAGGCCCACACATCAAGGATGATCGGTCTTACAAAGCAGGCATTACATGCACTTTGGGAGCTTTCCTGGTTTTGCAAGACAGACGTTTTATTCTTCAAGATTTGAGCACGAAGTATTTATTAGCACAGGCACGTGTTTGGGTAGCTGGGACAGCCAGCCACAGTGGGTCAAACATCTGGAGCCCATGACCAGTCACTTCAGAACAACTTCTGGTGCGAGCGAGGATGTGCTGGGAGGTCATAAGCAAAACAAGAATGAATTTAGGGCAGTCACTGGGACTCATAATTGGTCTCCCAAGTGTGCACAGTATGTTTGCACAGAGCAAAAGGTACCGCTCGCTGCATTTTGTGCTGTAACTATCAATAACGCTTTGTGATTGCCCAGGAGTTCAGGGCAGGTCAACATGCCATGAACAATTCCTTTGCTACAGAGATCAATGTTCTGCCGTGACTGGTATTTACTTTATGCCCTGAGCGATACAACCACTACTAGTTCTGCACCAGCTAATATAAGCAGACGGGGTACGCTGATGATATCTCAACCCCTCAAGATTTGTTTTGTCAAAGGACCACCATGCCCTGCCTTACCTACAAGAATTTGCTGGCGTTCATTAAGTGCGCCTGAAGGAACAGTTAGCTAGACATCCTGACACCAAGGCAGAACTAAAGACTATTTCCCTGTGTTTACTTACTAAACAGGAATCTCTTGGCCTTTCCACTCAAGAAAAACACACCCTTGTAAGATTTCAACCAGCATTTACATCCCCATAACAAATCCACACAGATTAACACAGTATTTTAGCAGGGGAATGCAGCCACGTTAAGTGGCTACAAGTGTTTTCAAGGTCATTATGGTTACAAGCTACACAACACAGATGATAAGGAACACTGGGAAAGCAAAGTAGGAATCCAGAAAAACAACTGAAGACAAAACAGCACATCAGATGCTCTCATTCAAAGCCTCAGATGTTCATATCTTGGGGAGCTGTTACACAGAGCTGTTGAGCTTTGAGGCTCTTGCACAGTAAAGTTGCTTCAGGCACCTGTCATTTTAGAAGTCAACAGAGCACTCTTCCAGCATATTTCCTGCTGGGCTTCTCCCAAATAATGTAAAACAAAGCCATCTACTCACTCTCAAAAATTATTTGGGATGACATATGCCTGCTCTGACTAGCAAGAGGCAACTGAGGCTTTTCATCCCCTGCATACACTTGGTCATTGAGGTCCTCTCTGAGTTACACCTGACACCTCGCATTTTGGGACAGTTGCCTTTGACATCCTTAGGATCTGATGCTACCAGCTCAACATGAGACAGCCTGTCAAATACTCCATCAGAAAGAGGGCAAAACACTACCAAGGGTCAAAACATGGCTCTGCTGAAGAGAATACAAGTTATGTCTGTCCAAGCCACCCAAGGTTAGACTTGGACAAACACACTCATCACCAACTGTAAAGCTGTATAGTTTGAAAATACAACTGATCGCACCCACAGAGAGAAGGAATTGCTCACTGAGCCTTGCACAGTAAAACCAGAGCTGCTCTTTGCTTCCCCAGCTAGGAGTCCCACCAGCAGCAGTTGGACTCAGCAAAGACAGTCTTCTCCACAAAGCCCTCCGCTTTTCAGAAGGACAGCAGGGCCATCAAATCTTTCAGCTGTACCACATCACCAGGACATGTATTAGCACAAATTGGGGGATGTGAGCAGCACTGATGCTTGCAATCTTAACAGCTTGGCTTGCACTTGCCTAGACTTTCACCCAGCCACGGTAGCAGCTAGCTTCAGAGCATGAGCCACAACACAGCAAGAGGACATTCCAGTGGGGGTCCCTGAAAGAGGATTCAAGAAACAAAATTACCACCTTTATAACCTTTTCAGGAGCTTCAGTGGCACACATTTGGCACATAGGTTCAGGAAACTTTCAGACTCATTCCCATCTTCCTTTTCTCCCTCCTGTAGATGATACAAGGGTTTTCATGTGAGCCTGGTGCACATCAGTGCCATCTGTAAGGACCCTCATTCCTGGGTATTTACAAATGTTTTATTGCACAGCTGAAAACCATGAAAAGAAACAAATTATGAAGCATCTTGAGTGATCATGTACTCCCATGAGGCAGTTAAGATACTTATAGGAATAATTTACAACTGCATTATAAAATCCCTTGTCCTTTACAGTGATGCTGATGCTACAGAAAAATATAAATCAATACTGCAGAGGGCTTTCAAAAGTGCTTTTACTTAAGGTTTATAAGCAGGCTATGATGTCCAAGTTAAACGTGGGGGTTGCAAGCCTACAAACCAGCTACGTTCTTCCCTTCTGCAGGCTTTAGGCTGTCAAATCAAATGCAGAAATAGCTTCAAAAAAGGTTCAGAAGATGTAGGCACACCCCAAGAACCTGAGAAATCGTGCCTGCTCTTACAGACACAAAGCCATCTGAACTACTGAGGAACAGGAAAGCTTTAACACATGGAGAGTTACAGGCTTTTGGTCACACGGAGCTATTGGCAGCTGCCCAACTCATTATGCCCAGCCATCCTTTGAAGGCTATCGTTTTGTGAAACAGAAATCAATACCCCACACGCTGCCACAAGCTGAGCCAGGGGGTCGTGACATTATATCACCAGCAAAGCGAAGAATGAAGGGATACGTCAGCAGCCCCGGGCATAGATGGTTCTCCCTCGGCATGGGATAACGTGCAGGTCAGGAAGCACAGCACCGGTTGATGCTGCAATATGGAGCGAAGGAGGGGAGCCAACAGCACATCTCCTCCAGGTTACTGCTGCAGATCTGGGTAGCATCAGGGAGCCTGGACTCCCGTCCCTCCAGGCTAGCACAAAGGCAGGTGCTGCTGATGGGTATTTGCAATAGCCCTGCGTGGCTGAGCTGACAACATCAGCCTGGTGTCAGACTGATGACTCTTACAAGCACTGCCTCCACTCAGACCCCACAACTCAATACAAGAGCATTGCTTTATCATGAAAACATCATTGCAAGTTGCAAGGGAAATGCACCTTTAAGTGAAGCATTTTAACATTGATCAACCTGAGGAATCTGCGTTAGCAATGGACAAAAAAAAGGCTTTAACCACATCCGACAGGATCACTCTTGTCCAGGTCTTTGGATCTCTTTGTTGCCCCATCAAGACGCTATGCCACCCTGCTGGGCTTGTACCCCTCAATGCTGGAGGCTGGCTCAAGCCACTTTTCATCCCTGTCTAAGAAATTATCACAGGAGACTTCATGCAATTAGGCCTCAAAAATGGGGATGTCAGTCCTCCAGAGGAACTAAGCCTGCCTCATGAAAGCCATTTCAACCTTTGCTTTCACTGCACAAGGTGGGTTTTTTTTACCCTGAGGATTTATATCAAAGCAAGACGCTAGTCAAGACACGGCAAGCCACTGTAGTTTTTACCTCTTTGTAGCTCGCCAAGGTGAATGTCAGTGGAAAAAAAATCTCAGAGGTGACCAGGTACAGAGATGGCCATCTAAAGTTACATGCCTCAGCACAAGAAAAATAAAAAACCCACCCCTATGTTTTTAGTAAAAGCAAACCTGGTCTCTCTCAGCGACAGGACTCCATTTAGAAATCGGCACCAGGAGCATAATGAGCTGCACAAAGCCAGCAGCTCACACCTCACCATTTCTCCCCACAGTCCAACACGTCTCTCAGGATCCATCGCCTTTTTACAACCCAGCTAAACACAGCCCATCCCAGGGACACCGTACCTTTCAGTCAACATGTGCTTTTTCCTCTGAGCTGGCCTGGTGAAGGATATTTTATATATATTTTGTGTGTGTGTGTGTGTGTGTGTGTAGGCAATATTTCTCAGGGTAGCTCTAGTGTCTTATGGGATTCGAGGCACACACTGCAAACCGCTGATACTGCGTGCAAGAAATAACAAGGGGAGGATGTATAGGGATAATATTTGTACTGAATGTATGTTTTTCAAGAGCATACTTAAAAAACAGCTGTGTAAGCAAAGTGGGTAAGGAGAAGCATCTCTGGTAAAGTTCTGCAGCATGCAGGCTGGAGGTCAGCTCAAGAACAAGGTGGATGGTGTATAAGGAAAATCTGAGGCTCTGGATAGTGCCCTCAATTTTCCTGCTCCTTCTGTTTTTGACCATCCCTGATCTGTGCAATCTTTCAGCTTGCAGTACAAGCATCAGACATCCCCAAAATAAAAAGCCTGCAATGCTACGACTGCTTTAAATAAACCCTACTGAGCCCAGGCTGCTGCACCTAGCATGTTCAGCCTACCTGGATAGGAACTGGTGCCCCAGCAAGACTTACCATCTGAATGGAGATAATGCTTCCATTTAAGCAGCCACCACTTACTCAGCCAGTGCCAAAATCCCAAGGCTGACAAGATTAGGGAGAGGAGACGCTAGTTCTCATTTCACCACTCCCCTTAGCATCTTCCTCTGAAAAGCCTAAGATTTATTATCTGGCCAAAACATATCTTGTATTTGCTCCAGTCATGAAAAACAGCAACAAATTGAGAGATGGAGTAGAATAGAGGTTTTCTGAGAGAATCAGCCTCATAAAGCTTTCCAAACTTGCAGCTGACATACCCACTGGATAGATCCAAGCTGCTCCTAAAAAAAACACCCAGAAAGAGAACAGTTCCATCTAGAGAAAAAGTTAGACGTTGCATTTTAGATGGGCTGGAGTCCTACAGCATATATTTTCACGGGGAATATGCCAATGCAACAGCTGTTCACCTGGACCATCCATCCATCACTGCTCCAGCTACCCAGGCATCCCAGAAAATGTGGTCCAATCCTTCTTTTTTCCTCTTGGATACAGCATTTATTCTAAACTGAAAACAAAGAAAAGCTAAATATCTTTCAGCTTCAAATACTGCAGAGGTTTTATCCAAAACATTTCCTAAACATCTTCACTCAGCAAAAGAGGGCTGAGGTTTTAACTTCTTACTGTGCTTTAAATTTTTATTGTGTCTCTGAAATGGAGACATCATAAAAAAAGCTAGTCTTAATCCATTTCTTCCCTAACTGTGTTCAGGGGAAACTACATAAAGAACTAAAACAAACATTTACAGATAAAAACTGTATTTAGCTTTATGCAGGGGTAAAGCTCTTCATTACTGTACAACTATTTTGACCCAGACATTTCCCTACTGTAGCTGATCCAAAAAATATCTGCAAATTTCTCCTTTCGTTTTCAGTCTGGTTATGAAATGCCAGAGGATATCAACATTAATAAAATCTCCATTCTTTCTGGCCCTCACAAACAAGCAGAAATTGTCATAAAACAAGAAAGAAAATAAGAAACTGATTCTTGGCTGAACTATAATTAAGTTAAAGCTCTGGAAGTTCAGGGAAAGCTACATTACACAAATTTTATTTGATGAAATCAATTATACCTACGCTGGAGATAAGTTAGTGATTTAGCTTTGCTTATGCTAATGCCTATCACTTCGGGGTGGGTTTTGCCTGGCAGAGAAGATGGGGATGAGGTGTGGTATTAATTCGATGTGCTTAAGCAGGAATGTGCCTCTTGATTCCAGGAAGGGAAGATGGCTGCAGGGAGGCTTCCACATCGGAGAACCGACGGCAGACTCCTCGGGACCATCACCTGTGGCATCTGGATGCAAGTCCAGGCATGTTCTGACAGCAGCAGTGCTTATTTGCTAACGTGCTTTTCCAGAGCTCACAATACACAGAAGGTTTTTGTGACGTCTTGAACACTGGGAGGGGTGGGGAGATGTGAATGTCTTCTGGAACTTTTGGTTCAGGTTGGGGTTTTTTCCTCTTTTCTTGGGCTGGGCTAACTTTTGGCTGTTTATTTGGTTTTATTATTACCAGTTCTAGTTAATGTAATTTAATAGTTAATATAATACCAGCAAATACCAGCACTAGAATACTGCAAAAGGGTAAGACAGAGCAGATCTGCTTGTGCAAGTAGAGAGCAATTGCTTTCCTCTCTTCTGAAAATGGTGCATCCACCCTAATACAGCATCAAGTGCTAGGGGAAAAAAAAAAAAAAAAAGACAGGTTAAAAGCAACTGTGAAAATTATCTCATCTAGAGATCCTTGGGAACTAATCACCTCTGGACAGGAGGGAGAGCCTTACAGTACTCATTTGACACTGGAGAAATCAAAGGCAAGTCCAAAGGCTTCACCTGATTTCGGAAGGGGGCAATTATCTGCTAATGATCCTTGCTGTAAGGCAGTCACACTGAGCTGGATACAAAGCTTAGAAAGCAAAACGGTCCTGGTGCCAGAGATAGGTGCCACCTCTCCTTTAAACTGCATTACTCTGAGACTGCTAATAAACTAAAGACCAGGGAGAGCAGCATCCCCATCCTGCAAAATGCCAAGTACTGTGGTTTTGATCCAGCAAACATACATGTGAAACAGCTTTCTCATGCCACCGCTGCTGGGTAAAGTGATGAGCACCATGCAAAACATATTGCAAGGGTGATGCCGTTGGTGACACCAAGTGCCTCAACTGCTAAAGCTGTAAGAGGATCCAGCTGTCCATCCTCAGCTGACAGATCCGATGCATGGAAATCTTTTGAAAAGAGAAGAAATTGCTCGAGTGTCCTATTGCAAACCAAGTTTTTGGAGGCTTCTTGCACCACTTGATAAAGCAGTGCATTTCCACAAAATGAAAAAACAAATGAGCAAAGTCAAAACCAAGTTTTTGTTTGCTTTAGAGCAAAGGAACCAGCCCCCAGAAGTGAAACCTTATCTTGTGCCTCTAACGGTCTGGATTCCTGTCTTCACCTCGCTCCTGCAGTTTCCTTCACCAAGGCTGGCCTCTGACTGTCTCTGGAGGGTCCTCCTCTGGCCACATGAAAGGCTTTTCACACCCCTCTATGGCACCAGCCTTCAATACATCCTAAAAGTCAGACTAGCATTTAGATCCCTTCCTGCTAGATCCAGGCTCAGGCTGCTGAGCTTTAAGTCTCCAACACAGACACGGAGCCTAAACGTACCGTGAAGAGACCTAGAAACAAAGGCACTTAGGGTTTGCATAAACGGAGGTTTACTTAATTTGAAGGTCAACATCAGATTTCTGCTGTACCTAAAGTAAATACTATCCATTAACAGAGGTAACATGGCATTTATGTTTTCATACACACACTAGAAACTTAAAAGCTACAGCACTTAACTTTCTAAGCATCATTTTTAATAAATTGTACATCTATCCATTTTCAGCCATGCAAATGCATTGGACTGGGGGGGGGGGGAAAGAAAAAAAAAAAAAAAGGAAAAACAAAAAAACAGCTGTTCCAGAGATATGCAGCCTTTTTCTTCAGCTTCATAGAAATGATGCTGAGTTCAAACTGCCCAAAGTGAGACACATCAGGGAAGTTCCTATAGCTTGGCACTGCATAGGTACCCTTGCCAAGCAAGCTCACACCTACCCACAGCATACTGCTGGGGCACATGTAAGTGGGTGAACCAGACAGACGAAGCAGGGTGTGGGGAGCAAGCCTGAGAAGGTGGTGGAAATTTTAAAAATAAAAATAAAAAAATAAATCAAAGCTTCCTGCCCAAGTTCCCAGCTGATATCACATACCAGCACCAGCTGGTTGCTAGTGGATATAGTCCATATGAAAACAAGAGGTCTGGTTTCTGTAATTCACACCAAGAGCAAATAGGCTAAGCCCCATTGCACCGACTGAAGTTGTCTTTGAGGAAAGCATTTGCAAGGCAAGTTCACTCTTCTTTCCACATGCCAGTGAGGGATGCCTGCTTATCGCAAGCACTTCTGTCCTGATCAAGGACAGCAGGTGATGGTGCCTGGTGCCAAAGGCTGGTGCCTGCAGACAGGGAGCCGGCGCTTCTAGTTCTCTGACAGCAAAAAGTAATACAAATTCCCATGGACTGCACCCATTTGCAAGCGGTTTAACCTCATTTCACCCACTGCTGCAAGTTATTCTTATGCATTTTGCTTTCCCAGACCTCCCCATTGTATACAACATTTCTCACAGGTCCCATCTCCATGACCTTTCGGTTGTCCTACTCACTCACCTGTATATATGAATGTCACCTGTAAAATACAGTCTCAGTCAGATCTCCCTGACCTATTTGCACCCTACAAAAATTCCTCATGCTAACATTAGACATGCTTGAATTAGCAAAGAAATGAAAACAGGCCCCAGGGAAGAAGTGGGCTGGAGGAAAAGACAGAGATGTAATGCTGAGCAACCGTGTCAAGTCACAACTGGCCACATTAGCCATGTTTGAGGGTTCCTCGTGTCAAAACAACACCTCTGTAGCAAAGGAAGAATCCTGCCTGCCCAGTCCTGCATCACCCTGGGCTCTTTTGCCCCACACAGGCTTCTTTGAGGCATCAGCATCGGCAGCTACACGTCCCATAGCTCTGTGGCTCCATTGCTTTGCACTAGCCGAACCCATGAACCACCAAAGGCTTGGCTCTGTAAACTCAGTGCTTTCGAAGATGCTTTGCAAAGTTACTATGCAATTCTGGGAAAGGAGTTCAGATAGGAATTAGTGACTTTTGTCTGGAATTAAAGACTTGCGAAGTTTAATAAAAGTCATGAAAATTCCTAAACAAACAAACAAAAAAAAAAAAAAAGAAGAAAAAACACCACCTGTTGTTTCCAAAACAAGCTTTTCCCCATTAACAAACACCAGGAAAGATTCCAGCAATTCTCTTACCCACCTCATAAAAATGGCTGAAAATGAGAAAATAAGTTCATTTTCTTTTCTTCTAATATCTCCTCAGCCTCCTTTTGTGCTTGAGGATCTCAGGAGACAGCACAGAGGTGACGAGAACACCGATAACCCCCTTTTAAGGTTGAGTCAAATGAGGCATTGAATAGTTTCTGTGATTTACCCAAGCAGAACCATAATCCCAACTTATTTGCATGTGAAATACTGTCTCCCAAATTAACTTTGCCAGTTGAAAATATGACTCTGGGGAGGGGCAGGAGGGTACTGTCATTTAGTATACATATATTTATATTTCCTGGCTCAAGGGGGCATAAAACTATTTCCAATACTCATTAAGCCCATTTCATTAATGCATTTTTAATACTGTAATGTAGTTAAGAGCATTAACAATGAAAAAATACTAAATAGCCCTTCTCCAAGCACCCCTTCAAAAGCACATGAGCTGCAGGAGCAAAACACATGACTAGAAGAGCTGGGATTCTGAACACACAGGTTAGGCTGCAACAGCAACTCTGCAATGGTCCAAAAGAAAAAAAAAAAACTAAATAAAAGCACTCTTTGGCTCCTACTAGATTAATTGACTGAGAAATAAGGAGGACTTCTTTCCAAGAGCAGACTGACTGTTCCCCATCACACAAACTATAAGGGGTCTTTTTTGTTAGGGAACTTTCTATCTGTTGTTCCTAAGCTCTCCAGATCTGACCACGCTGCCGTGTTGTAGCCTTCAACACAATACGGAAAGAGAATTGACCACCTTTAAAATAGCTCCACAGATTATAACCCTGGGAGAAAACATTCAAAAAACATTAACGGTCAGATTTAAATCCACAAATATAATGAAATGCACAGTTACTGATGAAACTCCCTCCTTAACAGACTGGACCAAAATCAACCCTGCTACAAACCACCCGGCAGATGAACCTGGCCCAGCCATGGCTCAGATCTTCCGTCATAATGAAAGCTTGTCCATGGTTTGAACCCAGCAACAATTAACCTTGACAGGGGGAGATAAGATTCAGGTTTCAAAGAACAGAGCATTTACTGGGGTTTTGTGTGCTTTCATGAGGCTTTGATTATTATTTTAATCCAGTTGTTTGCGGTTTGTTTCCTTTTTTTTTTTTCCTCCTCCTTAATGGTAACATTGAAAAGATAAAAGTCTACGTGCTCGTGGCAGGAGCCAAAGGATGGCTGAAGTCCAACCTACCTCCACCCCACCCCACTCATCTGATATGCTTCCAGAGCAGGGGGAACCAGACAAATAGATGCTGTGGATAGCTTAGGACTGACTCGCCTCAGACTTTCTGGAAAAGGGAGAAGAACTCATTAGGCTAAAATGAAAGCCAAAAGTAGTTATGAGAGTGCTCTTTTAGGGAACTAAAATAAGAAGCCAACAGAACTTTACATTCTTCCCAGCAGGAAGCCTACAGTCATCCATGACGCTGCTGATAGCCCTCCATGCCTGGCAAGGTTCCCACTCAACCATCTGGAGCTCATCCATCAAGGTGCAACTTTGAGGAAGGAGACTGAGCGCCTGGCAAAGGTGTTCAGAGAGCAGCTGGGAAGAGGGTTTTGGCTCCCAAGCTTCAGTGCAGTTTCACTCGACAGCAACTGAGGGTACATCTCTTCTGCAGATGGTGCAGCTGCAGATGGTGCAGGCAGTCCTAAGCTGACTTTGAGATAACTAGCAGTCACTGCTGACAGCGGCGGCAGAGTTCAGAACGTGCGTTGAAACCCTCCCGAGAGGCTAAGCAAGTAGCTGGGCCATTTGCCCAGGTGGCTGCTGCACTTTTATCGGTACCAAAGCTAGTTAAAGCCAGTTCACCTCATGTCTCCACGAACCACAAAGCCACCGCAGCTCCTGCATCATAGAGGAATACCTGCATCACTTCTGTTCTCACCAGCTGACGTTTTGATCTTGCTGATGTCTTCAGCAGAGCTCCATCCGTCTGAGGGCCAGGAGTTTGCTCTGCACCTCCGGCTCTCCTTTGAAGGTAGCAGTGATATTCACCCTCCTCGAGGGCTGTTAATGAGAGCGTGTTCTCTAGTTAGGTGGAAGTACGGCTCTGAAGCCTCTACTAGAGCTTTTCCAGACAATGCAGCCACAGGAGGTCTTTAAATAAGAGGAAAGAATCAAAGATAGGGAGTGACCTGGTCAAATCAGCTGGGGAAGAAGATGTAGGGGGAGGTGGGAGAGAGCAAGCGCACTGGAAGCGTTGCAGTTTTCTTCCCATGTCCATTGGGCAGCAAATAGCAGTGGCATAAAAGTTCACAAGTGCTCTCAATATTGGCAAATATCACACAGAAGGGCTTGCCATCCACACTTCCAGAAAATATCCACCAGCATAAGAGAAAAGCAAACTACAACGTAATATAATGGATATCTATATGCTATTTATAGCCTCTCCCACGCGTACACACACTTGTGTCCCCACGGTATTTTCTTGGCTGCACTTGCAACCCCTGGTTTTGCATTCACACAGCATGTACTGAAACCAGCCATTAAGTTAAACACACAAAATTTCCTTCTCTTGTCCTAAAGTTAACTTGGAGGACACCTTGTTGAAGGTGAGAGGAGTAGGTGGGGGAAGGAGAGGAATGAGAAAGGAACAAAATTTTTGCAATGAAGCTACCACTGGAGCATGCAAGAGCCACTCACTGCAGTAATGAAAAGACAGCCTAGGTTGAGCTGTTCCTCCCCAACACACACCTCCATCCTAAGATGAAGCTGCCACATCCTCCCTTGCAGTCCCATACCTCCTCTCCACAGAAACCCTCAAAGATGCAACTCATCCACCTTCAGGTAAAGCTCAGCCCTCTCTTACCCACAGCAGCTCCTCAAGACCCTTCCCTCCACTTTTAAATATTTTGTTCTTTGTTGGGATGCTGTAGGCACACTCAGTTCTCTCCTTAAAACTCCTGCAGCTCTCCAGCCTCATGCTAGGAGTGACCACTTACCTTCTGACAACCACATTTGGCCAAAACCTGAGAAGCTCTTTTTCCAAGGGCTGTATAGAGATCAGGACTGCAACACGGCTTTTAAAGCATACTGCTTTCCCTGAGACCACTAGCCAAAGTTAAAGCGGTCTGTTTGCTAAATAGCAATCCTACAAGGATCTGCTACTGTGATCTAAATCACCTGGCAGAGGGCACTGGGGGAATGAGGAGGGCAAGACCCGGGGATGCACCTGGCCAGGCCCTGCAGAAAAGATGCACCTACAGGCAGAACTCAGCCTCCTCCCAGAGCCTGAAACGGCACCAAACCCACAGCTGAATCGTGTCTTATTTCAGATTTTCAGCCACTAGATCAAAGGACGAAGGCACAAGGATACAGTAATAACCTGCAGCCTGACCTGCCCCAGATTTTTTTAACTACCCTGGAAAGCTACTGCAAGGGCTTTAGGGAAAAAAAACAACACTCCCAATAACATCGAAGAGCCAGGTTTTAATATTGTGTGCATCATGGTCTGGCTCACAGCAGGTCACCAACCTCGGACAAAACCTGGTTAGAGGGGGAAAGTCTTTGTAGTGGCCCAGGAGCCTCTAAAAAGGGAAAGGAAAAAAAAAAAAGGGGGGGGGGGGGCACCACATCTCCAGAAAAACAAGGCACATTAGCAAAGTGACTGCACACGGCTCCCAAAAAATAAACAAGCCATGGGCAGACTTGATTTTTAGGAAGACATGGGTAATGCAGACCTAAAGAAATAGCTCCTGGGGCCAAACCACCAAACCAGGACTACTTAACTATGCCAGAGCTTGTGAAACCTCACCGAGCAGCGCTCAGACCTGCTGCTGAGCGCGGGATGATTCAGCCTCTGCCACATCCTCCCCTTTACAGCTTTAAAGAGCCATTCGAGCACAGCTTTTTTCCCGCTGCTTGATGCTTTCAGATCCTTGACCTGGTAACCGTATCACATCTGCTAACTATTATCAGAGGAGGAGAAAGGCTCTCCCCTCCTCACTTCCCCCAAGGTGCGGACCCAGCGCTGCACTGTGCGGTGTTGTGTCTGTAGAGCTGAAAGCCGTCAGGCTGCAATTCAAACAAATCAGATCTAATCACCCTTATCACAAGGGCGATAAAATCAGCAACACTGAGGGGCTACAAAAACACAAGCCACCAGGGAGGTATTTCACGATAGGTACAGAAAGTCAACACCTCTGAAGAGCTGTTTTCCCATAGCGATCTTGCCCCACAGAGAGCATCAGATCACAGTGGGGCACTGCTGAAAATCAAGCATCTGTGCAGGTTCTCTGCCGTCTTTTGCGGTTCTAAAAAAATGTTATTTCCCATACTCTGCTGCTGGAAGAGGGGTACAAGACACAGAGGGCTGTGTTCCAGAATGCCCTGTGGCTCCTACATTTTGGGCAAAGTGGTCACAAACCGACTACAGATAGACTGATACCAAGCCGGCCATGCTGCTTAACAGGTGCAGTGATGTCCAGATTAAAAAAAAGAGACAGATGCTGGTGCTGGGGAGGTGACCGCAAGTCTTATTTTGCTTGCACACCTCCCCCAGGACCCTGGCACAGGCGTTCAGCTGGAGGTGAGGGTTTTCTGAGGCTGGGACCCCACTCTAGAGGACAATACAGTCTTGGATGTTCAGAGAAGCACAATAGGGCTGGAAGTGTCAACCCTCTATCTGCGTGTAGCAGTATCCCGCAGCTGGTTCTCCTTTGCCTGGCCAGCAAGCCATCACCAGCCCCAGTCCAGAACCAGCCAACTCAGCGGCACCGCACCACAACGGGAACAGCCCTTGGCAGGTTGCCTGCCTTGGGCTGCCTGTACTCTCTGAACCGCAGTTGCGATAAGATTTTTCTAGTTAAGGTCAGCTCCAGAGGAACCACCTGGAGCCCTTGGCCAGCTAAAGGAGAACCTCTGCCCTCATATGACTCACCTTCCCATCGCAGGAGAGCCTGAGAAGCATTTAGGAGAAGCGCATTTTGCAGGATGAGGAGCACACAAGCACGCAGACGACCAGGGAACTTCCTGACACACAGCCTGTAACTGTCTGTTAGTCACGGTGGCTGCTGAGCCCTGACCTCCCTCCAGTGAGCATGACGCAAAACAAAGCTCCACTTACAGATTTCAACACCAGCAGCAAAACGTCACCAAGCAATGGAAAAATAAGGGTTGGAAAAGACCTCAGGAGGTCACCTAGTCCAGCTCTGCACAACATGGAAAAGTCAGCGCTGTATGATCCCCATCAGGCGCACGTCTAACCTATTCTGAAAGGCCTCCGGTAATAAAAGCAGCATATTCTAGGCTTTTGCTATATATATCGTGATTTTGAGCAGTACTTGGAGAATGGAGGGCACAGAGGGGAATAGCTGCATAATAGCTGAGCATTTCATTACAGAAATGTTGCAGCACCTGAGGGGAAGCTGCCAAATAGATAAGCAGATCTCAGCCATACCTCAGTGCAAAACGTAAGGACAAGACCACCAGCAAGGAGGCAAGGGCATGAGAGCGGAGTGCCCCAACCGATCTGGCCAGGCCACCTAGCAGGTCTGTGACATCTGGCAGAGCCGGCAGGGACTGACCCTCTTTCACCATGCAACGCGAAGGTACCGACCTCGGCACTGCCTGGATCCTGCAACGGCTACATCCCACAGAGGTTGGCCTGACATCCTTCTCGGGGATTAAAAAAACAGATAAATAAAAAATAAAGCCATGTTCTTCGCTGCACAGGAGAGGGAGTCTCAGCAAGATGAGGGTCTGGGTATGTTTACACAAACATGCAGACTTTTGAAAAGAACAGTGGAAACGCTTTGCACGAAATCCCATTAGCAAATAACGGGATTTCTGGGAGCACCATCTGTGCACCACATTGAACACTCAGCCCAGAGCGTGGAGACTAAAGCACATTGCATATGGAAACCCAGACAAAAGAATACACAATCATACACAAAGGCAGGGAGAGCACGTATAGGATGGGGAAGAAGCCAGAAGAGCCTTTTTCCTCCCCATCCTCACAATAGCCGAAAACCCATTCCCTTCACAACCTCCCCACAATGGTTCCTGAGACATCTCACGTCACTTCTGTGCCCACTGTGAGGCCCCACAATGTTGCTGCAGAAGGGGAAAAAAGTGCTTTTTCATGAGTGAGAATCAGCTGGCAAACCAAAACCGTTCAGTGCGAGGTGATACAGAGGTCTGGTATTGGAAATACCTTTTTTTCCTCAGGTGTTTTCCAAAGAGGTCTCCCAGATTTCTAAGCCAAAAGGTTACCTGGAAAAGGCTCTATCTCATTTGTGAGCTTCTTCAGGTCCATCTCAGCAGAAAGGGACCTGGGAAAAGTCCAGGAGTAGCCACCCTGGGGTAACTCTGAAACAAAGCAAGAGAGGATTTGGCTTGAGTGGTTTTTGGAGAGCAAAACAAACCCAACTTTACAAATCAACAGCTTCAATGAGCCACCTCCAGTGGCTCTCAAGCACCCTTTTTCCTTCCCGCTTCCAAATGTCTCCCTCTTTGTCCGCCCTCTCGAGAGTTCTTCAACAGCATCCTCCAAAACAGCTATTACAGCAATCACTGCAATTAATTGATTTGCATATCCCCAAAGCCCCATCATTAGTGCAACACAGCCAAGCGTGTTAGTGTTTAATAATATCAATCAACAATTATTCATAACATCCCGCCCCAGCAGACCTAAATATAGAGACAAGCATTCATGCGAAAACAAAAAGGAAGAAAAAAAAAAACAACCCAGCAGCTAAACAAAAGAATTAATTTAGAGCAGAATCAGGATCATAGAAACCAGGCGGACAAGAGACAAGGTCAGATGTCTCGCTCCCAGCTCATGTGCAGCTCTCCTAACCTGCCTGCTCTCAGTTACTCAGCTACAACTAAATAAAGTGGTTTTCTCCTTGCGGTAAACAGCCAGCATACACAATGAGCATATATGCTCATGGGGTAGAAACAACCAAGAGGCGACTTTCATAGCTTGCTGGCCACTGTTCAGAACAGCACTTCAGCAAAAGCTCGAGAGGGTCTCCATTCAGGACAACACTCAAACACACGCTGAAATTTAAGTACGTGCTTAAATCCTGCTCCTCCTCAGGCCAGGCACTAGTAAAAGGGAAAGACTGCTATCCAGTTTTCCAGGCATTTTTAGCAATACAAGCTGCACCCCTTAGGGACCGTATGCTCTTCATTTACCTGCGACTTTGGAGCCAAAGCCTGTTCGCTTAAATGCGTGAGGCTTTCAGGACACAAGTGGTCCTTTCGTGCTGGGATGGGAGAGACCCTCACACCAACACTGGAGCCTGGAGGTACCATCCGCATGGAAACAGCACACAACACCACAAACCAATGGGAAAACTAGCATCAAGGCTGCTCTTTATCAGTGCGTTTAAATGGTTCAAAGCTGAACTAAGGCTCTAACTAAACCCAGGACCTTGCTCAGAAGACAGGTGATTCAGTGAAGGAACCACATCTAACCAAGCTATAGCTCAAAAGAGCCAGAAACCCATGCTGCTGAGACAAACCCGCATTTCACACATCAAGAGGGAGGCACAACCACCTCAGCCCAGTCTCCCTTCTCTGTGATGCAGCACCCAAGATTTACACATTTGCCATTTGTGGTATCCTCTTCTCTTGTTATGGGGCCTCCTCCCCAGCAGTGCAGGAATGAGATGGTCCACAGCCTGTCCACATGCTACACAAGCCAAGGACCAAGGCACTCTGATGTGGGAGGGTGAGGACCTGCACAAGGAGCCTTGTCAGAAGGTACATTTCCCAGCTGCAGCCATGCAGCAAGGCAATGTGAGCCTAGTATGAGACCACCAGCACAAACGTGACTACACACACACATGAGGACATCAGAGAGCTGATAGATCTTCACCATCCAGTGAGTTTTGCATGGTTCATCACCACCTTCAACAGCAGGAGGTGGCCTTTGCAAGAGCCTAGTGCCAGATTACAGTAACATAATTAACAGATACGTTAACACGCACACTGACTGAGCAGAGACAATGGCATCTCGCTCCGAAACAGTCACCAAGCAAAATTCAGGCATTCAGCTCCTTTGCTGGTGTAAACTGATGGCACCAAAGGCAACGAATTAGTCTGCGCCACTGGAAGAGGTGGCTGACCGTGGTGACACAAAGCCACAGCCTTGCTGCAAGTCACAGCTTTTCACTGAGCTGGCAGAGTCCTGCTCTGACAACACATCTTATTTATTAAAGAAATTACACCAGGAGGGGCTCCATAGGTGCTTCCTGCTCTCACAGATGCAGCCAAACAGCTGGTGGGGCAGCTATGTCTTCAGCCTTCATCACTCACTACGTTCTAACCATCCAGCAGTGCCCCGGTGGCTTCAAAGCCATCTTAATTTTCCTTCATCCTCACCCGATGTCCTGCAGACAGCTCCATCAACACAACCATGGGGTGGCAAACGGTCCAGGTATCGCAGAGGGTGGCAGGAAGGAAGGACCTGGCAGGAAGGAAGGACGTCAAGAGAAACGTCCCTGCAAGCATGGGTGAGGGGAAGGAGCAGCTCTGCATGTCACCCTCTGGCACTGAGACAAGTTCTCCAATACACGTTTCCCTCTGCTTTGGCTCCATTGATCCTGTAACTGTGCTAAAGCTATATCCCAACACTGTAAATCACACCAGTTTGAGAAGGAGGACACCCTGCTTCCCAGCTCAGCGCCCAGGGCCCATGCTAAAAGCAACCACCAGATACCATCTGCAGACTAAACAAAGCTATTTTTACACTGCCCGCAGCCTGGACCCCTAACTGGACACTCATCCAGCATGAAATCTCCTATCTGAAATTCTTTCACACCCCTCCCTGCCTCCATCGGTGCTGATGCTGGGGGATTTTTTGTGCCTTGATGATAGGACAGAACAAAATGCAATGTCTCATTAAGCGCATTCTAAACAGAAAAATACAGAAGTAAGATTTTAAAGCCCACTCACATTTTGTTGGTCCTCCGACTTCCCCCACTGCTTGTAACCACACACAACATGCCAGGAGGTGGGCCCAAGAAATGAACTGCCGAAAGCATGAGCAGGAAGCAAGGCAAACTACAATTGCAGTCAACCACTTCAAAAAGGCTTCAGTTTTGCTCAGAATAGCTTGAAAGGAAACTTGCCGCTCACGCATGTTCATCCTTCATCTTTGACCCGTTTTAAAAGAAATACTAGTCTGATTATGTCTTGTTTTTCTTAGGCAAAAAGAGTTTCTAGAAGGCAGGGTCTAAAAGCAAAACATAAATAGAAAATACAAACACTTCCTCAAAAGCATATTGTTTGTTTGTGAAATTATCAGCAGCTTTCACTGTCTCCCAACAGCAACTGATAGATTTCGGGGGAAAAGGAAAGTATTCGTGGCCACAATGCTGTTTTGCAGAATAACGTGGAAGGGAAAATCCAAAACTACTACGAACACAATGCTGAAGACCTAGAGAGAGGTTTAGCCTGGGGCAAACATCTCCTAACTGCTGTAATTACTGTGAAAGGTCATCAAGGACACCTCCCTATGCAAGCTAGAAAAGTTCCTGTAAGCATTTCACGTGGCTAGTTCAGCTTTTTTGGTAAACGTAGCAAAGCTCTGACATTGAGCCATATGAGATGATATCAGCAAACAGGCATCTTTCTCAGAAAGCACATGCATAAGAAAGCTGAGGACATTAACTACTTTCCAATTCCTTGCTATCTTGCTCTTAAACACAGCCATTAAACAGAAAGTTGAAAACACTGGATAAAAAGGAAAGGCTGCACACGCAGGACTTTGCACTGACCAAGACATGTTCTGAAGCGAGTACAAAAGACTTCAGTGTGCAAATATAATCGGATTTAAGAGCCAAATTCCTCCCACCTTCAGCCCTGGAGTGTCCCCGTGCATCCTGTGCTCCAGCAACGGCTGGCTTCTGCCAGCTCTCCTGCCCACGGTGCCTACTTGGTGGCACCCTCCTGCAGCCAGATAACGGCACACACACCACGTGCTGCTCACTCTGCAGTCCAGAGACAGCGCATGCTCCTCTCGCAGGCAGACATCGACACGCGCCAACACCCTGCTCTGCAATTTGTGAGTGTGGCTTAATTAAAGGCAGATGCAGAGGACAGTTTGCACGAATGTTTATCCTTAGGTGCTTCCCTCCCTGGTACCCACTCGTGGGGTGTGCAGGAGGACATGTAGGCAGCTTGGAGCAAGGAGTCCTTCAAACCCTGCCCTCTGCTCTGCACAACATCTGGGGCTGCCAAGGGGCTGTTCACATCTGGGCAAGCAGGCTGAAGCCACAGCATACGCAGGCCACCCGATTTCACCTGTCTCAGACAAAACGATTATATTGGGGCTGGACTGCTTCCTTTATAGTCCCAGATCTCATTTTCAGAGGCGGGGGGAGAAAGCCTTCGATCTATTAAGTGTCTTTGTAAAGGACTCGCTGTTGGCATCTGACTCGCTCGGCAAGATAAATATACAGTCGTTTAGGTTGGAAGGGACCTTTGGAGGCCACTTGGTCCTGCTCAAAGCAGCAGTAAATAAATCGCAGCATGTCTCCTCTGCTCATGCAGCCAACGGCACAGGTGGGGGACGCATGAGGGGCAGGGAAGTATGCAAGAGACCTCAACACAAAAAAAAAATCTCTCCTGCTCTGAACAACACCATGGAAAACAATTCTCCTACCTGAGAAGAGGCTGCTAAATCACCTGTTGCCCTGACTGACTACCTCAACAATCTGATGTCTTGCTCCAGAGCCTGGGAGGGTCTCCTTTCCCCAAAAAGCAGGGTTTAGACCTCAAGTTCCAACCAAAGAAACACTCAGGTGCATAGAAAGCGCATAACTGGCCTGTGCTTGCAGAAACAAGTGTACTCAGTGCCTTTGGTCTAAATCTTACTCCTTTCTTCCAAGGGCCGGTGGCATTATTGTACACTTTGTAAAGCAGTTTTGTTCCAGCAAGGGTCTACCTGACTTCATTTACCCCACGTAGCCAACTTGGGAAGAGCTGTAACTGCAGTCTCAAAGGTGCTACACCACCATACACTAGTGTCAGATAAAGGAAATTCTGCAAAGCCTGTTTAACTGAGCAAATTCACCTGCTTCCCGCTTTAATCTTGATGCAGGAAGCAGAAACCCCCTGCACGACCCCTCTCCAACTCAGACAAAATCTTTCCCTGTGCTCACTCCCAGCTACAACCCCACAATAATTCTGAGCTACTTCTCCTCTGACCTTTTTACTTCATTTCACCATACCAAAAGCAGAGGCAGGCCTGGAAATGAAATTGCAGCCACCAGTTTCATTCATAAATTTGGCTGCATGTTTGCAAAGCGATTTGTTGTTATTTCTCACCATTCACCACCTTGAAGCCAGGGAGTATTGTTTTTATTGCTATTGTGAGAACAAGAGCAGGGGAAAAAAATAATCCTAAGCTTCCCTTCCCCTCCCTATCAAATATAATAGAGGAGAGAAAAAAAAATAAAAACCAGGGCGGATGTCAGATCCTCAAGGATTTTTTTTTTTTTTAGCTATCTACAGGAGCTCAGCCTGGTGCTGCAGGTTTACTGAGTCTGAATTTTATCAATGGGCTGCATTAGGTCCATTTGAAAGGGCAGCAGGTGTTCGAACAATGAACCCAGGCTGCCTCTACATCTGGGCTACAAAAGCCATCTCCGTGTTTACAAGAAACAGGATAATCAAGAAAACATCCTGCCACAGGCACCTAAAAAACTACAGCCTCTTGTTATTCATTTTTCTCTCACACTTCACCGGTCTATTTATAGCACGAGAAGCTGAACCAGGAGGAGAGAAAAAAAAAAAAAGAAGTTTCACACTCACTTCCACGCAGAAGTGACGCACGTGCAATGTGGAAGGCATGGACAAGCAGGCGCTTGGCTTGTATTGTTCCTTCAGCTCTAGGTGGGCCACGATTAACCCCTGAGCTCTTGCTGTAACTAAATTAATTCGTTGTGCATAAGTTGTTGCTTCATTGATGCAACCCTGTCAATTAAACCTAACTCATTCTGGGACGCTCCAGATGGAAACTGAGTCACCACATACTGGACGTAATGTTCCTAGAGCCTAAACACAAGGATGAGCAATTATGGGGGAGGGATCATGGAAACTGCTCATCTGTCTCAGCCTTCAGCACTTAAGGCTGGATCCTGATGGCCAACAGAGTAAGACAGGCTCTTCCAGAGCTCAGAGAGGACACAGAGGGTCCCCTCCCAAGACATCCTCTAGAGGAACCTCTTTCCCTGCACAATGCATCAAAAGCACATCTGCAGAACCAAAAGTTGCCACCAAATTTCAGCTGCTGATGGCTTCTGGCTCCCCACAAAATCACTGTATTCTGGGGTTACTTTCTGCGGACGTTTTGTTCTGCTTCCTTTTAACTTCAGCACAAATGAAGCAGGATGCATCCAATTTAGTAAGAGACTTTGCTTGTTTGCTTAAACCAAATTAGTTTTCACTGAAGATGCACAAAAACAGAGTGTTTAGAACATTACTCACCATCCTCAAGAACATCTTGGGAAGCTCCAAGTTATCTCCCCCTTCCAGACTAATGTTTCACGGCTTGGGTCATCCTTATATCCAGGAAAATTAAGTATTCCCTCCCTTCATATCCTCCCTCCCCTGCTTTAATAGTTTTGCTTCTGGAAGCCTTCAAAACATGCCAGCTACAGCCTCCCCCCTGCCCCAGAAACCTGGGGAAGTAAGCGCTGAGCTTCTCAGCCTCTCAAGGAGTTTGACTTTCTTGCTTTTGAGTTGAACGAAAGCAGATTAACTCAACAGGTGCTTCACTGGAGAGTGGGAGGGAAAACAAAACAAAACACAATGAAACAACAGCCTACGTGCACAAACAGCAGATGAATTCCTCCTCTTCTGGGCAAGGGACTGCTAAAACAGATTGCTAACAACCCCTTCTCCGTTAGACCCAAGTCACTCCCCGTTGCTGGCTTTAAAGATATCAAGTCCCAGAGCTCAAACGCTTCCCTTTAATCAGACAGTGGGTCTAGAAGGGGATTTTCCTGATCCATGCTTGACGCCTGAAGGGTTAAGCTGTCTCCCCTGCCCCTTACTCATGGTCTTCTCTACCCTGGGCATCCTCTGAAACAGCAGCTTTCCAGCTGGACCGCAAAGGACTTTCCAAAAGCCTCTATGTCTTACACATTGAGTAGGACAGCTGAAGCCAGGACTGCTGCCCCATATATTGATGACAATGCTTCACAGCTACTTTTTTCCACAAACAGGAAGACCAAACAGTGCACGTATAAACTGACCACATCGGAGACCAGTATCTTCATGCCCCTCCTGCTATGGAAAGCAAGCGGCACATTGCTGTTCCAAGTTGTTACCATCCCAGGGCCTCCCCACAGGTTGGTCCCACCAGACCTCCTGCCTGTTTACCACAGCATGAGACATGGGGGTCCAGGTCAGTTCAAATCCCACTGCAACTGGAAGAAGCAGATAGCAGCTTAAGTTGTGCAGTGTTTGCTTGTTTGCTTGAAAACATGAGGATTTTTTAAGCTTTCCGGGATTGATGTGCACCCACAGCCAATATTAACAGTTAAACTTTTTGTCATTTTTCCATCATAATTATGAGAGAAGCATATACAGCATTTCAAATTGCTGACTGGGGAGCCTATAAAGTGACAACATGGCTAGAGGATCTGTATATCCTAAAAGAACTGAAACGGGTGTGTCCAGCAGTGCCATTTCACACAGGAGACTGCATACATCTTCACATTACACAACCAAAAGAAATGCTACTTCTTTCCAATATTTGTTTTGCAGCACAAAATAGAAGTGACCTTTGCACCCCTAAGTGACTAAAGCTTGACACAGTGTTTCTGTTAATTTATTAAAAACTTGCTAGCTGAAGCCCAGTCTTCAAGCCAACCAGTTTTCTAAAACCTCTGCTAACAAATTACTTGGATAATTGCCAGAATCTGATCCCTTTCTGTTTCTTTCTCACCAAAAAAAATAACATCTGGTCTATGTTAATTATCAATCTGTATTGACTGCTAATTTATGCTGGTAGGCATCTTCAAGAACAGCATCCTAGATAATTAAATAGCTGAATGCCGACGAACAATTGTCAATACAGAATAAAATCAATATACTCCCTGATGTTTTCTAATGATAGAGAGCTGACGCTATTTGAACCAGCTTCTTTTGAAAGCTCTAGATTTATTGAACAACATTATTTCAGGAGAGATGATTTGGGGTTTTACTTTTTAACAAAGAGAAGTGGAGTGTGGCATGGCATTTAATATCTGGCTGAGATTTAAAACGCACGCTCCTTATGAAGTATGACATTTTATACCTGAAACCACAGGAACATTTCCCACATTTAAGTGATAGAGGGAAAATTCTTCAAATTAGATTTGAACTTTATACCTTCTAATTCTGCTCTGCACCTCCTCCTCCATGTACCACGCTTGGGCTTGATGAACGTGCTGGTGCTATATCAAAGTCTAACAGACCCGACTGCCGACAAATCCCCTTCACTTAGCCTTGAAGTAGGCAGCAAACCTCCCATAGATCCGGTAGTTAACATTAACTGGCAAAATAGCTCAGCGACAGACCACAAGGCTAAACAGACTGGTCAGCACAGCCCAGCTGGTGCAGCCATCCCTCCTGGGGGTCAGTGTGAGCTGGAAGCCAGCACTGGAGCCACAAGGCAAACCTAAGTCCCCAGGCTTGCCACGAAGAGCCACCCAGAGCTCTTTGACATGTTTTAATCCGAGGAAAACCGAACACCCATTGGCAAGGAAGCCCTGTGCAACATCTCCCCAGGCTTGCCCAGCAGAGGCCCTGTGTCTCGCTTTCCTGGACTCATAGGTCTGTGGTGCAGCTCAATTGCAACCAGGTCCCTGTTTGGGAACAGTTGTCCAGCTCTAAGTGCTGTCACAGCCACTGTCCCTTGCAGGAAAGCTCCTCCACCGAGCCCTCCAGGATGAGAGGAACACTGGCGCTCTGGGGTATGGCTACGGAACCAGGTGGTTTTTGAGTGTGAGACATCCAGAAAAATCCACTCTCCTGGCCCTTCTTCACAACCCCAGCGTCATCAAGCTCGTTGGCAGAATGCAAACTGTCCCCTTCAACGATCCCTCATGTCAGCAAGAGACACCTCAGAGAGCACATCATGTCCTACACCCCAGGGAGGTGCAGCACAGATATATCACGCCTGTCTCCATGGCCAAGCAAGCAGCAGGATCCTTGACTCCCAAGCGGTTGCCCAAAGTCTCAGTTCACCCACCTCACATGATGGAGAAAACCCTGTCCCACAGCCTTTCCCTTTGCATGCTCCTTGGGCTAGCAACACGCCAAAAAAACCCAGCTCACTACATCTTCCATCCTGCGCCTCCAGGGACAACCCAGACCTTTGTAAGTGCTTTGAAATACGAGTTGCAAAGGCAGAACATTTTTCCTATTATGTTCCTTGCTTTACTTAAGCTCCTACTCAATAAGAGACAGGTGCACTAAGCTCTTTGCCAGGGACCTGTGTTTAGAGGAACAAGGCCCTCCAGTTTTATATGTTATCCCCTTGTAAGCTCACTAGTCGCCTCTTAAGCTCGTAATAAAAGACTTTTTTGAAAAATGATGGCACCTAGTTTCCAAGGCAGCAGAACTTTTAAGCTTGTGTTTGCAAGAGCCTAGGGAATTACACATGCCAGAAGGAACACACTGTATAAAACCCATCACCTATTCCTGCTGGATAAATTAAATAACAGCTTTATTTTTTAACACAACGTGATCTAGATGAAGAAGTTGCTATCAATGCTACACAAAAAATATATGATGTATGGAATAACAGCTACAAATCCCTTTAATCTCTGGTGGTACCTACAGACCTCAGATGTTTTGGTGCCTGTACGGCTTATCAAACATGCATGATCCCAGGCTGGAAAGGCTGAGATACTTCACAGTGTTGAATGGCCACCAGTCGTTTGCTGGATCTCAGTTGCAATTCAGGCTGCAGTGCTCCAGGGGAAGAGACAAGAAGGGAGATAAAGGAAAGAAAAGGCAGCAGCTAGAGATGGGGACAGAGAGTGGCTGTGACTAACCCAAAGCGTAGATGCAGCCACAGCAGAAAATAGATCACAGGAAAGTCCTCTGAGGACAGCACTGGCTGAACAGCCCAGGTAAACCTGCATCCTCTCACTTCAAATTATTCGAAAGTTCAAGCATTCAACTGGAAACCCGCAGCAAATCAGAACATCTCACACTCCCCAGTTTGTGTTTATGAATGTCTATTTTCTTAGGCTAAACCAATTGCTTATTCTTGGTCGTATGCTACTCCCTTCTCAGCTACAAAGCAGGCTCCTTTCCCATGGAAAAAAATATCAACTCTGCTTATTTCATACTTAATTTTACTGCATGACTTTTCCCAGCAATGCAATTCATTATTTTTTTCCAAGTTCGCTACAAACTGGTGAAAATAAAAAGCTCCTCGGCTCATGCACACACTCCCTGTATGCTCTCACACACAGCACTTTTTTTGTGGCTTAATTTCTCAGTTTTAAAAGGAAGATGTTTGCTTTCCTCCTACTTTTTTCTTTTCTTTGGGGGTGGTGGTGGGTGGTGGTGGTGGAGAAGACCCAGGGGAAGCGAGAGGGGGGCATTACTTCATCTTTAATACAGTTTCCAGTACAATAAAGACCATCCTTTGCACTGTGACACCGAGGTGCTAACAGAGGGCAATAAATTCAGATTAATAATTAACATCCACATCGTATCAAGCAATCTTGTGGCTCTCATTCAAATTGCTTCCGAAAGTTGCCTACTTTTTTGTGGCAAACATATGCAATAGGTTTCTCAGCTATTAATTTTAGAAGCTATTTTTGAGTGATGTATTACAGAACAAAAGAACTAAAGCAATTTTCTATTCTGATTCCAATTCCTGACTTTACTTATTGAATCGCAAGCATTACTCTCTTTCTCTTGGAGATTTGGGAATGGTATCTTGAAGTCTACAGGAAAAAGTATATTGCTTAGGGGTTATGGCCAAACCAGTCCTTAAAACCACATGCACTTAAAGAGACAGTACTGCTGGGGCTCTGTGGGTAAAACTCTTGGCTGAAAAAAAAAAAAAACAAGTTTGGCAAAAAAAGTGATATACAAATGCTCATGTTAATGGGGGGAAAAAAAAGTGAGGTTCTGAATGCAGAGACTCAGTTTAAGTATTAAATAAGAACAAAACAGAAGATACTTACTGCTTTTCAGACCCCCTTGACCTGCAGATGGATGAGAATCGAGCACTGAAAGGAAGCAGACAAATTTCTGATGTAAGCCGCACCAGCATGAAGAACCACTTTCATATTAACACAGCGAATTACAAGCTGGATTTACATGATTTTCCAACCCCTGCAAAGAAAAAGCAACAAGTACTCAAGCTTGCTTACTCCGAAGAACACCCCACCAATCCAATGCTCCAAAAGAAATTATGCAATGGGCATAACCATCGTATGCCTCAAAAAACAATATGACTAAAATGCTTTTTATTATGGTCTTGATTCTTCAGGGTTCACATTTTCAAGCTTTTCCTCCAAAACCATGGGGGGGCTAGGAACTTTATTTCAAAAACTTGACAGCCAAGAGTCTCACCTAATTATACAAGCTGGAGCTTCGGGGCGGGGGGGGGGGGGGGGGGGGGGGGGGGGCGGGGGAGGCAAAGGAATGCAGACACCTAGAGATTTATGGCAAAAAATGCAGTTGCTGGCAAAACACTCATTGTCCCAAACTTCTTGCTTTTTCTCCTCCCCACCCACTCTGTGAAGGAGTGTATTTTTTCCCCAAAAATTTTCATGTGCTGTAATGCTGCCTTGCTAGCTTTGATTTTGCCCCTCTTAAAGGAGCCTTTTAATGTTCTGTGACCGATGCTTCTCACCCTGCGCACAAGCAATAAGTTAGAACAATTATTTTTAAAAACTCCAGCTTCACTGCTGGAGTTTACACGGAGGCAAAGCAGCTGTCTTGCCCTCGAAGCCAGCCTCCTACCAAAGCAGGGCTCAGAAATTACAGATGGGATTTTAAGGCAGCATCACGACATGCTCGTATTTCCCCCATTGCTTTTTTTTTTTTTTTTTTTAAAGGAAGCAGGAGGGGGGAAGCAGAGAAAATCCTGCAAGGCGTGGGGATGCAGCACTACTCGGGATGGAGGCAGATGCCCCCAGCCCTGGCGGTCCTTGCCCAGCTGCCCCTGCCTGACAGATGTGCAGGGTTCAGGGGTGCGATGGATGGAGGAAATGCAAACACCAGGCAGGTTTCCAGCTGCTGCGAGGAAAAAATAATAATAAACTGGTTTTTAAGTGGTAAGGGAATGGAAAAAGCACTAGAAACTTGCCTCAATATGTACTTGAGGAGGGAGTAGTAGAGGAAAAATGCAACTGGGATAACCCCTTGGGAGGAAAAGATAGAAACAAGTGTTGAAATAAAGCGAAATAAAGATGAAAGAGAGAAAAATAAACACGAAATAGACAGAAATACAGATGACAGGGAGAAAAATAAACATGAAAGACAAAAACACAGATTAAATGGAGAAAAATAAACATGAAATAGAGCAAAACAGACAGCGATAAACACTAACCCTCCCCTTCTTCCACGGCCGGCCCTGCAGCAGCACCGGGGAGCGACCCCCCCCGCCTCCCCTGCCCCGTCTCCCCGGTGACGGCGGGGCGGCGCGGGCCGCACAGTTACCGGGCCGCACGGTTACCGAGCCGCACGGTTACCGGACCGCCTACTGGGCCGCACGGTTACCGGGCCGCCTACTGGGCCGCACAGTTACCGGGCCGCATACCGGGCCGCACGGTTACTGGCCGCGGTGCCCGGGGCCAGCCCCGCGGCGGAGGAGCAGCCCCGGCATGTCTCAGGCGTGAGTAGCACGGGGGCGGGGGCGGGGGGCTCCCGGTGTAACGGGCTGAGCCCACCCGCCGTGCTTCCTCCGGCCGTTGCACCCCGAACCCGGCACACCTGTCAGGCAGGGGCGGCTGGGCAGCGACCGCCGGGGCTGGGGGCATCTGCCTCCGTCCCGGCTGCTGCTGCCTCCTCCCTCCGAGCAGGATTTGCTCAGCTTCCCCCCCCCCCCCCCCCCCCCCCCCCACGCCCGTCAGCTTCCTTAAAGAAAGAAAGAAAAAAAAATAATTAAAAAAACCCAGCACCGCACTTACCGACAGAGCACGGCACCTGCCGGGGCACACGCGGTGTAACGGGGCACACACGCGGTGTAACCGGCACACACGCGGTGTAACCGGCACACACGCGGTGTAACGGGGCACACACGCGGTGTAACGGGGCACACACGCGGTGTAACGGGGCACACACGCGGTGTAACCGGCACACACGCGGTGTAACCGGCACACACGCGGTGTAATGGGGCACACACGCGGTGTAACGGGGCACACACGCGGTGTAACGGGGCACACACGCGGTGTAACCGGGGCCACCGGGCCCGGCAGCAGGGGGTGCCCTGGGCAGGGGGATCCCCCCTCCGCAAACCCATCGCCTCAGCAGCCTTCAGCCCAACGCTGATATTCCCCCTCCTCAGACACCAGGCCCTTCGCTGCTTGCAAAAAAACCCCAACTTTTTCCTCTCCTACAGACCAAAATTGGCACATCCTGTTGGGTTTGGTGGGTTTTTTCCCCCCTAATGAACTCCTCGTGCTGTCAGCACAATACAAAGCTTTAAAAGTTTATTTGCAATCACCAGACACTGCGGATGGCATTGGATCAAAGTGCCTGCGAGGAGCCATACTCATTACTCCAGAACCACTACTAAGATAGCAAGCCCCTACATTAAGGCGGCGTTACTACTGCTGCACTACGCAGCTGGGAGCCTGCCGGTGTGGGCGGCTTCCAAGCCGTTCTCCCCTCGGCGTTCTGCTGTTTGCTGCCGCCAGGTCCAGCGATGTGAAACCCTGGGCACAGTCCAGTTTGCGGCAGCTCTTGTGCCCAGTTCTGAGCTGGATGAGGCTTGCTCAAGTTGAGTAAATAATAATAATATGTTAGAGGAAAAAATAAAAACACCCCCTGGGGCAGTACTTGCTGCCTGCTGCTGCTCTGCATGGCCAAACCTGACCACAGCCAAAGCTGACCGTGGCCAAACCGACCATAGCCAAAGCTGACCGTGGCCAAAGCTGACCACGGCCTAACCTGACCACGGCCAAACCTGACCACGGCCAAACCTGACCACGGCCTAACCTGACCACAGCCTAACCTGACCACGGCCAAACCTGACCACGGCCTAACCTGACCACGGCCTAACCTGACCACGGCCTAACCTGACCACGGCCAAACCTGACCACGGCCTAACCTGACCACGGCCTAACCTGACCACGGCCAAACCTGACCACGGCCTAACCTGACCATGGCCAAACCTGACCATAGCCAAATTGACCACGGCCATACCTGACCATAGCCAAATTGACCACGGCCATACCTGACCATAGCCAAACCAACCATACCCAAACCTGACCATAGCCAAATTGACCACAGCCATACCTGACTATAGCCAAACCGACCATAGCCAAAGCTGACCACAGCCAAATTGACCATAGCCAAACCTGACCACGGCCTAACCTGACCGCGGCCAAAACTGACCACAGCCAAATTGACCATAGCCAAACGGACCATAGTCAAAGCTGACCATAGCCAAAGCTGACCATGGGCAAAGCTTACCATAGCCAAACCCGACCATAGCCAAACCCGACCATAGTCAAACCACTGCCCCAGCGGGTTGAAGCCTCTGCCAGCTTCTTACCTGAGGTGGTCTTCTCTGGCTTTAGCGGTACCGGCTTCAAAGCCTCTCTTTTGCTCAGTATCGTCTTTCCCAATGCCAGCTCTTTGCCAGATAAAAACCCTCCATCTCTAAATCACCCTTTCAGCCCCCAAAGCAGAGCAGCTCTCCTTGTTGCCTCCGTGTTGGGCTTCCCCTAACCCAGCCTCAGTGCGTTTGCAGTCCCAGCCGGGTACCGCTGCCAACCCCACTGCTTTCCAGCCAGGCTGCTGCCTTTTCCTTGCTCCTTGGCTCAGGAGAGAAGGGTGAGCTGAGAGGAATAAAAAGAAACACCACCAAGGGCACAGCAGAGCTGGCATGGGGGCTCTGTCCGAGGACACAGACCCCACGCAGCCTCCCGCAGCCCAAAGCTGGAGACCGGTGGCTAATGCAGTGCAGGGCTTGGCTTGCAATGGCGCTAATCATGCCTTGCACTGGCACGGTGGCTCAGCTAAGGGAAGGTCTCAAATGAATGGATAGTTATCTAAATTGTGTTGTTTAAAAGAAAAAACAACCACAAAAAATCCTGCCACAAAAGTAGTGATTGACCTCTTCCTGAGAGAGTTCCCTCATAACCTGTCATTCTTACGGTCTGAATCACGGCTGCTGTTACGTGAGCCAGATCAACACCAAAGGAATTGAATATAGTTGGAAAATGCTTGTGCTTCAACTGTTTGGCTTAGCTCAGTTTAGTTTTAATAGAGACAGGGCTCTTTAGCGTTTCCTATAGCATTGCCAGCATTGAACAGCAAATCCATATAAATGTGATACGCATCTCCACATCACATGACAAAAATATATACAGTGCTGTTTCCAAATGAGGTAGTGATGCTGGTGAGGGCCTCCAATTTGACATTGATGCTACTTGGCTCACTTAACTATAATCACTCTATAACTGTGCAGAGCACAGCATTTATAGCTACGCTAATCCAGTCCTTCATAAACACAAGTCTTGAATAGACACCAGTTCATCAGCCGCTGCATCTATAGAGCTCGAGCTAAGCAACGGGCTGGATAGTTTTGTTTACTGTGTTCTACACCTCAGTCAGCATACCAAGCCTTCTGGACAGTTTGTGCTTTTCTTTATTGCACCAGTAACAGGATTCAGTATCACCTGAGAATCTCAGCATTCCTTTAAAAAAATAATTATTTAAAAAAAACCAACAAAACACCAGAAAAAATGTGAAGCAAAAATGCTCCCAAACTATCAGAAAAACAAAAAGTATTAAATTCTTACTGAAATATATGAAGCCTTAAAGGTTGCATTTCATGATTTTTAAATGGTTGGAGCTGACAGTGCTAGCAAATCCATAAAAAATTTATCCTGATGTTTCCTGTTCACAGCCTTGTGCATTCCTCCCCCTGAGTTGTAATCGATGCCAGTAGTCACACAATAGCACACTTTCCTTTTATCCTAGGCTATCTGGTTTTGCAAGGTACAGCTGAGTTGGTTCTCAAGTAAGTTACCGCAGCTACCGTTACATGATCACGTAGTGAGGTTATCCTGGCTGTGTACCATAAATCATGCTAAATTAAAAGTATTTTATAAGCCACGTGACAAAGATGTTTTAAAACAGACTGCCTTACTTGAAGGCAGCGAAGCTAAGAGCTACTAATACATGGGGTTTACGAGAAAGAACTTTGGTACTTCAGGCAAAAATATTTTAGGGGACAGCACCTTATTTGGCTGGGAATAGGGATGGCTGCTGATCTTGCCATGTCACATGGAAGACAGACTCCCATCCTACCAAAGGGTAGGCACGTTGGTAAGTCACAGCCAAGCCTTTAATGCTGGTTTTTCAGTGCTGTCCAGTCACATCCTGTGTGCTGTACAGAAATGCTACCCAGCACATGACTTTTTTTGAGCTTGAGGTAAACAGCTGCTTTTTAGACATCTGGAAGAACAGCTGCCGCAGACAGAGAAGTCGTCGCACACGCCTCGTGCAGCCAGTGGGACATGCTAGACATAAGCTGAGTGCAGGACTGTTGTCTCGCAGGCACTGAAGTCACAGTGGTCAGACTGGCAACTTTTGCAGCACTGAGTCACGCTGCACACAATTTACGTGGCTGGGATTTCAGTATTTCCAATCGGTTTATGAGGCATGTTTGCCATCCTCAAGGCCCTGTGATTTCAACAGACGTGCGGTCTAAAGATCACAGTGGCGTGTTATTCCGCTGCTTTAGTCAGCTTTGTATCAAGATAGAGCCAGGACACTCAGTAAATGCTCAGCTATATTCTCTTAGGGTCAGTAAGCTCCACCAGCCAGCCAAAAGAAAAGTCAGCATGTCCAGACATGCTTGACATTTTCTAAGGACAGTTGTAGTGCTCACAAGAGGCATGGCATACCCATTACGTTTGCTGTAGGGTTGATTAAGAAGTGCTGGACGTGTCGCACTTCCTAAAGTACTCAAACCCCAGCATTTGCATACAGATGTACATTCTGTTCCAGACATTGAACAGGAGATTTACATAAACGCTTTTGCATTTATGTTTTCCTGCTGCGTTTCCTCCTCTTTTATGCATTTGTTTACCATTTACTTGACCTGTAGGGTATCTTGACCAGCAATTTCTTAACTTGCCCTAACAGTCCTAGTCCAGACACGTTCAAAGCTGAGTCTTGGCACTGCTACCATTTGTAGCAGGTTTTAATCAGCTACAAGACATTTGCCACTGCCACCAAGGAGCTTTAAACAATCAAAGGGCTTTAAAGTTTAATCTCATGTCACAAATAGAACTTACATTAATTCAGTGCTTAAATATTGAGCTAAGAGAAGATCTTTAGCATCTTCCTTTCAGTTTCTGACTGAAGAACCAAAGGAAAACTACGTATTTTATATTACAGCCCCTAAAACTCAAAGAAAATTTGGGTTGCAAAACGAAAATGTAACAAAACGTCAGCGCAGCTTTTAAGCCACTTTTCTCTCCCCCCCTTTACATGGCTGCATTACGATGCAGTTTCTTATGTTGTGATCACATCCTATTTTCTTCCCACGGGGCCCCAGCCTCATTCAGCGATTGGGCTGTTGTTGAATATTTCTTTTTATCCCCTCATTCAGCCTGTGGCCCCAGGCCATATTCTTCAAATTCCATCTAAACGGCACAATTATTAGCTTCCTCCTGGGCATTCCTAGCGTGTTCTCTCTCATACATCTCCCAAGCAGTCATGGATTCATCTTTGCCCTTCTTTCCACCCCTGGTGAGCGTTAGTGTGTCATCTTGCTTGTCATGTTAAAGCAGGAAAACAGAGACAGAATCAAAATGATCACAGCTAAGACTCAAAGCTGCAACTCCCTTCCGCGCCTGCCTTCATCCCTAATGAGGTAGGGAAGGATCTTGTGTGTTACTCGTATGTTTTCTCCTTTGGGAAAAAGCACTGTCAGCGGAAATATCCCAGCAACACTTGTGCTAGAAAACAGTGAAAGAAGAGGCTACGGTTTTTAAGAAACCAAGCGGACTGTGTTAGCTTAAAGCCTTCTGACCCTGGCAGAGGTAGAGCAGCACCCAGACACGGTGTCTGCCCTTTATGCATGCAGCTGTAGGCAGCTGGATGGGCCATCACTCTTTCCTTTTCTAAGGAAGAAAAACAAAGGAAAAAAAAAAAAAAGTAAATGACATAATTAGAATGGTTAAGGCTGAAATAAACATTGCCGCACCCAGTCAAGAGTGGTATAGGCAAATGCTGCTCGGGCCTTGAGTAAGTAGGGTGTCCTCAGCTCCGGCTGGTTTCTGGCTGTCCATCCCAACAACGAGCTCACTACAGCATCTGCTGAGGCACTGCTGCACAGTGACGGGGTGTGAGTTACCAAAGCTCTCCTTCCCCATCCTTTCACGTTTCCCTGGCCAGGAGAACTAGTGCTTGCAAAGGAGAGCAGGCTGCTCTTCTCCTTACCTCCTAGGGGAGCGCAGCCTCCAGCCCAGGCAGGAGCTGCAGCCTGACAGACAGACAGATGATGGCCCTCAGAGCATGCTACAGCAAAGTTCAGCCCTGAATATTGTCTCCCCTACCTTAATCGCTTTGCAATGTCCTGTAAGAAAACAGCTGTTTTTTTCGAATCAGCCTTATGAATTTAGCCAGAGCAGGTGTGCTTGAATCCTGCTGAGGTGCGGTGTTGCCACCGCTGCTTAGCAAAGCAGGCTTCCCCACCTTCCCTGCAGTTTCCCGTTACATTTATGCCATGAAAATCTTTTATCCTCTATTTGCTTTCAGCTGTAGTACCAAGGACTGAAATTGGAGATGACAGAAGCACAGAGCTGTTCACATTAACAAAGCCAGCAGGCTGTATGCTTTCTTCCCATCCCAACCAAAGCCTGTTTGGATTTATACTTTATTTTCCCCAAATGCTTCAATCTCTGTAAAACATCATGGCTAGAGCAATGCTTAAAAGTAGTCATCTGGCAACGTTATGTTCACCACCAGCTAAGAAGTTTGTTGGCATAATTGTAAGCCTAATATTATTTTGGGAGCAAGGCAAGCCTGGCCAAGCTCGGAACTGTGACTCTCCACTGCTCCAGGCTGCAGGCTTTTAAAACGGACATTGATTCAGACCACCTTTTAGTGAATTTGGTTGTGTCACAGGGCCACACCGATCTCTGTCTGCACCTCTCCATCCCCAAAAACATGTTGTCTATAATAAGACAAAAGAAAAAGGAAAAGAGGGGGCTACTGCCGTAATATATTCAGCCCAGCAATCACCATGCAATACCTGAGCAGGCTGTCATGAGGGAGCAGGTAACTCTGCTGACCAGGATAAGCCAGCAGTCATTTTAAGTCTGGTGATTTTTAGAAAGAGAGAAGGAAAAAGAAAAGCAGCAGCACTTGTGCAAGCCCCTTTTCCTCCCAGGGCCTCACTTTCCCCTCCCAACCTTTGTCTCTTGTTTCTTTATTTTACTGAGGCTGCAGGGCAGGGTTTCCCTCCCCTGTGTTTGCCCAGGGCTCAGCACAATGGCTGACCTGTCAAGCCCCAAGTCTCTTTAGAAGAGACCCTGAGGACTGGCCCCTGCGCGCACTTCCTTGTGGCTAACCCCCGTCTCGGTCACCTCTCCTCCGCGCCGTGACCGCTGCCTTGTCCTGTGCGGTGCTGCATACGTGCTGGGCTCCTTGTGCCCACGGGAGCCCGGTTCCCACGCACAGATCCCCCTGCAGCCCAGCTGCCCACCCCCTCGCTCTCCCAAACCCCACCAGTGCTTTCTCCGGTCCCTCTCAGATGGCCCAACACGGCCCAGTCTCATCTTCTGAGAAAGGAGAAACGCGGGTAGTTTGCAGGGGAAGTTTAGATGCTTCAGAAAGGTTTTAAACCACGCAATTTAGTGCTCATTTAATCAAATTTCCATATTAGATGAAGTTTCCATATTAGATGTAGCGAGCGGGCTAGGTCAGAGTCCAGCGTTTTCCCTTCCATCTCTTTACATGTGCCCATGTCAGAAAAAACAGTAGGACTGCTACAGTACCACACTCTGCCTTCACATGGCTGGCGTGTCAAAATGTGAGATATTTCTGTCCTCAGAGGACAGCCCAGAAAAAACAGTCATCAAAGCAGCCAGCCTTCAGCCCATACACCACCCCAGAGGCAGACACAGCTTGGAGTGCAAACCGTGCCATGTCCTGGAAGAACAGAAATAGTGTTCCCTTCGGCAGCTAACTAAAAACACCGAGATACTTTGGGGGGGAAAAAAAAAGAACCCCCCCCACACACAAAGGTAGCCCCTCTGATGCCCGTTTCCATGACTGGCTCAGCAGTGATCTGTCTGTGTGCTCAGCACAAATCCTTCCAAGAAGGGCATGCTTAAGTCTCAAAACCAGTTCAGTGCAACGAGCAGGCTAACCTCAGCTGTACTCAAAACCAACGTATTTTCCTACGCGTTAAGAAGAGATGGGTCAAGCAAACACACAGAGTTAGAGGGCCCTGCAATGTTAAAGTGAGGCAATGCATAATTTGGCAGGATTTTAAACATCTCTTTATAACTTGGACAGAAAAAACATATTTCGAAGCTTCACTCTAAATAAGCAGATCAGGCTTTATTTTGAGCAATGAAAGCAAGATTCAAACTAGAAATCATGCTATAGCAAAAGAGTCATCTTAAGCCCTTGCTTTAGATTCTGTTTCTACTCTGTGGGAGTGAAGAGCAGGGACATCAGTTAGGAGGTGAAGTCTTGACCTTCCCTCCAAGCTGTAAGCTGCCAAAAAAGTGGTCGGAGGGCCCTGGAATTAAGTCACTGTGTGTTTTTTCCTCATTCCATTACAGTGTTGCTTATTTTCCCCATAACGCTCCTATTTTGTAGTTGCTATGACAATTTGCAGCATTACTTATACTGCTATACACGTGCAGAGATTGAGACAGACTTCTTGCTTTTTCAGGATTTAATAACGTTACGTCTTGAGTAGGAGAATTATGTTTTGTCCTGCTGGTTACCCGCACTAGTAGTCTAGTTAGATACTGTAATCCAGTCTAATTCTGATGCAGTATCACCCTCAGGCATGGATACAGCTCACAGCCTGGCCGTTACAGAACAGGAGCACGCCTATGCGATGAACTGGTCACAGTAAATAAAGCCAGCACACTCAAGGCTGTGTAATACTCCCCCTTCAGCGCATGGAAGCAATTTTGAGGGAATTTACCACTTAATGCAAGGGGAGACTGAGCAGATAGGCAAAAATTCACATAGGGACTTAGGGGTCACATGCTGCCTGATTAACAGGCAGGGAGAGTCAGTCTCATCCTTTGCTTTTAACACGTAACCTCAAAGACACGCAGTACTCCTGGCTGCCCTTGAGCGTATTTGTCTCCAAAGCGGAAGGGCTCCTTAGGATGACAGCAGCTCTGCGAAGCCCACCAGAAAGGGCTATAAACACCAAGCACATCTGATCCTTCAAACTAGTCCAGAAGGGCTCCCATTTGGACACTAGTAAAACGCAAAATAATTATTTTTGTTCTGTTTTGGGGAGGGGAAACAAATGCCTGCGCATGTGTCTGCTAGTTTTTAATCGGGGTAAACTGAAGAAACACTCAGATCACATTTCTGCTCGCACAGTCCCGTTAGCAAGTATCTGCTGTTCCCCATCACGTGCCTAACAAACTGAAGCATGAGGGCCAGGTCCCCCCCAGGTGTCAGTCGCCCTGACCGCAGCAGGTACACAGGAGCTATCAGCTTATCACAGCTGAGAATTTAGCAGTTCCACATCAATCTTTTCCTTCAATACTTCATTTTCCAGTGGGCCTGTCCCTTCTTTTGCCCTCGTTTACATGAAGCATCACTGCTACAAAAGCTGCAAACGTACCCTAATGTCCGTAGTTTTAACATGTGACCCAGAGTAACATGCTTGCGATCATCTTCCTGCTTATCTGATAAGCTAATGCTTTATGGAAGCAATTAGGTTCTATCGGTATTGTATTAGGTTAACGTAGTCTGAAGGGCTAGAGCACTCCGTCCCCCTCCTCCCTCAAAAAGTCATTCAAAATACAAAAAGAAACTGGATATTAGCTGGCTCAGCAGGAGGAACCACTTGACATTCCTCAGTCAGAGGAGGCAGAAAGGGAGATTATTGTAAATTGGAGCAGACAATCGTGGAGTGGGTTCTCCTTGCGGCACAACCTGTTGTCTCCGCGCAATAACCTGCATTCAAAACGCTCTGGCCCGAGGATACCCCCTGTTCATAAATCAGCGGTATGGGTGTAGGGACAACCTGCAGGGCTAGGCTTCCTCCAGGATTTATAACCTCCCTGCTACCAAACGGTCTGTGAGTAGGCACAGCTAGCTAAGTACAATACCACGTTGTTTCCTTCTGTGCTGGAAAACCTGGTGAACCTCACAGTAGCGCGTGTTCTTCCGTGTCCCAGCTTCAGACGACGTGTACAAAACTCCCACTGATCAACAGGCAGAGCTGTTAGGTCAAAGCTAATTCTGGTCTTGTTTGGGCCAACCTTCTGGCTTAGAGAGAAAAACTCTGCTGGTTTTATTTTGTTTATCTGCTGCACCTGGGTTAATTGCCGCAATTGAGTGATTTGGGTAGTGCAGCGGGATGTAAATGAAGTAGGAAAAGAGGAAGGGGAAAGACCTGGGTGGGCTGCAGAGGCATTAGGAAAAGCAAGAACCAGCTGCATCCTGCAGAACCCCAGGTCAGCTGAAAAGTATAATATGCACTTTAAAAAGTTAATGGTGCAAATTCAATAGCATGGTTCAGATTGTTGGTGTTTTCGCTGACTGCTCCGGGGAGTCCCAGCAGCCCCATCAGCATCCTGGATGTGCAGTGCACACCCCACGCTTGGGGCACTTTGTGGGCTGGAGTTTGTCCTCTCCACCCCGCTCGTCCCTCTTGCAGCACAAGCCTGGGGTCATTATGTTCTGTACTCTGATAAAATCAGCTGACAGAGCTCCAATTTAGGCATTTATTGTCAAGCACAGGCAATGCGAAGAGCCACCCAGCTTTCTTGTCAGAATTAATACACAAGCACTCCCTCAGTGCTGCTCAGACCAGCAAGAGGTCAGCTCTGAAAGCTCATCTGATGGAGATGAGGCCTTTTACTGTCCTCATCCTTCTCTGAGAGGCTCTAGGAACAGCAAGCAATAGCTTGGTTAAGCTCGTGGATGGGTATAGATTGCACTAAATAAATGGCCTTTATTTCTAGGTCTAAGAAACAAAAGTCAGCTTTCCTTGTTACCTTAACCCACTGTTTTCCCCTGACAATATGAATCAACTGTTTTTCTCCCAGCAAAACTGAGTCTCGGTGGAGAAGAAATTTCTTAGCTCTGCTAGTAGAGAAGCATTTTCAGGGACGTAAGATTTTTTCATGCCAGTCACTCCCAAGAGAGAGTCTCCATCTGGCAAAGAGAGGTTACAAAGTAAAACAGGACCTAGAAGTGTCTGTCACTACCACAGATGTTAGCACCTGTCAGTGACAAACCTGCTGTTTGAGCTCTTCTCTGGGTAAAAGCCTCATTGCCCAGAGTCCATTTCTTGCTCCTTTAGGCCGATTTCCCGCGATGTTCTGCACTGACCTGCTTTTACCACGAAAAGCCACCGACACCCAGCCCCTGCCCACATCAGAGTCCACCTTTTCCTGCCAGAACTAGCAAGTAAACAGCATTATGACTTCTCGGAATTAAGCTGGCCTTAGGTGACATCTTCCACATCAGATAGTCCTCTAGCCACTGGACCAGACATTTAGCAATTGCTTGGAGCGCAGCAGTTGCTATCATAAAAGTAATTTATTTTTCTCACTTCGCATTTGCAGTAGCGCCCACAGCTACGCTCTGGCATTGGCACCGATACAGCCCTGACGCTACGATTAGCTCTGAGCAAGCACTTCAGAAAGGCAGAAAAGCAACACATGGTTTAGAAACATCAGTTGGTCCTCATCCCAAACATGCAGAGACCCAAAATGGACCTTCCCCCATCATAAGGGCTTTGAGGGGAGACACATTTTCTATTAAATCATCTTCTCAGCAGAACTGACTGACACTCGTGGCACTGTTGGGGGCTGTAGCTTCAAGCATTTAAAGGGTGCTTCAGGCATGTCAAGGACGAAGTTGAAAAGTATTTAACGTTGAAGCTTTCATTAATAAAACATTTTAAGATGCCTATTTTTTAAAACAATCAAAAAGATAAACATTTGCTAATTTTTTAAAAAATACATTTTAGTTAAAATCTCTTTATAAATGTAATAGCTCACATTTCTAGGCTCACTTTTTTTGAGAAACCCACACACATAGAGCCCTGGCATCAATGAACGCTAACTCTTGCTTTCATGTCAGGTTAACATAGTCTTCTCTTTTCAATCAGTACTTACAATAAGATGTGGACAGATGCCCAGAAAGACCTCGACATTCAGCTCCGGAGAGAAAGAGAAGAGTTCCTTGAGCCAGAGAAGGACCGCGTGAAAGCATTCAAGATGTTAGCCGCTTCCTACATCAAATACATACAAATCTCCCGTAACTTGGGGACGGCCCATGACCGGCTCATTCACCAGCAGAAGCGAACAGTGATTCGGCAAGTGCTGGATGGCGTGATGGGCCGGATCCTGGAGATAAAAAAAGAGATGGTGGACCTGGAGAACTCAGAATTTCATTACGTTGATAATATCCTGGAAGATCTAAAGCTTCTCCCGGTAAGCTTACCTCTATTATGAGCAAATCCATATGAACTTTGCCTATCCTGCATTTTAAGGACAGTCACGTTTACTTGTGGTCTGTGATGTTCCATCAAGTGATTTAGCTTCTTGCATGTTCACTGGTGTACTGGGTGATCAGTGATTATGGTATTTTTTTTTAAAGATGGGAGTATATTTGATCTATGATGAGCATTATATATTGGAGCAAGATTTTAAAAGCTAATCTGCTTGATCGATACGTTGCACTTCTGCTTCTCCGTAACAACCCAGGCTCTGTGGATCTTTCCCTTGCACGCGTCCCAACATGAAGTCGTATTAACTTAAGACAACTCCACTATTAATGTCAGCAGCTTGACTCTGCCTGATTTTAATGCGGGATTAGGTAGAAGATGGGCAACTGATAACTAAGGTACAGTCCCCTCCAGTCTGCCCTTTGTGTCACTGGAATCAGCCAGGCTCCAGGCTTCTGCAGCAGGGAGCAGGTAACGCTTAGAAGTTGCATCGTCTGGTCTGGTGGTTTGTTGTACAATGGACTACTAAAACGAGAAATGTGAGCCAAGCCGCTGGTTGTGCAAGAGGCAGGAGCAGGGGGTGTTGGAGCGCAGGGCTGCAGAGCGGCTGGTGCGCGAGCAGCCCCTGCCCGCACGGGGACGGCTCCTTCTCTCGCAGACAGCCCCACCTATCGTCACATTCAGGTACCGCGGCTTATCTGCGGCCGGGGGGGGGGGGGGGAAGTTAGAGCTAAATTGCTACTTTTTTTTTTTTTTTTTCCCCCCAGGATCCCAGTTACAACGTAAGATAAATTGCCTAATATCCTTATAGCATCATTTTTAGATTTGCCAGCATGTTTCTGTTTGCAATTGCACAGCTATATTTCACTGCAAATTTAGGATGGTAATCACCGTGAACTTTCACTAGTTCTTTACCTTCTACATTAATCGCAGTAGAGAACTATTGTAAACTATGAGAAGGCACACTAGGGAGTATAAATACACCTCCAGGGAAACCGATTCTTCACATCATGTTTTGAAATCATTAAGCACTGCTGTTTCCATGACTTTACCAGTAAGCTCACCTGCAGCAAAAAAGTTGGCAAGTCCAAAAAGCCATACTTGACATCTATTAAAAAAACCAAGCAGAAATCCAAATTCCTGTATTACACCTTAATTTTAAGATGGTATGATGTACCTACCTACTACCAAAAAAAAAAAAAAAAAAAAAGTCACTGAAAAGTTTTCAGGCTTTTTCAAAGAAAACATTGTTTTCCATGATAGATAGGAATACAGATTTGTGGGTTTTTTTCTATCAAATAATCACAAATTCTTGGTTACAAAACAAAATTCTTGGCCAGTACTTGACAAATAACTTCTGTTTCTTAAAGAATCTACCCAGAAAGGATATCTGTACTCCTTCCTTTCACTGTATTATCATGGGCTAAGAGCCAGCATGATTGTAGGCAGAGAACACAACAGAGTAGTCTTATTTTACATCTTATGCAATGACATTGCATACTTTTTACTATGTCGCTTTAAGGCCAAACTTCATCTTTCTTTAGTTCTGTGCCTCATGTTTTTGTACGGTTGCTTCCAGCACTCAGTCACTCCGTTTCCTAGGGTAATTGTAAAGGTATTTGGATACGCAAATCCCATGTGGAGCTGGGAGTGGCAAAAAAGCTGCAAATTTGACTTGAGGATAAACATCTCAAGCTAATTTTTCAATGCTGGGCCCCAAAAAGAGATACTGAAGAGAAGCAGGCTCCCTGCTCCCCACCCCCTCCAGCCCCAGCATTATGTTATGGCTTTGATCTCACCTTTACAGTCAGTAAAAGTCACCGTCCAGAATCACTTGTAATTAAAGCCCAGGTTAGACACCAGAGATACTCATCATCCCTACACCGATTCTCACAGCTACCTGACAGCAGAAAAACCTCTCAACGCGTGCGAGGGCATCCAGGCAAACCGTATGATTTCTTATACCTAAAGACAGCCAGGTTTGTAATCCATCCTAGAGCAACTGGCGCTCCAAAAGCACAACATATAATCATTTCCATCAACAATCAAGGATGTTGGAAGGTGCAAACAGGGAGCTTAATGAGACAAATATTTAGAAACTTCAGCGTACCAGACCTCTACATTGATAAAATCAAGAGGGGTAAACACAGTCCTGCTTGGAGGCTTTTTTATGCTGCTATAAGAGGGATGTCCCGTCTGCACAGCGTGCAGCTGAAGGAATTAGTAATGAAATCTTCATAGGGACTGATTTCACTGGCCACAGCCTTCCCTGGAAATTCTTGCTTTCCAAATCGGAAGGCCTTAGAGCTCACAAGCAGCACATTTACCGTGCGCCTGTGTCAAGGCAGGAGTGGTGCTTGGCTTTTTACAGCCAGCACTTTTCTCTTCTGCATCAGTCCACGCCAGAGCTAGGATTGAGGCTGCAAAGGGTCAAGTCAAAGGTCTCCCCGAGCAGGTCAAAGCACAGCGGTTGCCACAGCAGACAGAATAGAGCACTGACAGTGCAGCATGAAGTCTTGTACCTGTCTTAGGCTCCTTGGGCAAAAGGACCAAGCATCCACATATACCATATATGCATATTATTGCATAACTTGACTGTACAACCCCTGAGTAGCACAAAAGGGTATCTACTGCCTGTCCCTCCCATCCCTGCTTCCATACTTCTGGGTAAATCATTTTATTTTTGAAGGGAGACTCTAGATGTTCCTGAAACAGTATATAGAGAACATGGTACCAGGACAAACCAAACCTATGAAGACACATCACCCCCCCCGCTCCAGTCTTCAATATGATATAAAGAACAAGTTACGTCACTCCACAGCATCTGAGCTTTTGGGGAGTTTTTCTGTCTGACCGAGTCTTTTTTTCAGTTCTCACGAAAGTGAAATTCTACAGGAGAAGAATCTGTAGAAACATAAATCGGTTACATCTTTTTAATGACAGAAGTGAGTGAAAACAGCCACTTCCAATTATGCCTGATTTTGAGAAGTGACTAAGATATCAGTCACAAACAGTGGCAGCTTGTCTACAGGTAGAAATAGCTGCAGACAAACAGAATTGTGCTTTGGTTCCTTGTAAAGGTTGGAAAAAATGCAAGAGAACAGATCTATTTTTCACGTTGATTAAAAAAAAAAAAAGTGTGATGATCATACAACCAGAGGTATTCAATTCAGTGGAAATCATGTTTAAATTTCCAGCAACCCTGCCAAATATTTTAACAGTTTGAAAATATAATCGAGCCATTATAAAATGAAAGATTTCTGGGCTCCCATGGCTCAGAAACTGGGTTGATTTATTTGTTTTTGTTGAATTAGGCCTTAAGTAATTGCAAAGTAACAGCTCAGCAGCTGCTACAGAGGTCAAATTCCCCAGCACTCCACAATATTCAACAATCTCAGCCCAATTTAATTGCTTTGCAAAGGTGTCCAATTAATAAGTAATGTGATTTTCATGCAGTTCTAAAAAGCATCTCATGACTATTTCTTCGTCTAGGAAGACTTAGAAGTACCTATCCCGAGGTATTTCATTAAAGAAAATCTGGAAGCCCTGCAGCAGAGGGAGAAAATCCTTGATCAGATTTTGCTTGATGCTGGACTGCAAACACAGGTAAGGATGCTACATACCTCCATAATAACATGCTTGACTTTTTTAATTTATAGCCACACGTGCCTGGACACATGAGCCACTGAAGTGAAAAGTACTTTTATAGCAGTTAGAAAGTAAAAGTCTGTTTACAGATAAGGCACAAATAGAAAGTAACGTTAATTTTTCCTGTCTAACAATATCCAGTCACATCTTGAGTGTGGTGAAGACTGAAATGAATCAACTCTGCTTTATATGTGTGAGTGTCAGAGAAAGGGCAGCCCTTTGGACAAGTTTAGCGGGTGCTTTACGTGTCTAGCTAACTCTCATCACTTTATTAGTCCTACTGAAATCAAGTTGGCCTTAAGTTTTACTGAACCAGAATTCCTAACCGGAACGGGCAAAACTCAAAGTTCAGGTCAGCACAACTGTTAGCATTCAGTTGTTTATAACCTCGGAACAATGACTGCAGTCTCTTCTGTACAGCTACAGAGCTGCAGCTGCTCGGAGGAGTAGAAAATTGAGTTTTGGCAAAGCAAAAGTAATTACGGAGAAGTACACGAGCACTCCAGCGAAAACTGTTCTGGATTTGATATACTTTTGACCTTTTGGAAATGGCGCAGTGCCTACAAGCAGTCGTTGCTAACCCCTTGAAATAAACAACCGTGCCTACATGTCAGGGTGACTTAGATGCATGGATGCTATAGCCATAAGAGACAGTCCTGATCGGAATACTTAGTCAAACGGCTGCACTGCCCCAGCCGTTGAATTCTCCACCAGTATTTGTGCTGGTGGGGGAAGCCTGCGCCTTGATCCCACAAAGCAACCGCGGGAAGGTTCCCAGGGAAAGGAACAGCGCTAGTCAGACAGGGGCAATCTGCAGAGACAGAGCACAGGCTTTCTGCTAGATTACTTTAATGGGCAGCTGCAGCCCTCTTGGCCCCCACGGTAAACCTCTGGGTAAATGCTCTGCTCTTTTAGTCGTCTGATATAGGTCTGTGGAGATCCTGTTTCGGCACATTACATCTTGAGGCCTTTTTGTTTCCCACAGTTCTGCTCCCACGCCCGTTCAGCCTGGCACAGATAAGACAATCCAGCGTGCGGCCAGCTCACCTGGCAGCACCAGGCTCTCGCACTTTGCGCTCTGGCAGGGTCCGGGTCTCCCTTGCCAGGGTGCCACAAGAGAGGCACAGGATTCCATAAACACGGGTGAAATAACCTCACACAGTGTGAGCCCAGTGCCCTGTGCTGCACTTCCAGTTCAGTCACCGCTGGAATTGCTAGAGGGTTGTCCGCGCTTCTGCATGCATCGTAGCAAGTCATGTGCACTCAGAAAATCCTAACTGCTGTGTAGCAGCCCGCTGTATTCTTCAGCGTCCGTGGCAGTGCTATTCCAAGCAGTCTAATCTAAATCAAAAAACAGCAGAGTTCATCAGAGGAGCCTGCTCTGCAGATCATTTGTCCTATGTAATTCTTTTATAGAAAGCCCTGCTGAAAGCGTAGTATAGCGAGCTCCACACAATATATATAGAAGCTTTAAATGTGAACTGTTTCCAGTTGGGGGATTAACGTCAAGAAAGGACAATAATTCAGCTTTTCCGTGGAAAGCATGAGGGGCTAACAACGGTTCTCAGGAGTGAGAAGGGGGAGTCCCTCTCTCCAGCTGCACTGTTCCGATATATTTTTCCCCAGGCTGCTTCTGCTTGGGCTGGGCTTGCTCAGAACAGCCTGTCCTTCCGTTCAGCAAGAGAGCTAGGGTCCCAGCAGCACATCCAGAAACCCATCCCTTCAGAAAAGTAAAAGGAAGACATTCCATAGCCTAAGAAATTCTCCTTTGAACAAGACAAAGCCCTACGGCCCTTCATGTCTTTTTTCTCAAAGGGATAAAGGTCAGCAGGATAGACAAGCCATATAGAGCCATTCTTGTTTGCCACTATAGCACCAGGCTGTCCTTGTCACACATCAGGTTCCCTTTTTCCTGAAGGTCCTCAAAAAACCACATCTCAAGATACCAAACTTCCAAGATATTGCAAGATAGCACTGAGACAGGACTTTGCTGTTCATGACAGTTATTTGTCTGTCTTGGGAAGTTTCCGCAAGAAGATCATTTGTTGTTTCATTAGCTGAGGTAGGCAATTAGCAAAACACATGACACTAATGCTTTTCTTTGTCCATTTCTTTTTGGCTGTGCTGTTGAAGAAACCCGTCAAGTCCATGGCAATTGAAGAAGCCATTAGAATGATCCAGGTTGCAGAAAGGGCTCGCCAAGGCCGTTGTCGAGCAGCGTTCATGAAGCAAATCTACCTCGAAGAGAAGAGAAAAAGACAAACTAAGCATCAGGTCCAGATGGGTCCAAGTCCAGATGCTGCTGCCACTTGCATTCAAAAGGTGAAATCTCTGATTTAACAACAGTTCTGGCAGAACCAAGTGGCAGTGTTTTGTTCAGAAGAGCAGCAGTAGACAGAAATACAGCTCATAGGATGAGAAACGTTCTGAAAGGATAGCTTTCAGGGTGTCTAACAAGGTGAAATACGTAATTTAAACCACTTAACAAAATGAGACAGGACCCTAGATGTGAGATCCATGGAAACAGCCCTGCACCAGCAGCGCAGGATGACTTTATAACCTACATGTTGTTTTTCCATTCTGATTTTTCTGACCTCAGTTGCTCTTTCTCTGGCATCCCCTTGGAATCCAGTGCATCTCAAAGAATTCATGTCTTTTTCTGTGATCTCTGGGGAAAGAGTTCATTCCATATCTTGAAAAGATGACAAAGGGAGATCACTGCTAAATTCCAGAAAATGTCCTTAGACATGAATAATTCAGGCAGTTCAGCCTGATGAGAACATAAGCTCCATCTAAATTCTGAAGTCTAAATACTTTTTGAAACCCTGATATTGTTGTGTCTAGAAGCCAGATATACCAGTGTAAGGGGATAAAGAGCTCCAGAATTTGCTTTAAAAAAAAAAAAAATAGCAGATGGCAACCTGTTAAAGAGTAATAGTTTCAATTGTATATTGTGCCTTTCCTTCCTCTATTTGTTTTTTCCTGTGTCTGCCACAGTAAAGGAAGCTGTAACAAGGCCCATTTATCTCATTAGAGTTTTGTTTACAATTCAGGTTTGGCATGGGTATATCCAGCGCAAGAAAACAGAGAAAATGAGAGAAGAGGAAATTATATTTCTGGGGATGGTAAGTAGTCCTGCCTAGAGAATATAAAATGCCACAGTCTGTTGTTTTTCAGACTTTTGTAATTTAGCAGTAAATGAGAAATCAGTTTTTAAGATTCTTCCTATTTTAAAAGGATTCTTTAAGGAATACAGAACTGAAATGGTCGATGGGACAGAAATAGCATGGTTTGTCTTATGCTGCATGCTTTTGTGCTGTATATACGCAGTTCAACGTACATGGCAGATATGGAAACGGACAGTGTAGAACTTGCCCCAGGTTCTAGGGAATTTGACCCAGGCATGACAGAGCAAGGACATTCTATTAACTGATTTTTAATTCATAATTCCAAGACACTTGGGGCTGCCTTATTTCTGGAGTAGCGTTAAAGCAGCAAAGTTGTCTTCTCCCACCCCTTTGCAAACCACTGCGTGTGCATGTCAAGAGTAGGAAGACGGGGCATTAGAACTGCCATGTTAATACATCAGTATTTCCGTAAGTCCATATAGAAATAATCCTCACATCATACTGCAAAAGCACAGGGAAGCGAATGGCTATTCATGACCAGTTAGAATGTATAGGGTGAAAGAAAAAAGTGAAAGCACCCTTTCCAGAAGGATGCTCTTCCTCCCACAATTCGAGAAGGTACACCTCCACCTCCTACCGTCTTCCTTCCTAGCAAGTACCTGATGAAAAGGATAAAGTCTTTACAGTTGACATTTTCTTTGGCCACCACCAATTCTGCGGGTGCCTTTGTTAGGAGAGCCCCACAGTTCTCCAATTCCAGCTCAAGTAACAGCACAGCCCTTGCACCAAGATCTAGTGAAGCTGCTTCACAGTGCCACGTTACAGAAACATTCATCACTGCTTCATGTTTAATAGTTTTATTTATACCTCCATGTTCTACAGACCTTAAATAATCGATTTATAAACAAATAATTTAATTTTGAATTAAAACATGCTTTCTGCTTCTCCCAGACAGCTTTGATGATTTTCTTGCCCAGCAATGGAACTGCCCTTAGCTATGTTATAGGTTTAAGAAAATTAGTTGTGCCTATAACATACATCCGAAACATGTATCATCAGTTACGAATGACCTTAAAATCTTACCTCTAGGAAGCAACATGTACGTTTACCTAAGCTTTGCCATGTTAAATACAGATAACACCTCATGGATTATTGCCTTTAATATCTGCTGGTCACTAGCAGTAGATGTGGCCAGCATATCTAAACAGAGCTTTGGGTACAAGTTCTGCCTGCGTTAAGACAAAAAGAATTCCCAGAGATTTTAACTAGTGTAGATGTAAAATGGTGAGTATTTGGGTTGTACTGAAAATGAATTAGAAATTACACTTTTTGCAAAGCAAGCAGTCGTTTCCTGTCAAATTCCATGACAGTTTCTGTCAAGTCTTAACACCAGAGTCCTAGGAAGGAGCTCTAAACCTAGTATCAGTTATTGGAGGGTTCACAGCCCAGCACTCTTTTCATGGTGGCCGATGGTAGGAGTAACTGATCACTAAGATGTAAAAAGCCTAGTTTACAGGGAGGAAATCTATATGATCATAGGGATGAAGGGAATTAAAACCAAACACATAACAGCATATTTATATCCTGACCTCCATTTAGGAGCAAGAAAATTGATGTTTGCAACTCTGCACTCAGACTCATTACTCTGTCAAGAATATAATCAAAGCATGTAGGGGAAAAAATTGATACCTCTAAATAATAAAAAAAAATATCTGTTCATCCTTCTAGTGTTTTGATATTCCCCATTTATGTTCCCCTTTACTTTTCATGTACATTCCCTTTCTGTGGTCTCCAAAGGAAGCGAGTACAAGCAGACATTGGTTCACACTGATAGATAGGCAGTGAGCTCCAAAGGTCAAGTCCCTTTGATGTATGATCACGTCAGCCCTCTAAAAAATGACCACAGATCTTCATGTGTAAATATGTTGAATTTGCTTTTCTAATGCTGCACGACTTAGATAAATTAGGAGACCTAGCCATCCATTACTCCAAGTCCATCCCAAAGGAGACTCAACTTACTGCAATAAATATAATTTCTCTTATAATTATAGCTGTTTTAAAAATGTCTATGTTACTTTCATAGAAAGACTGATTTGCAAAAAGAGCTAGCCCATTTGAAGTTCCAAATAATGATTTTAGGAAAAATTCAGTTGTGTTGGCCTAAAAGATACGTAAATATGTGCAAAGACCAAGAATTGTCCAGTCTTTTACTTAATTCAGTATTATTTTCTTTACTGTCTACTTGCTTCAGAAAAAATTATGTATCTTTTCTGGAATTTGATCCTATTTTGTCTTTTGCTCGATGACAGAGTAGAATCCTATGTTCCAGAGATTTTTCTTGGCTCAAAAGTAAAGTCTCATTATTACTATTATTTATTAAAGCTTAATTGCAGAAACAGCATGATTCCCTCAGCACATGTTTTTCTAAATCTTCGATAAATCACAATTTGCAATACTGGTTTAATTTGTAAAGAGAAGCAAGCCTCACTAAGAGCACATATATCTTGATAACTGTATCCTGACCTGTTTCCTGGTCTTCCTCACGTCGCTGCCACAGTGCTGTTTACTTCCAGCTCCAGCATGACCACCGTAAGCAATGTTCCAGGCATAGGTCTGTTAAAGCCACACTGATGTTGCCAGAGACATCGACTATGAAAACACCTACGTGCTGTCCAAACCGACCTGTATTTCCTCGCTCTATTTCACTGTTACAGCTCAATTATAATCCACCAGTTTTGCGAGTTTTAAACTGGTGCATACTGCCACTTGCCTGTTTCTGGCATTTACAAATTCTCTGTTGTTAAACACCCCAGAGGCTGCCGTGATTGTTTCATTTTGCTGCAGTGCACGCTAGCTATCGGCTCAGCAGAACTGGATGTGCAAACTGTTTTTTGGCAACAGTTTTGTCTCAGGGTGGTGTGAAACAGCCCAAGCCTAATAATGGATCTACACTCAGCGCTCTCCCCGACTGACTTTCCTAACAGGGCAGACCCTGCAGGAGTTATCATCTCAGAATACATGCTACTGGAAAGAGGAAAAGCTGGCTTTAACATAGAACGTTAGGATAAACAGTTTGCAATCAGACTGATTCGTGGATTGGTAGGTGGAGCTGAGAAACAAGGAATACAAAAATAGATGAGACAGAATCCTTCCCAATTTAGGGGCTTAGCCTGCTGTTGCAACTTTAAGGCACGAGTACTCCAGAGTTCTGGTCATGTTTTCACTTAATGAGCACAGGTAATCAATTCCATTGGAGTCAAGTGCTCTACATGCTTAAACAATTTCTAGGACCAAGCCCTGCATGCTTTGGACACGCACACATGTGAACTCCTTGTCTCACAGATAGATCCGCTGATGTACAATTATGCAGCTCTCACACTCGTCTGTTCCGTAATTTCAGCCCTTACCAAAGAGTCAGTGGCACAGTACATGCTGATCTATGATTTTCTCATAGTATTGCCACTATTCTGTCTTCCTTCCTCTATATCCTTTTCGCATAAAAGAGTCTTTGTGATCTTAAATTAAAAAATGTTCCCTCCTCCTTACCTCTTTTAAACATACCCTAATTTAGGCATGTTGACTTGGGTAATGCTTTTATTTATATCTGAGAAAACAGTCTGCCAAACATTCCTTGTTCTTTGAATTCCTGATAAATATAATTCATTTCATCCAGTCAGAAGAAAAAAAAAATAAAAATCAGCATTTCCCAGAATAGCCTTCTGTGTAAACATCATAGGCTATGGCTAAATAAATATTATATGAGATTTTACGAACCACAAACTCCATAAGCACATGAAATTTAAAATATTTCTTCATCTCTTGAAAGTGGGCAGTGACATTAGTGGTACACACCAGGCCTGTTTTTATCAAGCGTAAGATTAAAATGACTCCTGTTTTACTCACAGCCTAGGTGACGTTTAGATGTCAGCACAAAGTCATTTGTTATTTCACCAGACACGCATATACATCTAAACAGCGATAACTGATCTGTCCTGTTTTCAAGAGAAATTTTAAACCTGCTTATTTTTGCAATAGAAAGACGCTGGAAAGCAAGAAGCCCGTGAACAATTTGGCTGTCGTTGCTGCAGTCACATTAACAATGAAATCACTGCCTTGCAAAGAGCAAAACATACCTGCCATTCCTTGAAGTTTAACAGCATGCCGAGGGAAACAAGAGAAGTAAACATAACCAAAATTACATGAACTTATATGGTCATGAATACAAATGTTTTCTCCACATAAAATTTTCTTCTTTTTATCTTACTAAAAAGTGTTACATGTCAATATTTTTAGTGAAATATATACTATATAAATCTATAAAACAGCCATTTTCAATATTTTTCTAAGAAGACCTCTTACTACAAATGCTTTGTTTGAATGCGTATGACTATTATTTTAATTGGCAAAGCCATTGAAGTGAATCATATAGTAGGGGAGCTTTAATGAATGCAATATATTTTGCTTAGTTGTTCCCTTTTTGTGCCTAATTTAGGAATTCAGCCATATAATTGATGCGGCTATCACCATTTGCATACCATGGAACCTATATGAATAATTTCATAAGACAAGAGAACTCTTTAAAATACGTTCTTCCCACAGCCAGAGAAAATGCATCGAGGAAACGAGAAAGCAAGAACATAGCTAACTCCTATATCAAACTTCTAGATATAATTCGGATCACAGTTTAAAATTCAGTAGAATAACACTCATAAGTAAAGAACAGGACCCGAATTGCCTAGGTAGTAAATTCTTTTAGTCTGCTAGTAAGGAGTTACTTGCCTGAGTAGTCCAAATGTAAATAAATCTCACTTTTGCTACTGGTGAAAATAAGTGACCATTTAAACCTTTTAAAATACTTACTTTGCTTAGGGAATCAAGTCCTCCAGAGAAGCAAACTATACTAATACTGAAAATAAGCAATCTACAGCAAAACGCTATACAACTAGTACATCTTTCAAAAGATTACAGTTATGGACAATGCTGTCTGTAGCAGAACATTTACTGAAGAAGTCCTATAAAACCGTGCAGTGTGCGTTTCAGCTCTAAGAAAAGAAGCTGTCCTAAATTAAGTACCCAGTAATAAAAGCTGCAGTAAATCTACCTTTCAGGCATAACAAGAATGTTAGCCTTATAACGTGAAGTAAAATGAAATGTATTTATTTCATTGAAATGAAGACTATCTTTCCTTGGAAGTGTAGTCGTAATGGAACAATTGAAGAGCAGTTAGTTCCACAGCATGAGGCCTCCTAGATGTAGAACTGTAGCCTTAAGCATGTTCAGCCAGCCTGCACACCTCTAAGTGTTTTATAATGAACAATAAAGCAGTCTGCCTTGGAAAGAGCTGTTGAGCTGACTAAGCAGAAAGGCAAGCTTTTCAGGCTAGGAAAGAGCAATCTGTGCAATTGAGTTCCTAAGTTGAAAAGGGAAAACGTCGAGAGGCTTTCATCACATTGGCTTACCTGGAAGGCATGGCGAACTTGGTCCTGCCTTCTGCTGGTGGGTCTTCCACTTCCATAAAGCCTAAATTCTCTTTGGGGAGGAGGAGTAAAGGGAAGAATCTAACAGCGCTCTCACCAGCATCCTTGTGACTGATGAGTTGGAATAAAATTCTCTTTTAGACGAATGTCCATTTTGCCTTATTAATTTAAACAAGGATTTTAAAGACAAAGCCCATCAAACATTAGATAAGCATTTTAAGTTAATGGACCATGTACTCCTATTTTCCCACAAACTCAGGAATCTTCATATTATGTCCTATTTTTACAGCAACATCAATTATTAATATGTATACTTTTGCTGACAGAGGACCACACTAAAAATGTGAGTTTCGTTATCCAGTTCTGGGTCATTAACTGTGAAAAGCTTATAAATATAATGGTTTATTCACATGGGAAGCCTTCATTAAGATGCATTATTCTACAACTGATGTGGCAGCATTGCATTATCAAGTTCACTGTCTCCATCTAATATTTGTAATTTGTTTCTAAATGAGTTGCTGTTTGTAGGGCAAGTTAACAAATTTGAATTTCACATGGCCAAAGAAATTTCTTCAAGATGGGAAAATGGTTCTTCCCCCAAGGAAAAGCTATTTATTAGTGCCTTACTGTAGAATGCCTCCCTTGGATTCAGAAGCAGAGACATTAGAGGGGCCGAGAGAAGCGATGTTAGAAATAAATTGGCTCGTCTTCCTTAGCATGCACATTAAGTATAGAGGGCTATAAAAGCAGCACTCATCATATTGTCTCAGTATAACTCTTTATAGAGCTCCAGAACAAGCTCATGCCCACATGGAAAGTTGATCCTGATCACAGGTAACACCGGCCAGCATCCTCTCACACTGTCTGTCTGTCTTGGCACTCCTTCTGCCATTTCACTGCCTCTTCGCTCTTGCATCCTCAGTTGGCCAAAGCTTTCTTGGATATACTTTCTTCCGAGGTCTGCTCCTTGCCAAGGGAAGACAAACTCCAGCAGGGCTGTCATATAGACACTGTCTCTGAAGACCCAGGAGTGCCTGAAGATGAATATAAGGTCCCAGATTTTTCAGTTGTCTCCTCATTACCGAGGCAAGGTTAGGAATGCGTTAAACTGAAACTGGTCAGGTTTAGGATGACAAATGCTGTTGTGGTTAGGACAAGAACACTGCAGACAAGAGCAAGCAAGCTTAACATGGCAGCTTTCTTCAAGTGTAAAACAAGGAGGCAGAAGCAGTGTTCTCTAACTCATATCACCCATACTATTTATAGATGACTTTTTTTTTAAGGTGCTGTAATAGTCTAAAACATTTCATACCATCCATTAGGTGCCTGAGGACTCGGTTTTCTTTCCTCAGTTTGTCTTTTACTTGACAAAAGAAAAGCGTTTTCTATGAAAGTGCATCACAAATGCGCATAAACAACAGAGAACTGACAGCTAAAACAATGGTACAATTACATCCTCTGGACATCTCGTTATATCTCTCCAGCAGCTCCTGTGGCTGAAATGTCTATTTTTAGGTTATGTTGCTAAATTCACTTCCACGCTCAACTTCTACCTAGTTCATCTTCTTATTCCCTACCTATACTTTACCTTGATCGTTCACACCCTGAAGTACACTTGCATCAGTTCTTATAGGCCAGGGAAGCAGTCTCTGAGGTAGCCTCCATTTGACTTGTTAGCCCATGTACACATACATGTTCTTCTGATGTTTCTGCATCCTTGTTTTCCTTGAGTCCATTTTTTTTTTTTCCCGCATTGATTTCAAAATAAGAGAATAGAAAGTCAGGCCAGTTGTACGTTCACCTGTAATGCTTTACTTAAAAATCAAGTAACTGCGGCACGGTTTCCTCACTGCTGTTCAGTGCTGGCTGCCTCCTCCTGCCCCAGAGCAGGAATTCAGTTCCTGACACTCATCAGCCTCTCCTGATCTTCACTCATAAACAGGGCACGCTGCGTCTGTGCCACATCAGACGACCACAGATCCATCAGGACTCATTTATCACATGCTCTCCCTCACCCATCCAAGCTGGAGTACGTTACTGCCAAAGCTTCTGCACTATAGGACAAGCCCCAGGTTTGGCAACTGTCTGTCCACCACTAGGCCAACGTCAAAGAGCATCTTGTTATTAACATATCTCCCTGCTACACACGGAAACAACTCGCCTGGCAGTGCCCACTCCCACTCAGATCAACTGTCTTCTCATACCTGCCGTGTCATCCTACCTGGCTGATTCCTCTCCAACACTTACCTTCCTCCCCAGCTTATCTGGCCATCGAGGTCTGAGCCAGCTCCCCTTTCCCAGCGATGGAAGCAATCAAGCAACAGCGTATTTCACATCAGCAATGGCCTTTTCCTCTACATGAATACACCCTTTTCCATATACCTAAATTTAGAAAATACTAATAACAAAATATTAATAGGATTGGGGAAAAAAGATGGTTGAATGCAAATACAGTCTTAGCTTTCCCTGTTCTCTTTCATTCCTTCCTTTAGCGAGCTATCAAAGGTGAGTAGCTGGACTCTTGTCGGTAGGAATGGCTCCTGTTTCTTTTGTTTTCTTGTAGTAAAACAGTCTTTGCAAAAGATAATGAAAAAAAAAAAAGAAGAGCAAATACAACAGAGCTCTTTTCATAAGCTGTACTTCAGCCTTGGGGCTTTGAGTGCCGCTCATAAGCTGGTACCAGCAGATATATTGGTAACCGTGTGGTGCTCCGATAGGTAGCTGCGCGAACATTTACTCAGAGGTTGGCTGGATTTTGCCAACCAGAGCATGTTCTGCAGCCTTGTTGCTATCAGCATAAGAGCCATCTGGGTTAGAGCTACCTGGACTGCATTCGCACCAGCTTCACGACCTGGACTCAAGTGCAGATCCAGTCTGGATTAATTCGCTTAAAGATAAGAATCTCCTACTTCTGACCTTGTTTATGTGGGCATGTTCTTGCCATTTCAAACAGTTCTTGCCTCATCTGGCTTTGGTACTGATGAAAGATAAGCTGGAAGTAAATTCACAGTGACGAGTAGCTGATCATCAAAGGCTCTCAGGACTCAGTGGAGAGCAGTTCGGAGGAGGAGCTGGGCAGAGGAAAGGTTCAGAGATGGCAGAGGGGAGCTCTGTGCTGCTGCATGGGCCAACCTGCTCTCCACCTTGGTCTGGTCCTACACTCACCCACCACTTGCCTTGCTATGGCTCCAGCCCTCAGATGCCTCCTTAGCTAGCTGATTCACCTCATTACACCAGGAGACAATTAACCTGAGGAGGGCTCTGTGTGCGTAAAGACAAAAAGGGATTATTTCCCCGTTCTTAGAGCACTCAACTGGTTCGCTGCGGGGCCAGGTGGGTGCCAGAACCTGTGCAGGAGAAGGGAGGGACCACACATCTAGCAGTTAGGGTGGAAGGGGAACTGCCCCTTCCCAGCACCGATAAGCTGTTCATCTGGGGAGCCATCTCATGATGGTTCACCCTTCACAGAACACATCTAAACATCTGAGGAGCCTGTCTTCTTCCATCGGCTGTAGGTCAGCCTTCCTAAAGCCAGAGATACCCTTGCACCCCTCGCACTGAGTCGCCTAGGCGTGAACATTGATTCTGTCGCTTGCCAAGGGAGACAGGACGGGGGGCATTCTGCCCACCCAAGCAGGACATCTTCAGCATTCACCACAGCTACCTTTGATCATGGAACTATTCATTCCGTCCCTTCCGTGTGCTCCCAGACTTCTTTCAGTTTTCTTCTCACACATCTTCTGCTGGAAAACTTATTTCTAAATGAAACAGCCCTTCCCCGGCTTCCCCTGGCAAGCAGCTGGTTAGGAAATCTCATAGGGTGTCCTCTGTTCAGACTGTGCTATGGCAGTAAACGAAGGCATGGAGGAGCTGCGTTGGTTCTAGCTGGCTCATCTCTCTGGGATCAGCCCTGCTACCGGTACCTCTGAGCAGTAAAGCTCTGATGGGAACTTCTCAGAAAAGCGGTCCCTTGAGTATTGCTGTAGTGAAGCAAATAGTTGAGTGAGAAACTGCCCGAGGGAAGTGGATCTTGTTTCTAGATCTCAATCTGGGAAGCAAGCCTCGTGGGTCCTCTTCTGGTTTCCAAACGAGCCCTGAGAAAGCATCATCACATCTGGCTGTTCTGAGGTGCATTTAACATTAGGAAGGCAGGCAACAGTGAAATGCAAATAAATAGTGTAAATATTCGTTGTGCTGTACTTAAAAATAGGCGCTGGTGAAGGTGAAGATTAGAAACACTTGACTTCCATGGAAACCGAGAACCGAGAGAAAATAACATCTCGGGGTGAAAGGCAACATTTGAGGTCGTATATTCAGGAAGAGAACATGTGCAGCCGCCCTTTCAAAAGCATGCTGCTCTTCTTGTTTCCTCCTCAGTATTTTCTCACTGGTGGCCCTGACCAATTCCTTTTGCATAGCACGAGTCACACATTGCAGATGCAGGGAAGGCAGTAAATTGCTTTCCTGAACGGGGCCTCTGTGCTTACTTTGGATGGTGTGCAGTCCTGCTGCGTACTTTCTGAAACCAAATTTGCTTGGCACTTGTTAGTGATTTTTGGAACCTGGTTGAAGCATGGAAAAACACCGAAAACCAGATCTTAAATATAAGCTGGCCAAACTTCTGATAGAAGCTTTGTCTTTGTGGGAGACCTCTGGAATTAGGACTTGGAGCACACTAGAAAATACATCACCGGAGCAAGGAGAATGCGTTACTAAATGAGTCTGAGATGTGCTGATTAAGGACACTTCCTACACATTCTGAAGGTGGAAGGCCAGAGCAGAACTGTGTAGGGTTTTTTCATGCAAACCAGCACTCCCAGGCTTTTGTTCACATATGCTGCCACCTGTATGTCAGACAGACACTAACTCTGAAGAGCAAACTGCACGCTATTACAAAGCCAGATTATCTTATTTTCTGCTCTTTCCCATTCTTAAATTTGACATACACTATCAAAGTGGTTAGTAGTTCCCCAGCATGTGGAAAATACTTTGTTCTAGAACTGCAAAAAACTACAGCTAATTTACAAGTTCATTTACTAGTTCACAATTTGTAAAATATTTTTTTCTCTACACTTACAAGGTAGTAACAGCTCATAAGATACTGGGAACATCTCAACTTTATCAACCATCGCAAACTGAAAAATGCAAAGTTTCAGACCACCCACACAGATGGTATTTTTCATGCTTCTGTATTTGCATAGCAGAAAGACTTTCATTTTTTCTCTCCCAACCTACACATGTAAAATCAATCACAAAGGAGAAATTATTGTACGACTTTAAACTGGCCTAGAAGCCCTTCTTGCCAAGGTTATCAAATCATGGGAAACTTGGGGAGCTTAATTTTTATTACAGTGTTTGGGGGTTTGTTTATTCTTTTGTTGTTGTTGTTCCTCAGGGGAAGTTGATTTCCTAAAGGAACATGACCAGCTGCAACAAAATACCAGGAAACCACTGACCAAGCAGTGCATATAAAAATTTAAGTGAACAAATTAAAAACAATACTGGCTAATTAAAAAGTACCAATGGGAAGTCCAAACATTTGAAAATTCAATTAAAAAATCTCTGGCACCCTTCTGACACGGATAAAGTTGGCATTTGCAGAACAGCAGCTTTCTCACCTGTCTCATTGAGATCCCAGGATCCCACGCTGGAAGAGTTGTTTTTGTACATTGCAATGTTGTTAATTAATGCTGAAACACTAACAATAGACCATTGTGTGCATCCAGGCACTTTTTACGAGCACAGGGTTTTTTCCTGGCTTCCCACAAATAAATTAATGCTTAAGCTTGGATTCACTGTCAACCTGGTATTCCAGTTGATATTAAGTTTCTTTTAAGTCATACCTTCTGTTTTCTCCTCTTGTCATTTTTCAGAGCCTACCTCCTCACTTACAGGCGATGAGCATGTTGCAGATGCCTGCTGGGCAAGTAGATTCCCTGCAAGGTGAGGTCCAGAAGACACATGAGGAGGTATTCATCAAGGACAAGCTGAGAGAAATGGAGGGGCTCAACATCAAAGAAACGCTCCAGGATCAGATCAGCCAGTGTTTCATCGAATGCCGGTGAGCAGAGATAAACACTTGCCCCTTAGTAAGTCCATTTGTCCCAAACAGCCTGATTTTGCAGTTCTTACAAATTGCAAAATCCATCTTAAGGTGGTGGATCCCAGTCCCACCTGAAGACCTGGTTCTGCACCAGCTGTGGAGCTGAGTTCCTGAGCGGCAGGGCTCCTAACTGGGGAAACCAGACTGTTACTACAAGGAGTAATACAACTCCTTGCACAGTCCAGCAGGGATCAGAGGTGCACCTTGAAAGACTGACATCAGGGTCAGGTCCACAGACATTGAAGTGGCAGCACGTTCAGCTTGGGCTCCAGCTTTGTCATTATAAGAGCCATACTTAAAGTTCAGGAGTGCTGACTTTTTTTCCCTGTCTGAATACATAAGGTTTAAGAGAGAGAACGCAGTCTTCCATGAGATAGAAATATAATTATTTGCCATAGCAAATCACATCACGTCACTGGTACCGCCATCCAGGTACCTGCTACTGGTATTATCCAGCAGCCGACGTGAATCTGAAGCACTTTCGTACTTGACGCTTGACCTTCAAGACACTCCTCCAAATGTAACTTTACTTAAGTAGTGCTGCTGATCTCAGTGAAACTTCACGTCTCAGTAGAGTTAAGCACATACTTACACATTTTTAAACTGCATGCTGACACCTATAGTTCTCTCAGGAAGTTTACTTTAGCTGAAGAAGTTTTGAGACTGGCAATTTTAATATGGCAATACTGTAAAGCCTTGTACTAGGGAATATAGCCTGGATTTATGATAATTTTTTCTGGGATTTACGCCATCCAGTGGGTTAGTATGTAAAAGTAAATTGGGAAGCAGAGCCCAAAAGTTCCAGGATTTAACTGCAAGGTTCCAGCTGCTCTGCAAAAACACTTGCTGTGTTTTTGTGTCTTGAGCTGCTTGGTGATGTTACGTTGGTCTGGTGGACTAATGTCATGTCTATTAATCACTCAGCATTTTTAAGAGTGTGCTGGACCTGCTTTCAGCATGCAGTTCCCAGTTGGAAACACAAATGCTTTCTGATAAATCATGCTCTATTTATTCTTTAAGTACTTTAAACAGGTTTTGGTAGCTATATGACAGTGTAGGGTTAGTTTAAAAAAAAAAAAAAAAAAAAGCAGCAATCAAAAATAACACTCACAAGTCTGCCACAGCCTATTTCTCTTCATTCTTGTACTTTTGCATCTTACGGGCACTCAAGACTCGAGAATAGCTTTGCCCCATCTAGCGCTCCTTTAGGAAGAACTGCTGGTTTTACAAACCTCTGTTATTACAAAGCACTTCTCTGTTCTCTAAATCAACCCCTTTCCTGGGGTCTGTGCTGCACACTTCTGGAACTGCCAGTTCCTGCTGCTCCCCACAACCCCCAGCATGTTCTGAGCTACAGAAAGATCTTATTTCCTTTGCTTAATATTACTCATCTAATAGTAATTCTCTAACATAGGTCAATCGTGTCCAATTAACTTGACTCTAGAGCTCGAGGAGAACTAACTGAAATACTGTGTGAACCAATAACAATGTTTCTATAGGAGATTAGCAGAGAACAGCCAATCTCCCAGAGAATAAGCCCGAGCCATAAACCTTTTTTAAGACAGTTATGAGACATTATTAAAAGTAAAATCCATTCCACGGAGACATTTAACAGCAGAGCCAACCAAGAGCCTAACCAATCCAAAGGTTCATTTGGAGGAAGCCAAAGCCATCGTTCAATCAAGGGAGGTGGAGAGGGATGGCTGAATGAGCAGTTCATCAAAACCCTTGCTACCTAATGTGTAAGCGACCTCAGTCTCACGCACCTATGAAATACTCTAAAGATATAAGGTGGAGTGTAAATGCTGAGCTTTCTTATTCAGCAGCCCTTACAAGTGAAATGGGACCTCATGGCTACATTTATATCCCAGATGTGCCCAGGGGCCCAACTTTAGGTGAGGCTTCAAGGCTATAGGCAGACATAGTCAGTATCACAGCATATAAATACGTGATTAAACAAGTTATAAGAAGTTCTTTAGCTAACCTTTAAGTTGTCTGGTCTGATCTAGTCGGGTTCAGTAATCTTGAATCCCATCTAGACTTGAAAATTAACAAAGAATAAAGCAGATGTTTGAATATAAGCACCACATTAACTGATCTTGGATAGCTTTATGGATATGCTTTTCCCGAGCAAGTGATTATATTAAATGGGACTAAGATATACACACACAGAGAGTTAATCAATCAATGATACTGCTGCTTATAGATAAGCCTTTAATCAGACACATTGTGTCTGTTTCACTCTTTCAGCTGAAACAGGCTGAGAACAGCTCCCCTCCAACCTTGTAAAATAACCACAGACAGAGGTAACTTTCTACCCACCCATCTGAAACGATCAGATACCAAAAAAAATTAACAAAGAGCAGTTTAAAGCATTTTGGTGTCATAGTCAGAGAGATGCTGCACGTGCAGTTGTGTGGTCTGCTTGAGTGCAGGGTCACCTCTGATGGCAGCGGGGCAGCGACAGACTTGCTGCAGTCAAAGCAGCATGTTTGATCATACTCCCTGTTACTCTTTTAAATTAACTGTCCATCATAATCTCTAGAAGTCACTAAAGCATGTTTCAGCCAAGACTGGACAGGTCTTATTGATAAAAACTATTCTGAGGATTTAGCAGTGTGGCAGATAAAATTCTGCCCCCAGTGAAGCCAGTGGGAGAGCTGCCATCAGCTTCAGCAAAGGCTGGACATCACCCAATATTTTAGTTCATTTGAATCTGGCTGAGTGATGCAGTGATTTATGGGGTTGAGAGGAGTCAGAGGGAGCTGCCTGCCATCCTGCTGTTAACAGGAGGCCTCTAAGTGACCAAAATAATTTTCTCCACAGACACATTCACTTGCATCCAAAATAGGTGTTTTAAAATAAAATGAAAAAAAAAAAAAATGGAAACAAAACCCCAGCAAGTTTCTACACATGGGGAGCACGTGTGCCATGCAGAGCCAAGCTTGCTGTGTGGTGCCTGCCAGAGACGCTGCAGAACTAGCAGGATTTGTGTCCTGCTCCTGCCTGGCCTGCTGAACAGTGGACCAGATCTGAAGTGTCAAGCTTTACATTAATTATTACCTGCCAGGATATATTTTGGCTCTCCACTAAGCCAATCTATGAGATCAACAGCTAAACAGAGCTTATAAATTATTCTTTAACTAGGCTTTTTGACAGAGTTTACCATTTTCCATAGTCTACGAAACAAACAGAGAGTTAAAGAGGAACAAAGATTCTTTTGAATAAATTTTGCAGTACATACTAAAAAAATAAACCCAAACTTCCATATTTTATCCTTGAATTGGGAAAGGATGTGATAGGAAATACAATTAGCAGGTATTGTCTTTCAGCACAGCTGCTCTTAGATTACAAAAGCAATAAGCATTTATTAAACTTCTCCACTTGTAAGAACTGCTATAAATATTTACCACTTTCTGTGCACAAGGGAATAGGCGTATCTTCAGTCATTTTGAGACCCAAAACAGCTTCTTATGCAGATAGGTTTTTAAAAAAGCAAAAGAAAGTCAAACCCAAAGGAACAGAGTAAATGAAAATGTCCCAGTTGCTTATAGCAATCCCACCGCAGAGAAGACAAAATATTTTTCGTATAACACTGTGCATTTCACAGCCTTATCATCCATCGTTCTGTTTATCTGTATTGAGTTCTGTGGAGCTGTTCTTATTTGGCTTGCAAATTATTCACATAAAGCTTTCTAGATTTCTATTTGGCCTTGTCCCTCTGCACCACACTAGGAAAGATGGATAATTATTTTTTTGAAAGCTCTTTTAAAAAGCATCATGCAGTATACCTACAGGCCTCCCTTTTTTTTCTGAGATAGCTATATGATTCATAGAGCAGAAGTACAAATGTTCCAAAATTAATAGTCGCAATGATTATATACATCTGAGGCTGGATTTTAATCACTTGACTCCTAGAAGTTTCATCCATTACTTTAATAACAGAGTTTCGTATTAAAATACAGCAATTGCATAGCTGGGGTTTTAGTTCCAATGTCCTGTAACATTCCAGACCAAACCCATTTTTCTCTAATTTCACATTTAGGGTTTTGCATTGCATGTGCAAAACCAGCCATCATCATCTTCTCCACTTCGTACCCACTGTACGCACCAACAATTCCCAAATTATGAATCTTCCTTGGAGTCATCCCTAAACTAAGAAGGGGTGAGAAGAAAAGGGGAGCAGGGAGCAGGACCCACTTATTACATGGAGAAGTATAGTAGCATCTTTGCCTAAGAAAAGTCTTCTCTGACAGAAATCAACACAAAGGATAAGAAATCAAGATGAGGTTTTTATTACCAGAGATAGCCTCAAGAATCACAGGGGAGAGCCTAATACACAGGCTTTGCTGTAATGTGTCTTATGCCCTCTAGCTGTAACAAATTACGCTGTGAATTTCTTGGAGGATTTATATGCCGCTGCTCGGTGCTCTGGGGAGTATTTCATCAGTGGCATTGCTGACCTAATAACAGGGGATCTAAGTAATAGCAACTTTTATGTACGTTATGTGTTATTCCCACGGATTTGGGGATTGCTTTTCTGGAGGAAGGAGGAGGCAAGGGGTAAATGTGCTTTCATAATAGGTTTACACTTTGCTGATTAGCTTTGAATGATCTTCTTGCTCTGCCTGCTGACTCGAGTACTGTCAGGAAAAGAATTGGGCAAGCTTCATAGCGAGTGGATGAGACTCATTCTGAAGTGGGGGGTTCCTGCGCTTGCTTTATTCATTTTGAACATTCCTGACAGCCAGCCCAGGCTTTGATGCAGAGGAAAGGGGAAAGAAATAGGAAGTGATGGTGTTATATTTCCTTTTTTCACAAGACTGTTTTGTTGAGCTGAGTTTACTGCCAATACGCCTGTTCACGGGGCTCCCTAGGTAGCAGGGGGTGGGGAAGGAGGCGGTGGGGGGAAGATGAATGGAGAGAGAGGTTTTGCACTGAAACTCCGCAGAATAGGGAGCGTATTCATTTGTGTCAGGCACTGCCCGTATCGCATTTCACACTCCGTACACACTGCTTTTTATGAAGTTAATGTTAACATGCATGAAAGTTGCCAGGCAATCCATCAGCAGCTGAAGCCTTGCCAAAAGGACAGAGACAGATGACCCCTCGGCAGCGCCAAGCAGTGGCATCCCCTCCCCGCACCCCCTCAGCCCTGGTTCGGAGGAATTGTTGCTCCAAGTTCATCCAGACCCGTGCTGGTTTTCAGACCTGTCTGGCTCATCATACATGCCCTCAGCCTGCCAGAAGTGCTTTCCAAGTAACCAAGGAGCATGGATTGTGGCCTCTACACAATATGGCAACAGTTCACAAAACAGCTGATAGGAAAATTGCTTAATAACTGGTTTTAGTGCAGTGAACCACCATGGCAGACTGTTCTCTTAAAGAGCAAGCTCCAGTCTGGAAATCCTTGGCACACAACCAGAGACGCCACCAGCCCCTTACTCACAGTCCTCTTTCCATACAACTCCCTGTTACTCTGGCAAATGCATTCCCTTCTTCTGTGCTGCCCCTGCAAGGTAGGAACCTACGGAAAAACGCCTCTCTGGTATCTGATACTTCATGTTCGACACAGGCAGGAGTTACTGCCCACAGGAGCCATTTATAGATGGGTGATGAACTGCTCTCTTTCACCTAGTCCAGATTGTCATTACTTGTTTTCCTTGTCATCATTAAAGGATTGACACACACTCAAAGCCACTCGTATGCAACATTCCACTCCGGAGCAAAAATTACCAGCCAGAAGCAGCTGTGAGCTCCACATGAAAATCAGGATATTCTGCAGATGGGGGTAAATAAGTGGTTGCCTGCTCTTTCCTCCAGATGAAGATGAGCTGAACTAAATTACAAAGAGGTTGATATCTGCACTGCAGTTTTCTCCTGTCCTTACCTGTTCACTGTAGCTGACTACATCTCCTACTCTCTTGTACTTTGTGCACCGAGAGCCTACACAAACCGAATTCTTTAGGGAACAGCACAAAACAAGAAGCTCCTCCTTAACCACTCTGCAGCCAGTCTGAGTTGTGTCTCTCTCCTCTGAGTCTTCTTATCTTCCTCAAGTAAGTGAAGACAAGCTCAGAATTGTGGAAATGAAGCTCTGAAAGAGGATGGCAGAGGCTTGGGTGTCCACCCTTGCCAGAATACTTTGCCTTCCTGCAAAACTATGGAAACGTTAATAGAGAGAAAATGTTTTCCCTATCGATTAGTTCACCATCATTTTCTGACAGACCTAATAACTTCAGATTTTGTAAAGGCAGTAATCTCCGTATCACAACAATTAGTGCTGCTACAAAGCGTTCTCTGGACACCTTTCTCCTATGCCAAAAGGCCTTTCTGCAGGAACAGCTTACATTTAACACCAGCCTTCCCAAACGTGGCTCGGCCCCCTCCCAGATGTTGGACTGTACCTCGTGTAGACAGTCAAGGCTAGTTTCAAAATCCATCAGGAACAACACGGCCGTGACAGCACACAGCTCTGGCAGCAAAACCTGTCCAGGACCCTGCAGAAATATTCTGGCAGCTAGAGCGTGCTGAGCTCCTCGCTGCAAGCAGCCGTGCCGCTGTGTTAGAGTACATCTGTGGGAACTAAAATCCTGCCTTTGGGCTCCCGGGTGAGACAACCTCTAAGACTGATTAATTAACATAATTAGGAGCTGTAAACATTAATGGATAATGTTCAAGCCTTTCCTAACGCATTCTTAAAGCTTCCACTGAGTAGTTATCTATTGACTAATTTTGGCAGACATCTCTGGGGCTGGAGGGAGCAAAGGAACGGAATGCAAATGCATCGCTGGCTTACCAGAGGAGTACCAGAGCAAATAGCCCACCGGGCTTCTTTGAACAGAGGGAAAATAAGTTATCATAAATGAGAGGATTGTTTGTGCATGGTGAGAGAGTGTGGAGCCCACGGTTCTGCAACCTGTTTTCCCACTGATTGGAATCAACTATCTAGCTTTAACAGCCATTTAAAAAAAAAAATAATTAAACCTTTAGTCCTTCCTCCTTGCTTACGGGAACACTGCATCGTCCTCTTTTAAAAAGTGTGAACCCCTCTAATTTCAAAGGAGGGACAACTGTTATTAAGTCCATCTGCAGTTAATCTACTTTATTGGGTGTCCATGGATTTACAGGAGGCAGGGGACACACCTCTGGAAGCTTCTGTGCAGTGGCAGAAGTTGCCTACTTCAGTGCATGCTAAAAATTTACGAGTGTGCTGACATTAATGGAGGCAGCTTGATGGCTTTTGGGGGGGGATCAGCCAGAAGCCCCTGGGTTCATATATTTCTCATACTTGGTGAAACACAGATAAATCTTGGTGGCGTGTATCCGAAACAGTAAGACCAGTTGAACCCTGGTGTCATGCCTCCAGAGAGGCATTGGTAACATCACTAGTTCTGCTTTCTAAATCATCACAAACTCTGAAATATGTTGCCTTTCCAGTTCCGTTAGACTTTACACTTCAATTTATGATTGCCGCCTCTATGCAGTGATTAAAAACATATGCAAAGGACTCTGCTGACAAGCCTTAATTTTTTCTCATTGAACTATCAAAAGTTTGAAATAATTAAGGAACAAAAAGAAGATTTGTAAAATATTGCAGGTGCAAATCAAGCCTCCCAAGGGGGTTTCAACATAACAAGTCATCCTCATGAACTATGATTTAATCACCAAGTGTGCCAACACTGCACATAAGCACATCTCCACCAGCTTTCCAAACATTACGATTCCCCTCCAGACAGGCATTCAGATACCTTAAATCAAAGTCATTAGTGGTCTTCCCGGAACGATCTCTCCTTTCCCTGATAGTTTGCTTACCGACTTTGTTACTGAAAATAGGGTCAGGTCCTGATATTATTTAACAGAGCTAAGTCATTCTAAGCAGACTCCCATCAGCTTCCAAGGGGATTCGTAGAATAAGACACTGTTGTTTCTGAGCAAGTTTATCAATATCAGCTTTTTCAAGGGTGTCACAGACAGGCAGAAGCACGTACTCTTGCTCCCCAAGCAGTTCACCACCAGTGCAAGATCGGGGAAAACTGTCTGAGTGCCGAGGCGCTTGGGGCTTTTCTGCTGAAGAGCTCAATCATGGGCTTTCTACCTGTAATGGGGCTTTTCCTCAGCATCTAACAGGAATGCTCAGAACTTCAGCATCTGAAAGCACATATTCATCTCTTCATCAGGCATGATTTGCATTGCACACCTCTTGCCATGCTTGCATGTAAATTATGCATTAGCGACATTAAAAGCTCATTCAGATCTGAACAGTCACACATTAGCAAAGCCATAACGAGTGTGGTTCTTCTTCAGACCGGTCTCTCCTCCTCCTCTTTTCTTCTCAACCTACTTGCCTCTAAATCACTCTGCCCAGAAAGACTTAACCTTTTCCCCACCCCGTTTCAGTCCCAGTATCTTTGTCTACAGTTTGCAACTTTGAAGTTCTAAACACGCTGGTGACTGTAGACCAAAGGCAGAATTGTCCAGAGCCTACTAGCTCACAGCCTGTGGACACAGGATTTTTACAGGGATGGCAGAGAGATTTCTGTTGCAAAGAGCAAGATGGAGCTCCTTGGTCTAAATCTTGGGAGCAGAAGGATGGATCCAATCAGACATTTTCGTTTATTTAGCATAAGCAAAACTGCATCTTTAACTAGGCTCCATCTTGGAAAAACCTGAATCATCGGAGCCAGTATTTTCAGGCCTATATGTTTTAAATTGAATGCTCAACATCTAAATTTTCAGTCCAAAGAGTTAATAGCTTGACAAATCTGTGATCAGCTGAAAAATAGAGCTTTGTAATGGATAGTGTCAGGCAGCGACACAGGGGAAGTGCTAAAACCAGAAGTGGAAAATTAGTACAGCTGTTTTGGTGCTGTCAGTTGCTGCCCAGTGCACTGCAGAGAGCGCACAGCTGTTCACGCAAGATGAGAACCAAGATAAGGTTAATCATTAGAGGTTAGAATGCAAGAGGGACAAAAGCAGTCAGATACTTGAGCACAGGAGAGACATCCCCTGTGAAACCTCAGAAAAGACAGAGGAGAGGAAGCAGGTCTTGCACCACATTCCCCTGCAATGCTGACAATGACTGGGCTTTTCGAGCTCTGCTTTTGGTGTGTAGCTTTTCCAGATATTTTACGAGGATCCGTAGTCTCCCCATTACAGGCCCAGTCCCAGCAAGTTGTGCGGAGACATCCATAAGTGTAGTTTTGCTTATACAAAGAGGGCGTGCCTCTTCATTCTCACTCTCGGATTCCTGCGAGCACAGTACGGGACACGGGAGTAAAACGGATGCAATGAGTAAAGCCAAGCAATAAACCTCAGCACACGTATTTGATGGTACAGCTGCTGTTCAGCCAGAAGAAATCAGAGGACCAAACCCACAGTGTTAGTGCAAGGGCAAGCTGTTGTGTCCTGTCCTGCTAGTCACCTCTAGCCCTGTGCTTACAGATATGCCCATCCCCAGCACTGTTCCGTAGGGCAAATTCCTGACTTCCTTTGCTGCTTACTTTTTGATTCGTAGCACTACAGAAGCAACGCTGGCCGTTACAACAAATCTAGGTTAGATCCCCTTTTCTCCTTCAAATGGCTGAAGTGACCCACAGATACCCACGAGTCCGCTGACCTTGAGTCTAAGCCTCCCACTTAGCATTAAAGCTCCTAAAAATATTCACTCCTTTATGTCTGAAAGTCTGGGATCAGCTAAAGTAAATAGCATTACTCTGAGTTGGTCTCATTTGCAAACAAGAAAAAAATAATCTTGTAACTAATTAGTTCATTTTCCTGAAGTACTCATACCCATCTATAGTAATACTTCGGAATTAGAAGTCTAAAAATGCTAAGTGTTACCGACATAATGCAAAACCCCCTGCTGATCTTCTCAAGGACACTTCCCAAACGTTAGATTTATTTGTTGTCATAGATACTCACACAGACACAAACATCAGCTACATTCAGGGACTCACACTTGCCAGCAGCTTGTTATAATACAGCTCTACACGTTTTGAAGACCGGATTGGGCTTTTTCTGGAAAACGCTGCAGCAGTGTGCCTGGTTCAATAGATACGTTGCATTGCAGTTCTCTCGCTTTCTGTATTCCTCTCTCAAGCAGAGTCTTAACGCAGCAGACGGGATTTCTGAGGGCAGAAACAGACAAATGGGGTGTTTAACACTGATAACTGGGGCCTGATTTTCACCTCAGAGCTGGTTTCTGTTCTGGTAATCCAGCTAAATACCTCCTATGCTTGGCCCAGAGGGACCTGCTCTACTATCTGATCTACTCTTAGTTTGACCAGCATAGCATAGTCCTAATCAATGAGAAAGGAAGAAGGGAATGAATCCCAAGGGGAACAGGAAAAGACCCAGCCCAGCTATTTTTTTTTTTTCCACTCCACACTGTGATGGGGAGAGGTATCTTCTCCAGCGATTTAACACAGAGCCGATGGAAGAACCAATTTTCCCCACTTCCCCATTTCCAACAAGAAAGGTGAATGAAGATCTGCTGGGATACAGGAACAAGAAACGGGCAGAGAAAAAAAGAATCAGGAGTCCCACTGGTGCCTGGTAGAAGGACAGAGAGGCACTGAAGAGCCAGTGGCTGGCAGAGGAGAGGTGTTTGAGGGGTATTCTGGGAAGAGAAAGACTAAGGAAAAGCTTAGAAGTAAGGAGAATAAAAATGAGCACGAAGCTTAGAGCAGTGGCTCCCAAGCTACAGCCCTTGCTCCACAGAACGATCTCTTTGGAGAAGCAAGCAGAGGAGGTAGAAAAGACATTTTCAGCCTCAGCTCTGTAAAACGCAAAGAAGAAAGGAGGCAAGTGGGGAAAAAAAGAAACGTGGCGTGGACTGACACAAGCAGAGCAAAGGAGTAGCAGAAACAGTCACGAGGAGCTGGAGAGGCAGAATCAGAAGAGGAGGGATAAAAGACACGTATAACTGGAGGGGAAAAAAAAACAAACAAACCACCCTATAAGTTACCAATTTGAAAAACAGGGACAGTTAGAACCAAAGACTTATAGAGAGCATTAACGTGTCCAAGGCAAAGATAAAAGAGCAGTCCCCAAATGTGTATGCCAGCAAGCAAGCTCAGGTGGGTATATGAAGAAAGGCTTGATTGTCAGGGCGTCCTGTTTAACTATGGTAGGGATGAAGGCATGCAAGTTATGCCGGGAGTATGGCTGTGAACGACAGCCTGTTATTCTTTCTCACAAGAAAAGAAGGATATATTTAATTCTGGAATACAGTTGTTTCACTGTTTTCACTGGCAGTGGGGTTTTCAGAGTTTACATACTGGGGACCATAACAGAAGAGTGTCTGATGGAACATAAGGCTGATGCAGGGTATCGTGTATTCATGTTTATTTAACAAACTATTGACAAGTTACTGAAGTGCTGAATTTCAAGTGAATTCTACGCCCAGGAGACTTGTCTCATCTAGCATAGAAAATCCAGGCTTACACTGGAAATTGGTGTAACATCTACCACACCGCTGAGAGTGCTTCCCCTCCGGTCTCATTCCTCCTTGCCCTCCATCACCTGTACCAGCTCATCTCTTTTTGAGTCAAATGTCAAATATGCAATTAGACTCAAACTCAGCTTCCATAAGGTACCACAAAGGCTGACAGCCCAGCTTCATTGCAAGTAGATTCTTAGGTGGTTAATAAAACATCCAGAGGCATTTAGAATAGGATGAGTTTATGCCCTTCACTTTGGGGCTTAAGTCAAATTCCAGTAGGGTTACGCAGAAATGATGGGCAGTCGAGGGAGCAGAAGGACACAGGCAGCAGAAACGAGTTATCGCATCAGCTTCTAGATCTCCATAGCGGATTAGCTGGTACAGGCTGCAGGTAACAGCAGCACACTGCAATCCCAGGGTTGGCAAGCATGTCAAGGGCACATGAGGCAAGGCATATTTGTTTTCTTTGAGCTGATTATTTCCCTTGAGATCTCGACACTACCCCTTTGTTAGGTGGGCAGCATGCTGCATAGTTTGGTAAGCGTCTAGGCAAACTCTTCCCAGCGCAAAGTTAGCATTAAAGTTGGTCTATTCAAATCCTATACTTGGATTGAATCTCAACTTAATGCTGAAGAGGTTGGAAGATAGTATTTCTGTGGGCAGAACAAGAACTTGCCTGAAACCCGAGTCTCATCCATTCCTTCCAGAGTCAATATGTTTCAGTTTTACAGTGAATTTCAGCACAGGGGAGATTAGTCAGACTCCATCAAGCAGGTTGTTTTTGTTATCCAGGTCAGAGTCCAGGGCTTTAAAGTCATGCTGCATTTCAGTCCCGTGCAGATACAACAGAAAATCTAATTATTTATAGTAATATACTTTAAACGCACCCAGCTATTAGCATCACAGACTAGATGCGTTTTGTCTGCTGTGTCAGGCTTCCTTAGGACTTACACAAGAGCAGTATTAAGAGTTACTATCCTAGGCTGAAGAGGAGACGTTTAACAGCATATGTAAGGGGAGTCGCTAGTTGTCCCTAGGCTCCACTTGGGCAAAATAACTATATTCACATAGTACCATTCAATAAGGTACTGTACCAAATACAGTATTGTTTGACTTGGGCAAAGGGTGTAGAACCATAGAAGAGCTAACACGTTCAGTGTTTACCAAGATATTTATGTAATACCAGAAAACTGCATTACCCTTAACTAAGTCCCCTCTCTCTTCTTAGAGTGTCTTACTGACTCAGTAATCCTTTGGTGGCTTGGAAGGAAGTTTACTCTCTTGTTTTATATTCCTCATCACACAGGGAGACTGGCTCTTTCCTGCAGATTTTTTTGGAAAGCATCTAATCCAGCAACCAATTTTGAAGACAGTGGTTTAAAGTATAGCTATAAGTTAAAGGCTGCAGTCTGTGTAGCTGCAGGAGTCCTCAAAGTATTCCAAGTCAAAATACAATTGCTCCAAGGGAGCAAATTCCAGAGCCGGAGCTCTGCCATCTTTCGTATTGCATACATGTGCTTCCCATCATTGGCTGAGCTCTCATAGCTGCTACAGAGGGGGTAACGCTACGCCCAAAATATCATTTCACCCTCATTCTCTTCTGGGAAATCATGTGTAATACATGCGTTTATCTTTATGTATTGCAAGGTTTGCAGTTGTGGGAGGCCTGGGAACTAGTGGGAGCGAAGGTGGGAGCAGCTGATTGTAGGCTCTCCCACGTATGTGCCTGTATTTCATTCCCATCCAAACCTAATCTTTACATGCTTTGCCCGGGGGAGCTCTGCTATCCTATAAGGCGGCCGTTCCAGACAACTGATCCTCTATACAGGCCTGTGAAGCAAGACATTTAGGTCTCCAGTACTGAAAAAAATCCACAAGAGCCCTAAGATGTAGCAAGTGAGCAAACCTGCCCTTCAAGTCTCCCCACCCTCCCATTGCACTTCCCACACCACCCTACCTGCTCCACCACATCGGCAGAAGGACATTACTGATGCTTGGGCATTTTGCTTCTACCAAGGGTGGGCTGCAGGACCAGTTCCAAATTCCTAGAGGACAACCCCATGCCTGTCCCTGGGTCTCCAGCCAGGTGTCAGCCTCTTCCACCACATTGCCAGCCACTCTCTGCAGCACTGGCCCCATCTACCAAAGAGATGCCTAAAAAGCACATTATTAAGCCATCACGTAAATGAACAACAATAAAAAAAGCTCCATTTTGTGCTTATACTTATTAAATTTGAGTGCATCCCAGTGTAAGTAGCATATGCAGAAGAGTTCAGTCATTTGGAGAGGCAACGCCAAGATCATACAAAAAGCATTTGATTCTTTGTCTCTAAGATTGCCCGCATTTTCAGTCAATTTAAGGAGACTATAGATCGCACATCAGATATATGCTGAACGTATAGAAATACAGCTCTCCAATTTTACTTTCACAAAACTAAAAGGTGAGGGTTAATGAACCTGGCATCTCAAGGCATCACCATGTGTTCCTTAGACTGCAGAGGTGACTGGGTTTCCCCTGTTAACGCTGTTGATAAACGGATAGTCTTAATAGCATTTTGACACTGACTTCTAATTAAGCTCACCTGGAATGTTTCTCCTTGTCTTTTCTCACATTTTTTTAAATTGCCAAAGCAGAGATTCTAAATTATTTTTCTTGCTACAGAGCTATTTGGCTATTAGCATCGACCAGGAATCTGCAAACATCTCTAACTTTATATACAGATCCTTTGCAACATTCTTCAATATCCATCTCAGTTTTTTCCTGGTTTAACACTCTGTGTACACCTGATTGTGATTTATTCAAATAAGGCTGCATAAGCCAATTGGGATGAACATCGAAAAATCAAGCACTGTGACTGCTTTCATATGCATGAAATTGCTTCAGATTTATCATTAAATAGTTCATTTAAACACTCACGCAAACCACAGAGAACCAGATCCCTTGAAGTGGACAAGCATGGCAGCAGTGAAAGGGAGCGCAGCATATTTGGTTGCCTTCTCTGAAACTTCAGAATATACTACGCACCATTTTCATCTTCCCATTCCCCACTCAAGTTTTTCTTCTGCATCACAAGTATTTTTCAAGGAAGCGCAGCCTTAGCTACAAGTAGTGCCGTTAGCACAGCACTACAATATAGGTCTTAAACGAAGTAGCGAGCCACTCTCCCAAGCAGTAACGTGGTGCCTGACAGATGCTGATTACACATTGTCCTTTACAAACGCGTAAATTCAAATCATGGGCAGGCAGCAGGTCAGGGGCACGGTGATCCATGAACAGGACAGCCATGATAGAGTGGTTGAAGAGGACAGTATGCACATACAGATCATCTTATTCCAGAGAGGCAAAAAACGAGGCAAGTTAGAGTTATGCCAGACTGGACTGTATTACTGCATCGATACCATAGACGTAAGGCAGGCTTGGAGATCTAGCTGCTGAAATGTGTCTGATGCCACCTTCAGTATCGCCTCGGATTTACCCATCTTCATCACACTGTGAAATGATGCAAGCTGTGACAAACCAGACAAAAGTGCGATCGTTTTACCACGCTTACACCGGGTAGGCTGGGTTGGTTTAACCACCGACACAAAAGGCTATGTATTAGTCTTACGTGCTGTGCCGTATTTATTCCAGTATTTAAATAAGGGTAGATCAAAGCACAAAAACTTCTCTGTTCCTTTTCAGGCTCTTAGTCCCTAGTTTTCTAGACAGATATAAAGCGTGCATATGCTGCATAGCACGTGCAGGGAGTTTGACATTCCCCAGGTGCACTGAATTTATTATGCATGCACACAACTATCCATCCAGCATACAAGCAATAGGTTCAGGGAGAGTCCAGTCATTTCAGAGCATTTTAAAATCAGCTAATACCACTAATACCCTTGAAATACTTCAAGTACCGTTCAGTCAGGTGGAGGCAGAAGAAACACAGCGTATGCAAAACCATTTCAGAACAAGGAGGAGGGCAAAGCCCTGAGAGAGCCAAGACAGAGCCTGGGTGCAAGTGGCACTGTTCCTGGTGGGCGACCTGTCCAGGGCACCATTTCTCAAGCTTCCCCAAAGCATTATCTTCAGGTTAATGTGATGAGCCATAGCAAAACAATTTAAAGCAGCCATGCCCAAGTTACAGCCTTCCTTCCCTTCCCTATAGTGATGCATTTTGTTTGCCTAACACCTTGACTTCTAAGGAGCAAAAGCAATTGCTCAAATTTCTCATAAACAAATCCCACAAGACAAAATGCTCTCTATATTCCATTTCACTCCAAATCCCAAAGAAACTTGTGATGTTGGAGGGCAAGTTATTTCTTTTGGCTGGCCTTGATACAAAAATCGCATGCTTTATTTTCCTCTTTACAGAATTCATATTGTGTTAATAAAGTACTGTTGATTCCCTCTGGCTGACTCTGCAGGAAAGCTATTCTCACAAAGCTCCTAGTCCGAGTTAAAGTAATCTTGCTTAAAACTGGCCATAATTGTTTCAGTCTCTTAAGTTTAATACTAAGCACAGGACATACTGCCAATTTGAGTCAGGATTTGGCATTCTGTGAAGGCGGGATAAGCTGACCAAAGGTAAGGAATTCAGTAAATGCAAGGGGAATTTGACCTGGTGTTTCTTTGAGCCAGCTTCTGTATTTTTGACCTCGCTTTAAAGAGAATGGAAAGATGTAAGAAAATCAAAACAGATGAGAGTTTAATGAGAGTTGTGTACTGCAGAGTCCTCATTACTCCATCAGCCAAATCCCCCAGCCTGGTGCTGGGCCCTGAGGGGGGTTCTTCCTCAGCAGGAAGGGTTGCTCGACCCACCCTCCTTCCAGCCGGCTCGGGGGGGAATCACATTCCTCAAAAGGCTGTAGACAGTCAACAGGAAGCTGACACTGGAAAGAAGCCTGGGGACAGTCTGGCTGTGGACGAGGGGGAGCAGCACTTCACTTTCTGAGACAGCCCCTGGAGGAAGATAGCCTGCTTCCCGGCTCTGTAAACGTGAGATGATAAGCAAGTCCGAAAGAGAAGGACAGGCACTAAAAGAGGTGTAGACCTGGAAAACAAAACACGAGTGCGGTGTTGGCTGTCAGTATCTGTTCTGCAGCTTTCAGAGAGGCAAACCCATGGGGTTTCTGGTTCTGTCAGGCTCACTTCCAATGAGCAAGATTTTACCTCCACGCCAGTACATGCAGTCGGTTTGATGGATTCCTCACTAACCAGTTACTGGCAGCCCTGGCGAGGCCAGTGGCAGAAACCCTGCGGGCTACAGGTGGCCGTGTGACACCACGAGGTGCCCTGCTCCTCGCTCTGAAACCATTCTCTCCTGGAGCAGGGAGGGGACATCCAGGTGTCCTTGGGCCCACCAGGAGATGCTCCCACTGTTACTGCAGAGTGCCTCACACCAGGCGTACCAGCACCTCTGCCCAAGATGTTCTGCACTGCAGAAATGGCACCAAAATCCCTTAAGTAACCTTATAGGAAGCTGCTTTCCAGTCCCTTCAGTCTTACTTCTCTTTCCATGCCATGGCGGGCAAATGTAATAGTCATCTTCTCTAGGTTGTCTAAGCTTCCAGTATGGGCTGGATGTTATTAGCTCTTGCAGAATAATTCAGTTATGTAGATCAGGATGTGATTTCTCCCAACCCCGAGTTAATTCAGACTTGAGCTCTGAGAAAAATATGTGGCAGTATTTTTTGCTGGTAGGGAGGGACATGCAAAAATCAAGAACACCAGAATGTTTTGTGAGTATTAATATTGCCAAATTTGTCTGATTTTTCTGATTTTTTTTTTTATTTAAGCTAATATTGTAACTGTAAATCTGTTTCTCCTTGCTGTTACTCGTGCCCATATTGCCTTCAATTTTCATTCAAAATCTTAGCAGTAATTTGCAGTGCTACCTTCCCATGACTCCAACTCATTTCAAGGAGAAAAACCTACTGCCATTTTAAACCAGGAATAATTTGTCAGAATTTTGAGGGCAACGATAGGTAGGTCAAAAAATCATTTTCCCTCTTTCTTCCCTATGGTTTACAGGGGGTAAAGCAGGATAACAAGGAGTCCTGGCAGAGAAAGCTCATCCCCAAGCCTGAAAGGGAACAGAGATTCCTTTTTCCCCCAGTACACTAATTATCTATTGCTATCCTTAAAGGACCAGGAGGATCCTTGAAAAGGTGAAATAACTTCATGACAAAGCAAAACAGACTATTTCACTGTAAGAGCTCAAGAATCTTAAGAACAACTGTACTAGGTCAGCCAAAGGTCTACCTTTCCTGGCCAATAACACTACATGTTATAAAACTATCAGAGAGAATTACCACATTCCACATTTAAGTCTGTCCCCTCCAACAACTGTTCCCAACTATAACCTGGCTTTGAAGCTGCCTTCTCCCATTTCAGATCTAAGGCAGGCATTGGGGACCCAAAAGACCATCAATTGTTTCTAATTACGATAGTTAACGTAAGAAAGAATATCACCTTTCCCCACAAACCTTTCACACTCATTCCTCCATGGGCATGTTTCTTCTTGCACATTGTTGGCCTCAACATTTGATGTTAAATTTTTAAAGCCGAGTATTTATTCAGAACAATAAACTTTCCAATCCTCCAAACACATCTCCCTACAAGTCACTCTGCTGAATTACTTCCACGCATAACAATCACACATGCAAGCAAATGCTTGGAGGATCAGGACCTTAGATAAAGCATCAGTTGTAACATATCTCTGTCGAAACCCATTAAAGATGACAAGAGGCTTGTGGAAATTAATCTTGCTTTATAAGTAATTCTGTACTTGCATAGGTTATTTTTCCTGGAAGTGATTTTCAAAGAGCCGAAGAAAGGACAACACAAAAGGAAAGAAAATGCCACAGCAAAGACACCTAAAATAAACCAACACAGCTACACAAGTAGATTGAGAGAACCCACATCAGGTGGGATTACAGAAATAGGCAAGAACTACAAAACGACGAGGGGTTCATTTCCTTAAAGGGTCCCCCCCCAGCCTTTTGGTTTTGTTCCTTTTCTGCATAGAACACTCTCCTTTCCCTCCACCCAGAGCACACAGCCATCAGTCACGCCTTTTCTTCTGCACACAGCCCACGTCCTTTCTTACCCTGAAAAAGAGTTAAACGCTCTTTTGCCTCCAAAGAACAATTTTTTATTTTTCCTGACAAGGTCTTTTATGCAATTAGCTAGAGAAGCCATGGCCAAAAAGAAAGAATAACACATGTAAAATCATGCCAGAGAACGGAGTAGGTAGTAACTTGTTGAGTCTATTACCAGACAAAATGCTTAAATCAATGGTGTGTTCTCATAAATCACCAGCCATATTTAGCCTTAACTATAACCATCCCTGAGCAGTGTGGGACAGAGAGAAAACACAGAAGAAAAAAAAAATAAATGGTGATGCTCCTGAAACGAGAAGGGGAGGAAGCAGCAGATGAAACAAGCACAGCACAGGGTCATCTCCCAGGCACGGGATGTATTTTGTAGGTCAGAATTGTGGTGCCACAGCATCCAGGGCTGAGCAGAGCCTGCCAGTCAGACTGACTCACACCGAGCCTGGCGGTGATTTGGAGATGTTAAAGAACCATTTGAACCTAGTTAAAACTTGGACATTTATGTGGGTTGGGTTGTGCTCTAAAACAAAATTGAGCCCAGAAGAGCCAGAACTCTGTTACACGATCAGAGACAAAAGGGTTTGCATTGCAGACCAGAAGAGATCATTCTTTTTCAATTACAGTTGACAGATCTAAGTTATTGTAGGAGGAATAGGTCTGGAAAGGGGGAGAGCAGTAACGGTGAACCAGAGGACAGAAAGTAACTCAAGAAAGAGCACAAAAATCTCATGGGATCCTTTTCTGTTTTAGCTGGGAGTGGGAGATGATCTCTTTTCACTCCTCCATCTTTGTTCATCCCTTCACTCTTCCAGCTGAGCTGGTCGGATGCAGATTTAGGGCTCCCATTCATTCCAATTAGATGGCTTTTCTGTGAAGCTATTTACCAAAGCCAGGCTATGCTCCCGTTGACAGGATTTCACTGCTTTCCAGAAAAGTAATGGATTTCTCACATCGCACAGTTTCTAAAGGTCCCTTCTTCCGCAGTGTCCTCCGCAGCACAGAGACGTTTGGTAGTTCTGTTAAAGCGGTGGCTCCGACCCAAGGAGACATTCTGCCTGCTGTGAACTCTGGCACCCATCAGTTTGATTTGTAGCAGTGTGAGCAGAGCTCCCAAACACAAGTTTCTGTTCGGTGGCCTGTGAATACACAACAGGGAGCAGGTCATCCGACAGGAACCATCCTTAGCTCCTCGCCCGCAGACTGGGAAGCAGCAGACTTCGGGGTCCTTAGTCTGTAAAGGCTTCCCCCAGGCTACTGCTGAGTTTTGCCTCACAAGGTGGAGGCTTCTTCCTAGCCCTACCCTTCCATCTCACCTCACTTGCTTCTGTGCAGCCACCAAGCCCAGCCCTACCAAGCAGCCATATGTTTTACAAATTTAATTCATTCTTCTAGGCAAAGTTTCATTAGAACTGCATCCTACATATGAAATCCAGTAGAATTTACTTCTGCTTTTGCTTTCAGTCCTTAACACGTTGTCAGCACTCCTGCTGAAGCAGTTATGTTGAAAATAAGAGATGCTTCTTCCAATTCTGGCATTTGCACGTTTTTATGAGATGCTGGAATAAGTAAAATTGTATTTTTTTTTCCCCCCTTGCAAACGTTGAGGCAATAATAAGCAACAGATTCATTGAGTTTTGACTTGCCTCGGAACCAGGTGTTTCAGACATGTACCATGTCTCTCAAATATATTACACACTCCAGTACTGTTCTTATCAAGAGCTTGGGCTTTTTACATTCTCCTCTCCCCATCAACATGCAACAAGACTTTCAGACTTTCCTGGCCACCAGTTTAGTTTTTACGCAGTGCTCCCTTTTCAGTGACATACAGAGAAAGCATCAGGGTGTGTGAACTTTGTAGGTAATCTGCCAGCTAGATACAGCAACTGACACGCAAAGAAAATGTCAAGGCACTGCGAGTATCAAAAATAGGTGCAGATTAGAGGAAATACAGACTGAGTAGGATTTTTTTTTCTACTCGGCCAATAAAGCAATCTAAATAACAAACACTGGTCTGAAATTCACACTCTGTGATCTCCAGTGAGACAAAGCCTTGCAGTGACTGCAGTTGCAACCCAGCTTTTGGAGTCAGTGAGCAGCACAGGGGCAGGTATAATGCTCTGCTACTCCCCAGTTCAGTTTTCAGGCTAGTTGCTGACTATGGGAACCTCTGCAGCTCCACCTTCTGTAAATCTTGATTTACAGCGTAGTTGTGCCCTAGGTGGAACCAAGAAGGATTTCTACCATCAACCTCTCCTCTACGCTTCCAGGAAAACAGAATGCAATGCTATGCTTGAGCTAGGAGCAAGCTTTTACATCATCTGGATTAATCTTTCAGTAGTATTGCCTTAGAACTGGCTCTAATCATTAATACTTCATTGTATCTAGGAAGTTTCAAAAGGGGAGGGCAGTTCAAAATTATTTGAACAATTATCACTGTAGAGCAAGCTCAAAATCATTCTACACGTTTGGGAGATCCTCCTAATTCAAGAGCCGTTCAACGTGGGACATGCCTGGTGGGGCTCTCCAGCCGTAGATGACATGCAGCTTATCTGATGGAACAGAGATATAGGAATATCCTTGGCTGTTCGTGGAGTGCATGCTGGCTGCTCATTTTGCCCTGGTGTTTTGTCATTATCAGCAACTGTAAAACACGCTTATATGAGACAGCTTAGGTCCAGTTGAATTCAAATTAGCATCTCAGGACAAATGCGTAAGACAAGCCATTGTGATGGTTCTGAGTAGAACGCTGCCAAAAAGCGCATGGAGAATAAAAATTGAGATTCATTACATTTAAAATGGACTTTTGACCAGGAAGATCAACGACTGCATTTTTCTGGGCAGATTTACAGGCCAAATGAATCCCTGGTTTAACCTCTGAACTCAGAGGGTTTCATAAAGAGAGGAATTTGGCCAGAAGGGTCATGCATGTGCATGCTTTCCAGGCATTACAACTGCAGTTGTAGTCATTTAAACCTAGATGAGAAAGAGGAAAACCCACAAGAGGTCAGATATGGAAATGAGACTCAAGAATACTGCTCCCTGTCCAGTGGACAGCAATTGATATGCTAAACAGCAGTACACAGGAGAGGATGAAGTCCAGAAAGAAAACACAGATGTCCCTGAAGAATTAGCATGACCAAAATGTACGGTAGCTGTCTGCTCCCAGGGTCACTGATGACCATGGGAACTTCCATTCTGCATTGCCCTCAACTGAAAACCCAGTCCTTGGGCAGCTGACTGGTTGATAAATGTCTGACACACTTCTTCCACTCACGTGAAAAGACTGGCATTGCCTTCTCCTCAGCTCAAGTTATTTTTCAACATAAGGGCTTGCTGTAGCTGCTACAAAAAGATGAGATAAACCATGTCATCCCAAACAGCTGCACCAGCTGTGGACAGAAGAAACACGCAGAAAATACTACCTACAAACTGGAACCCCCTTCCAAATTTCAGAATTCGATAGAATTCCTACAGCACTCAGAAACACACGCATCATACATAGCCAAAGGGTAAATATTTCTGTCTCCAAGAACTGTAAATTATTTAAAAGTATATAAAAAAAAAAGCTAATACAAATACCAAATGTAACACTCATAAATATTGAAAGCTGGCACTGATAGCACATTCAGTGGCCAGCAGACTCCAAACTGATTCCTCACCCACAGTACATATTGCCTTTCCTCCCTCCCAGCTGGCATTTGGAAAGTAGCAACAGCCTTAATATCAGATATTGAGAAAATTGTTACTGTAAGCCAGACTTGCAGCAGCATTTAAAACAAGACTGCATTTAACATGAAATTGAGCTATTTTCTGGCTGTTTGTAAAAAATGAAACATGATCTAACATTAAACAAACTAGATTATGCAGGTTTTTGAGGCCAAAAATCCCATTCTTACCAGATTTTTCTTAAAAAATACACTAACAATGACACCCCTTTGTTTGCACAGGCTGGTCTCCGGGAATGCAATGACTAAAGTTTTGCATCTGTTTGCGTATAGAACTAGTAATTGTTGAACATGCAAATCAGAGCTTACAATCACAGATGAATGTGTGTTTATTCTTTTGTAATTGGTATTACGTTAGTACTAGAGCTAGGGATCCAAACCCTACACGTGGTACTATAGAAACAAAACAGATGCTCTGTTCCAAGGATCTCAGGTTAAAATTGAATCTGCTTAACAGTGGACTAGGAAGGTCCCTTATGGTACCAGTTGTTTTTGAAAAAATGAAAGCAATTTTATGAATCACATTGACCTTTCTGAGCTCTTTTCTTCTCAAGGGAAATCTCATTTAGAGGAAACGTTACCATTCTGTTTGAAAGTAACACAAGGATCTTTCTGAAGTGTCAGAATTTTCTTTGGAACAGAAAATCTTCCTGATATTAACAAACAGAAAATCTTCCTGATACAATCCAAAAAGCTATAAAAGTGAAAGCAGTTAAAGAGTCTTATCAATAGAAATGACTTTTGAACTGTAATTATTATTTCCATCTTTTAGTCTCTTTCTGAAAGGTCTGGAAGCGCTCTCTGTTAGGCATGGCATCCATGCAACCTTACCACAAAGTCACTTATTGGCCCCTCACTAGCTTCCATCACCACCTCATTGTGCAAGTACACTGGAAATTTTTGAGGGTGGAGATCCTCACATGGAAATACAATTGGGAATTTGTAGATATGAAGTGATGTATGGTCCTACAAGATTCCCTAAGAACCTTCAGTGTTTGATGGGTCATGATACAAGAGACATGAGTTGGTAACTTTTAATGAATGTACCGGACAGAAAGCCACTATCACAAGAAGCAATTCAGATGGTTTTGAGTAGAGACGAGGGAGGGCGTGCTTCCCCACCACCTAACACCTTTGTCAGCAAGATGAAAAATTACAGATTTTAATTCCTTTTCAACTTCTGTTTCTCACACAGGCATATCATAGGCAAGTTTCCTGACTATCCTACTGAAGAAGCAGGAGGTTCAATGGCTATTCTTTCTCAAAAAACTCCAGAGCAGGTACCATCACTGTTTTTAATGAAAAAGGCTAACAGGATTGGGGAAGGAATTGCCACAAAACGTGTCTGTTCATTCAAGTAGCAATGTTCGGCAGCAATGGCCTCTAGCACTCCAGAAACCCTGTAGTTAAAAAGCTTTTTGCTGCAAGAATTGTTTTCTTCCAGGGTAAACCACAGAAGTCACATGCCAAAATCTGTTCCATTTCAGGATGTGCGGCCACTTAGTCATGGGAGAAGGTGCTCAGTTTATGCAAGTTACGGACAGATAAGTGTCTGAGGGAGCTAAGAGGAAAGGGCTCAGTTACTAAGAGTTGCTTTCCTGTGGCAAAATCCACATAGACCGGTGCTAGTAGAAATACATATGAAACAGCTTAAAGAGCCTTGATTTAAAATAGACCTCCACAGCTACCCCAGAGGCTGAAACTGGTTCCAGTGTTTGCATTCAGTATCAGCACAGTCTAGTAAGAAGTAGTTCAGTTTAAGCAGAGAAGAGCTTTTTATGCAGGCAGGCTTGAGCCTTGGTTTAGCGCCAAGGATCATTAAAGCAGGGTTGAACATTCAAGTGAAGGAAGCGTCTTAGTTTATCTTGCATATCCTTGTAATAAACTCAGTTGTTTTTCCTGATAAAATCCCTCTTCTGACCGCTTTGGTTAATAGAAGTGGCCGACAATCTCTTCCTCTGATCATCTGGGTGTCACACAGAGAATTAAGACTAGCTGAGGCAATGAGGGCAGGGGTTGGCACGCCGAGCCATTTCCACCCACCACCGTGGCTGGAGCAGGATGAGGAGCCTGTGCAGGCAGATGATAAACAGGAAGCCCTGCACACAGGAGCAGGATTTGGCCCCTGCGTGAACCAGGCGTGATGGCTACTAGCGGGCTAGGAAAACTAAATGGTCAAAACCTGACCACTGTGGTCCTTAAAGCTCCCCTGCTGAGACAGGCTGTTGTGTTTATCAGCTGCCTGCAAGCGATGGACTAACACAGGTATGATAAAACAGTATTTTGGATTCAGTCTTTCCTGCAATCACAGGGAAAAGACATACTAGCAGTCTCTGTGTGGTTTGAGAGAATGTAAATACAGACTAGCCCAGCATAAAAGCCCAGTACTTTAACCATTAGTTACTTGGCTTACCAAAATGGGCAAGAAAACTGCTAGAAAACAGCTCTCTGTGCCTCACTAAAACTGAGCTCAGGGCGTGCTCCTGGTTTTAGCCAAGTTCAAAGTATGCTAAGGTCACCCCTGCTGGCCTCTGTATCTAAGCCACTCTGTTGTTCAGCCCCAGAGAGAGTGAAGGAGACCTGCCGGTTAAGTTTTCAGCTGCTAAAGTAGAAACACATGCTAGAGTCAGGAAGGCTTTGTTGGCTGCTCCGAGCAGCAGGGGAGGCACCCAGCAAACAGGGCTTACTGCTGGAGGAGGCTTTGGGGAACATTATGCTAATTAGACCTGCTACCAACAAGGATAAACACAGCTCAGAGAGAAGACGTTACAAGAAATCACACTGAGCAAGACTGGATATGGCAGTAAATTCTGCAGAAATACATTCTTCCTATCCTACTCCCAGTTTTGAATTCCCACCTTCAGCTGTTTTGCTGTCTTTCCTGGGCATCTGCTTTCTCTTTGCACAAAAAAAATACATAAAGGAAACCAGAAGTCTAGAGAGATTGTTTTACTGCCTGTTTTTCCTGCATTTTTTTTTTTTTTTAAATATCTGGAAGAAAAAACCCTGCATCTATTTTCCCAACAAATTTTCACTGGCAATTACCTGATTTTCAAAGATTTTGGGGCCCGTTTTATCTCCCTTTTTTAGCCAGCACAACCAAGAACAGAACATGCATCACATAACCTTCACAGATATCCAGAATGCAGTTGGCAAAAGGAAGTTCAGTACAATTGTGATTTTACCTGAATGTCAGACAAGTAAAACGGTTTTTGTTCAACTGAGTCAGCTGCATATTAAAAATCCCTAAGGCAACTGGTTTTGTTCCACACTGGTCTACTGGGCAACATAGTAAATGAAATCCTGGCCCCATTGAAGTTAATTGGCGTTTTGTCCTTGACTTCAGGGGAGACAAGATTTCACCTTTTGTATATATTAGCTTCTGTGAATGGGTTGGTTACTCCCAAGTTAAACTCCATGAAAAATCAAGAGCGAACTGTATTTAAAAAGCGAGCATTTTATAAGACTTGGGTAAAGACACTTTGGGGAAAATAAAATACAAATTAATCACTTCACGAACCATTGCTGCATTATTATACATTCTATATTTCTTTATCCTTTGACAACTCTGACCTTACTTGACTTTGTAATGTAGCTGGCCCTCTGCACAAACTGCTTCCATGACATTTTACAAATACCTTTCAAACAGGTATGCCAAAGAGATCCCAATGCAAAGCACTTGGTTCTTTAGTCAGAAAAATATGTACTGTCTCTGGACTAAAATGAAGTTTTTCTCTACTTCACATACTCTTCAAGAGAAATTTAAGGTTCTGAGACATCAGTGTAGTCTCCCTGCATCTGTTCCAGATGTCTACCCCTAATGGGTTTTTACGTTTTGCTCCTAAGATAATCATCAGATGTGACAATTTTTAGCTTTGCCCTTATCCTGCTGCCAACAAAATTATGATCTCTTCTTGTAGTTCATTAAGTCTTATCACCATGAAAATAAGCCAAAAGTGTTGCCATATAGCAGGCACATTCCCCAACTCCCCCTCATCTCCAATATTAAATTACGGGGGGGGGGGGGGAGAAAAAAAAAGATGCTTCCTTAGATTCTGGTTGTACATTAAATTGCTGCATGGAGGACAAACTCATTTCCACATTACTATAATTGCAGCATCTGATTCAGCAGCATCTGGAGAAGGGGTGAGAAAAAGTGTGTATTAGCTGCTGCACAAACATGTACTCCTGATCCTTGCTTGGCACACTGTGGAGTGCTATGCTGTTCATTAGTACTCATTATTACCAATGGTTAAAGATCCCTGCGAATCCCAGTAATCAGTTTGATTGGTAATGGCAGTGCAAGAGATCCCCAGTAGTTGGTTAATATTTAATTAGTAGCCCTGACTATTTCCCAGGTGGGGACAGTGAAATGGTGTTATGCAGTGAAGTACTGCAATAGTCACACACCCACCCCAAATACATCATCTTACTCGTTTTTACCAAATTCACATATCACAAGTAGCTTTAAAGCATCAGAGAAGGACTCAAGAGACTCTGTGAAGTTATACTTTTTTGTACTCAGCATTTTGCAAGCATGCTTTTATCCTGACAGCAAATACACCAAGCATACTTTTCAGTACCAGAAGCAGATACCTGCCGTTACGCCCGCCTTTATTCCCTCTGTTCCACACTATCCTGGATGCTCCTTTCAGAGGTGGCTGGGGTTTTGCAAGAGCTAAACACACGGTGCCATCAGCTGGAGCTGGGCACCTCACAGGCTTAAAATATTCTGATTATTTCAAGTTGACCATGCAGGAGGACAGAAATGGTACTCAGTCTCTGTTAAGGTGCGCAACAGGCAGACGCATTCACCTCCAGACAACAATTCGCTGCAACAAAGCCATTCAGCAAGTAGGATCCTAGTCCAGCAGCTCTCCGCTACCCATGATCATGATCTCTGTTGGCTGAAGTCAGTAGTCTATAGATCAGACTGCTTAAAGCCAGGCAGTATCAACAACCCCTTTTCACCTCTACCATGCACCTTACCTTAAAAAAAAAACCAACAAAAAAAAAAAAAAAAACAAAACCCACAACAAACAAACCAACCAACCTACACCAAGCAAAGCTAACAGATTTTTCATAAGCACATTAAATGGAGACAAACGTTTTGAAGTGTTTGCCAGAAAATGAATGGAAGAGACAGGGAGTTTAACTGGTGAGTTAAACTGCATTTGGGCAACATCTGCCAGATAGAAAAAAAAAACAACCCTAGAGCGCGTATCAGTCATGGACTGAAATGCATGACAGTCTCTTGAAGCCAACCGTAACATTTTGCAAGATCCCATAAAGCTATGAAATCCCTCCCATTTGAATTCATTCCTGCGAGAAACAAATCACTGGGGTTGTTTTTAACAGCTTAAGCCTTGCTTGCAGGTGCACACCCAAAAGTAAACAAGGCTCAGAAATGTCTCGCCAGGAGAATGCTACATTATTAAAAGCTGCACAAATGGATTTGCCTGGAAGAGGGAACAAGATAGTCCCAGGCCTATCATGATGAAAATTGCATCTCCCCCAACTGTCAGAAAAATAATGCCACCTTACGGGAATAATCAGCCTGTAGAAAAAGTTGCAATTAAACATCCTCAAGCTAAGGGGGCAGGATACGGGGAAGCACATTTGCAGCCCACTGTGTGTTATGTACAAATGATGCAAATGGGCAGCCTGATGTTCAGCACGCTACTGTGGGGATGGCATCTCTTCCCACCTCACACAGCCCCATTTTCTTGAAGAAAAAGTGTTTATTTTCTTAGATTTCAGAATAGCTTCTTCCTGCACAGTTAATACTCAAAGAGCAAATTTTCTTTCCGGGAATGCTAGACTGTGTGTGTATAAACCCTGTTCAAAGTGGTTTTAGAACCAGGGTGCGAGGTGGCTCTCACCTGCCACAGCTGGAGATCCATAATTCCCAAACTCACTCTACCCCTGCTTTTCATTTACGTCCACAGCACTAAAAGGGAAGAAGTTCAAGTAAGGTCTTCTTTCAAGGGATGAGGGAAGGGCTTATTCTTGAGGAAGAACATTTACCTCAAATGTCAGCTTACCCGAGCCAATACCAAGCTTTCTGTGGCTGAGGACAGCAGAACGCGAGTCCTACTGGCAGGTGAAGATTTTCGTATACCTGGCTCATATAAACCAACATCAGGCATTCCCATTCGTAGGCTGCACTCTGTTTTAGAGCCCTTCCCTTTCCCCCAAAAAAGGGGGATTTGCACTGCAAGAGTTTGGAAACACTTGAATGGATTTATAAATAGAAAAGCCAGTTTGACTTCTATGGGATATCAGTTTAAAGGAAAATATCTTTTCAGCCTCAGAAGAAAATATTACTGGAGAAAAAGTCATCACTAGCACAACAGGAGTCCTACAACAAGGCTGGAAAGAAAAATGCGACTAAAATTCATCTGCTCTTAGTGAAGCACATTTCTTCCTCAATATTAAGAGTTTTCTAAGTGCTTTCAGCATCATTTCAAAAAGAGGCAACCTAGCAAAGAAAAGGGCAGTCTGAAATAATTTAGGAAGATGTCTGCTTTTATTTCCACCATGAAGTTTTCTTCAGGGCAAAAATCCCTCTATTGTAATGTGGGTGAATGCTTAGTATCTCAAACTAACATTTGCTTGCCCTTCCCTTTCTTTCCTACTCTTTTGTCAGATTCTTCAGGCATCCTCCTGTAGCTGGAGGGAAAATAGCTCTGTATAAAAGAGTACAAGCCATCCGAGGTTAGGTACACAGCCATTTCACCCCAGCTCCCACTTCTCTGCAATTATGGAGCTGTTCAGAGCAGAGGTGAAAGCAGAGCTGGAGGAGCTGCACCAAAGGAGCGTAGAGGTAAAGGTGTATCAGCCATGGAAAAGGAAAAAAAATATTTGCTCTGTCATTTTCTTTTGGGAAGCAGAGAGGCACTTCAGAAAAGTCAGACTCCACGTGACGACGGCATTGCCAGCTGCATGGCTTTGTAGCATCTCACCAGAATTATTTGGCATCTCAGACTACATAAACAGTACCAAGGCATGTAGGACAGAGACTGTACCAGCGCTATTTGGATGCACGCAGCCTCTGCCCGCAGTCACTGGATGTGCTGCTGGAGGTGGCTCCTTGTGTTCCTGCACATTTCATGCAGCGCTAACTGCAAGCACCGTTTTTCTGTTCCCTATATGAGGGAAGTTAGTTCAAGACTTTGCACCATAGCTCGTACTGCATTTCTGAAAATAGTAGAGACAGACCTTTTTTCTTGCCACCTTACCAAACGGATGAAGGCAAGACAGAAGGGTAAGGACAGTTCAACAATTTAGTCCCGTTATAGCAGGTTCATGAAAACAGAAGCCCTATATAGCCCCTTTCAGTATCATTCATCTGTACAAAAACACGAAAGCAAACCGTTCCAATCAGGGTCTGGATATACTTCAAACATCACCAGTAGAACTCAAAAACGCTGCTTAAAATTAAAACCTTCTGTCAATTGCATGTGTGCTTACAGGTACCGTGCTGGATAAACCCACCCCTGAGATGCTGGAAACTGTGACGGTTACCCTTTGGTAGGCAGTCAGAGCAGAGGGTGGAGGTGACAAGGCTGGATTTCTGGCAGGGTACTACAATAAAGGATACACTTGGAGTAGCTCTGTTGGTTTTGGATACAGCAGGCCTGCTGGGACACTAAAAACCTATTTTGAACTCTAGTCAATCTGTTAATCTATCCTAGGGAATGAAATGCTTCACTGCTTATCACCACAAGATATGACTGAATGGTGCTCGGGGTTTAAATTACCATATTTAATTAAATGTAAGATACTGAAATGCTTGGGGAAATCCACTAATGAAATTTCACTGGCTGCAAAGCACAGCCCTTGTCATTGTCCCTTCCCGCTGTCCAATCTTCAATACATTAAAAGACATTCTTTAGAAAACAAATGTTTTTACCGTTACAGGAAACATCTTACAATTGGAAATGTTTTAACTTCTACTCTTTCAGGGTACTGCCAATATTAATGGCCCATTAATAAACTCCAATGGTCACAGATTTTCTGATTTACGCTCATCAGTAGATGATCTTAGAATTCCTCTCAGGGACAATGAAAGGTGCCTGGGAACAAAAGAACAGTAGAAAAAGCAAATTTTACCCTCTGCCTTTTTCCAGATAATAAAGTATAAATGGCCAGGAACTATAGTTATGGAAATGGATACAGCTGTACCCAGTTACCGGCTGACTACTAGCTTGCAGGGATAAAGGTGCTGGGCTATCCATGTGTATCTGTCAGGGTCTGTCACAATATCTCTATCCAATCTCTCTTGCTCACTAGAACAATTTCAGTCTTTAGCCACATATTGAAATTAGACATGCCTCAGGGCAGCCTCTCAAAATCCATCTCTATAAAATCAATCTGCCTTAGAAACACTAGGACAAATTCATAATCTGAGTCCAAGTCCAGAGGGAACTTTAAGTTGTATGTCATTAGAATATTGTGCTTCTGGGTGGTTTCAGGAATTGGTCTTACTTCATAAAAACCCTTGCAAACTGGGACATTGAAACTGCCTCTTTCCCAGTGATATATTGGGATACTCAGCACCTATTCTAAAGTTTGCAGGTAGGAGTGCCCTCAGCATAAATTAAAAGGGCTTCTCGGTAACGGAAGGGTCAGCCACTCTGGAATTCATAGGGGGCTACCAAGCAACGTATTGGATATCGTGTTTCCCCAATACTGGAAAGCTGAAAGTGAGGAAGGAAAAACACACACTGGTTCCTACAGCACCTCTAACACACCTTGCACATGAAAATGTTTGACCAGCTCTTCACATTCCCTTCTGTCTCTTTCAGGTTGCTGCGGAACTGGCTGCCAAAAAGGAGATGGCTTTGCAGAAACAAGACCAAAAGGGGAAAAAAGAAAAAGCAGAAAGGAAAGACAAAACCAAGGGGGAAAAGCCACTGAAAACTGGAAAGAAGGTAAGGCATCCTGCAGTAAAAAGGTAGCCAAAGTCCACATTATTCAGCCATATGTGGGCAGAGGCTATTCATTTCCATCAGACTGGTCACCGAGGCTTCAGGCTTGGGTTCAGAAGCCAGAAAGCTCTTAACCTTTCAATTAGCTTGATGATTCCAGGGAACTGAATTTAACCTCTCGTGTTTTAGGAACAGCCATTTGCACAGCCATGACTCAGCTCAGTGGGAAGAGCTGATATGGGTGCAGGCTGCCGGAGACGTAGATGAGGGGAAAAATACACTTTAGGGTTTTGACATCATTGCCAGGACAGCATGCGCACGCTTTTCAAAGAGCTGTTGCTTTTTTGCGCGTGCAGATAACAAAACGGTGCCCAGCTAACCAAGCAAACACTTCCACTTTCAGTGTGGCATACAAAGAAATTAATTACTCCTGCTCCCTTGCACAGCTGGGAAACCAGAATCTTAGTCTCCCCCAGATACCCACCTCAGTTTGTGTGGATTTCAAACTGATTTATAAGCACAGTTCTGTGTAGGCCAGCTGCACCTTCCGTACTGCAAGCGAGTATTTTGTAAGCCTGTAAATAGCAGCTATGCATTCTCAGTCCACATTCTTAGGGCATGAACTGTTTTTTTTTGCTTCAAGTCACAGCGGACACCATCAGTGTATGATTACTCCCTGAAATCTTTCACATACTAAGGGCTGGTTTCACAGAAAGCACGCTGAATTATTTCAGGAGCAACCTCACTGAGAAAGACACCTGTGAAACAGTGCAGTGACCAAAGGGCATCTTCAAAGGCAAGCTATGACACAAAAATTGTAGGCTTTTGCTGAAGCAGGAACTCTGGTTTCTCATTTACTCTACACTATAAACAAAGTTGAAACAATATATATAGATTTTTAATAAGGGTCATTAATCTCTCACCAAGTATGTGGAGGAGAAGGTTGAGTTTTCTGGGGCAGAGCTTACTCTTCAGTGCAAGTTTTACACAAATTAATTTTAAGTCCTAACCCTAGAACAACCACAACACAAAGATGCTTTTCTTGGACAACATCCATTAGTCTGGCCAAAGCTCTGATAACAACTAGCCAGGAACCTAAACTAACTGAACTTAGGAAGCATCAGCCTGTCTAATTGGGAGGTAGATACCGAAGCGTAACGTAGATAGATCAACTTTGCCAGTTGAAAACACTATTTGGGTCATACAAAACAACATTTGCGTTTTGGGGTTGGGTTTTCTTCCTTTTCTAAGTGAAAACGCACAGCAGGCTGAAGGAGCAGCATGCATAAACATGTTTTCATAGCTCTTTAAGCCTGGTCTTGCATGGCTAACTAGGAAGGGTAGTGGCTGCTCCTGTGCAGACAGCCTGTTTTTAAAGGTCTGGTCACATATGTCTTCAGACAGTCATTTGTGACATTCAGACACTAGTGCTAGTGTCACCAGCGAAGGCACCATACTCCAAGCAGTGGAAGGTGATTACTGGTACCCACTTCGCTGTATCTTGGTGGCAGAGCAGAGCCAGCCCAGGGGAGCAGCAGAGGAGAAAGGAGGGTAATGCCTGCAGACCTAAGCCAAATAATACAGATACCAAGTTGTTTATTGTCCGTAAGACTTCTGATGATTTGTACTAGTGCTGAGTTCAGCTCTGTGGGACCACTTCGCGGTGTAACCCCTTAAATCACACGTGCACTGCAGAACTCAATGGGAAAGAGCAGATAAAAGCACATGTATGAAGGCAATAGCTTAGAAAAGCTTTTGAAATTAGAGACTTTAAAGACCATTGTCATTCACAGCTGTAGAACCCTGTAGCATCTCAGACAGCCCAGTTCCTTTTGGAAGCATTCACGAGGGTGTCCTCTAATGGCTTACTGCAGCTTTGCCCTTGTCCTCGCTCCTTCCCAACTCAGCTGGCCCAGAACAAGCTCCTGTGATGCCTCTGGTCTCACACAGGCAATGAAAAGGGCTGCTCCAGACACTTCAGTCTGAGCGAGACAGTCACGTTCAGGCTGAAAACACCAAACCCAACCCAAGCTTCTGAAACCGGGTGGCAACATACTCAGCTGCTTAAAAACCCGACTCTCACAGGGTAGATTTGATTCCTTGTCAGTTTTGCACATTTCACTAGATAAGAACCAACACCACCAAAAATGAATCTCAACCCCCTCACAGCCTCTACAGGGTTGTTTTGAAATAGGGTGAAACAACAATATAGAGCTCTGGGGCTTTATAACTTCACATCGTTCTCGTCTCTTCAGCCATCACAACTCCTGTCAAGTTAAATTCTGAGCCATTATAGAAGGCTCTCTATGGTTCATTGAGAAAGAACAAAGGGAACATTCTCTCCAAGGTTATAATGCTGACAGGGGAAAAAATAGTATCTAAGACCAGTTGAGAAGTATTTGGAAAAGTTCTAACAGCAGGACTCTTATTAAAATAAGTATAGACTATAAGTCATAGCAATGCAGGCAGGAAAAAAAGCCCCGCTCATAACTTCAGCTCTTAAAGAAAACAACAGTTTGATCCCAGAAGGAAATTTAAGTATTTCTGAAAAGCCTGATAGCAATCTTTAAAAAAAAGTGTATTTGATATCAAAGTAACTTCATTTTCTCAGTAAGGTGCTGATTTGATTTCCCATCGGGCATGGGGCAGACAGGGCTGTGTGATCCCTCTTTTCAATAGCAGAACACACATTAGACCAGTCCGGGCTGCCTCACCCAGTAACGCGCTGCAGCCTGTCTGACCGAACACCAGCAAGGCTGCGCCTGCCTAGATTTCATCCAGGAACGTTTAACAGCGAGACACGTTTTGTCCTTCGTGAAACTCATTAGCAAAATCTCCGTAGCAAAAGTGCACAATGGAGTCAATTCAAAATTTTCCCTGCTGTTGAATGAGAATCACCTGGTGTGGGCCAGGCTGTGGAGAGCTTCAGAAATCTATTCAGCCTGTTATTTCCATATCTCTGCTTAGGGTGAAGCACATATTGCTGGTTCGAGGTGCATGAGCACACCGAACAAGCATGGAATCAATCAATCGAACATAGAAAAACACACGAACTGACTTCAAAGGAAAAGAAGTTTTTTATATTAGATTAACTCTTCCACTGTTAATAGAGGCAAGAGGGAATACACAACAGCATTCCGCAAGTGTCCTTTAGACACACAGTGCTTTTGATTAAAATCAATGAAATTGACACAACAATATTATTTACACCAGTGTATAAAATCATTGAAGCTAGTAATTAAAATGATTTATTGCCTTATTTGTAACAATAAAAAAAAAACCCACAGTAACCTGTCCTGTGCTGTTAAGAGGCTAAAAACGAATAACCCATTTTTAGGCTGTTTTAGGGGGGAAATTGTTGGAGGTTTTTTAAATAGTTAGCAGTATTTCCTCTTAGACCATCAAGTTTTAATCATTTTCCATAAAATATCATGGAAAAAGTGTTAAAAGAATGGATTCTGCCTACCGAAAAAAATCCAAGGATGAATCTTAAAATGCCACACCTTGCAAAAGTTGAGAGTACATTAGAGTAACTGGGAATTGGAGCTCTGGATGTCAGCTCCTCAAACTCTTGCTTAGACTTTACCAAACAGTCCTTGACGTTTAGTCTAGAGACTCCTGAATCCCTTTCAAACGTGTCTATAAAGCTCAGGGTAGAAGTGATAAATGTATTTAGATTTTGCACGTCCTTCTGGGCCCAAACTTTAATTACTGTAATAACACTTCAATTAAAAACAGATATTTAATAATTCACATGACCTGGCTGCAACTGTACCCGCTGATAGCAGGTATGCAATGGCGCCTAATTACAGAGGCATATTTAGGGGAGTTGATTAGTTTTAGCTATTCCAGGAGCTGCACTTTCTATGTTGCTGATAACCAGTGGCTTACAGACTGCATATTGCTTAGCAAAGCCTGATCCAGCTTGTGCTTTTTTGCATAAATCCACACTAACCTCCTCCCAAGAGAGTGCTCTAATTTCCCCGCTAATAACTATCACCTTACTAGCATTAAGACTTATGACTGATAAAATATGAAGAAACTTTGATAATTTTTTGGCAAGTTTTTCCATTAGAAATGCTGGTTCAAAGCAATTAAACTATTTCAAGATCATGTCAATATTGTTTACCTTAGACAAGAAAAGGTCAGAATGTTTTGATTTGTTGAAACAAAATATTTTGTTTTGCAAGATACTCCAAGGTAACTATTTTTCTTTGTGATTACAGATTAAAATGAGGTTTCAACATCTTGGAATTACCCACAAGTTGGGAATTCCTGGGGTGGGGTGAGGGAGAAACACTAAAATAAGAGTAAAAAATAGTAAGGTAATTTCATTTACATGTTGCAAGTCTCCTACCTATATTACACGTTCAGACAAGCCTAAGTTTAATTCTTGTGAGCTTAGCAGGTCAACTGATGCACTGACACACACCACCACCACCCTTCTCTTCTTTCAAGGGGATAAAACTTCCTTATAGCTTGCCAGGAAAAATTTAGTTGATGAAACTGGTCCCCACAGGGGATGGCAATCACCCCGCTGTCTGGTGGAGGGACAACTCAGCAGGGCATGAGCAACCCAGGAGGTTTCAGAGACGCATTGATAACAACTTCCTTCAAGTGGTAGAGGAGCCAGGGAGGAGGGGGTGCTGCACTGGACCTTGTTCTCCCCAACAAGGAGGGGCTGGTGGGGGATGTGAGGCTCAAGGGCAGCCTTGCCTGCAGTGACCACGAAACGGTGGCATTCAAGATCCCTAGGGCAGCGAGGAGGGGGCACAGCAGGCTCACTGCCCTGGACTTGAGGAGAGCAGACTTTGGCCTCTTCAGGGATCTGCTTGGTTGCGTACCATGGGATAAAGCCCTGGAGAAAAGAGGGGCCCCAGGGCCCCCTCCTTCCTTCCTGAAGAGCAAATCAAGCCTCCGTGACCCATCCTTTTGCTTTACTAGTGGCAAGACCTTGGCCCAGGCTGCCCAGAGCAGCTGTGGCTGCCCCATCCCTGGCAGTGTTCAAGGCCAGGCTGGATGGGGCTGTGAGCAGCCTGGGCTGGTGGAAGGTGGCCCTGCCCGTGGCAGGGCAATAGGAACTTGGTCATCTTTAAGGTCCCTTCCAGCCCAAAACATTCTATAATTCTGTGAAACAATACTTTGTTATTCCTCAGATTAAAACAAACCTTTAAAAATCCAATTAAAATTGTGACACTTTCGTACTTGTGAAGTTGCTACATATTAATATTTTGATTTTTCTTTTCACCACCCCCCATCTAGAAAGAAGAGGAAGGCTGGAAAATGGCTCCGAGTAATTTCCTTTCAATAATGGAAGAAGGAAACAGTCAATACAAAGGTCAGTAGAAAAAGATAACAACTACAGCTGGAATGTTCTTCTAATTCAGCTTAATCTGAATGTCATTCCTATAAGGTCAAGCTGGGCAGCTGCCCAAACTATGTAACATTATAGAAATGAGGACATTAAAGGGGAAAAAAAAAATTTAAAAAAGGTATTTAAGGAAGGGAATCTTTCACTACCTCAAGTCTTCCTAGGAGTCTCTCAAAATCATTAAGCTAATCACACAGAAAGGTACATCTCTATGAGTGAAAGTGACCAAACTAGAAACCAGAGTGGTTTAATGTATGTGCAAGGGCTTTTGTGGATTTTGAGGGCAACAGAAGTGACTTCTGAATAGCAAATAATTCAAAAGCACTACACTGTAGGTCAGGCTTCAGCATTAACGTTTTCGTGCTCCTCTAACTCTTCAGCTGTCTTCCTCTTACACATGGAAAAAGTCCATGGATTCATTCACCTACACAAATCTACAGCCAGTCACATTTATTTTTGATCACATGTTTTAATAGGAGGATCATCTTTTCAAGCAAAGGCGTGAAAAATGCTGCTGGACTATAAACATACTTGCTTCATGCAAAGCGTGTGAAACTTAAACGTAACGCAGACTCACAGCTAGGAGACTGGCTGGGTTTTCACTTTGAGAAAGCATCCGAAACTAGGGGGTTCTCTAATGAAAAAAATACTTTCACGAAAAGATGTCTTGTTCTTTTCCAGATCTCTTCTCTCTCTCTCTCCTCTACGCTTGATGTCTTTGTCTCTCTAACACTCATCTTCGGTGTGCGCCCTAGATACACCAGTGAGAGAGCAGTCACTTTTGCTGGGCCTGGAAGCCATGCACTTGGCTGCAATGGAAAGGAGCATCTGTCCCATGAGCTAAAAGCGAACAGCACGATAGGACTCCAGAGGTCAGACAAGCCAAATCGAAGTCCTTGGTTGTACAGTGTGCCTGATCAAAGGTTTCAGGGTTATTTTTGCTGTATTTCACGCAGATTCTATTCTCAGAGTTATCAAAAATACCTTTTCTGCTTCCCACTCTGCAGAGTTAGTGGCTTGCTAAAATTCCTCATATGAAAAGTCTCCATTGTTCCCTCCCAAAGACAAATTACTGGCATCAAGTTTTCTGCCTGATTTGTGTTGGTTGGAGAGAAAGAAGGATACAACTTACTTGCTAAATATACATCAGTACAGTTTTGCCTGACCTCTGACTTTCAACAATTAGGATCTTCTTATACATTGTAAATCATGACACAGTTTTATGGCTGAAGTGGAGTTCTTTGTCCCATATTCTGCTCTTGAATGCTGCATCAGAATCCCATGGAAGTCAGCAGGGGTTTTAGATAAGGATCAAATCCATCTATGCTCCTTTCATTAACTGGCCAGGAACATTACTTCTGCTTTTCTATGCACTCGGGACAAAGCGGCACCTGGCAGCTCGAAACCAGCAATAACAAGACCACTGTTCCCACCCAGCAAGTCTCAAGAGCAATGAAGGAGCAGTGTAGAAGCCCTACCTGTTGCAAAGTAGCACAAAGGAGGCAAGAGGGTTTTGCATTGCTACATAGGCTCGGCAATATGCTCATCTAGCACTCTGCTAATGAGTAGGTGGTATCGCAGCGGCGCTTCCCTCTGCTCCCATGGCGCTGCTTGGATCCCCTGCTGAGCCCTTACAGTCTAACAGGCTTCAACACAATGCTGAACTGTAAATTCATGAACTCCTTGCGTTTGTGCAAACAGCTCTCCAGGTTGTAGAAAACAGGTTTGGCGGTAACCCCAACACAGGTTTCAACAGTGCTTCCCAACATGGCTGTGGATACCAGTGTTATTCCAACACCACCACACAGGTCAGTAGGTTAATTTAGTAGGAACAGAGACTCCCAAGTTTTGCAACTAGTCAAGTAATAACAAGGCAGAGGGTTTGTGAGAGGACGGAGGACACGTTTGTCACCCAAACTGTATCTGAATACCAGCACTACCATTCTTAACAAGACCCCTGCTTTGAGTTCTGCAAGTACATAACTTTTTGGAGTTACTCACACTAACTTTTTACATGCAAATGAGTGCTGAATTAGAGGTGTTGTGATCCTGTATATCTCACCAGACCTCCCAAGGACAACCCAGCAGCCTAATAACTGTCTATAGAGCCTGTTCAGGCACCTGAATTGGATACCTAAAGCCAGTCAGAGTATCTTTGCCTTCCCATTACGTACTGGCAGCACTTGCAGGTACACTGCCGTGACATGCTCAGGTGGGTCAGGCACAGGCAGAATCTTTTTGTGGTACATAAAGACTCAGGTAAACACTGATGCTCATCTCCAGTCCATCCTTCCAGAGCTGACGGCTATTCCTCTGGCTCTGAAGGCACAGAAGAAGGAACCATTTTCTGCACAGAGCACAACCAGAAACCCTCAGGGTGGAAAGAGCTCTCTTGCAAGCCTCAAATAGCTTCAGTTCTGGCTTATGTACAATAAGAGTTTATAGCTATTCAGGTAAGCTTCAGGTATTTTGGTGGGGTTTTTTCCCCTCCTAGTGAACCAAGCCTGTTCAACACCATACTTACTTTTAGTAAACAGCTGCTAATCCCTCCTTGCAGCACATTCCTCATTCACAAGCACTTAGTGCTTTTTATTGCAGGATACTCTTTATCACAATACTGCCTGGTGGTTGTTCAGAATAATTTTACTTTTAATCTGGCTGTGGAGAACGTTACTTTTTCCAAGGCCTCCAGAATAAAATCTAGAGCAACTTGTGACCAGGACAGCGTAAGCAGTTTCTTGTATTTTTAATTTTAGCCTGCTTTCATTTCAGTAGCAGAACTGTTCAGAGAAAAAAAAAAAAAAGAAAAAAAAAAAGACAACATTTGAATGTGGTCTTTCTACATTGGGAACTTTTTTGCTACCTATGTAGAAATAGGTCGGTTACTATCACAGGTCACACAAGTTCAAATGTATTAGTGCCTAAATCTTGAAAACATCATTGAAGTAAAGGAGCTTGGTTAAGAAAGGTTTACATCAGATGCCTACAGTGCAATCATTTAAAGACCCTTATGAGCATGTCTAAAGTTTACCTAAATGATAGCTGGCCAAGTAACAAACATTTCTGTTTTATCACATGCATACACCTCCATACTTACAATTATGAAAGGTTTCCCATCCCCTTAAGCTGGGCACTTTGTTCTTAGGTTGCTTAAATGTTTTAAAAGACGTAGATCAGTTTTCATAAAAATCTAGGCATTTCAGTTACAGACTTTACCACCCCCTTCCCCAGGCTAGAACTACTACCTAAACTTCACTGGAGTCCATGAAGACTTTTAGCCTTCTGGAACTTTACTTGGCAGTTTTGCTAGTTGCAAAACTACATTGGTCAAGCTCCATCTAAAACAGTTGTTTTATATACTGTTGGTGGAAACAGCCCATTTGTGTGACATCTGCTTTTACACTGGAATAGCAAGAGTTGATGTGGAGCAAATGTAAGCAGTCTGAATCATTACCCCTGTCTTCCTGGGTTTTATATTTGCAGTCCACTGTGCTGCGAGTCAGCAGCATGCTCTTCCCCCCCTTATACAGCCAGCCAGCTGATATTTATGACTTGCTTCTTGTTGTAGAGGATATTTGAGTTCAACCCAAATACTCCACAGCCAAGACTTTAAGGTGTGGTGCTATTACATATTTTTAACCAGGCATCAAAAATTCAATCCTTTTACCAGGAGGTTCAAAGTAGGCATTTTAAGAAAACCTTCACGCTTCAGACAAATACTTTTCAATTATTATTCACAAGGTGTTCTCAGAAATTCGGGGGTATCGGGGTTACCTACTAGTCTGCAGAATTAAAACTAATGCTGCTGAGACGGTGCTTTTGAGTCCTGAGCTAGAGAGGTATGCATATAAAACAATCCAAAGAAAAGCATGCACTATTTTAAAAGAGGTGGTATAAATTGCACTGCATACACACATGCACAAAAATAGCTCCCATAGCTGAATGACCCCGTCTGTAACAAAATACCAAGCTCTTTTGACCAGCCAGTAAAAACATAACATCCTTAGCCTCCTGACCTTACTTTAAAAATAACTTTGAAACATTTTGTTGATCTATAAAAGAACAACATAGCATCTAACACCTATATGAGTTATTGATCTCTCTTCTAAACTTAGGGACCTCTAACCTAGTGGCTAACATAGCACTCTGAAAACAACTTCTTGCCAGGTAACATCAGAGGCAGCTGCCTAATCTGTGGGGACTATGACTGGTTTGCCTGCAGTAGATATTAATCACTAATCAATTTACACAATGACAATAAACAATTATGGGTGGAAAAAAAAAAAACAGAATAAAAAAATCTATGGATCCCTCTGTGAAAAAATAAATATCTAAACCCTAGTACTCCTGTGAAAACACAGCATTTGCAACCTGTTGACCTAGTCAGGAAAGCATTTAAAAACTCACAGAACTCCCACGTAATATCCCCTTTCCCCAAGGCTGAAATTCCAGGCTGGTAACCCTAGAGAAGGTACCTTTTAACTAGGGCAAATCAGCTTTCCCTCCTGAAATATTACGTGACATCTGTCATGCCACCTGATGAGCCACCAGTAATTTAAAAAAATTAATGTCTTTACCTTTGAGTTTCTTTCCTCATTACCAAAAAATCCACTGTCCTTCTCCCTTATGAAATTAAGACTACTCACCTGCAAAAACTATTCCCTATGTGCAAAGCCACAAATATTCCGCATGTAATTGGACTCTGAAAATTCGTAGGGCATGGAAGTAGCAGCTAGCTTTATATTAACTGGACTAAAACTTGAATGATCTCCTATGGGTACTGTGAAAACCTTCCTGAATTTATAGTGCCTTAGAAATGGCAGTGGGTACAGGACAGAGGATCCTGCACAAAACAGATTCATAAAGGAGCCCGTGTCTTAAAGCGGAAAGCTGTCACGTTTAAATCATGTGGAGATTGAATTAGCACCTACTGCTAGAGGTTAGCTGTCATTTATAAAGATTCTATCAGGGCTTGAAATGCAAGGAAATGCAAGATACTAATTGTCTTCCTTCAAATTAGCTTAAGAAATGTAGAAAGAACAGAGGTGCTTCTATTTAAAAAGGTACATTTTGCTAATAACATAGAATTCAAATATACACCTGGCTTGCCAGACTTCATTTAGATTTCTTTCTAAAGAGCAAATTGCCGTCGGTCCCAACAAAAATAAAGAACTGCACCTCAGGATCATTAGCTACTTTATCAGGAACGGGGTGGGGTTGGGGTTTTTTTTGATCACCAGTTTGCACAAGCTTGCCTTGTTCCTGGAGTTAGGTCTCCTTATCACTTATCCTTTGCGCAACACTAAGAAACACAGGTGCTGTATCAGGTGCCTCGTCTCTTTCTGAAAAAGACTTTGCTGCCTCTCAATTACTGCATCCAGCTTCAAACTCCCCAGACAACGTTAAAACTCTGCGTGGCTGTACGTCACTTGGAGGTTGGAGGCAAGTTACTGCTCCGTCAGTCTCACTGTCCGCTCTCACTGCCATCTCCACGTGCTCGGTGCAAGCTTTTATGCCTTTTCCAGCGCTCCTGGTCCATATTTCAGCCTCATGTGAATTACTACAAAGACCAACTCTCCAAGTTGCAGCTGCTTTAGCTTAGCATTAGGTAACTGAGCAGGAGAGAAAAAGGGAACTTCCTGGTTTAAATTAAACACCTTCCTTTGGTCCCCAAGCCTGCATTATGCCAGCCACAAGATGTGCACAAAGAGCACGCTCCTCGGGACAGGAGTCATCCTTGTGACTTTTTCGCGGTAAAGATTTAAGCACTGTATGCTATTAAACAGAGAGAAAGAATGCCAATGCCAGGCACGATGTGGTTCGGCTGATACTGTACTACCTGCTCTTGAAGATGAGCAATGCTCCAGGCATCCAGCTTTACAACCTCCATATCGCATTATCCTCCTGAAGTCTGATACCAATTTACAGGCCAAGGCAAGAAAAGTTAACCTGGAGATTTACAGATCCTAGCACAACAGGGCTCTGAACTTGGTAAGGGTCCCTAGAGCCAGCTACTTTCATACAGCTAATAATTTAATAAAAGCTGCCTACAACTGCCTATTTTTTGCCTCCAGAAGCAGTTGGAGAAACCAATAGCTTCTGTAACTTCCCCCCCCTTTTATTTTTTTTTTTCTTTCTTTCTTTTGGATAACAGCCGTTTGGCAGAACAGAGAAGAGGGACGGGATTTTCTCCAGGATCATGACCCGGAGCTGATCAAAGAAGAGAAACGGGAAGAAGTGGAGGAAGAGATCAGAGTGCAGGTGTGCTTACAATAGTAAGAGGACACTAATAACGTGCATTGCCTGTGTATATTTCTCTACAGCTCTAAGAACCGGACCTAGCATAGACCTTACCTTCTTCTAGAGTCCCCACTGTCTGTTCTTTGCTTTAACGCTTGTTTAGCCGAACATTTGTCTGAGGTGTAGTGGCAGAACAGAAAACTTAGATTCAACTGTGTGTGTCTGGATAGGTTGATCAATTGATGCAACAGAAACTGGAGAAGCTCAGACTGGCTGTGGATGGAGAGAAGAGCGAGAAACAGAAGAAAGGAAGAAAAAGGGAAAAGGTAAGAACAGCAAGCTGGGACAATTCAGGGTAAATCTCCATTGTATTCAGTGCGAACCCTAGCCTCACAGGTGCCAATAGCAAAACGTCCACCCTAAACAGTTACTGAATCTCAAGCCAAAAGCATTAAAAAAATATATTATTCACCTATAGCTTTTTTGCAGGCCCTTTGGCTTTAACTGTTATTATTCCTCAACCTTTGTAAATATTACTTAGGACAAATGGAACTACTTCAGAGATAAGTCATTACAGGATAGATCAGATTTTCAAGAGGGATACATACCCTCTTGAAATCCTCTGATCCAGTCAAACAGGAAAAACCAAGCAATCCCTCTTCCTAAGGTGACAGGTTCAGGTTAATACAGCCTTCCAAAGGCGGCACAGACCTGGGTACCATTAAGTTTTCCAGCTGCTGGCTGTTTTCCTCCTAAATGAGGACTGGTTCAAAACTGTACACCCAAAAGAAAAATTCACTTTGAACATTTCGGTGTAACCTTTCATTTGTCTATAACACCACGTAGATCACATACAGCCAGGTACACATTGATTATTTTGCTACTTACTATGGAAGGGTTTGGGAACTTGCAATTAAGTCAAGTTTATTTAAGCATATAAAATAAGTTGAAGACATACGTGATTTTTAATGTGCGTTACCCACTGAAAGACAGCACACGTCATGTTCACATCTAGTTTCACAGCATTACCATATGCAAAATTTCACAGCTTGTGGCTCCCTGAATTCCTTACCCAAGCATTTAAACTATAGATCATGTCAGTGCAAAATAACTCAAAGCTTACAGACCCTACCATTCAATCAGCAGGTCCACTTAAAATCCTCAGGGCAAATAGCCAAACCGAGTCTCATGTTGTATTTTATTTCTATAATCCTTTTAACATGCAAATACTTGCTGTTGCTGAACTTCTACTCAAATTATCTTTTAAAATGCTCTTTCACCCAACAAACATCCAGGGGCAGTTTAATAATGCAAGACTGGAGCGACTGAAAACTGATACCCATTGGATTCCTCAATCTGTTTCAAAAATAGGGAGGCTTAAGGCATGCAGACAAAATATGGCAACAATCTTCCCAAAGTTGTCATAGGCAGATGCATTTAGATCAGCTGGTCAAAACTGCTTCAAAATGTCACACTGAAATTGTAAAGCTTTATGTTAGGGGTTGGTTTGGTTTTATTTTTCCTTTAATATAGTGTTGGAATGGCTTTGGGTGGAGGGAGGTTATTTAACACACACACAGTTGTGCCAGTAGTCTGAGAGAATGAAGTGGGGGAAGCAGGAAAGAAGTACTAATTAAATAATACAAGTTCCCAAAAGATTTTATCGGGGGGGGGGGGGGGGGGGAACAAAAACACACCACACCAACAGTTTTATTTTAGAGGTGGGGAATGGAAGGAGATGTCCAGTTTTAATCAAAACACATCTTCCCTGCACAAAACCATTTGAAATATCCAGTCGGCATTTTTCTAATTAGCATTTCCATAAATATCTCAGTCCGTAAACCAGCACAGTGTATGCATACCTGTGTACACAGACTTCAGAACTGCTTTATGAAAATCTGGACTATATAACAAGAATAATATGAGCTGGAAAGTTTTGGAAGCAGCTTATTAATAATTTGTTATTCAGCAAAAATCCTCTGGTTTTTAAAGGTGTGTGTTACCACATCCTAGGTCCCATATGTCTCCCCTGCAACTATGCAACATGAAATAACAGTGGGTTTGGATTCTTATTGTAGCCAGGAACGCATATGAAGCAGGATGCAAAACATGGTGTTTTTTTTCCCCCAAAGAGGGATATTCTGCAAAGAACAGCATTCCCAGGAGGATTCAACATTTTTCAGAGAAATCAACCTTTTTCCTGCACTCTGTCAATGGGGAACAGGCAGTAAGGGTGATTTCTTTAAGTGAACGCTTACAAGCAGAATTTTCTGGCTAGGGCAGCTACTCCAAATTCGGTGCCACATTTGGCCATCCCTTCTGCTGCCAGGGCAGATTTCTTCTACTTTCTTTGCAGGCAGACAGCACAGAGCCAGGGGCTTTTCTGTTGTCAGGGGATAGTCCCTGCCCAGGGGTAATGTCCTCTGCCTTTTCAAGGGCACCTTAGGATAAGTAATTTACAACTCTAAGAAATTCTGTCTAGTGCATTTTAGAAATATCTGCCTGACCCACAGGAAATAATTTGAGTTTGAAATCCTGTTTGGCAGTCCCTTTTGCGGGGAATTCAGCAAGGGCATTTTAGAATTAGACTCCAAAGGGAAAGCGTAAGGAAGCCAACTGCTCCCTTCTGGTCTGTGTTTCAGATGGCTCAGGTCTTAGATAAACAAAATTTAACAGCTCCAAGCATATCGCTAGGCCACTCCTTTATATCCATGTGCTGTACTTCCTAGGCTGAACTTTATCACCAACTCCCAAACCTTCAAATACCACTTACTGCTGAAAGCTGACACTTAACCCTGCCAGGAATTGCTCTTATTGCCCCTGAAGATAAAAAGCCCATTTGCCACCTTTGTGGAAGAATCATCTTGGGGGTCGGGGTGGAAGGCAAATTGCTCTTCTCACTGCAAGTGGGTCTCCAGACCAGTAGGATGGTCTGGAAATACCTAAACTAATTAGAGTGCATCTAAACTGCAACAAGAAACACTGTGATCATTCGAGGCACAGATCCAATGCCTCTGTCCATGTTGGAAGCATGTCACCCCACAGACCATCCTGCTGTTATTTGTCCTTATGGTCCAGCATTGTTAGGCTATAGAGCACAAGTGTCTTCATTAAAAGATACACTGCGCTGGACTCTCGATTGCTCCTGATCTGATGACTGTCACAGGAGAGGAGCAGGGGAGACAACAGAAAGGAATGCGGTTCAGCTCTGCTGCAAATTGCATTTTTCTTCACTAAGCACAGTGGCAGCTTGTCATCAGCTCAGCCATGGACGAGCAGGCTGGGATTGTAAGCACCTGTGTAAAAGCAGGCTGAGGAAAGATCCGAAGAGAGATTGCCTCCTAGTGTAGGATATGGCACTGATGTCTGGGAAGGCTGGCAAAGAGGTTTCAGAAGGTCTAAGTCCGCACCCAGCCTAAAGGAGCCTGTTATAAGACACCTGAAACGAAAGAGAAAAAGGCTAGCACTTTCCAAAGCATTTGCCTTCTAAAAAGTTGGTGGCATCTATGCCAGCACAAACTTTATGGGAATGTTGTTGTCCTGAGTCCACCCCTTTCTGCTGACAGCTCAAGCTTCTGATTTGGGTGGCTCAACACAACCCACCAGCTTTACAAGTATTTCTTCTAGATGAATGCCATGTACCCAGAGGGCTTGTTAGCCAAGGGCATCTCTCTCGGGAATTTGCAGCCAAGTAAACCAGCACAGACCTAGCTTCTTTAAACTGGTTTTCCACTCAGCATAAGAGCTGACAGATCAGCTCTCTGCAGTTACTGACCTGGAAGTTACATTTAAGTGCTTATCAGAATGCTTTTTATCAAGCCTATTGTGCTGCTTTTCCTGCTCTGCTCCCCCAAGGATTTGTTTCTGATCCAACTGCAGGTAAAGTGACCCGTTGCAAGTGAACACACCCACACATACACTAAAGCATGGCCAAAATTCAGCAAAAAACAAAGAGGGGACGTTGGAACTTAAGCATGTAAAAGTTACTTCTGAAACGGGCCTTGCTAGCACCTCAGCACAGCTTTGGATGTCCCTTTTTTATGCAGCAGGGCAGAAGCAAAGAAAACCACAAGAGGTTAACCATAGCTGTGACAGAATATTGATGTCAGTCTAATGACTATCAAAGTCTATCAAAAGCAAAGCCATAGGGGGTAAAGCCTGAAGACAGGCTGGGTCAGAACTGAGGAAAGACGGGATTTAAGGACAGCAATTCACAACCTCTGTTGGCTTTTCTGTGGCCGATGGAGATTAGCACCCGTAGCTCACAGACAGCTGTGGAGGCTGCAGCTAAAGCCAATAGGGATTACAGATCAGAGCTCCTCATTTAGCAAGAGTTTAGTAATCAGCGGGAACATCTTTGTCTAAGGACTTTTTCAGTAAAATATCAGAAGCTGCTCTGTATATCTTGGCATTGCCAGAAAAGACTTCTCAACCCAGAGCAGATGCACACACTGTGCAAATCTGCACTTGCTCAGCCTCCCATCCAAGCATCATACATGATCCAAGGAATCCACTCAAATGCTTCATAGGCTGCTATTTATACGCTGCCATTTCCCTTCAGCCACAGGAGTACTTTCCTCTCGTTACTTTTCCACATGCTTAGTGGCAGTAGCTGCAGAGAGCTGATGGCTGCAGGACTTGCACGGTGACAGCCAAAGGGTGACACAGATCCTGCAGTTCCGACACAGAACAGTTCCCTCAATGAGACGTTTTGGCTGCTTTCCCTCCTCTGGTGCCAGACACACTCTGCTCTGGAATCTGGTCTGAAATCAGGTCCATGTTTGCTCATAGCAACCTCTGAGCTACTTAAAACATTTTCCTGAGCCCACACAGTAAGACAAGATACCACACTGAGCACAGAAGAGTCTTCTGTCATCTGCCAGCTAATAACTTATGCCGTTTACTGCATGTGACTTATCAAAGCAGAAAATAACCAAGTAAATGGATGGCTACACAGAAGCTAGACTGAAAATTCAGAGATAGAAACAAGGAGATTTCCATTACAAATGATGAGCATGTTCACATTCATTAAACATTAGCATATCCTAAATACAAGCAGTTCCAAATAAGACATTTTGGAGAGAAGCCATTGTCTACAATTCATATTTCCCCTTATTGCATCTCAGTGTTTGCCAAATTTCCCATAAATGCTGATGTTAATTAGGAAAACACATTTTTCCCCCCACATAGTTCATTTTTGTTTTGCTCTCGAGTTACTTTATTGGTGAAGCTGCCTTGAGAACAGTACCAGTTGGCCAATAAATTCAACATATGCTTAGCATCTTTACATAGGTAGGAATAAACTTTTCTTCCCAGTCAGACCCCATGACATGTAATTTCTAGCTTGCTGGAAGAAAGGATAAAGGCAAAGCTGGAGGAACAGCAGAAATAAGCCACTGAAATTCTCAATGTGTCCTCAGTTGTTAAAACAGCATGGTATATGCTTTGTTCTTCCCATTCCTCCTCTTTAAAAGAAAACCCCACTGGCACATTCTAACACGTATTTGCTGCCAAGCCTGTTTATGTAAAGAAACCTGAGGTGTAATTTTGCAGAAACAGAATTGTTTGCACTATTTAATCCAAAACTTCAAAACATCACCTCTTTCCAGTTAACTTATCCATATAGTTCTGGGTTTAGTTTACATTTTCATGTAGATTATCTTTCTTGCATTGAAAATAGTAACATGTGATCAACATTGCAACTGTCATTGAAAACTTAAAATTGATACGTTTCCAAACACTGCTGATCCATTCTAGGAAAAAAAAAAAAAATAAAACAACCCACAGTGTTTTCCAGATGATTTAACATTTTTAAACTCAACAACATAGCCTCTAGAGCTCTGTAGAAATATTAACTATTAAAAAGATAAAGTAAACAACTGTATTCCCAGGAAAGTGAACATAAACTTTTGGAAATAATAAACTGTCTTGATCAACTAAGCATTTAAGCACATGCTTAGATTTAAGCCATTGAAAAAACCTACGGTGCACACGTGTCCCTGTGTAAATAGTTGCACTGAAGTAATTCTAAAGTGCTTTGCAGGACTGAAGTATGGACACCAGTGGTGGGCACTAATATGGGTAATGATGCCCTCTGCACTACTAACTATCCCTAACCATATGTATGGCTTGTGAGTTGCCGTTAATGGAGAGCCCTGACTTTACTGATTCACATCTTTATGTTTTCCATTGTTTTTTCACAGTATGTAAGAAAACTAGCCACACAAGCCAAAATCTTCCCATAGTGAAAGTGTGATAAAAATACCCAGAGAAGAGCAGGCTGTGTTTTTCTGACCTCTTCAGACTTCTTCCCCAAGGCATTAGGAAAGAGGCGGCAGAAGGATAGATATCTAATGGTTAGGAGGCTAGCTGCAGGCTCCGGAGCGTGGGGTTCAGGTCCTGGTCCAGCTATAAGCACCCTGCATGGCCCTCAGGGAAGCTGCTTATATATTTTGTCCCAAATAGAGGGTGGGGAGGGAAGCATGAACAGTCTCTGGAGCAGTCACTTGGACCCCACACCCTTTTCCTTCCTGCTTCTTTCTTGGGTAAGGGCCACATCCCCTCAACCACAGTCATGCTCCAAAAGGAAGGAGTCCCAAGTTTTCTCTTGGAGCAAATAACCCTGGGATTCTATTGGATGCACCCTTCCCTGGAAGGAGCGGGGCCGATCGCTTTAAAGTATGGTGCTCTTGGGCACTTGGGGGAGGTGTGGGGAGGTGTGTGTGCAACTGTCCCAGTCAGGTATGCAGACTCCTGAGCAGCTGCATTCTAGAAAGAAGCAGCAGCCACCAGGTCACTTCATGCAGAGTCGGGTTCAAGAGCACTTGCCACAGGATCTGCATGAGACTTGTAGGTTGGACACAGCTTCTCAGCCCAGGGGTGCTTCACCTCTCCCATGCCTTGGTGAGGTACTTACAAACCGGAACATCTCCTGTGCTTTTAGAAACGGGAGCGAGACTCCCTTTCCCTCAGGACATTCAAAGATAAGATTTCTCCCTTTGGATTCCTTCAGGAACAATGGCCACACAAACATTGAAATGCTTGCTGTTCTGGCCCTCACTTTATACTTCAATACATTCATATATATAGATATATATGTATCTCTGTGCTCAGATCACTAATTCCTGCCTGTTTTTATGGTCCTTAGAAAAAAAAGACAACCACGAGGAAAAAGATAACAGAGATGGAAGAAGATCTAACTCCTGACAGGTAAAGAGAGGACCTGCTTACCCGATATTCAATGAGACAGCGTTCTTTTTGCATTAGATATGTTATCAACCCTTTTAGGTTTTGATTAAACAAGGAGCATCTCAATGCTGCTACTCTTACCAGGATCAGGAGCCCTACAAGACATAAAACCTCTTTGCTAAGAACTATAAATATCCATAAAAAGCTTAGATGATAAAAAAAGTCTTTTACAAACTTGCAGCACATACATTTTATCCAAAACCTTTTTTGCATTCCCAGTGATCACTACAACCTTCTCACCGCACCCCCCTGACTGATGGCTTTGCAGCACCACAGATAGCAGGGTAACAAAACACGGCTTTAACAGCACACAGCGCAGACCTTGTTTTTCCTCCCATCTTCAACACCACGTACAAATTAAGGATCCCCGTTCTGCAGCACGGCACCGCTAGGGCCAGTCTCTGTTCACTTTAGTCAGGTTAATTCCAGTATGCAAAGATAAGCACATGTAACATTTAGCAGGATATTGGCCCGGTTTGCCTCTTTCCCATCCTTTCTGCAGGTGCAGAAGCACCTGACAGTTTTGTTGACTATCAGATTTTCCATCCCAGCTGAAGCCTGATAAGGGAGGCTGCAGACAGGCCCCTGTACCCTATAAATCACCCTTCATGCCTGAGGTATAACGTACATATCGTAAATCAGTCTTATCTATCAATAAGATTTCTGGCAGACCTGGCAATTTCTTGTGTACCCTTGCTCTTTTAAGTACCCTTATTTGGAGGATTTCTTCTTTCGACATTACATTTTTAGCAAGCTCATGATGTATTCGCTGATAATCCGGCCATTTTTCACCTGTACACATAACAAACACCTACGCAGAGATAATCACCACTGGGACCTGCTGACCCAGCAGCGGTGCAGGGCCGGAGCAGACCCAGCTCCCAAGAGAGCAGGGCTGGAGAACAGCATGACGAGAATCACGCTCACTCACTGCAGGGGGAAGCACCCCACAAATCCATTTTGTACAAGACATGCACGGCAAGACCTGGACTAGATCATTTGGGTGCCAGCACTACACTATCAGTCAGTGATCTCTTTACCCACTTTAAAAAAAACCCTCTCCAAGCAAATATTTAAAATAAGTGTCAGGGATTATAACAGAGCATGACCTCTCTTACAAGAGCAGCATGCCAAAGTCTAACAAGAATGCATATATTCTGTGCTATTAAAATTACCTTTGCACATACCTGCTTTATATATAAACTCAATATAAAATACAGCCATTTAAGACACAAGCTTTTTAATAGCTGGCTTTTAAATCAGAGTTTATGTGGCATTTTGGCTCCATGCTTTGCTCTTCCCTGCTGAGCAGGGAAGGAGAAAGCATTTCAGAAATAACCAAGAGAAGCTCAGGTTCCTCTCTGTTTTGGCATGGTGGAAGGGGCACAGGGGGCCTTGGTCAACAAAGACTGATCATATCACACTTACTTGGAGGAGAACTCAGGGCATGCATCATTAAGCTTGCACAGTAAAAGAAAGACTGGAAAAGTAGAAGTCATGCTCCCAACAGAACTGTCAGGTTACTCCCATTCTACCTTCTGCTTGCTTTATGATGCATACTCAACATGAAAATCACCAAGAATAAAAGCAAGAGTCAGAGTGGCAAAATCAACATTGTTGAAGGTGCATTAAATTTCGTATTTGCTTATTACTACTCCTATATTAATTGTGCCACTAGCACTGCTTAAACATAAAACTTCCCAGCTGAAATGGAAAAATGCTGCAAACCTCAAGTTATACATGTAGTTTTATTAGTCAACTGAGAGTCACTATTAAGTTTTTTTACTGTAGCCATACCAGAATATCCCATTTAAGACAGGTGACAAAGACAAGAAAAGCTCAGGTATTGAAGGAAGAGAATGCGAAAAGTGCAAATGGTGAAGGACCTAAAAAGGTTTGAATCAGTATAGTTTCCACTAACTACACAACAGGAACATCCAACAGGCTTATTTGTTTTGTGTAATCCTCGAAGCAGCATCAATCTGTAGAACCAAAAATGTAATTAAAAGTAATACTTGGATAGAACTCCAAAAGAGAGAGTGTGGAGAACATCCACACCGATAGAAAGCCCTGTAGAAGTGTAAGCATGTTAAATCCTCAGTTACTGGGGACTATTTCCAGCCACTAACCGAGACAGGAAGAAAGCATTCTACTGGAGAAATTACACCCATTTCCACTGCACATTTTTATCCCGGTCCTTTGGCCAGCACGACCCTAGCACTGCAGGAGGCAGGCCACTGATTGCTCTGATCAAGTCATTCCCAGTATGTTCCTGATGAGATGAGGCTGTCTATTGCAAACAGAATAAATTCCAAGAAGAATTAATTAATTACTACTAATTGGAGAGCTAAATGAATAGGTATAGTAGTGTTAGGATTGCTATTATTGTATAATTTAAAAATAATTTCCCAGTAATTGATATTAATGAATGAGTCTATTACACAAGTCATAACTGATCTTGCATCACCTGGCAATGGGTAATGGAATCCGTGTGAGAGGGAGCCACGCACCGTGTGAGGCAATGAAAGACATTCCTTGCTGTAACGCAGAAAGCTGTACTTATTGATTTCATATTGATGGCACTAATCACCTTTACCTCTGAGCTGCAAAATACGTTTATAAAGCTGAGAAGACCTAAATAACACTCAAGCTAGTTCAGTTATTGAAGGACTGAGCTTTTGCTTAAAATGCCCTAGAATTTCTGAATGATTTCTCTCATCCATAGGACCATCGATTCTCTGTACAGGGAACTAGTGGAAGAAGGATTACTAATAAAAGCCAAGTCCGTGAATCTCTCCGATTATGTCGGTAAAGTACATGTTTTACAGTTACTATGGTGTTTAATCTAACCAAACCTCCAGCCATTCAGTGTTTGCTGACCCCTATTTCCAGTCAAGAGCAAGTTCAAGAGTAATTACACGTTCAGGACTTTCAAAATTGAATATCTAGAGCCACACATGCAAATAAAGTCTGTTTCTGCAGCGTGCTCAGTACTTTCCACTCCTGGTACTGAAACCAGGGCCTGTTTGTAAAGCTGGCACTTAGCTCCAAGCGCTAACACCTGGAAGCCTTGAATGTTTCTGGACATCACAAGTCAGCCTGAGGTGGGACCAGGACATCCTTTAAGGAGCACTGACCAGGCAGTCCAAGTCTATCAGACACTGGGTCATAATCAGCCTAGAATATTTCCCAGAGAACAGTAAAAATCATGCCTTTAGCATTTGTTTATTCAGCAGAGAAGACTCACCCCCTTACCTCCACCTCCCTGACCGCCCGTGAACTTGAGCAGTGCTTTGAGGCATAGCCAGCCCTTGGTTTGAGTAGGATGTGTCTGTCTAGTTCTGCATTTCGCAGTCCTCTCGCCTAGTTCCTGTCAGCCTGCAGCTGCAGTCAGACACGCTTGCCCATGCTCTACACATTAAAAAAACCCCAAACTCACCCCACTTGCAGGCTCCACAGGGGTCTGCCACCACCTCCAAAAGCATTTGGTGACATACAGCAAAACCCCAGCAACCTTAGCAGCAAAACCCCCAAGATTCAGTTGTTTCAAAGGCCACCACCGTTTGAATTTGCAGACATCCAGAGGCCACAATGCCACCGACTGTTGGTGCAGTATGTATCCAAGCCAGAAAAGCTGGATTCTTGTACATGACCTCTAAATGCCACGTTTATATAAACTCTTAGGTGCACCAGTTACTGCCTTCAGAGTCTCTTCCCACTCTGTTGAAGACTGAATTAACAAGTATTCCACTAATTTTATGCTCAAAAAATCATGAGGTAATGGAATATTTTCATTATTCCTTAATTTATCCAGCCAGTACCATCAAGGTCACTTTTGTCCCACAAACATTCCACAGCACAGATGCTTTTAAAGCACACATTAGCCAGTGGCTAATAGTTAACAGCTGGTAACACCAAACTTGGAAACAGGCTGAGATGGCTTTGGGCCATCTTCCCTTGACCCAAGGTTTGAAGCCTTGACTCCTCTGCAGCACAGAGCCACACCAGGGCTGCTCCAAGCTGCACCAGCAATACTCACTTCCCAGCAGCAGAAGATGCTGGGCACAGAAATGCAGAGCCTGGCAATACACACCTGGCTGCCTACACCCCTGCCAGGTCACCGGCAGGTCCCAGCACGGATTGCTGGCCCATACAGACCAGGCAGTGGCCCAGACTGTCAAGGCCAGCTCTTTCCCACTCAGAACCATCATGCTTCTTGGGCTGCCAAACAAGATACAGTAGGTATTTAAAGCTGGCCTAGGATCTGGACCTAACCTTTTGTTGGGTTTTGTGGTTTGGTTTTTTTTTTTAATCCACAAAAATTCCCTTCAAGGGTCCAAGGACACAGTCAAAGCCAGCAGAAAAACAAGTGCTCATCTGCTCAACTCTTACAGGGCTGAAGCCTAAGGAAGGTCACTTACTCCCAGTTCCTGGGAAAAGGACAAAGAGTGGAATTGTACTACACAGCGAGTAAAGGCACTGAAATGTCCCCCCTCTATGACAAACCGACATCACTGAACTAATTTTCTTGGTGACCTTATCTAAATTAGTCAGAGAATATCCACTGTGATTTATGTTCAGTTGCAATTAAACCCTTTGATGCCTTCTAATTAAATCTGTGAAGATTAATTCCTATCCAGTTCTTTTGATTTCTCCTTAAATAAAAGATAAAACCTGAAATGAATTTTATTCTTCAGAGGGGAGGGGGCAGTTGCATGAGAGCTTGTCTGCCTTTTTGCCCCCACATCGCAACACCACTTTCTCTCTTAACCGTTGCTAATTTACCTCTGCTCCAGAGAGCTTTACTGCTTTCCCTTTTTTTCTCTCCAATAAAACATAATGTACTATTATTTCTCAATAATATTCACCATAACAGCATGTAGTTTATGCTAAAAAATAATTGTTGACTACATCATCACAACTAGTTTTCCAGCTTGTGGCCCATCCTTCTGGTTCTTTCTTCTCCAGCATGCCTTGTGCACAGACTTTGACAAGGCAGGCAATGTGATTATGGCTCTGCAACAAGAGCTAAGACAAGATTAGATTGTGTCAGTTCGTGTCAGGGATTTTTTTTGTTTTCTTGAGTTGTTTTGTGGAAGCTTTTTGCACAAAAGAGCAAACTGCAAAGCAAAGACACACACACACACACACCCCCCAATTAGCTGACACACTTAAAAGTCTTAACATAGCAAGAAGCCGAGATGTGATGCAGCCAGGGGAAAGCTTGTTAAAAATCTCTTTCCCCCCTTTTTGAAATTCTTCTGATAGAGCATCATTCACTGGGATTCCAGCCCTGCAAAATCCCAAATCTAGAAATCCTTTGCCAGCAGCGTGATTTATGGTGCTACTAATGATTCTTCTCCACAAAGTTTCTTTAAAAGGTTACTGGAGACAGACTGCTCTGCTGAACGCCTTCTGCCGTCTGGAGGGGAAAGCCCACAACGTGTTTAACTTCATTTTCCTTTGCAGTTCACCTTTCAGATTTCTCAGGGCCACATTCCACAACAATATTGCCCCGCTTGAGTCCCTGTCCCTCGACGGTACTGGGTTTGCGGAGAGCATGTAATATTGGTATTCTATGGTAGTTTTCCAGTATTTGAGTTATGCATTTTATAACAATGCCGTGTCACATTTATTAAGCCTACGCTTCCTCCCTACAGGCGAGTACAGCTACCTGGGGACCGCACTTCGTCAGGTAGATATAGAGCCAATGCCCTCTCTCGCAGATGTCAGACAGCTAATAGCGCTGTATGGAATATTGCCATTAGGTAAGAGCACAGCAAAAATTACTAGAGGGCAGAATACGATGGCTTTGCTTCCTGTCAGTAACATGCGCTTTTACTGGCTTTGACAGGGCTTGATTAATCGTAATCTAAAGCATTTTGCAGTATAATTGTTTTTCAATTAAGTCTTCTGAGTGAAGACCATATCATTTTAATAGTGCATAAAGGAGCTTGCACATACTATTGTCAGGTATTGCATTTCCATACCATCTCTGTTTGCATGTTAACAGTTTGTGAATGGCAGCACATAAAAGGAAATCACTTGGGAAAGATAATAGCTAAAACAAGCTCCAGTGATCAAAATTAATCAAGTTAAGGGAAGGGCTAAGGTTGCAATTTACCTTTTACAAGCTGGCTAATGTTACTCAGTACTAAACAATGCAATCGTTTAAGGAATTAGTCTGAATACATTTTGTACATCAGAGAGAACATTTTTAAACGCCCTTGCAGCTTTAATGCCAGACTTAACCAATATCTAACAAGGCTGTGCTGGGTCGGGTTCTTTGCTTTTAATGTAAAAATCTATCCCATATTTTACTTGGGAATGGCATTGAGCCAAACTGTGGTGATTGCAAGAAATGCCTGTCTCGAGGGCCTCTACTCATACTTCGCTTGCATCCTTTTCCATTCCTGATTGGATTTCGGGGAGATTTTAGCTAGGCATATGCTCCCCCAGGCTCTGTCGTTGTCTGCTGATCCCCTTTACAGGGCAAAATAGCTGACAGCTCCCAGCCTCCCACTCTGGCAAACGGAGCAAAGCTGACACAGAGCTGCTGCTTTTCCCTCCCCTTTGCAAGCCTTCCAGAAAGGCCGGTGCTCAGGCTGCTCTGTACGTACACACTCTGCGGCTCTCTCTGGGCACCTCCTGCCTCCTCTGTCCCCAAAGCAGGCTCGATACACTGTAGAGAGCTCGGTGTGCTCATGCACAAGTCTGCTGCGTTCAGGTTTTGGGTGGAGAAGAGTGCTCCTGCTGCCCTATAGCTCAGTCTGCAGTCAGGTTAACAAAGAGGATGCTAGCAGCCCCCCCGCCTTCAGCCTAGATGGGGCTCTTCCCATCTAAACCACGCTCAAGGTAGTTTTGGATAAACCCTCACCGGAGGATTGCAAGTCTGCCCACAATCACCTGAGAAAGCTCAGCAGTTACCACGTTGCAGTCAGCGCAGGCAGGGATATTTCACATATTGGATAGCTCCTCCAAAGTTATGTTTTAACACCACCTAATCCAGTGAAATTGAGCCCCGAAGACACACCCCCAAGGCAGGAGGAAAGAGGACCCATAAATTTTCTGCCATTTATACAATTGGCAAAAATTCTAGGGAGAAGAGACCCTTGACTAGCTGAACAAACAAAAAGCATTTGCAGTAGCAGTTTGAAAAATGCCTTTGAGTAAAAAAAGAAATATTACACGAACCACAAAAAAGGCACAGGAACAGTTTCACCTTTTGGGCAATACATTATTTTTACTTAATTGGTTTACTTAATTTACTTAATTGGTCTCAAAACAGTTAATCATTATGTAATTGTGTATGCATAGGAGTGAAAGTTTTTCTCAAAATAGTCACCTGATGGTAAGGAAAGCTCCAGCTTAAACGGCATCGAGGAAATTATAAGCAGCTGAAAGGAGAAATAATAGTAGAAGATATACTTCATCTTTAACCACAGAGGAGTCTGCTGCTCCCCTCATAATAAATCTATGTGTAATAGTAATAAATTGGTATGGAACGACCAAATATTAATAAAACCTGGGTGGCTGACAACTTCACTACATCCTGCACAGTGCTGAAATAATGGCATTCATCTTCACACTCAGTTCATTGTCATTTATTTGGGACATTAAACCATTAGGACACAGGTAGGCAGCCTGATTAGATTTGTTTTTAAATACCATTCTTACCTAGCTGTCCCCTTTAAATCAGAGAACTTTTCCAGGCTAAGCCACAGGCACCTCGGCAGCCTGTCACCTTCAGGGCCAGTTTCCCCCAGCTGGTCCCATAGGCAGGTAGACACTGGTCTCAGAGACCGTCAGAAGTAACAGATGCTCTCACAGATTTTCAAGTCTGGCTTCCTAACAGCTACCACTACTGACACAAGACATTTTCAGGCATTGAGGCAGTGATGTTACTGCACTTAGCATCGGATACGGATAAAGCGTTTGACATTTCCTGCTACTTCCACCTCTGGAGCTTCACCTGTACCTAATTCATACAGTGACAGAGCTGCAGGGAAGACAAGTTCTATCACCATCAACCACCTGAATCTGTGTGTGGTTCTGTTTTCACAACGCAGGCGTTTCCGCTAGGCTTTCCCAGGTGATGGATCATATTTCTTGCAGCCCAGAACGAATTTACCTGGAGCAGCCATCGAGACAGATTTAGAAATGCTGAGCAGTCATTGCTGCTGGCAGAGCAAGCGAAGCATAGCAACCCTGGCGTTTGCTCACCTGAATAAAATGAAGGGAACAGAATAGGATCCTCCTCCTGCTAGCAGATATCTCATACCTGCTCTGCAACGTGCAGCTGCCATGTTCAGGACTGGGGAATGACACCAGCTCCTCCGCAGATGAGCTAAACCCACACTTGGCAGCTGGGCTTGGAGAGAATATCAGCAGCGGAGGATTTTGGTGTACAGCTAGCCTGAATGACAGACAGCCAGAGTCTTCACTGCTCGCTGAAAAGCAATAACATTTAAGAGGAAAAATTACCCCAAAAAGGGAAGGGTAGGCAGAGGTTAAAGGAGAGAAAATAAAACATCTGGTAACATCTGCTTTCAAAATCACTGACAAACAGCTCCAACAGATAGTCCCATTAGTTTTCTTTAAAGATGGGGAAGCTGGAAATTGTCATTTCAGACAGCAGGAGGAAGGCATTCTGCTAGCCTTACATGCAGCAGGAGCCTATGCCCTTGTCCAGTGGCGGAAAGTGACAACCTGCTCTGACAACTAATGCCAAACCTAAAGCCACAGGTACGTCTGTAACTGACAGCTGGGGGAGTCGACAGCTGCTGCGTGACTGAAGGCAAGCGTCCTTGTGCAGGGCACCAGGCTCAGCCGTGCACACAGCCACCAGCAGCAGTTCTACTTCGAGATGCTTAGCTCGTATCAGTCCTCAAAGATTTACCAAGGAATTACCATTCTTCTAGCTCACCTAGGTGTGGAGTTGAAGTTTGCCCAGCAGAAGGTACAAATAAAGGTGGCTGAGTTTTGCTGCAGACAGGGATGTTAACTCAAACGTGCCAGGGGCATACCTCTGGTTTTACAGTATGGAACTCAAGAGCACTTGTGCCATATTAAGGAAACAATTAATTCACATATATTATTTACAGTGAAGAAAAAAGAAGGAAGAATCATTCTGTAACCTTTATAGCAGACTTAAATGAAAGCAATAATAGTGCCATATGACTTTTTACAGGTTCCCAGACAGTCCACGAGAAGGCTCCTTTGGTGAAAGCCTTATTACTAGCTGGACCCGCCGGGGTTGGAAAGAAAACGTTGGTCCATGCCATCTGCACCGAAACAGGAGCCAACCTCTTCAACTTATCTGCTTCCAACATTGCCAGGAAGTATCCAGGCAAGAGTGACGTGCAAATGATGCTTCACAAGGTTCTCAAGGTACTGTGCTTTGTGTACTTCTCTACAAAGCTGGTTCAGTTAATCACATCTTTGGTGGAACAAATAGGGACTTGTAGTTCCTCCATACCAAGGAACATACACACTAATCGTGCGAGACCAAAGCTGCCCAAGGTCCAAAGGATGGCCAGCCTAATTTGAAACTCCCTCCCTGCTTTTGAGTTTTCAAAACCACTTGCTGACAGCCAGTGTGTGCACCACTGCAGAGGATTTAATGCCCCTTGAGAAATCACTCATAGTAGCCATATTTTTCACATTAACATTTGTGCAAGCTTTGCATTACCTTGAATGTTAAAAGCATCATAGATAAAGAAAATTCTGTTCTTTGTTTATATGCACATCAGTCAGGAATGTTTGCCATGCAGCATTTAATCAGATGCTAGGCTGGGGGTGGTCAAAAATTTCCTCTCTGGGGCTGTTCTAAAACAGCTCTCCCCTCTACTGCTCTCTGTTTACCTATCAGCAAGCTTTTCAAAAGAGGGGATCCTGGTTCAGGATTACATTAGCAGAAATGTATGAGAAGTCTGGAAATTAAAGAAGGCATATGAGCTGTGAAGAACATTCCCCAAATCCTCTTCAGGAAAGAAAAAAAAAAAAAAAAGACAGACTATCCTGGCAGAATTTCTTCCACATTCTAAGTCCTCAGCATTTCTGCTAAGGAAGGAAGCCGGTAAACATTTCCAGACGAAATACTCATAGAAAGAAAAAGCACACCATGTACACTAGAAAAAGCCAAATACAATATTTTTCCAGTGCCAGAGGCCTACTAAAGGACTGAATTCAAATTGGCTTTCCCTAGGATTTATCAGACGTATGTTATTAAATCCAGTATTATAGCAGGCTTTGTGACAGGTGCCACCAACCCCAGAAAGGACTGGTTTCACCGTTAAAACTACAGCAATCCCCAAGGACCCCACTCCTTGCTGGTCAGAGCAGCGCCTAAGGAAAAGCAACGGGTGCTGTGACCACGCACCCTTGATGCCATAACACTAACACTGGGTCTGGCACCCCCCCGACACAAGCTAGTGCCGTTAGGCTGAGCTAACCCTCCCTCTCCTGCTTCCGCTCTGCACATTTCACCCTTCTGGGTTTCTCTGCCCTCATCAATAGCAAAGCACACGGCTGGCTGCAGGCACAGCACAGACCACCCTTGCCATCATTTAGTCTCTGCTAGAGCACAAGGCCTTTAAAAACACAGGAGAAAGGCAGCCTTTTCACTCCTATAGAAGGTTCCAGCTGAAGGTATTAAGATATTATTTTTTTTGTATACATGCATCCATATAATATGTACACTAACTGGCACATACATAAAATTGTTTGCATATCTGTATACATTATATATGCAAGTATATATACATACATTAGGTAAAGTCTAAATGTAGGTATAGAAAAATTTACCTTTTTCCACATTAAGACCAAACAGGAACATTAGCCAACACCTCCCCCAAAATTACAGTGAGCAGTCCAAGCTTACTTCTCTACCATAGCTGTCACGGAAGAAGCAACAACACTTGGGTGAACCTTCATGAGTTACCAGGATCGAAGCAGCTTGCAGTCAATCACATGAAATAAGGACTGTCCAGGCACTTGCTTATCAAAAGGTGACTTGTTCCAACTGCAACAGCAGTACTGCTTCAAACTCTGCTCCTTTCACCACCGAGCAAATACCACAGAGTATCTCTAAGGAACGTGTCATCTGCATGCTCATTTCTGTGCAGACTTATATCGACATAGCACCAGCTATGTCTTAGCATCATTCAAATCAATTATGTTCAGTTTCCATCCCTAATCCCTTCAGTTGTTTCACCTCTCCCTGCCACCTTCTGTCCCTGTGGCAGAGTCACTAATTTGTCAATCTGCTGAATACTTTGACTCAGATTCTGTAGGTTCTCAGAGCCAGGCTGGAAGCAGTCCTCCATCCACATAGGCTCTCACCTCTGCTGTTAGAATCCCTCTTTTTTTTTTTTTTGTTTCCTTGACAATGCCAAATGTGTCTGGATTTCCCTGTCTCTGGGAACTCTCAAGTCCCTGCCACAGCTGTCCGCTCCATTTGTCCTGCCATCAGTTGCTACTTCTTTACAACACCCAGTGGTCCCACACACACACACCTGGGATGGAGTAACTCCATCCCACAGCACAAGGAGGTCCAAGGTGTAGCCCACCAAGTAGGCAGCAGCTTTGCAGGGGAGGACTGGGCGTTCTTAACGACAGCAAGCTGAACACAGTTTAATAGGGTGTCCATAGAGCAAAAAGTCAGACAGATTCTGGCCTATATCATCAAGAGTATAGCCAACTTCTCAAAGCAATTAATTATTCCCTGCTATTTGGCACTTAAGAGACCACAACCGCGTCCACTGTTGGGCTAGCCTGTTACACGACAGGCACTGACAAACCAGCAGGTCCAGTGGAGAGCCGGGAAGGTAAGGGGGCTAGAGTGTGTGAGGTAAGCTGAGCAAACCCAGTTGTCCCAGCCTAAGGGAAGGCTGGAGTGAGAGGAGGTCCAACTACTGTTTTCATGGGCTTCGTGGGATAACACAGAGAAACGAGTCAGACTTTTCCCAGACGTGCACAGCAACAGGACAAGAAGCAACGGACACAAATTGCAGCAAGGGAAATTGTTTACATGTTCAGGAAAAAGTTTCACAAGGAATCAAAGGGTAAGGAATCTTTTACAGCCCCGTTTGCGGGAATCTACTGTTACCCAAGCTGAAGCAAACACAAGAGCAACACATACTGAAAAATTCCTTGACAAGAGGAAGCTGAGTATTGGTATTTGCACCCCCCAAAACAGCTTATTTTTCACCATGGTAAAGAAAGTCTGGTGTAAACATGTTTGGATTATTTTAAGACTACAATATATGGTGGTACATATAGCAGACAAGCCATGAAAGCAAGTGGTATCTTGTATTCACAGCTCTCAATCTACTGAGACATAGTCCACCTTGGTAAAGCATCTTGCATGCAGAGGAAAAAATTTGCCTCTTCTCCATAATCAGACACTTCTGGTGATTGTTTTTTAATTTTTTGTTTGGTTTTTTTTTTTTTTTTTTTGCAAACAGCAACTGTGACTGTTGTCAAGCAAGCTTTCTACTCCAGCTTTTCAGAAGTGTCTTTCTATAGAGTTAGTCAAGCAGAACACAGACCTACCACTTATAGTTCTAAGTGAATGACAGGAAACATGACATTTCTTTTTCTTTTATCTTACAATCCATGTAACCATTGTTCAACACCAAGATTTACTAAATATGAATTAATGGTGCTCTGTGATAAAGGTGAAGTAACCTTGCACTTTTGATTATCTATCACATCTGCAAACAACAGAGTTTCTGTAATGAAAGGAAATGCTGGAGAGCATAAAATGACCGTCAGGAAACTTTTGATCCATAACTGAGTGTTGGCTGCTGGCAGTTGTTTCATGGGAGACACCCTAAACAAGTGAATAGCACTGGGAAAAATGAAACCCTAATTTATTTCAGATGGAAAAGCCAAGTTCTTTTATTTTGGGGAGGAGACTTGTGAGAGACATACCAGCCCTGATCTAACATGAGGCTTGCATATTCCTCAAAGCAGGCATTTTACATATCATGTGGAGGAAATAACTTCTCATACCAGAACATGAAAACACCAACATTTCAATCTGCTATTCAAAGGAAATGTATGATAGATTAATATCAAATAGGAAAGCCATTGAAAGAAGCTGCAAACACCAAAAGCTCAAGTACTTGTGTTCTCCATAAAGGCACAGCAAAGCCTGCCAGGTCAGCTGCACTTTGGAACGAAAAAAAAGAGGATCTGTCTCCAATATAGAAGCATTTCCCAGCAGTCCCCAAAACCAAACTCATCCTTCAAGCATGAACTAGAACATGCTGTAATGTTTTGTCTAAGCCACATTTTCCATGTACAGAGCCAGCCTGAACTCAGTGGAGCTCTCCGCCAGCTCGTACCAACCGATGGCTTGGCTCTCTAACATTCCCATCAAGGCACAAAACACTGCTGCAGTGCAACAGCTTGTATAAAAGATGCAAAGAATGCACAGGAAAAAAAATAAAAACAAACATATCCGGAAAGGATTGAGGAGAGAAGGTAGAATTCATGACTCTGCGAAGCAGAAGTGTAAAAATGCAGGTAGCTCACAAGGCTTAACTCCAAGGCAATAAAAATGACAAGCACTGGCCTTCCATTAGCAACCATAAGGCAGCCATCAAGTTAATCACTACCAGAGTGAGACAGCCCCTGTTGGGTCCTTTACCAGGGCCGCAGCAGCACACAGAAAGCACATTGTACGAAAAGCCACACATGGGAGAATGTTATTAGTGCAACACTGACCAGGCTAAAAGGTTGGGAGAGAGGTGGCCAGGAGGAAATACCAGCAGAGGAGTCACGTACGGGTATGAACGGCTCAGTGTGCTGCTGTGCAGCCATCTGTACCGAGCAAGAGCTGCAAGCTGCAGAAATATTTCAACACCTCACTGTTAGGGGACTGCTATCAGGCTGTTTGGTTACGCTGTTTAGCAAGTCAGAGGTGACCATAAAAGCATTATGCCAAAAAAGGAACAGGATGTATATAAACCCGGCGTTTAGAGACAACGTGATTTTGAAGCCTGCCAGTTTTTTTCCACCGAATCAGGTTCATGATATTCACACCCACTGCTGCACTGTCCCTTCAGAAAAGTCATTTCTCTGGCAGTCTGAAGAACCAGGTACAGCTTACCCTAGCACACTGACAGAACTCTGTGTATTTAGCATCTCCCTGCCACACAAAACTCTTCATTACAGTTGAAAGTTTGGGAACAGTACAGACAGCCTTTCTCCCAGGCATCCCAGAGCAATTATTTTTCTCTTGGTACAGTTCAGCCTGCTAGAAGCCTAGACCTTTGAAGTGCTAAATGCCACCAATGCTCAAATATACAGGGTTACTTCTGTGACAAGGCAGCTTTACCTTGTGTTCCTCTAGTGTCAAAAAATTAAATGCATCCTGTTGGAAGACAGTATTTATAGTTATACATATATATAGTTTTATATCAGTTTTGTGTCTAACAAACCAAAATACACGATCACCGTGCCACTGGAATATTTGCCCAGTGAGGCTCCCACAGATAAGGCCTATTCAGCATCTTGCTCCTTTAGCTGCTTTGAAGCATTTCTGCAAATATAAACTACAGAGTATCAAGCAGTTTTCAGCAACAACTCAAGCTTCCAGAAAATCTTAATCTTGGGCCTTTAAAAAAAAAAAAAATCCACCAAAGTCTTTGAGTCTGAAGGAGCCTTGTGCATGTGCCCTGCAAGAATCAAGTCTCTCAAGTGCAGCAATTTAACTGTCACACTTTCCAAACTCCAGAGCCAGAGTTTAACCCAAGGCTTTCAGAAGCTCTGTTTGATCTTTGATGAATGTTGACAGACAGCAGGACGAGAAGGTGGTGTTTTTTTAATAATGATTTTCCTGAAGAGCAAATCAAGCCTCCGTGACCCATCGTTTTGCTTTACTAGCGGCAAGACGCTGGCCCAGGCTGCCCAGAGCAGCTGTGGCTGCCCCATCCCTGGCAGTGCTCAAGGCCAGGCTGGATGGGGCTGTGAGCAACCTGGGCTGGTGGAAGGTGGCCCTGCCCGTGGCGGGGGGGTGGGACTGGATGGTCTTTAAGGTCCTTTCCAACCTAAACTATCGCTTCTATGATCAGAGCAGTTTCCAAGTGTAGGTGGCTGCTGTCTGGGTGCGGTATTAGAAGGGTTAAGGAGCCATCTGCTGGCAGCTCCAACAAATTGTTAAATGCAGCAAAGCTAATAAAATTTCAATTACAAATTAATTATGTACAGTGCATTTAATTATCCATGGATTCAAACTGTCCATGGATAATTCAAATGAAGCACTTTCACGGGGGATATACAGTCTGCTACGTATCTGCCAACAATTTAAATTAGATGCCAATGGATTCTGGGTGTCTGATCCATCTCAAAAAAAAAGGAACCGCCAAGCCCAAACACAGTGTGTTGAATTTGGTCATATTCATGTGTATCAACACCAGAAAAAGATATGCAGGTCACTTTATACATTTAGATGTTTGCCTCAAACCAGAAAGCAAAGTCTCTCTTTAAGAAGGAGCCAGGAGTGAGGTTATTCATTGTTATTTCCACTTACTCAGTGGGGGAAAGAATGGGGACAAAAAAAGATGAGAGGTGTGACAACATCGAGAATTCTTCCTTAAGAGTTAAAATGAAAGTATAGTCCAATTTAAAACTTAAGGCTGCATTTCAGAGGGCTGCTAACCACAGCAGTCACCTCCGAGCCAAACGGGGAAGATCTGCACCTCCCCGACTGCGGCGGCCCCACTGAAAGGACAACATGGCTCGCTTTGAAGTACACAAGCGGAGTTCAACCATTGCCAACAGCTTTTACAGCCTCTGTAACCTCCCCCACCCTTATCCCCCTGTCACATCACACCACAGCATCAGACACACAGGTATGGAGAACACATTGCAGAACAGCTACGCAGCTCCCCAGACATCACACAGCTGCACTACATGCACAGAGCAAAAATACCAGGAGGAGACTGCTCTCCTTGGGAAGCAAAGGCACAGCACCTCTTTACATTAACATTAGCACGCGCATTAGAGGATGTCAGCAGCCGAGACATTAACAGGGTCATAAACACGAGCAAAGTGGGGAGAAAGCACCACAATAACAGCAGATTGCACAGTGATAGAGCCTACTGGGGGGTAACGTGTGTGCACAGTCTGTAAACTTGAGCAGAGAACATGCCACCAGCCCAAACTTCACTGGGGAAGGGGAGGAAATGCAGGCTTCAAGGGGAACCGTCTCCCACTGCCTCATCTCCCTCCTGATAGCCTCTCCAGGCACACAGAGCAGGAGCAAAAAAGAAAAAATGGTTATGTTTCAGAAGGTAAAGGCACCATCAGAAAGCCCCAGCCAATAACCCATTCATTAGCAGTGCCGAGTTCTGTAAGGCTCTCCGAGTCAGAGCTTCCACACGGCATAGTAGATTGTGACAGGTGCATGAAATGCAAATGCAGTTCTTTAAGAAGCTGTAGATTTTTTAGCAACATAAACTAGACCTATTTTTTTCTTTAAGTCTTAATTTTACAAAGAACGTCAGTTATCCCATCTCTGCTATGTGACCATGCTACCACATTACACTTCTTTCACTATTTGTCTCCAAGCCTGTTTACAAGCATCCAGGAGCTAACTGAATTCACCTGCAAGTGCAAATCACCACGCCTGACTTGCATTTTCTGCAGGTGCCTGAGCCCTTGGCTAGCACATTACTCAGCAGAAAATGCCAGAGTTCAAGGCTGCTGCACAGCTCAGTCCAATGAAAGCCCCAAGCTTACCCTCTCAAACATACCTTGCAGAGCATGTGCAGGCTTAGGAATATGCCAAACATACCTATGAACACAGATAAATAGGAGGATAGATTTAAAAAAGCATCTGGTCTTATAATGGCAGAAGTCATTGCTGTACAATTTTAATCTGTTCTTTCATTCCAGGTTGTGTACTCAATACACTGCTGGACTCAAGTTCCTCTTAAGTTGTACGGGCAGACAAACATTCACATAACTGCTAGGTCCATGCATCAGTTTCTGCAGGACTTACACATTCTCTTTCACAATATGTTTTTATTTTTTCAGTCTTAATTATTCATGCTAAATATTCAAGTTCCTGCCTTCCAAAGGGAAAAAGGTCTCAGCTTTCCTCAATGAAACTGTTCTGAACTTGGAGGTACCACTTGACATATTATAGGACTGACGAGTTACCACAAATAAAGCGTCACATGCCAAAGATGGCATTGTTTCCACTTCACCCCATCAGCAGCACAGCAAACGAGTGTAACAGCCGTCATCTACTATTCTTTTCCCCTATATTCAATCCATTTTTACTGTACAGACACACACGCTTAGTGCTTTTGAAACGTGTCCATTAAAATGAACTGCAGCGCTTTGAAGAAAGATGTTCATGACTTATTCCTGCACTGGCTGTCAATCAGACACTGGGCTTGTGATATATAGAAACTATCGATTTTATAAGCTTCCTTTCTGGAAGCTGCAGTTTCAACTTGGGGAAAAAAAACCCAAACAGGACAGAAGAACGCTGTCTCTCCCTCTCATTACCCATTGACTCCTCGAGCCATCACTTTTGTTGCTGAGCAAACTAGCACGGCTCCAAGAGCCACTGGAAAGTGATCAAAATTTGGCAGTGGAATGTCTAAACCACTGGCGTTTCTATAGCAATAGGGAGAGCGCAAGATGTGAAAAAGCCTGTAGCATTGCTGCCATCCTGCTGTGAACCTGAGGTATAGTGCCTCTGACTTTGAGCCGGAAAGCCCATTTGTACGGTCACACACACACCCCCCTCTTCAAATTAACAGGTTCTGTTTTAATTCTTGGGCTAACTGCAAATTAAATGCTATTTTGCAAGCCTGAATGCATATCAGCCTGTTTTGCTTCACCATTAGCACCCTCGCTTCTCATGCACCAGCCGTGTCTTGCCTGTCTCCCCATCTGTGTCGCCCTCAGAAAACCAGCGAGGGATCCCACAGGCAAGGGCAGCCAGTCCCAGGCTGCCGGTGGTCTGTCCATTGCCACAGAGCTCCAAGTCCAGGCTTCCTTCTGCAGAACTGCCGCTGAATTTGGGTTGAGAAAGGAAAGATAAGCGTAGCAGTCAAAACGATCCCATTTGGGTTGGGTTCTTAACATTAGATTGCTGACTAGAAACAGTTTGATTTGCCAAGGCTGCTGAAAAAAGCCAGTGCTATCTACAAGTGCTGAACAGTTCTGGAAAAAAAAAAAGCAGCCAGGCTAATTTTAAATGCTGAAATGTGGATTCAAAAGCATAATTACAGGCTCCCAGGTATGAAATTATAGCCATTTTAATCAACTACTTGCCTTCTCTCCCCCATTTTCTCTTAGGTGGCTAAGCAATTGCAGCCTTCAGTTGTGTGGATTGAAGACACAGAAAAAATATTTTCTAAAGCAGTGCCGAAGGCTGAAGAAGAGGTGAGTAGCTTCTCTTTTTATTTCCATGCGAGTAATTTCTCCTGTTACATTACAACAGACACAAAGGAACAAGTGTATTTCTTAGCTTAGCACATACCAGTATGACCAGACCTGCCAAAGCTTGCTTGATAATAGCTTGTCTCACAAACATTTTTTTCTTTTAAGGGAGTCTTGTGACTTCTTAAGAGCCCCCAAGAGCTCACGTTTCTCTCCTACACCTATACTTGCTTTATTTAAAAATAGTCCAGTCACTGCTCATCAGTGCACTGAAAAGTAGAAGAGAAAAATGGAGAATTTCAAAACAGGAGACAAGAAACTAAAAGTTAAGATGAGCTTAAATTGTTCAGCTCTATTAATTTGAGAAATTGGATGGAGCCAAAGTGAACAATAAAGTAACAAGGATAAATTTCCACTGTGAAAACAAAGAGCCTATGTTAAATAGTTATGTTTACTGATTATTTTCTTTGGGCTCCCAGGAGCCCTATTGCCATTGCTTCCATTCCTGCCTCTCTCACGTAGCTTCCCTACTAGAAAGAAAATTAAAACACTGCCCAACAGACACAGAAACTCAACCACTGCAGCAGAGCAGAGCTCACCCGAAATCCTGATTAGATTCATGTTGCTTGCAAAATGTTTTACTTTTAGAGCTCCATGTGAAAAAGTAAACCTTTTTTTCTTAAGGCAAGTCCTGTGCGTTTAGACTGTGGGGTGGCCACAAGCCTGTGTTTTGGAAGGTTCGGGGAACATCACCTTGGAGGAGGCTGTTACCTCTGCGAGGGCTGTGTGAGCTCATGGGTGTGCAGTGACTGGTGAGCTCCAGTAGCCTCCACACCAACAGGGAACCTTTCTCTTGGGCTCAAACCTTGACAGCGAGTGCAGATGGGGATTAAAATTAAGACTAGGGGCCAAAGATTGCCTGGAGTACTGACAATCTTTGCTTTGATGACCACCAGTGTGGAAAAATTTCTTATCCTTCCCACAGCAAAGTCAGAGGTATCAGCTCTGCCCCCGTTATTGCATCCCAAGACCTGCAGGTATTAACAAAAGGTCTCGTGTTCTTGGTGGGAGCGGATGGCCCCAGGCTTGACATCACACACATCCAAGATAGTTCACAGCATAGCCAGTATTTTGAGCCAGAGAGCATGAAACAGGCGGGACAGGCAGTGGTAACTGGAAGCAGTCTGGGGAGCCTTTCTTGGGAGCACTAGAATTTTGGAGATGAGCTACACTCAGAAGCAAGGGGAAATAACTCTGCTCATCCCTATGCAACATTTCCAGCACTGTAACTGAGAACCTAATACAAAATAAGCCTTAACTTCTTCAAATACCCACTAGAAAAGTAGTCTTTCTCCAGTCCTTCCCAAAGGATGCAAAGCAGTCAAATAGCAAATACATTGTGGTATAAACCTAGTTGCCAAGGACGACACGTGAGCAGTTCAGCTCCTCCTCGTTAAAGAGGTCGAGGTCACCTTCACCATTCACTCCGCTTCTCTCCAGCCCAAGTCCACACGATGGCCGAAATCCTAGGCTGCCTCTTCAGCAGCCCTTCTTGCTACTGGCACATTTCTTTCCAAGTGGAAGAGATATTATTATCTTTCAGGACACATCCCCAAAATGCACACACATTAGTTTCACAAGCATAACAGGAGCTGCTACATGTAAATGCCAGTCTGGTTTAGTAGGCTTACCATGAGTGGAGTGTTTAGCTCGTCTCTGATACCAGTTCAGTCATTTAACATTTTGAAATTAAGATTCCTACAAGCTGAGCAATGAACACTTGTTGGAACCAACAAGTGGATCAGTGGGAATCCATGAATATAATTTGTCACCCAAAAAAAAAATGTTCTAAATGCTAGGGATAAATTAGGACTTACTTTCACAAGTAAAAGGTGAAACAATTGTTTTAACAGCTCTCTGCATCTCCTGATAATCAGTTTTTCCAGCAAAAAACATACCACAGGCCCAGAAAACACCATGTGTCACCTGAAGCAATTATATCTTCTATCAGTCATTTCAGTGAGATGGGATTCCTCTACATTCCCCCAAAACTAAAATAATTTGATAGCTCTCACTTTTCTAGCAGTATTGAAGTCTCAAAACATTGGAGAACATTTATACTTCCTTCCAACATACATGAAGAGAAGGAAAGCATGAAGCCTATGAGAAGCAACAGATACATAAATCACAGAGTAATTCAGTCAGCATAAAATGTTAAAGTAAATCCGTATCTCTGTCATTGCTGTGATCAGACCTCCCTGGCAGAGCAAAGGTGGCAAGATTGGCTAAACCTTTCAAAGCAGCTATGTAACAGCAACCTGTTTAATCATCAGAGAAGCAAAGCTCATTACCAAAAGCTTCCCAGCAAGGGAATGGCAAAGTTTGGATAAGAGCTTGTAATTTGAGGTTGTGCCCTCAGACGGCAGTGTTTGGGCGTTGACAGAGCAATATCCTTTCTTTCTGAGCAAGAAAAAAGCCAAGACTTCTCCTTTGTTCCAGGGCGTACCTACTATACTCACAAGGCACATTCTTTGGGAGCGAGTACAGGCATCCTGCTCTCCTGGGAGCATTGGGTGCATCGGCACAACAAGGAGGAGATGAAAAGATGGCAGCTGGCATTGTGTCATGGCCACAGAAATAGTTCATACAAGAGCAACAAAATGAGCCGGGGTTATCGTCCTGGCAGGCAACATGCCCATGCTCCGAAGTGGGACCTATGCCCTAATGCTAAGACATACTCAGCTCATTATCATTAAGCAACTGGCAAACTTAGGAAGATGCCTAGTATGACCATGAGAAGAATAAGAAAACAAACATATCACAATTAAGACAAGTTCAGCTAGAAGAATAACTGTGTGACTCTACGCAGAGACTTTAGGGATTTCTTATCAATTTCCCAATTTTCCCTCCTCTGTAGCTTTCCCTCCAAAAAGCAGAGCTTTGTCTCCTTTCTGCCAGCTGCCTGCTACTGCAGACAACAGAGATTGGATCACAAAGATTGTACGTGCAATGTAGATTCACAGGTGTTTATAATAACAAACCTTTTTAGCTGAGAAGGTCTGTGGGGCAGTTTCTTTTTTATTGACATTAAGGAAAGCCAATCTGAAATCAAAGCTCAAGTTTCAGGGAGCTGCTTACTGTGTAGTAAAAAAATAAATCACGAGTTGATCTGGAGAGTAAAGTTTTCAAGTGAGTGGGTGTCAGCAGCTTGAACGTTAAGCTTCAATCATTTCTGAAAAGAGGCTTTCAAGTCATTGGACTTCTCCGATATGCTATCCTAACCTAGCTGTTCACTTATAGCTTTATTAATAGTAGAGTGACACTACAGCAATTTGATTAAGCTTCTCCAACCAATATTCACTTGAACATTATCAAATATAGCTATACAATAACAGGCTTTGCTCAATACTCATCTGTTCTGTAACTAGTGGTTGTTAAAAGTCAAATAGTAAATCATTGCAAAGAAGTGAACCTTGAGTTCAAAGAGCTTGCGTTCTCAGGTTAAAGCCTCAACAAGCTAGAAATCATAGCAAAAATTAGGGAGTATATGTTTCACATTTACACATTCACATGGGTAGGAGTTGGTAGACCATAACCTCCAAGAGCTGGGAGGATTCCAGGCTAGGTTACATACCCTGGCAATTTTTCTGTCTGTTAAGGTTCATCAGGTGCACAGGTCCAAGCAATATTTCTCCTTGAACTGGAAATCAGGATTTCCTTCTTTACATGAGTTGTTTCCTTCCTGCTTTTCAATAACAGTACCAGCAAATTCAATATAGAAAGGCAGTAGCACAAACTCGCAAATAGATAAGCAGAAATTGAGTGTTTGCCTGACTTTCAGAAGACAGAGGCATTCTACTTGGGATGAGCATACTAAATGCAACTAGACTACTAAAAAAAGCACAAAAACCTGTTGTATATAGCACATCTACAACTTCACCTCGTTAACTCTAAACTGTCAGCATCAGTAACAACTCTTTCCTCTTATATTTACATGTACACCCTGAAGATGAACCTGAAACACCTGGAAAAGATCCTCCCCAAATTCCTTAAGGCTTTGAAAGCGCAGGACAGAGTGCTGCTGGTGGGAACTACCAACCGTCCCTTCGATGCTAATCTTAAACCTTTCTGCAAAGTTTACCAAAAAATCATTCTTATTCCTAGGCCTGACTACGCTTCAAGATTTGGCAAGTATTTAAATCATCCTATTGATTCCTACTGTTTAAAATCCATGCTTATTGTCTGGTTATCCTCAGAACTGACTTTAAATTCACACCCCGGGTACATCTCAGTTCCTGAAAGCGTAGGCAGTACAGATACAGGCTACCCCAGAGAGCAAATAATAAAAGTGGAAGTTGGGAGAAGAGTTTAAAATACTGTTTGGCAGTTACTAATTTTTCATTAGTTTAGTGCACAGCAAGTTCAGCCCAAGCTGGTTTTTCCCCTGTTTGAAGGGTAGGACCCTATTTCAGTGCAAATTTTCTAATCCAAGCTTTTAGGTTTCGTGATGGGTTTTTGTTTGTTTTTTTCAGGTTTGTTTTGTTGGGGTTTTTTTGTTTTCACACAGAGATTCTAAGTTTCTGTTATTCCTATCCAGTTTCCATACTCTAAACAATATACTTCAAAGTCCCTCCATAAACAGAACTGTGTCTGGAGGACTGAGTTTTGTCACTAGCAAATTCCATTTTTGTACCTACGGATCATTAGGGAAATCTTAAAGGCATCCACAATTTTGCAAGCCTAGTCTATCAAACGTCTGCAGTGACAGACAGGCTCTCCCAAAGCCTGACAAGTTCACCGAGTACCCCATACATTGAGATTTAAAGCTTGTCGGGAAAACAGTGTATTTTATTACACCAATTTACATGGCTAGAAAAAGACAAACTTCCAGGAATACAAGTTTGTTTTCAGATTTGAATCATCTTGAAGCCTGCAATAGCTCAGCATTGGCTAGGAAGAAACACTCCAAATTAAGCTTAATAATGGGAATCAATTACTACAAGAAAAATGGAAGTTTGTCCGCATCCTTCAGAAGTGGCTGGTAGAAGGGCTTTTGTTCCCAGAAATACATAATTTTTTCCTGTGGTTTAATCATGAATACGTGGTTGAACAGTTTTCTGGGCACTAAGGGGTCTCGGCGTGGTGACTCACAAGCAGAAGGGCTGTTTAGGTCCACTCTAAAGATAATATTGAAAAAAGGTTTGAGGCTATTTAGAATGTCACCAAACACTTCAGGTTAGGACTCTCAATGGTGCACTCCTACCAGCAGCTCCTAGCATGGAAATCCCTGTTGATCACCACATCAAAGACAACAGACTCCCTTCATGCCACTGATTTCTGATAGATCACATCCCAGAATACAGTAGTAAAGGAAACCACATTCAGTTCAGGGACCTGGCTACACAGTTGTACCCCGGCTACAATATTGCTCCACATAGTCACCTTCTCACAGTACAGTCGCATGACTTTTGTAAAGTCCAGTTTCTTAACTGCCTTTCACAGAGGCAGCCAAGGTACTGAGATGATGCACGTTTGGGCAAGCTCAGGACAGGTTTTGACTGTCTAGCACATTATAAATCTCTCCCAAGTTCAATAATTTTCATAGCGTGGATGGGAAACGGTCTCTAAGCAAGCTAACATGTGTTTCATGTTACGTTACAGCTCTGATAAATTGCTAACAGATAAGGGACATGAATAAGACCTAGAGAAAGGAGGTGATAGCAGCTGAATTTAGCTGTGTTCACTTCTGGAGATTGAGCTGTCACATTCTGGGATTCTCACCACTAATTTGGAGTCCAAAAGGGCCAGCTGAAGGGATTTCAACTGCAAACTTAAGAATGCCCCAAAAAGTTAACTCTTGACATTTTAAAGCAGATTAAACTTGCAGTTTTACTTCTTTGACATTGTCCCATTTAAGGCACTGCCTGGCTTGTTCTTTAGCTCCAGCCTTCCCTGAAGTTCAATGGAAATATGATCTTTACCACAGAGAGCCCTCACCTTCCAATGCCTGACACCCAGTCCGAGAACTAGAGAAACTTGTTTTGACAGGAAAGCCATAACAGAACAAACACTCACAGCCACAGTGCACGTTACCCGTCTGCTACAACCCCCTCTCATTACAAACCAGAATATTCCAATCTATGCACAATGGAAATAGTAAACATACAATGGAAATCATTAAACTTGAAGATTCACTATCCTATACCGGTTTCTTGCTATTAATCACCCAGCAAGTCAGTAGCTTGTATTACACACAGGTCCTGCCTGCACCAGAAGCTGCGGCACACAGTCTATGGCTGCACAGAAACAGTGCTCACTGTTGTGTGCATCAATTCCTCTTTTATGAATTAGTGATTCAGCCAATAATTATCGAGCATAGATATAATTCAAGTGGAAGACCACAATTTGCCCGAGTGAAAAATGTAATACAAAGTTGTCAATAGTTATGGGCATGAGTCCATAGTATTGACGCAGCAGTCGAAGGAAGGATGGGGCAGGTTTGCTCCATTACACAGCTGCCCCAACATCCAGTACCGTTAACTCCCCAACCACATTTTCATACTGCATATGAGCATTCAAACACACAACACCCAAATCACAAGTTGTCTGTCTCATTCACCAACCTTTTTAATCTCTATGCATATTACTTGTTGTTTTTCCCAAGTGTTTTTATATAAGACTTGAAAGGAAAGCATGGTGAGATTGCATGAAAGTTTTACTAAGTTTCTCTGAGACAGACCATTACTTTATATAGGATAAAACAAAAGATGTTATTACTCCTATAAATTTATTTTTGGAAGCAAAATCTCAGGCACTTCACGAACAATTAAGAAAACCTTCATATCACAGAGGTTCACAGCTAAAAGATACAAACAGATTCACCATTCAAATAAGCAGCAAAGTGCCAATCACAGAAATTTATACCTGGCCTTTGCAACACATGCCTGCAGAGCTGGAAGTCAAAGGCTTCCAAAACCAAGGATCCAGTCCCCATAGCAGCCCTCAGCCCAGCAGGAGTCACTGGTGACCAGGGTCATGGAGATAAAAGCAGGCTGTTAATGTAGGTGTGTAAGTCTACACACCCAGACTGGAACATGCTGGACAGGTTCTCTTTCTGTGCGTACTTAAGCACATTTAACTAGTTCTTTCCATTTTTACACACCTATCCACCTCACATTATGTGGCCTTAATGACTTTCGGAAAAGTACTGACTGATAGCCAACAAACGATCACTAATGGTTCGAAAACAGGTGTGCCTGAAGGCCTCTATGCTACAAACCTGTGGATGAAAGAAACAGCAAACATGAAAAATGTGAATCCTGGCTTTCCTGACTGATATCCCTTGTTTTCCTGTTTCAGTTTCAGAATGCAAAAATATTTCTCCTGCTTTCCTTAACGCATTTTTTTTTTTGTCTTTGCCATTCTCTTTTTCTGGATCCTGATGAACAGTGCTATGGAAGCACATTATTCTGCAGAACGGTGGAGTGATCACCAGCTCGCTGAACATAAGCTGCCTAGCAAAAGTGTCTGATGGTTTCACCCAGGGACACATCATCCAGGCAGTACAAGCTGTCCTGAGCGAGCTACGCCTTCTGCAGATGACCAGGAAGCCTCTGACGACTGCCGAGTTCGTGACTTCTCTGGCCAGGCAGGATCCAGTGTACATAGAGGAGGAAGAAACATTTAAGGTGACATTAAGAGCTATGTTAACCAGCTGTCTTTCATCGTCCCCTGCCACGTCCTTGTCCGGGCACATTTGATCTAGAGACCCGCTAATTCTGCTGATGGGTTGGCACATCACTGTTTGAATGATGATGTATGGCTGAACAGCACCAAACACCCACCTCTTCCCATTTTGGGATGTTTGGCAGCCCGGGCTGCTGGGCAGCTGGACGTGCCAGGCAAACTGTCATTACTACAGGCAGCAGCTCCACACGGGCAGCACACCTGGCACACAGCTTTGCTGAACCTACTGCCCTCACCCTGCTCCTGCTGAACAGAGTGGCTTTCACATGCATGGATAAATCACGCAAGTGTCATTAGTACAATGCATCGTTTGTTTGGGGGTTTTTTTTGAGCTGATGTGTTCAGCCCGCCTGGCTATGTTGAGAACACAAAAAACCTAGACATGCAGGTGTTCCACATAGGGCTCAATTTCTAAGTCCTTATTTTAAATCATTTCAAACAAGAATTTTCTTATAAAGAGTTTTGATTTAAAATACGGGTTTTAAATAAGAATTAGTTTCTGCCTCAAGCTCCCTCCCTCTCCCCACCCTCAGGGCTATAAAATCCTGAAGGCAAAACCTGGCACATTGCACATACCTCAAATGCACATGGATCACCCTGCAAACAACTACTTTTTCCAGATGTAGCTCAGTAATAATTAGCCTTTGTTTCCCTAGACTAGGATTATCTTTATGTAGCAGTTAACTCTGCTTTCACTGTATCACTTAGTTTTCCTATTGATGGGAACAGTTTATCAGGCTTAGGTATAGGTCTACAATGTATTTACTGTAGTGACTTCACTGTAGCCTAGGGACGGGCTGAACCGGACTTGAACTAGCTAGTCAAGCACAACACTGCAACTTAGCAACACTGACACTCCAGAAAAATGGTGCAACACTTGACTGAGGCACTCCAAGCCTACTAAACACTAGTGAAAGCCTTGGCCACAAAACAGAAAACCCTGTTGTGTACCAAGATGCTGCAGGCAGCCCACACCTGGGGCTCCAGATGGGATAGGGCTTCTGTACTGAAGCCAAGAGACCCCAAAAAGCGCTTTCTCAGTCCTATCCCCACCCCAGCTTCTACCCAGACCCACTTTTAAACCATCCAGTCGTCCTGGCTGAAAGGTTTCCTTCTCCTTCTGCTCTTTGAATCCCCTCTGGTTCTGAATCCCCACAGCACCTCACAAAATAAACAGGATGCAGTTTCTAACAACTTTGTCCAAGTCTTCTTCCACTGCTAACCTAATGATAGTGCATATTTCTCCCAGCCCTGTTGAACACTTTCCAATTTCCATCTAGAGCCATTTGGCTCACTCAACGCAGGCAGCATTTGTGATATTTGGCAAATTACTCTTTTTATCCTCATGCTTCCTATCTAAACCAATATCTTTCCTCAGGGAAAGGCTAATGGTTCAGTGTTGCAGCAAAGAAAAAAAAAAATCTATCATTCCCAGCTCCAAGTAGTAATCCATTTGTACCCTGAAACATGAGAGCTAGTATTTAGTGCAAGTTTTACTTGAAAATATTATTCTGCTTGCTATGAATGTGCCTGTTTTGTACAGCACGAAGCGTGCAGGCAGCGCTTCATTTTGAACACTGCTAAAATGATACTGTCCTCGGCGTCCCGTGGCAATCATTTCTTTGCATTAATTACAGCCCTTAAGAAAGTATTTCCTTTTATCTGTTTTAAATTTTTTTCCCTTAAATGTCATGGAACCTTGCCCCAGCACCTGTAATACGACACAGGGGAAGAGGATTGTCAAAATGGCCTCATGCATTAATTAAACTCCAGTGTCTTCATCTCATCTCGCACAGAAGTCTCCCCTTCCTGAGCCTCTAATCATTGCCACCGTTGGACCTTTTCTGTTGCTTTGCTTTGTCCTTTTTGAAGTGGGGCGGCTAAAACGCAGCATTCAAAGTGAATATTAGCGCTGTGATGAATCTTTGATTTCTATTCACTGGAAACATGAATCTCCCTGTTTGACATTTATATTCTGCCAGTGTTCCAAAATGAATATAAATAATGCAAAATTTGTAATAATGTGATTTCTTCATTCAATTTACTCAAATTTCTGCCCCAATTAGACTTCCTCATTTTTGAAATTACAAATTATTGCACCAGTGTGATTGATACAAATCCTTGCACAAAAATAACAGTAATCCTAGAGGAGCAAAGGACTGCAGTCCAGCTAGCACACCAAGTTCTGCCTGGCAGTGACTGGTACAAAATACTTACATGCAAGAAAACCCCTGCTACAGGCTATGGACATCCATTGCTTCCTCCAACAAGCAACCATCATAACTTTGATCCATCGCTCACTATCAGGAACATCCCCAGTTCAGATGCTAGTGCGCTAACGATAAATCTACTTGTAGCCATATCTGAGGAGCTGGCTTCATTAATCACACATCGCAGTTCCACTAGCTAACGAGGCAAAAGCAGCCATTACTGCAAGCCAACAGGCAGGTTAATTTTGTGCATTGAAATATATGCATGAAGAAACAGGAGGAGAACAAGAGGGGACATCGCAAGTCACTCTGCTCCTCCCGCCACATGCAGCGGAGGCCTTTTATCAGTGACTCTGAGCAGGCAGTGGGTTGACCTCCACAGCCCGCCCCCACCAAACAGTGCTTTACACCCCACCTACCTCCCAGAAAGCTGTTGGCAGGGGTTTGTTGTTCTTTTCACCTCCCACTTAAGGTCTGGGGAACATTATACCCAGGACAACAAACCTGGAGGAAGAGACTGTGGGGAGAAAAACAGAATTTCCACGGCCTCATGGTCTGTGGCTCATGGAAGGCTAGAGACATCGCTTGGTTGCTAGTTACTGCTGGGGAAGTCAAGACCTCCCCAAGTCAATAGTCACAACCACCACCTTGTCTTTCTTATCCTCCTCACGTGAAGGGCCAGAAGCAGCCATCTCCAGACCTCTCCCTGCCCCATCCCAGCTGGGACTGTTCTCCCCGACACAGGAATAGTTTGGCCCAAGACAGCAAAATTCAATTGCCCAGGCCACTGCACCGAGAGCCTCCCAAACACCTCCCATGTCACCATCCAGATGTGGATCCGCGAGAGGCTGCATGATGTTTTAATCAGTGGAGTCAGGGTTCTTGGAGGGGGAGTGCTCAGCTCAGTCAGGCAATTAGAGCAGAGATCACTGTGTTGGGGCTGCCCAGAAGCCAGCTGGACATTTGACAGCTGTCAGACTTCATTTACCTGCTGACAGTATTTAATCTGTAAGACAAGAGAACCAAATAGGGTGCCTGTCATCAGCCCCTTTCTGCAACCCAGAAGCAGCCTGTAAGAAGCATGACACCAAGGAGGACCATTGGGTGCCAGGAGAGGAATGTGAAGGCCTTTTCTCCCCTATACACTTCCAATACCTCTTCTCCCACTCCCAACTACTTCTCTTGCTGCTGCCTGTCTGCAACACATACTGGGAAACTGGACGAGGCAGATTCCTAGAGGCAGCCCTTCCAGGCTCAGGCTGCAAGCAGCGTTTTGGGTGGATCACATGGAAACGGCAGACCTTCACAGGATGCTGCATTGGTAGGAAGGTTGAAGACGACAGGGGCCCCATCAAAGGGCAGAGGAGACACAGCTGGGGCATGAAATAGTGGTCTGTAGCCAGAGGAAAGACATTCATTCCTGGGCCAGCGCATGGATGAACATGGTCAAGGCGGCAGGCATTTTATCAGCCATGTAGCATTTTATTCTCTGATGTAGGCAGGACTTTGTTAATAAAGGTTCCTGTACGTACAGCTTGGGAAAGACTAATTCCTACATAACTACTAACTTTAAGGCACTGCCTTCTTCACTTTACATTATTTTCACATGGCCTAGAACTGCCTTGTTGACATTACAGTCCAGGAGCTTGGCAGGTTTGCAGAGCAACTATACCAAAATCATTTACAAGTCACAGGACTGTGAACAGGCATCTGAAAGCAATAAACAGGTTTTTAATGTTCAGGGTTTGTTTTGCTTCTTAAGCTCTCTCATTGAAATAAAAACTGTCTGGATTGATTTGCAGAGCCATGAGAAGTAGATGCTTTGTCTATTGCCAAGTTTCAGACCACAGGGAGTTTTGACAAGAGCTATATACCCTGGAAATAGGGTTGATCATAGAAGTTCTAACGTTTCCATAACTATAGCAACACAAATGGCCCAGTTAAGTATCCCTGTTAATGAGACACAGTTCAAGCAAGCAATTGCTACACTTCTTGTTATAATAATGTACTCAAGAGATCTGAGGATTTCATTTCTCCTTCTCCACAAGCCAGTCAGGATTTTAAGACATTTGGAGGGGGTTTGTTGTTGGGTTTGTTTTTTTTTTTTAAGGAATGCTCCATTGTACTAGTAAAAAGTTTAAGGTTTTTTTTTCTTTAAGTTTTAATAAAACGTACATATCCTTTTTGATTCTCCAGGCTTGGTATGCCAAGACACCACTGGGTAAAGCACGAATCAGAGCACTGGCAGACAAGGAGAAAGTACCAAAAGGAAAAACAAATAAAGGAAAAGAAAAAAAGTAACTTCCTCAAGAATTTTGCATCTGGCAATACCAGTCACAGCTCTACTTCACTGAAGAGGGGAAGACATCAGGAAAGCAGACACATCAGAATAACACACCCCAAGTTATAAGTATTCCAGGAAAGAGAATCCCTTTCTGAATGAATTTTTTAAAAGTTAAAAAAAAACAAAACAATCAGATGAGACATCAATGTGACATATAGCTCTCAGAGGATAAAGAGTTAACAACCACTGACTTGCTCAAGCATTATTTATTCGAAGAGATTTTAGGGGGCAGAAGGGTTCATTACTCAGGACTGTAACATGCCATCAACTTTTAGGCTATACTCATTTATTTCAGCAAGTAACTCTCCTTAAAAATTGATGTCACATTAATGTCTTTCATTACTTTAATATCCTATATGCTTTATAAAACTAACTGCTTTATATATCTGTAGGTCTAATGTGTTACAGTTCTCAATAAAACTATTACAGCTATAAAGACTGCTTTTTAATTGGGATGGATTATAAGACACTTAATGCAATCAACCACAAGCTGAATATTTACATAGCTGCATGAGGATCAGCACCGTTTTACCTTTTGATGCTTTATCATGGACAAATTTTATATGTGAGGTTTGAAGAAAACAATAAGCAGAACAAAGGCAAAAGTAAAGCAGTCAGGTGGTGCTCATGTCAGTGGATGCCCCAAGAACCTATTTTGCAATAGAAAACAATGCCAAGTTACCTTGTTTGCACAAACGGCAGCGTTATCCATTACTTAAGAAAACATGTATGACAGAACAGCAGCTGCAATGACAATCTGGATTAGGCCTGCTGAGCTTTCTAAAAGGTTGTTTCATGCTGCGTTAAACCCAGTCTACCTAGACCTGCTTTAGCTTCTGCTAAAGCCAGTCCTTCAAGCTCCGTTCAAGCAGCCCACTGGTGAACGCCTGCCCCATCCCATTCAGACCCCACACATCAAGCAGGGTACAGATGGAGCCTGTGGGGTCACAGCAGCTCTTTCTGTGTGCTTGAGCAGCAAAGTGCGAAGCTCTGTAGCAGGAATGCCTTCTGCCCAGGAGGACCCAAGACACTTGGAAGCAGAGATTCGCTGGTCTTGTGCTTTGATGCAGCGAGTGCATTAGACTTAATGTCCAAATAGCACAGGGAACAGTCCACGGCAGCATTTGATAGCATTCAGGTAACAGGCAATCAATCTTGCCCGTTCATAAATCATCACTTGTGGGGGCAAGGTATTTATAGGCAGTGGTCAGAACACCCTAAAGCTTTGGGACATCCTACGTGGCACTGATGGAGCCAACACCGCCTTTATGTCAAGTACAAGGTCTCATTCACCAGGGTCTTTGCCAACAGGCAACTCACAATACCTATTTAATTGGAACACGAGGCACACCATCCCCAGGGAGTCAAAGGACCTGCCCATACCTTTACTACCGAGAGGCTGGGAGGTACCAGGAGGGCTGCGATGCTGTAGGGAGCTGCTCAGGTTTCCTCCAGCACAGGCCAGGCCAACCAGCCTTTGAGGGAGGGCAGGCTGGGGACAGCACATCGCGTTCTCTGCCAGTCACAATTCGCTCTGGAGTACAGCAGTGCTCGCTGCTTAGTACAATCTTACCAAGGTGTACATAAAAGGGAGTGATCACATTTTAAAAATTTCCACATCTTCGTACTATCCCAAGCCCTCACTTCCCCTGCCTGAAAAGGTATTTCATCAAAAAGGTGGTGGCAAGTGACTTGCCGAAAATGCACTTTTACCCAGACAGTGGGTACACAACATGCTTTAGGACAGCAACCCTGAAGAAAGACAAAAGCCCACCCAAAAACCTGCCTGAGAAGTTCTCTAACAGTTTGCTGAGAAGGGATTGGTACTGAGCCTCTCCCACCAAGAAGAAATCCAATGGGAAAAAAAAAAAAAAAAAAAAACAAAACACAAAAACCACTCCTGGAAACAGCAACATCTGAACAAAAGCCCAGAAAGATTCCTACAGGCAACTAACTGCACAGAAAACAATTCAAGAAATCATATCACTGAGCACAGTAGAGGGAACTGGGTGGCTCTTGTTAATAAAGTGAATTTTCCCCCCCAAGGGGGGAATGGGCTGCCATGCCGTCACAGCACGCGGGACAGAGCCAGCCCAACTCGGGGTTTTTGCAGTCATCTTTGGCTACGTTTTGCCGTCTGATACAGGGCTCCCCTGGACTTCAGCCTTCCAACCCTGCATCTCCAGCCCTGCCAAGGGGATCCAAGCAACAGAAGAGGAAATGCTTGCTAGATCTCCTCTGTGCAACACCTCAGGACATTTCTGGTGTACACAATTCCTTCCCCCAGCCATCCCCGCAGTAATCCAGTTGCTGGAACCTCGTCATGACCCACACAAGGGACCCTACAAGTGCGAGTTGCCAGCCTCTGGATTTAATCACTTGCAAGAGAACAGCTACAGACTTTGGCTTTCCTTTCTTTATTCTTTCTGTGCAGACGCTTGTTTGCGGCAGGCTGCTGGCTCCACAAATTTGGCAGCACATCCCAATTAAAAAAGGTACTCTTCAACCGCATCCTAGGTGAGGAAAGCCAGACTCTCCAAAGAGATGGCAGGGTTTGTGTTAAAAACCTCATCTCTGCTCTCATCTGCAAGAAAACTAATTTGGATAATTCTGTCCTCAATCTTGCCGACAGTGGAATACTCCTCTCCACAACAGGTTTGACAGCAGGACGTGATGTGATGAAAAGACTGCATTTAGGCTGGATGTAAGCAAGCCCATTAACTAATATTTCAGCAGGTTCAATGCAATCTCAATAGCAAAGTAACACACTGACTGGCAACATCCATCTCCAGGGCATGACTCCGACCCCATGCAGAAAGGATGTGTGAACCTCTCAGCATCCCAGGTGTGCTCAGCAGGGCAGAAGCCTGATGTTTTTCCTCCAGTATTTACCAGTTTATGGGAGAAAGCACTGGAGCCACGGATCTTTTAGGTGTAGCTTGCAATGGTGGCTACTTTCAGTGTGAACGGCATTTTTTTTCCCCCCATGGGAATCTGGAAGCCGCAGCTGATGTATATGCAAGCAGCTCCATGGGTGCAGGAGGTGGAGAGGCAATAAAGCCAACAAGCTCTGTCCTGTGTAGTTGCCAAGCCCTCGCTCTGCTTTAGAAAGTCCTCGCAGGGGAATGGGGAGGGAAGAATGAGGAGCAATTTTAATGCTATTTATAATTATTATTACAGAAAGTGCAGCTACTTGAAAATGAAGCTGTTGCATCAAGCAGAGCCAACACACAGTAATTTCAGTGTCAATGGCTGAACTGTTCAATTAAGTGGCCCTGGCTGGATCTCCAACACCCATCCTGCTGTGAGGCTAAAGAGTGCTCTCACAAGGAGCATCAGTAGAGATCTTTTCTTTCACCACGGGGGTGGGGGGGAAGAGGAGATTGTGGCTTTGCTAAACCCAGCCACAGGGCAATTGCGCTTTGCTTTCCAGCCACAGCAATCCCAAAATCTGATGAGGGAGGAAAATCCCACCCTGTTCCCTACTTAGTTTCCAGCAGGAGGCAAGTTTTGGGGATGTTGGAGAGAGGTGCTGGGCTGCTTTGCCTCCTGGCGTGGTGGTGGGAGGTAATCCAGCAGCACCAGCAAAGTTGAGAAAAAGAAGCTGTCATGCTCATTTATATATGTAAGTGATCTAGAGAATTATCGGCTAAATTATTTAAATGTCCCATTACTATTAAATTACTGGGCATTCATTGTAAGAACAGTCATAATACAGTAACTAATTTGGTATTAATGTGAATGTCAGCGTTTCATTGCAGTTATTTTGTACTTCATCATAAGATAATTTACCAATAAATTAATTGGCTTAATTGCTTCCTCCAAACCCAAGAGAACTACATGTGACATGACTTTTTCAAAGTGTTCATGCTCAGTCCCCATCCTTCTGCTTTAACCACAGCAAGTGGGAACCCTCCTTTGAAACACCTGGGAAACAGGGAGCAAAGCGTGACTTCACTCTCCCAGAGGCAATGAAGTCTTGGCATAACCCTTCCCTGTGGATTTTAATGTGCTGTAGATATAGCCCCCGAGACCACACTTGGAGCAGGAGCCCAGGCTTCAGTGCCAGCTTTGCAAGGTGCTGGGTGGTGGGCAAGAAGCACAGCCCCTGTACTCAGCTTCCACCCAAGGCAGAGGAAGCACCAGAGAGCCATTCTTGTCCACCCCCCCATTGCACAAGTTCCCCACATCCCCTTTGCCTCCCTAAAATACCAATAACCCCCAATCCCCATCAGCAGGGCATCAGCCAAACTGGCCAGAGCAGAGACTCAAGCTGCAGCTGGCAGACCTATTCCAGCTGGAAAGAAGTTGCTACCAATTTGCCACCAGGCAAAAAAAGTGCCTTAACTGGGGCTTCAGGTGTGTAGTGCCTCAGGTGAGATGGCTGCCAACCGATTTAAACGCTATCAGTAAGGCCGAGAAACAAAAGTGGTTTACCACAATGCCTGGAATAAGATGAGCAAGAAATCTCACAGCGGTGAGGGAGGAAAGCCAGCCCTCGCCAGGCAGAAGGCAGGGCCTGCCGTGAAGTCATGCTTTCACCATGTGCCTTGGGTATTATTAGGTCCCTGGTTTATGTCAGGCACTCGGGTTATGCCACTGTGGCCAAAGCCCTTTAATCAGACGCTGTAACTCCTGTTAAAAGCCGTGCCAGCCCTTCTCTCCCATCCCTGCCAATTCTGCAGGAGCTGTTTTGCCTTCCTAGCCTGGACTGATTTAGAGATAGGGTTACTGGGAGTGCTGCTGCCTTCCTGAAAGCCTGTTCCTCCAGCACTGGGATTTTTACAACCAGCACTGAAGCTCTCTGGCAACCACAGCAAGCCTCCCAGAGCTCCTACCCCTCTGTTCCCCAGGAGCTTAGGAAAAAGTTTAGTGCTGTTTTCTTCTCCAGGAGATGGAAAAAAGCTCCATCGAGAGCCCAGTGGGTAAGGACAGCTATTTTCTCCAGTTTATTGGTTTAAATGTTTTTTAATAAATTAACAGGGCTCTTTTGCAAAGCGCTGGGAACAGATTGCACTGGACTCAGCACTTTGGCACATGCTCCTCCACCATCAGAGAGAGATCAGCCCAACTGCAAAATGCTGCTAGATCTTTATTTATGGTAATTCGCCCGGATCCTGGGCAGTCTGCATTACGCCAGGCTGGCAAACGGTCTGACTCCATGTAGGAGCAACCCAAGGGAATACATCTTCCAGCACACCCTGGCCAGAGGCAAATCCCAACCACACAGCGCCTGTTGCTGCTCATTGTTTAAGTTGCCATTAGAATTAAAGAAATGACCCAACATTTTTCAGCAAAACCCCCCAAATCCAGTAATACAAAGTGAAGCTGACTGTTCTATTAACTCCCATCCTGCATCAGCAATTTTCTAAAGTGCGGAAACATTATAATTGACTTTTCTGCTAGTAGCAAAATGTCATTTTTTCTTAATACTTCCTAAGTCAGTAATGCATTTCAAAAGCCTCCAATGCCACTACCACAACAGGACTTACAAATTAGCACATTTTTAGCTTTTCATTAAACACAATACCAAAAAAAGGTCTCATCATATTAGGGTTTCTCTCCTCATTATTGAAAGTACTGCGACTTTGGAACTTCGCACAGCAAATTATAATGCACTCAGCCTGGGTCCATTGTAAATCAGGGCTTCAAAAAAGGTGTCACGTAGTCGGGCCCTCTTAAGCACTGAAAATATTGGAGTCTATTTGAAAACGCCTTATGTAGTCTCTCACTAGCCTTGCAAATCATCACAGCACCGGGTAGAGCTTCCTTTTATTTTTTGCCTCATAGCATCAAGCCATTTCTATTCCAACCAGAAAAAGAGGATTATTTCTTGCTGGGATTTAAAAAAAAATACCCTACACCTAAGATAACAAGCTGCATAAAATCCCCAAATCATTTAGGGGGTCTTGTTCAGCTTTGCACAGCATCCATGGGGCTGCCTTCTTCAAAGGAAAGGGGGTTTCTGCAGCCAGACCCCCAGCTTCCTGCCCTGGGATGCTCCTGGCCAACGATGCTCTCCAGAGCCCACCGCTAAAATGTGGTGCAATCAAAGGCACGGTGCCTTACACGGCTCCGGCTGATTCCAGAGCTCCACACTGAAAGGCCGCTACCCTGAGAGGATGCTGCAGAAGAGGGGCCATTTCTTTTGCAGAGCAAACAAGCGCCAGCTCATTTTTGCAGCCATCGCCTCCTGCAAAAGCACCAAATGCAGCCTCAGTTGGCCTTTGCCCTTACATCCCTCAGCTGGCATCCTCTTTCTTGGTAGAGAAGGGAAAATAGTAGAGGATGTGCCAGCATGGGAGCAGAGAGAGGCTCATGCCCCACCCCTGGGCCTCCAAAAAGGGTGGGAAACACAAACTCTGCACCCTTTTCCATTTTCTTAGCCTTCTAACAAAAGGCTAAACACGTCCCTAATCTCCTCAGCACAACTTCAAACAAAGCCAACACTGCGCAGTTTCCCCTAGGTGGGATGCCCCTCTCCTCAAAAGCATTCATGCTTTAAGTTGCTCAGGCCAACAAGAAAGTCACCGTTAACAAGACGACCAGAGGCAGCCAGAAGCAAAGGGAAAGAGAAGCATGAACTAATGCTGTTTGCTTCTCAGGAAGGCAGCTACGAGCCAGCGGCAAAGTAAAGGGCATTTCCTAATATCCTCTTCCAGATCCCTTACTTTAGGCTCTCCCTTGCCTCAGTTTCCCCAACAGGGAACAGTCAGCCAGCAGCAAGGCAAGGCAACAGTTAGCACAGACACCAGGAAGGCAAAAGCCATCCCACAGCTCAGCCCACAGCAGCACCAAAGCTCAAAATAAGCAACGGAGAGCGAGGAAGTGGAACAAGGAGGAGCCGCAGAAGAGAGTCAGATAGCAGCAAAATGGAAAAAAAAAAACCAAACACGAGGAACTCACCTCCGCTCTCTCAAAGAGCCAGGGCTTCTGCACAGATGTAGTCAGTACGTAGCCACCGCAAAGAAAAAGGACTGCAAATACTGCTTTATCCATCATTGGCCAGAAACCACCCAAAGCCCACAGCCAGCCAGCAAACTCTGAGGAGCTTAGGGGCTGAGGCTTTTATCTGGCTCAGTGGATGACCTGCAAATGGGAAACCCAGATCACCTGCTGCTCTCACAGCAGGAGAAACTTGTCAGCTGCTGCAATGGGCCATTAGCACAGCCAAGGGGGCAAGTGGGTCACAGAGCCTGAGGACCTCAGCTGGTTCTCCTCCAGCATTATTCTCTAGCAGGTGTCCAGGATGAGGTCCCAGCATCCACATCAGGCTGTCACAGCACCTCAGCTGTGTCAAAGCTTTTCTAGAGGTTTCCTTCCAAAAGTGCACCTTAGGACCAAAAACCATTTTGATGATAGCAGTGAGCGTGCAGGTCCAAAGTGCGTGGGACCAGGGGGTGTGAGGAGCTCTGCAAGGTCCTTGCTGCCCCATTGACCCATTTGTGAAAGGAAGGAAAGGCTCTGTGATGAACAGCCACAAATGGAGCTGCCATGCGGGACAGGGACAGACATGGGGGGGGCAGGACCTCCTCTGCCTGCAGTCTCTCCTCCTCTTCTGTGCTGTGGGTCTCTATCCCTCCCCATCCAGCCCCTGTCCTGCCCTGGAGCCACAACATGGTCTGGTGGGAGATGGTTGATCTTGGACTCATTGGGGGTTTTCCCAGATGAAAGCAGTTCAGGTCTGGGATCAAATCAGCCTGCTCCAGCCACCTCCAGCGCATTTCCCCCACATTTCAGGGCAATAAGCTCTTACAGAAGAAGACCAGAGGTGCTGGTTTTCAGTTCCAAATGCATCGTTACTCGTCCCAGCTCCTGGTATCCTGAGTCATGCAAGGAGAAGCCACTGTGCCTGCCCACCCAAGGGCTGCTTAATGGAGTGGGTCTTCTGCTTTCTAAGTACAAATAACTCAAGAGCAAAATGGAGGGGAAAGAAAACGGGCTTAAACAATAGGAAAAACACCAAGAAGGAATATTTGGAAAGCAAGGGAAAATCTAGGTATCAGCCATTAAGGCTGGATACAGTGTGATGGGCCAAGCCCTAGTGAAAGCTTGACGAGAGGTTAAGAGTTGGGTGCAACCCTGTCTTCTTGTTAGGAGTAATTGGAGCAGTGAATAAACTGAAGGATTAGCAGGAGATGGAAATTGGAAATCATGCAAATGAGCCCTTCAGCCAGCAAAGCCAATAGTCCCACTCAGCACAAAGTTTGGCTAAGTTATACCCATAATTGTTCTAATTAAAGGTGCACTCCGATGGCTCCATCCCAAACCAGACAGCTCCCGAAAAGCCCCTCAGGCAGCACCCTTTGGGAGGGGGTGAGGGGTCGGGAGAAACGCTGAAATCAGTCAGACCAGCCTGAAATCTGAGGTCTCAGCGTGTCATTCCAAAGCCTGATGGAAGCCTGCTCTGGGGTGGTGGCCCCCACACACCACCACCCACGTTAGCCTAAAAACACCCAGCTGGGAGCAACCCCTCCCCATCCTGTCAGGGTGGGTTGGAGGTACCATGGGTGTGAGCACACCATGGTGCCACCTCATGGCCCAAAAACCTGCCCCATCTTTACATCATTTTCTCCAGCCACCTAGGAGATGGCTCCATCCCCAAGCCCTTCACGTGGGGTCTTGCCCAGGGCCAACATTTCATTTCAGGCTTACAAAGCCATCCTCACTCCATTGCCAAGTTCAAGCTCCCAATTCTGGGATGTCCCTGACCCAACGGTGACATGCCACCCCCCTGGCAAGCAACGCACACCCCTCTGCCCGCTAATGAAACCCCTCACGGGGGGATGTCAGGGGCAGCCCAAAGCCTCGGCCCCCAGCATTGCCCACCTGAGCCACCCTCCATGTTCCACAGGGACAGTCCTTGGCGTCACAGCTCAGGCAGGGCAGGGGATGTGGCGGCGGCGGTGATGTGCTGACAGCTCGCCGCCGGGTGCTGCCGGTGTGACGGATGGTCCAGGTGCTGCAGCTGAGCCCCAAGAACCGGCTGCCTCGTCCCACCGCAGCAGCAACCTGTAATTTCCAAGGCGTTGTTTCCAGCCCGTACCCCACAAGTGATGGGAAGGGGGGGCAGGAATGAAGGCAGAGCCAAGCAGGCAAACCAGATGGCTCTCTCGTTAAAGTGCAGCTGTGACGAAGAGAGGTCGTAGCCGTAATGAATCGGGCAGAGTCCCCACTAATTAACACTGACAAGAGAAGTTCAGATGTGTCCACTGGTAAGGAATAAATCAATCCCCCAGAAATGGATACAGCCAACGAGGGATAGTTGAGTTTGTTGTTCTGCATCCCAGAGGGCAAGCAATTATCTCTATAACTTTCTAGTTAGGGTGCACTTGGGAAACACATCTTCCGATCCATAAATACCTTCCTTCCACAACTCCATTACACTTCCAGGTGTCAAGAGCTAATTTTGCCGAGGAGCAAAACAGCACCGGATGGCATGAAACCGAGCGAAGGGCTTGTTGAAGCTCGTGGTGCCATCCAGCTCCTCTGCTTCTACCTGCCGTAGCATTTTGGCAAAGCCAAGCCTGTTGCACGGCAGTGATGCCCCTGCTGGAGACCCAGCCAGAGAATGGGGTGAACCTGCTTCAGTTTTCAGGAGTTTGGGGAAAAGGACTGGGGTGTGAATCGTGACATACCCAGCACTGGATCCTCACCCTATAATCACTACTGAGCCCCAATCTAGGTGGTCAGCCCGCAAGCAGTGGTGTTGACGTGTACCACATCACATCCCTGGTGTCTCCATTCCCAGGAGTGGGTCCTGCGCTACAGACCCTACAAGAAGCCTCTAATTCCTTCCACCTTCCTCCTCCTCCTTTCAAATTGCACCCTCCCTCCTCCTCCCTGGGATCACAGCCCCTCCAGGGATGCCATGGTGGGACCCACTGGGCACAGGGCACCTGACAGGTGGGGCGTCACCCAACGTGCACCCCTGCACCCCAGCAGCTGTGGGAGAACATTGACCTGAAAGTGAGACTGAACCAGCACTGTGGGGATGTTAAACATTCCCCTGCCTCAGCTCACCAGCAGAAATGCCTGCATCAACCCGGTAGCATTTTTGGGGTGCACAAAGCCGTGGCCACCTTGTGCTGCCTTACAAGCCGCTTTGGTCAACGAGGCATATGTTCTGTCCTTACATCCCTCGCAGTTATATAGGGTGACATTATTTCACATCGCTTTTCCTCCTCTTTTTTTCACCAGACCCAGGCAAACAGAAAATGCAAACGCTGCTTTAGTGCCATTAAACAGTCAGTGGAGCCCAATCCCCTGCTGAACCCCACAGTTCTGAAACTCACAAGAGCAAACTTTTCCTGAGCACTCAAGAGATGCCTCTCAGGCTTGTGTTCTGAGAGATGATGGCAAGGTTGGCGGCATCTCCTGGGCGAGTCCCCCAGGATGGTTGCTCTCCTGCCCTTCTCCATTGCACACAACCTTCACAAAAGCAAATCGTCCCTGCTTTTCAGAAAAGGGTTTGTTGTGCAGGTTTCTTTTCAGCATCTCCTTCATCACTGGCTGCTTCTCCACTCCTGAGTCCTCCCAGGTGTAACTAGGGCTGGTAGTTTCTATAGCTGCTGTATGCAGGCAGGTGCTTAAATTGCAGCTGGCCAATATGGGGCATCAAAGTTTAAGACGGGCAGAAAAAAACAACAACAAAAAAAAGTGTTACATGGCAAAACTAGCATGGGGATTTTGCAGAGGGAGGGACCATGCCTGGCACTGCTCTTGGGTGGGTTCAGGCAACGCTTAAAGCAAGCCCAACCCTTAAACCATCACTACCCAGAAATTCAGCTGGCCTTGCCGTACGTGTTCAGACAGACACCTTCTAAGAGAAAGGGGTAGTGAGAGAAAGGGGGAAACTAATGCAGGGAGGAATTCAAGCCCTCCACATCCCCAAATCAAAGGCAAATCGAGCTGAAAGCTTCATGTCTGCAGCCCGGAGCAGCAGAGGCACGGCAGCCCAGCGCCTGCCGTTAGCACAAGGGCTCTAATATTTTAGGATAAAGGTGGGGAGAGGGGGAAACCCAGCCCACAACCTTTACAGCCCACAAACCAGCCATCTCAAGGGTGACTGCTAAAAATAACCCAGTTGCCTCGCTAACTAGTAAACGCCACCACCCAGCCCCATACTGTAAGGGGTCCATGTGACGGAGGGGCAGCCCGCGCGGGTTTGCCAGGCTGGCACTCGGGGTGACATTTCACGAGCGCATTACTGAGGGGTTAAATAACTGGTAGGGCTCCCCTTTGCCTTTAAAAGAGGATGCGCACCAGGATTGAATTCCCAGGGGATAATTAACACAGCTGCAAATCTGCAGCACAGAGGGGGGGAGAAGGGAAGCCTAGTATTTTTAGTTAAGCTAAGAGATATAGGGGTTTTATTCCTGTATTTGATGGAAAAAGGGGGGGGGGGGGGGGGGGGGAAGGATAGCGCTGCTCAGTTACAAGAACTGGAAAGGTGGTGTGGGGTTTTTTCTATTGAATTGAATTATTTACCTTTGATAAAGAAGGGCCACTATAAACCAGCGTAGCACATATTATATAGAGCTGTTAAAGGGAAATGTTTCGGCACTATTTAAATATTATCTAATTTCCAATAAAAACTGGACAAAATCAATGTAGCCTGGGGACGAGTTTATATTTCACCAGGCGGCAGTTTTTAAAGGAGGGCTGGTCCGTCAGCAGCAGCCCAGCTGGCTCTGCTCGTGCAACAGCATCTGCAAAAGATTTTTGGGGGGTGCAAAGCGTGACCCTCCCCCCTCCCCCCAGCACAGACACGTGCGACTTCACGGGCGTTAATGGTGCGGTCTGACCCCCTCGCTCAGCCGCCAGCCACGTAAGTGGGCAGCGCTGTCACATGGATCAGGAGCGCTGGAAATATAAACGTGGGGACATTTCGGCAGCAGGTTGGCTGTTTGCAAGGTGGCATCTGGCTCCGAGAGAGAAGATTAAACCTCCTGCCCTGCGCTGCCCGGCCAGGGATGGTGCTCTGGGGGGATGAGCAAGCATCGCCCGGGAGAGCCACCCTCGCGCCGCTGTCCCTCCAAGGTAGGCTTGGGTAGCAGATGGTTTATCTCGTGGCACAGTGGCTTTGCCATCCTGCCTGCCCACCTCTCGGTCCCCCAGCTGTGGGCGCAGCATCCCTTCCCCACAGCTGCAAGGTGCTGGGGGGACACACAGCCATCACAGGGAGCTCTGCCACTCACACCAGCTCATTTTAATTATTTTGGGGGTTAAGAGAGGGTGCAAGCTTTAAATCAGTCATGCATTGCAATCCGTGCTTGAGAGCAGCTGGAGTAGGCAGTGCCGCGGGCTGCCAGCCCTCGGGCTCCTTCACCACACTGGAAGTTTCCCTGGAAAAAAAGATAATGCCGTTCCCCACTGCTGGAGGACAGCTGTAAATCACAGAGATGATGCCAGGAGCTCTTCGCACGGGCACATCTGGACTCGTTGGATTTTTTAAGGCAGCCTCATGGGTTTTTTGAAGCAGCAGGGCAAGTTATTACGGGCTGAAATCTCCCTGGTGTAAGGACTAAGTTGTTATGTGGCAGCTTAACTTGGGGAACAAGCTCACGCTGAAGTCATTTTGCTTCTGTGTATCGTGCTCTTTCATGTGCCAGGAATGAGTTTTCCTCGTAATGTGAAGCCAGTGCAGACAATTTAAGTCATTATTAATAGATACACTTGATCTGAGGAAGTAAAATGCTTAATGTTTTGTTAAATGAGGTGTACTCTGCAAACAGTCGTATGCAGGGAGAAGGTTAAGATGCTCCCCCCGCGTTAGAGATTAATGAGTGCGAGGCTACTGCTAATGAAGTGCTCATCCTCACCAGCGTTTGGAGCCTGAGTCCGGGCAGAAATGTCTTTAGTGAAGTAAGGACACGTAAGGATGACCCCAGGCTTAATTGCTCACAGGATCAGGCCCTTGGACCATCAGGGTCTCGAAGCATGGGGACCAGGATGCTGGGAGGACAGGTGATGTGCCCAAGGCCATGCAGCATGGCAGTGGCAGAGGAGAGGGTAGGGCTGCAGGGTCCCAGCCTTTCTCCACCACCCAATATCACTGCCCAAAGGTGACAAGTAGTTTACAAGCACCCAACCCCCTCCATTTTCCTTCAAAACCCAGCCGGTGACTACTCCCTGGGTCCCGGCCAGCCCCAGAATGCTCCACAGGTGTCCTGGCTGCCAGCTCCTCTCTGCAGTAGATCGCCTCTGCCTGTACAGCAGTGTTCTCCTTAAAAACACTGAAATATCTTTTAATCCTGACATCACTTTCCACTTACCAGTGGAAAAAGCACTTGACTTGGCTGGCAGGAGCTCAGGCGCGTGCGTTTATATGTGTCGTTCAGCTACAAGAGGACTTTTTCGTTCTGCTCTTGCTGGCCCTGGCTATTTTTAACCCCCTCCGTCAGCGATGCTGTTAATCCTGTCGTTACCGTGACCCAAGAAGTGAGTGTTATATGCAAATAAACGCTGATTAAAAGGCTCACGAGAAGGGGTCACAGGGTATTTCAACACGCTCTCAACGGCAGTTTAATGCCAGACGCACACACCCCTAACAAAATTAGCCCACGTCTGACCGAGAAGGTCTAGACTCTCTGCTAAATATACCCAGCTGCCAGCACGGGAGGTGGTCCGTGCTGTGGGAAGATGATCCCCTCAATGTGAACAAGGGCACGTGAAGGCAAGCTCCCTCCGCGCCACCGTGGAAATATTACAGGGTTGCTAATGAGCAGAGAGGGAAAGTGCGCCGGGGCTGCGGAAACGTGACCCAGGACAAGTCCCTGGGGAAAACGATCCCACTCTGTACCACTCCCTGGGCCTCCAAATCTTCTACTCCAGCTCAGGGACCCCAGGGGATACCGAGGCTATTTTTCATACCAGAGCAATGCTTTGAGGAGGTGGTTCAGTTCATAGCAGAAGGGTGAATGGGCTCAAAGGCTGGGGGTAGCAGAATAGCAACAAGTGGTAAAAGAAAAGAGAAAGACAAAGGGATCTGGAAGTTAGAAACCAACCGAGAAGTTGTGAACGGCCAGGTGGGAAGCTCAGCCTTGAGTTCAAGGGGGAAGAAAGAAAATGAGGAAGACCACCTTGGTTGACCTCAAATTAGCTCCCACTGCAGCTACAGGTGAACAGGGACCTCAAGGCAGGGGGTCTTTTACACAAGGGATTAATTTACACAGAGACCCTAAGTCAGACTCCCTGGCTCAGTGCGATCTCATCCTGGACGGACACACTGTGATCAGTTTGTGGCTCTGTGTTCATCCCATGGTCTCCCAGGCCAGGTGGCTGGATGTCACCACAGCCATGTTGAGGAAACCCACAGAGAAACCTCAGACGACTCTTGCAGCGTGGGTGTGTTGGCCCAGGGCCGGCACAAAGACATTCATGGTCACCCACAGGAGCCCAGCAAAGTCCCCACTTGCAGTGAGCTACAGAAAAGGTCTCAAACATTTCTTCCAGCCTTAGGCTGACTCCACAACAGAGGGAGCCACGAAGCATTGCAGCAGTCCCTCCACATCTGGTTGCTTTGATATGGTTTAACACCTTCCTGAGATTCATTTTGATTGTGTTTATTCCCCAGGGAGGTGGGGTGGGAGAGCTGGGAGGTTGTGTCACCCAGAGCTTCCAAGTCGTGGGATGCCAAGGACTATTCTAGTCCCTGCTGTGAACTTCTCCTGTGACCTTGAGGAAAGGAGCCAGGAGCCTCAGGGCAGCAGGAGCCAAGACGCTCCGCCGGTGTCCGTCCCTGTGCTTAAATGGCAGCAGAGGCTGGGCGCTCCCTCCTATACAAGGCATCGGCGGGGAGAGCAGCTCCCCTGGCCAAAGCCCCGGGAGGATTTGGACCTCACTGGCTTTTGCCAAGTGCTTTGGATCCCTCCATCCAGGGACATGCCAGCATGCCAGGCTGCATCATGTTGGCCACTAGTGCAATGCCCAGATTTTTCCATATAGCAACCATAAGACTGGAGACCGGTATGAGTCCCTTAAAGAGAAAAAAAATAAAACAAACCAGTGTTAGGGAGAGAAAAAACTCACTTTGTCCAAATTCAGAGTACACAAATAAGCTTATATGGGGTTGGGCAGATAGGAGCTGACTAAATTTCTTTTTTTCTTTTTTTTTTTTTTTACCCCCTAAACGCTAGGCACCATTTTCCTCCCAGCCTAAACACCTGTGTCCCAAGCTACAGCCTGCAATTAAATCAGCAATTTAATCCAAGGGGTGCTGTCACAAGGCAGCCCAGTGACCGTTTGACCCTCATTGTATCGCGTGCCCATTATCACCTGACCCGACGAAGTTATAAATACAATGACAATAGAACCTTAACTGGATTATAATTAGACAATGAGCCCAGAAGGATGGAAACAATGAACTATAAAAGCCCGCCTGTCCTGCCAGCTAGGACCTACACACACACGGGAAGCACTGGAATGGGAGAGTTACCAGGACCTGTAACAGAAAAGCTACAGATTTCCCCCAAATTGGATTTGGAGCATCCTCTGACGGCTCACGCTCCGTCCACCAAGTATTACACAGCCCTGGTCACCGGAGACCTGAGAAGCCTCGAGGTGCTGACTGACCGATACTATCAAGATGTCAACCTGGTTTTTGAGATCAGTAAAAATGAGCTGGAGTGGCAAGTGAAAAGTCAAGCATCTTATGGACTCTCAGGTACTTTTCCTTTAAAGGCTAGTCCAGAAAAATTAAAACCCCAGTATTTACTAACCCTAAATAGGAGAGGTGCAGTGCATTTAAGTACCTAACGCTGCTTTTATAGAGCCTGTTCCCAAGGTGGCTGGTTCCTGGTTAGCTGACTGTGCCCTGCAGCCCTAGCGATAAATATTCAGCACTTTCTTTTATTATTTTCTTCTCTTCTGCACATACTAACCCACGAGAGGGGCAGAGAAGCGTAAAAAGTGTGTCCACATGATTTTTTTCAGGTTGGGGCATGCTGCGGTTTAGGCATGCCTGCAAGAGGGCTCGCAGCCCAAATTCCCCATGCAGGGGCTCAGGAAGAGCAGCCTGGTCCTATCTGGGAGGAGGAAGATGCTCACAAGGTGGCGGTACCTGGTGCCTCCCAACCCCAGATGCTCACCAAGCGCTGTGCATCTATCAGTGGTCCTAGAGGTCCCAGAGCTGCCAGGAAATGCAATGCCTTGCTCTAGCTGAACCCAAACCCAATGCATCCCATGCCCAGCCCTGCCTCACCCTCCCAACACGCTCCCACCTGGCTTGCGTGCCCTCAGGCTCAACCCAGTCCCAGCAAAGTCCATATATTCCTCCCCTGGGTGCAGGTGGGGTATTTGTGAGCTGCCTTGTAGCTCTTGCCAGCAAGGTCGTGAGCAGAGGGTCCCCTGTACAGCTGGTGGCAGGCAGGGTATTGGTTTACCCAGCTTGTGCCATGTGAAATGCTGCTCCTGGATGCGCACACACCAGGGGAGTTTTGCTTCCCCTCCTGCCAATAGCGCTGGAGGCAGCCACCAGCTGTAACCAGGTTCTCTGAAACTCCTGATGCCACCAGGGAGCTGAAAGAAAAATGGAACAAGCAGCGTCTTGGTCTAGTTTGTTGGCAAGGCTAGTGCACAGGAGGTGGAAACCCAGCGGGTCAACCCCGGGCATCACCCCCACCCCCTTTTCCTGGCAGGGCTGTGGTCGCTGGAGTACAAGCAGGAGCTGACCACCCCACTGTGCCTCGCCGCCCGTGGGGGCCATGCCGCCTGCCTGCGCCACCTCCTCCGCCGACGGGCCAACCCCGACCTGGCACCGGGGGGGCGCGCACCCCTGCACGAAGCCTGCCTGGGGGGGCACCTCGACTGTGTCGAGCTGCTGCTGGAACACAAGGCTGACCCCAACCTGCTGAGTGACGAGGGTCTGGCCCCGCTGCACCTCTGCACCACCCAAGACTCCCTAAGGTAAGGAGAGGGACCCCCGTCAGCATCCCCCTGCCAGTAACCTCACTCTGCATCCCCTGCATGCAGTCTCCAGTGTGCCTTTGCCTCTGCAGGGTGCAAAAAATAAAGGTGCCACAATCCCTGGCAAGGCTTCCCGCATGCTCCCACATCTCCTGGCTGCATCAGCTGCTGCGGCACACTCAGCTTAAACAAAAAGGGACATCCCGGTGCCAGGCACATTGCACAGCCCACATCTCCTTCCTGTGGACAGGAGCAGCCCAGCTCCACATGCTTTTCCTTCCTCCTCTTTTCTGATGATTTATCCTAAAATCGCTATGTCTCAAATCCCAGGTCCAGCATGCTTTCCCCTGGGAGATGCTCAGGATGGATCTAGTCATGGGGCATGTAGGTTAGTCTGACCTCCTGCACTCCTTAGCACATGCCAACCCCGTCTGCAAGGGAATATCAGTGCCGATCAGGGCACCCACTTCTCCTAAAATCCCAGCCCTAGGGCTGTAACAAAGGGATGGGAACAATACTCCCACCTCCTCACCCCATGCAAGCCACATACCGACCCACCTTGGCTTATATCAGGGTTAAGGCTCAGCCATATGCCCTTCTCACTGTGGATCAGCATCAGCATCACACAGAGGCAACCATAAACATTCCCTTGAAAAACAAGCTTTTCGTGCATGCACGTATGTCTCGGTAGGACTTTAAATGCCTGAATCATTAGACCCAAGGAATCCGGATTTTTTTTTTATTTTATATATATGAAGAGCTCAGCCCCTTGATATCCTGATGAAACTGCTTAGGGCCATAGAGAATTTCATCATCTGCCAGCTTCAGTGAAAACCCACCCCAGCTCCAATCCTCTCCCCTTAAAGCAGGCAGCAAGCTTAACTAGGAGTAGGTGGTGAAGGCAAGGTTCCCACTACAGATCAAATGTATCATAGGCCACGTGTCAGGGAAAGAGCTCTGCAAAAGAGAAACAGCCAGAGAGGGAAAGGTTTGCAGACATAAACATCTCGAGCCTGGCTTATAAATAAGAGTCTCTGCAAGACAGCCGAAAATCTAGTATTAATCGAATTTTGGTTCATCCAAAAATTGAGGGATTAATCAAATGCATCCTTGGTGCAATGAGGGTTGGAAGGAGCGGGATGGGTAAGGCAGGATGCTACAAGCAACCCTTATCATTAATCAGGAGCTAGTTTTAATTCCTTGACCCAAGCACCCTTTTGACCTTAAAACCTTCACTCCCCAAACGCCTCGGGGTGGGGGTGGTATTTTAGGCTTCACCAACTTCATCTCCCCCCTGCAGTGACAGGGCACAGAAACAAGCCTGGTGCGTGGAGAGGACCCCATGGCCCACAGAGGTCCAGGTGCCCTGTCTTTGGCCAGGTGCTTCCCAGCTTGGAAAAATATAAACAGATATTAAAAATGAGCCGTTGTCACTGATTTACATGTTATTTCCCCCAGAAGGATGGAGGGGCATGGCAGGTGAGCCAGCAAACGGCGACACGGGGATCAGACAGACGCAACGTGGAAACAGCTGAGTTATAAGCCCTTGAATATTGGGGCTTTATAATGGAAATGCTGAGAGACCCTTAACTACGCTACCCGGCGCTACGGGGGCTTCTACAATAACTAAGCCAACTCCCTTGAAAGATCAAAAATTAATAGACATTTCAGACAGGTTTTGAGGTTTCGACCACTGCTTTTCAATCGCAAAGACTTTGCTAAAGTTGGAGACTGAAGAGGTCAAGCTTTAGGTAACACAAACATTTCCTCTTTGATTAGGGGGAGACTACTTTACCTTGCCTTTTTTTTTATTTTATTTTTTTTTTATTGAGTAGTAGATTTTAGGTCATCCTTAATTTTTTACTGACAATAAAGAGCAGGTCATTGACCTACATAGAGAGCTATTTTATTTTTCTCCCTCTCGATAACAATGGCCAGAACACCTATGTGCCGGGTTCTTCTGTATTCCCATATACTCGGCAATTCACCATGGGGGCAGGACTTAAAACCTTTGAGCCTCTCAGTGACTGGGATAAAAAAAAATTATCTGGGCTTCCTTCCAGCCATTTGAGCTTCAGAATCCATGAGATTTCAACAAAAAGGATATCAGAGCTTTAATCTAGGAGCTTTTTGAAGAGATGGGAAAAAAAAAAGTTCCAGTAAAGTTCAGTCTTACCTTCTTCACTTTAGGAGCTGTTCATGCCAACGTCGGCCTATTTAGTAGAGTTCCTCTCCTTGACCTCTTTTTTACAGCAGAGATAATTAACATGGTGGGGTAAGATGAGTCTCTAAATTCACTGCACTCTCTCCCTGGCGCTCTCCCTTTTCCCTCTTAAAGCTGGGATGATTAAAGGAGTCTGCCTTTATTGGCACCCCGAAAAAAAATAAAATAAAAATAATTGAGGGGGAGAGGAAGAGTCTCAACTCTCCCGGCGGTGCCGGGGGGAAGAGCAGGCATGGGGCGATGGGAAGGCACATCGAAGGGATGCAGGATGTAGTTCCCGCCTCCCATCGCGGTACCCGCAGCAGAAGGGATGGCAAACACTATCACGTTTGTAGAGTCCTCCTTCAGATCTGCCAGTTGGAAAAAGCTCTCTAAAGATCCCAGGTTTCCCATGCAACCAGGGAGAGCCTACCTGGAAAGAAATCTCCTAGGGCTTGCCTTCTCCAGCCTTCCACATAGGGTGGAGGGCTAAGTCAAGCCAAGGGATGAGAAAACAAGATGTCACCCCTAGCTCCATGCAACTTGGTCTTATGGCTGAGCAACATCCTCACGTTCACCTCTTCAAGCTTCCTCTCCACCCTGGAAGCTGAAACCAGAGTTACCTCCTGGCTCCGAGCCTCCGGCTCAGAGAGGTGGGAGATAAATAGTGTGATGAGTCACTGCAGGAGGAGAGTCGGTGTCTAAGGGGCTCCATGCAAGAAATGATGGGGTAGGAAGTGAGCACAAGAGCTGCCAGCTCGGGAAGACAGGATGGATTTTGCTTAGGGGATGGAGATGAGGATAACTCATCATGGGAGGAATTAGCAAAAAAAACAGGACCCAAGCAGGAAGGCAAGTACCTCAAAAAGGCAACATGACCAAGATAGCAAGGCTCCCCAACACCAGGGAGATGGGCACTAACCCACTGTTGGAGGCCCCAACCCCTTGGCACCCTCCAGCTAGCCCAGCATCGGCCTGGCCACGCTGTCCCTTTGGCTGCGGGAAGTAAGCATTACTAGAAAGAAAAAAAAAAAAGAAAAAAAAACCAAAACCACTACAGATTTTAAACACCAGCATTTAGCATCATTGTCCTCTTCTCTGTTTAGCATTGCTAAAATACAAACCTCAGCATTTGGAACCATTGTTTTGGAAATTCATCTCCCTGCCAGGGAAGACCAGCTCTTTAATAGGTCCTGAGCAAGAAACAAAGAGCCCAAAGCAGACACAGAGGGCAACCCAAGACCCGACCCTGCTCTTCAGAGAAGCTGCTCCCCAAGTTGGTGTGACGGCTCACACAGATGAGCATCCGCGACTCACAAAGCTTTGGCAAAGGGGCAGCGCAGGGAGCGATGCTCCTGGACTGGGGTTTGCTCGGTGGCAGCAGAGCAGCCCCTGCGCTGGCACAGCCAGCCCTGCCACCACCAGCCTTCGGCACCAGCTGCGGCTCACCAGTAGGCCTGCAGTGCCTGAAAAGATTTTTGTCTTTTAAAGAAGAACAGTCTTCCTTTCTCCTTTTTTTAAGAAATTAATCAGAATAATCCTTGCATTCAGAGCCAGGCTTGGGAAAGGCTGATTCTTCCGAGTGGGAGCAATCCTGCAATAAATCAGACACAGATGGAGAGACGGTCACTCAGATGCCATGAAAAACAAGCAAGCAAAGGATGGGAAAGCCTCACTCCAGCCCTAGGGAGGGGCGGAAAACACCAAACAGAAGATTTTTCCTTCAGCAAACTGGGGGCCCGAGTATGTTTTTGGGACAGGAATTTTCCTCCAGCCTCCTCTGCCCCAACCTCCTGCTCCTCCTGCTGGTTATTCATCGCATCCCATCATTTCAAGCTAAATCCCACTTTCCCATCCTGGACATTTTTTCATCCCAAACTGAGCAGCATCCCTGTGGGGTGCTGGGAGCTGCTGCCAGCAGGAGCCACCCTGGCAAGGAGAGGGCAGGGGAGGGGGACGGGTACGTCCTGCCCAACCTCACACCAACATCTGCCCCGACTCTGTTGATGGGTGAAGAAGGAAAATAAAACCCAAAACCTTTTATTGCCTTTAACTGAGCCAGGACCCCAGTGCAAGGCAAACCTGCAGTACTAACACCAATTATCACAAATTAGTGCAACTTTAAGCTAACAAGTGACTTGCCCAAGCAAGGAGACATTCACGTGTGTTACCCACCACCAGCAAATGAGTTAAGAAGGGTTTGGAAGAGAGTTTAAACTAGTCTAAGTTAGGCAGAGCTATGTGTAAGGCTGGCTTTTTGAGGGTATCGCTGCCACTGGAGAGCTGCTCGCCCGGGTCAATGGTACCAGGCTGGATGGAAAACAAACTGGTTTGCTTTGCCAGCCCGTGTCTAAATTTCTGCCGAACTAAACCCATGCCTTCTTGCAATATTCCCAGAAAACCGGAGAGGAGCCCTCAAAAAAAAAGCAGCAAGTGACTGCTGAGCCTTATTTAATGGGATATTAGCCTAATCTGACGGTGAACAACAAGGTATTCATTAAAAAAATACAAGAAGCCAGAAATGCTGGTGAAGTGTTAGAGCATATGAGTTCATGAGCAGAAATTAGAGGCTCAGATAACAGCATATAGCCAGCAAACATGAACGGCATCTACCCAGCACCTGCTGATGCCCCATACATCCAAACAGGAGGCGCGTGCTCCTATAGCAGGGGCCTGCTATTCCCATTAAGCAGAGAAGATCACCCCTTATTTATAGCCCCCAACTAACATTCCCTCTTTGCCAAGGGAGGAGTATCCAGGGGAAAATTCAATATAAACCGACTTGGGTTTCTTCCAACAAGTTACCCATCGAACTTGACAACAAAATAGAATAACCCTTCAGCAAAATAGCATCTGGGAAGGATGGCGTTTCCACTCCAGTAACTCTAGAAAAATATTTGGGATGTCTAGCAGGAGGCCAAGAGGAACTGAACTCCCTGTATTGAACTCCCATCCCACTCTCGGTAAGGAAAAACCCCCATGGCAAAGCAAGGGTGCTGGGCTGGAGGGGCTGGGCACAGCCCTTGGCTTTGCCAGGCAGCCCATGATGTACCACCCTTCACCTGGAAAATAAGGGCAGGAGAATATTTCCTCTCTTGCCTATGCAGGTATCAGTCTTCAGCCTGGGCGCGCTCCATATGCAGCACTTGCCAAAACCAGCACGGGGCTTGTGCTCAGGGTCTCCAGGTATAGCCACCTCCTTGCCTGGGAAGGAGCAGAGATGCTTTAGCCTGATCTATTTTTTCCTTTTAAAAAAAAAAAAAAAAATCTCATGGATTAGGTTGCCGCGTGTTTTGCAACCAAATCGGAAACATATTTTTTTCCCATTTTTCCCTACAGAACCATCCTTTGTTTTGCCCCAGCTGTGTTAGCTTAGGGTACCAGAGCTACCCATGGTGTTAGGATTAAGCTAACCCAGAGAGGTCCAGAGAGAGTCATTATAATCAGGGCTACAGATTCCCTGCTGTAAGGATGAACAAAGCTGGTAAATGTGACCCAAGTTGCGTGTCATTTGCTCCAGCAACAGACCCCCTCCAACAAAGTTTTACTGACCAGCAGGAAGCCCCAAAAAGTCCTCAGCGAGACAAGCTGTTGCTTGAGAAAGAGATTCAGCACGTTTTAGAGTAAAAAGGGAACTGCAAAGTAAGAACCTGAGGGTTTAGGGGCTGGCACAACCCCACGCTCCATCTGCTCACCCACAGCTGCATCCCTAGCAGAGAGCATCCGTGGTGGATGCCTCCAGCAAGGTCCAGTGAGGGCTGGCAGCATCTAGGAGCATTACCCCTGCAAAGGCTGTGGGAACACCCCATCCACACAGATCCTGTCTGCAGGATTTTTTCCCTGGTAAACTCAGGCTTGATACACATGGGAAAAGCAGCCCAAGGAGGTTTTTACAGATCCTGCACCACCAAGGACAGCGAATGTCTCACCAGCTCCTATCAAATGTGGGGGGAGGTGATGCTGCAGGTCCAGAAGGATTCAAGTAGATTATTATTTTTTTTTTCCCCATATATGATAGCATTCATCTGGGCCATGAAAAACAAGCTATGCCTTAGTACCATCCTTCCTCTCTAGAGCTCCTCTTCTTCCTCATCCCTCCTGTTGGGAGGGAGCAGGCTGGAACTCCACTCCCCCTCATTTTGCTTCTGTATCAGCCCAGAACCTCACTTAGGGCTCCAGGTGACACCTGAGCTAAAAAAAAGAACATATCGGAGAAAAATTAAAGAAGCAGGAGGAGTCCAAAGGCTGATACACCTCCCTAGACAACAGCAGCCACTGCCGAGGCTTCCTGAAGGATTGCTCTTCCCACCTCCCTGGCAGCATCTCTTGGGAAACACGAACTCACCACATTTTCAAAGTCTCGCTTGGACGGCACGTGGGTCTGGCCCCCCTCCAAAAAATAGCTCCTCCGTGCCACAGCGGTGAGCTCAGCCCCCATGTGCTAACCCAGCTGCTGACAGCCCTGCCCAGGCAATGACATTGAGCCACGCCAGCCCCGGCGGCTCCCAGCAGGGGATGGAGCAGTCACTTTGATTCATTTAGACTGGCTGATCACATTCATTTATTCACATACACACCAAAAAAAAAAAAAATTAAAAAATACAGGAAAACAATCAAAACCAAACCATCAGGGCACACAAGGCATCTTTAACCCCACCTGTTGTCAGAAGGATGCAGATGGAAAGCTTTGATGGGAGCTGGCGTCCCTACTTTTTAGCAGCCACAACCCCTCATTACACCCACACGCAGCAATGTTAGAGAGAAAGAGAGATGGGAGCATTGCTTACCTTAATTTATTCCTCCTGGGAACTGCAGGTGCTGCTCCTCCATCATCACCAGATGCCAAACAAGCCAGCAAAACTAATTTCTGCAGGCTTAAACCACCTGCAAAGGTGTTACTTTCCAGAACAGGGAGAAAACACAATCTTTTGGTCCTCTCTGGGGTAGAAGCCCAACACAGACATTTGGGTACCTTAATGGGAAAAGAAGAATCTCTTTTTATACACAAACAAACCCACACTGAGGTCTTCTGCTGCACAGAGGCATTACTGAGGGTTTCCCTCCGTGTCAGCTTGGTCCCACCACAGATTAAGGTGGAGACAGCAGTTTAGGATGTTTTCAGCTGAGAAGCTGTGTGGATGTCAGCCAAGGGGTGGGATTGTGTAGATCATCTCTGTAACAGCCCAGGGCTGCACCCATACTGGGAGATGAAAATGCAACCAACAGACTGATGGCACAAAGGGACCCATCATGCTATGTGTCCTCATCATGTCCAGACGCATCCCACACCCCTTACTGGCTGGGGCTGAGCCAGCAGGCATGGCTAACTGTGGGCACTGCTCCTGGGCGCTGCCCGACCACCGGTACGGCCAGCATCACCATCCACCACCTGGGATGGTGGAACCCTTGTGGGTCAAGGACTGCCAAGGTGGTCAAGGATGGTCAAGGTCATCAAAGATAGTCTAGGATGACCATTCATGAATGATGCCGGTCAAGGGCAAGAGGGAGATGTTGCCCAAATCACCATCACCCTCATTGCGGTAGGCACCACGGCACAAGGCCACCCTCCCCGGCCTCTGCTGCTCCCTCCCAAAATCCCTGAGTGCCACAACTGCCATGGCAGCCCAGCTCCAGCATGAACCCCATCCTCACCCCATCACCTCCCACTCCACCGTCCCTCACGGCTCCCACTCCATCCCACGCCCCCCAAAACCCACCTGGGTGGTGCACACCCCAGCCTCCCCATCTCTTTGCAGGTGTGCCAAGCTCCTGCTGAGACACGGGGCCGCCGTCGACCTGCCGAGCGAGGATGGGGGGGAGACGGCTCTGCACGTGGCGGCCAGGCACTGCCTCTGCGACCATGCCCGCCTCTATCTGCGGCACGGGGCGCGTGTTGACGCACGCAGCGCACGGGAGGAGACAGCCCTGGGCATCCTCTGTGGGCAGGCACCGGGTGCCGGCGAGGGCTGCCTGAAGCTTTGCCAGCTGTTGGCTGCCCACGGCGCAGACATCAATGCCCGGGATCAGATGTGGAGAAGCCCCTTGCACAAAGCGTGCGGGGCCGCCAACGCCAGCCTGGCGTGCTTCCTCCTGCGGCACGGGGCTGATGTCAACGCCATTGACTACGGCGGCATCTCCCCGCTGGGCTGCACGCTGCAGAGCTCTGCCTTCAAGAGGGAGCTGCAGCCCCACCTCACCGTCCAGCTGCTGCTCAACTACGGCTCCCAGAAGATATGGCCCCCTGCCTTCGTCAAGGTACCGACCCCAAAACAGCCCCCCTGTATCCCCTTGCACCTGGGATTTTGCAGCTGGGGTCGGGGTGCTTCGGGAAATAAAAAGCCCAGGGGGGTTGGGAGAATCTGGGAGAAGCTGGTGCAGGCAGGGAGAGGGGATCATGCCCTTAGGGTTGGCGATGCTGCTGGGAATGATGGAAATGGAAACACTGGCATGGTCTGGCAGTAGGGAAAAGCAGGCAGGGTGAATGGCAAGATGGAGCCAGCATGGGGGACCGGCAAGGAGGATTTTTCTTCTGCCTGGGGATGTCTGAGACAGGCTTGGTACATCAGCCATCAGTGCAACCGCCTTATGGCTCTGCGTTTCATTGATTTTACATCAAACAATAAAGAAAATATTATACTGACTTAGCATGCACAAGCCAAAAATGTAAATAAGAAGCAAGGGCTGCATCCAGAGGAAGAAGAGCCACAGCAAGGCAGGTCTTCCCACCACATCACAGGTGGAGAAAGATCTCCAAAGCATGCCAGGACAAACCCTGCACCTGCCTCATACTGGCATGGGACTATCCCAACCCAGACCACATTGGGGTGGGACAAGCCCTGGCTGCAGCACATGCATGCTCTCCCACTCTGGGACATGCATCTCCACCTGAAGCCCCTCACGTTGCCCATGACTAGGTGCTGAAGTCCTGTGCGGCTGTGCCAGAGATCATCGAAGTCCTCTTCAATTCCTACCCACAAATCCCTGTCTCCGAGAAGTGGGCTGAGGCTGTGCCGGAGGAGGTGTTTCAGGTAAGACGGTGCTGGCAGTTTGGCAGGGATGGCTGAGCCCCTAGGAAGGGGTTTTATCCAGCAAGAGTTTTTTCCCCCCCCAAACTTTGGGGGGGGGGGGGGGGAGGAGGAGTCCTCAGAGCACCCCCACGCATTCGATCATCTCAGCAGCTTTGCATCCCTTTAGCTCCATCAACCCCAAAATCCCCATTCCTGCCCCTGCCCTGCAATAAAATACAATCCCAGCATCTGGAAGTGACCCTGAAGCTGGATCACTGCCCGGGAGGAGCCCACACCACTCATTTTCGTTTGAAGAACTTATCCCCAGACGTACAACAGGTATGGCCAGCCTGCTCTCGAATGATCTCGGACGGCTGCCTTGTCCCCACAGCTCTTTGGTTAGCTTGGCTGCAAGGGGGAACGGCTGCTGAAATGCAAATAAAGCTCTTCAGCACATTCTAGGGGATGGGAGAAATGATTTTTATTCCGAGCTAAGGAAAGGTTGGGGTTGCACAGACCAATCCTGCTTTGTTTCCCCCCCTTAGAAACAAGCGGGTCTCTTCTACATCAGCTCTAAGGCTTTCTGCAGGGATGCTGCTTCCAGTGGGCATGAAAGCATCCCCCCCAAACAGCTCCTGTGGTGAGGCTGGGTTTCTTCATGTGTGCTTCCACAGGAGAATTCTCCATCCAGCCTCTGCTTGCAGGACCCACACCAGCCCACAGAGCCCTAACCCACGGGCAAATGTCACCCGTGGGTTTCTTACCTCCTCCCCTTAGATCTTCATCTCAAAAGTATCTCTGATTTGTTTGGCTTAATGAGAAAAAAATAAAACGAACGGATGCTCAGGTTCCCCCCTCACCCCTCTCTTTGCAGCAGCACCAGCTATTCTATGAGTCCTTTTTCCGGCTGGCAGGCACAGTCCGGTGCCTGCAACATTTATGCCGCTCCGCCATTCGGAAAAAGTTTGGGAGCAAATGCCATTGCCTTATCCCCTTGCTGCCTGTGCCCAAGCCTTTGCGTGATTACCTGCTGCTGGAGCCCGAAGGAATCGTGCTTTGAAGGGCCAAGAGGAGCCGACCGAGGTCTATCATCCACCCCTGCCTTACCTTACCTCGTCCTCCCTCGGTGTAGCGCAGCAGCATCCATTTCTGTCAGCCGAGCGAGGGAGCACTGGTTTTCATGATAGATGGTTGTTTTTCAGGGATTTATAACGTAACTAAAATGTGCTTTCGGCTGTAACTTTGTATAGATTTTTTTCTAATTGTGCTTTAAATAGATTATAAAGAGTAATAAAATGATTAGTAGCTGTTACAAGCATGCTGCAGATATGAATAATACTCATTATAAAGGATCTTGACAAAGCAGCAGGGCTCCTCAGGTGTGCAAAGGAAAGCACGCACAACAGATGATGACTAAAATCAGCCCACGTGGGCATCAGATCCCCTTGGATAAATCTCCCCTGTGAGTGGCACAAGCAGAACTGGGACCAGAGGTGCAGCTTGGAAGCTGTTAGCAGGATGCAATATCCAGTGGCATTAATATAGACCATAAAATAGACCAGAAATCTTTTCTTTTTTTTTTCTTTTTTTTTTTTTTTAATGTAGAAGCCACCAAGAAAGAGCTGGTTATGCCATGCAGAAGTGGAGGTGGGGAGTGACCCCCTATTTCTCCCGGCTCCCCACAATCCAAGGCACTCACCAACACCTCCTGTACCCATCGTCCCATTGCTGCCCCCGGGCTGGCACGTGGAGGGGCTGGAAAGCCTGGTGGCAAGCCAGAGTGGAGGAGTTTGGGCTTTCTTTTCACATGGTGACTTGGCAAAAGGCACCAGGAGGAGCAAGGATTTGTTTTTCCAGACCCTCAGGCTCCCCAAATTAATTTCTGTTGAACCAAAGCAAGGGCATACACGTGCCCCTTGGAAGAACAGCTGTCCTCATGCTAGCAGCTCTGCCACAGCACTCGCCAAATTGTTCCTCTGCTTAATTACACTCACCATTTAAAAATATATATAGAAATAAATCAGCCTTTTTGCATGTTGGACTGGACTTTGCACCAGCACCCAACGCTATGGTGGGTTACACAGCCGATGTGTGCAGGATGCTGGCAGCATCCCTGGCTCCCAGAGGGAGCACGGTAATGGGGAGGGTAAGGAATTTCCCCCCTCTCAGCTTCCACCTGCTGCTTCCGCAGCTTCCTTCACCCTTTAAGTTGTACGCAGGTGTGCAAGGGCATCGCCAAGCCCCCCCTCATTCCCCATGTTCCCCGTGTTTGGTGGCTGAGCCCTGAACCACACGGGAATCCCCCACAGAAAAGCCCCACACCAAATCTCTGCGAGACCTGGCACTTCGTGACTTTAGTGACTGTTCTACCTTATGGCTGGTTTCAGCGGTCAGAGCAGGGTGGGAGATTGAAGGGGATTTAGGGAAAACACATCCTGGCTGAGTCATGGGGTGTTTGAACTAGCCAAATCTAAATTTTGGTGCCTCTAACGAGTCTTTCATCTTTTGTGTGGTCCCGAATTGGGAAGAATGACGCGTTTTACATCCGTATTGGGCAAGTTTGCATGGAGATAGAATCCCACCAGGTGATCGCATCCTCCCCCAAAATCCCTGACCTCGGCTCCCCATCCTGCAGCTACAGTTGGGGAATAAAATGCACATCAAAGGGGAGAAAGGGAAGAAACCCAACAAAAGCAGGTCTGTGCGGGGGAGCCCGGCCCGTAGTCTCGCCGCGGGGCCGGGAGGGACCGCGGGGCGCCGGAGGAAGGGCCGTGGGAGGTGGGGAACGGCCGCGGGCACGCGTGGGGTGCCGCCCCACGCACTGCCTGCTCGGCGCCCCGCGGCCCGCAGGGGGCGCCCTGGGCACGGCCGCCGTCGGGGGGGCGCGGGCGGCACCCCGGGGATGCGGCTGCTTCCGCGCCGGCGGGAGTGAGGGCGGCGGCAGCAACACCGCACCAAGAAAAAGAAAAAAAGGGGGGAAATGTAAAAAAGAAAAAAAATTACTTTTAGGGCGTTGGGGCTTTTTTTTCCCCCCCCTCCGTGTCAGCCGCGCTGCCGGCGGCGGTGGGAGCGCAGCGGGCGCGGCGCGGGGCGGGATGATGCTGCGGGCGGGTTGATGCTCCGGGTTCGCCTGCTTGGGTTGATAAGTTTGGCGGGCTGGCAAAGGAGCGTTTTGGTATATATATATATATATATATATTTTTTTTTTTTTTTTTTTCCTCCTGCCGGCGCCTTGTTTTGATGCAGATGTTATGGGAAAGGATCATTTTTTTATTTTTTTTTCCAGCAGCTAAAGACGGGAGGTCACATTAACTTATAATACAGAGACACATAAAAATGCGATTATGCCTGCTAAACAGAACACAGTAGGCTGCTAGTTAAGACAATGAGATTTCCAGGAAGCGATGCATAAATTCTTCAAAAAATGACACATTTTTCACGTTTCATTCCAATTAAATTACTGAGGCAGCTAACACAGCGCTGCGCACACCATACATTTGGGTGAAATGAAGGCTTTTCTGGGTTTTTTTTTCTTTTTTTGCAAGTCTATCTGGATGCGCGTGTTTTATGAAAGGCGGTTAATATTAAGCTGCTATTAAGGAAAAAAATGTCAGAGACCTTCGCTCCTCGCCTTTTTCATGTGGCGGGGCTGGTCCGTCTCGGTTTTCCACCCTGCAGCAATAAACCGCCGATGGTCCTGGCCGGCAGCGGCTGCAAAATAATTTCCAAATAACAGGAATTACCCGCCCTGATGCACACACGTCTCTGTTTGCAAGGAGCTGGTTAAACAGCCGGGGCTGGGGAGAATTAAGGATCGCCCCCCTCAAAAGGCTCTGCAGACCCGTCGGGTGGTTCCCCAGCCGGGGTCCCTCCGGAGCCGCCGCCGGAGCCGCTGCCGCGGGCAGGATCGGGCCCCCCCCGTGGCGGCTGCGGGGATGGAGGGGGGTGTTGGGGGGGGGTGTCCCGGTGGGAAGCCGGGCTTGCTTCCCACAGCCTTCTCGGTGGCTGAAAAGGGGCTCATCAGGGTGATAATCAAGCCGAAGTGGCCCCGGTAATGAAATAGCATTTGATTTTTTTTTTTTTTTTTTTTTTTTTTAAGCGAAGAGAGGCACCGCGCAGGCTGCGCTTAGGCGGGTGATCCGCAAAGCAATACAAATCAGAAATGAGATTTTTGAAGTCCTAATGAACCTGATTGCAGGAACATTTATAATCCCCCATGGCTTTAAATGAAATCAGATATAATCAGGAGCTATGGGGAAAGGGAGTGTTTACAGGCAGAGATTGGGAAGTGCTGCTGTATTAGTAAAGATGCTGTTCCTTCTATTGATGTCTAAAATGATGGATAATGTGAGAATGGCAAATATACTATTTGTCTAATGGCTCTGCAATTAAATTCCCCTGTAAATGACCCATGCCTCATTTCATCCTAATCTATGGAATTTTGATTGAATTCGTCAGCTCTAATTGAAAAATACTGCACTTTAATGTCTGCAGTGCAGTTTCAGGACCGCGCTGGTTTTAATGAGACGGTGCCCCTCTGACCTGGGAATATTTTAGACTTTTATTCGGGATTTTTAAACTGGCGGATTTCTCAACTATATTCCACGAAAAGCCGGGAATGAGGGTGTGTGTGCTTTTCCACCGCTAGAGATAATCTCGCCGTACCGATGCGCTTTATTAAGGGCTCCTTTAGCGCTCTTAAAATATTTGGACTCTGGTTATTTAAATACATATCAATTTAAAGAAAAGAAAAAAATTTAAAAGCCTATTTCCCCTCATCCGAACGAATTTGGGGATATGAACAGGGATTACCGAAGCCAAATTTCTTCCTTTCTTTTTTTTTTTTTTTTTCTTCCTAAACCTGCACGGCGTTCTTTTTACCCTTTTACCCTCCTTTTTGCTAACCCGAATATCCCGAGCGCCTTCAAGTTTGTTTAAAAAAAAAAACACAAACCAAAACCAGAACCAAAAACTACACCCACAAAAAAACCCCCAAAAAAACCAAACAAACAAACAAAAAACCAAACAGGGAAAAAAACATGCAGGAAAAAAAAAAAATAAAAAAAAGCAACCCACAACGCCCAAAAAAGGACCACATCTCCTGTGCCTGGGGTGGAAGTTGGGAGTAGAGGACACCCCCGCACTCCGAAGCCGCGGCCGCCCCGAGGCGGCGGGGATGGTCGCGGGGGGTGGCAGCCCCCGCTCCCCGCGGGGCCAAGCTCCCAGCCTGAAATGAGTTCAAACGGGAACACGCGAAGGAGTTAATGGGATTAAACTATGAACGAGGGGGTTTGGGTTGATTTCCCCCGCCCTCCCCCCCCCCCCCCCCCGCCAACCGGAGGGGGAGGCGGGAGGGAGGTCCCGGGGCCGCAGCGGCGCCTGCGGACACGCGTGGGGCAGCGGGGCGCCCCCCTCCCGCACGGCCGGCGCGCCCTCGCCGGGGGCCAAATCCTGCTCTCCCCCCTGCCCCTCTTACTCCCAGCTCCTGCAGCCCAAAAACACTGAAATAAACCCACTGCCACCCAGGAAACTGCCTCCCCGGCCGAGCCGGGGGGACTGGATGGAGAGCCCCAGCTGCATCCCTTATTTTGGCATTCAGCGCTCTCACTGAAACCCTACATCACTAAGTGCACACTGATTTTTTGGGGGTAGTTTTGCTCATGGTCTCCCCTCTTGCGTACCCCCATCCCTAGAAAAAATGGCTTTCAAAGCACAGCAGGGTGAGATGCTTTTGGTGACATTTCTCATGCAACTAAAATTCCCCCAAAGAATGCAAAGGGTCTTGCAAGAATTAGCTCACTAGGGTTTCTGTAAATCTGAGTTTTGCTTTTGATAAAGTCATTGGTTTCACCATCCACCGCAAAACAAAGCTGCCCCCCCTAGCCCCCCTCGATGGCCCAGCAGCCTCAGGGACCGGCAGCAGCACGCATCCCGCTCCAAATAATGCACCTCACCAGCATAGCCCCCTTGATGCCCGGTAGGAGGATGGACACGAGCCCGTGTGCCCCATGGAAACCCACAGCACAGCTCCCTACACACAGGCTGGAGGTGCCCAAAGGGCCAGAACCAGCCCCCAGCCCCACAGGCATGTGGTGGGTCAAGCTGCCACCCTGGGTGGAAGGATGCTCTGACCTCTGCCACCCTACGGACTTGCACTGACAAGGGTTCAAGCACCTCTTGGTTTTCCTCTTCCTTCATGATTCCCTCGTTTCACTTCCTCGCTCCAAAATGCTGTTCCTCCTCCCTACCCTGATGCGGGGGAAAAGCCCACGGTTTATTGAGCACACACTCTCTCCACCCAACCAAGAGCCCCGCCAGAGTCACAGACACCCCTCACAATCTGCCCAGCTCAAAGATGTCTCCACATACCTGATGCTCCTTTCCTGGCTTTCTAGGGTTTTTGGGTTTTTCAAGGTTTTCGAGGACAAAACCTGTCAGAAGCCACCTGCTCTTCAGCAATCCCTGTTCTGGCTAACATGGGACCCTCCCTGAGGTGCATTTTGGTGCCACATTGCACCACAGTGCACACTGGGACCATGCGGGACCAGGTCTGCACCCACCCTATGGCCCAGCCATGCTGCCCAGGTGGAAAAGGGTCTCCCCCTCCACCCCAACCAAGTGTGACCCTCCAAAGTACTGATTTCTACCATCTACTCACGTTTAGACCCCCTAGGAAAGGCTCTTGCCGCGTCCCCGTGGCAGTGGGGGTCCCTCCGTGGGGTGCGGGGACGGCTGGCCAGGCTCCCCTGCCCGCCCTGCTTGCCCCTTGCCTCCCTCCCGCCTGTTACACTTCCCAGGCACAATCACGCTCCGGTTGCTTCTCCAACAATCAGAGATTGCCGACGTTTTTCTCCGGGAGAAAAATCAGCTAATTATGTGCCTAACAAAAAGCCTATTCTCGTCTGAAATAATACTCCCGTCTTGCAAAGGCACTTGTTTGTGGGCAAATTTTGAAGAGGGCTGACAATAAAAACAGCTGCAGGAGCTGGGTGTTGGTACACATTTCCATGCCCTGCCAGATTACCATGCCTAATTATCTCCCCTTTCCACAATCTAATGCGGTTTCCTGAAAAGAGATGTTGGGTTTTTTTTTCCTCCCGCGCTTTTCTATTTAAACGAAAGCTTTGCTTTTCCGCAAAGATTTCCAGCCTGCTCTGGTTGGTTTTGGAAAGAGCGGGGATGCTGCTGATTTGGGGGGCTGGAGGGTTGAGCTCGGCTCCATCCACCACAGTGGGAAGGAGCAGGAGGCAGCGGAGGGGTCGCAATCGGATGATGCCTGCTGGATCACAGGGAGGGGGGAAAGGGGAAAAAACTGGAGAGGAACAACCACGCATACAACTACGAAGCATCCACAGGGGAGATCAAAACCTTGCCGGCACTGATGCTGGGAAAAATCCCAAGCGCCACGCTACCACACATATGGTGGCCTCTGCAAGAGGAGCTGGGACATATGGAAATGAGCTGTATAAGTAAACTTTTCCCAGTCCCTTGAAGTCAGAGATGGGCCCCAAAAGTGTGTGTCTACACACATACGCCCCCTGCCCCACCAGCAGCAGCTGCTTCGATGGCCATCCACCCCGTCCCATTTGCTGCATAGCCAGGAAGAATTGTTTCTCCAGCAGAAACGCAGCACTGGGGAGTGAGGACCCCAAAATTCATGCCTTGGGTGAACAACCGGGCTCGGTACCCAAAAAGCTGCATCAAGTCAGGGATGGGGAGCCAGGTGCAGAACCAGCCAGCAAAACTGCACCAAGGCCCAAAAGCAATAACCCCCCCTAATCATTTCTGCCCAGAAAAGAACGGTTTCAGATGTTAGCTGGAAATGTGGAGGGATAAACTGACCCAGATATCCGGGCATGGGGCGGGGGGCAGCCCCCAGCCCCCGTTTGGGAAAGCTGCCAAGCTTTGCTGGTGGGAATTAGCAGCAAGTGGATTTTTTTTTTTTTGGGGGGGGTGTGTGTGTGTGTGCTGAAAATGCCACTTGCTGACGGCTGGGTAGGAGTTTGTGACATCCCCCCGCCAGGGGACACCAACGGGCACATTTTTGAAGGGGTAAAAGCCTGCACTGCTCTGAGGGTGGGGGTCCCTTGGGATGTGCAGCTATGCCGATGTTGTAGGGACCACCCTCACCCCTTGCCTCACCCTTACATGTCCTCTGGGTTTTTGGGGGCCTGGAGGGTGGCCAGCCAAGAGGGGCAGGATTTGGGGGACAGAGCGTGGCTGTCCCCATCCTTGGCACCCACTGGCCCACTTGCCACAGGGGGTCACCTTCCTCCTGGGGTGTGCAGCCCCCCCCGGGCCTGACATCTGTCATCCTCCCCTGGAAAACATGAGCATCAATTAGCTAGGAACAAGCAGTGGGTCATTAAGAGCTCCCCAAGAGGGCAGGCCTGGCAGGAGCGAGGTCTCCCACTGACCTTTGGTTTGGGGGTACCCTCCCCCCGTCCAGAAGCCACTTTGAGTCAGGTTTTATGCCCTAAAGCCCCTGAAAACCAAGCTCAGAGGCACAGCTAGCACCATTGTCCCGGGAAGGCTTCAACTTCCCAAAGGCAGGAGGGATCCCACCCCCAGCCAACTCCCCTCCTTTTTTTTTCTCCCCCCCCCCCCCTTTTTTTTTTTTCATTTAATTTTATTTTCTAAACCACTTGATCTTTGCTTGGGAACCTCCATTAATTGCCTGGGTTTGCCTCTTCGCCTGGTCCCTTTATCATTATTTATGGCCTTTGAAATTGTGTAAAGTTCCCTTGACGTTCAATTTACAAGTTTGGGGGCTTTTTCTTTTTTTTTTTCTTTTTCCTTTTTTGTTCCAGCTTTTGTCCTCGCCAAAGACGTCGTGTTGGAAAAGGCTTTGAGCCGGCCAACATGAGAGGCTCGCCGGAGAAAAGGGAGCAGCCCTCCATCGCTTTTAATTCCGCCGTGTTGCTGAATGGCTCTTTTACATAATTGCAGAAGCAATTTCAAAGCCAAGCCAGGGGCTGACTTTACCCAGAACCACATGGAGCCTATTTGGGGGCTTTTCAAAAAAAAAAAAAAAAAAAAAAGGGGGGGGGGGAGAGAGAGGGAGAGAAAAGCGTGAATAAAATGGTGTTGTTTTTTTTTTTTTTTAAAAAGGGGGGGCTCAGTGGTTTGGAGGCCCCAAATTGGTGTGTCTGATGGGGAATGTCACACGCCCTGGGGGAGCGGGGCACCCCGCGGAGGCCCCCGACGGCACCGCGGGCCGCCAGTCCCCGGCGGAGCATCCCAGGCGCGGGCCCGCGGGGCAGGGCGCGCTCCCGCGCGGGCCGCCCCGTCCGGCGGCCAGCAGGCGGTGGGTGGGGAGGAGGGGGCGGAGGAGGTGCTGGAGGCGTGGCCAAACCGCCCGGCCCCTCCCCGCCCCCCCTCCCGCCCAATGGCAGGCGGCGGCGGCGGCCACGTGGGGCGGGCCGGGTTCCCAGCCGGGCAAAATGTGAATGGGCGCGGGGGAGCGCGGGCGGGCAGAGCGGCGCGGCGGCGGCGGCGGGCGGGCTCCGCGGGGGCGCACGGCGGCGGGCGGGGGGCCAGCCCCGATGTGCGGGCGGCGGCGGCGGGCCGCGGCCCCGCTCCGCCCCGGCTCTGCCCCACGCGTGGGCGCTGCGCGGCTCTGAGGAGGAAGAGGAGGAGGAGGAGGAGGAGGAGGAGGAGGAGTAGGAGGAAGGTGGTCGCTCCCGCCGCCGCTCCGGCATGAGCGCGGCTTTCCAGCCCTCGCTGATGATGATGCAGCGCCCGCTGGGAAGCAGCACGGCCTTCAGCATCGACTCGCTCATCGGCAGCCCCCCGCCGCCCGCCCCCGGCCACTTCGTCTACACCGGCTACCCCATGTTCATGCCCTACCGACCCGTGGTGCTACCGCCGCCCCCCCCGCCGCCCCCGGCGCTACCGCAGGGCGCCCTGCAACCGGCGCTGCCCCCCGCGCACCCCCACCACCACCAGCTCCCCAGCCTGCCCACGGGTTTCTGCTCCAGCCTGGCTCAGGGCATGGCCCTCACCTCCACCCTCATGGCCACGCTGCCCGGCACCTTCCCCGCCTCCCCCCAGCACCAGGAGGCCGCCAGGAAGTTCGCACCCCCGGGTAACTTCGATAAAGCCGAGGGGATACCCCCGGACGGCGGCGGCGACGATGGCAAAGCCTTTCTGGGGAAGGATGGAGCCCTCCTGCCCTTCCCCGCCGCCGACGCCGTCCAGGCCTCCCTCGGTGAGTGAGCGCCGGCGCCGGCGGGGGGGAGCGGGGACTCGCTGCCCGCTGCGCGCATCGCCCCCGGTGGGGCGGGCTGGGAGGGGGTCGGGGGAGGGGGCGGCCCCGGGGACGGGGGACCCCCGGGAGGAGGCAGGGCTGACCCCGGGAGTCCGGTGACCGCAAGGCCGGGGAGGAGGAGAAGGGAGTTTTCGAGCCCCTGCAGCTTGAAAAAAAAAAATAGAATAAAATATAGCCAACGGAAAGCCACGCGAAACAGAACAAAAAAAAAAAAAAAAAAAAAAAAAAAAAAGGGAAAACCAAGCTCACCCCCAAACCCGACAATTTTCGGGTGATGGAGCTGCAGGCCGGGGGACGCGGTGGCCGGGGGATGGAGGGTACCAAGTGCTAACGAAAGGCCTCTGCTTCGCTTCCAGCCGGGGCTCTCCGGGGCCAGGGGAAGGAGGACCCCAAAGCAGAAGAGGACGCGAAAGGCAAGGAGGAAAGTTTCTCCATGGACAGCGATCTAGACTATAGCTCGGACGACAATATCCCCGGCCAGGCGGCTCACAAGGAAGAGGACTCTGGCAACGCGCTAGAGGAAAACCCCCAAAACCCCCCCAATTCCACCAACACCACATCCACGGGCAAAAACCGGCGGAGGCGAACAGCCTTCACCAGCGAGCAGCTGCTGGAGCTGGAAAAGGAGTTTCACTGCAAAAAGTACCTGTCCCTGACGGAGAGGTCCCAGATCGCTCACGCCCTCAAACTCAGCGAAGTGCAGGTGAAAATCTGGTTCCAGAACAGACGGGCTAAATGGAAACGGGTCAAGGCGGGCAATGCCAACTCCAAGACAGGGGAGCCCTCCCGAAACCCTAAGATCGTGGTACCCATCCCGGTGCACGTCAGCAGGTTCGCGATCAGGAGTCAGCATCAGCAGCTGGAGCAAGCCCGACCCTGATCTCTCCCTACGCTCAGAGCCACAAGTTTTTGAGGGAAAACTTTCCAAATCGGGGTTTAAAAGCAACCCACCCGAGAAAGAGAAAAAAAAAAAAAAAAAGGAAAAAAAGAAAAAGCAAAACCCCCCTAAAGCAAAAAGCAGCCAACGAGAAGAAAATCCCACGCGAGCACACGGCAAATCCCCGCCACGAGCGAACTTTAAAGCGAAACTTCCCGCTTACCGAGTCGAGCGAGAGCCTGCGAAGGAAGGAGGCTTGGGAACTGTTGTGGTTCGGAGCAGGAATACCAAACCCTGGAAGAGACACAGATATTTATTATTACGCTGCCCCGCTTTGTACATACCCGTGCTCCTCCGCCGCGACGGGGCCCACGGATGCGGTATGGTGTCGGCACCGGACCCAGCAGCGCTTTGCCCGTGTCCCCCCCGCACCGCAGGGACCCCCCCCCGCCGACCCCGCAGCGCGCCTTTAGCCATCTTTTGGGTTTTGTTTCTTATCGGGGGCGAAAGGTAAAAAAAGACGAGAGAACAAAAACGAAAGAAAACTAAGAGTTTCATTTCATGCCTTTTTTATTGTTTGGTTTTATTACCGATGGCTGAGTGGCAGGCGCTGGGGGACGATTTTTTAAATATATTTTTTGCCTGGCTTTCTGTCGATTTGGTTTGCCTATTCTATCAAGCCATGTTTAAAAGAGAGAGAGAAAAGGGGGGGGGGAAAGCACGATCTTCTCTATTGTGTTTAATTTATTTCAATGTAGCTTATTTCCTTATAAGTTATGAAATTTAAAAGCAAACTAAGTCTTGTGAATAAAAACCGACAAAGAAAAAAAGAAAAAAAAAAAAGCCTTCCATCCCCCGGCTGTTCTGTCCAGAATTTGGCGTTGAGCTGATTTTCTTTTCCCCTCCTGCGCTGCCGGAGCGGAGCGATGCTGCTCTCGCCTGTTGTTTTTTTTTTTTTTTGGCGAAGCCACGTTTATTGTCGGGGAGGGGGGGAGACGGGCAAAAGTTTCCCTTTTTTGGGGAGGAGGGGGTGTGTGGGAAAGCTGGGAAAAGGTTTTTCGTGCGAGTAAATGTGGATGCCTTCGACCGGGGGGGGGGGGGGGGGGGCAGGAGCACCCCCACATCCTCCCCGGCAAGCCGGCGGGTCCCAGCCCCGCGGTTTTGGGGGCGCAGCCAGGGCACGGGGGCTGAGGCGCAGCGAGCCGAGGGGGAGTCGGGGCCGGAGGGTCCCGCGTTCCTACCGCCCCCCCCTCAACACTCCCCCCCCGCATCCTTTTCATCCTTTTCATCACGGTTTTTTTCCCCATTTTACACATCCCGGCTGCATCCGCGCCGGTGACACCGTATCGTTGGCGGCAGCGGCCGTTAGGAATTGGAAAGCGTTCATTATTGCCCGAGGAAAACGGGGTGCCAGGGGGGAAGGGGGGGGGGGCTACTAAAATTAAACTAGGGGGGCATTCAAGGGAGCGACTCGCTCCCGAGGTAACGGCGAGGCTGCCGGGGCAGGCTCCGGCGAGTAAATCAGGGCTTGGCGGTGGTCACATCATTTATAGCCCTTGCACTTCATCATGTATTTATTTATTTATTTATTATTATTTCGTGGCGCGGGGCTCGGAGGGGGCCGGCGGCGGCTCCGGGGGGTGTGGGTAGGGTGGAGCGGGGTGTCCTGGCTCCCCTCGCCCACCCGTCGCCCACCGAAGCCCCCGGGCCCCTGCCTGCCCCATGGGCAGCCGCGGACGCGCGGGGGCTGGTGGCAACCCACGGGAAAATCCAGCTTGTTTGGCAGCCGCCGCCACTGCCTGCTCCTTTGCCTCATTCCAAAAAATATTATTATTATTTTAAAAGAATACTACTTTTTGGTTTCGTTTCTACGCGGGGCGAGGGGAGCGGGGAACCGGGGCACGCGTGGGGAGGTCCCGTCCCCCCACGCCTCCCCCGGGCTTCCCAACACTGGTTCTCTTCGGAGCGCTTTTTTTTTTTTTTTTTTTTAATACTTTAATTTTTTTTGATCTGCTTTTGGTGCAAAGGGGCTGCTGCTCGGGAAGCGCCGCAATCAGGAGCCGGCTCGGGCGAGCAGCAGCCTGGCTGTACCCCTCCACGGGGGGTGGGGGGTGTATTTTAGGGAGGAGCAGCTGCTCCTCACCCGTGTCCCCCCGTCCCCCGTCCCCCCAACCAGGGCAGCCCTCCCTTCTACAAGCCAGCATCTGCCCCAGGCGCAGGAAAGTTCTTTGCTCCGCGGGTTGGGGTCCCCCATCGCCCCCCCATTAGCAGGAGTGGGGCTTTGGGGCTGGAGGGGGGCGCCCCGGGCCGGGGGCCGGAGGAGAAGGAGATAAACAAGCGAGGGGGTTGATAGCTGTCATCATCACCATCATCATGGCTTTCATTTGGCTGCCTAATGAGTCAGATCACAGGCAGAGAGAAAAATTGTCAATCGCCCAGGCTCTAATGAATTTTTTTGCAAATTGTAATCAAGCCAGGCCGTCTCAGCTCGCTGATTAATGAGACCCAGGAGGCCCGGCCAGCACCTCAGCTTTTTATTCCATCCCGTCCTCCCTGCACTAAATTAACAGCAACTTGTCTGAGCTTCAAATTAACTCCCAATGATTAATTCTGATGGGGGGGTCTGAAGAATAGCTCGTCCTAATAGGCACTGGCCTCTGATGCTGTTTGAAATTAATACACTTCCCCTTTGGCTGCCGGCTTTAATCCAAGGTTGGGTTTTGACATCACTATATTTGTTGTTACAATAAATTCCTCTTACATCTGCAGATCAAATAATTGCGCTGCTCGGGGAGCGCAGCAGAAATGCCGGCCCGGTTCGCAGCAGCCTGAAGTCGTAGGGGAAGGAAAGCTGCCCTCTCCTCTCTGCTTCACCTCCAGCCTGCCTTAGGAAACCCCCTTTTTTCATTGATTTATAAATATACACACACATTTTGAAGCCACCGCTGTTCAGCGGCACTGGGATGCAGCGGCCGGAGGAGGCGACCCCTCTCCGGCAGGGCGAGGAGCATGCTGCCTCGCTCTTAAATAAGACATCACTGCTTTTAAATCCGCCCCCCCCTCACCCCCTCACCGCAGCAACCCGGCAAACTCACCGCATGCCAGGGCTGCCGCAGAGGCCAGACAAACTCAGCGCATGCCAGGGCCGGGGGGGATGGGGACGAATCCAGCTGCGACCCCCACTTCCTCGGAAGGGGCAGCTCTGCCTTCCGCCTTGTTTCTGTTTGTATTGACTTAATTGGTTTAATTATTTCAGCTGGGACTAGGCAGGCTCAGCTTTGTGCCCCTCCTGCCCCCGGGTTGTGGCTACCCTGCCGACAAGGACCCCTTTGTGCCTGGGCAGGGGGTGCCGGACCCCCTCTCCGCCCTCTGCTGGGGTTATCCCCCCTGATGGCAGGGCTTCCCTGCCGAGCATCCACCAGAGTGGGGCTGACCCCAATATCTGGAGGGGTGGGCGAGGGGGTCCATACCCTTGCTGGGAATAAGCCCTGCAAGGACTGAGCATCCCTCCCCATTCCCCAATGGGTGCAAGTTTCTCCCTGCGGAAGACACCCACCCCTCCGGGCTCGCTGTCCTACAGGATCGGGCCCCCTCTGTGCGCTTCCACAGGGCTGTATCAATCTTCATCCACAAGGAAGAGAGCGATGAGGCCGATAAGCGGCCGCCAATGCAAATTCCCGCCGTCACCGTCATAAAGCACCCGGCACCCTGACACACAAAAGCAACACCATATGTACGAAGACAACCTGTATGAATTATAAATTGCATCATAAAAATTGATTGCCTATCCCAACCCTTCAGAAACATACGTGGTGCGTGTGTGTGAGAAATCCCCCCCCTAGTCCAGGCAGAAACCCACCCTGTGCCCGAACTGGCTGCCCCACGACGGGAGGGGATGCTCTACCAAGCCACCCTGCATCCCTCGTGGGTGCGAGGTCCCTTCCCGTCCCCCTCCCAGCCGCTGCGGGATGCTCGCCCGCCCCTTGCTTGCTCTTTTCTCCCTCCCGTTACGCCTGGCCCATAGAGAGCCTTAATCTATTTATTTCAAGCCACTTCATCCTCTCTCCCGCTTTTGTCCCGGCCCCAGCCTCTGGCTTTGTGGCAGGACCGCTGAGGTTTTAAAAGCCCCTTCCCCTATAGTTTGAGGTCTCCTTGGCTGCCTGAATTACAATGGCTAAAACAGGATTACACTGACCTGATCCTATTAAACTCGCCAATCGATCTGTGCCGCCCTCCCTCCGGCTCTGCAAACTTACTCGCCCAACTTTCCCTGGGGCTCAGCCTGTGAAGAGAAGCGAAAGGCCGCTGCTCCAAGCAGGCCTGATGGAGAAAGGATGGATAGAAGCTATGGGTTTTTTTTCAGTTTGGTGTTTTGGTTTGGTTTTTTTTTTTTTTTTTTTTTTTTTTTTTTTGAGCCATGTGGATTTTAAAGCTCTGCTTTAGCTCCCAGCATCTCATCCCCAAAGAAAAACATGGTGTTTTCTTGGTCTTGCAGGTGCCCTGACTCCCAGCCCCAGCAGGAGATTAAGTCATACAGATAAATCATATGGAAAGCGTTTTTTTAGCTATAAGCGAAATGATTCTCACTCCCTTTGGTAAGGGCAGCCCTGAAGCTGCCTGCTGCGGGGCACGTAGGCTCCTGGTCCTCCTTCTACAAGCAACCCGATGTGGAGAAAACCCCCAGGAATAAACAGCCTCAGCCCCTCACTGCGATGCTGAGCATGCCAGACTGAAGCCTGAACGAGGGCTGCCCTGCGAGCCCCTCTGGTACCCGCCGGGCTGGGCCCCCGCTGCAGCCACCTGAGCATCTCCCCGCCAGTGCCTGGTACTCCCCTGCACCCAGAGAACCGCGTCACTGGTGCAGGCAGGGCCGACCCCGCAGCGAGTCTTTCCTCCCTTTATTTTTAAAAGGAGCAGAGGAAGAGGAGCGCAGACCTGGTTTAACGACTTTTTCTTCGTCAGCAGGTAAACGGACCTCGAATCGTCAGCATTATCCGCTGCCAGGGGATGCTCTGCATCGCCACGGTGCTAGGGCATGCCACCATCTGGGGAGGAACGGGCGCCTGGAATTAATCCCCTGCCGTCCCCCGGGAAAATAATTACAAGGCAGGGGAATAATCTAAAAATGGCAGTAAAATATGGGGTGTTTATGCTGACCTGCCAGGATGACTGAATTAGTGGCAAGGGGCCTGAATTAGTGGCAAAGGGCCTATCGCCGACTCTGGGGGAGAAGTTTAAACGCTCAAATCCTATTAATTAACAGAGCAAAAGACAAACTGGGGACTCCCATTTATAATTTTCTAGGAGCGTGTTATCAACAGCAAGGAGCTGGAGCTCATAGGGTGAATATGTCTTGCCAAGTGCCTGGAGCTTTTCCCTCTTCACAACCCCAACCTACTCTAAGGGGTACCAAGACTCCAGAAATGGCCTCCCTAAAAGGGGCATTACCAGTGACTCTTTTTTTTCTTTTTTTTTTTTTTTTAAAGGTAATGTGTCCTGGGACTATCTGGGGTAACAAAAACTGCATCTGCCCGAGTCTAAATAGAAATCTTTGCTGTTTTCTTTCCACTTGGGGTCCTGTTTAAGATGTCTGTTCTTGCTGCAGAAGCATCCAAACTCAGAAATGATGTGGGAAAATGTGTGTATGGCCCCCAAACCCTCTTGAGAGACGTCTGCCTCCCTCGCTGGTATTCCCACAACAGCCAAAAGAAGCCACGGGCATGGTTATACAAATTAAGTAATTGCTTTGTTTTTTGCTGGCAACGTTGACTCAGAGAGAACCAGCCCACTTCTTTGGGCAAGGGCAACACACCTCTTCACCCAAAACCCTCTTGTGCACATCCCTGAAGCATCTTCGGGGTATGTCCATCACTCCAAATTTGGCAACCAGGGGTAATATACCCTGTGAAATACACAGCTCCCACCCACCTCCCCCACAACCCCCTACATTAAAATTACCAAGTCACTCTCCTGCCAAATTTCAAAGCCCTGCATCAAAGCTGGAAGGCACCTAAGAGTTTTTAAGTAGCCATAATCAGGTTTTTTTTCTCCACTGCTTGAAAACAAAAAACCAACATCTTTTGCTTTTTGTTTGTCAACAAAAATATCAAGAGGATTAGGGTTGAAATTGTCTCTGCTCCCCCCCCCCCCCCCAAAAAAAAAAACACCATAAAACAAGACAGACCCCTAGCACGCAGCAACATACCCCAAATAATTAAAACACTGTGCAAGCCCAATGGTGAGGACCAGTGCAAAGAGGTACTCAGCCCAACTGGCACCAGTAATGGCACCTTTCTGCCCACCCGCAACCAACATTCATCTCTTTGCGCGGAGAGGATGGATGATAGCAGAGACCTTCTGCAAACCATTGCCACTTGTAGATAGGCCACTGAGCGCTGAACATTTACAAATAGCCTGTTCATTGCTAAGAAGCCACTCGGGCTTTCATGAACATCGTTATGGCCATGGTCTAATAGCATCTATCAAAAACATTGCCTTTCTGAATTAGGGTAATGGTCATTTTTAAGACACACATCTGTATTTTTTTTAAACAGATGCTTGGCTCCTAAGCCCACGACTGCTATTTCTCCCCCTCCCCAATTATTTTCATATTTCCCCATTTCCAAAGCGGCAATAAGTTCCCGCAAAAGAAGGGTAATAGGAAGTCTCTCTCTAAGAGAAATTGTTAATTTGGGATTTATAAAGGACTTTCCTTAATGAATAATAGTTGAGATCGATCTGTCTTCCTGCCTCATTCTGCAAAGTAACATTTGTAAAGTAAGGTGATCCCAATTACTCCCTCTAATAACCCTCTCCAGCAAGAGATTTCAGAGCCGCAACCATGAAACCCGCCTGCCTGCCTCCGCTCCCCCGGTGCCGCGAGCATCGCCTGCGTCGGAGCTTCCTTGCTTCATCCAGCTGACGATCCCCCATCTCCCTGCCTGGCTTGGACCAGCTCCATCATCTGAAAACCCCAGGGTGGGATGCCCCGCAGCCCCCCAAGAGGGATGCTCTATCTGGCCCTGCTGGTTGTCAGCATCTGGGAGATCCCACACAGGGATTGTCACCCCTCGTCACCAGGGTGCCAGAGTCCAGAGGGGAGCTGCAGCCCCTCAGAATGCCCAGTGCTCTGACACTCGCCCACCTCCTGGCTCATCAGAGAGAGGAGACTGAGAAATGATTCAATTACTGTCCGTAAGTGCCTTCATGGGGAGAAAATACTGGCACTAAAGGGCTCTTGTATCAACAGGAGGACGGCAGCATGAGGATCGATGCTGGTAGCTCAAGCCAGACGGACTCAAACTAGAAGCAAGGCTTCTTTTTCCTTCATTTTGCTGAAAATATGGAGGACTGTTCATGATCACAGCAAACTATCAAGGCATGAGGGGCCTCTCCAGCCCCTGGGGTCTTCAGCTTCAGGCTGGGTGCGGCCAGGGAAGAGATGCTCTGGCTAAGAACAGGTTTTTGCCGTAGCAAGTGCCTTCTTCAGCTGTTTTGCCATGTCTCTCATTTCATTCTGCCTCCCTTCCCTTTGGTTTCTCTCTGCAGCAGGGAATGAAGGTGTGGAAATTCCATTTGCTTCCTTTCTTTGGTTGGTGCCATTCCACACGCATGTCCCCATCCCACATCCAGAGACGGGTGGGACTGCAGGTGGCACAGCAGCCAAGGGAAGGGACACTTTCACCATGCATTAATTAATAAGTCCTATTTCCCTGGCTCCCCAATACTTGGGAGGGAAGCAGGCTCTGCCACAGCACCAGAGCTCCCCTTTCTCTTTGCCTCTGTTCCAGAAACACTCCACATCAGCCCAGAGATACTCCAGCAAAACACTAATGCCAATTTCCTGATAATTCCAGGAGAAAAGAACATTCCAGAAAAATTCCGCCCCCCCCCCCCTTTTTTTTTTAAAAAAAAAGCAAAATAAAATTCTTTTCTATATTGCCTTTGTGCAGCTGGAAGGAACTAAGAAGCGCAAGTTGTAAGAGGCTTGCTCTGGGTCACCTTCAAAAGAGGTGACCCACGGACGACACCGCCTTTAGACGCCTTGTCCCTGCCACAAGGACTATTTTGGGTGTTTGAGCTCTGTTACGCTGCCGGCAAAGGGCAGAACATGCCCCTTTCTGTCCTTGCCTGCAAGCAACCTCCTCCTGGTGAGCCAGAGCTGGTCCGAGCTGGGCACAGTGCTCGGACCCTCCCTCACCCCACAGGGAGGGGATGCTGTGGGTACCACCCTGCCCGCATCTGAGCTCAGGCACTCACCAGGCACATTTTGCCAGCTCCGAGTGCTGGAAAGAGTGAAATCCTGATATATTTGTTCACCTGGCACAAACCTCAGCACTGTCAGCATTAACTGGCCAGGCCGATTAGTGGCAGCCATCAGCCAATAAATAAATTGGAACCATCTCCAGACCTGATTAGCTTGCTAATTAAGCTCAGTTACAGGGAAATCTGCAGTCAATCAGCCCGGCCATTACCAGTTGGATCTGCAGAGCGGGAGCTGTTGATGCTGCATCTCTGGTGGGGAGAAGGAGGAGGGGAGCATGCTGGGGGTGGGAAGGAAGGTGGTACTGAAATCTGCTTTCTTCAGCAGCAATTGGAGATGCTCATCTGTCTGGGATGATTCCCGGCAGCCTTCCGTGCCCCAGTGCTTGCTGGGCTCCTGCCCCGATGCTGTCGGGGGGGATTGCCCCGTTCTGCTTCAGTCGCCAAGCTGCTTGGCAGCACAATCCCTTTCCAGTCCACAAACTCCCAGAAAATGCAGAATGCCTCCAAAGACAGCCCATTTGGAAGGATAAACACAGGGCTAGGAGGGTATTTTTTTTATTATTATTTTTTTGGCTGGGCCAGGCTGCTTCCTCCCCCTTTCCTGCAGTGATGTGCAGCTCTGACACCTCACTCCAGCTCTTCCCTCCTGCACCCAGCCAGCACTTGGGGACTTGCACTAAAATGCTGATGGACATCTTCATCCCAGCACAGAAGCTGAGGGCTCTCAGTGGTTTCTTCTTGCTTGCAAAACAGATGCAACATCCCCTGTATGGCCCAAAGCACAGGTAAGATTTTCAAGACACGTGCCCATCCGTTACTGTCAGTGTTGCAGGACAACGTGTTTTTGGCATCTGGGGACCTCCTTGCTCCCTCCAGCTGCAGCCTCCCCATCTTGGCAGCTGCCAAAGGGCATCAGGCATTTGCTTTTCTCTCTACCTCATCCTTGCTCCAGCTCTGGCAACTTCAGGCCGCTTGGGATCCCAGCACTTGCTTCATTAGGTGGAAATACCTGGCCTTTGATTTCTGCTAATGCTCCAAAATGATGTGAAGTGTTCGCTCCTGCGCCGAAGTGACAACAAATAGTTATTTCCTATTGCAAAATATGATCAGGAGATTCTCTTTAACTGAGCAACGAGCAGCCCTTGGTGTTGGCAGCACCAACGCCAAGCCATTTCTTAAAAGGCTTCAGCAAACCCCAGGCACGTTACTTTCCCTCCCAGCCCAGCGTTAATCCCCTGAGGAATGGGAAAGCCCTGCAGATGGGCTTTGCAGCTCTGCGTCCCTCCATCACACCTGCCCCACAGCACAGCATCACCTTTTTTTCTTCTGCTGCTTTAGCTTTTCTCATTCTCTCTTTGGCAAATGCAAGGAGTCTCCCTGGCTTAAAAACAAACAGATCTGGAAGTCAGGGAATGGAGATTGGTGGGGGCAGAATGCAAATAAATAAGTGCTAATTGCTGGCAGTGGCACTGCGTGTCGGGCGAGGTTATTGTGGCCGCATTTATTGGCCAATTAAGGGCTTTACTGGAAGTTAGGCGAGATAAATGACTGCCTGGTGGGTTTCCCAGTCCTGGCGTGGGTTTGTGGTTTTCCTACTGCACATTTAAGTGGTTTCACCAGGAGTAACCCCGTTTCCTTAATGTGCCCTCCCAGTAACTCCTGCAGTCTGTGCTCTCTCTTTATGGTTGGACTTGGTCTTAAAGGTCTTTTCCAATCTAAATGATTCTATGATTCTCTGAAGTCATGTTCTGGGCATCGTTCAGGTGGGAACTGCAATGCTATAGGAATATTTCACTGGGGAAAACCCACATTGCCTGCTTCTCCCTGCAAGCACCACCTGCTTCCAATCCATCATAGAAATAGAGAAAAAAGGGCATAAGGATGAGCTGAAAGGCAGGTGATGCTGAGCTCGGACGAGCTTTGTGTGAGGCTTGCTGCTCCCCAGCCTGGATTTCTGCTGGGGTTTTTCACAGTCAGGGTAGCATCAAGCCCCTGAGCATCATCTCTGGACACCACTCCCACCTCCTGCCACCAAGTCCCTGAGCAGCTCTGGGCCCGGCCTGTGCTGCCCTTGGGAAGGGCCTCCAGGGAGAGAAGCTGGGCCAAGGTCACTCCGACCCAGGGCTGCCACCGCCACCTTTCTCCCCAGGGCAGGGCAAAGGGAGGAGGGAGGAAGGTGGCGGTGGCTCTTCACCACCGTTGTGGTTCAGCCGAAGAACTCCTAATGCGGGATGCCGAGGATGCGCAAAGCTTTCAAGAGATTCAGGGGATCAGCCAAACTGGTGGAAGAGAAATCCTCTGAGGATTACTAAACTCACTGAAAACAGGCGTCTCCAAAGTCCGTGAACTTTAAGCAGTTACAGACTGGGGGAAATACACAGAAAAACTTCCAAATGATCTAATTTTACACTCTCCTCCAGCATTGGCTTTTGACTGCAGGTGGAGAAAAAGTGTTCGTGTGGGTGGATCTTTGACCTGGCTCTTTAAGGCTACACTTACCTGATATTCATGAAGCGTAAAATGTTTTCCTTTGCTTATGAAAACAGCTGAATTTGGGGGAGCTTGGCTGTCTCTTGGAAAACAAAGCTGTTTACCAGGGAGGGTCAACTCCATCCTCTCATCGCAGTGCTTGCGACCACTGTGTGTACTGTCCTCTACCATCTCACCCCATTGCTCCCTTGACGCCAGTTTGGATGCGTGTTAAAGAACAAATAAGAAACAGCAAAACTGCCAAGGGAATATTTTGAACAAGGGCTAAAGGCACGCAGTACCTACAGAGCAAGTGTCTTCTGGGCTCTGCAGCAGGCATCTTGACCTGGTTCTCCCAGCATCCATCAGAGCTAATCCTTTGCAGGCAAGGGTGGAAACGCATAGCAAAGCCTTATGGCAGAGCAACAGTCCGGTCCCTACAGTAATTGCTTTTTTCTTAAAAAAAAAAACAAAAAAAGAAAAAAAGAAAAGAAAAAAGAAAAAAAGGGGGTGTTTCCCCCTACTCCCATTATGGGAATCAATAGTTCTCCCTCAAAATCTCTTTCTGGCCCCTGCTGCTTTGCAGTAAGATACTTTCTTTTCTGCCTAGGCATCTGCGAATGCCACCAGCTGGGAGCGTTTCAGGGGTACATAGGGGTGGGCTTGAGGTAGGGCGAGAAATGTAGGCATGAAAAGCATCCTGAAATCTGCTCCATCACCCCTGGCTCCAGGAGAAGCAGGCCCTGAGGAGGGTTGTTAGAGAGAGCGAGCAGCCAGCCATGCCCATCACAGATCAACCCCCCTACCCCTTTAGGAGGGGAGGGACAGATGATTCCTAAAAAAAGCCCTCCTATAGCTTTACACCCAGGGGGAATCCAAAACAAGTTCCCCCATGTTCGAAGTTCACAATTCAAATTCTGGGAGAACAGAAAGCACCCACCTCCTCTGCTTCAGTGCTGGTAGGATGCGTGATGGGGTTAATCAGGGTGGGAAAACCTTGCAAGAACAAAGGCATACAGCTGCTACATGACAAAACAGTGATGTAGACCCCCAAAAAGGAAAAAAAATATACATTCTCAAGCAGTTCTGCAGTTTTTCAGCCCCTGCCAGTGCTAATACAGCCTCCCTGGAGCACCTGGAGAATTGAAGAGCAGAAAAGGCAATGGAAAACCTCCCCCAAACACCAAACAAAGCCCTGTCAGACAGGACAGAACTGACAGCTCCCTGCAGGTGGGAGACCTGGTGGGATGGGCGATAACCTGAAGAATGAACAGATTTAGGCCAAGGCACAAGCAGACATAAAAGATAAAACCAAAACCCCCCAATCCCATACTGTGGGCAGTCCTGCTCTACCCATGAAGATGCAAGCTCACCTTTCTAGTTTTGGCCAGGTCTTCTCTTGAGCAAAATCACACTGCAGCCAGGTCTCTGGTCCCGTGATGCATCAGAAACTGGTCCATCTTGGCGTCTGTTTTGACCATGTTGTCCTTTGGCATCAGCCCATGCACCGTGTTAGGTGCAAGACCAGTGTGAGAGACGCCCCCAGTCTGCTGCTTCTCCACGGCTATCACATCCCCCTCCTTGTGTCTCGGGAAATTCCCTACTTTTCCCACCTTTTCACAGCTCTACTCATTTCTGAACATCCCCGATTTCTTTTGTCTTTTGCAAAGCTGGACAAGCACAGATTGCCAAACTGTAGCATTGGCTCTCTTGCTCCACAGTGCCCTTATGGATCTTAAAATCTTACATTTCCTTCCTCACCTCAGGGCCCGTTATTTAAATAATCTCCCCTTTCCCCCCATTAATGCACATCTACCAAATTTTATCTGCTGTGCTCTGTGCACCCACCTTAACACCACACTGACACCACTAATGATATCGCCCAGCCGGGACACACATGCTGGTGCTGGCAGGGACCCTCCTGGCGTGTGGCTATCTACCAGTTTGCTCAGGGGAAACCCACCCTCTGGCTCCCCTCTCCATCCCATCCTTCCACCTTCTGCATCAGGACAATATTTTGCCTTCTCCTTGGGCCTACCCGGATTCCCGATTTCTTCTCGTGATGTACTCAGGCCAAGACCTTTAAAAATGTAAATAAACGTCAATCAGTTGCCCATTGTTCGGGGCTTTAAAAGACTTGTTCAGAGAAGCCTAATAGAGAGCCATGATTTTCCTTCGAAGAAGTGATTGGACCATACCATATCATGACCTTAAAGATGTTTTATTATTCTTATTTTAAATGATCATTTCAACCAATTTAGCAGATACAGATGTAACCGTTACCGGCCTAATTCCTTGGATCTCCTCCAGAGACTCTTAAAGCCTAGGTGCAACATTTACTACTCTCTCTTCCTCGGGGAGAATAACTGTTTTTAATGAAAGCTCGCATATTTTTGCTGGGAGATCTGTCATTCAGTTCATAAGCACTTTCAGAACTCTTAGATATACACCATTACGGTCCGGTTGACTTATTGCTTTTTAATTTATCAATTTGCACCATTACCGGCTCTTCTGACATCCCAGGTCTTCGATAATACTTCATCTTTATTACTGGCAAAGAGTGACAGTATCTCATCATTAACACGAGAAGAAAGTGGGGCCAGGGCAGGTGTATCTCAATAACACGGCAATGAAGACTCAAGCAAAGAAGCAAGCTGCGACGAACAAGTTTTCTTGTCTTTATTAGAAAGAGACCTATACAATATAGCAGCCTCTCTCTGCAGTACTTTACAACTTTTTTTCCTTTTTTTATTTTTTTTTTTAACTTTAATTATTCAGAATACTGTACAGCTGACACAAAAATCTCAACGTGGAGAGAGAGGAAAGGGAAACATAATACAAACTGGCATACTTAATCAAACCAAAATCATATGAAACAACAAGCAAAGCGAAATGTTTGTCAATCGGTTTAATTACAGTACAAACAATATAAATAAAGCATCATTGAGTCATTGTAAAACAAACTTGCTGAATGAGGTAATATAAAAACAACAACAAAACTTTTTTCTTTTTAATAATTTCCACACTGTCTTGTCATCATTTATACATTACTATTTACAGAAACAGAACAAAAAACCCCCCAAACTTGCTATAAAGCCTGCCATGTGCTAGGTATCTTCTGCCTCCACCCCAAGCAGAGGTCTCAGGTGTCCCTACTCACCTGGGCTCCCTTTCTCCCCATCCCAACCAGACAGATAAAAGTCACAGAGCAGAGAGACTGAAAGACTTGGGGTCTAAACGCAGCTGAACGTAAAATCTAGCCTTTGCAGGTGGTCACAGGGTATTAAGGAATAAAGGAAAAATAAAACCAGCGTATGCATCCGCTTCCCAAGTGGTGCCGACAGCGCTTCCCAAAATAAAGGTGCTGGACAGACTGAACCTCACATCACAACCTCTCTGAAACCAGGGGCTGAACTTGGACTTCAGGGGGGTCAGGGTACAGCCCACCCGTGCCCCACTCTGCTGCCTTGAAGCTGCTTTGCCTCGGCTTGGGCAAAGCGTTCGGGGTACGCTCCAACCCTGCTGACATAGAGTGGTTTAAGGCAGCAAGAGCTGCAGAATCGGGCCCCTGGCAATTCCAAACCAGAGTCCAAAGGCAACAGTTACACAAACCAAGTCCCTGGTGTTTTAAAAGACACTCCTCTCCCAAATACCCCTTCAGTTTGTGCACCCACCTAAGCAAGACACCTACAAGTGAAAGATGCTTTTGACACTGAAGTAGTAAATGAGGGCTGGACCGAATGGTCCCCTGGAAACTTGGTATTTCCACGGAGCAAAGGGCTGTGCTTTCAGAGGACGGGTACGTCCTATTTTCCCCATGGACTGGCAAAATGAGCTCAGTAGATTCAACAGAAAATCCAGTTGAAATCCTGGATACATTGGAAAAAATGCTTGGAGGGGTTTTCAACAGGATTTCCAAGTAAATCTTTTGCCACAGGTGCAAGAAGGGGAAATGAAGGACCCTCCCATCGTTTCTGTTTCCTACCATACCTTGCTTAGCTCCAGTAAACATCCTTCTCACCCTGCCAGACTTGTCCTCTCCCTGTCAATTTCCCCTGATCGAGTATAAACTGAAAGCAAGGGTATAAACAATGTGAACAACACTTGGTCAAGTTTTCCCAGACTACTCGGTATACACGAAGCCTTAGCACACTTCAGCTGAGGTTTGTGGCTCCCTCACAGCAAAATTTTGGGGCCAGACAGTAATGGCCAAAAGGAGGGAGGGATGAGGAGCTGTTGTTGGGGATGAGCCCACCTGGAGACAGCTCCTCAGAAACGTCTCACCACCCTCATCCCCAGCTGCCCCAAACACAGCAGCAGGACCCAAAGCATCACTGAATCAGCTACAGAAGGGCAGTCTGCTGGTCCCACACTTAAATTCAGCCACTAAGCTGAGTTTCAAGCAAATTTATATATAAAAAAGGGGCTCTGAGCAACAATTTCTCCATCCTTCTCACCTTTGGAATCTCCTTCCTTGGTGTTTCCCACGATAACAGCCCCAGGGCTGGCGAGCTGGGATTTCCTCTTGCAAGCAAGGGGGCTACGTCAGTCCCGGCGGCCAAGTTAAAGGTTTTCTCAAGTTCAGCGTTGCTGTCTGAAGGAGCTGGACTTTCTGAAAACCTCTGAGGCACGTATCTGTGTGAGTCCTGAGTGCCTGATGGCTTGCAAGAGCCGCAGTAAGCCTGTACTTTGTATTTTGGCATCTCTCCACCCCTTGAGAAGGTGCCCCCCCCTCCTGCCCCTGCCTCCTGCACTCTTGGAAATGGCCGGTCTTACTCAAGCTGGGAAACTTGCCTGTTTAGAAACATCTAACTGAAAACCTGGCTGTAGCTATTGACTTTGATTAGTGTGTAAATGTGCACATGTACATTTCCACAATTGCTAATAGTAATATGTAGAGCATATACGCATATATAAGCACGCACACACACACCGAATGCGAAGCATGTGTAGTTAGTGACCTCCATGTGATACACCGCCTTTACCTCAGGACTCAGACCACCTTGGCTGCACTTCACCCCCCAACGCAACTTAACTCAATCCCCAGATCTGGGAACTAGTTGCAAAATAACAACCCACCTTCAGCACCAAAACCCTTCCTCGGTCCTGCACGACCTTGGGGTTTGCCTTCAGCACAGACGCTACCAAGCCGTCCGCTGTGAGGGGTTTTACTCCCTGTACCTTGTCATCTGAGAGGACCAGGGAAGTGTTTTCAGTTCTCAGAAGCAAAAACCCACCCATCGGTTCTGGAAAACGGGGCGTACACAAAAGAGCTGGTGGCGCATTCACTGCCAGCAAGCAACATGGTCATCCCAAACGCATGCCATTAGACCTCTGTAAGCATCCCACCCCCACCCCCCAACCCTTCACGTTTTGTACATAACACACAGGTAAAAATTACTAGCTCTGAAGCACTGCAAAATAGTCAATCCTTAGTACTGGAAGCTAAACACACATCCAGAAAAGTTCATGGCCAAGAGAAAGCTGAAGCTCTGCCTGCCAACAGAACTGACCGCTACCACTTGAATATGCCACAGGGATTTGGGAAATGGGCAGACATACAGAGATGAAGAGGCTAAAACTGTTGAAATGCACAAAGACATTTTCATTTCATCCGCTCACAAGCAAAAGACCTCCCTGTCCCCCCCACCCCGAACATTCAGGGGACAGCAGTAAACGATGTGAGTTAATTCACCCACATATTGCTGTCACCCTGAAATGAAACGCAGGGGCCAAGATGACCAGAAGCATGCCCAGTGATCTGGGGCTTAAGATGGCTCTACAAAAAAACCAAAACAACCTTTTGTTTTCAGAAATCATGCAACCCTCCTCTCAAAACACGAACTATTCACAGCTCCTGAAAATCTTGGCCAAACCCCTTTGAACCTCCCTTTAAAACGTGAGACAGATTCAGTCAAATCAAGGTAAATTGTCACAGGATAAGATCACCTGTTATTTACTCGAAAAACTGTCCCACGGCAAACACCAGAACAAAACCTAGAATATCGTAATACAACAAGTCTACCTACCTACAGGCATTAGATATTTTGCTCGATTACTTCTATATTTTTTCAAAAAAGGAGATTATTTTCTAATAAACCCATTAAAACCAACCTTCTTTTTGTAGCTTAGATTTTGAGAAATCAAAACTCATTGCAGAACCTTTTAACTTGGGGTAGTTTAGTGTTTTTATACCTTGAAAAGAACTTTAATCTGGAGCGTTTTTTTTTTTTTTTTTTCCCCTGCTATGCAGCAAACACAAGAACATCCAAAAAAGGTTTTCTACGCAATAAATGTTACTCACAAATCACCAAGAATGGAAGATGTTGAAATGAGGATCCAAGACTAATAGCCAGAGATCCCACATACGAACCATTGCAGCAGTCACTGGAGGGGAAGTGAAGATGCTTGACGATGAGATGTGGATGGGCAAGTTGTCTCCTACGCAGCCAAGCTGCGCCAGGTTTGGTCTCCAACGCCGTCCTCCTTTACCATGAGTCCCTTCAGCGACAATGACCACTTGTTCCCTGTTAAGGTGCAAACGCAGCTCCCCGAGACGTTTGGAAAGGGCCCCTTCAGGACCCCCTTGTGAAATCTGTGCTTGTCTCCACTATTACTACTTTATACTAGAAACTACAAATTACTTCATTTTTCCCGATCTCCATACAAATATAAAAGATGAAGTTATCCAAACCCCATATAATTTAATTATACTACATTACAGTGCCGGAGATCATTTCTAAGTCCGTATCTGCATTCCCACCTCTATTCCTCTCCCTAAGTTACTCAGCTTCTTCTGGCCAAGGGAAATCTCCAAGTGCAGCTAAAGCTTTTTTCGCACTAACACACATAATTTAAGGAAAAAGGGAAAAGATGGCAAATTAAACAACATTAATGTTTACACAGTTGTCATACACTACACCCAAATGCTTGAAAATCCTCTCCACCTTCCAGGAGCTCACCTGGCTTTCCAAGCAGCTCTTAGCTCAGAACGTACCAAGGCTCTCCAAAAAAAGCTTCTCTTCTGCTCCCTTTTAGCAATGAAATTGGAAATCTAGTAGCAGGAGCCCTTGGCCTCATCTCTGCACTGGCAGGACCCCAAGTTTTCCCAAGGTTAGATCTTATATCTTCATCAAGAACGAGGAGAAGCAACCCCTCCTCAAGTCCGGGAATATCACGGTTCAGATGCCAGATAAGACACATCCAACTCATCTCCACTGTTCAACAGCAATTAGCTTAAAATAAATAGAAGGAAAGTGCTGATGTTAATAGCAACGGCTGACTCGCTTCTAGTGTTTTAGTCATCGTGGATAAAGTGCAGAGGAAGGGGGATTTAAAGGTATCTGGGATGATGAAAAGGGTTAAACGGGGGACGCAACAAAACCCACAGCCACGGACTCCATTTTTGGAGCAAACAGCTTTAGCTAACATGTTTCTTCTGGGATTTCTTATGGACTGGATCTCAATTTGTTTTTAATTCGCTCATGACACGCTCAAAGGGCGTAAACAGCTTGGCAAGTGGGTTCCATAAAAGCAACGAGAGGGGCTAAACGTAGACGAAAACCAGAAAACGGATGGGTTAACGGAGTGAAAGCAAGGGGAATGATTCCTGCAGGCTCTCCAAGTGTCGGAACGTATTGCCTGTTTCCGCACCCGGATGGCTTCAAGAACATCCTTTGCAAAGTGCGAACGCATGCCCTGAAAAGCACGCAGAGCCCAGAGACCTCGGCTCAGCAAGCCCAGCCCCGCCATGCTCCAGCCATAGAGAACTTCATCCTCGCTCTGGGCTGTGGAGGGAAGGGCTCTCTTGTCCTCTCCTGGACCATGCAAGAAGGGGATGGAGTCCCTGCTGGACGGAATTCCTTACCAGGTGGCCTGTCCCACTACCTCAGGAGGTGCCACACAACTTCTCACAGCCATCCTACCAAACCCATTTGAACAGGGGATGCTGTGGCCAACGCCCCACAAGGCACAGACCCTCCATCTATTCCCCCATGGCTGGAGCATCACCAGCTGGAGGGCCAGGGAAGGCGTCTCCTGACTCGGAGAGATGGTGCTGGGTGACCTGTCTTTCAAAGGGATTGCTGCTGCGTGCACCACCGGGCACCCTCCCTGCAGACCCCCACGTTTGGGGAAGCCATCACACAGCCTATGCTGCTTCAACACAGTTACTGCCAGTGCTTACACCTCCAAAGGAAAACTGTTAGGTCAAAAGCAACTGTGTTACTGCTTAATTAAAATATGAGGTTATCAGTTGGCTAGCCTGGATACGTCACTTTTCCTATAATACAGTGGAATTTTCTCTCCTAAAAATATTCCGTGTTTTTTCAAGGTTTGCCTTCAGAAAATCTTACTGAAAGAAGCGTATAATTCTTCTACCTGAAATCTGCATGACAGCCTGGTTGCCCTTGTTTCTCAAACATCACTCTCAGTTTTCTAAGAGGAAGGTGGCCCAAAGAGAGCTTTAAATTATGTACAGAAAATATTTTCAATTAGGAAAAACCAGCCCTGAAACGGAACACACGTTGAGAACTTAACAGCGGCAAATTACCTAAAACAGTTTTGAAACATTGGACTTGGTTTTTGGATACAAATGCCCGCGATGCTCCCAGGGGAACGGCAGGCAGCTATAGCACCTCTGGGTCCATGAGCCGTGACTCCTGGATCCCCGCTGTGTCCCCCCCCCCAGGGGTGTAAAGCTCGTGAGCACCAAACACAGCGGGCTTCACAGCATCCCCTTCAGCTGCACATCAGATGGGCTGTCCCGCCGCCCAAGGACCGCCCGTAAGTACCAAAGATCAGGGAGCTGCGTGGGAATGACGGAGAATCAGCAATTACAACAGACACCCTTCTCAGTTAAAAAAACCCCATAAAATTAAAGTTATCCCAGTATGAAGAGAACCAGCTGTGGCCTTACTCTGATGCAGCCGGCCTAGGCTGGTTGAAGAAAGATCTCCTGCCCCCAAACAGTCAAAGATCTATACAGTAACAAAGTACAAAATGAGAACACCACCAAAGAGGAAAAGCTGGTCAATATACTCGTGCTTCCACCCGAGGTTCGCTTTTCTTCCACCATTTGATGATTTTACACTAAACCCGTCATTTTCTGATCTTTTTTCCCTTAAGATAACCAGATTACATTTTTCCTTCACACTTTGTCCACATACAGTTTATTTAGCAACTGCTACGCTCCACCATTTGTATGCTAAATGAAATCCAGAGCCCCAAGGAAGAGCACCACTGAAGGCTTGGGAAATACATACCAGCAGGTACATTTGCAAATTACTATGCTGTGTGCACCTCACTGCCTTCACATAATTGCTCCTTTGCCATCGAATTCAGTTGAGTTTTCAACTTTCCCCGTGATGTACCCTTCCCCCATCTTCACATTGCCATATGCCACTTAAAAAAAATCACTTTTCTGCCTGCCAAAAACCATACAGCCTGCTTCCCCTCATGCCAGAACCCTACTTCGTTGAAAACAGAAGAAGCTGGGATCTGCCCAGTAATACCAAAATAATCAAATCAAGTATTAAAACTTGGAATTCAAATGAACTGTCCAGGCTACTTTCACAAGCCATTTTTCTTCCAGAAAGCAGCCAAGTTGGGAGTCAAGCGCAGCCATGCCCTGCCCGCCACGGTGAAGGCTATCAATTCTGAACTTAATCAAATCTGATCTTCCCACAGCCAGGCTAGGGCTTTTTGTCTTGGCTTGTGAAAGCTTCGTGATTTCTGGAGTAAAATATATTTACAGCGCTGAGAAACAGCCTCTTTTTCCTTCCTAAAAAATCTCGTACGCTTTTTTTTTTCCCCCCAGGCCAAACGTGCCATAATCTCTTTCTGATATGTTCCTCAAAGGTTTGCGATGGAAACAAGAGTTCACTGCTGGGAATATTGTCAATGTACACTGATCTGTAACGCACAGATCCTAACTAGTTGCACGTTATTTAGTTCACATCCATTACAGTTTATAAATTAAACAGAGATGTCATTTTCTGTACAAAAAAAAAATCAATGCATATTTATGGTTTTTTTATTCAAATAGATTTTACATACATATAATCTAGAGACACAATACAAAAATCTGTATAAGTTAGGCAATGCATCACAGGAGTGACCAAAAACTCAAGACATTTACCTTGGCAAAATGACAGAACCTATTTCTGCTGGCTGAAAAAATATTAGCCTTTAATGCGTTTATTAATTTCACTAAAAGTACTTGAAATGTTTTTCCTTAGCGGTACTCATTATTCCTTTTTGTGTTTCATAGTTACTCTTATTTATTTTTTCCATTTTGTTTTTACACCAAGGAGACTGCAGTCAAATAACACTCAGCAACTCATTTCCTCTCTTTGGACTGAAAAATTAAACAGATACTAAATTATGACAGTGAATTTAGAAAGGAGGGCTCCAAGGGCTTGAAAGAACATGTCTGAGATAATATGATGCTTCTAAGAATATTGCAATCACATCCAAGCAATCACCGAAGCGTGCCATGTAACTACCTCCTCAGCTAATATGCTTTTTTCTCCGTGATGACTAATCATGTTCTATTAAACAGCGGTAATGCTGGAAGAACTCAACTATACAAGTGTAATGAAGCCAGTATTCTCCCCGGACAGATTAGCTACAACTGATTTGACACATACCATCATAGGAGCTTCAAACCTGACAAACTCTGTGCTTGCTTCTGATTTATGCCGTCAAGCTCTTCAGAGAAGAGAATGAAATCCAGGCGTCGTGTTTGGTAGAGGTGAAATGTACTGATGTGCTTAACTGTCAATTATGGAAAGTCACCATCTCTCCTTCCTTCTCCTCTCGCTCGCCTCTCCCTCCGCCCCTTCCCTCCACGCTCGGGAAGCCTGCATCCCCCCCCGGGGACGACCGCTCTCCCATGGTCCCGGTGCCACGCGCGGTGCGTCCTGCTCGACCCACGCGCTCTCGCCCACTTGTTTCCATTCATTCGAGAGCTGTCACTGAAACAACTGCTTTCTCTGCAGCCTCTTTTGCTCCTTCTCATCCCCTCGCGCTCTCCAGACGCGCCGTTTCCGGATGGGACAGGGATGTACCGAAGGGAAAAGGGAAAAGGAGAGTTACCAGACTCACAGAGCAGAGCTGTGATGGGGATGGAGGAATATGAGGCTGCGGATGTAATTCAGGTCAGCGAATACACGAGTGAGCTCCTCAGATGATGGTGGGCATCCTTCCGCTGCTGTTGTTCCGGTTATTGTTCTTCCTGGACAGGTTTGGAGTGGCCATGAGGACGAAGCGCTCGTCGGGGCAGCCGTACTGGAGGAGAACGTCGATGCACTCCTGGCTGGAGGCCTGCCGGGCGTAGGCCAGCGCCGTGTTCCCGTGGGCATCACGCGCCATCATGTTGACGCCGTACTGCAGGAAGAAGAGACACGGTGTTGGAAGGCGCAGTGCCAAGAGAGCGTGAAAACGGAGGGAACGGATTCGGGACCGAGCTGTTTGAGCTTAAGCGAGGGTGGGGGAGAGGGGGAAGAGGGAGGGGTAGGACAGCTGCCTGAGAACGTGAGCGCAGCAGCACTCGGTCACACACGCAAAGGTTGCTGCGAGGAGAGAGTCTCATGTGTGGAACAAAATTTGCCACGGCAGCGTTTCAAACAGGTGCTTGGGGAATCTCTCCTTCCTCATGTCCTACGCTCTCCTTTATTTTCCATCAAGCAGCAGACAGGCAGAAACACACTTTTTTATCATGGTGCTCTCTTTTGAGAGCATGCCGGGAGGAATGTCTGGACTCAGGACATCAGCAAACTCTTTGTGGAACCCTCAGCAGTGGGCCTGGGAGGTCCTGCTGGGGGTCACAGCCCAGCCAAAGCCAACCCAGCCAGCCCCCCCCCCCCCGGGCACCAAGTACTTACCCAAATCAGGAGCTGCACTAACACCACGTTTCCTTTCCTGCACGCCAAGTGGAGGGCAGTGCGCCCATCACCGTCTCCGCAGGTCTCGTTCACCTCTTCCCGAGTCCCGTGGGCAAGGAGCAGGATGACTGTCCGCAAGTCCTCCTCGGCTGTAGCCCTCAGGAGATGCTGGCCCAGAGAAAGCTCCAGGCACTGCAGCGGGGCAAGGAAGAGCTTCTGCTCATACTTCGCACGTATCCAGAGCTCTTTTTCTTCCCTAGAGAAGCCAAAGGAGACAGGTCACTCTAACCTGGCTTCGCTGCCTCCAAACGGCGGCAGTTCAGCTACCAGGATGCCAGCAAACAGCAGCTAACAGGAAAATTATTTCCCCTTCAAAATTTTGTCATGAAAGCAACAGTACACCCACACCTTATATTTGCAGCAATATTTGTGTCCCTCACCTCACTGTCACTGAGCCATATTAATACAGCACCTGAGATCCCCCTCGGTGGGTGCCATGCCTATGGGGTCATAAGATCACAAGAGCCAGGAGGTCTTAAAAAACCCTGGGCTGCCCTGAGGGCTGGCAAGAGGTCAGTGCAAGAGCCCTCGCCATCACGGAGACCAAAGGCAAAACAGGCAGCCTAGCTCCACATGAAGGTTATGTTGCAAAACTGGTACAAGAAAATGGACCAAATTTCCGTCTCTAAGCCCCGAAGTAACCAAGCACCTGGGCTTAGATTTCAGACAGAAAAGCAAGCCCTGAAAGACGCAGCCTTGCTTGCAGGGGGTGCTTTTTCCTTCTACAAGTGGAGTAGTTTCCAATGGAAAAGGCATTGGTTGGTTCCTGTGTTTGTTTTTTCAAAACGCAAACCACCAAAACAAGACTTTGAAGCACCACTTCCTCCTGATACGTCAAAGAACGATCAAAAGCTTTCTGGGTGCTATTAGGTTTCAGGAGAACAAGGACTACAAACAAGTCCCTCAACTCTCCATTAAAAAAATTACCATACAATTAAATGATCTAAGAGATCTAGCCCCAGACAAAGTCCCATTTAGAGGTACCTCAGGTAATCTGTTCAGCCTGCGAAAAATATATGCACCACCTAAGCCAGGCGACCGGTTACTGGTGACAGATTTTCTGCACCCTAGTACAAAAGGCAAAGCTGTGTTTACGCCTTTCAGCCATGTTTACACTACTCCCAGTAATCTAGTGTCAGGTTAGCCCTAATCTGTTTTTAAATACTTATGTAAACAGATCCTTCCAACAGCAAATCTGGATTAGTTTTGCATCATTTCCTGGTACATGTGGAGTGACCTTGCTTTGACCTGCCTGGATGCTTTCAGGCACAGCTTCCCAAAGCATGTGCTTCTCTGTCCTGACCACAATTTACCCTACAAACAGGTCCAGGGCTTTTTTTGTCAGAAAAAAAGTGCAAACAGAAAATTAACACAAAGAGTGCTTCGTTTAAGTCAAACCTTTGGATGACTCCTGCAAGCTGAAAGACACACCAAAAAAACATTTGGGGAGCTGCAAATTAACCTTTGATGGCAGGATCTGATAAGCAGAGTATCATTTCAGGTATTCCAGATGGAGAGGAGGAGGAAGAAAAGGACTTCTGTTACTACTGCATCTTTAATTATTATTTTTTTTAATTTGTATTTTTAAGGTAAAAAACCAAACCAGAACCAGTGCCATGAGGAGGATAAAGTAACATACAATTATTTACAATCAAACAGGCATACTTGCAACACTGTAACAGTTCTACTTCCAGTATCCATCTAGAGTATCAAGAATGTTTACCAAACACCTCCTATGTTTTTTAAACATGTCTAGAGCTATTGAGAGTATAACCAATATATCCACTACACATTTAAAACGTGCCAGACTGAAAAATGAAGTGATTCAACCTGTGCTGTTCTACAACAGTGGCACACATCAGGGCTTAGGGAATTTATTTCTCATATGCCCATACATCCTAAAGGCAAAATACACCTCAGACATGTAACCGATAAAACTTTTTTAGCCTAGTCAAGAACTTGCAAATGAATCCCCGCCCCCCCCTTCCCCCCACAACATCTTTTGGGTGATAGTAACTTCTGGATCCTGTCAGAGCATTGGTTGCTGCGATTGGCCTGGCTTGAATAGAAGTTCCCTTCTGTTTAGAAAACAAGCTGTGATACACGCGTCTCCCATATCTAATCACAATTCACCTTAAAACTGTAATGGTGACGCTATGACACATACCGAAACAAAGACAATAATTGCCAAGTTCAGGCGGAGGCTTTCAGAGCTGCTGGTTTACAAACGTATTGGCATGAATTTCACATTTGCTGTGCAATCGCATGGGAGCAGCACAAAAGCAATCCTGCTGCAAGAGAGCAGGATAGTCACCAACTACCCAATCCTGCTCAGATTTATCCTATTGTCTCAAAAGGCTGGGAAAAGAACAGAAAGCCCCTTTACAAATGAACCTAGCAGGAAGGGGAGCATGCTGCCACCCGCGTTAGTGATGGAGAGGATGCAAACAGTCCTTCCTTAAGGCACTCTCCTGCAGTAAGATCAAGTAACCCATAACTGCTTTGCATTAATGCTGACTGTATGTTCTGGTCAGGATTCATCCCTTAACCAGAGGAAACATGATGCAGAACCGGGAAGCAGCTAAGGAGACCTCGGGTCCCTCAGGAGATGCTCACTGGGGTGGCTGGCTGGAGCAGGACCCTGCAGCCGGCAGCAGGCTGGGCTACTGGGCTACGCTCACCTAAAAATTCAACCTTTGCCTGTGGTTATTTTACCTCACTTCAGTTTTCCTTTTCAGAAAACCCACCTAAATTTTCTTGACTATGTAGGGCACCAGAAGGCTCAATCCTTTAAGGCCCAGTTCTATTTTTGGAGTCACAAGAAGGGTTGTGGTGGGAACACAGCAAGCGCTACAAACAAAAATACAGGTGTTTTAAAAGCCTCAGACATTTGGGGGCAGCACGTCCCTGACATCGGCCACCGAGTGAGCTTTAGGTCTTACTCACCTGGGCACACGAAAGATACCTCAGTTGGATTTCCTGGTAGAAAGCAAAACTATTAGAGAAGCAGGAGGAAAAAAGCACGCTGGCCCACGCCTCATGGTCAGCCAAAATGTAGAGGGACTGTTTTTCCATCAGTATCTAGAAAGGCAACGTCCACAGACGTCCTCCCTACATCTCTGGCATAAAATCGTTTTGTTTTGAATGGGAAGTCTTGGGGACTTTCCTGGAAGACAGCTTAAGCTCCGCTGCTCGCATTCATCTCAGAAATCCCGACAACAAGACATAAATACTGTAATTGTTGCTCTGATGCCCCAATTTCACTTCTGGGATCCACAGCTTGTCTTGGTTGAGGTTTCATTTCCCCCAAGGAAGGCCAGTCCAAGAGCAGAGTTGTCAGCAGTAGATCACTTAACCTCATTGCGGTTCCCTGGAGGACCACTGTTCACATCCCCTGTTAGCTAATGAGCTAAAAAATGAATTATTGGAGCGGTCAGCAATAAGCAGGAAGAGGAGGCACAGTGTTTCATTTCAGCCAGCACTGACATACCTTTAAATAAATCAACTGGATAAGAGTACAAGGAAATGTGAGGAAGAGCAACTAATCAGGAGAAAGACACCGAACCAATCCCTAAAAATAAAGGAAACGTACATGGGCTAGTAAATATTTCCCTCCTTTTCTTCCCATAGCTGCAAAGTTGTAGCTTCCACTCTAAACGACCGCCTCGATACCAGAGACTTTCAGTCGTAGTTGTCAAAGCCAAAGTAAGATTCTTCTACTGAACTTCTAAAATCCAGCAGAGTCCTTTTCTCGGGACCAGATTAAATGGTCCCAATGATACCTAGTGCTGGAGAATGTGTGAGGATGTTCCTCATGTTCTAAAATGACTTCTCTTCAGTGATCATGCTAGCCATGATTTTTTTCAACGCATATGCAGCAAGGAATTAATAGATTATAAAACTTCTAGATAAACTTAAGAGAAAGAAAAAAAAAAAAGTAAGATCAGACTTGCTTTGAGGCTTTTATCTCTGAAGGTATGCATTCGAACCCAGACTGCTGATAGAAACTTCAAACCTCACTGGTTATACATGGGCCAAATACACCAGAGTAACACTGCAAGGTACTCTGCAGCACCAGGAGAGGAACGAGCCACGAAGCCTTGGCCAAAAAATACCACCAAGCTCTTTGCTCCTGCAGGAGTCTCCACCACTAGTGAACCCTGAGTTACACACAGTGGTGTGAATAATGAAACCTCTGCCATGGCAGCAATACTGTATGTAGGTAAAGGGTTATTAGAAACAGATGAAAATTTCAGTTCTCAGTTTATTTTGATCTAATTAGGTGCTTGCTTCTCAAGATAATGTCCAATTATTTAAATTACTCTGCCAGCCACATCACATCATTATTATCTGGAAACATAAATACCAGGCACTGTAAGGGGGAAGGGCTAACTAGGTAGCATGAAAGCATGCAAAAAGCAGATTTGCTTAGAGCACAGCTTTGCTCCAGGAGCTACACTGCATTCCCCACTTGTGGATTTGCACCAGAGATGCTCATTTAGGAGCCCACTTCCTACACAGCTCGGCCCTGTAAAGTGCATCATGTGGCTCTTCCACCCCTCTTAAACACGTGAGGTTTTACACCTGGCAAATCGGAGCAGAAGCCTTGCACCGCTGGTACTGACCCTCCATCCTCCTCCTCCTCGCTCCCGCTCACCTATGCCTTCAACTTCACTTGTTCCTCACATACACCCGGCGGAGAGGCATGAAAGGCAAACACGAAAAGGATGTGCAAGGTGGAAATAAAAGCCGTGTTCATATGGCAACTCAGAACTGATTGTGTAGGCAACACCATGCGGGATGGAGAGCCTGAGAACTTGCCATCAAAATTCAACAGCTCCAGCGCAAGTGCAGTCTTGTTCTTACTGAAGTGATAACAAGGATGACAAAATTTTTGTGTCACTTGCTCGTTATCTAAAATTGCTCATCATTTCTTAAAAGGCTCAACGAAATTTTGAAAGATTGCATTAAAATCGCAATTGACAGCAGGTATTCACCATGGCAGAGCATTGGTTCTCACCATCAGAAATGCCAAGCAGGCTTGGTGCAGGCATTGTGAAGTGAAGTTTTATCCTCCGTACCTCTGACGACACTAAAAAGCTCTTGAAATTTTTTATCTTTTCCTCTCCTTTCCTAAATAAAATAATTCTGTACCTGAGGAGGCCTCTAAATGGTCTCTCCAGCATTGCCATGCAGGTGCCGTGCCCATGCGTTGCCATTTGTGGTCGCTCACTGAAGTACAACCATTTAACAGTAATAACCTGGCCAGCTCACCAAGAGCCTTACCAAATTTTCTCTCCTGTTGGCCAGCCGACAAGGTTAATGCGTCTTTTCCAGGAAAATGAAGTAAATCAAACCCCCTGTACCTCCCAAACTCCCGGAGAGTCCCTGAGTAGTGTCATTAGCTTTGTGGTCCAGTGTGCATCACCTAATGGCCAGTGCTGGGCAGCTGGCTGTGCTGGGGCTTGCTGTTTAAACAAACCCCACCGCGGCGACCCTGCACGCATCCGATAAACCACATCGCTTTGGAGAGCTGGCGATGCAACGTTGGGATGGGTAAAGGAGAAACATCGGGGGAGTGGGGGGGGAGACAGGATTGAAATGTTGGGAAAGGTTCACGATGTTTTTAATTGCAACTAGCAAAGGGGGGAGAAGAAGAGAAGGCAAGAAGAAAGGGCTAGCAGCAAGGAATTTCCAAAGTGTCTTCCTGCCCCAAGCAAAGCAGGAACTGGGAGGAGAGGCATGGAAGAGGAGCTGGAAACAATATGCTGAGAAAACACAGGGGCTTCCTCTCTCTGCAGGAGAAGACCCCACTCTATTGCAAAGTAAGTGCTTAGCAGTTGACTGCTTCCTAGCATGCATGCCTTCTCTCCCCGGCTGCGTTGCTAAGGGAGAAGGCGCACAAGCCCACCGGGGATATATAGGTCCCTGGCAAACAAGAGGGCTCCAGACAGCAAACAAAGACCGATGGGTATTTATTCCTTAATTACGAAAAGCTTTTACGAAACAGGCCACTGTAAATCCCGCCTGCCGAGGAAAAGGACCAAGATTTATGTGTGCTGGGGCAAAGAGGAAATAAATATCTCTCTGGCTCCTGATCAATATTATGAGTGTTTTGCCAACCTACAGGGTGTTTTATGAGCTGTAAGGACAGAAAGGGATCATTAATAATTAAATAAAGTCAACCTATTAAGCTTATTACTTCTTACAAGTTACACATCCCTGACGGATGAAGACCAGCCCTATAGGAAAGCCGTAGATAAGCCAACCCATGTCTGGTCTTGGACTCCGGACCAGGACTCTCCCAGGCAAGCGGCGGAGTAACCCAGCCTGGAAGTGATTTAATGACTGTCTTTGCCAGGGAATTATCTGGCTGAGGACTGTGTTCAACGCACTAACAAACCTGCACGGTTTTGTCCGCTAGCAAGGAGACACAGAGAGAGACGATTCAGTGCCACGAAAGTATGCCAAATTCAAGTTACTTCTCCTACCATCAGACAAACCTATTCAAGCAACCAAACCACAACACCAGCCCCCAAAGTCACGAATAAAGATGGTTTCCCATCAGGAGCATGTCCAAAGCCCCTTGCGCTGTCAGGGAGCTGCTTTCTGAAGCCCGCGGGTCAGGATCTTCTCCACCATTAGCTCTACTACATTTTCCAGTTTTCCTTTTATAGCTGTGTGTTTAAGGTAAAAAACCAGCCCTACTGTGCATGACGGGCAGAGATCACTCAGACATGCAGAACTGCATGTGCTTCTCAAATTAATCATGTCTTGCACGACACTTACTAGTATAATCGTAATTTGGATTCAGCGGAGCTTCTCCACTTTCTTTACCTTCTCCTCAGACAGCACCCCCCTACGCAGGGCTAATATTTCTGTACTTCTAGGTTAGCCTTCCAGTGATGCCACGGAGTAACCAGCAGCTCTCCCTTAGGTGTTAAGACACCTGCAGGATTTATTACTGCACAACATTAATTACCAGCCTGGCTGAGACATCAAGGTTTACTGACTTCAGGCTTTTTAGATAAATATCCTGCAATTGTGGACTCTGATATATCACACAAAATTGCAGCAAGCTTATGTTTTCATTGCACAACACTCAATCTAGTAATTTTTAAGGTATACTTGATAAAATATATCACACCTGAGGTTTACTCCATATAAAGTAAAAGCTATGTGACATACAAAGGCAGGGAATACTGCAGATACTAGGAAAAGGCTTATTAAGTTGAGGAAAAAGATTGTAAGTGTGACAACTGTAAGCCCTGCAAGCTGGTTAAGTCTTTTCTCAATACAAATCCAAGCTTTTTTTGTTACGTACAACTATGTGAAATGAAAACAGTCCCTAGAGATTTAACAAAAAGCTTTAAGAATGCCATAAATTGTATGTTTCCACTAACTACAAAAGCCCCAGATTTTTTTTTAAGCAGCATTGGCAGCAACATTTAGGAGGAAAAAACCTTAACAATGGAGACCTCTAAGGATTTTAAACAGTTAGCTTGGGGAAAGCAATTAAAAAACCACTGCGAACAGTGGAGGAAGATCGGCTTTTGCTAAATGTGAGGACAGACCTTATGAGAATGTGGAATCCAGCAGCCATGAATGACTACTGCCTGCCACCCACCCTCTGCCGACCAACAGAAAAACTCTATAGAGCTCATGATCTGATTCCTTTCACCTAGATACTGATGTACAAGCATATAAGCAGCCACGTGAAATTTAAACCAAAACACATCACTGTTTTGGCTACCAAAAAAAAAAAAAAAAAAAAGAAGAAAAAAGAAAAAAAGAAGAAAGGCTAATAAGTGAGTTATCACTGTATGGTTCTAGATACATACATGGACTGCTTCCATTTCTTGGGTAGTCAACCTCAACACTCATACATACTAAAAATATTACCTAAAAGAAGCCCAAAGCTGCTCTACAACAGTTGCATGGAAATACTAAGACCAAGGAGTATATTTGCTTCTTGCTTGTTTGCAGTAAATATATATATATATATATGTATCTGCAAAGATTAGTAATTGCAAAGATGTATCTAATGCATTTCATTATTCATGTGCAACCATACTTAACCTGATGTCTTAAGTGTATAAATCAAATTGCATTGTGCCGGTACCTAAACACAGACCGGAAATTTCAATTTACAATTTGATATACAGTCACTCAGGTTAGAAGATTGCATTAATTTGCAATTTGTTAACACTAATTGTCTCCTATAGGAAGGCTATACTTAATGCAATAGTATTTTAAATATAGCTCACAAAATCATTACATGCTTTCCCCCCTGTTTTTAAGGAAAGGTATGAAAATTCCATTTGAAATCAACTTTCACACAAAATGTGGCAGTAGTTTTCAACAGATAACGGAACTGAAAATGAACTATTAGGAAATGTTCTGTGGAAATGAAGGTAGTCTGTTATCTTGGTTATTGGTGTCTAAAAATCTGGCAATTTTCACCCCAAACCAGGCTTCTGCTTCCATATTCATATTAAAGGAAGCTGCTGTACAGTACTCGAAGGGTGTGTGTGCGTGTGCGCGCGCGTGACATACAAATATTTCAATGCATAAATCTCAATAATCTGTGCCAGGTGAGAGACGGAGCGAGGTAGCCAAGTGAGGTTCCCACAGACCCTGAGTAATGTGGCATGTAACAGGGACGTACATCAGCGATGTGCTTTCCAGTGGCTCCTCCCGTGATGCGACTATCACAGCGCATTAAGGATACCATAACAGTCGCTGATGTGATCTGCTTTGGAACGTATCACATCATAAACAGATGAGAGAAGAGAAATGGAGCTTTTCCTCTGCTCGTAATGCTGTAAAGTGGAGAAGTAGCATAACTATGTGTGCACCAATGCCTTATAAATAATGAGAGAGGGGGAAAGAACCCTCCAAGGTCTACCCAAAGGGCTGACAAACTTGCAGCACAGACATTAAGGAGATCTCAAATGAAAGCTTGCTTAGCGCACAAAGGAGGCTTCAATGATCCAAAATGGCAAAAATACGTTGTGGGCTGCAGAAGGGGAACACAATCTTTACCCGAGGATCAGGACCTGGAAAAGGACAGTCTAATTACAATGCTTCACAAAGCGCTGATCCTTTGTTACCAGTAACTCCTATCGTTCGGTTTACCAGGAAAAATGAAAGTCCTTTCAGGGGGCTTTAATATTATCTTAATTCCAGCAGAAGCAATAAGATTATACTCTTTGGAGTATTCGGAACCCACCCCCTCCCAACATTACACTGAATTTATCTAAGACATAAAAGAGAAAATACAAGTAATAAACATTGTATTTGAGCATAGACTGTGAAGAAAAACACATTTGGAGCAGTGAGGAAATAAAAACAAATGCTGGCTCTGCACAAGTCAGTAGTGGAAGGCAGGCGTGTTTGCAGCTGAAGGCCTAGAGGGCTGAGAAGCAGCCGGACCATCCCTGCGGGCAGCACTTCTGGGACCCACCTTCTTCAGATGCTGCAGGGACCTCGGCCCAGCTCTTCCCTAGTGACTTGGAACGCTCCCCTTCGCACCCCTCACTTTCCAGCGTCTCCCCGTCAACAATTCCAATATACCCCATACCCTCCTCTTCCTCCCCGACACATCCTCCCTTCTCCACCAACACACCTCTGCCTGTTCCACTGCGCCACCCCTAACGGTTACTTCTTCAGCTGCTTTGGCTGCCTCTTCCATCTCACTGATGCTAAGGACTCGACAGAATTTGTTAATGTCATCAGACGCTTCCATTAGCTGCATTTTTTTAATGACTATTCTTATTTGGCAAAGATGATGCCTGTCTTGGCAAGTTAGACCTCCCGAGGTATTCCCTCCCTTCACCGAGCGATGGGACTTCCCCCTGCCTCAGCTTCAGTGGGCTGAAGGTGTTTGCTGCCTTTCTAAACCCACAAATGATAATTAGATTAAAAAAGGCTGTTAGTACATCAGCTCACATCTCTGAAAAAGCAAGAGAGGTGAAGAATTGACTTGAGTAACTAAGACTAAAAACAGAAAAAGACTTGAGAAATCCTCAGCAGATAACATCCACAGAAATCCACGAGGTTTCCCCTACATCTAAGAAATGAAACCTCAGCTGTTAGTTTTGTTCGTGCATTTTCAACAACACAACACGTAACATTGGGCTTGCCCAAATGTGCCCCAAAAGGCGAGATTAGAAATGGACTCAGCTTTCAAAAGACACTCGAGTGCTCAAGTACTGCTGAGGCATTTCTAATTGTGCACCTCTGCCTATTAATCACTTGCAAACCTTTAGGCTTTTATGATTTACAAGCCATACGGTTGGTGCTTAACAGTGGGAAACCCACATAAAACCTGACAGCAAAGAAAATCTGCACCGGAGACGCCTGCCAAAAGTGACAGCAAGTTCCACTTTGAGAGCACCTCCGGAGAGAGGTGTGCAGGGATTTCAATGCCGTGTGCCAGAATTGAAGCCAGAATTAAAGAATTACAGTCCCTTGCCCAAGCGCTCTTAGTGCCTAAAGTGCCCTCTCTCAGCCACCTCCCTGCAAATCCCTCTTCAGGACACATTTGGAAATCATTTGAAAAAGATAAAATATCCCTATACCTGTTATCAATTAGAAGAAACATGTGAATATTATTCTCTAATTTGTGACTCAATCTTAAAAGCAAAGTCACTGAAATAATTACATCGGCTCCTGAATATTTCTATTGTGCTCACAGAAATGAATAGCGGGTACGTCCTCTTCTGCCCGATATGCCCCAGGGCTGAATGTATCAATAAGTACCATCAGAGCCCTGAACGTGAACTGCCAAAAAACTGTAATTTCTGGTTTGTGGCAGCTGCAGCCCAAGGGCTGCCAAACTGATTAGTTACCTACTAATGGTCTTTGTGCAACTTGGGTTTGCGGCAAGGCGGTGGGAAGAAGGAGCAAGCCAAGGAGGATAGAAGTTGCATAGTAAACACACGGTGTTGGAGTTGTCCACTACGCAAGTGACCAACTCCCAGCCGGCCGTTGATGTACAAGTTCTAAGCCAGGATTTATGAGAGCGGCGATGTAGGCTTCTTTTTAAAACCCAGACGCAGTGCGACTTGAGTGACTAACTCCTGAAAATTGGTAATTTCCTGGTGGTTAGCAGGAGAAGGTCTGCCAATGGGAAAGCAGAAGCTGTTAATAAATTTATAGTGCGTTATATGCCAATTAGACCCCTTCAGCCCTTCAAGAGGCAGCACCACCAATCAGGTTATCATTCCACAAATGTACTCTTTAGAGCTGATCTCATCACAAATCAATCCTGCATTTAAAGTGCAATTCTCATTAGTATTACCTGGGAATGCACTTGTGAAACAATGCAAGTGGGCATTTTTCTTCTCCCCTCGAAGTGCCCTTCACCAATGCCTCGTGCACAGCTATTTACTTCTCGTACACAGTCGTGTCTGAACTCCAAATGGTAAATAATCATTCTGAATACCACATTAATTCTACATCGAACCAGATTTATTACACACGTCATACTTGGGAGTTTCACCGTCATTCACAAGCCAGCCGTGAACTTCTTGGTTAAATTACATCCTTGTATCTAACCATGCACCATGCAATATTCTATCAATACTGTTCCTCAGAGCAGATCCCTCAGCTTCCCACCCCGTGACATCCACAAGGGCTAAGACACCCAATGCTGCTTCTTTGGGCATTCAGAAAAAGGAAAAATACAGAAGCAGAGAGAAATAAATAGCTGTATGGTTTAGCGTCTTCAGCATATGTACAGATCTACCTCTGGTCACAGCTTAAACCACATCTTGGTGCTTATAGTCTACGCAAGCAACACTGTGTTTTGGAAGCTTTGCCAAGCAACCTTGTCTTCATTTTCTGCTGAACAAGGCTAAAAAGAGACTTTAGTTTCAGCTTTGTAACCTATGGCAGTACAAAGATGCCTACTGGTCAGGAACACGAGGCGACCCCAGTCGCTGGGAATGCATTTTCCTTTTCTTCTCCTTCTCAAGGTAGGTTCAGATCTTGGAGAAGTGCACCCAGAAACTTGAACGAATCTTAGGTGGCCTCCACATATTTTGATTCAAAACTACTTTAAATTTGTTCTGATCAAGCTACACACTTTGTGATTTTCTCTTGCCACAGCATGGGCACAAGCAGCAGTCCAATGTTGTACGACCACAGTTGTTTTGGCTCTAAGTGCTCAGGATGTTCTTGTGGGGGCTCAGGAAAAGGGCTGTGGGATCTCCTGAGCTTGTGCCATGAAGAACAAAACCACCACAGACTTTCACGGTGCTTTGTTCTTCTCCTCCTGCACTGGGATGCCCAGGAGCATCGGGATGTGGCAGCCCACGTGGGAAGCTCACCTCGCTGCGACAGATGCAACATCCATGTAACACGGACTTATGGAACAGGAACCTTCTAATGCAAGAATTACCAAAGGAATCTTCACATCCCTTCTCCCTCTCCTGTGCAGCCAGGTAAGCTCATCTTTAGCCAGGGTAGGACCAAATTTCACTTGCCAAACTGCCCATCATTTTAAATTTTGTGAAGGCTCCTTACAAAAAATAAATACTTCGGAAGAGCAGCGTGCAACGCCTCAAGCCTTGGGCTGTCACCTGCATCTTATTTCTACTTAACCTCTTAAATAACATTGGAATTCACTTTGTCCCCTGATGGGCGCCGTAATGAGAACCACCTGTCAATCACGGCTCCATTAGCCTGGACAGACTTTCACTTCCTGAAACAATTTATTGGATTCCCAGAAGCGAATGGACCTTCTTCCTTTTGAGGCGGGTTTTTTTGGGGGAGCTATTCAGCGGGAGCGGGTCTCCCTTCTGTTCCTGCTGAGCGGTCATTGTTTCCCCCGTTTGCTCATGAAAACGGTTTCCTGAGTTGACCCACCTCTTCTTGTCCCGGGCAGGCCGAGTGTTTGCCAAAAACTTCTTTCGACTGTTCAGTTCACCGGCGCTATACAAAACCCACCAGCTGTTTCCAGCCGCTGGGGCAGGGGAAAAAGCAATCGTGCTGTTAACCCCTTCGTGACACCAGCCCCTGCAGGAGGAGGTCTGCTCCTTGGGTTGGGCAGGGGTTGCATGTGGACATGCCGGAGGGGCACGAGCCTGTCGCCCTCATGGCAGATGAGCGGGACTCCGAGGCAGCTCCTTCTGACTTGGGAAAGAAATATCTGCTCTCATTTAGTGTGAAACTGGGTATAATTTTGTTTTCCTCTTCCTTTCTCTTGGTTACACTCAAATTGCGGCTCAAAGAAAAATCTTACTAATAGAGGCTAAAACCACTTTCGTTGAGACATTATCTTTAAAGGAGTATTTTCATTTCCCTGAATGTGTGCAGTCCTTATGAGGTTCATTTGCAATGCGCCTATCTGTTTTGATGAGATAATAAAATGTATTTTATTGAAAAATATTTCCATTTTCCCCCAAAGGAATTTAAATGGTCAGTTAATCTTTCTGCTTCAGAACAACCCACTGAGTAAATAAAAGAGGGCTCAAGATTATATAAACCAATATTTTTTTCATTCTAACACTGGTCTCGAAGACTGAAATACAACTGTAACTGAGCATCGGAGCCCTTTTAGTATAAATCAGTTTAACTTTTAGCCTGGGAAAGAAAAAGAAGGAAAACAAGACGATAGTTATCTCCAGCCTTCTGTGATTCTCAAGTCAATAGTAAATGGGGGGACTCGTTAGTGCCATAGTGATCCAATCAGGATGAAATTATGCAGTCATGTAAGAAATAATATCTATTAGGCTAATTTAATCAACGAATACTTTACAGATGAATTAGAATGCAGAATCCAATTATTTCAAACATTTGGACTGTCAGCCGCTGTGTTTTTGACGCGGTGGAAGGGGAGAAATGGAAGGTTTAAGGATCCTTTTAAGACGAGGGTGGCTGGGCTGTATTTATAGCAGGAGAGCTTATAACAGCAGAAAAACTGACAACTACAATCAGCACCTTCCGCGGCTCAGAGGGCTCGCACCCAGGCGGCTCTAATCTAACCCCTCTCCGCAGCTCCTGGGGCACCTTCCTCTGGGATATTGGTACGGACAGCTTGATTTGCTATTTTCAGTGGCTGATATAATTACTGTCTCAAGACTTGATAATTCCCTCTTGCCAGTCACCCTTTCAAACGAAGGCTTACACTCTAATTACAATAGGTCTTTCTTTATCTTGAAGGGAAGATGTGCCACTGCGTTGGTGCAACATACCCTGGCACTGCAGAACTCCCATGGGTTGCACACAGTGTTTATTCCCCTTGAAAACAAAGAGCTTGCTTTACAATGCCAAACAAACAGAAATGGTACGCACGTAATTACTACCACAAGGAGAAATCAGTTTAAAATGCAACTGGACTCAAACGGGAGAGGACAGAAGAACTGAGGGCTGTGAGTACACACAAAGCATATCGCTGATCCAGTATGACTCAACACCTGCTTTGCTGATGCTTTGTCTGATTGCAAGAGGATCATAACACTCACCAGAAGACCGCCATTCCTCCACCAAGATGACTTTTGGATTGAGTCCTTGCCACAGAATAAAGGCACAAGAAATCCTGCATCCACAGCCTCTCCGTGGAGAATTTCCTCCTGAATCCGCTGGGACCGGCGTTTCACAGAGAAACAGAGCAGTCACCCTCTGGCTGCATGTGAGAAGTCCCCTCAGCACCTTTCATAGTTTAAGGTGGACTCAAGGCCCCCAGCACTTCTCCAGAACAGGTGAAACATCTTACACACGCGTCTGTACCGACCAGTCCCATCACACGGGGCCTGCCCCTTGCATTTACTATGAGAGCAGTTATTTCAAGAACTGAAGATGGCAAATGAGCATGTTCTGCCCGAGTCTACAGGATAAAAATTACTTTTCCCCCTGCTCTCGTAATTAATACACAAGCTACTCCTGAAAGCTATTACTAGCTTGTGCAGAACAAAACAAGGCTACAAGCAAGCGATGAAGTCTTTAACTATCTCCTGGACTATCCTTCCACAAAGAGCTGAATGAGCTTCATACGGCAGCTTAAACTAAAAATTCTGTTGGCTTATGTATTTCTTTTGAGTATTTGAGCAGTATCACGAAGAACACAGAACACCTTGTGCCTGCTGCAGAGTGTAGATGCCCCATTGCTCTGTGAGGTCTGTGCTGTGATTCCCAACGTACCTGCGATCCAAACATTTTTCTGCCCTGTCATCTGGAGCGGTTAATGGACTCTGTCATTGACTGGCTCTTGCTTATTTAAACATTTAATACTCTTCTGATGCCCAAATTATGCCTGTTTCATGTGATGGATTAGTGCAGGATACAGCAGTGACAATTTTCTGCAATCTGTGGAATATCAAATTTTGATTACTTCAGGAGGAAAAAGTAAAGTTACAAGTAAACTGTTTTGATTGATACGGAGCAGTGGAATACTTAAATGTGGTGGTTCATTGGAAGCCTTGATGAATGCCTGGCAGGACTGTGATGAGTCTCCACAGAAGACATGCAATAGCTCTGGGAAGATTTAAGATATTTATTGCTCAATATAAAACAAAACCAAGTGAGATGAGAGGTGAAGTAGCACAGGGTGATTGCAATCTGCTGATCAAGACCAAGTGCAATTCTAATTTTTGCAGAGCAAAAACAAACTAATTTTCCAGCTTGCCTATAGAACACTGATGGGTTATTTTAGGAATTTCAGATGCTGCCTTTCTTCAATGAGGAAACGAGGATCATTCCAGATTCAGGTCTTCACAGTGGCAGTTGTTCTGCTTTTGGGTGGTAAATTATGTAGCAGTACCTTTTCAAGATAAAGACAGAAGACCCCCATGGGCACCATTCCTTCCAGCAGCAGCATTTCCAGCTATGAGACGACTGACATCAAGCTGAGAAAGGTTTTCCAGAAGAAGCATTCCTAGCGTGGTGATCTGGCTGCTACTTGCTGAAGTTTGTACGCACTGATGTCTAGTAGAAGTACTAACTTTTGCTCCAAAGCAAGGCGTAGAGCTTCTCTGAAGAGCCAGGCTGCTTTCTTATCAATTACAAGTCTCTCTTACTCAGGGCTTCCATGGCAATAACATGTCAACAATCTTCTTGTGATGGTAGAAGCAGATGTGACCCCTCCACTCTGAAACAGTTGCTGAACTGTCTTTGTGAAAATCCCTGAAGCTCTCCCCGACTGTGAGCAAGGAAGGGACCTTCTATTGAAAGCTTCTTCCCACAACAGTTCAGACTAAGGGGCTCTTCTGACAGATACAAGGAAGAAAAAAAGCCACCAGTGAAGAGTATGGTGCATTTGAAGGGAGGGTTGCATCAGAAGCACCTTCTCCTCCTTCAGAGAAGGGAGCTCTCGCCCGAGTCCACAGTGCTGTTTTGCTATTAAAAAAGGCACAGTTACAGTTACACGGCAAAGAGAAGGGATTTTTTTTTTTATTTGCAGTTTGCTATTACTGGGTGGGGTTGATGGATGTTTTGGACAGAAGAGTCTGAAAGGAGGCTTTGTGACCCAAGATGATTAAAACAGTTGTCTTGAGTGGAGTTTGTCTGTTCTGAAAAAAAGTGGGGAGACTCCAGCTAATCCATCAGCAATCTACCGCTGGCAGACAGATGCACTGATTAGAAATGACAGCTTTGCAACAGGTTTGAAATCAAAGTGCAGTAAAACTAGCTAGCTGTCGCATGTTGTTGAAAAAGCTGCCCAAAAGCTACAGCTACAATGGCGATTTTCACTTTTTCTAGCTTACTTACTCCAAGAATCAATATGTGGTGTGATGGGAACACGAGGGGCTTTGCTAGCCCCTCCAAGGAGGGGTCCTTCAAGGAGGATGAAGGTGATTCTGGTAATAAACCAAAGGATGCTCACAACTGTATTTGCAAGCTGAGAACACGGTGACTTTGGAGGATGCTTTGACACTTCAGATGCAGAGCAGGACCCAGTGACAGGGTCTGCTTTTGCTGACTATCAAAACAGACCACGCAAGAGCAAAGGCTAAGGATCTGTTGTCTTCCCTGCAAAATGCTTGGACTTCCCAGGGCTATTAGGCTTGGCCATCACATGTCCCAAATCACTTGCCCTCTGCTGATAACGTTCAGGATGAGATCCTTAAGCTGTAAGTAATCAACCCATTTCGTCTACTGTAAAAGATTCTTCCACCCTCAAAAAAACCCACAGCCTACTGATCATTCTGAGAACCAAACAATGTTGACAGACCTAGCTGGGTAATTTGTACAGCTTTTATAGTGAAAAATAATGTTCCTATTATCGATGTGATCTGGCAATTAAAATGCATGTTTTGATTTCTTGTCAGCATTAGGAAATTTTGTATTTTCCATCTGACAAAAGCCATGCAGCTCCCCCAAACAGTCAGAAGGAAGTCTACTACGTTACTGAGCATTTTTTTTTTTTTAGCTCGTGGATCAGACCAAAGAGGATGGACCACTGAGAACTGCAGGGTCAAACCCTAAACTGCATCTTGATGGGAACTGATCCCAGTCCTGCCTTGTCGAACCATGCCCGGCAAGCTGAGTGCCAGCAGTCCCAGCAATACCGCTGTTCGCTTGCAGTCCGTCTTTTGGGAATCACTTCCACTTCTGAGGAATACAATAACCTGGCAGCTACCTCGAATCCTGCCTGGATGGTTCGGAAAAAGCTATTGCTTCCTTAGAGATCAAGTGGGCAGCAGCCCCTTAACAGGAACAGGTCTATGAGCTACCACCACATGTCTAATTAATGACCCTGCCGGTCGCAGCTGGAAGAGCTGAGCTGGGGGTGATTAATTAAATTAGCTGGCAGAGGAAATTACAGTGGAAAAGCCAAAGTTTGATTGCTCCATAATTAACCACAGTGCAAATAATATCTGCATCTATAACTTCCAGCGATGAGATCAGAAGCCAATTGAATTTGGCACTGATTGAAGCTGTAAATATCCTGTGGTGAAAAATGATAGGTTTGTTCTGAAGGGAAAACTTACAGAAATGGACATCCAGCGGATGCAAGAAGGGAGCAGGGGACGTGGGAGGAAAGAACACTGGAATTAGATCTTGATTTCAGCTGATTTCTGTAGTCTTCTGGAGTGATGGAGGACTCGACATGAAACAGGAAGAAACATTTAAAAAATCTGCTATAGCTGCTGAATGCTTTGAGATTCCTTATCAGAGATTCAGAGAATCTACAAAGTAAAGCCAGCCCCCTAGATCACTGGGTCCTTTGCCCTGCTCCCCATCATGTGTTTACTAGTGGTGGGTTTCATAGCTTTCTCTCCGAGGTGACTGCACAGCTTGAAGTAACCACTTGAAACACTTCTGCTCAACTTCACCCCCTCCTCCTAGGAGCACTTTCTTGAACCACAAGACCCATTTTTCCAAGGAGCGTATCACTTCCAAATGCCTGCGAATCCCTCTATCCCCCCATGATTATTATCATTCCACTAACCCCCTTTAAGCATCTCCTTCTGAAGATACCCACTGAAGACTCAAAACCTTTCTTATCGCTCTTCTCTGAAATTCCCTTTCTAATTTGGCAAGTTATGGTCACGACACGCACCCACCTCGATCCCTATATCAAGCGGAATTGTTGTGAGACTTATCCCACTCTCCCTGCTGCTGTAATTCTGGCTAAAAGGAAGCTCAGATTTCTAACCAAGGCCCAAGATGCACTCCCTGTCCCCAAATGAGCCAAAGTTTATTTACATGCTTTGCAAACTGCTACCCAATATACTCTTGGATACAAACTGCATATTCCAGAAAATATTTTTTAGTTTTTTTTTTTTAAGCAGTGAAATGAGTTTTCCTGAGTGTTAACTAATAGCGAGAGGGCACTATATACATATACAAAATAGTATTTAATATTTTATATGTTATTTTGCTCTGCCTGATAAAGATATGTTTGGTAAATATACACACCTCAGACAAAACTGTACTTACCAAGACGCCATTAAAAACCCAGAATCAACTACTCTGAGGCCAGCAAGAACTGGACGTTAGCAAAAGTCCCCCAGATTGTACTGCAAACCCTGAAGAAACCTGGAAGCAAGCAATTTAAATGAGAGTCGACTGCTGGGTTTGGGCCAGGCAACATCATTCAATCTACTGCTTTCCGTGGGACACCCAGGCTCTGCCTACACGGCCAAACACAGCAGTGCAACACCAACAGACGTGTAGGTTGGAGCAGCTGGTGCCAAGGACCCTATACATTAACGATCCAGGGGCATTACCTTTACCTTTAATCGAGCCTCATACTTTGAATCAAACATACCCAACTATACAGGATGTCCCAAGCACCACAGGTTGGTCCCTTATGTTCAAAGCAGAGCCTGGAGCTAACACTGGGTGCATGTGGAGCTTCCAGGTGGGTTTCTCCAAAGGGAATCGGGTTTGTATGGACCAAGACCATCCTGTGAACCAAACTAGTGCCTTCTCCTGCTCCAGACCAAAACACTTGTGTAGATATTGGCACCAACTTCGCAGTCCAACCCTCCTCACCAGGTCTGCTGCCTTGCACCGAGTGGTACAAACAGGCCCATGCAAAAGCTATTACAGTTCCTCTATCTGCATGAAAACCAAAGCGCGATATTGACTGCAAACACAAAAGTCCTGCTCCTCTGCTTTGTCATTTCTTTTTGACTGATCTGAGAGCCCAGACCAATCATAAAAAGTCTGAGAAGACTTCTCAAAGTACATTAATAAACAGCACAGTTATTGATTGCTGTCAAAGAAAATAGGCACATTCAAATTTACAAGCTAACCTGCCCACATACACACTCATAAGCTGTCCATTAAATACTGCTTGATAAATTGTTCTCATGATTAACTGGAGGCTCAACCAGTTTCCCTGCAGAGAAGCCAGGCAATGCATCCCACTTCCCTCCTCAGAAACACACAGTCCTGCCCTTGCTCAGCGAGCTGCGTTACACACCTTCCTGCAAGACGAGAAGCTCTGTTGAGCCCAAGTTATTTGTCTCAAATTTGAGGAGTAATAAAAGCAGCTTCTTTATTACTGCTTTATTACTCTTGTGCTGTCAATACTGGTTTTTTGCTTTACCTTGAAAGCCGTCTGTGTAGACTGGATCGATTCCTGTATGCCCCACTACAGCAGCGATGGTCTGTCACCTCTTGCCTGTTAAAAATACAAACCAACCCTCTCTGCCCCAAGATGTCACATACACTTGCCTCTTAATACAGTATCACGTTTGATGTTCATAATTTTTTGAAGCGTTTTTCTCGCACTACTGAAGCATCCTTTCTGTTCCACATCTTAACACATACACTGGTATCCAACGAGCTGTTTGACTCCACAAAAATGCAAATATGACAACAAATGCCAGCTAAAACATCTGATTTGTACATACATTGATTTCCTGAGTCCCAAACTTTATCAGAAGAGTCACTTTCTGGACACTCTCTACTATCATCTCATTTTGAGTGTTCTCGTTGCAGATTCCACGCATCCCTACATCTCATCTGCTCCTCCACATGTCCCCTCCAAACACCCCGAGATCCTTGTAAACCACCCTACGTCCTTAAAAAAAAATTCAAAATATCGGTGACTTAATTGTAACAGAACTGCCACCTGTCACACAAAACGGATACTTTGGATTTTAAAGGGACCTTTGGCTGCTGAGTTTATCTGGCCTCCAGATACGTTTCAGGGAGGCACCAGTGAACCTGTGTGCCAGTGACACGCTACTGATCTGCCACAGGCAAAGGGCTTCACAAAGACCGCATTTTGAAAGGACATGAATTAGAAAGAAATTCCACAACATAATTAAGAAATGTTCCCCTTTCCCAATTCCAAATTCTCTGTTGGCTTTAATTAACTTGCCCTACAGCAGTAAGCCAAGCAATGAGGTTGGTGAACTCTAAAAAGTATAAAGAAGTGTCTGCACAGCTCCTATCCCACTCACATTTCAAGCTATGGGATGTTCCCCCCTCCCCCCCTTTTTTTTTTTTTTTTTTTTAAATGTGGTTCTTTAACATATCAACTCAGCGTTGTTTTATAGCCTGGCATCCTGGAGAAAAACCTGTATCCTGCCTGCCAAATGCTAGTGCCAGTGGAGTTCTATTTAAATAAGAAACTGAACAAGAAAAGATCCAACCAAACCATAATTCAACGTAAGACCTACATTACACCACAGGAGGGAATGGCCATTATTTCCAGAAGTGACCTGATGAGATGAATGATTTCACTGTGTGCCTCAGAGGGGCCCGATCCTCAGCTAGAATGTGGGCAGATCTTCTGACCCCCCCAGCCCATTAACACGTTGCAGATCATGGTCTGTGTCTCTCCGCAGCCTGGAAACCTGTCCTTTTTAACAGATAGCACTGGAGATCACCAGCCAGGCTAATCTAAGGCCACAGTGCTCAGCCCGCCTGGGCTCACAGCTACCCGATGATCCGAACGGCGAGGAAAGGCTGTGTGCAATAAGCCTCTGCCACACACGGTCACCCCATGTGCAGGCAGGGGGCTGGACACTTCCCAGAGACCCTGGGGTACCTGCCCCTGTGCGGGTCACACGCAGCGTGCGTGCAGCACGGGCACGCCGGTACATCTTCGTCTTCTCCCAAGGGGTGCCTGACAAAGCAAGCGCTGACCTACACCAATAGCCTCCCACTGGGGATGGTGTCCACGGCAGCCAGCTGAAACCGCAGCTGGGTGCAGCTATACCAACCAGAACTGCAGTTCTGACTGCTACTCAAAATTGCAACTGCAACGATATTTTAAATCCATTAAATCTTCTATTTCTCCTTGACTGGAGGTCCGAACAAGTGACTTTAATTTCTGTAGCTGTTTTTTCCCCTCCTTTTTTTGCCTTAATGCAACATGCCAATTCAAGCAATCTCAGGTAACTATTTATGACTGGTCCGAGCTGTGGGAGTTGCAAAAATGACCAAAGCAGATCTGGTCTGGAAAGGCTCAGACAGGGCCACACGCGTGTAATTAGCAAAGGATTAGAGCTGCAAACTTTTGCTTCTTGAGATGAGAAAGGAAAAAAGTCAACTTCTGGATGTTATCTCAAGCTGGAGGCTGAAGATACCCTTCAGTTTTACAGTGACACAATCCTGTTCTTTCCACTTGCGGAGGAGTCTTAAAAATGTTAATTGACGTTGTGATTTGATTGTGCATGCACCTCTCTTTTCCAAGTCTGCCTGACGCTGTAGAGAAGTGAAAATACGATGAAACCATCACTTAGAAATTCTGACCTGGATGAAACCAGGAAAATTTAAATCTTTTGGGGAAAAAGAAAAGTTAGCTGGGAGATTTCTAGGCCATGACATAATCATCTGTTCAGCATGAAGACTTTTTGAAGCTTATCCCATCCGTACCTTTTGAGGCTTCCCAATTATTAAGAGATGGCTTCTTCTCACTACCATACGTCTCTGCAGACTCGCACAAAAAATGCTTCAGCGACAGGACTTTGCACCGTCTGCACAATCTAGTTAATAAGCACAGTAAGGCATTTCATCTCACTCTAATTCTTACCCTCTAAAGGCGCCGATTCGTCACCTGTGTTCACCTCAACATATTTTAGCCTGCTACTTAATTACTTCAAAGCTAGAGTGATGGTGGTCTTATTTCTTCTGGTCACTCTTCTCTTTCAGGGGCTCACTGCCGGCTCCCCCACAGCACCTGCACATCTAAAAATCCAGCAGTAAGCGCATTGCCTCTGACAAACGGATAATATTTGAGAGCTGTGGGGAAACTGCATTTGGGCTGATGTGTATATCAAGTTTCAGTCCAGTCAAAAGCCAGCACCATCTTTTCACTGCTGCCCTTTTCATTTAGTTATCTTACTGAAGTCTTATCTCCCCAGTCCCTTGCCATAGGCTACCAGCTTCCTGCAGAGCCAGAAACAAAGCTCAGTCTTAAACAAAGGAAAAAAAAAAGGAAAAAAATCACAAAAGAAAGTTGGTCACAGTTACTGTTATGGAGCCCTGCAGGTTCTGTAGCCACGACCAAAGCAAAGGCATGCTGCTGCTTCCGTGCCTAGTGTCACTGGCCAGCAAAGCCACCAGTAGCACGGCAAGGCACTGCCTTTTTGTAAAGTACTGTTAAGCATCGCCACTGCTGGTTTTAGGCATGCTCTTTTCTCTGCTGTACCACCAGCTCAAACAAAGCCATCTGCCATCCAAACAACCTCCGGAGGCTGAAATGGTCAAAAACAGTGCGGGAGGATGAAGGAACACAACTATCGCCATCGCTAGTGACGACTACCGCAAGCTTGTTGCCCATACAACACAACCTTCCCCTAACGTCCCATCTGAGCTAAGCCCGGGAAAAAGGTAACGTGAGGACCACCCTCGCCACCCTCTCAGCCTGACCAGTGACAGCCTGTCCTCAGATTTAACCACCATCGGTTTACAAATCTCTTAGCAGCAGAAAAAGCATGTAGAAACGTTAAAAATAATTTCTACAATAAAGTTTCAGCAGCACAAACCAGGAATAAAGTGGCTTTACTTTAAGTGCTCCTATGCCACATATAGCAACCAATCCAAACTATACGTTTAGTTAAACCACTTTACATTTGGTGGGACCTGACACAGAAAGACAGCCACGACCTTAGGGCAGGAGAAATGAAAAGAACAGGTTAAACACCAAGTACACAGAAAAGCTTAACTCCCCCCCTTTTATGTAAGATTTCTTTCTAACAAAATATGTATTTTTTAATATGCCAGATATTTCCCTTGCCAGCTAAGCAGCTTCACTGAGCTCCTCAGCAGCAGCAAACACTCGACTTCCAGTACTTTCCGAAGTTGAACGCATCTCACAGATGAGCCTTTGGATCTGACCCCAGGAACCTCGTAATAGCTGACGCTTGGCGTTTGGCATTCTTTTTCCTCAACTGCCTTTTTTTGGCCTTTTTATTATTACAAGTTTCAGCCTTGCAAACGTCTGAATTTCGATAGCAACACAAGTGTTAAATGCTTTTCCTTTCGGAAGTAACCGATAAAATAGCTACTACTAAAGACAGTGAGGGCAAAGATCGCTTTGGTAAGGCTGCCCGATGCTTTATATAGTAAACTTCATTTTTCAATTGCTTTTAGCTTGCCGTATTTAAGATGAAACTCTCCGTATTTATTCCTCAGGTGTTGTGGAGTAGCAGATGTGCACGCACACATACATGGAGTGGTATGGAACTTAATTTCAGTGTAAATGACAAAAAATGGGTTCAGGTAAGCCTGGCTAATGTAAATGTACTCCTCTGTAAATGTTCTGTTGCAAAGTTCAATCATTTCTGTGGTTCTGAGCAAGGAGTTGCTCCTGCAGTCACAGAAGTATCTGTTGTCCTGCCAGTAAAAACCCATCTGATCTGACAGATGCTAACCCCTGAAAACAAGGAGCACGTGAGCTTAATCAAGTTTCTGGTGGTGGTGTTTCCTTCCCCCCCCCCCCCCCCCCCCCAGATACTCATCTGTGCTGTGCTTACCCTGTTTCGGAGTTCTGACTGTAAAGCTGCACTACCACTGCACTCCTAATTCAGGTATTTCATCATAAACAGCTAAAATAAGCACCATAAATAACCTCACAACTAGCTCGGTTTCATTCTCCAGTCCATGCGGCCAATTCGAAGCTTGGCAAGGCAGCAATCTTTGTTTTATTTTTTAAATCCATCAGGGAGAAATGTACTCTAGAGTCCACCTGTTACCTATTTCAAACCCACTCATCGCCGATCGGTATTTTGATGCAGAGGAGTGACAGCAGGGCGCTGTGTCACCTTACACCTGATGTGCTCCAGCTGTGGGCTGCTGCTGGAAGGGCTGGCCTGCCTCCACCTGCCCCCTCGCCCCTGGCCACCAGCTCCCACTGTTCCCTTTCCACTGACACAGTGCTCACACAGACTGCAAGGGTGGAAGGGCAACACAGCACATAAGCCCAATGCTTCTTTCTCAGTAAAAGCCTTCCAGATGTCTTCAAGACCCTAGAGAAAACTAAATTACCTGGTCATCTTTGCACTTCTGCGGAAGAGCTAACCATTATCCTGGTCTGGCTTCTGGGCTGAAACAGGGCATTTGCCTGGGGACCTGTCCCTTTGCAAGTCTGCAACGATGGCTGCAGTTAGATGGGTGGGAGGCTGCAGCCATCAAGGGATGGGCAATGTCACTGTCATATAGGTACTCTTGTCCATCTTTTGTTATGACTGAATTTGCTGCAGCATGCGATTGAATCTCATTTCTACTTCCCTTCTAAATGCTTATGAAGGTATCAAGGAATTTTCTGGAGAAAGACTAAGCCGCAGTGGCTGGCATCTGACTCATTTTCAGTGGTACTGGCCTTTGGCCATTAGCCTGATGGAAGCCATACCTCCCCTCAATTTATAAATACAATATACAATGTTTTCTCATTCAAAGTTGAGGTCTTTGCTTTAATTAGCTCTTCCATTCCTCTGTTGTAGTACCACAGTTAAACACTGGCCCAAGTAGTTTTTAATAAATATGGTGATAGTTATCTCTTTGTTGGCAAATTCTGTGTTGACCTTTTCAAGTAGCTTATGGCCAAGCAGATGTGTAATCACAATGAAGACACTTTGGTCTTCAAATCTGAGCTGCTCTGTAGCTCTGCTAGGTGTTTGGGAGAGAACCAATATAAAACAAGAAACAATCAGTCCATACTTAAATGGTAAATTGTTTGAAGTCAAAATCCTACATTGTTTTGAGACCTTTACAACAAGCACCCAACTGACAAACCACTGCTTCTTCTAGCAAAAAACAACCAACCACTTTTTCTGACAGCTGATTATTGACTTACAAATACTGTTTTGACTTATGAATACTGTTTTCCCAATATATCTCCCCACTGCCTCACTCACCACTGTTCATACAGTAGACAGAAATCCTCCTTGCTTGAGTCCTGAACTCGAACCCTAGATTTCCTAAAGTATAACAGCTCATCAACTTCTTTTTTAGGGAATTTCAGCTTAACTTGGTGCTTTTCAGTGTGGCAGCTAAATACATACAAAAAGAGACCCCAAAATTGTCAAGAATCTCAGCAGAGCAGAGGTACCTTGGGTTGACTGTACCTCCAAGGTAAAACACTTCAGTCTTTTATTGCCTGTCCTGAACATTTCAGTCTTTTATTTTCTGCCTGCAGAAACCTCAAGAGGCAGGATGTCCTCAAACCCCTCTGACTTGGAAACTTTAATACACTCAAGGATGTCTTGCTTCAAGTCTTCTAGGTGTATTCAGAGTGGCTTTAATTTTTTCATCAACACTGAAAACTACCTTCAAAAACAAGGGCTGAGTGTTTCCCACAATTCCTGGGGATGACATGTTACAGAAAAAACCCACCAAATGTCATCGGACTTCTAAGAAAATGGCAAAAAGCTGCTAATACAGAGACTGTTCCCTTCCTCTTCCCCTGTTGAATGAAAGCAAAGCTACCTGTTTTCTTTTCAAAGCCCCTTGAAGGCCCTTCCGTCCTCTTCAGTTCAGTATTCAAAGCCTGACCATTGCCTCTGGCCCACTCCATTTTTGTATCGTCACCACTCCCGTAAAATCTGGGTTTGAGGAAGGATCTTGGTGTCTTAGCTAGCAGGTATCGAAACAAGGCTGAAACACTCTGCTCTCCCCTGCCCTTCAAAGAAATTTTTCAAAGGACAAACAACAAATGAATGTATGGATAGTCTAACACCAGAGACATCAGAGACAATGACAAAACACCCAAAGCAATGAGGATTTCTTTGACTCTTCTCTCCAAAAACTCTACACTACACCAGCAATACCTGGGCAAACTGTCCAGAAGGTAGTTGATAGGCAAGATGAAAAGGACATACGATAAACCCAGTGTCAGTGGAAATCTCCGCTGGCCGCAGGGGTCCGTAACAGACATCACAGCACACACAGAGCATGTATGTATGTTCCACGCAAAGTATGAATGCAGAGAGCAGCGTGCCAGGCCTACATACACGTATAATCTAAATATTCAGAGAATTTAATAGTGGTACTTATGTTATTTAAATCTAAAAAAAAAATCAGTATTGTGTCTTTTCCATCTCTGCTTTTTAAGAAATGCTCTAATGCACTGCAGAAGGAGAGAGAAATATTTCCTTTGCAGGTTTCTCTTTCACAGGCAACGAGGAGAATGATTATAATAATTGTAAACTAGGCTTCTGTTTACAAAGTGTTTGGGTTTTTATCAAAGACAGATTTGCACACAAGAAACACGCAAATTGAACCAGAGAGCATTTTATCTAAAGCGCTTATTAACTTGGACAACTGGGGCCGAGGGGTTTTTTGTTGTTGTTTTTATTTTCAATCATCCAGGCATCTCCCACGCCGCTGTACAGGCACCGGTGTTTTACCAGATCAGCTCCTGGATGACAAGGTCTGCCAAGCAGCAACAAGGACAATAAAATAGACGGTACTACTACTAACCTTCATCTTTGGAGTATTGCATTTGAGCTTCTGAGGCCTCCAAACGGTGAAATCCGACCAGCCGCCACCCAAGCTGGCGTTTCATTTGCCTCACTTAGTTATTCTTATTAGATGCATTTCCTGGAAGCTACTGGTAAGTGACAAATTTTATTTTTTTTTTAAATTTAATTTTAAAACAATTACAATTACTCTGATCTGAAAGCATGCAATCTAGCATGTCAGAAACAGTTCATTTCTACAGCCATACGGGGAAAGGTTTTAGTTTACTGGCAGCAATGAATCAGTCTTTTTATTTATGTGTGAGTTTGAAAACGCAATACTGTTCTAACTAATAATTTATACATTTTCCTCATTATCTTTATGAAATATCTGCTGTCCAAAACAGAGCTAATAGAACTCCAGCTCACTGGGAGATGTGCCGTTCAGTGTAGTTCAGCCACTAGAAAGACCAGGAGTGAGTTACAACTCTCAGGGTTTATTGGTGGGTTTGGGTTTTTTTTTTTCCCCTTTTTATTAATTCCTTCCCAAAGTCTCCCCCGTTCATAGGACTTGCTGAAATATCTTAAGTCAAACCTCAAGTCCCCTAGCAGCTGTTGGGTCGGCAGAAGCCCAGCTGTCTAAACTTTATTGGCAGTAAATGTCATTCTTGCACACAAACTGCATGCCTGGAAAACCCAAAGGCACATCTTGGGCTATCACATCCCATCACGTTCCCCGACAAGATGTGAAAACCGAAATGGAAAACGTCAACAAACTCCGGCCGTGGCGAGGAGTGGGGCATGCCCGCTGACAAGCGTGCCGCAATGACAGAAATGGACTTGGAGTTGCAATTAGTGGCACTGTCATTTTTGGGCGCTCCTGCCAATTAATTAAGCCTGTCAAATGGAAAAACAGCGGCATTCACATGATAATTTATATAGGGAGAGACTAGTCTAGCAAAGCTGCCGCTGCAGCCAACAAAATTCCCTCCAAGCGCTTAAAAAAAAAAAAAATAGATAAAATAAAAATATAAAGGGGGGGGGGGGGGAGGGGGGAGAAAGAAAGTTAAACTGTCCTTGTTATAATTGTTAACTCTGATCGCTCAAGTAGAAGACGGGCTGATTAAAACTCCAAACGAGCCCCTAGCTCGCTTAAATCTCAGAGTCCGGAATGATAGAATCAGAGGAGTTTATTCATACCATTAAGCCCCAGAGAACTTAATTGAAAGAAGAGCATAGCCTGGACCTTGACAAGCGGGAGGTCACAGTAATTGCTGCCGGACATATTTAACATTAAGATAATCAGGCCATTAATTACCCTTTGGATCATTAAATCAGCCAGTTGCAAAATGAAATTTCTGCCTCTATTACTCACTTGAGAGACCACAGGGGTGGCTTTTAATTTATCAGTGAGCTTGAGATACAAAGGACCAGGCTTGGGGAGGAAGGAAAGGGGGAGAAAGGAGGGGGTTTGCTTCAGCAGAGGCAGGAATATCAATCCGCCATGCTTGGTGATCGTGGCAAATTAACTAGGTAAGATAACCTCAGCTTCTAAAGGCAGAAGCTGGGGGTATGTAAATAGATGAGGGCAGACAGGGAGATCAGAGCCTGCACACCACTTAGCAGGATAATAAAGGAAATCATCCTTGATTATCAGTGCTAATTTGGACACTGCCGGTAGCTTGTTATGCGTGTTCTGAGTAGCATTTAATTAATTCAATTGCTTGTTAATGAGGGAAGTGACATGTGGGGAGCAGATGCCACCCAACTGCAGATGGGTTCTGGTCAGCCCTTCACAATAAAATCTTTTTTTTTTTTTTTTTTTTTATTTTTTAATTTATTTTTAAAAACACCCTTCCCCCACCCCTGAAATGGGAAAGGTGTCAAGCATGGAGGAGCATTCAAAAGGCACAAAACACTGACCTCATCAGGCCAAGAACCGCTAAGAAACCAGACCTGACAATCGCGGATAGAGAGGTACTGATGTTCCTTCCCCCAGGCCCCATTTGTAACGCTGCGGCCTTATGCCAGGAATCGGAGACCAACAGGACTATAACAGCAATCTGATGGCCAAAAGGAACAAGAAATGAGAGAGAGATGAAACGGAGCATCGTTACAAGATTCAGGATATGAACCCGGGATCTTAACTACTCAGTTTCCCTGGGCTTGCCCTTTATCTGTGCTATCCATAATGAAGGAATAATATTTTTTATGAAATAAGGGAGGCATGGTTTAATTTTTTTCATAGAAGGCACGGCTTACCGTTTTTCGTAGAAGTGACTCCCCAGTTACCCCCCAGAAACCAGCGCATGCTCAGCATAGCGGACGCTAGCCTCAAACCAGCAAGCCAGGCTTCAGCTTAGGACTGTAAAAGTCTGCTAAATATAGTCAAGCTGCATAATGTTTTTTCTGACACCATTAAATTCAGTTCATTAGTGAGCGAGGGATCAAACTGGATCTTATGTTGGAAGGTGAAAGTCAATTCCTGACACTGCTGGCTTCTAACTCCAGACTTCTCAGGCAGCATTAAGAACTTCTCTATTTTCTTATAACCTTTGGTAACCAGAATAAACAGGGTGACTGCTATGCAAACAGACAACCTGAGCAAAATTGCAGCAGATGCTCCAACCTCCAAGCTCCATTTAAAGAGCTGCTGCCCAGGGCTGCCTCGGCAGAGCTTAGAACTGCACCTGAGCTTCCACTAACCGCTCATCCCTTGCTTTAAAAAGACACTTTTGATGGAGGTTCTTCCTATTTATGAATATTCTCAAAAAGACATAGAGATGATGGAGCCCTATAACGTTTGCACATAGCTAATGCACACATTCAGCGTCACGTCAGCAGCAGAACGAAAAACGTGGCTGGGATGGTGCCTGGATATGACACTGCCCTCCCTCCTCTGGGCCAGCAGCTTCCAGCTGGTGGAGGTGGCCTTGTTCCTGGAACATCCCTCCCAGCAAGATGGAGATGGAGACCTTGGGAGCTCAGAGAAAGAGGGTGAGGGCCAGGGAGTAGCTAGTCACCTCCTGGAGCGGGCAGAGGGATGGTGGCGGCTCGTCTCATTTGGAAAAGGACATCATCATCTTAGGAAGCTGATGGTGGCAAGCAAATCTGCAAACCAGAAGCCATATAGGCAAGAATATTATGTGGAGAAAGTAAACCATGTGAGGCATGTCCAGAAGGTGGCTAAATATCTGCTAGGAGACCTACGTACCAGTGCAAAAGGCCTGGGCCAAACACGCTGTGGATGCCTCACACCAGCTTTACCAACAGCTCTGACATTCCTCCATGGAGCAGTTCTGCCCCTGCCCCACCGGGCTACTCCTGCGTTGCACTGCTCCAAATCGATGTTTTAAGAGTGTGCTTACACAGTATCAATAGCAATTAGAGGGGAAAATCCTGATCTCATCCCCAGACCCAGTTAATTGTCGCAACATTGATTTACTCTAATTTGACTTCTCACTCCAAATTAAACCCGCATTACTGAAGGAGGGACCGCGGGCAAACTCTCCCTGCTCACCCCCTCCCCTCCAAGACAATAAATTTAATATTGAATACGCTTGGAAAAAAACAGGCAGTTGTTGCAGGATCCATACTGAAAGATCTTTCCTCCCCCCCCCTCTTTTTTTTTTCTTCCTGCGAGTAATTAAAAGATGCTTTTCTTGACTAATGATCCCCCTGTTTAGAAATGGGAAGTCGATACTCCTTCACCAGCAGTCAGCTTCAATTTGTCACAGGGCTCCCGAAGTTTGAGCGGCGGTTCTCAGGGCTGCTGGTAATTGCTGGAACCAATTACCAGCCTTCCAAAGCTGACCTAATCAGGGACCCACAGACACCACCGCTCAGAGGCCAGCTGGTCTCCTTCTGCATTCACGTTGTTTGCCCACGCTTGGGTTTTCTGCTGCTTCGCCAACTTCTCCTGCTCACCAGGAGCTCGTGTTTATTCCTCTTTCCTCCCCAAAATCACGTCAACACCCTGCGTCTGAACTTTGCTTCACGCTCCTGCTTTACTCTACGCTCCTTCCTTGGGGATCCCATTGCACCTGTGCTCCCATAACCTGCGCTGCCGTCCAGTTCAATGCCAGAGGCCATCCAAGGTGTTGCTTTTGATCCAGAGGCACCGAATGACCTGGAGATCTGCTTATTTTATAACCTGCCGCTCAGGCTTGACGAGACCTGGCACGTGTTAACATTAAAGGACATACCTGGGCAATAAAAGCTTGGTGAAAGTAACAGGAGTAATGCCTTTTGCTACAAAACTCTCAGGCTTTGAGCTCACACCCTCCAATCTGAAAGCCTTTCTGACCTTCAAAATACACTATCAGGTTTATCTTGCCCCATGCCTGTCTTGGAGAAAGAGTTTGAGATGAACTGGAGTGGAGTGGAGAAGGACAGCGGTACGGTATACTTGATGCGGTTTAACTTGGGTAATATTTATCTCATTTTCAAGCTTACAAAATTAAAAATACAGGCTGTACTCACAGCCTGGCATAGCTCTGTTTTTAGAAATATTGGTGATGCTTCCCTGAGTAAGACTCCTTTAATTACGCCGTGACCTGGAGTAGCCATTTGGCAATCCCTCTTGTAAAATATCAGTCTCCCTGGGTCTCTCCACTCTTCCCTCTGCACAACAGAAACATACGGGATACCACTGCGATGGTTCAGTGATCAGTGCCAACTCCTCCCAAGCTGAAGGGACTTCTTTTGAAGCTATGTCAAGACTTCCAGGTTCCTATTAGTCCAGCACACGAATGCTCCTTGAGCCTCCCAGCCCAACACACTCAGTACCTGTGGAGCAGCCAATAAGCCTTTTTCTGACCCGAGAAAACATGTGGGTTTCCACTGATGGCTTCGTCTCCAGTAGAGAGGCACAACATGAAATGGTGAAACCCACGTATGTCTGTCCCCTCTACAAGGAGGCCCTATTAAGAGAGGGTCCATCACTGTGCTGACAACTTCTGGTGCTTCGGGGGTGGCACAGCAGAGGCAGGAGAGTTAAGAGACGCGTCTATCATAAAGAAACGTGTGAGAAGATTGTATTTATCTGAGGTCTTTTACTGATGCTTTGTGCTAAGCCTTTGAGCAGTTGAGGGAACGGTTAAGAAATCTTCTGGTCTTGCGTTTCCAACACTTCGTTTGCAGGCACAGCCTGAAGGTCTGAGCAAATGTGTGGGAAGCCATGGAGGGTGGATTAGTGAGCATAGGAAGTGTAACTGAAAATGGCAGCACTACGTAGGACAGATGTAGTAAGTGGGGCTGCGCGAGGGAACTGGGATATGAAAAAGTTCAGGAGAAACTTGGGAGGAAAATATGAGAGTACTTCCCTCTGCCACCTGATGGGGCTTTGGTGAGAACTCCGTAAGGCAGGAGCTCACTGAGTGTGTGAGCTTCCCCACACGGTGGTTCTCAGACTCTGGTTGATGCCAGAGCTCACCAGCATGGGCAGGAACAGCCTCCCAACACCAGCTCAGCTCTCTTCCCCTTCAGAAGGAGTCTTTCTGAATGCTTCTTTCCTCCCTCATCTCCAAATATCCTGAGACTCCCTCCATCCCTCCTCCACCAGAACTCCAAATCGGCTCCCCAACACATTCCTACTTGCTCACTTTCTTGCCTCTTCCTCCAGTACCTCAACTTCAGTTGCCTCTTCCACCTTCAGTCCCTCAACAACAAAAAAAGGGGGTTTTGTTGAAACCCACCTCCGGCCCATTGTAGCTGCTTCTGATCGGATTCCTCATGCAAGGCTGCAAACAGCAGCGAGAAAATGGAACGCACAACTTCCACCTAAAAGAACTTACTTTCTTGCCTCAACTTGGACAGAAGGATTATGATGCTAGTAGAGACCAAAGTAAAGTACAAAAGGAGGCACACACTTTGCAGCAGGGGCTGAAGTAGTATTTTTCACAGAAATATCTGGAAAGGTCTGCCTTTTCAAACAGCAGAAAAAATGTGAGCGGCAAAGCAAGATTACAATTGCTCTTTGGGAAAATTTTCACATAATCTTAATTCTACATTTTCTAGCAGCTCTTCTATCACATAAGTGTGCACTTGGACACAGAGCTGGAAATACATATTTATAACATGAATCTTTTTGTCCAAAAATGTTATAGGTCAGGAAAGAAAGTGCAGTTATGTCACTGATACACATAAGCAGCTGAATATAAACGTAACGATGTACAGAAACAAAGAAGAATTAAAATAAGCCCTGAGCATGAAATACAAAGAGAACAAAGTTGATTTTCTGTAAGTAAAACTCAATTCCAAACATAAAACCCGGAATTACTTAAATCAAATAGATGGCTCTCTTTTCATCACAGTCACATGTATTTTAGATTTTTCATGATAGTATCTTTCTTATACGCATATTAAGATAATGTTGGTTGTTTTTTTTTTAAGAACAAAAATCCAGTTGAGTGTAAGCCTTTTCCTTTTAAGTATTTAGAACTGAGGTATCTCTCCAACTCACCTCACTAGTAAGGAGCAACATGTATTTTGCTAGGTGCAACAATCCAATATCTCTAAGATTAAAGCAATACTAATGACAAAGGCAGCAGTAAGTTGATTTCAATCCACCTGATGAAATCATTACATTAGCTGTCTAATAATATACACATATACAGCAGACATACAGTTAAGGCAGGAACAAAACCTCTGTGTAGGTCCCCCTGAACATTTTTATATGCACAGTCATTCATCTAAGTAGCCTGATTAATGTACTGGCTTCATTCTCGAAGATGAACCAAAGGTGGCACCACAAATTCATTTTTCAGTGCTAACGAAATAATGCAATAAGAAACAGTTGACTTTATTACAGACAACAGTACAAACCTACTCCTACACCGTAGGAGGTGGCCCAGGTATATGCTCCCAGGTTATAGTTTCACTTCATCTAGTACTGGAAAAAAGCAGGGCCCAGAGATATACATCAAATCAGAATATAATTCCCTCTGATTTCTCTCCTATGCAGGAGGCAAGCACCCAGAGCTAAACCTCCACCGTGCCATTTGCTACCTGGGGACCGAGCGGCGCTCAGATGCAGGCTGAGCAACCCCTAAGACAATAATAATGCACTTCTGAAGGCAACTTCAAAGGTCGGCCCAGCTGTGCAAGGTAGTCCAGAAGGTCCTTCTCTTGCCTCAACCCCCTGGTGCTGAAACACAGCCTGCCAAAGGTCACCCTGCTGCCCCCAAGCCAATACATTAGTTAAAACTAGTAGCACTTACATCTCACATCTAGTAGTATCAGGGAAGTATTTTCAAAATGTCTTTCTTAGACACGGATCGGATAAATGAAGCATAAAACCCCTTTAGCTTTTGGTAGGAGAACATATGGCAGAAAGAACTTTTTCACTGTGCTGAGCTATGAGAGTTTGGTAAAATACTGTTGTGATAGGAAACGCACACCCCCACCAACTTACGGGTTCACATAGATCAGATGGAAAAAAAGTAAGCAAGTCCACAGTGAGCAGGACTCCCAACAGCCGTGACGGGAACCGAAAGACCTGATGGCCAGGTCCAAATTCCTGGGAGAGCCTGAACTACTGAAGGCAGATTATTAATCACAAACTGATAGTCCAAGAGCCAGGAACTTTGCAGCTGACTGAAACAAAAGCAACGCATGACAGTGTAATTTAGATCGAGGAACAACCAGCCAGGAGGTTTCAGTCTCCCACTGGTTTTGTTGGTCAGTCAGTTGAACAAAAAATGTGTAGAGCTGCTGAGGAAACTTTCACAAGAGTGAGAAAGTAACGGGGTCACTCAACTTTGGACACCGCCTGCCCTGGCACACGTTCTTCCTGAGCATGCAGTGAGGATAAATACACGTAAGGATTTTTACAAGGCGTACTCCAAGGAAGAATTTTTTAAAAGTCCACGTTGCAAAATGCTGCAGCGCCCTCCTGCCTCTAACTGAAAGGCCCAAACGAGGATTGATGTACTCATGGCTCGCAGCCTTGGCCACCTGTAGTACAACACACTCCCCGCCACCCGCCGCATGCCACGGTGAGATGGAGTAAGCAGGCCTACCTTGTGGAGTCTGATGAAGGTTTCATATGGCCCTGGCTGTTCTCCTCCCAGACGCTGTTTGCCAGCTCGTTCCCAATAGAAGTCATCACCTTGATGAGCTCTATAGGCCAGTCGTCCAGGTCGAGAGAGCGGACCCGGGAGAGGTGTGTGCCAAGGTTGCGGTGTATACCTGAGCATTCGATACATATGAGGGCTCCCAGATTCAAGCTGGCCCAGTCAGGGTCTATGAGAAAAGCGACACAAGCAGTTAGCACAACAAAAGACCTACATAAAATTTTCTGGTTAAAGTTTGTGGATAAAGGCTTTGGCTCTGGGGGCAAAAAAATGCATGTGCCCTGTCCTGGGAGGGCTTCCAGTAGGGTCAGTTTTGCCTTGTGGAGACACTAACCCTTCTGAGAAACCCTCAGAGAGTGAAAAAATACCGTGGAGGGATCTCAAAAGCTGTGTCATTCCACCTCGAGTCAAAAGAAACATATGATTTAAGAGAGAAAAGAAGAAACAAAGAAAATACAAACGCAGTGGCAGGCAGCTGATGAAGTAGTGGAGAAAGCCCCTCCTTGGGAATCTAGAGCCACTTGTAGCCAATTACAAGGGAAAAAGGAGGAAAAAAAAAAAAAAAAAAAAAAAAAAAAAAAGAGCGACTAGATACAATATCTCTGTTGCTAACTACATCAACTCTCTTAATAACCATCTATATCATCACCTACATATGGCTTTTACATCTAACACACTATGGGGTATGTTTTCATCTCTAAGATCAGGGAGATAAGCGCGAAGATGAAAATGTGACACTTTGAACAGCCCCAGTTTTAGTGTACGAGCCAGAAGGATTCCACCGACACACACACGCACACACACAAAAAATAACCCCGCAAACGATAAGGCTGCGGCAAACCTGACAAAAGCTGGGAAATTCAAAGTCATTTCCCAAGATGGTTCGCTTTTTGTCACTGTCCTGTGTTATTTAAATCTAGATTTGTATGAATCTCCCTCTCTCCAACAAACATTCATTTTAACAAATGCGGTGAAAGATGGATGGGAGGAATTTTTGGTGGCTTTTTTTTCCTCCCCCCCTGCTGTCAGATCTTTTCTTCTCGCCTTACCCTGGGCCTCCCGAAGAACTAGTAGGCTATCACAAATGCCAAGCAGGAAAATGGTGATTAATTGAGAGGGCAGGCAATTTTTATTCAGATCTAAATAAAATCTAGAGCAGATAGAACATGAATTTCCAGCGTCCCCTTCCATTTGGGAAAATTTCATCTAAAGACTCATTTTGACTTTGTGTAATCCAAAATTGAAAAGTTATTTTTGGTAGCCAAAATATGTGGAAACAAAACACTTCCTAGTTCTTTGCATGTCACGTCTGGACAAAAATTACGTAATTAAAATTGTCTGCTTTCCTTTCAAAGTCCTGCATTTCATTGAAGGCACTGATTGACATTTTTCAGTGAGTCCTTAGAAATCTAAAAATTTTCCCAACAAGAGAAATTCCCCATCTTATTTCACTTGAGCAGAAAACCACATCTTTTGTTTAAAAAGTTCCTGTCCATACCAAATCTTATACTGGGAATATACAGCATTTCAGATCTCTAAAAAATAAGGCGAGACAAAACTCCTGCCATGCCTTCCAAGTCCTTGGTAAGACAACTGTGACAAACTCCTTTCCTGCCTATTTTTTCAGGTCACCTCCACCAGTTTCGGTGTCTCACCAGTGGGGGAAGCAGTAGTATATCTGAAACACTAAAAAACCTGAAATACGAATTTGTCGGTAAAAGCTTAAACACAACAGATAATAATTTTAAATTTGCAAACTGTGACTCGGAATGAAACCTCTGTCCCTGACCTGAAAAGGCCAGGGTTATCTTCACAAAAATAAAGTGCACAATGAGCCCAAAGAGGCACAAACGGAGAATGAAGCAAGAGAAAAAATACTGATTTATATTTTCCCAATTATTCTAACAGAACTGATGTTAAGGACCTGACCTGCCTCGCAAATATCTCTGCATACCTGGAGCACATCTAGCCTTATCTTCTACTGAATACATTTTTAAAATATTCACCTACTTCAAATTGACAGTGCTGGTACGATTGAAGTAATCCACCAATGCGATAACCATGAAGTTACATGAAATTTTGACAAGACAGTATTTTAAATTTAAAAAATCTGACAACACACAGCTGAGTTCGAAGGTGGAAAACCAGGAAAGGCAAGTGTTGAGCTCATTACAGACATCCAGTGAAAAACCAGACTTGCTGATCTTGGTTATCACTGGATAATGTGTATCAAGATGGGGCTTTAATGTGGAGCTTGGACAAGTGGCAGCATTCGATGGATTTTGGGAAAAAACTGACATGATGTCAATTAGAACATGTGCTTCTGCATGTGCACATGAAAAATTATTCTCAAAAGGATGTATGCTAGATGACAGAAGTCACTACCCACCAGTAATTAAGGCAAGATGTTGTAAACTACATGCTCAGGGTTGTCCCTGTTTGCAATTCACTGCTCCTGTCTGCACCTTCCTCTTGCCATATGTAGTTGAGCACTTTCAAAATCTCATGCTTGAAGATTTTTATCACCAATTTATACTAAAAAGAACCACCAGTGGTTAGTAAAGCTTAACTATTTAAGCTGTTTTTTTCTTTTTTTTTTTCTCCCAAGAAGATGACAAAAACATCAGCTCCCTTTTCCTGTTGATGCTAAGAGTAATTCTAAATTGGAGGATGCTCAGATTATTTACAAGCATGTAACAGACTCTTCTCCAGTATGCATGCATCCGGATTTGATGGTAAAAGAAAAGAGCCCATTCAATGCAGCTACAGATGCTATAAAGCTGTTTTCCTCTCTTTGGCTTACTTACAATTTGTCAAACAAAATATGGGCTTTGTAACACCACTAAGTATATCCAGATTACAGTTTTCAGCTGTCCGTATTAAAGGTGCTTAGCTCTTTTCTTCTCCAAAACCCTCCCCCTCACTTTGACTTGCACCTCAATCAAATCGATCATTTGAAGGTGAAACCTCTTGGACCAGTTCTTTTAGGAGAATAACCCCTCTCCAACGTCTCCTTCATCCCTTTGGACCCGAGGTGGCTGGTGAAAGGCTTTGCTATGCTAAATCCTCATGAGCTCAGCATGTGTAAGATAGCTCTGGGCTGAGCAGAGAAATCTTGAAAGGGAGGAGCAGAAGAGCCAGGGAAAGAAGAAGCAGGAGTGAAGGCCAAGTCTGAGCAGAAGAGAGAGAAAAGTTCATATCTTTCCCGTTCTTTGAGGTTTTTTTTCTGTTCTGCATATAAAATTGAATCTTGTGCTGGCTATGGTAGGCTTGCCAGGGTCACTCAAATTATTACTTCAGTGTTTAGCTCTCAAATACAAAATACACCACAGTAAGTTATTAGACACCTGGACTGGAAAGCTCATGATGAGACACTGTCTTTAAGCCCTCCCTGTTTTCCTCTAGAACAGAAGACCTGACATTCCATGCTTTCCAGGTGTCTTGAAAGAGTGACTCACCTTTACCCTCTCACCTGCTCTTTCAGTAGTAAGGCTCAGAGAGCTAAAATCTTTCAGGGGCAGAAATTCAGCTGGGTTTGCCTAAGCAATCAGACCATCTTCAGTCGCTTCTCCAGACCAAAGTCAGCACTGGGACTCCAATGCTTTGGGAAAAGGCAACATCAGTTTCCTTCTGAAACATGAAACGAGATCTTCTCGGGCAAAAACTCCAGCACCTAAGAGCACTTGGTCTCACTTCTTGCTCTGGGATGGGAACGTTAAATAAAAGGCTTTTGAAAAACTTAAGTCTGAGACCGCCAAAGGCCAGAAGGCTGGCAGCACACAGATGCTGCTGGTACTACTGCTGCTGATTAACATACAACAAGGCAGAAATTCCCTGGTGAAACAAAGTGCTGCGGTGAAGTGCTACAAAGACAAAGAGCTCTAGAAAGAGGAAGAATGAGACTTCTGAAGCGGAAGATTGATGGCTCTTGAATAGAGCTGAGGGACAGCAACATCTCATATTCCTTTGCTCCCAAACATCTGGCTTTGTGAAGATGCAAAATACGTAAGCTTTCCACAAGAGTGCTGGTGTTTGTAATGCTAAATGCTCCGGGGGTAAGGACTGGCCCAGGCAGGACAGAAAGGGAGAGAAGAAATTAAAACAAAGTCTGGCAGAAAAAGCAGCAGACTGAGGTACACCTCATATCCATGTTTACATTTTAAGAAACATTGCTTTGGAAATATCTCAAATTTTTCAAAAGGAATGACAGCGGCCTTAAAATTAGGAAGGCCAAATGGCAAGGATAACCCAAGAGGATATAAATCATCACCAAGAATACAAACGAGGGGTTCCAGTTGAGATTCCAAAATCGCCCCCCCACCCTCCAAGCTACACAACAGAGCATTAGGTGTTGCCAGAAAGGGCAGTCCCACCCTGCCCTGTCCCAGCAACATGTTCTTGGCACATCCCTCCCGCTGGCAACCATGCACACATGGCCAGCTTGATCCATGAAGCAATCTGGATCAAAACCAACCTGGCTGAAATGGAGGAAAAAAAAAGGAGGGGGGGGACACGGAAGGGAATGTGCTGCTTACTTGCACAATCATCTTCCTGATTAAATATCTAGTTTGGCTGCATAAATACTGGGGTACGTGCACGTCTGGGGAGAGAAACATACACCTTGGGAATAGCGTGGGCTCTGGGCAGAGCTGAAATGGATCACGGATACTTCAGAAGGACACAGGTGGGCGTGGGAAGTCGTCTGCAGTGAAGGGGTCGCACGTCCCCCCTCTGCCTGGGTGACCAGTTAGCAGGGTCTAGGAAAATGCCACCCACAGCTGTACAGACAGACTGGAGCAGAAATCAGTAACACTGCCATCGTGGTCTGCTCACTGACAGCAGTGAGTACTTCAAATGAGCTAAATATACATCTAGGTCACTTGAAGACCCTGTCCTTCTCATATACAGCACAGCATCTTATATGCCTTTTACCTGAACTCTATCAAAGCTTTGGTGTAAATCTGAACATTGACCAGGTCGGTGTGGAAGAACACTAATAAATAGTCGCTTTGGGCTGTGTATGTTAAAATACCAGCCAAACCAACATCTCCCCTTGTTTACCACATGCTGGATTACTAGCCAGTGGAATGTTAAGACCTTAATTTATCAATGTTGCTATTATTTCCCTCTGTTTGTGAGAAGACCCTGTGAGATTTCTCTTTGGGATCTCCCTCCAGCAGGTCAACAAGCTGTTTTGACAGCATCCCAGTCCTGGTGCTCAAAGCCTGTTCAGCCAGGGTTCACATCCCTGCGTGCTGAACCGCCGGGGACAGGGCAGCTGCCTTTGTTCTTGATCCATGTCCTACAGACAGCATACGAATGTCTGACAGTTTACAAAAGAAGCACCTAAAACCAGTCTGTATGTGAAACGATTTTTCATGGTGCGGAAAAATATTTTTTATTTTAAATGTCTGTTAATGTTCCAACCATCTTCCCTTCAAGCCTTCTAAGGGTGAAGCAGGGGATAATAGGTTTGTTTGGTGGATGACCAAATCAACTGAATTGCTAACTATACAGGCAGCAAATTAGTCGTGCAAAAGCACTTGCACTTCTGTATGAATGTTTATTTTACAGTTAACTGGAATGTTAGAATGGCTTAGACCAGTAGTCAAAATCCTAAACAGCAAGTCTTTTTTTATTTTTTAAATTATACCTGAAGAAAAATAAATGACCATTTTTCCATTTTAAGCACGTGTAAAAATCACAAGAAAAGTTCTGACTTTCCATTATCAAAGATATAAAAATGCACAAGTTCTTTTTCTGCTTCTACAACTAATTGCTTTAGAGCAAGACTACTTCCTTTTTGTGGCTTTGTTGCAAACCCCTGGAACTAAAGAGCACCAGAATAACGACCTTAGCCAGGGTTAGTGAGGTGAACCACAGCTCAAAGTATTCTCAAGAACACTTTTCTGAACACTAAGTATATGTTTTAAAAAATAAAAAAAAAAAAGAAGGGGGGGGAAAGAAACTCAAAGGGGAGAAAAGAAAAATTTCCAAATCGGTTTTCTAGTATCCAGATATAATGAGCACCGTCTTTGGTATCTTCTGACAAGTAAAAAAACCAAACAAAAATATACCAATCAAGCTCTACCTCTTTGAAAATATTACCATAGCACATGGGCAAAATATGAGGAAAATGCAAGTAACCGACATCAAACAGCAAACGACTTTTGCCTTTTCTTCAAAAGCAAATAAAGAAATGCTGACAATTTAAAGTGGCAGGTGAAACAAGGGGAAAAGATCAGGATGCATCTGACACAGCATCTATTAAGTATAAATTAACATAAACTAAGTCTGATTAAGCAAACTCCATAAGGAAGAAGAAAGATGCAAACAACATATGGGATGTAATACCAAAAAAGACATGGCAGGTGTTCACCTAAGCCTTGGTCAAGCAGAAATCTTAGCCAAGGAGAAGAGGTCAATTTTCTGAAGTCCTGTGGCCGTACTTACTCTGTGCTTCACAGTCCACGCAGTGGGAATTGCCTCTGATGTTCCTTATGGACTGAAGGGCCATGGCTTCATTCTGACTCGTCAGGCGGGACTGTGTAGGTTTAAACAAATGCATAAACAACAAATAAGAACATAATAAAATTAGACATGACAACTGTTGACTGAACAAATGGCAAAACCTAAAGCTTAGAATTGCTAAGATTGAAGATTGAATGAATGTGATGAAGGAACCTCAAGTTCTGGTTTGCCTCTCAAGAAATGGTGATCCTTTGGCAACTCCAAGCACTGCAAGTCCATGCCTGTCAAGCAGAGACTCCACTTTTCTCCCAAGTTTCTGGACAGCTTGGGATTTCTCCCAGGGCTCTCTTCACCCTGTGCAGGAGGCTCCCAGCATTTTGGGGTTTCCAGCCTTGATTCTAACAAGTGGGGAGACTGCACAGAAGAAAATCGAGCTTGAAAATGAACCCTGCTATTCACAAGAACAGTAGTCACAGAGTAGGTTTGCTTCTTGAGATAAATTAGATAAGAATATTATTTTATAAAATCAATTTCTTTTATTGATGTATATGCTTTGGTTAATGAAGACTAAGGGATGGTTTGCAAAAGCAGCTGAAACCCCTTTATCATCGAAAGGTCAGATTTAATCAGACAGCTCCCATTTAAATTCCCTCCATGATGACCTGCCAATGACCCCTACTTGGACCTGGAGAGACTGTCATGACGTACAAGGAGTTCAGCTCTATCCAACTGAACTGACTTGTGGGCTCTCTAAGAAGAAAACCATCAGCTGGAGAAACTTCTGGACTCTTTGCAATGGACTGTTTTAAGCTGGATCAGAACCAGGTCTTAAGTACGGTCATGTGGAGATGTGTCCTCCTGACCTGTCAACGGGCCACCTAACAAACCTGCCCAAGGAACTGCACTTTGCTATTCCAGCTAATTCTTCTGACATGTTTGAAACCTCAGTAATACTTTACCGAAAAAATAAAATATCTCTGAGCCACTTACCAGTTACTCTTTACCCTCATTTATGTGAGTATTTTTATATAGGCGTTCGTGTAGAAATTTCGCCTTTTGTGTTCCCTTAACACATATATTAGAATGTAAACCCACGGGAGGCAAGAAAACACGTAAGCAGTGATTTTTCTCTATCTCAGAAATACATATTTGAAATAAATAATTTTTTTAAACAAAATGGGAAGTGGAAAATATGATAATGATGGTGATAGCTACTGGTGTCTGATCTAGTCTGGTAGATCAGGGCAATGAAAGGCTGCATTAATTTGAAAATATGAGTCTCCTCCTTGCAATATAAAATCATTAAAGACAACTGACAGGGGGGTAATGTCTGAACTATCACTGCCCGTTTCTCCCCCTCGACTACCACGAACACCTTGCTCTCTAGCTGTGAAGAGTCTGCAGATGCAGAGACTCAAGAAGCAGAAGATCTCCTGCTCTTCCAAAAATGAGCAACGGCTGAAGAAGTTTCAGATTTAAACGTTTACTTTGACAGGAAAGCAGAACAAATTACTTCCGTCATCACATGAAAGCACTGCGAGGCAGAAGGCCTGTTCCTCTTAGGCCGTGATCTTCTTCCCCCAAAAAGCTTTGATGAACTGTTTCGGGATTTGCTTTGTGTTACATTAGTTAAGGCAGAAAACCATAAAAAATTAATTCGGTGTAATTAAAGAAGAGGAAACTGCACATACGCTTTGGTTTCCATGTTTTATATTAATTCATCATGGCAGAATCCCATGGCTGAACACTACTACGCACTTAAGGTTAAGCCAACCAGAATGTGTAGTTAGATTTTACCATGCAGGGGCTTTACTAGAGATTTGACTAGTAAAATGCTGGATTTGGGATCTGCCAGCACTCTTCTCCGACACAGGCTTTTCCTAAGGGGCCTTCTTGCAGACCTCCAGCTTGACCAAACGTGAACCTGCAGCAGGGACTACCACTGGTCACCGCTAGTGACTAGTAGCCCAGTGACCAACTTCTCCGTAGGAAGGGGCCATGACTTAGCCCCAGGTTTCAGCTAAAATTTTAAGAGCAATACTGAAGGCAAGAAAGGTAATTCAGGAACCCCATTAATCCAATTGCTGTAAAAAATAAGCCGTACAACAGGCTACAGCACCAGCTGCCTTGAAATACCCGAGATACGCCTGCAGCTCTACTGCTCTGCCGTGTGCGTAACGCACGCGTGTCTCCAGGAGCACAGGTTTACAGTCCAGAGTTCTTGACTTTGCTTTCACCTTAATGATCGTCCACCCGTTACTGATTTTCAGTATGACTCTGTGTGCCGTACCTTGTTCTTGCTGCTCTCACATGACTGTAAACTGGCCAAGATCTGACTCTCTATGGCTTGTACCCACGCGTCTCTTTCTTCGTATGTGGTAGCTTCAAAGTGCCAAGTCTGGCCGGTGAGAGAGACGATGATAAACTCAAAGTTTTCCTCTTGTTCTGAAAAAAACACATGCAATAGGAAGAAAAGATTAAGTTTCAGGATACCAATAGCTAGGCCTAAGCAATCCTGCTTGATGAGTATTTCTGCAATGTAACGAGCAAACGCAGCCCTGGACACCTGAGGTTTGAGGCTAGCTCCACCCAACTACCCTGCAGTTGCACAATGCATCTGAAAAAGACCTGCGGATCCGCTGCTTTTTCTCTCGAAATGTTACGCAGATAAAGTACTGTTTTGGGTAAATATTCAGTTCCTGTGTGCATTTTTGAGTTTGGTATCGAACCCACACCTTTGTTGAACACAAAGCAGCTAACAAGCATCATTTAGATTTAAACCTGAGGTGTTAAGAGCTACATAATGTACAAATCAAAGTGTGTCATAAAATAACTTAAAAAAGATGAATGGACTATAAAGAGCTGACAATACAGCAAATGTGCCAATTTACCCTCCTCCTTCCAGCAGTTTTTTACATGCACAGATACATTAAAAGCAGATGTGTACATTCTCTTGTCTACAGCAAAAATACACTGGGTTATAATACAGGATTAAAATCAGTTCAACCTATTCAACATTCACGTTCGACACAGGAGATGAGAAAATGATGTGAGAAGCTAGCAGAAAGGGTCAGTGAAATATCCTTAGGGCTACTAGGGTATAAGGACAAGTATTCAGGCCAGAGGACCGCAGCACATGAAAATACCGTCAGAACTGAAATAAATGGACACACACTCTAACTACACATGGGACACCAACGTCAAATTAAAAAAATCAAGGAAGCTGAAAGAGAGCAAGTGAATTTCGGAAGGGCAGGCATGAAGCATGAAAGGGAAAGAACAATAGAGCACAAAGTTCTGGTGAACATCAGCCATAATGGGCTTCAGAAAGAGCATTTACATTCACTTGCCTGCTAATGACTTATTATATATTCAGAGCCATGGAACTCCTGTATTACCTTGTCATCCATAAGCATGCGAAGATAAGTGACAAATCTAGCACTAGCTTTAAAGAGAGGACTGCTGCTCACTGGCAGTCATTTTCTCAACTTGTGGGACAACTGGTTTTCTTTGATAAACTCCACGCTAGCAAGGCCAGTGCCTACACTGCTTTAATGATGCCTCAAAGAACAGCAGAAGGTTACTGCGTGCCTTGAAGTGAGAATAAACACGGAGATGAAGGTTATTTCCAGGTGCATGAGGGCACTTGAAACAGCAGTTTTACTGAAAAAAGTGTGTGGGATAAACGGGAAAAGCAAGCTAAGAGAAATGATGCAACAGCTGCTTTTCCATTTTAGCAACACTGTGTTAGAACCCAACAGGTAGAATCATTATCCAAAATGGTATGAATAAATCATGGCAAACCCCACGTTTATCACAAAAAGCTTTCAAGAGTTTATGAGGAAAATGTAGGAGGAACTACTCAAGAGCAAAGGAAGTTACGTTCGGTCCTGCGCGCCGTCTCCCGTAGGACAGCACAGTTACGGTCTTCTTCCATAGAAGCGGTACAGCATGTGGTCAGTGGGGGCAGGTACAGGCATTGCAGTTATGCACACGTTGATGAAAACAGGAATGACAGTGAAGGAAGAGAACATGAAAAACTGAATCCCACCTGAAGCAGCCCCCTGCAGAGTCCCGTTTAGGAAATTCATCATTTTTAGGCCTTTCAATGGCTCTTAAGTGATAAAACTCTGTACGCCTGAAGGCTTACTAAAGCAGGCTTTCCAAATGCTGGTCGCTGCATGTTCAGAACAGCCTCCTGCGTAAGTGATGCAGTGCAGGCGGTACCGAGGCACACATATCGTCACGGCAGGGATCCCGCAGTATGCAGCAACAGCAAGACCCTTTCCAGCCTCACTCCATTTTCTGCTCCTCGTGCCCTTCCCCCTCAGCCCTTCCCTTCTCCGCTCACAGCTCCGCGCCAGGCAGCATCGTATTTGCCCCGCACCTCTCTCCCCTGCCTACACACCATACCACTTCTATGTAAGCCAAAGGTTTGGTATAAGCTGAAGGAGCCGCCTACTAGGGAAAACAGTGATTTTGTCACCTCCAATTAAAAATTCCCAATGCCACCTTTTTAAACAGGGAGGAGGCCCTGTAGGGATGCAAAAGCACAGAAGAGGATGAGAGGAGACTTCTCCAGCATGCTGGCAGGGCTGACTTCTCAATGCATAACAAGAACAGACAGTATGTAACTAACACTCAACAAGTATATATGGTGTATCTTTAGAGAGTCTCTCCTACTGTGCCAGTTCATTCCAGCATTTAAGTACCAGGTGACTTTCCAGCATTACAATTCCAGACCTTAAAAAAACAGTATAGGCAATCAAGCTGCAGCACCACTGAATTCTCCTATCCTCTTTGCCAATAATCCTGATCACGTACATGAAGCTGGTTTGCCCAAGAAGGGCCACGAGAAATAGACTCTGCAATTCAGGCAATGTACCATCTAAAAGCGAGGTTGCAATACTGTCCTCGCAGCAATACTTCTGCAAGCTTTGCTTTCCAGAATTGCTGCACAAAGTTATTCCCCTGCTATGGAGACCTATGGCAGAAGGCACAAACCCAGCTATTCAGGCGACTGGATTGCAATTCAGGAAACACCTCCAGCCATTTCCCATGGTCGCTCTTTTATACGCCAAGTCTTCTTTCCCCGAAGGAGAGGCTCCCTTGTTTATCTCCTGACCTTTTCTGCTGTGACCAGCTGACACTGTGACAAAAGCTGTAAAGACCTTACACAGCCTTTGTGGCTCTGGTTCACAAAGTCCACGTAACACACCGGCGAGTTTGTCCCCGTACAGCCCCACCATGGGTTACAAGGGCCGCAGCATGTTTTCAGGCTGGGCTGGAAGGACATTTTGACTTCAGCAGTAAGTGAGCTGCAAACTTGGTCACTGCTGATGATACATTAAGAACATACAAGCTTTCACTCTCTGATATCCACTGAAGCTTCAGGTCTACTTCCTAAAAAGCTCAGATGAAAAGCAACTGTGCCAGTTGAAGATGCATTCAATAATATGCTTTCTGCTTAAATACCCTGAATTTTTTTTTTTTGCAAGCACAATTGTGAAACAAAGCGGCAGTGCCTGCTTCACATTAACCCACAGGACAATGCCTAGAAAAGACAAGTAGCAAATGGGTATGTCCCTAACCAGCGCATACACCAACAGGAAAATTCAGGTGGCAGAATGAAATTGTTCACTTTTACTCTTCAGTAAAATTATAGGTTGTGCTATTTAAATCCCTGTGAGCCCAATCACAAAATTTTATTAAACAGTTTTCCATGTTTAACAGTTATTCATAGAAAGGTCCACTATAATAGTATTTTAGCACCATCAACCTGTCGAAATCAACCTGCCCAATTACTCCAAACTACATTAATAACACTGGATATTACACTAATTGTGTCCAGTTTCTATGCAGACGAGGTCCCGTGGGGCTAATTTTGCATCCTCAGGGGCAAGCAACTCAGCCATCAACCTGATTTCACTAGGAATCCCTCCTCATTACACAAGTCCAGGCTGTCAAACTTTTTTTTCCTAAAAAAGGTTAATGGGCCAATCAGTCATCAATTATTTCCTGGAAGGCCAGCAGACAAAGGGTTAAAGTGCAAAGAATGGCTGCAACTGATTTCCATTTGGAAGTTATCATCAACAGGAGATGTCTAAAATGCTGCTGCTGCTGTTTGTTTTGCTTTTTTTAAAGTGGGAAGGAGTGGCTAGGATGGGAAATGAGCTGAAACTGTAAGATTATGATGATATGGAACCTACAGCATACGAGTTTTGTTTTTTTCTTAAATGGAAGTGGGCATGCAATCAGTGAATTTTTGGAAAACCACCACACCATCATACCCATCACACCACTTCCAAAAAGCTACATGGTACCATGGTTTATGTTGCACATACTGTTTTCGCCATTATCTTCCCATAGTAAAATTACTGCATTTAACTCAAGTTAACATCTATTTTGCTCTGCCAAAAGGCAGACATTGCTACAGTCCACCCACTTATGGAAAACAAGATATACAATTTCTTAGAAGCAAAGAATTGTGCAAGGGAAAACAAACATTTAGGCATGGTCTCACTGCATTCCTGTACCGATGCCTGTGTTTATTGTATGTAACAAGATTAGATTTAGAAAACCACACTGAAAATAACTACAGGATGCAATTAGTCTGTAACTTGTTCCAGAGAACTCAATTTTAAGTCTGCTAAAATGTAGGGAAAACACATCTCCAGAAGCAGTTACACCTCCTGGTATCCCCTAAGAGCAGTTCTAAATGCTATGCATGTGTCAGTTTGTTCATGACTTCCACTTGCCACACCTTTTATTTGCAATATTAGGAACTGCACTGAATAGCCACCGACACCTTGCACCAGTGGTGGGTAACCACAAGCACAGTTTGAAATCAATGGAAGACAAGGGCTCCTTTCCGCCAGGCACTCTACAGTCAGAAATTCCACCCATCCCAAAAGCTTGCTTTTAAACAAAAAAATGTTTCTGTTTTTTCACGGATACAAAACAGAGACTTGCCAGGCTTAGAGCATTTCTCACTGGCTCACACAAACATTTTGCCAGAATCAGAAATAAAACTAGATCTTCTAGCTTCCGAGCCAACCAGCCTCTTTCACTAGGTGACGCATTGTGCATTTGCATCTCTGCCCAATGTAGTCATCATCAGAGGATCCTGGTGCTGCTGCTAATTAACAGTAACTCACCGTGCACGTCTGGTGGATGATACCACTCAGGCAGGAAACACTTTCCAGAAACAAGAAGTCAAGTGCACAACCAAAAGATTCTCAATGGCGTATTTCAAACAGCCATGAAGCATCTTCAAGAGCTGAGGTTACAGCTTAAAACCCAGTCAAGCCTGCCTCAAGTAACGCTGAGACCTATTTAAACTCCCTTTCTATCACACCCGCCTCCCTCTCTCAAAAATTGCGTCCACTCAAGCACCCTTCCTTAATAACCCTTCATCTTCTCAAAAGGGTGAGAATGAAGAGCTGCCGAGGTGTCCTAGCAATCAACATTAGATGCTTGCAATATACAATTTGTTTACAACAAAGGCACATGTTATTTACACGCTATAGAATGTTAACTATCATTACCTTTTGCCACTCGGTGTAAATTATCCCGGTAACTTGGAAGACAAGTATGTTTATTAGCAGCTTCAATTAAGGAAATATTTGTGCCATGTCCCACTGGGCATGACTATGCTAATACTTCTCTCCCCTTTCCAAACCCAGTGTCTAAATCTAATTAGTTTTGAAAATCAACTCTATCAGGACAATATAGCTCTGCTATCGGTCGCCCACAGCTCTTGATAAAGGTTGTGTTCCACTGGAAGAATTTTTCAGCAGTATTGTTTTATATCGCTCCCTGTGAGTGACAAACTGGTGATGAAAGGCGGGTTTCTAGCTCAAGGGACCAAGCCCCCCTGCCATATGTACTTGTTGTTCTATTTGGATGCCAAAGCGACACGGATTGAAGAAATCCATGAAGTAATTTTAAAATTCAGTTCATACAGTACGTGAGCCTACACTTACATTAGGTGTTTCCTAACACATTTCAAGCCCGTGGTTTAGTTTTTAAATAATACGTGTTTCAAAGCTGAAAAACTTGCTTAACCAAGAGGTGCTGCGAAGCCGCGTCTGCTGGGCAGAGCTGATCTCGGGTGCTCTGAATAGCCTCCCCCTCCGTCTGCCACCGTCAGCAAAAGTGAACTTTCCGCAGAGGCACGGCACCACGGCATCTCTAACTTTTAAACAAAAGGTAGTTTGGGACTTAATGATTATGCGAAACCAAAATTTTCCGTGAAAGCCTGGCAACTCTGATGCCACACTCTTAACATGTCACATACGTAACCATGAAGAGTGGAAACATGAGGATTTAATATCTTTATGCATGTTAAACCACAGCATGCAAAGCACAGCCATTTAATGTCATAACGATACTCCTCTGTGCGGCCAAATCTGCTGATGCAGGAAAAATAATTCTGTATTTTAATAATACTGCTACGATACGTGCTACAAGTGACTTTAGCTTGTCTTAAAACCTGAGCGGGGTCTGTTTGAAGTTTTACACACTGATACTGCATACTTTTCCCCTATAGAATCAAAGGATTGCTTAAAGCTTGGCCACCTGCAATAAGAAGCAGGTGGGACTTCTTCATTTGCTGGTGGATCCCTATAGAAAAAAACTAGAATCTGAAAACTAAGAGTTTTAGGCAAGCTCTAAAATTAAAGACACGCAATCATACAAAACTGATGAAGGAGCAGCCAAGGACATAGCTTGCAATGCCCCGATTCTCTCTGCCCTCAGATGTTAAGAGCCCTGCAGGTGTGGGCTTACACCCAGCCGCCTTGGTGAAAACCCTACCCCCCCCTCATCCCTGTGCGGTGGCGACAGACCCATCAGTAACGCAGTATCTTTGCTACCAAATAGCCAAGAGAGAGGAGCCACGTTCAGGGAGGACTCAGCTTTGCAGGGTGTACAGCCAAAGGTGACCCTGTGTGAGTGTAAGAGACCCACCATGCTGGGGACCATCCCTGTACCTGCTTCTGCCAAGCATCCTCAAAACAGTTGCAGCACCTGAGCTGCAGATTTCTTCATCTCAATCAGAGATTTTGCTACCTAGAAGCATACAGAAGACCTAAAAATAAAAGGTTGGGTGTTAAAAATTACTGCAGAGGCTACTTGCTAGATCAAGCCTTAAAAAATGGGACCGTAGATGATTGAAATATTTTTTTGGTTTGTAAAAAGGCGTAAGGGCAATTGACCGAGCATGCGCTGAAGGCCAAAGCAGATTTGTTATTCTGGACTGCCATTTCCTATCATCGTTCTCTTTTTTGAAGGCATAATTATCTAAACATGTGGCTTTTAATACTTACAATGCTTATTAACTCAACATTTGCATGCCTCACAGTTCTGGCTCTCACACCAAGGCTTAGGGTACCAGCTCAAAGATGCGAAGCTATGGAAAATATTGAACATTCGGTTTTTAGCGGGGCTAATATTTCCAAAAAAAGATGCATTTGCATCACTTCAGAATTTGGCTTTGATGTTACATCTCAAAACTCTTTGGACCATGGCCAGGAGGAACATGTTCCCATATGCTTATCCAAGGTGCCTTTGATACTTAGTTTGATCAGTAAGATAAAAGATTTCTCAAACTTGACAGAACCTAAAAAAAATTAAATCTTTATGTGTAGAACACAAGGGAATTCGTTACACTTGTTTCCCTGTTGCAGTTTAGTAACAGGTAGATATGAAATCGCAAGCTTCTCAAGCAGTAAACCTGTAACAACAAACATGCGCGCACAATGATTAGAAGAAAAATCTGGCCAGGGGATAAAAAACAGCAAATACACAGAAAAAGACAAATCATTAAAAAGTATCTAGTTAGTTTCCTATTAAGTGGAACACCCCCAAACATTAGTATCTGACAGCCGTTTTCTCTCATTTCATATTTTGCACTTCATTCTCAAAAAGATAACAAAAGGATCAAAATAGACAGTTTTGCGACTGTTGCTCTGTAAGGTAATAATTTTACATTTACACTGAGAAATAAAACAGAATTATAATTAAAAAAAAGAGCTTCCTTAACAAGCTGCAGTAAAATCACACTTTTGTTTCCTACGTACACTTTGTTTGGCAGCAAGAGCGAGGCTTCCAACAGCAATACAGCAGTAATTGTGCAAAAAAAGGACGGTGATATAAATCACCAAAGGTTAATGATCAGGATGTGAACAGAGGGACTTGTTTACAGAAATAGCATGCAATTTAAAATTTACAAGAGATTTAATGCCACCGCTTGGCAATCACTAAAATCAACAGCCCAGAAAACAGTGACATTAAGAAAAATATTACAGTTATAATCATTCCAAAATAAGTCAATTAGTGTTAGGGCATGCGCTTGCGATTACTTGACCCATTTGGTTCGCACTTAAGTGAAGAAAAAAAAATTCCCCCTCCCTTATACTGAGATTACTGAGTTGTGACCTATTTTGCATTCCCTATTTCTTACACCATCCCTCTTACATGTTGTTGGAGATGGTGATGGAGGATTGTGGTTTATTTCCACCACCACCACCCCCCCCCCCCCTTGCCTGGCTTCCAAGTAATTCTGACCTTTGACATTTGTAATAATAATAAAAAAAAAAAAAAAAAGAAAAAAAAAGAAGGAAGTTTATAATTGTGTTGTTCAAATGAAGGTGAAGGGAGGGGGGAAATATAAAATTCAATGTGCTATTATACAAAAGCCATGACGGCTGTCTTTGGTGGAAAAAAAGCAATGTAAGTCAATTTGTGAACTTTGGCACCAGGTGACCTTTAGAAATACAACAATATACAGAATTTACAAGCAAGAGTAGCACATGCAAATGACCCGGCACTGTCTCGCCTTTGGATTAGAGCTGCAAAGAGCATTATGGAGAAGGCTTGCACAAAACAAATTAAGACTGTTACTTAAATGTCACGGCACACTATTGTATTTGGCTACAGATCATTACACCTGATACTAACACTTTTAAAAACTGTAATAACTTGGGAAATATTACACTGAGTGCCCACATGTAGAAAGGGAAAAAAAATATATATATATATAAAAATAAATAAAAGAAGAAAATGGGTTCCTGAAGTAATTTAAACATCACCACTCCACGACTAGAGGGAAAGGTCAAAATTTAAGTAAGCTGAAAGGAACATGAATGGCAAAATAAAACGCACAAACAAAAAGATGAAAAGACCAACTGGAATGACTCTGCAAACACAAGATGAAAGCACGCATGCTTTGGGCAAATTTGATTTCCACGCCCGCACTGGGTAAGGGGGAGACGCAAGGAAGACAATTTTTGGAAAAGTGGGTTAAAAAAAGGGGTAAGAGACGAGGTGTTCATCTAAAACGGGTGGGTTTGTTACCTTCAGTGTTGGTGCTGCTGCTGCTGTATATATTTCGCAGGCTACCAACACGGTTTAGTTTCCAAGCTTTGCGTTTGGCTGCGTCCAGAGAGCAGAAGGGGAAGAGAAAAAAAAAAGAGAATAAAAATAAAGAAAAAGGAGGACAAAATAAATGAAAAAGGGGAGAAAAGAAACATCAAAATAGCATGTGAAGTAAAATACAAGCACAAGCCTGTTAACACGTGAAGAGCTACACACAGAAAATGCACACAGGACTATACAGCCTCTCCAATCCACGGATGATACGGAAAGCCTCTTATTGAGAGTGATTTCTTAAGTCTCTACAACATGACGCGATTTGACAAGATTAAATGGATCTGCGATTGGAATAGACAAAAACAGACCACTAGAAATAAAGAAATGCAGGAAGTATTTGTACAGAGGATACACGACTAGACAAAACAGCTACTGTAAAATATAATTTAATTAGCAAGAAAACACAGCCAGACAAGAGCTCCTTTTCCTCCAAAAGCCAGTATTGATCACTTGATGCCTGTAGATCACCTTTAAAACACCTTTTTACATCATCACCTTTAAAAGTTGAGGTGATGATGTAATGGCCTTAAATCCTCATATCAACAAAGCATGTTATTTGCAGCATTGAGCTTAGAAGCATTACTTAATTATTTTGAAGAGTGTCAAGTAGACATTGATGCAATTGATGTTTGTGGTCCTCCCTTCCTCCACCAGGAAAATCTCTGCAAACCTGAAGTATTTATTTGAAAAGTAAAAAATCAAATCAAATCAAATCTATATTCTTTGTATAAAAGGCAACACCCTTGCTTTATTAGAATCGCCCCAAACTTTGAGATTCTCTAAGTTTCCAGCTGCTGTTTTACAATTAGCAGAAAATACTGCTCAAAAGCACTCACTCCATTCCTGTGCTCATTAGGAGAGCACATTTTCACGTTCTTTAAAATCGACATGTTTTGCCTCAAGAGTGAATTCACAGCATGAGAAGTACGTTCAATCAACAATATGTTTAACCTGAGTTTCACCAGAGAGGAACCATATGAAACATCTGAGTACATCATGACACTGCGGGCACCTCGCAGTGACTAAAGTAACAGAGGTGTCCCCTATTCTTCACCCATGGACATCCCCACGCCTGAGGGAACCCCATATCTGCTGAAGTGGTATCTCTATAGGCTTTCCAGCCACCACATGAGCTTACCTAGTCAAGAAATAATGATGCAGCACTGCTTAGCATGCAACCACTTTGTAAAATGTGCTTTATAGGAGCAGAGAAGAAATCACTGGGGTTGGTGACAAGTGGAAGAACATGCAGATCTCCTTCTAAGCCACCTTTCTCAGCAGGCCACCCAGACCTCCTGCTCAGAGACAGTGGAGGACTCTGAGTTTGAGTGTGAGACTTCTCAAAAGGACAGCATCATTTACATTAATAACCAGTAATTTCCAAGATGTGTTTGAAAAGGGACGTGTCTTCCACTCCCACTCAGCTCACAGTCTGTTATGAAGAACATATCTTCTTAATGGAATATCTCAGGATATTCCAAATCCGGAGTACGACCATTCTCCCCCACCCCACAGAAGCTCCTCACCCTTTAGGATGACGTGAACATTGCCAAACACAGGATTTTAAATGTGATACATTTAAATTTTAAATGTGATACAAGAATTTAAAAATTTTCTTTCTATATTTATGAGAGACCTTTCTCAATGGCCCATGAAACTCAGACCAAACGGCTGCCTCCACAGAAAAGGAACAGTGATGTCAAGTCATCCCAATCTTTAACAGAAAGCTTGATTTTCAGCTAAAAAGCTAAGGCTGGCAGACAACTGCCCAAACACCCTCGACTGTTAAGCTTTATAGTGTTTTAATAAATCCATCTGCAGGTTTAATGCTATATACTCAAAAGGAGGACTGGATGTCTGAGGGACATCCTTTAGAATGCATCTCGCTGAAATGAAATTAGGTAACATCTGGAAGCCTAAGTTAGATCTATGTAAAAATTAAAGTTCATCAAATCTAAAAAGATCTTCATTGGGTGCATCCTTCAACACAAAAAAAATCTTCTGTTTTAAGGCCTCTTTAATAAGTCCCAGCACCTACATAGGCACAATTTCCCAGCAGAAAACGTGTTTTTCCTGGAAAACATTTACATATAAATAGGCAAAAGCGAGGTTTGGCACCCCTCAGAAAGGGAAGACGGTCTCCCGTACACAAAGACCCTTTCCCAGCCCCTTTCCATTTTTCACACTTTAATGGCACGTTAGAGCACGGCCGTCTGAGCAGGAAGTGAACTCGCAGCCTGCTTTTCTATTAACCTATTGATGAAATAATCCATTTTAATGTGTTAAGTGTCATGCCTTTTTCTTCTCTTTAAACAAATGGACTTTTTTGCAGCGATGCCGAGGTCCTGATACATCCGAGTGTGTCCTTTAGCATCGATTAGGCTCCAGCCTGCTTCCTCGAGGTGCTCTGCTGTCTTTGAGGATTCGATAATATTATCAGCAGCAGGTTTGGACACTGTCAAGCACAGCCACCGCGGGGTGATTGATGTCCGTGCGAACGTCAGGGCCCAGCTTAGCCATCCTACCCTGCCTGCCTTCGAAATTACATACTGTCTACACGTTTGTGTTACCTACCGACGGGGCCTTGATGGGCACGGGAGGTCATTATTTGCCTGGTTGGTCTTTGACTTATATCCCAGGATATTCAGTCCATCTGCTCCGGGTTCACTTCCAGGTTCACAAGTTAATTCTACAAAAGCTCTCGTTGCCAACTCTGGATATATCAATCTATACATACATATATAAACACACACAGAGCAGATATACGCTTACACAAACAAATAAAAACCCAACTAGTTTCCAACAAAAAGCTGTAAGGAATACTTACTTCTTTATTTAACAGCAAAGCTCCCTAATTAGAAAGATCTTTAAGGCAGACTGATTTGAAGTATTTTCTGGAAGCCTGTTTTCTTCAAAAAGCCACTAAGAAGCATCTCTAACTAGAGATACCCGAAAAACCCAGACCTCTCTCTCAAACATCAAATATCTGGAATGAAGTTCACTATTTCCCAGAAGACACCAGGTATTTAATTTAGCTTGTACCGAGGTGGCAAGTACTATTCTGCCTAGTATGTTGTGCTACCACAATCTGAATGATTAATATATTTTAATGATGTTTCAAGAAAACCTTCTATTAACTTTGACACCTGCCCTGATCTCTGGCTTCATTGCTGACAGAAAAACAACATCTCGCAGCAATCAAAGCAGTCCTCCTATCCCGACCACTGTGTAGACACAGCGTAGCAGCACAGTTTCTGCTCTTACCCAAGCTCATTAACTCCAGAAATTTAGATTGCCAAGATTAAACTCCTATCTTCACCGGGTGAATTAATTTGTGCATCTTAACACTCAATCTGGACCAGCACAAGAAGTCGCTATCCGTCACCCAACGGCACAGAGCTCAGCTTTTATCAACCCTGCAAAACAACGCCACAACCTTCGACTGGATGCAAGCCATCATCCAGCTGTTCCTCCTGGTAGTGACTACGGGAAGAAATCACAACGCACCCGACCATGAAAGCTCTGACTCCCAGAGCCTGAGATGTGGGTTTTTTTAAGATGAAGTGTTGAAGTGATTTCCTGAGTCCTTGCAAGAAAGCTGCTTTCTGTATCATCTATAATGGGATGTATTGCTTGTGTGGCACGTACCTACTACGGTATCTTTTTCAGATGTACCAGTTAAGGACCTGGAATCCACCAGACTGATTTGTAAGGAGGAAAGAATGATGCACTTCTCTGCAACTGTGTCAAGTGTTACCACAGGCCATACCTATACTAATTTTTTTATAGCAGGAGCTACTCCTGAGGTAGGACAGAGTTCAGCAATTGTTCAGTCCTACCAGAAAAAAATATTTAGCAACTAGCTGAAAATCTCCATAGGCTATAAAACAACCACACACCACCTAAACAGACACGTCAGTTCAGCCCTAAGAAGTTGCACACCAACCTGAGGAGTGAATTTTCCCCTCTCAGTAATGCAGAAATTAGAAAATTGTTCCCTCCTTCCACCTAAACGACATCTGCAGTGCCTGGCAACGCTGCTATACATTTAGAAACAAGTAATTCCTGGGTTTGCATACACCTGACAAACACACAGTTGCTTATTTAATCAAACTGCCTGGGCGTGATTATTTTCTTTAATGCTATCCTAAATTTCATCATAATTGTTATGGCAAATGAATGATGTGAGCAATGGCAAACTTTTGCTGTGGTAAAACTCTGCAGTTTCTGCATCCATGCGGGAGGACTTTGACTCCTTCCTCGTCAAAGGGATCATCATGTGCATATAACCACAGCCTCTCCAGAAGCCCTTCCGTTTCCCTCCTTCACTCCTCCTACTTTACTTATCCAAGATGCTCTTGCAACTTCTTTATTTTTTAATCCCAGCTTTGTGTTTCAGGGATATTTGATATTCAGGGCAACTCCAGCTTTTAGAAAGTTCTTTGCTACCTCCCCATCTAAACGCTAAAAACCTCATCCAGCTCAGTCACATTGTGCAAGACAAAACACTTGCTGTTGCTCATTCAAAAAAAAGATTTCCCAGGTGTTGTCTGTGACCTGCATTTTGCCTCAAGAGTTCACAGAAGCCCTGGCCAGGACAGGACACAGATGTGTCCTGGTGTCAGAAGTGTGGCCTTCGGCACCTGCAGACTCTGTACTGAACTAAAACCTAGGCGATGAAATACCCCAGGGTGAACACTTGTTCGAGCCACTTGCAAAAATATCTTTTTGCATAATACCTACCAGCAAACACAGCTTCTCTGGTTGCACACTCCTCGCATGCAGCTGGGAAGCAGACAGCCCTGCAAAGCAACACCCCAGAACACATACGGCTACCTGGCATGACAGCTGATAAATATTTTTGGATGGACATGCTCTGTGTGAAATAGAGCTATCGTACCAGTGACCTGTTGTTTCGGAGGGGGTTGTGTTAGCCATGACTGCTATCAAGTTTTCTTGAGTATTTCTTGCGCAAAACACCACATGAAAGCCAGTTCAAACCGTCTGCACGTAACCCTCGTGCCGATTCCCCGAGCCCTGCTGAACAAAGCTCTGCCATTTCAGGTGCAGCAGCAAGGTGAACTCCTCACACGTATTGCTCCGCAAACATAACTCCATCTGAAGAGTCCTGAAATGGGGCAGGCTGTGTTTCCAGGAGCCGTAAATCCCTTCCCTTCGCCGCCGCACCTGCCGGCAGTGCCAAACGCCCCGCTGCCTCGTGCCATGCGGGCTCCAGCGACCAGCCCGTGGAGAGGGCGTTTTCTAAGACCATCAGGCAAAAGTGAATAATTACAAATGGCAGGCAAAGGAGCACTGCAGCTCACCAAAGCAATGCCCTGGGCATCTAGCTACCTAAAACCCGCTGATGGTGCACTCCTTCAGGAGTTGGGTTTCATTTGATAAACTCATCTTTCCAGAAAACAGGCTTCAAGATCTTCCAAGATCTCCAAGGCTCCCACTCCTTGTTTGTTCTCAACAAACTTCTCTTGTTTGCTTATTCTTAAATAATATTCTTAAAATATATTACTCCTACCGATCTGTCCTTTGTTTCATCAACCCCATGAGAACCATACGGCTTCCAGATCTGCGCCTGGGACTTTTAAAAACCGATACAAATTTGGAAAGGCCAGAAGTGTTTGCTGCTGGGGCTTTCCTTTGAACAGCCTTTACAGTCTGCTTAAATCAAACACGACTTAAGACACTTGTGGTGGGATACGAAGAAATGCCACAGAGCGCAGGAGTCACGAAGGTCCTTGCCATGACCCTGTAGGTACTGACCCGACTCACTGCGCTTGGCCAGAGGCAATTCCACTCCATTCTTTCCATTTTCTAGGTCCTTATCTGTTATTTTTTCAGCTGTAACACACACTGAAGTGGAAGCCATACAGGTTATTTAATGGCCGTGCAAGTCTTTGAACAGCCAAACACCACTGGAAGAGAGCGCTAAAAACTGAATCCAAATAGAAGACACTTACATCTAGTGGGAGATGATTACATGTTAGGTGTCTTCTATTACAATAAAATGGTGGCAGCAGCTTGCCGTTTGAGCTGAAGCTCTGGGAGGACATCCAGCTGCACCTGAAGACACAGGCAAGCCTCCATTTGCTGATGTTTTTCAGTCCTCCACTTTGTGAGCTGAACCGTACTCATTTAACATACATGCTGTATGCAAAATGGGCTTGCTTATATGTTTTAAACGTGTACATCTTAAAGTGAGATTAGGTACGTCGGTATACAAAGAAGAAAACTAGGCTTTGGTATAGCTGTTCACTAAGATCTGGAGTACCTGGGAATCAATTAAACTTAATCACTCCCAATTAGCACATATCTCTGTATTTGTTCAGGCAATAACTTTGCATCTGTGACCAAGCCCTTGCAGACAGAATTTCTGTGTTTGCTTTCTTTAATAGGGATGCTATTTATTCTGTGTTAATGAACCTACTTTTCCTGTCTAGTTTTGATTAGTTAGGTTTAGGTCACACACCATTATTTCTAAAAGCAATAGATGTTTTTAGAAAGCACACTTACTTACCCATGTGTGATCTGAGGATACATCTGTTTGATACCTGTGAAGTTCTCTAAGGGTGCTTTAAGATACTATACTCAACAAAACATCAGATTAACCCCCTTCAACTCACTCAAATTCAGTTCTTGATATACTTTGATAAGCAGAAATATGCTTTTATTCTTAGGAGAGTCTTAATATCTACTGTCTCACCCTAAAAATCTTCCTCCACTGCTGTGCTGAGAAACTACAGACGTGTTAATGTCACCTCTGGTCTCCATGTGACAGAGTTCTTTGTTGATTAGATAAATAGTTCTCAGATAGCTGATTAAAAAATGATGTAGCCGTTAGGTTGTGTGTCCAAGCCTTGTCAGCCATGTTGAATGTTAAAGTGTGCATGAATTACATCCCTGGAGTGTGCTGAACAGTGCTGATTAAATGAGGCACGCCACAGCCCTCAGCATCAATTATCAGAAATAATAGGATCTTTTCACCTACACTGGAGGAAGGGGGCTGGGGATGGAGTTAGCGTGCTACTCGCTTCTCAGAACATCTCATCATCATCTGCACAAAATAAATAACACCGTTCATCCACCTAAGGATGTATGTTTATTTATTCTTATTGTGCAACAATTAAAGACTGAGAAGACAGATAAGGAAAAACCTTCTCCCATAGCATTGGCCAGGGGAACTTTTCCATAGAATACATGTGTAATATCTACCTAGAAAAACAGGGGTATATAAGATCTGTACGAGAGGCAAACTTGAGCGTCAGAGGGGCATTTAAGGATAAGCTGCAGGACCATCTAGTTGCCACCCCATGGGGAAAGGACTCTGCACTTCAGCCCTCCCCTTGCTCTTTTTCAACTCCCTCTGCATCACGGGCGGTTTCATCAGGGGCTGTAAAACTGCAGGCTGGGGATTCTTCTTCCTTGTTGGTCAGCACAAGAGCAACTGGCTCAACAAGACCACGCTCTTTCATAAGAGGACTGAAATTATTAAGATGCAACCCAGGAGATTCTTACACCATGTAACCTTGTTTCTGTGACTGTGAAGAGGCCTGACACTGTCTGTTTTACCTGGAAGCAGCAATAACAAAAATTCCTCAAATAAGGGTTTTAGGAAAAATGAAAAAAAAAAAAAAAGAAAAAAAAAAAAGGACCCAGGCACATCTGAGATTTAGAAAGCAAAATAACCTAGATACATTGCGTTTCCAGATTTGACCAACACTACATTTTAAAAAAAAAGCCACAAAGAGCAAGGATCTCATAAATGCATGTATTACTTTTCTATAATTCCTAATAAAAGCATACAGTGTATCTATTAAACCAGATTTCCAAATTATAACATCATTAAACACTTGAATGTGACTCTAAAGTTTCCAAACATTTCTGTTCAGTGCATGGGTGTTAACAGGACATATATCCCAACAATCAAAAAAACCCCAGAGCCAAAATAAGAGAGATTTAACCACTGCCAGTTATTCCATATGGTAACAGCCCTTAAAATACATCCTTTTTGGACACCAGAATGCTCAGAAAAACAAGCTGCTGGGCATCCAAGGAAATTACTAAAAGTGCTGAATTCCAGAAGTTGCACAGCCCAAACACAAGTAAAACTGTGTGCCTGATACAAAACCCCCACAAACTCCACCCCCCCCCCCCCGAATCCTGTCCAGTACTCTATTTCAAACCCACAAAGTACTCTAATACTTCAAATCACATTAATAGTTAATTATGTTTGGCTTAGATTCAACTTGGAACATTTCAAATGAAGGAAAAAAATGAAAACACATTCATACTTCCACTCGTGACAGGGAAAATAGTTAGTTTAATTAAACATTTCTAAAGAATGTTTTTAGTTCCCCCCTCTAAGATTTCTCCATTGAAACTTTTGCAGTAGGTAAAGGACCCACTAAACTATTTCAGTGCATTTCCAATACGCTATAAACATACAAGATTCAAATTGACAAAAGTAAATGTTAATTGGAAACATTTTTCTCAGTTTTTCATTATCTGAAGCAGAAAATTATGGGTCTTTTATACACACACAAAAATCCTTTTCAACCACCTAGAAAAATTGTCTTTTAATAAAAGCTTTAAATTATACTATCATATTTCAAAGGCAACGAACAGTTAAAGCAGCTAATCAAAGGTATAATTATTTAATGACTACTACTCATGCTATCTAACAGGGCCGTAATTGCTTGGCTGTGATCACTAGACCACCAGCTTCAATACTAGAAAACAAGTACTTTGCTTGTAGCATTTGATCGACCAATTTCTAAGGTTAGTTTCTCCAATCGGGTTGACTCCACAAGGCTAGCTGAGTTATTATGGAATTAAAAGAATCAGTTTGTCACCCTGCCTCCACTTCTTTGTACACATTCATAGTAAAAAAAGAAAAAAAAAAAAACAAAGCCAAACTGCAGGGGAAAACAAAATATTTCCCTGACAAAATGTGATTTGTCAAAATCATCATTGATTTTTTCACTTGTAATGCCACATCAGAGTTTTCTGCATACCCCAGCTGACCCTACTCTAGTAATACAAATGCAAAAACCACGCAAAATGTGCTCATTGAAAACTGTATTTTTATCTTAATTGCATTTCAATATTTATTGTCCATATTAACCTACTCCAGACAGGTGGAGCAGTGCATAAGTGGATCTTCTGGCTCTGTTCCATTGTTTATATCGTGTCTTTTACAACGGGAAATATGAGAAAAATAACCTAGCATCATCATGAATTAATTACTGGAGCCATCCCCAAGCTAAGCAAATGTACGGTGCATGTTGGCTTATTTTTGGTTTAGTAACAAAGCACTAAAGGAAAAGCAGCTTATGTCATTAGATCTCAGAATCAAATGCTAAATATGAACTACTGCTATTATACTTCCGTGGTACTAAATTTTTTTTTGCTGTTGTTACCCAATTAGATTTCATACAAGATACTGGACCCTCTGCATTTTCAAAGATATTTGAATTCCTATCCAATTAGCTAGTCAACATCCTGATTTCACGATTGGTCTCATGCTTGTAATTAGTATCATTGGAGCTCAAATGACACCACCACCTGGGATGCCACTCTCAAAAATCACACAGGGTGAGGAAGGCACCCTTCTCAACTCTGCACCTAGCAGCCAAATATGACTCCGAGATGAAAGGGGATGCCAACTAAGACTTGGTCGCACCGCTGTACCTGGCTGGCATTACACTTGTGACAACAAACCCTGTTTAATGTGACAGCAAAACTGCTTGGGTTTTGAGATCCTTACTAGCAAAGTAATGTAGTGAAAGTTGCACCACTGCTGAAAACAACCCAATGTATTTTGAAGGAGAGCAGGAAAAAGCATCGCACGGGATGGCTGAAGAGGAAACGGAGCATGGAGGAAGCATCTGGGACACAAAGGAGAGGAAAATCAGAGGAGCAAGAGTGGGATATATGGGGGACATACGTTATTTGCCATCAGCCTACCTTCTCTCTCCTGTTCAGACACGGTATTGACTCAGTGAAAAGAGACAATGCTTCCTTGCTTACCCCACGGAGAACCACTACTTTTACGGCATGATGGATTTATTCTGGTTTCGGACCATCAGTTTCATCTATGGATAGGGAGACGATAATCTTGCCCGTTATAGGCTGATAAACAAGGAGCATTTAAATCCATTAACCAAAGACGCATTGTTCTGTACCCTTCTCCCTCTGAACAAAAAGCAGCTGCATTTTGTTGATAGTGTGAGCAATTACTGTCAAGAAAACAGTTACAAAACGACAGAAAGAGCAGTTTCTGCTCAAAGGAGTTATAGTCTCACTGCTCACTTTTAAAAGATACAGTTAAGCGCAGGCATCTTGAAATTTCCCAAGTATTTGGCCATTGTTTTTCCACAAAACTTCTTTCCCGATGTACATTAGGTGTCAGAGTGAAAATACTGCAAACTAAAATATACTATAATTAAGTGCTATTGTTGGGCTGAATTAAAGCCAAAAGGAGCGTGTTTGTTTTCTCATGTGGTAGAAAGAAACACCACTTGTTTGAAGATAAGAAATATTTATGTTTGAGGTAGGATGGGAAGGTGCTCTCTGCACTACCAACGTGCTTCCCAGAGACTTCTGCCAAGGCATCTCAATAGAAACAAACCAAAGCTGAGCTGGTACACAGGCAGCAGGGAACACCAATATTTGTGTAACTCTCACAGTACTCGCTTCCTTGAGATTTTGTGTAGACATAGATGACCAAGAGTTAGATTCTTCCAAAGACATGGGTGTACTGCTGACCTGGGATTTATTTCGTTCAGCATTTAATAAAATAATCTTAAAATGATAAAGGAGACTTCCCACTACCCTGGTGATTACCAAACGAGGCATACAAGTTATCTCTAGAAGTCTTTTAACACAGCACAAAGCTGGATTAGGCATTAGTCACTTTGTTAGTTCCAGCTTTTACTTATTCTGAAATTTAAAACAATTATAAAATTGAAATCAGAATTTGCATTACTGTCATCTCCCATTTTTCTCATGTATATAATCCATACCATCCACGCTACTGTAAAAGGTAAGCTCGTGCCATTTAAATAAAAACCTGAATAAAAGGCACAGCTGCCTAGGATTTCACAAGCCGTTTCCTCTTCTGAGAAAGCAGTTGTTGTCCCTGTCAGCTCCCAAGGATCATTAGATAGCAAAACTGTAAGGCATAGGCAAGATAACTTCACTAGAGGATCCAAACCTTGCTCAACAACGCAAACCAGTTCAAGTCATGCAAAAGAACACCTTGTGCTACACCGTTTTAGAAATGGCTATCCATAAGGCATCTCAGAAATGGGCTCATTTGAAGTGTTTCCATCCTTTGCAACAATCCACCCCATGATCCAGGCTCATTAGCAGTTTGCCCTCCAGCATGGGAAGCAGTGACAGGCACATCTGAGGAACATGCACACACAAACCCCTTTTGTTTGTTCTTGGGGAATCACGTCCATATGTGAGCAGACACGGCACTGCTTTCCGCTAGAGCTATGTATAACATGAATTCTTCGTTAATTTTCATCACTTGTAAAAATAAGCATGAGCCAATCCGCCAGTGTTAGGCGTTTAATAGTTTAGCACGTTACTCTGCTTGTGGTGCAACCTCCCATGTTAGTACAGGGATTCCTCACTGGGGAAATTCTAGCTGGAGAGATTTATTGTGTCAAGGTCTTTTCCTACAAACTACTAAGCCGTCTGTAATGATCATTTCTCTATAAACCTGAATGCTCGTGCTAATACAGGAAGGTCACCATCTCCCCTTTTGCCTGAGCTTCTACATCAGTCTGCACCAACAGAGAAGACAACGTTCAGCTTTTGCCCCTGGCTTCATTCGAAAGTAGAGACCTACAGATGCTGGGTCCTACATTGCACGGACAACAGCCTGAAGCACAGAGGGTTTCCTGGAGCTACGAATTGGGTAGAAGTTCCTACCTAGCAGCACACCCACACCACCTGTGCTTAAGCGTGCTAGCAGCAAATCTAATAATTTGCATTTTAGGACTCCATGAACCCTGCAAAATTAAATAGCTAGCTCAAAGCGGGCAATGGGACAAAGAAGCACGGTAGTTTATGGATTAGCGAACTTCCCAAACTCACTGCTCAACCGATGACTGCTACAGTGACCTACAACACAGCCTGAAGTCCTCTGTGTCTTTGGGCAGGTAATCTTAACCCAGGTCTCTTCCTGGGGAGAAAGTAAGGATTAAGACTCTTCCAGTGGAAACAGAAAAAATCTTTCCAGTGCCAGATTCAACATTTTGTCTTTTCTCCATAGGTTGCATCTGGATTTTGAAGGGCTTCATATGCAGGAAGGTACCGTTGCCTATGTTTGTATGGGATGAGGCTCCTCAGATTTACTGAAAGATGTTCATTTGCACCTAACCAGTGAAAAAATATAAGTTGAAGACAATCTTGATGTGCTATTACCCAACATCTGTTTTGAACAAATCCAACAAGATCAGGGTTAACTTCTGACTCTGGCTGCTCCTTACATGAAGGTTATCATTCCTGTGATCTTACTTTTTTCAAATGCTCTGGTTGCAGAAAATCCCTGGGGAGATGCTGTGATTAGCTTTAGAATGAAGAAGTTGGAAAAATGAGGACGCAATTCTGTATTTGCATATTTTAAATAAGGCATGTTTTGTCAGGGCATACACAAACACCACAGAGCTGTGTGATAAAACAAAACCAGAAGGCTCAACAAATTAAGAGACTCATGTCTAAGTTGCGCTGCCTTTCATCTTTCAGTAAAACACTGAGTAACAACTGCATCTTGCCTAGAAATATAAATATTAAATCTTGCATTTACATCAGATGCTAGTGTCAAAGGCTTCCTTACTAGCCAAAGCTCTGAGATGTTAACTACTAAATGGCTAAACGACAATGGCTGTTACTAATCGCTTATTGAATAATGAAAGTGACACAACTGATAAAAGGTTTCAATCCTGGAAAAAAATGATTTATAGTATTTCACTCTACTGGCACTGTTATTTGTATGACAAATGGTTGGACAGACACCAGTTAATCTCTGCACACCTCCAACTCTGATGTGGCAGCTTCAGCTGGAGCATCCAAATAATCAAGAACCGCTAACAATACAGCCACGCTGTTGCGAGGGGCTGAATGCTGGTATTTTATCAAGGCTGATCCCCAAATCAATTTACGCGATGGATTTTTTTTTTTTTCTCCTTTCGGTGGGGGGAGGGAGAGCATGGCGAGAAAGAGGAGGAGTACCATAAAAACAGGAAGCTGCAGCTCGCAGCTAGGTAGATCAGCCATGCTCCTCTAGCACAGAAATGAAATCATCAATACAACTAAGGCATTAATGATTTCAGAAAGCTCAGTATAGTTTATAGATTTTTCTTGATGGCAAAATCCAAACTGCAGCATCACACAGAGCTGTCAAGACTGTTATGTCGTAGCATAATACCACATCACCTGCTGTGTACCACAAATCCCATTTTCCCCTCAGATGGGAGAGGGGGGATGTGGCTGCTTTTGAGGCAGTATGAGAAAGGATTCCCCCCCCACCCCGCCCCAAGCCTTGAGAAATGAATGAAGCTTTATATTTATAAGCAGTCCATCAACAGGAGCTTTATCTCATTGGTCGTATCGGTAGCATCCTACTTTCTGCAGAAGTCAAACCTATTTTATCAAGCCAGTCTTTAAAAAGCAGCAAACTCCTCAAGAGCGCTGAGCTTCCCAGAGTTCACCTTCTCTTGTGTTATTTTTCAACTCTGCACCCAAAATTTGTAATTTTTCTCATTAAAAAAAACCATGCCCACTTTTATTCAATGAAGAAAAACAGCCCAAGGAAAGAAAAAACCCCAAACAACCCGTGCAGCAGGAGAATAAAAACATTCTGATTTTGCTAATTGAAGAAAGTGATAGACCAAAGACTTTTACATTAATGTGATGCAGCCAGGCTGGTACGTACATCACTATAGCTCACCCCTTGCAAACAATTTTAACTAAAACCCCAACACAACCCCATTAGATTTAAAAGCAGGTCCGCATACAGTAGTGGTCGTAAGAAAACTTACTTCCTTGTCTCATCGTGCTGTTAAAAAAGTTAAATTTAAAATAAACAGCGTATTACAATCCAAGTAAACCACAACAAAAAAAAAGCTTTTACATGAATGCCAAAGGGTCAAGCGGTCCCATCAGATTTAAAGGTTACACAATACTTGAAGTGCCCATTTAGATTACAGCCTTCACAGTCAAGTTTTCACTCGGTTCTCCGCTATTTGCATATATAAGCTTTATTGCAGTGCAACCCTTTGCAAAACTGCGAGAATTTTTAGGCTGTAGAAGGCCGACGGTGATGTATTTTATCACCTGTGCTCAACCCATGAAAGAAGAAAATTTTAACAAACAGATGCTGAGCTTCACACCAGGCAGATGCCAGCATGGTGAAAGTGAATCAGAAAGAGCGGCTGCTGCGATGGGTCTTCAAAGCGAAGAACGGCAGCTTGTTGTTGACATGATACAGCAAAGGAGGCCATTGAAAAGGACGCCAAGTGAAGGGTGACACAGGAAAAGTGACAAGCAATAGTTGTAGCAGCACCTGGACAGAACTGAATGGTACTGTATTCATCAAGGCCAGGAAAAAAGATGCTGCAGCAACTGAGGTGCAGAGAGAGGTCCGAGTCAAAAGGTGAAGCCCACATCACGTACTTCAGCTGACACTCGAAGAGCTGAAGATGGCATTTTTCTCGGTCACAGTGACGTGGAAGGGACACAGGATTGGAGGTTTAGTAGTTGGTTAGCCACGCGAGGGGATGTGCACGCAGCTGTGAGTATAGAGAAGATGAAGCCCCGCGCAGATGAAACTGCGTCAGCCACCGACAGACGAAAGCTCAGTTTGCATGTGCACACATGAGTGTTCAGAGAAAGGAACCCGACAAAGCAGAAGTAGCAAGAAGAATTTCCTTCAGAAGGCCTCAAACATCCCTGAAGAGGTAAAAATCTTACAGGCTGCGCTCCCACTAACAGGAGGAATGAGGACGGGTATAAAGATGACTAACATAGTGGGAAGCACGGAATAAAATCACCCGTAATACTAAAGACATGTGGCTGAAAACAAAACCCAAGTCAACTCTTCTCTGTGTTTGGATGATGGATATCCATTTACAGCTGCTTCTTGTGACCCACTGGTTAGCTGTTTCAATCCTTTTAATTTAAACTACATTGACTACTTTTCTAGTGCTTGTACAACTTTTTCTTTAAGTTCACATTAGCAGGCAGGACTAACTCCATACATCTGCTCTCAAAAGGTATTTGTGATAATGTATCATTAAAAATTGCTCAGCTTTTTATCACTTGACAATCTCCTGTAAGGAATTTAGACAACTCTGTTGCTCCGTCAATGGAAATTATTTTCTGATCATACCACCTATCAGCCTTCCCGCTATTTTGCCCACAATCAATATGAGGCTAAATAACACAGAGATTCTTCAGGATCCCTTCCCTCTTTTCAGCTACAAGGATAATACCCATGTTTTTCCCCCCCAGTTCTCTGAAACATTCCCACTGCTACATAATCCCTTCAAATTATATGACAGTTGATTAGAAAGGTCTTAATTCAAGTTTTTAGTATTCCTGACCACAATAAATCTGGTTGCCCAGATATAAATAATAAAAATAAAATAAACACATACACTCACTGTAGATGATATTTAGCAGTTGCATAACTGTTTAGGAGTACAAACTTAAGGTAAAGTAAATCCTTATTTCTTCCAGTGTTAGAAAATGTCTGTCTTTTCCTTTTGAAATCAGGACACATTATTATAGCCTTTTATCAAGCATTAGATTCCCATCATGGTTAGAATTTATTTGTTGAAAGAGAAAATTCTTAAATTCATCATCCTCTTTCATCAACCTTATAGACCTCACATCCTACAGACCATCAATTATTTCTAATATCTTTAATTTCCTTTATCAACAATTTACATTTTCCACCTGATTCATATTCGTTGCCATCACCTCCACTACCCTTCCCATTGACACTTTCTTGAAATTGTTTCCTCCACTTCCACTCTTAATCATAATGCTTTTTAAAATACAAGCATCCTTTTGAGTGGAGAACTGTAGGTCTTCTGCACTTAATCTTTCCTAAACATTTTCAGATTATTCACATAATTATGTTTAACTTCTCCTCCCCCACAAATTCTCTCACCATTGTTCGCGGTTATAGAAAATAAGCCTGTTAAAAGCTGCGAGTTGTGTACGCACAGATATATGTGTTAATGAGGAGAACTACGCTGTATTTGTTCAAGGCAGAGGAATTAGGCTTGTCTTGTACAATCTCAACTCGGAGCACATGACTTATTGCCCAGGTGGAGTGGGACTAACGACATTTAATTATTTACTCTGCATCTCCCAGGCATCGTAAGGTATTAGCATGACCCCGCTGTATTCTTCTAACCCATCAATCAGCTCTTTAAAAGAAAGCAGAGGCTCTCAAACCCTTTCACGTGGAGTTAACATGCAGGTAGTCGCAGTAATTGATGGCACAGAAAAACCATGACACATAATAGTACGAGATTACTGCCAAAACCCTGTGCAATCAAATATAATAAAGGTTGACAGACTAGCAGATTTTTTCTTTTACTGGGCATATCTGCATGTGCGCACAAGTTAAGGATTGTTTGCTTGGTGGGCAAGATCAAATGGGTTTGGTAAAGAAACTGAGCATGAAAAACCAAGCAAAAGCAAGATGCTATCATAGGTAGTAAGAGACTGCTCATGAGAAAACCAGAGCCATCAACCAAAGACTGGGTTCCTTCCAGAGCAATAAAAAACATTTTCCCTAAGAAAGATGCAACATCACGAAGAGGATACAACACCCTTAAAAATGGAACCGATACAGTCAGCTTTTCCTGTTTGAAATGGGAATACATTGGATGTACTGAAAAGCCATGAGTAACTGTTTTAAGCTCTCAGGTTAGTATAGCTGGTAAGCAGGAGAACTTCACCTTATTGATTGATCCAGTGTAGACCTGGCTGGAAAGCAGTTTCACCCAAAAAGCGCAGAGGAAATAATGCAACCTGTCCCTGGAGGCATACAGCTGAGATATAAACAGGGATTTAAAGGGGAATTATCCAAGGAAATCTCTCTGCATTTTCCACAGTTCTCATTTTAACCTAGCCCATTCCTCCCAAGCCCTTGCAGAAGTATCTGGGCTTCTGACTTGTATTACCATGATGGAGGCTGCACGGCATTTGGCAGCACCTTTTACTTGCAGATAAAAATCCCTATCTCTTCTTTCCCCAAAACTTTTTTCAGAGGAAATAAAAGGGTATAAAAAAATACATTCATTCTGGATTTGTCAATCAGAATTTCAGGCTTCAGCATACTGTGTTGGTTGATGTGTTAGGACAGACATGCAACGCTCTGAAAAATGAGTACCTGGTAGGGACTAAGAGCTAGGAGGTGATAATTCCTAGATGCGGAACGTGGCATTGCCCTTGAAATGACAAAACCCCTTTGTACCTCGCAGGGTCTCCGTGATCTACTTCGCTCCGGAAGGATAACTGGAATGAACAAGAAACCTCTCCTCTTAACGTGCCGCAGCGTTAAGTTTCTTGTATATTCGACATCCTCCGACAAGCAGGACCAAAGAACAGAACAATTTTCACAAGCAGAGACTCAAAGAGACCAACATGCTGGCTCCTGCATTGCTCAGAAAATCATTTTGGATTTGATTCTGGCTCTGTTCGGGCTCTGGGGGACAGTTTATGTCAATCTTTTCTTCTTTTTTCAAAAGTGTTGTAGGTTAAACTTTGCGCCTAACAACCTTGACAGCGTCCCTTTACATTTTTTAGACGAGCCATTGAGTAGCATTACGACAAATTATGGGACCTGATGATATGTAACAAGAACATCTCCTCCAGTCACAGGCTGTGGAGGAAATAAAAAGCCTGAAAGAAGTATTTCTGGCAAAAAAGAAACTTTTTCGTCTTCATTAGTATAAGGAATTGTAGATGGTGAAATCCTTCAATTAACCATGAAGAAGGGTTTCCTTGTACAATGACTGTATTCACTTAAGACAGCGTGTAGAAGACACAAGCTCTTTTTTTTTTTCGCTTGTGGAGCTGTATAGACAACATGCGAAAACCTTTGAAAATCACCTTATTTATAAGTGAAGTTGCTTTTACACAGTATTCTTTGCTATCGTTCTTCATTACGAAAATAAACCGTGTGAAATCAACCTTTCTGTCGGCATCAACCTGCCCCTGCCTTTATGGGCTGAAAGCAACAGGCTGCTGGCTGTGATGCCAACTGGCTGGTGAAGACGCTGTTGGGATATTTTGCAGGTGGGTAAGCAAGAGAGTTCATTCTTAATAAAACATTTATTATTAAAGAGTTCATTATTAACAGATTACTTACAAATATTTTTTAAATGTCAACAGCTGTTCACCTGGGAATAGCTTTTTAATAGCACAAAATAAAGAAAAACCCTGATGAACTATATTGGTATTTTTATTACTAAAGGCAGCAGATTTTCTGCTGTGGCAGTGGCGATTTTCTGAAAACAATTCTTTCAGAATCCTTGACGATATTTTAACAGACCCTGATCGTGGACTGTCTACCATTGAGGAGTGCTTAGTTTCACAATGAAAAGGTACAAGTTTGTTATTAAGAGTATTCCAGTGTAATGTCTCATTTGAGGCTTCAACTACTCAAATTGATACAGTTAAGAAAAAGGTAGAACTCCACTTCCAATCTCCTCCATAGCTGTTTTTTTTGTGTCATAATAGCTCTGAACTTATTTTGTACTCTTTAGTTAATAATAATACAGAATACTGCACTTAAAACCTTTGGTATATAACATTTTGCAGAAGCAGATCCTGATGTAGACCTGCTCTTAAGGAGCCTCAGCCATAGCTAACCATCACGCCTCTAGAAAATGGTGCAAGTCAGTAATTAGGAAGCCAATTCTTACCCAAACCTTTGTCATCTTCAGAGCAAAACCACCATCTCTCCTAACAGTTCTAATGTTGTTTGAGATGACTGGGGACACTACAACTTTACAGGTAAACACCCATTCAACCAGTTCACTGTTGGACACACTGTTTTAATTTTTTTTTTTTTTAAGACCATTTTTTTTTAAGCCTGAGTCTTCTCTCTCATAGTGAAAAACTTCCCCATTGCTCTACAACATCCCATTGCTCCATGGGGCACTAATAGTCCGTGAACAAAGTTTACTTTCTCACTTCACATCAGGGATCAAAAGGTTATCTACAAGCAGCAGTGACCTAATTATTAATAGGAGTTTTGCCTAGGCAAACTGCTAACTGTATACAGAGAGCCTGAGAGATAAATAATATAGCTGACAAATCACTATAAACTAATCCATTTTCACATTTTCCTTACAATCACTAGGCATCCTCGCACCAGATTCTTTAAGTAATCTGGCGAGTATTATCTTCTTATTAAATAACCTTATAATAACCTTATTATTAAATACATTAAGCACATATTAATCTATGATTTATTACAATTAGGTTTGTTCTAATTTAATTAAACACTGAGGCTTCTCAAGTGTTCTATGAAACTCAGGTATGTTCTCTGGCAAGTGGCGATTTTCTGAAAACAATTCTTTCAGAATCCTTGATGATATTTTAACAGACCCTGATCGTGGACTGTCTACCATTGAGGAGTGCTCAGTTTCACAATGAAAAGGTGCAAGTTTGTTATTAAGAGTATTTCAGTGTAATGTCTCATTTGAGGCTTCAACTACTCAAATATTTTGTATTTAAACAGACTTGTGCTCTCACAGCATTGCTTCTAAGAAGTAAATTCCTTAAAAAATATTGGCTTCAATCTCCATAATTACCTCTGCTATTTTATATATGGTTCTACAGGTACTGATTTCAAATGTCTGTAGGTAATTAACTGCACCGCCTGTTGCGAAGCCCCAAGAGCCCAGCTCAACAAGGAACAGGACAAAATCTTTGGGCTGAGCTACATTGTACAGGGAACTCTCCAGCAACCACTTCTTGCAAAGAAGTTTGAAAAGACACAGATGTGGTCAAAGAGAAAACAGCCGTGGCAACAGAATTGAGGGAAAAGGCTAAAAGAGCAAAGTTTCATGAATTTTCCTGGAGTATGCTCAGACTTAAAATCACAGAACGGTTTGGGCTGGAAGGGACCTTGAAGATGACCTAGTTCCACCCCCCCGCCACGGGCAGGGCCACCTTCCACCAGCCCAGGCTGCTCCCAGCCCCATCCAGCCTGGCCTTGAACACTGCCAGGGATGGGGCAGCCACAGCTTCCCTGGGCAGCCTGGGCCAGCGTCTCACCACCCCCCCAGGGAAGAATTCCTTCTTAATATGCAATCTAATTGTGCCCTCTTCCAGTCTAAAATCACTGTCCCTTGTCCTGTTGCTACAGGCTCTGGTAAAAAGTCTTTCTCCATCTTTCTTATAAGCCCCCTTTATATACTGGTTCATTTAGAGGAAAAAGGAATATTAAATGAGCACCAGCACGAGGAAAAAGAAACTTCTGCAGACACTGTTCTGGTCCAAATGGTGGATGTACATCCAGGCTGCGCTAAGTTTGGACTAGTAAAACACGCTTAGTGCCTGCACAGAGGAGAAAGCTGAGATTATTGATACAGAGACCTACCAGGATGGCATTTCACTATGGGCAAACAGTATTGCACCCCGAGCCACAGGCCATACTCCTTAGGTAGCTGAATTTTATCACACATGATGCTGAAATGTCAACTCCACATGCAGAACATTTCCCCTTGACATACTGAAGTTAATAACTTTCAGCTGAAGTTGGAATATGAAAAGCAGCATGTAAAATTTCCCAGCCTGTCTTACAAGTGATGGCTGATTCTTCCAGTTGTGTAAAATGTTATTAGAAATACCCACCCACGTTCCTCTGCCACTGCTAACGATGCATGGCAAGAAGGCACTGTGAGCCTAGGGTAACAAGTTACTGGAAATGGGAAATATGTTTGCTAACTTTGTATTCAAAATATTTTTTTTATCATTTGAAACTCAGCGTAGCCCTTAATCACACAAGATCTCAACAAAGAGTCCCAAGATAAAAAAAAAAAAAAGTTATCACTCAATTAACACTACTAGATGTGAGACGTCTGCAGTGACTACAGAAATAGTTTTAAAAAATCAGTAACAAGCAGAAAGATGTGTGTTAATCACTTGTAAGTACTGCATGATCTCCTTCACTAAGTCCACCTTTCTAAGTTCAGACTGCTGCAACGTTCATGTGATAAACAGCATGTCTCACCATAAAATTTGAATTGCCTTTTTTTTTTTTAAAAAAGTTATTTATAACTGACCATTCACAGCCCACTGACTGGCAGCCACCCAACCAAAAAGTAATTACGGGTGTGACAATGATGAGATTAAGCCCAATGTAATAGGATTGCTTCCAATTTTAAGGTTAAGTAAATCATGAAGTGTACTTTTATGTATAAATATGTTGGTTAAAGCATTCGGTTTGTCTGGAAATGGGCTAGATCACTTTGGTGTTTTGTTTACCACTACGAAGTATTACCTTGGCTGAAAAGCTCTGGCATTTATGATCATCACAAACCAGTCACCATCGCTAACAATTTTCAAATGATGATTTAAAAAATAAAATGCCCCCCCCCCTTTTTTTTTCCCCCCTTGAAACATTAGCTTGCACGACAATTGCGCACCGCGCACACAGCCACTGAAGTCCCCAAAGGAGGAGCCTGGGAAATGAGAAATAAAAGGGAGCTGAAACAGTCTTCAAGGGAGCTGCCAATTCCTTGTCAAATGAAGCAGAGTCAGAAATACTCCAGCCTAGCTCTGTAATCCATCACCACAAACTGCAGCTCTTCCTCCCCAGATTAAAAAGACAGATTCAAAGCACTAGGGAAGGAGGAGCAAAGGAAGTCAAAGTCAAGTCAATGCCACATCAGTTTGAAAATCCCAACAAAGATGATGTGTGTGTGGCCACAGAAGCTGACAAATGCCAAGCCACCTCTTCTTGGATGCACCCTGTGAACTGGAGCCTACCAGGTGAGAACCATATTCTATCAAACATTACTTTTTAAAAAAAACCCACATTGCTATTTCCCACATTCCAATATCCGTTCAAATAGGAAATCTTCCATGATACGCCTGAGCCACACAGCAGCTGTTGATGTCACTGCATACACCATGCTGTTAAGCATGCTATGAGATGCTTGCAAGGTATCTTCTGCTACTAGGGAATCTGTTCTATCGTTGCCTCCTCCCAGCCCTCAGATAAATAATCCTTCAGGAAAAGCATGTGCTCCATAGGTGGAGGCTCAAACAACTGAGTCCAGCACTCCAAGAAAGTCAACAGAGCCAAAAATGTAGAATTTCTCCCCCTTAAATGTTTACCTAAGGCCTTTACCTCCCCGACGGAGACAAATATGGAAAATTTAGAGGTGACCTTGGACCTTCTAGCTTATTACAACTTGGGCACCCAAGGTTTGGTTCAGAACCTCACCAAGCCAGAAGCACCAAGGTTCCCCAGCCTGAAAACCTCAGCCCTCAGTGCGGGCGGCAGCAGCTGAAGAGCACACAGCAATCCTGGGAACAAGCACACACAGGTCAGCAAATAAACAGACTCAGAGAAGTTCCTCTGCCAAAGCAAAAGGGAATAAAAAAAAGAAAAATTCTCATAGCTTTTGTGGGCTGCCTGGAAGTAGTAAAATGTTACTACAAAAAACCCCACATAAATCCCCCTAAACTGGGATATGGAATTTCAGACAATAGCTGAACCCAAAATCGTGGTACAAAACCTGTACAGCTCTGCCTTAAAAAGCAAAAACCCACCAAGACTGACTGGTTTTGTTCCTCTTCATTCTGATTTGGCCCCTACATGGGAAGTGAGAACTGATCTTAAAGAATGGAAGAAAGAAAAAAAAAATATTAAAGCTGCATTTTAAGGGGTAGGACTGGCCAGCATAGGATCAGTTTCAGGACACCTCCCAAATCCAATGAAAAGGGCAGCAGCAGAAGAGAGGCAGGGTCCGTAAGGAAGGTTTCACTTCCAAGTTTAAGGAGCAACTGAGCTTTTGCTCAGGTTTTGCCTGTTTAAGCAGCCCTGTAAATTCTGCTGGACCTCAGAAAGCAGTCCCACGAGGGAGACGTTTAGTGGCAGAAACACCTACCAAAAAGGCTGAGAGACTGCACTGCCTTTTGCAGGACTGCTTTATTACTCCAGCAGCAGTAGGCGGGTAGACCAGGATTATACTGACAAGGGGAAATAAAACTTTGGGGTGCTCTGGAGTATTTTGACCGCATCTTTCCACTGCCAGTCACAGCATATTCCAAGCAGTGGAAACAGAAGCTCTTCACTTGATGCATGGCTAATACAACGTGGTACTTCAGCCTACTACAGAGTCCTACTCCCACCTCTCCAAACTACAAATGCATCCCAAAATCAGCTATTGTAGGACATTCAAACGTGAGAAACAAGATTGGTGGCCCTGGAACAAGAAGCATCACTTACGATTAAATGTTTTCTTATGTGGTGCTTTGAGTTTGATATACATGCCTTTAATGATTATCTTTTCATTTTAGGAGGAATCTGAATTAAGAAAGATGTGACATTTGTACAGGCAAGAAATTAACAGCAGCCTAATCAGCCTCTGAGACTAAGAGAATCTAAACGAAGGACCCAGCTACCGGCCCTTTGCTTCTTTTAAAGCACGCAGATTTATCCTCATTACGGGATGAAAACAGCGCTTGCCCTGCCTGGTAACGTCATCTTTGCACCGCTTGCAGATAACCCAAACGCTCGCTGGAACAGGTGCCAAAAAAGACGTGTTCTCGCAGCCTGAAGGTTAAACTGGATTAATTTCGAAAACCTGAAAATTGATACGCTGTAATTTAACATGTGCTCAACATGTGTGCTCAGCAGCAACTGAAAATGAAATATCTTAAATATTATCAAACGTTACATCATTAAATATAAATTAGATGGAAACAGGGGAAAGCTAAAAATTGACTAGGAGTTCAGCTACTCTAAATGGCTAATACGTCCATTTTTCACCTGAAGCCCTCTCCAATACAGTTTTGCCATTAAGCAAAAACCTAAAGAAAGGTAATCAATTCCAACTAAAAAGCACTTCTCCTGGAATGACTGCACTTCAAACCCCTGGCTGGCTGCCAGCCCCCCCAGACAACAGCTATCAATGTTTCTGACTATCACAGGAGCACGAGGGGCCATGCATAATTGACTAGAAGATGGGCTAAAACTGTGCCCAATCAGTGTGTGATCAAAAACGCGTGGAATATTCAGCGCCACTTGATTACATGGAGGCACGTCCTTTCGCTCTCCTCATGAAATCTCTTCAAGGTCCAGAGTACTGTAATAAGATCATTACTGTCAAGCGGTACGAATCGCAGGCAATGAGTCTTGGGATAGGAAGTCATACTTCACAAGCTCCTCTGGTCTTTTTTTTTTTTTTTTTTCCCCCCCCCCCCCCTCCCTCTTTTTTTTTTTTTTTTTTTTTTTGTATTTTACTGCGTGTTGAGGCAGCAAGGCGACGAGGTGACAGATAATGATCACATCACTGTGTGGCAACTAGAAAGGCACTTTTAAGAAAGAGCACAGAGAAATCAGCTTAAGAGAAACTCAAACATTTTTTTTTGGCGCTTTTTTTTTCCCCCTCAAAAATTAAATAGAATTAAACTGTGCAGTATTCTCCTTTCATGAATTGTGATTTAATGTCATTGAATTTAATCATTTGATAGATTTTCATATTATACCAAAGCCTATTACCTCACAGACAAATGGCCAATTTTCTCCATCTCACACTCACAAAAGAAACCTTTATTAACTTTTTTTTTTTTTTTTTTTTTGAGCAGGGGGGGGAAGCGGTGGAAAATGTCAACGATGAGGCCTGTTCAAGTTTTCCTTTTACCTACTCCGCTCACTGGAGTTGCACACTACATATAATGCATAACATCTATCAAAAGTAACCTATCTGTAAAGAGAAAGGTGGAGGGATTGAAAACAGCAGATTAAAGCACAGGGTATAAACCAAACATGCAGCAAACTCAGCCCTGGAATCTCATGCACAGCACGCGGGGCTGCAGTAGAGACCTCAGACGGAAAGATACCAAGTATCTGCTCATTGAATTTGACAGCTAATCTAAGGCAACTATTTGATTAAAACTTGACAAAACAACACAGGTTTGAAATGACTGACCGGTCAGGAGTTGGAGGGGGAAAAAAAAAAAAAAAAAGTAAAAAAAAAGTCTACATTACTGTTACACGGTTGTCTTGTAGATGTCTGACATCGATGCCACCCGGCACTGAAAGTGGAATGGCTCCAGAGGTGCGTTTTTCAGATGGAGAAGGATGCTATGATCGGACAACAGCCTACTGCTGAAGCGGAAGGAAAAGCCAGCCACGGTCACACCACCACCTACAGCACCTCCACCTATGGGATTTCATCTCCTGCACCACGGCACTCTCCACCTGGCACTTCACTATCGAGAATCCCAGCCTCTCATATTAGTTGGTCACCTTTTCAAACAGATACTGTTCAGCAACTCCTTCTCAGGGCTAGATGAGGCTGCCCAGCCCCACATGTCACAGGCTCTCAGGGGCTCCATCACCATGCAAGAACCAGAGGTGCAAAGCACCTGTCAACGCCCAGCTGGCTGCTGACCGTGCACCTTGGAGTCCAAGAAAGCCTGAAACAACACGCCCAGTTGACCCCAACCTAACTGTTGAAAATTATCGCATGAAGAAACCAAAACCCATTAACATACAGAAATGAGAACCTCCCCCCCCAGCTTAAAAACATAAATTTCCAGATGAATAGGTAACTTTGGAAGAACCAAAATCACAAAGGGAAATTAAGAGAAGAATCACCATCTTTTCAAGGGAAAGAATTTTAAATTGTTCAGGCTTTTGCACTTTGCCCACTTTTCTTAAAGAAAAATTCCTGGGAGAAATACATGCATCTTCAACAACTTCGTTAGTAAAATTGTTCATATACACCACCACCTTCCTCGCTTTTGGCTTGGACCTGCTTTTTAAAAGCCGTGTCAAACATTTTGACAAAGAACCAAAACAAAAAAGGCAAAAATGTTTCTTGATCTATAGGTTGTTACTACATCCTAAAGTCCAAGAAGAGAGCGCAAAACATCCCACCTGCATCAAAGGGGAATGGAGGAAGCATCTGGCTGCAACTGGCAAAATATAGTCTATCTATGTGCACTAAAACTAGGAAATTCCCCAATCCCGTGAAGCCTACAAGGTACAAAAGAAGAGTGTCAGGCTCATGATGCTGGGCAAATCCTGTGTATGCAGACTCTTGAATTGGAATCAGCTGAGAACATCATCTTCCCACTCACTTCCCTGTAAGCAGACAGCATTAGGAACACCTAAATTCACGAGCTTTCTATCACATGAGACTTTCTACGTCTCCCTTGCCAGATGCCGTGCCTGGAATACCTTTATCTGGAGCACAGAAGGGAGACTACTGACAAAGCTGTGCATTTCGGGAAAGACCATCACTTGTTTCACTTGGATTTAAAGGCAGATGTGGTTTCATTGCCCACTGAGGTTCTTCAGACATGGAGCAAAGTGGCTGATTACACTAAGAGTATTTTCCAACACTACGTTCATCAGTTCTTAGCCCTAAGAACGCACTGAGTAGCAGCACATATTTTTCAGGGCTTATCCATAACTGAGTCAAATGTAGGGTTCTGCAATAAAAAAAAAAAATTACTAACTTGTTATTTCTACATTCTGTTCAACATGTACCTCTCGACTATGAGTTCTTTCTTACATAATGCCAAAAGCATGTTTCATAACCCTAGGGTAGATCAGATTGACACGTTCCCCCTTGAATTCCCGGGTTGAGCTGTAGATAGCAACCCTCCACAATCAAGCCAGTGTCATTAATCTCACATTCCATATTACAAATAAAAAAGCATGCCTGTAATCAACTGGCACCCCACCAACCCTCCTCACAAAGCTGCCCGGTGCCTCCTAAGGCAAACTTCAATTTAGCAAGGCACGCTGTAGAGAAGCAGACCGAATAAACAACCACAGCAGGCTGGGGCACGAGGTCCACCTAGCCTGCGATGCTTTCATCGGCAACTAGTGAGAGATGCCTCCAAAAAGCAGAACAGCAACATGAACCCTGCTGTACCTTCCAGAACAGTCCATGGTTGGGGGGCTTCCTGGGAGAAGCTGCAATCTTTAAGAGAGTTTCATGGATTTTTCTTCTTATTTGCCTAATCTAGTGCTTCTGGTTTAGCTGCTTAAGGTCTTCTGAAGAGAATTACTTAGAACTTCCACTTTTTAAAGGCAGCTTCTTCCCAAGGTATCTCTGTAGGTCAGTTCCAGTAAGTGGATGAGTTCAAGTGCACGGAAAGTTCAAGTACACAAGGCATCCTTCAAAACGTCAGTCCTCCTTCTCTGCCAAAGCAGTCTCTTCATTTACACTGTGACACCCTGACTGAGGAGTTCAGCTACGTGGTGACCAGGAGAACAAAGTTATACTCAACTCAATGACCTTATGTTAGTCTTTTCATTTACTATAGCTTTATAATACATACCAATCTTATTTTATTTTTAAGATATTTTAATTCAGGTATACAGATTTATAATGAAATTACACGGTCTTATGCTCTAGAAAAACTGGCAAGGAACTTGTAAAGTTGACACACTTAAGTAACAAAAGGGAAGAAACTTCTCTTAGCAGGATTAATATTTTACAAGTACTTCTCGGTACCTTGTAAACATCATCTCGTGGACATCAGGAACCTTTTTCATAATCAAGGTCTCTGTCTCAGGCTGACAGCATAGTTCTAAGGACACTAATTACCTGAAGCCAGTAAAATGTTAAGGTGTCACTTGTTTTCATTCAGTTATAAAGCTACTTAAAACTTCTTTCTTTTCCAAAGAAACCAGGCCAATTCAGAGTGCAGCACTCATCCCAGCATACCTTTTTGCAGTTACAACGCAGAGCACTGAAAGTACTAAAGTGGGACCACTTTTCAGACAGATGTGTGTGTGTGTGGGGGGAAGAGTCTTATCTTTCTCTAGCTATCCAGATGTGCCGGTGTGTACAACCATCACCAATTCATCCTTTCCAGAATCCCTTTTCCTGCTGACCACCACTGTGACACTTTTCCTTTCAACCAGGTAGGCGCAACCAGCAGCCTCTTCCAACCCTGAGCTAACGGTGGTTTTAAAGAGAAGAAGGAATCTTTCAACTTGTTTAGCCTGCAATGAAGTAGGTTAAAACAATAGATCAGCTTCACCTCCCTTGTCTTTCACTCCTCAGCATCAACATAAATGTCTTTCAGCAGCAAACCTTTCATGTCAGATAGGCTGTGACGACTGAGGCAGAAGGTTTCCCAACAAGTGACCTTTATGCCTCGGTTGAAAGCAAGTCTCTGAAGATTCCGTCTAGATTTTATTAATTTCTGCCCTCCTGTTTCTCAGGTGTACAGCAAATCGGCCAGTGCTCCATCTCCTATGAAGCAGTGAACGAAGTTACTGATGATCAGTGGAATTACAACCAAAGAGTGTTTTGACACTGAATAGGTGATAACCTCCGAGACACTCACAGCACGCTTAAATCAAAACAAGCATTTGGTATTACACACAACAAATATGGTCACATACTGCTGTTTGTTTTTTTTTTTTAATTCTCATGCAGACAGAAGAAAATACAGCTAGATATTCGGCTCATTTTTGTTTCATTTTTAATGCCAACTAAGGCCTGGGATTTTTGTTGTTGTGGAGTTTTTTTTGTTTGTTGTCAGAAATTTTTACCTACAAAGCAGCTGAAGCAGAGAATGGCTGGATCAGGGAAGGCTTGCAACTCTTCTGAGACAATTAAAAAAATAAGGATGCATATAATTATCAAACCATATTCTAAAAATCTTACCAAAAGCAAGCTTGTTAAACTCCAGGTTTAGTGACGATTAGCAAAGCAGAACGTGTTTTTTCCCCGTGCAGTATGAAATCCAGCAAAACGCTATTTGCTGAAATTTCTGAAATGTGTCATGCACAGGAGGGCTACACAAATGCCATTACGGCCAACAAATTGTAGATGAAGAGAATTCAGCAGTAACCCTAAATGAATCACAAACTCATTTAAAAAAAACCCCCAATCTTCCTCGCTATCTGCTTTGTACTGCAAACCCTTCCAGTTCCAAATAAATGCTTCCTTTCTTCATTCAACGCTGCAGTCAAAATGTCACTTTTGTATTGATCTCACTTTAAATACTGCTGAATGTTTTAAAACTGTGGAACATTTCCTTTCTAACACTCCAGGCACTTAAAAGACCAGCAGAAAACCAAAACCTGCTCTTAGTAAATGGTCCATCAGAAGATAAACAGAAATACTGCACGAGAGGATGGAAATATACAGAAGAGGAGTATGACGCAGGGCTGCATTTGTTTTTTAGGTTTTTTTTTTATTTTTTGGAGATGAAAAAGCATAAGATCTCTCTTACCACTTTTAGAAGAGTATAACTGTGAAAGAAAAAAAAATTAGGCATGGAAATAATTAAGGAGCAACCGGTTTCCCCTACTGATTTATCCCCAGACTTTGTGTTACTGCTTTGCTGCCCGTGGGAAGCCCCTGCCCTGAGCCTGCGTGCTGAGCCCCACCGCACCGCGGCCGTGCACACAGGTAAGGTGCTGGGACGGGCTTTGCATTTGGCATGGGGCCGGATGGACAACAGCTTCTACATGACCGAGCTTAAATTAACTCCGATACGTCCACACACAGGCCACAGGAATACAATGAAAACTCTTCCCTCATGCCAGCACTAATGCTTCATTTCATTTTCACACGTTCACCCATCTTACAGGATCAAATATTTGCCTTTTTACTGAAACAAAAACCTCTTTTTGAAGACCGCCTCTGCATCTACTCCTACTCCATAGTACACTGTAACTATTGATAGCTGTTTTATAGGTAAAATAACTAGGCTGACAAGACTACCAGGAGTAACTTCTGTGGAGTTCCTATGTGAGCAATATCTGTTTGCCTGTACAACCATGATAGTATACTTAATTATCATGTAACGGACTGGAAAGAGCTTTTACTTGAATAAGTTTTGGTGGCAGCTTAGTTCTGTGCATTACTTCAAGCAACAAAATCTACACAGGGACCTTGACATCTAATAGATTTGATTCCAAAGGTTACAAACTCTTTAATAGGTGAGTAGTTTTGCCCTTGCTGCTGCTGCAGGTCAAGATATTAAATTTCACATCTTCCTTGCAGAGAAAAGGGAGTGACGATGCTGTGACTTTTTGTGTTGGAAAGGTTTCTGAACCTGCTGTCCTCTGACAATATCAGAAGGTTTCTTCCAGACCATAAAGAGCCAAAAAAAAAAAGTATAATGACAACACCAAGTAAAAATACATTCCTTCACTATGGTGTTTAATTTGATGTATTATAAATAAGTATCAGCATTAACAATGTCAAGTCCATCTGTCAAATGAAGAATCTACTTTTGCACAAAAACTGTGGCTCATTGTTTGCATCTGTTTCATTGAACAGGCCTCAGAGATCTTTCCACTGAATTTCCAAAAATTCCCATTTTTTTTTTTTTCTTAATAGATGGTTATTTTCATTTTTTTTAGTTCAGCCTGGCTACAGCACACTTACTAGAACTATGCACCTAGGGAAATGTAGGTTAAAATTGTCTGGAAAAGACTATCACAGAGCCAACCATGTTGAAATCATTTCAGCAGATAATGCCAGCAGGTAAATCACAGGCATGCTAAGGAAAGCTTGGGGTGAGAAACTGCAGGTAAAACGCACGCACGTTTTTTTATGCATCATATACCGCATTTCAGTTAACAGCTGTATTGCTTCCGATTTACACAAAATATCAAATTTTCTGGTGTTATATATATATATATTCCAGAGACCAATGCTAAGAACTGCATTTACCTATTTTGCTTTGTCCTTCTGGTTTTGGGATGGCTGAAAGCGGGCAAAAAGTCTTGGGAATAAACTGGTGCCTCCCTTGGCTTTTTGCACCTCGTCCCCACCCTCCTGGACTCCAGTCCTCATGCAGCTGAGAAACCAGACGAAAGCAGTGAAATTTTTGCTTATTGTTAAAAGTACAAATGAGAAGTCTAACTAAACCCTGTTTTTCCATCCACAGAAAACAAATTAACCTATTTTCATTTCAAACTTAACTATAGCTCAACTTCAGTGCTCCCTGAGATTTGGAACAGGTAACTCCAGTGTTACAAAACATGCAGAGGAAGAACACAAGCTTTTCAAATACCTTTACTAGTTTACCACAAGAAAACAACAACAACAACAAAAAAACCACCCCAATTTCACAGAAAACTGGGGTTCATCCTTAGCTACAAGCCAGAAAGTGTACACCTAGAGCTGGGGGTTAGACTGCACAGGTCAGGAAAGTACAGGGAAAAGCAAATACTCCACAAGAGGCAGAGGACAAGTATCTTTGTGTTAAGAAAACAGTTTTAAAAAGAAACATAAAAGGTCCTTCCTTGTTCTTCACAAGTTCTTTAGAAACCAGCAATGAAGAACAATATGGAACACAGATTTACAGAGAAAACACAGTTGGGAAAGCCTACCAAGTCGCTAATCACATTTCCTGCGCTATCAATTCCTGTTTCTCAGCTCCATCTGCATGCATGGGAACACAGAGCTGTGCTTGTTTCGCCTGTGCTGCTGAGCAGGAACATAAATTGGCAGTGCTTTGCCTGCAGCCACCCCGCACCTCCCTGACTGAAGCAGCGGATTCACCCATCGACCTGGATGCAGCTGGACCGGCCCTACAGCAGACAGCAATGTTGGCCCCGCTGGCCAGAGCTCTTAAGTCAATCAAACACTTGAAGAACACGGACGACCCAGACCTGATGCTGAAAGACGGCCATACCTTGGGCTTTCCATAGCTCCTAAAATCTCAGAAACGGACTGAGGGTAGGCAAGTTCCAGCTGGCATAGCCATGAAGTTCTAAAACTGTCTAACAGCAGTAAGAAAAATAAACAGTCTTCACAGAAAGACCTCTCCCAGTGTTTGCAAGAAAGTTTTCAAATTTTTCTACTTGTTTTCAAGCTGAAAAACCTTCCTGTTACCACTAGCTGTTCCACTAACTGCAGCAGCATAAGGGTACCAAAACAGACCAGGCTCTGAGCAGCAATGCCTCTTTGAAACACAGCACCGTATAATCCTGCTCTGAGCAAGTTTAGACAGCATGGTGGGAAAAACACTGCTGGTTCCTGGCACCTTGCCTAATGTAAGCATTCCTGCTGTTACCCTCAAAAACACCGAGAAAATTTTTCAGCGACAAGTTCTGTACAGAGAACTAAAAAACTTCTCTCTCGGTTTCATGGCACTGGAAAAATTTCACAAGAATCGGATTTTCCAAAATAGGAATTTAATTTTAATTTTCATCCAGCGGCAGCAGAGTTGCTTTAGTATTTTTGTTGCAGCAAACATTGTCTCAGAAAACCTGCAGAAAGATAAGCCAAGTAAGATGAAAGAATCAATCCCAGAAAGAGAGGGTTGTGCATGGGCAGATAGTGCGGAGAAAGAAGAATCAGCATGACCTTTATGGAAGGGCATAAAAGAGATGAGCATCAGTCCTCGGAATTAGTGAATCACCCTGGGCTCACTAGTGTCCATCATCGTGATATCTGAATACTTGGGCAGAGGTCAATGATCAAAGCAGGCACGTTCAAGGAGAAAAAAAAAAAGACCGCAAAGTGTGGTAAAAACGCTAGAGTTTGCTGAAGACCAGATTTAAACCTCATTGAACACCTAAGCTTTGCTACAGACAAAAATGAAGGAACCTAGGATTTCTGTTTGAAAGCTGACACTTGAAACACCTGGACCCAAAGGAAGGCAACATAAAATCTAGAATTACCCAAATCATTTAATTCTGATCCATTGTAACTGTCTGAAAATAGCTACTGCAGGAGGATCCGGCTCCTCCTTCTCCTTTTCACAGTGAGCTCAGGGTTTCCAGAAGGAAGAAAGATACGGTTCTCCCACGATTATCACCACAGTCTTCTGTACCCCATTCTCAATAATTATCAATATTTTCTGTATCTCAAACACCTGAGCAAAGTTGCCAAGGCAAAGCATGCGTCTCTCTCAGAACATTTTCTTTTTACTGTTTAATTTGGATTTGTGGTCTTCAAAACCGCAGGAATCCTCCGAGGGTTTAAATCTACACTGAGGGCAGGTGTGGAGGAAGAAAAATCAAAAAGGAAATCTTTTAGGTCATCAGACAGATTTGTAGCCAAGCGCTGGAGAACAAGGAAACAAGCCCTTTCCTGTGGAAAGGCTGAAAGATTGAATTGAAAACTGCCTTGAATTGCAAGACAGATGTGAAAATGCTGCGTTCATCTACTTGGAGAAAAACTCTTAACAGCCTGACACACAGCCTACCCGCAGCAGTCTGGCTTGTGACAGAGGTTGTCCCAGGACTGGAGTTATTCCCATTGTTCAGCACCACAGCAAGCTCGGAGCGATGGACATGACCTGCCTGCTCAACCACCAAGCACACCAAATGTAATTTCTGGCTTGCACCAACGCAAGTACCAGAAAAAACAGACAATGTTTGCAAGTGTCCACGTCAGGATTTGGAAAAAGCAACACCCAGCTTTTGTTAGTCTTTCCAGAAAGTACTTAATGGGAAGGAGGTGCCCTTCTAAAAGGACATGGAACTCAAGCGTGCTTCGTTGCTTTCTCCTTCAGCTACTGTGGGCAGACGAGGCTGGCTGTCTCCTCCCAACCCTGCTAAGGATTCAAGGGCCAGTAAGATTAATTGTCTGCTGAAGGATACCCAGAGCTCCTCTCACACGTGGCCAGGATGCCGTGTAGGAAATTGTGATTCTGCTCTTGTGGCCAATTGCTGTTTTTCGCTGGGTTGTGCTTTAAATGAGACGTTATAAAGAACTTAACAACCACTGTAGCACACCCAAGATGCAGAAAAGAGTGCCCATCTCAGAAAACATGTAAGAAGGGGCAGGTCAAAGAAAGCTGATGGGCTGATGTAAGACTCAAGGATTGTAAAAGCAAGCGTTGGCACTCACTACTACTTTTAAGGCTCCCTGTGTGTTACTTGGTGGTTGCCAGCCAGTTCTCACCCTTCTGAAAGCAGATTAATCTCATTTATATGGGAGGGGACAACTTTGCTGAGTTACTACAAACGGATTTCAGACTAGCATGTTATGATGCTGGAAGACAAGGAGAAAAGCAAGAGAAAGCAGAGAAGGATGAAGGAGCACGTAACTCCCCACTCCCATCAGAATAGGGACTTCAGGGCAAGACGCACAATAACTGCAAATCTCCCATCGCTCACTGCAGGTCAGGAGTCTGTGCCTGCAGTCCAGGACCACACAGGCTCCAGCTCCAGTGACTTGTGAAAATAATCTCCCCAGGAGAAAGAAAACATACAAGTATTAACTACTTAGAAAGAGATTTTCAAAGGCTCTTGATATCCAGCTGGTCTTGATTCATATTGATTGCAACAAAATAGTCTTGGACCAGTGGTGAGTGCTCTGAAAAATCGCCCATAAACTTGCCACTGAGGTATGAAAATAAATGAGGTAAAGGAGATTGTTTAAAAAAAAAAATTAAAAAAAAATAATAAAAAAAAGACAACAAATTAAAAATGAAAGGTTAAAACAAAATTTGGCTTCAGGCCATAAACTAGGGGGAAACTAACAGTAAAGATAGTTAAATGACTGGAAAGAGAACGCAACAGGAGGTATTATGAAAAAAAGCTGATGGCTTTTAAAAAAGGATTTGTATAGATAGCTGGGGAAATAAATTCTGTATGTGATAGAAGTGCAATTGAGAAATTAAATAAATGGAAAATAAGGATGACTAAGTAGTAGTTAACATGCCCCTTCTCAGTTGTATACTATTATCACATCTATTTTTAATGTCTCTTCAGCTGTCTGCAATTGTCATCCTTTTTTCAGAACTTGTTCCAACGCTCTTTGATACTGAATTAGCTGTTTTTTTACTCTTCGATGCTTACAACCACATCTTTTTCTTACTCAACACTCCCCTTTTCCGACAATGTTATTCCATTGTCTCCGTTTTTCATCTCTCCTTATATGTTGACTCCCCAGTTTCTAAGCCTTCCAACTACCCTTGTTCATCTTTTTTCTGGAGCTCTTTTGGCTGAATCCTAGCATGTTTCTTTTCTTCTTTTCTAAAGATACAAGCATGTTTTATATCATATCTGGCTACTGTACACATTGTTACCCCTTCAGAAGAGCATTGAACAGCTATAGCAGTGTTCGCGTTGGAAATAGTAAGCTAAACTAAGGGAAAAAAAGTTCTTTTTGGCTTTTGCTTTCTGGTTCTTAAAAAAGAACCCAAACATTTAAACTCTCCCCTTTTCCGTTTTATCCTCAAATAACACAATCTTTCCATGAGCAGCTGAATATTCAAACAATAACGGGCATCAGAAGCGTCTGCAATTCTAGAGCTCAGGATGTGTCTAAGGAGAAGTGATAACACGAGACTTAGCAATACTGAAAAAAAAATACACAAGTTCTAACGTGATGCATGGGCTACTGAGTGAAATGACTTTTTCCTTCTCTTTACAAGTTTCCTTCAACTTTACACGTATGCTTGCTCCTTACCTTTATAGCTAATGGTGCTCCATGTTAACTTGGGGACAGTTTTTTTATTTATTAAAAAAGTCAGTTCCAAACATGTTTCAGACAGCCAAATTCACCATCGTGATGCCTCAGGTTACTGAGCTTCATCATTAAAAGACGAGCCTTTAATTTCTCTACTTCAGTACAATTCTCTAATCTTTCTGTATTCAAAGCCAACTGTGTAGTTAAGTTGTACTTAACACAGTGCTCTTTGGAATGGTATTTTCAAAATTCAGACTTCCACCACAGAGTAAGCTTACCTTCAGCTGTGCCTGAGATACCATCAGCTTTGAAATTGCTCGTGCTTTTCTTCCTGCGGTGTTTCTTTCTGTTGGCGTGAGGTGAAGGAGGTGGATCAAGTTTGGGGCTTGTTGTACTGGATATACTTGGGCTTGAACACACAGAATCTCCTAACCCAGTATCTGCAGTTTGGCGGAGAGAAAGGAAAAAAAAAAAAATGGAAAAAAATACTGCATAATTTAAATCAGTGATTGCTAGAATTCTAGAATTCAAGATATAAATCCCCTTGCTGTCTGTTAGCAGCTTCTTGAGCTCACTGACTTCCCAAGTTTATGGGAGAGCCTCCTAACAATACCCATTACTTTTTCAAAAAGGCATAAAAAAAGTAACTTGGCCAAAGTTCTCATTTAAGTCCTATTAAATCAACAGGACTCTGCATCAATTTTAGAAGCAGGCCAGCTGGAACATACAGAAAACAATAGGAAATCACTTTATTACTTCCAATTACTCTTTCTCACAAAGATCTTACTGATCCTCAAATCGACTTGTGTAACGCTAGGACATTTTAATACATTTTAATGGAACGGAGATACCCCAACATCCTCTGAAGCCTATCTGCTTTCATTAAGAGTCTGATACACATAGACAGGTGGCGATGGCAATAAAGGGGGGAAAACAAGGTAACTAATGCATGCCTACTACCATTAATACATTGTGATAAAGGGTCATTTACTACCTGCTTTGGATGAAAAAAATAATCCCGTTTAGTGTGTTTAGGTTCCCACTGTATTGGTGATGGCACCGTTAACATGCAACAGTTTTAAGAACTAATGACAGAGTCATTTCCTCCTTTCCCCCATCAATTAACTCACTCAATCAATCAATCAAAACTAAAGGTCGATGACAACCCCCTCTCCTAAGCGGACCCGCAGCCTCTCCCCCGGTCCATGTAATGGCTGGTAATACACAAACGCCTTCTCTTTGAGTAGTTCTTCTCGTTCTGAGTCAAGAACCATCTAACAGCCATCTTTAACACAAGCTTAGGAAATGAAGATATACTTGAAATGTCACTCTGCATCTGGGTCCTTTCACACAGCAAATACTCAAGTAAACTTAATCCAGTATTTTCCCCCAAGGTTGGTAATATGATTTCAGTTTAATAGCAACCAACCTTTTGGCTATGGTTAGTGCTAAATGCATTCCTATTTTGTTGGTTTGGCTTTGGTTTTAATTATAAAATTTAGTATAACATCCTATACTTTAAGTGCTTGCTATCATGTAAAGCGAAGCTGTTGCCAGACCCTTGGTTACAGACCATATTGCACTGAAGTGCAATACCAGGACTGCAATAAAGATGAATTAATACGTCAGAAAAATATCAAGCCAAAGACCATTTAAGTAGCAGCTTTTGATTTTTTTTTTTTTTTTTTTTAGTAGCTAAACTCCCCTACAACTGTCTATTTGACAAAGAAATACTTTGGGTTTTTTTCTAATAAAGTTTACTTACTAATTACCCACTAAGCAAAGCTGTGCTGCATGTTATTAGTGGGGGATAAATTTTGTAGCTAACTGCCTGGCAATAGAGACCAAATCAAACATAAGCTTTATATTAAGGCTTTTTGTTCTTTTCCCTATGTCCACTACTGCGAAAACGATCATCAAGTATTTAACCACAAAAAGTAACCCCAGGAATGTATTTACTGTGTATCTGTATAGGAGATCTTAAGTATCTGACTTATAAATGCTCAAAGCAGTTATCCTGCAGGGGCTGGCGCCTCTCCAGGTGAAGAGGAAGGCAAACCCTGATGAGAACCCGTGCCAGTACTCAGCACGCTCTTGGCAAAGGGCACATGGATACCCGTGGCTCCTCAACACTGGAAGAAGAGAAGATGCAGAAGAGCATGCCAGCAATACAAAGGCATGGCCACGGATGCAAGCCGGCTACCGACAGTCCTAGACATCACCCTTGGACAACGACTAGTCCAAGCTGACCTCCAGTCTGAGACTTGAGAAGGTTGCGTACGTTGGGTACTTAAAAAGAAAAAAATCCCACGCAAACCCCCGCTCCCCTTTGCGGCAATGATGTGAAAATTGCCGTGTTGAGACAGGCCAGCCACAGGGCTGGGCGCTGGCTGAGAAGAGGTCTGGCTGCAGCAGCAAGGTCTGCCACAGGGCACCAAGAACACATCTCACGGATTTTTCACTTGCTTACGAAAAAGCCTGAAAATTTATAAATATCATGGAAAAGTCCCAGAGAGCACACCAGCCAGGAAGGTTTGCTTACATCTGACACGACGTCTCAAAGTGCTTCGCTTTTTCCCCTCAGAAAATATGAGGCAAGTGGCCTCATGCTCAGCTTTCAATTCAGAAAGAATTATCCCATTTTACTCAAGGGGAGAAAAAAATAAATAAATTCAGGAAACCCCAGCTCTACTACCGTCTCCCATGCCTCTCAAAAAGCTCGTTTCCAAACAGGCATTTGAGGGCTGCGCTCATCGCCGCGTGCAACAAGCAGCGCCAACCACGCTGCTGGGACCTGTGAAATGGTGAAGAAACCACACCTTGGCGCAAAACCACAGAATATATTTTTCAGCAGGATCCTTGTTAAAAAACACCGTTACGGTAGATCTGTACGCTTACTGCAGCTTAGTCTAATTTCCAGGCTGTAAATTGTACCAACAAAACCTGCCTGCGAGCTCTGAAAAATGAGGAACGTACGATTCGACTACTCGCATTGGAGAGCTGAAGAATTAACCTCCTATGGTAAATCCTCGTGATCCGCAGCCCTTTCCAGGTAATAACCTGCTGTCCTTGGGTCAAATGGCTCTGAAGTGAAGAGCCCGAAGCTTTCCCTCCCCCTCAACCAGCGAAGAAACGCGAGTTGCTCGTAAACGGGTGCCAAGCTGATATTGTTGGTGTATTAATGCGCCGTATTCCCGGTTTCGAAGACCACCCTTTGAAGATGGAAGTTATTTAACATTCTCCTGGTTTAAAATATGAGCAATCAAAAGGCGCTAGGCTTACATGCTGTGCTTTCCCATTTCCCACTACTTCTCTTGCCTGACAAGGTATTCTTCAAATTGAAAAGAGGGCTCCTGAAAGCCCAGCTTCGGAAAACTGTAAATGAGTTCAGGCTTCAGCCCGCTGAATGCAATTTCATACTCCTGACTGAATACAAATAATGCATTTTATTTTGTATCAATTACCACGCCTGAGAACAGACGACCACTGCTGGCGCTATTAAATATATATATATATAAAAAAAAAAAGGCAAGGAAAAAGGCACGCCAAATTAAAAAAGCAAGCGCCTCATTACTCCACATCTAAACCAGCTTTGACAGAGGCACTGGAACTCGTAAGACGCGTTTCACTGGGCTGGGATGGGCTGTTTTGCAGCCATCCCGCACGTTCAATGTCAGCCATTAGTTCTTCCCAATCGGGCATCAATGTTCAACGCACACCCGAAAAAATATATAATACTAGTAATAATAATAACAATCTGCAGCCTCTCCGAGCTTCAATACTTGAAGTATGAGTCAAAGAAGCAGTTTCACTTTTCACTCGGGAAGCTGACAAGCATGACTAGAGGGGGAATAAAATAACATTCAGTTCGCATAAATATCAAGCGGGCTGCTTGAGACTGATGGGCCAGGAATGTATTCTTAGCCATCATTCTGGCAGACAGGCCCAAGGACACTCATAACTTATTTTACAATCATTTAGTTTCAGCTCAAGTGGAAAACGTGACAACTTATCTCTGCTGACAAGATGCCATATCGAACCTTACAATTAACTCTCCCACGATTATCTGCCCAGCCCATCATTAGCTTTGCAGTTTTTCATGGACCGTACGGGCAGCTCTCCTTGATGATGGTCATCATTTGCAGGGTGTATATCTATATTATACAACATTAAGGACAAAACTCTCCCCTTGCCACGTAGCTGGGCTTGTCCTGACCAGCACATCCTCCGTTCTGCAACTGCTGGGCCACGTTTCTAAGTGATGCGCAGGAACACGCTGCTGAAAAATGTCTTCTCCTCCAAAACGGAGCATCACCGTGCTCCAGCCTACACCTGCTTCTGCCTGCAAACTACAGAGGCGAGCTAGAGCCGCCCATGCCCTCTCCCGGCAAACAGCCAGCCTTGTTCCCTGCCCTCTCTCTCCCCAGTGCAATTCTTATCTCCTCTCAGCTTTAAGGGAGAGCTGACACGAGCCGTGTCCTTGCCGTTTACCTCTGCACGCTCACGAGGTGGTAAGGAGGACGCTGTGAATTTCCTGTCCATGTTCAGTGACTTTCTGTACCGACGAGAAAACCCATTTCCCATTGAAAGGTGAGTTTCTAGCTTGGCAGGGTCATGAAATAATGCCAAGCTTATGCCAAGGGATAGCGAGAGCTTCTACACAAGCCACTAGGACAAAATACGGGTGTTCATTCTAGAAAAACTAGCAAAATAGTCAGCTCAGAGTATATGGAGCCCAAGTTTACATCCGTGCAAGTTATTTGAGGCCATTTTGAAATATACAGTAGCTCATTCTACGCCCAGGAGCAACAAGTGACACCTGGTAACCAAATCCCTTACAAGCTATCAAGAGATGGCATATTAAAACCCCGGCCACTCTGTTGTTAGTATGGTGATTTTTCTCCATAGGCACATGACACACGGGGTAAGACAAAGATTCTGCTTGTTCTAGTCCGGCCCTTTTTTGCTAGAAATTACAAAACAAAACAAAAAAAGCCAATGCAGCTTTTACTCCACAAAGCCAGTCCCACGCCCGCCTCTCTCCTAGATGCATTTTGTGGTTACGGTTGTAAAGAGAAATTCCTTTCAATTATGACAAATTCTGGTAGGAGAAACAAGAGGCGGAAGGGAAGAAGTTACAGCTACAACCCAGAATTACGAGACAGAACATTACATGAAAAAAGAAACCAACCAGTCCTTCTCAGAAGAGTCTCAAGGGCTGTGCTGTTATAGTGTGCTTTATTTGCTGTTTGAAACACTCGCATTTGATATTCTCTTGCAGTATTACATGTTGTTTGTCAAAGGTAATATTCTGCACAAGTCCCACTTCCTACCTCCTTACAATTTTATTATTCGTAAGCCACAGGCACTCCACAAACAGATCTCAAAGACAACTCCATTTGCGCCCTCGCAAGGGCATCGTGAGAGCCCTCATGGGTTTGAAAAGGGTAGGAAATGCAGCTCAGACCCAGGCTGTGCCTCCTTGGTACCCCAGCCCAGTACCACAACTGACTCGCATGGCAGATTCCCAAGCACCTGCCCAGGCTGTGCCTGGGAGTCGGACCGAAGCCGCTTTCCCTTCCCCGCCTGCAGTGCCCGCACAGCAGAGCTGTGGCACGTACCAGCGCAGGAGTCAAGGAGGTGAAGAAAATGAGGGACAATGAGAAGGTATGAGTGCCCCAAGCCAGGGGAAAAGGGGCTGGGGGTGCAAAAAGCATGAGGGAAAGAAGCAACATATAAGGGACGGGAATAGCACAGCACAAAGGCTGAGATTCAAAAATCCGAGAGCGGAGCTTCATCTTTGGCCCACGGTTCCTATTCTCTCTCTCTCACACACACAACTCTCTCTTCTGTGTAACCATCTGCAGCGGAAACAAGGATATTCTGACCTCTTCTATCTTCATGCCTTTTGATTTATTTCATATTTTTGTCAAATCATCTATTTACAAAAACTTGAAACAAACTCAACAGGTGACACTATTCTCCACAGACCAAAGTCGAGCTTGATCTGGTTTACATTTTTCTTGCATCTTCTTGTTAAAATTTTCCAACAGGCTTTCAAAGTGAAATTAGACTTTTTTGTCAAGCCCAGCTCCCCAACGCAGCCTTATTCTCAAGTGGTTGGAGATTGACTAATTTGGGTTTTTGATTTGTCAAAGCGACAAGAAGTCAGACGTTACAAAAGCGGGACCGGTGAATGGGATCAATTAAAGAGCAGAAGCAGCAACACAATTAATAGCACCAGGTTCAAGGGGAAAAACAAAGTGCTGATGACGAAAACAACAGCAACAGCTCTGAATGCAGCAGGAATCTTTGCCGCGACCCAAGGAAGGCTGAATCCAAAGAGGGTATTTCAGAACTTTTACTATGCCATTAGTGCTGAAATGAAATAAGGCAAAGATGTCGGTGGCTGGTGGACTGAATAATAAAAAAATAGCTGGACACTTTCATCTTCTACACATGTGTTTTAAATAGAGGCGAAAAAAGCAATCCTTTTATTTAAACAGGGGAAGCAATAGACTAAAACCATCTGTAGTTGTATTTCAGACCCATTTCCCCGAGCTGAGATTTTTCTGGCTGTGAAATCCAATGCTCTACAGCTTCCCTTTACAGCTATTACCATAAATGTTCTATCAAGTTCTTTATATCCCTCCTCTGCCTCAAACCGAAGTTAAAGGGATGCTGCAATCGCACAGCGACTGCAGAAGGCTGGAGCTGGGCACGGGTGTACAGGACTGACATTAAAATCCACTCAAAACTGTGGCTTGGCAAAAGTCTGCGGATGAAAGTAAACACTTGTGAGTGGGGGAGAAGGGGTGGCATGAGATTACAGCCTACAGGAAAAAAAAAAAAAGGCAAATATTTTAAAAGTACACAGAGCTTGTTCCTTCGGTAGGAATCAGGCGCATCTGGTCATCGCTTAGCTGAATTCAGCTCGGACACTCAAGCTATCGAGGGCTTAAATTAACCTGCTGCACTGAACGAAATTAAAAGGAAGCTCTGAGCAGAACTGGGGGATGGAGATGAAAAAGCCTCAGGAGTATTCTCTTTCCACGGCGTCTTCCATTTTTCCCCAGCCTTGTGCCTAGAGCCTGTGAATCACAAAGCTATCCTGTCATGTACAGCAAGCCCCACTGAATGCCCAAGTTACTGCCTCCTTCCCTCTAATAGCAATTTCAATTAAATAAGAAAAACAAAGCTTCCGTCTTGACAAAAAAAGATCTCCCTGCTTTAGGAGGGTCTGGCTTTTGATACGTGGTAGCATGCCTCAAGCAAAGCAGACCTGAAGGCATGTTTGGCGTGACAGGACCGTTTCCACTCGGCAGCCTAATAAGCCACTTTGTGACAAGCGGGGACATCATCCACAGACTTGTGAGAGAACGTCAGTCTCATGACAGTAAGGCACAGATATCGGAAGGACTGGCTTCAATAATTTCAGAGATACTAAGACCCTTGTTACAATCTCCCTTATCTAATGGAAAGACATAGTTACCTCGAGCTCGTTTCCTACTAACACGCCATGTCTGGCCATCGTAAAGGAAGCATGAAAGCAAAAATGCAATACAGTGTTTAAAAAAACCCACAAAAGTACATTGCTCACTACATTTTCCCTCCTAAGGAGTGGTGTATTACAGCGCTAGCAAAACACCATCCTGCTCCCTAGAAACTGAAGTATTGCTAGCAAGAAAAGAAGCAACCGTATCCCTGTTAACTCCCTTTCAAAGCCATCTTACGAAGCAAGCTCCTTGTACCACAGAAGGAATTCACCACCTGACACAAGGAGAGGAAACATCCATTCCTAAGCAACCCTCCTGTATCACCAACACAGTGACAAGCAAAGACAGGACCAACCGTATTTCAGAGGACCTGCAAGCCTCAGAACATGAACCGGGAACGAGACGCTAATCTCTCCCTTCCCTTCACTCATCTTGCCTAAAGCAGGTTTAGGTTGGGGCAGAGGTATGAAACTACCCCCTGAGTTAACACAGTTTGTTAATTTATCTTACTCCCGTTACATAGACGCATCTTTGCATTTGCCTCCTTTTCTGTCGTATGCTGAATATGCCCTGCGAAAAGACCAAGCATGACAAGTTATTTGAATACATAAGGCCAACAAACCAGAATGAGATGCAAGTCTCAGATGTTGCAGGATGCTACCACATCCCAAGGCGAACTAACTGCATGGCTCCCGCGTAAGAGATCTACAGTCTAGATGTATAAGGGATGTCTTTAATTCTTCTGGCATAACATTTTCACTGGACGGCATCAGATCTGTTGAGAAGATGCAATTCTTACATGGTGTCACCCTGAATTGCTGCAAATTGGGTGTGTGATGCTATGGGCATCGCTTCTCCTGGCTATCAACAGATACAGAATAGAGAGGTGAGGAATATTACAAAAGGCAGCCAGTTATGGGGATCATTTCAGGTAAACAGTTCTTAGCCACCCCATGAGGGAGAAAGAAGATGGATGGTCCTTTAAAGACAAACCGTATGGCTGTGGAATGGCAAAATCTCCTGGTTCGATTCCAGGTATGTGTTGGTTAGCCTGTCTCCCACATTTGAAGCCAGGTAGGTAATCTGAAACCTCAAGAACAGTTATCAGCTGTGGCACGCTGGACCTAGCAAACCCAACTACCGGTGATTTGCAGAAAAAGAAACACTTGGAGCACCACCAAGAGAATGCATCTTGGATGAACAAGCTACACCATGATCAAGTACACACAACACTGTGTGACAAATAGTATTGTATATCCTCGGTCAAAGCCATATGCATAATAAATTCACCTTAATTACAGAGAGAGGGTGAGAGCTCCACCCTGATCTAACAATCAACATTGCCTTCCAGTTGCCAATACCCCCTCATTCAACATATCTTGCTTTGAAATAGAGCCTTGAGGTCTCAAGGCCCTTTGAAAATAATAAACCCAAGTCTTACTGAATCGTTTCCTGCTAAAATATTTAACCTTGTATTTTAAGATAGGCAAAGTAAGACAGAAAAGAAGAACTGACTCTCTTCAAAGAAATGCTCAGAGCCAGGAAGGCATCTCTTGTCTCTACTCTTGTACTTTAACCTTCAGTCTGTATAACCTGTGGATTACTTCAAGCATCAGACTCACTCACTGGTAATTAAGAGGAGGTTAGGAAACTCTCCACTGTCAGCCCACAAGACTCCAGTGACAAGCCCTAACGTCGGTGTTTTGGCAAAAGTCAAGACTTTCACCACCAATGTTTTCCAATTAAAGCTGAATAGCTGCTGCATAGCAAATAGGCAGTTAATCGCATCATGTTCGGTAGAGAAAGGCTAAGGCTTTCCTGGTAACGTATGCCACAAGCACCAGTGTCAGAAAGGAAAAGAAATTATGGAAGCAACACCAAAGGATACTCTTAATCAAAGGCAAAATCAAACACCTTCCTACTGCAAAAACCTACAGCTGAAAAGTAAAGCCCTTAACATAAAGCTATGGCTTTGCTACCTTTTATAGGTGTCAGATGATGTCACTGTCATTACCGTATTTTTTAATTTTTTTTTTCATTTTAATCAAGTGCTCTTTCTAGCTCTTCTGAGGATTTAGACAACCAAAGCCAGGGCCCTTCTTTTGCTCTCACAAAATGCATGCATCAGAGAAGCCACTCGCCTACAGAGCAACTTGTAAACTGGATACTCCCCATCGACCTGGACCGTGGGTGGCACGCACGATTGCTGAATTAAGGGATGAGATCAACTGTAACAAATGAAGGGCCCAGAGACTTGAAAGGAGATGCTCTTCCACCTGCAGGAAGGCCAGGTCTGCGCTTCAGCTGTCCCCCAACAATCAGCAGCTTGTGAAGGAGTTGTGTATCGGATTTAACACAGAGGCTTCTTTCACTCCTTGAACTGTATAGACTGTGAAGAAGCTTTGAAGTGTTGGATTCCATAGGTAACGTATACACAACATCCCTGTACCCCACGCCCTGTGATCTGGACTGGAAAGAAACCGAGACTGCAAACAGACATGCTTGATGAGACAACCGCTCTCATGTTAATTGGAACAGAAACCTCATAAAGCCAGAGACGAAATAAAAGCATCGTGTGTGTTTCTTGCACACACTTCGTCCAGATCCTGGCAAAACAAAGCAGTGTGCTTCTGGCCATACATTAAACAAAAAATCTAATTATTACAAGCATTTATTTGAACTTCTAAAGTATGGATGTAAAAAGAAGAAATTGTGAAATTGTGAATTACTCCAACGGTAGCTATACATTCACTTTTTACTGTCACAACTTTGTGTTTAAAACATCACTAAACTCAATAATATAAAGTCTAAATTTAGAAAATTGTTTAAATTTAGATTATTAAAATTTAGATTAAAAGAATTAGAAAAATAAATGTGTACCCATCTGGGGAAGTTTACTCATTTCCCTCCTCAGGTCTTACTTATAGGGCCCTTAAATATGGAATGCGTCAGGAAATTTTTAAGCTGCGTTATTTGAATTTGAAGATCTATAAAGTGTCACACTTTGCTTCTGCAGTATTATGTCTTTCCTGTATGTTTACTTGAGAAAGCCTCCCTGAATTTATATTACCGTCTGTAAACACAATTTTATTTTTCAAAGTTCATAAACTCATTCATTGTATGAATCTGGTTCATGTATTTATTTCCTTGCAATTATAATCTATCAAGATACATCACTCCTGAATGCATACAGGCATCCTCACATCAAATGCAGCTCTTCAGCTTTTAATAGCCAGTGCCAGAAGATCGGTCCTTCTGCTGCTGCTGAACGCAGTCGATGTGTTGATGTCTTGGCCACTATTTAAGGAGTCTAAGATCACAGGTCACATTTATTTCTGAGATACCAGGAAAAACAATCACAGCTGATCGTCGATCTCAAACTATCTGGTGACTGACCTGCCAAGAAACAGCACAGCAAAACTAATTCCAAACTGCAAACATTTAAGACTGCTTTAATCTTAAACTACACACATACAAAAAATATCTTTGAAAGATTAATCTATCTTTTTATACTGATGAGATTACAGGATGGCCTCCCTGATGAAGAATTCACTTTGTACAGGGGCGCAATCATCCTCAATATTAACCCTTCCATTCTGCAAGATACTAATATAGAAACAGAGAACAGAATATATTTTACAGACTTCTAAGCGCTCTATCTGTCAAATGTCAAGCATCTGAGCTACAAAGAACCAGCTTGCAGCTGAAGTTAGACCAGGAGATAGCTGTGGAGAGGAGAGATATATTTATTTTAAAACACAGCCTGAAGTTAGAAGTGTTCCTAGTGTTATCAGTGCCGGGTATTCACTTTCCTTACTTAAGGAGTACTGACTTCCAGGAGCGGTTACGTACCACGAGCGGTGTGCTGCACACACCAGCCCTGCGCCTGAAAGCTCAGCGTCTTCACGAGCCCGAAGACCTGATAAAGAGAACGTTCCCTGTTCTCACTACCCTGTCAGGCGAAAGTTTATGCTCCAATAATAAAAATAAAGTGCTTTGGTTTGAGTCGTTTTGGTTTTGTTTTTTTTTTTCCTCTTTTCTCCTGAGTGGGGACAAACGGAGGTGGTGTGACAACCAAACCCAGCTACAGGCACAAAAAGCACTGATTTATTCAACGTTGCCAGACAATCAAGTCAGATTAATCAACATCAGGAACCAGAAAAAAAATAATCTTTTTTCCCTATTATAAAGAACACGCCATATGCATTCCTATTTCAGTTTAAATTCTAAATGAAAATAAATGCAAAATATGCATTTAAGCAGCCATAAGTAAACATCGGAAAAAACCAAAGCTTTATAGTTCCACTCAAAAAGTTAATTTAGTCACATAAACAATTTACTGACAGACATTTGGCACTTCAGGCTGTGAACGAGATTAAGATGAGCATGAGGTTGCCAATGTCAAATTATCTGAAGATGAAAACTCACATTTCTTGCCATTTTGGAACCGAGCGCAGGAATTAACTGCCGAACGCAACAATTCTGTATATTTTAATTGGGGGAGGGGAAGATGAGAAAGAAGAGGATCCTAAACAAGAAAAGCAGATGGGTTTCCAGAGAACTGCAGAATTGTAAAAATCTGTACGCTATAGCTCAGGATTTAAACAGCAGCGCTAGGTAAATACAGAAATCCTTAGTTGAAACTCAGCAAAGTTGTGCAGAAATGCCCACGTACCCAAAGTCCTTCGACCAACACCGCGACACAGCTCAGCTGAAGCCTCAACGGTTTATTGGTGCCATCCGCCCCTCCAGCACGGGCACAGAAACCAGAGACCCGCTTTCCTATCTTTCGTTCTTTTAACTGACGATGAAGCAACGCGTTCTCCGCCAGGTGTGAAGTCCAGCGGGACCAAAAGGCAACGGCTCATGTACCGTCCGGCGTTCATGCAGCTGCAACCCACAGCCCGGGTGACGTGGTGACAGGCGTACTGAGAGCAGTAAGCAAGCCAGCGGCCTCTGAACCTCCGTTGCACAGAGGCAGCACGTTGCAGAGGTTTCGCCCCTCGATTCCTTTTTTTTCGGCATGGCACGTTGGGCAGAATTTCAGGAACACCTCATGGTGCTCTTCATCTGCATGTTTTTCCCACCATCCTGGCAACATGTGCCCAGAGAAAACAGGGAAAATGCCTGTGTTTTGTGAACTGGGGTAGAAACCTCCCCAAGAAGAGCAATCAGAGAGTTTCCCCTTCAGCTGAGATTTTTATGGTCTACGAAATAGAATGGGTAACCATCAGGTCCTACTGCTTCTGGATGCTGATACATCCCTAAAAGCCCATAGACAGAAAGTATTTAATTTAATGCTCTGAAACCCCTTTCAGAGAACTCATCTTTATGCCGACACCGTTTTGGAGAAGAATGCTCAGTGAAAAGACAAACGGGACATCTGCCCACATCTCAGAAACATCATGTCTCCTCTCTCCGTCTGCCTTCAAGCCCAGGCAGGGCGCAGGCAACGTGATGCTCTCCTGACTAATGCTCAAGCTGTCAGACAACCACGAGATTTCCTTGCTGACCTCCTCTTCCTAGCACAGCACCAAAATGATATGGCTTGCCCCGATTTAAAAAGTTCTAGAAACCAGTATGAACCACCACCGCTTCCAGGGTCTTACCAGCCAGCCTTTGGTATCCTACATCGTGCTGCGATGGAACAACGAGGAACGACACAACGATGAGAATAATACAGCAGAACACCTAGCTGCTGCTGTTTTGCTTCCACGAGAGCATCAAGATCTCTACCACATACTTTATGGTGAGGATCCAGAAGGAGACACAGCATGCTCAGAGACAAGGAAATTTGCACCAACTGCTGAAAACTGCTGAAATTACAGTCTAAATGAGGTGGTGCTGGCAGATTGCTTGGGCACCTTAGCAAATTTCATTAATTGTGAAAATACAATAGGGATATATTCCTGTCCTTTTTCGGAAGAAAGAGGAGCAGCAACTCATAATTTGCTCTGAAACCAAGGATGATGTTGAAGACCGATTTATTATTATAAGGAACTTTTTTGTCACCCCCATACCACGCACAGCAATTGGTCTGCCCCGCACACCTTACATTATGGTTGGGAACCACAGGTCGCAGAACTGCACCTCCCTATGTACAAACGAAAATCAATCTGAAATTTGAAGTCCTTGCCATGCATTATTAGCCACAAGAAAAGTGGTCCAGTAGTTCTGAGAAAACACCAGTTGCCCCTTCCCTTTCTTGACTGAGTAAAGGCATAGACACCACACTGGTGCCACCACCTAGGACATTGCTGTACAGATTTTTTTTTTTTCATATTTCTGGTTGACTGGGCTACTTTAAGTAAGAGCTTGTCAAGGAAAATTTTAATACTGGAAGTTTTTGCGTGTGCAACCTCATGCTGAAAGGGGATAATTTTCCAGAAACTGCTAAAAAGTAGTACTTTATAACCCAGGTTTCCTCAAGTTGTGTTAGGCTATTTAGAAAGCAAAGGCAATAGTAAGCTCTTGTTAGCAGAGTTTACCCTACCAAACCGACAAAGTTCCCATCTGGGAATATTTGCTAGAAGCAGTTTGTCTGTTGATCACAGCAAGGTACGAAAAGTACAGGAACGTTCCCTTTTCCTTCCTATTCTTAAAGACAACGTAAGCTACCTGCACATATGTGTCTTACACATGGCAGATTTTACAATATTAAACATTAGGAACTGCAGGAAATCCCAGAGTAGCTCTAGAGCAGCAAGAAAAAGGACAAAATGACTTTATATTTGCTTTTTACTAATGATTTCCTTTAAAAAGGAGGAAAAAACTCTTCCAATCTAAACCATCTATATACACTTAAAACAAATTCTGAAATTCTATAAATCTATTTGACACGATATAACTTATCCTAGTCAAGAGCTTGCCCCTTGAATTCCAACAACTCTCTAAATGGTTTTCTGGTTCACTTTTGAAATTAAAGTATTATGATGGTCAGAGACAAGTGGAACCATTTTCTTTTCCAACGTATAGCAGAAGACTCCATCATTTAATCACTCCAAGTGCTTACGAACAGGAAAGTAAGGCAAGTTGTAAGGTCTGCATTAATATAAACACTCCAATGACCTCTCATACCCCGTGGCACAGTGAGAACTCAATTTTACATTAATAAACCCTAACACCAAACTGTTAGAAACTCAAAAGACACCAGGTATTACAACTTACATAAATTACAGCCAAGACCAAATGGCCCGTACAAGCAATTGTACAGTGATAAAGCCTAAGTGGATGATATTTAAACAGATATTTGATTTACTGGAGGATTTTATATCATGCTAGAATCCAAATGACAATTTACAAGTCCAGAGGAAAGAAATCTCTGTCCCATGCAAAGTACTGTTTGCAGTGCTGTTTCAGAAGAGCTTAATATTGTAACTTTAGGGAAGCAATTCTTCCCTCCGATAGTCTCAGGACACAGTCTTCGAAGCCAAACTATAAAACCTGACATTTAAAAAGAGAATGAACAAGCTACTTCATCCCAGGTAGGAAATAACATCCCCAGAGCTCTGCGAGTTAAGTCTCATGAACCTAATTTTTGCAGTACAGCTGGCTGTGGTTTCTTCCATCAAAAAAAAAGCTCTGATGCCAAGTCTCAGGATCTGTCTCCCAAGTTGTTTAGAGATGTATAAACTGTGTAGACTGTAGAACAGAGAGCACCATCTCTTAGCAGTAGCAGCCACACCAGCAGTTAATAAGTTTTCCATCAGAAAAAAACCCTGTATTTTGTACTCAAGTTCAAAATGCCTCAGAACAGGAATCCTAGCCAGATTTTCCTCCACTCCTGCAAACAGTCCTGCTTCTCCTAGCTAAGAAAATTTGCCGAAGAAAAAGAATGTATAAATTAAAATAAGAGCTGAATTTGCATAGGAGGAATCGTGCAGCTGCAAGTTCTTGAACCAAACTTAACACCCAAACAGGTTACGAATGGCTCCCCTGAGACTAGACAGCCCTCTTGCTCCCCAGCAGCAAGCAACTACAGATAATTCCGGGTGGGGAAAAAAAAAAAAAAAAAAGATTAATCAAGAAAAAGATTTATCAAAGAAAAAAATACAGTAAAAATCAGACTAGCAACGCGATCCAGGAAAAGCTCTCAGCCAATAGTTGCGGCAGCAGTAATTGTTCTAAATCTATCAATAAAGCTATGCTGCTCCTTCACTGACTGCAAACACCAATTTCTTTCACAGAGGATTATAAGTTGATGTTCATGGTCTCTCTACCGCCATTAGGGTGATAAACAGTTTAAACTACATCAGGATCTGACATGTAGATCAATTCTGGGTCCATAAAGAATCTACACAAGAGGTTCCCGGACAGGGATTTACTGCCCCCAGTTTTTATTCTCTCTTGCTGCTAAAATTACTTCTGTCAAGTACTTACAAGAGTAAGAAAAAAAATGTAAAAAGATTTAATTTTTCATGTGCTGCTGTAACGGTCTTTTAAAATTTCTGAGTTTTTAAGGCAAATATGTTACTGCATTTAAAATTATGCTGAACAGCAGGTGGTATTTAGCTAAATAGTGAGCCAGTCACACAATCCGCTCACTATCAAGCAGACAGCAATTTGAAACAGTGAACTAAGCTGTCTAGATTTTCTCCGAGGGCAGTCACAGGCTTCATGTTACCAGTGCCAAATTATATTAGACATTTAATTTTAAACCTCAGGTACTTAAATGTAAAACCTTACAACAGTAATAGTCATAAAGCAGTGGGGCATTCCATTTCAGAGAATGGATTTTTCTATTTTTCCCCTTTAATTTAACCAGCACCTCCTGTTTTGTGGCTCTGCCCACTACAAAGTAATTTATCTAATTAGGAGATGTTCAGAGCTGCTTGAAAGACAGAAGCCCCAGGAAACCAAAGGTCTGGTTCGGAAGACTTTGAAAAGTTCTCTGGAGCCACACAAAGTATTAATTTAATGTGAAAAAAAGGTGCAGAGAAAAATTGAATCCCAATATGTTATTTTGTCTACAATAAAACCATGTGACAATAAGCAGGCATATTCTCCAGTACATTGGCATTTGAATTCCAAAAGATGCTTAGCTTCTCGCCGTACCTGCTGCTTTCACAGTATTATCTTTTTATGACTAAAATTCAAAAATCCTTTAATAGAGAAAAAAACCCTGAAATTAAAAAGGGTTTTTCATGCGCCAACTTGCCAACATAAAGGACACATCTATGAGCTTACCGAAAGATGATACACTGGTAGCAATGAATTATCCTTGAGGTTTTGTAGCAGTTTTATCACAATACTTTGGTTTCTGCTGTCCCTTAGTCACCTAAAATTCACCCTTAGTCCCCTAAAATTCACCCTTAGTCCAATTTCCCCCATGTATTTGTAAAAAAATACCAACCACTTTTTTATTTTGTTTCTTTTTAAATTAGAACCTCTGCAAGAAATTATTCAAGTTGGGTTTATTCAGAAGTACCCACCAGTCACCTGCATTTTTTGAGTAAATATTTCATAGATAATTCTAGCTGTCGTCTCTTTTGATCCAGAAGTAATCGCATATGAACGTCAAGTCAGAAGAAGGTACTGCACATACTTGGGAGTGCAGAGCTCGTGGAGATGAAAAGGTTCCCTTCACCAGGAATTTAAAACTAGCAGAAGCTCAGCATCAGGACAAGTCTTGCGAATCTCTCAACAACAGAAACAGCATTACAAAGTAAAGGGGAAGGGAAAAGGCAGGAATTTAGGTTATATTTCTACTTTTCAACATTTTAATTACATGCCACTTTTAGGAACTCGCGGAGTTCTGCATTTTAATGTTTCTCCTCTACTGCAGCCCCACTTGTCACATCTGGCACTAGGGATGGCGTCTGCTCACCTGTCTGCATGTATGTCAAGGTGTAAAGGACCAGCGGCTAGATCCTGCCTCTCACCTGCCTTCCTTCTAGTGCAATCATACAATGTTCAGCAACCTTCCTTTGAAAAGCTACAGGATAAAAGAAGGGTGCAAAAAGCTGAAACTTTGGTACAACCTTTTAAAAGCAAAGTAGAATTGGGCTGGATTAAAATGACAAAGCAGCTCGGTGAAAAAGAGAGAGAAATAAGATGGCCTTAACCGTGAAACCAGTTCAGTCTAAAGAAATCTGTGTAGGGCAATGCTGACTGCCCCAGAAGTCTCACCAGTTTCCAAAGGAGTGGGTGAGTTGGGTGGAAACAGAAGAGAACAGTGCTGAAGCATTTATCACGCTGCTTAGCAAGACCTCTGGCTGTCACCGAGGGCAAAATAAAGCGTGCTTGCTTTAGAAAATTCTTGGTCACAATCTACACCATTTTGATGCAAACACCGTGCTCCTGAAGATGCTGCCAACAAGCTCAGAGCTCCAGAAATGTCTGTGCTTCAGTAACTACAAACTTGAGAGCTAATGCCACTCAGAGGCAAGGTGACCATGATTTTAAACCCTCTGTTCTCATGAAGTGGCACTGAAAAGCTGTCCGAAGCTGCTCAAAACACCAGAGAAAGCATCAGGGCTACACTCAGGTTCAAACCTCATACATATACATACATACATGCACATACACGCACACGACATGAAATAGTTTTCATATTCCTATAACGCTCACTATTTTGGGGATGGCCATCAGAAACAGCTTTCCTCCACCCTTCTCTTGTCCTGTTCACATTTCTCCCCGTTACCCGTATTCTCAATTTTGTCTCAGTTCATTCTTCTCTTTCACACACCTTTCTCCTTTTCCCCATTTTACAAACTTTTCGTGGTTTCTCCAACTGCCAACTACACCCCATGCTCCCGGACCCACGTACTTCAGCGGTAAGAACCCTCGCTGCAGCACACTGCAACAGAAACACGCGAGTCCCTGCCCACCCGCTACAGCTGCTCCAAGGATGCTCCAATCTGCACAGGCAGCAGGTCAGCTATAGGTGACCAGCAGTATATCTGTCCTTCCCAGGCACTCCATCGAGGCCAGATGCACCGTTTTGTTACCAAATATCACGCATACCCTTTAAAAAACAACAACCCCTGTTCTCACTGTTACGATCTAATCACTGCAAAACACCATCTGGAATAGTGTTTGCTCCTTTTAATACTGTTAAACGCTCCACAGAGAAAACACTACCACTATGCCAGTAGCGTGCACACATTAAAGCCAGAGCACAGCAGAGAAAGGATATGCTGATGAAAAGATCTGGAGGATAATTTACTGCTAATACCTACCACGCAGAGTAAGGAAATAAGAATATCAAGCGAACAACCTACATTACGTACCTGAAATTAAAATTAAGCTGTATTATAATTACATTAGCTCTTCCTGCTGAAAAAGAAGTATTGTATTGATGTGTTCTCTTTTATCTAATTTCTCTTTTTCTCTCTACATGTTTGTAGATGCTACGAGTTTGGCTTCCAACAGAGCATCTGGGTGAACATCAGGTTGCATTTTTTCTTTTGTCTTTCCAGAAAAGCAAACCACCAAGTTCCCCCTTCACCCGAAAGCAGATAACCTCCCCCAGCTCCAGGTTTCTTACCACTGCTAATGCCAGAGTTTGCAATGACTGTTGCCTCACTCCACTGATCTGCACTGGAGACTGAGTAAGAGCGCTGATGCATACCATCCGGACGGCTGTTGAAGGAGACTAGACTGATGCCACTTGCCATCTGAGACACAGATGTGCTAGTAGTCACGTTCCCTAGACATAAATGGAAAACAAATTGTGTCAATAGAGAAGACAAAATTGATTCGTATGAAGATGGATGGGTCATCTTAACAGAGCAGAAAAAGAGATTACTCAACCAACACAAAACCAGCGCAGCCCTCCCTGAAACTCTGAAGACAACAGGCCTGTGACCAGCTTGGGGCACTGCAGATTTCAGTGGCGCACTCAAATCTGGCCAGCAACTTCTGACAAAAGAGCCTATATTTTCCAGATTTCACCTCATTCTGTTCATTCATCTTCTGGAAAACACAAGCCTCCACAACCTTGCTACAAGTCACCTTCTCCACTTGTTACAGGTAGAGCACAAAAGACAGACTGCATGCAGAAAATAAATTTATTCCTGAAAATCACCATTTACACAAGCAACCGAGAGGAGACAACTAAGCCAACTCAAAGAGATTAAAACAACCTACCTCTAAATAATAATTCACTTAAGTATGTCCCCCAAGTGAAGCCAAGAACACAGTGATGGGGAGCAAATAACTACTAGCACTGTGAGACCAAGCGAAAAAAACATATCGGATTTTTCACTTTAAAACAATATCGTGACACAAAGCACACACCAGAGGCTCACTCCACTGACTGCAAATATCATTCCTGTGGCTCGTCCCACAGCAATACACCCATCACAACTCTGACTGAAGGCTTACGACACAAAAGGTGAGATACAATGGATAGCCTTTACCCAGTAAACACTAGAAACAATTCTGTATTTTCACGATCATCGAGGTCTTGGACAATAAAAAGCTGGCACGTGTGTGCGGGAGGAAGTAACAGGGACAGGTTTCTCGCCATAAAACAGGAGAAGTGTGATCTGGTTGAATACATTTTAGAGTCAAAACAATTAAAACCTTTCCAGAAGCTCAGGTTTCTGATGGTCCTTCTCACAACTTGATACGGGGCAAAGTCTGCTCCGCAGTTTTGGTTTCTGAGTACATTTTACTCCGTTCCTAGCACGGGACTTGCATATTAACGATAAGGATACACAGATTTTACAATGCCAGTTTCACTCCTAGCAGGCTCTTGAAAGGTACCCCACAGGTTTGTGGATTTAAGAATAATCTTTAAAAACACATGTGAAGGGAAAGAAACAGATGCGATTTTATACAATACCCTAACACTTTACATTTCCATTGCACCTTCTACTGATGAGTTCAGAAAAATTAATGAATTAATTTTCAATGCTCCTGTGAGGTTGTTAATTATCTGCTATCATTTCCCCCATTTTTCAGAGGTTAAATGACCCAGGGCCACAAAGGAAGATTGTGGCAGACTTGAAAATAAAACCCAGATCTCCTGACTCCCAGTTCTATCATTATGTCTTTTCCCAGAGCAGCCTTTGGGAAGACAGCAGAGCTTAGTGAACTACTTTGTGTTTATTAGAGTTGGCATAATTGTCCCTCTCTCTCCTCCCCTTTCCCAAGACTAAATCTCATCTTTAGTCCTTAACACAGATCCATCACTACAGTATCTGTCCACCTGAGCCTTGAAGGTACTTAGTCTCAAGAACTCCTTCTGTGTGGCAATCTCTACTTGGTAGACATGAAATACATACAGAAAAACTAATTTGCTCAATTATGCAAAGTTTAAGGTGGATCGTGGAACCATGTTGGGACCTCCCAAGGCACTGCTTTAGCTACCGGCACGTAATTCCTCTCTAATCACCTTCCCTGGGCAACCCTTTTGTCCAAAAGAATTCCATAATCAGAGCATCATCTGACAAACTGTTGGAAAAAAATTACACCTCCAGCAACCGGTCCTCTTCAGGACATTGTGTGCTTGACTCCACCTGAGAGCAATTTGCTAATGCTGGTATTTCAGCAACTTCTAAAGACATCTCCCAAAGAAACGTTCAGCAAAGAAATCAGGCCTACAGAAATGAAGGTACAAAGCAGAGGATCGAATTATAGCTCAGTATCTTAAAACTGTAATAGAAAATGGAAACACTAACTGACAGTACCTATATTTTGAGGTCTCTTAAAAGAAATACCTCCTACTAAATAAACTTCTGTGATGCTGCTGATGCTCAGTTTGAAATAGCTTTTTCCTCTGGTTTTCACAATCCAGATAAAAAAACCCCTATGAACATTATCAAATTATTTTGATGACAACAAATTAAAGGAAGTAACGGAGATGAATGACAGAGCATGAAACCAAATGGACTCTAGAAACTTGAGATTTAGGCCAACATAAACACTGTGTTATTCAACAAGGAGAAGTCCTAAGCTCTGCTCCTCGGACAAAACTACCTGGTGTAGCAGCAGAGGCTGGGGACCAGTTGGCTGAGTAGCAGCACCGCTGTGAAGGACTCGGGAGTCAACGACGGATGCCAGAACATGTGCTCAACACAAACCACTAGCTGGGCACACCTTGATGAGCATCTGAAAGACCGTACTTAGTTCTGGGTCCCCGACTTCAAAAGGGTTGTTGGGAAATGGGAAAAGAGCCAGGAAAGAACTGCCAAGACAGTCAAAGGTCTTTGGTTTTGCTGTAGCACCTTTTTGGGCATCTTTAGATTATTACTGGTAAGTGGCTTTGGAAACAACTTAGTTTTTCACAAGCTTCTACCTCACCAGACTGAAGAGCGATGACACAAAAGCGGGTTTTTTTAGCCTGTAGCCATCTTTCACATTGTGCCTAGTAAAATGGGAAGCCACGTGTGATAAATCCCTGCAAGAGCACCTTTGTTACGGAGATCACAAAGGAGAGAACCGGTAGGTGAAAGCTGCGATGGAGCATTTCCTAGGTATCATGGGAAAAAGGAAACAATTACTGGAAATCTCTGCCTGGATGACACTTCCCCATTACTCCGTGCTGGGCGGCTGAGTTGCAGAGAGCAGCAATATTTGTATGTTGACATCTTCTGCCTAGTTCATACATTTTTGAACACAAGTGTCCAGTCACTTTCTAACCATGACGCAAAAGGAAAACCTTAAAAAGATAATATCAAGCCTTCTACATCATCATGTCAGCACCAAACGCTTTACTTTCACCTTAGTGCCATCCTATGAAACTTCACACCCTGTGTTATGACATTAACCTGCAGAGGAAGTGGCTTATTCTGTGAACCAAGCAAGAATTTTTCTTTCACTTGACATTTCTGAAAGGTATGGGCTGCTAGCGAGAAGCAGGTGCCAAGTCTCATCACGTAATACTTTACTGATCAATGACGCAACCCAGCTCAGCTCGTCTTTTCTATCACCACCGCCCCAAAACCCTGCTACCTGCAGCCCTTGCAGTTCCATTCATTCAAGGTCGAATTCCACTTTGTTCACGTGCTGTAAGGTTTTATGAAATATCAGACCACGCAGGCCAGAATCTGTGGGTAGACATCAGAAGGGCTGGACTACAGAAAACAGCGTGCCCTTTCTTCTCCCCCTCCTGAACATGTTCAGCTCTAGCACAAACTTGTTACTTACAACCTTATTTAAAAATCATTATTCCTGATCCAGTGCTAATTTTTCCACTTCTCAGTCTAATCACAGCGTGCCCAGGACACTTATTCCACCACCTCAGTAGGCACTAATGTTGTCACACCAAAAACAAGGACTACTGGAAGCCAACTGTGGTTCTTGCACTCTTTGTACGCTGCACAAAGCTTCTACAAAACAGTCCTACGTTTTTTCCCCGTCTGTAACAGACAAACCCCAGTCCAGACCTTCACAAAGCAATTGTCCTTTATTTCTGCTCAAGGATAAAGCCTCAACAGCAGAAAATCTCAGTCTTTTAGCAGACAAGTGAGAGACAGGTAAAAAGAGGCCACCAGCAATACTCAGTGAAAAGTAAACCCTGTATATCGGGTTAGGTACAGGAAGCCTTTATTTACATCAAGCTCTTACAAGCAAGGCCGTGATGCACTCTGCATCTGTTGTCTCCCCTGCCTGTACATGCATACACACACATGTCGATATACGCAGACAGGTAAGATACATATTTCGACATTAATGTGAAATCATGGTCAGCTACTTGGCCCGTTCTGGAGTTGTGAAAGACTGCCTCTTCAACGACAGCATATATGCATCAGCTGGTTGCTCAAGTTGATTAGCAGGGGGCAGTTAAATTACTATGCTAATCCATGTATTCTCAGCACTGTTTCCTTGATATGGATATGTGTATATGCTTACTGGGAAGCCTTGATTAGTTCAAGCTTCAATGTGTCAAAGGCTCCAGATTCTTTCCAAAGAATAATTTTAGCTGTACTCACATCCCTAAAGTGTGGGAGCTGATTTGAAAAGGTACTTACCTCTACCATATGCTATTTTTCTTTAAACAATTTGCATTTCAAAGTGAATATGGCATTTATATTTGAATGAATATCAGTGTGTTGCCAGAACTGGTCTCAAATGAGCAGAAAAAGATGCTGGTCTCCTATTGAACAAAAATGTTTTCATCTACCAAAGGAGCATCAAAGGAAGAGTTCCTCTTTCTAGCTCTAGACAGCTTTATTAAAACTATCTTTTCTGATAATATAAAATACCCCGTTATGACCGCGCTTACAAAACGTTCAAACAATTAAGCTCTACAAAACCCATCCAAATTAAGATTCAAGGTAATTTCCAGGTTTGGTCAACGCTTAGCAGAACAGCCTCTAAGAAAAGTGAATGCGCTCACACTAAATCTAATTTATATATCCACCTAGTCAGTGTAAATAGCCACGAAGAGCAAAGACAAGAGACTCGGTACAAGAGGAATTAAGCAGAGTGCACCTGTGTGTACGTATGTACACGTGAAGAGGCTGACAGAAACACACACGCTGGAGGCAGAACATGTCTCCATTTCCTGCGCACACAGGGACTCACTTTGGCTCCTCATACACAATTGTTCCAGGTTTATGGAACAACAGACCATAAATGCAACGTCAGATTATGATACTTAGAAACATTATAAAAACAGAAGAGATTTATACAAACACAGGACCATACAAGATGCTAAGTGCGCATCTAGTCAGTAAAAATGGAAAGATAAAGACTCCATGTATTATAAAAATTTTAATACAATATACAACAAAGTTTAACATACACGTTATCTTACTTATACACAGTAACTGGCCCAACAAAAAAAGAAAGTATTGTCTTTGTCATGTTGGTCTTGCAACAGAACAGTACGGTGGACAGCATTTTAACAATTCCTTTTTTGCCGTCTTCTACCTTAACAAAAATAATATAGTGAAGCATCACTGGGCAGCACAGGGTATTTTAGGAGACACATCACTTTACACTAAGCCTTTACCAACTACACCACCCACTAATTACAAATGCAGAAAGAATATAATTCACAACTATACCCTAAAAAGTGAGATACAAGTGACTTAAACACATGGAGGTGGTCTCCATGTCCTGCTGCAGACACATCCGTGAGTTCTCCCAAACAAATCCGTTACAAGAAGTTATGTTCAGGAGTGCAACTAATACACTCTTGAATTTATGAGAGGAGCAGACATTGCAAGAGTCACGAAGCAGAACTGTATTTTTCCATGAAGCAGCCGCTTACGAGACCCACAGAGAGCGCCTGCACAGAAAGACTGAATCAAATGAACTACAGCCTACTGCTATGCTTTCACCCCGGCCATGTTTTATTTGCGTTATGCTCTTCATGTTCACAACGAGTTTCTCTTCCAAAAAAAAAGAAATAAACCTCTTAAGGCCAGAGGGCTGCGCTCACCAGCTGTTAGAACTAATGAAAAATACATTAGAGTTGTGGGTCAGGAAATCCTGACTCTTGGTATCAGAGGGTTAATTGTTTCAAATCACGTTGGGTCAATTTATGTTGCAGGAATACTGCCTATTCTTGAAATGCCCTCTAATTCAGGCACTGTCAAGTAGATTAGCTTGCCTGTTGGTTGTCCCGTTCCAAACCCGTGCCCAGCGCTGCTCCCTCAGGTTTCTTCAGGGTGCCACAGGGAAGTGAGAGGCCACTCTGCTGGCTGTGGAGATGGAAAGCGTTCCCCTCCCCTCCCCTCCCCTCAATTCTGCATTACATTCGTGAATTCATCTTTCCAGTGGGCAAATCTTTCTTAAGAAGTGTCTGACCATCCAAGCCGTACCACTTTCTGCCTTCTGCTTTGCCTATGAATATGAACCTTGGGACAACTCCTTCAAGCTGAGGAAAATCTGCGGGTTGGCTCTTCTGGGTTCCATCAGTTTGCTGCCCCAGATCCCAGCACCCACCCTTTACTGATGCACCCTCCTTCCCTTGCCAACTCTGGAGATCATGCCCACCCCCGAAACCTGGGAACATTGTGCTACTTACAGCTCCTTGCCTCTCCAGCTGAGCAGAGTAAGCCCGCATTGGAAAGGAAGGTATGGCCCAGGTGTCAGAGCACAGTCTGGCCACGTTCTTGGGAAGATCACTTGTGGGACCAGGGCCAAAGAGCTCCAACCCCCATAACCAGGTTCCTGAGTGGGGTTATCAGTGGGGGAAAAGGCACTGAAGCGCCACTGGGCATTCTGTTTTGATCTGACGTGACAACACATCATTTCTGCTTTGGGTTTATCAGGGACCAAAAATAAGTTGAGGTTCCTCACACACGCAACGAAAAAGAGCAAGACGACGGTATCTTTCCAAAACACACTGGCTCCAGTATCAACACTCTCCTTCAATACACTGCCAATCATTTTCAATACCGTAGCAGATGACTTGCTTGTGGGTTTCACTTATTTTTAAAGGCTTTTCCAGAAGCATTTATTTACTGAACAAACGTCCTGAGGATAAGCAGCTATTAATAGAGGAAGGCCTTCCATCTCGCTGCCTGGCAGGGCAGCCTCTGTGAACTGGGCTTGATTAGTAGCGTACAAACCCGAGAAGGGTCAATACTAATGAACAAACAAGGCAATGCCAAGAAATATCCTGGCAGTGAAGGACATGGTGCTGGGACTATAACGAGAAAAGCTATTATTCTCAGAGCATGCCAAACCAACACAGCAAGTGTGGAGGAAAATTAAGTCATCAGAGGAGACATCTCTTCTAAAAGAAAGTTAAACCCAAGATGTTCACCAAGGGCTTTGCTCAAGACCCCAGATTATTTATTCCGCTGGGATCAGAGCATGCTTTCCTTTCCCAGCAGGCGTATTACTATTTTTTCAGTAGTTTAAACAAATAGCAGTAATAAATAAGGTACGTTTTGCTTTCTGGGCAACTCCTGATTGAGGTTACCTGCTTGTTAAGGGACCACATCTCTTAAGACCCAGAGGTGACCATTTCACACCGGCAAACGCTTTGCTGCGTATCCCTGTTATTTGGTTGCAAATCCTGTTAACAACTATGAATTTAACTTGGCAAAACATAACAGCGCAAAAAAATCAAATAATTCCAAGGTATTATGCTGCTCTCATCTAAAGCAAGGCATGTGTAGGGGCCTGAGGCAAAAGATGTAAAATGCCTCCTAATCCCTTTGACTGTCTGCGGAAGTTATTAATAATGAAATTGGGGGTGGGGGGAGGGGGGGTGCTTACCTGAGTGCTGGAGCTCCATGGAAAGCTGTTAACATTAACTGAACTAACTTTGGGAGCTTTGCACGAGCCTACAAACCTCCCCAAACCCTGTGAGCTGCAACTGGAGACTCTTTGGGTTGGGGAGGGATGACTGCTGGTATTCAAATATCCTCCAGACTCTTTAAGAAAATGGAACAAAGAAACTTTATTTTCGAAAAAGAGACAATAGATACGAATGCGAGATGACTTTTTTTTTTTTTTTTTTTAATAGCTATTGCCACTGTAACAGCAGCTAAGTGAATGCATGTCTGCAGTGTGAGCAGTTTTGATAAACAGCCTCTGCGGGCCACACAACGGGGATAATGTATCCTTAAGTACTGCCAATGAGCTGCCATTCTGCACAGCCAATTACTTCTGTGCGTCTGTCACTCAAAGGAAAAATGACTGAGCCCATTAGATCAAACCTTTGTCACTGTTCCTAATGCACTCTTAGGCCTCATTAATCTGAGGGAGCAGCAACACAGCCGCCGGTGCCTCATTGCCTCCCCCACAACAGGCCCACGTGAATCTTCTCATCTCTCCCCCAAGTGCACCACGTTAATCAAGCTCTCCTTATTACCCCGGTCCCTGTCACGGCGGAGAGCGCTCTCTCTCTTAAATGCTCTCATTATGGTCCATCTTTAGAGCCGGCTGAGTGGAAGGAAAAAAAAAAAAAAAGAAAAAAAAAAAAAAAGAAAAAAAAGAGCCAGAGAGAAAGAGAAGAGGAAAAAGCAAGTCCGATCACATTAATATTCATGACAATAATTAGTATTCTAGGTCACTGAATATTCATGCTATTAGTTTGGTTTTTTATGGGTTTGCTGGATGTCCTGATTGCTGGAGTGTGGAGGGAAACAGCATGGTTGGGACTTTAGATGTCAACGGCAGTTCAATACTCAAAACACATTTGTGAATTTTTTTTCCCTTTTGGTAAATCAGCTTCAACCCTCCTGATGGCTTTAATATTTTAAATTCACTGGGGAAAAAAACCCCGAGCATTTCTGCAACAGTCTTAACATCCAACCAGTTAATATTACAACGTGTAACCGTCAAAAATCGGTGAGATCGCATCGGGTGGACAAGACAGTTCTGTGATTTTATTCCGGATACGGCGCAGCAGAGGCATGAAAAATCAACCAGAGTGAAACAGGCGCGGGCTGAGCAGCACCGACTGCATCTTGTCCGGTATCTGCAGTCGTCTGCCTGGAGTTTCATAACACATTTCTACCCTTTATCTACCTAATCACCATTAGAGACGGGCACCATTTGCCCATCTCAGGAAAGAATCGTAAGACCGTTTGTTTCTTCCTTCTTTCCCTAAAGACAAAAATCTAAACAAACTCGGTTTTATTTGCAATGTTTAACAAACGCTGTGGTTTTTCTCAAGTATTTATTTCTTTAATATTTGCCCTGCTCCTTTTTTCCCAACACGAAGGAAGGCTGGGTACTGACGGGAAGTTTATTTCTCTCTAGTTCTGGAAAGGGCAAATCCTAGTCCAAAGGAACTGCAGAAAATGACCTTGAGGGATCCCCCTCTAGTGGGACGAAAGGGAAATCTCTCATGCACTTAAAATCGGGCTTTTGCTTCCTTCAAAGTGAGCAAACTGACAACTTCTCCCTTCATTCACTACAGCTGTATATCACTGAACTAACAGCAAACCCAACCAAATGGAAAACTGACTCGGGTGATTAACGACAAAAGTGAGTCACAAACTTGCATTTGTGATCTGTGGCAAAACCATAAAACTCACGCTTAAGTTGAAGCACAGAAAATGTTTCATGTAAAGTCAAGTCGTTTCATGTCCCACATCAGACTACTAGGAAATAGCTACTGATTACCACCTCTGGTCTTGTGGGAACTTCACCAGATAAAATCTGCCACTGCCAAGTCACACGCTGCTCCAGCACACAACCTCAGTCACCTACAAGCAAAGAGTTCAGAGCGGATTTAATAATTTAGGACTCAGTTCTGCGTTTCTTTGCAAAGGCACCCAAGATCTATATGCTCTGAAGCAATTGCCTATGCTAGCAAGCGCTTGGCTTGATACACATCTTTACTCATTGTCAGCCTGATCGTAACATCTGAATCCTGACAGTAACCTCCAAGAAAAAAAATAAAATAAAAAAAGATTATTACATGATCCACAAAAATACTGATGACTGCAGCCGACTTTGGATCGAGAATTGAATTCACACGCATCCCCACAGAGGAGTGATCCTTCCCACTGTTTTCCATCACGCTTCCCCTCCTGCACGTGGCACGCCACTACACTGGCCCTCGGTACCAGAGTCAGCAGCTATTAATTCAGATATTGTGGAAAACTGCTACCCAACGTGAAAAGTAGGGCTGTAGATGTAAACTAGGCTTAAAAGGCAAAAAATCCCCCGAACCCAAAGCAGCGGTTAAAGAACAAAATTATTGGACAGGTACTGGAATCTAAAGACGTCATGTCAGAAACCTTACTTTGAAGGTATACTGGTCTTATTGAAACACCAGTTCTCTTAACTTTTAAAAGAAAAATCTGGAAAGCAGTCCATTCCAAGTCCGCCTTATTCCAAGCACTTAAATGTAAAATAAGATTACTTAATGACCGCTGCATTGATTTGATAGATGATCACAATTAATAACAGATAGAAAAATCACATTTATAAAAATGTGAAGATGCTGTTCTTTTAACACGTCTGAAATGTCACATACAGTTAGCAGATAACAACCTTTAGCATACTTAACGACGGCTATGTAGCTAACACATTTTAGGATACTTCACATACTGTACAGCCACTATTGTACGTAAATTTAATAGCACCAAATTATTTAAATGAAGTGTTAATCAGGAAACAATTTATCTCCACATCATAAGCTATTTTTAGATGTGAACTTTCTACATCAGTGGCTCTTGCTGCAGCTCAGGCTTTGGGTTGTTTGTAGAGAAGAAGAAATAAATGACTCCAGGGAGAGATTTCAGGAGTAAGTTCACCTTCAGGTCAACCAGCTCAAATCCAACGCATCCTGGGAGTAATTGAAACCCATACCCACTCCTGCTCTGAAGTTGGCAAGAACCGAGTCAGCATCTGAAAGGCACAGAGATGTGGCCAGTGGCTGACGGACAGGACTGACTGCTGGCCCTTAGGACACTGTCGCAGCGTGCTACCAACTGTTAGAGATGGTTGCAACCGAGCAAGTCCACAAGTCACCCTTTTCTGCAGTACTTCCAACTGAGACACGTCAACAGAATGATTTTCACTGCCACATAAATTTTATTCAAATTACTTAAGCATCAACAACTTGTGATTTAAGGTACCACAAAAGTAACATAACTTCAAAGGGAACAAACTTCCATTTCCCCAACTGAGAGGTTCCTAGCAAGCTAGCATAAAAGTATGGGCACGTTTCATAAAGCCACAGTTAAAAATCTGTTACTTAAAGCTCGTATACAACAAAACTAAAATAACTCCCCACCCTTCCATTGCGTGTGGGAGAAGCAGCCAGACAGAATCCCAATTCTTACAGGAAAAACCCCAAATTGCACCTCCAAGAACCCAAGAAAGCCCAGAGAACAGCTTTCAACTTTCAAGGTGTCATGTCAAAGCTTCCAGGAGAGAAAAGTCAATCTTTTCCAAGGTGTCAGGCTTTGCAACAGCAGACACAGCCTTACCTTCTACTCATTTCTCTGTTTCCTGACAGAGTACAGAAAATATTCCTTTTCCCCACTGCTGTTTCACTTCCAGTTTGGTTACTGTCTTACCATGACCACACACATCAAGGGGAAAGTATTTCTCCCAGCTCTCGTGTCAGTATGGAAAACCCAGGAGGAAGAAGTCATCTTGAAGGGTTTTTTTTCTTCACATATGTTCTCATATAGGTCTTTAGTGGTCTGAAATGGAAACTCTCAAGAAGAACTGGAACTTGGCTTTTGTTGTTAAGATGGTTATTTCCCAGAGGTATCTGCTTCCAGGTGTTTGGGATGTAAACACATTTGCAGATTGGGATAGCTGTCACCGAGAGATGGTTATTATATGCCTGTGTATCAAACAGGCTTTAAAGCCAGAAAAAAACCAGCATTCAGACAAGAAGCGCCACAAAGCACGACTAAATTCAATATGCTAGGAACGGCATGCTTTTAAACTTTTTCTTCTGCATGTGACATCTGCGTCAATTAGCTCTCACCGGAAAAAACTTTTACTTACTGCTTGGCTGTTACAAATCGTATTGCCAAATAAACTGAGTATATCCCTCTTGAATTCACGTTGCCACCCTGATTGGCCTTATTCCTTCCATTCTTCTCATAGCAATGCTATGGGTAGCACCCTGGTAAAGGTCCTCACCCATGCTTAAGCATGTGTAAGAAAGAGACTGAACATGTTTGATGCAAATGATCACAGTCCAAGAAGGCTTTAGAGAGGGAAGGTGACGAGAAGAAGGAAGAGCTCAAGCTGCCCCACTGCCTCACAGACCATGGTGGGGATTTAGAAGAGAAGCTGAATGAAGTTTTGAGCTGTCTTCCCCCAGCAAGCACTGCCTCACGTAGAAACAAGATACCAGTGATCATCCCTGCAGGAATCAAGTGGGAGTAGATAAAAGCTATTCCCAAGGTGTCTGCTGTAAGATGACTGCTCCCACTCCCTGACCCAAGCTACCCCAAGTCTGCCCACATGCTATCCCTGACACCTATGCAGAAGGGTACCAATCTCTGAGACAGCATCCCCAGGGCACATATTTTACAACCCACCAGTTGACAAGCAAGAGGCTTTGCCTTTGCCTCCCTATCAGACCAGCCAACATGCTGGCATCTACCCTAAATAGAAGGAATTTGACTAGCAAAAAGAAAACTGTCTGCTGAGCACTTGTGAAAGAATAAATTTGAAACATGTCAGATGTCTATTTGATTGCCTATAACTAATACGTGTATTTATTGGCAAATTTGGCACTGAAATCCATACTTAAGGGACAGGTTCAGAAAAATGTTTAGTAACAGACCACTGATGTCTTCAAATGAAGACATCATTTACAAAAAGCACAACGTGACTGCTTCAACAATAAAAATGCACAATGACTTTTTTCGTTTTGAAGTCTGAATGAAAGTAAATTTCCAAGAACAGAAGTTAGTGAAAAATAGGTAATCTCACCCAAGAAATTATTTTTGTGGGCCTGGGCTATCACCATGTGCAAGCAAAGACAATGAATCCTATTTCCAGGGGCAGTCTGAGACATGACTTTTCAGCTGAGCAGTGGTATCCTTTCAATATCTCCGCTTTCCCAGTAACCTGCACATAGCTACATAACAGCAGAAGGAAAATTAGTCTGTTCCTGACCACTTCAAATGATTAAATGAAATATTGTCCTCACTTCTAACTGTGGTGAGTATTACTCTACTTGAGGTACCAAGTCTGCACTGGCAAACGCACAAAAGAATGGAAAGCACCGGTGTTTTGGGGAAGACGTAAGATTTGAGGCAATAACAATGTAGCATATTTGCAGGCCTAAAAATAAAAATGGCAAGTACTGGCTCTTCCGTGTTTGGTCCAAACCTTCTCTGGACAGCAGATCTGTGTAGGGAAACCTCCCAAGGAAAAACCAGTAAGAATTTCAGCCCTACAATCAATTCTAAAGCATCATAGAAGATGAAAACAATATTTTACTGGTACTAACAACTGAGAAAAAGCTCTGAGACAGCAGCATAGACTGCAAGGGATAATTTCCATTGTTTTTAGTTGCGTGACAAAGAACTGCAGAGCTACCAGAAGCCCTCCAGAAGCCGAGCACCGAGTACCCTACAGGTCTCCCATCCACCAGAAGCTGCAACCCGCTCTATAAAAAACACTTTCAATATATCTGACTACATAAAAGTTCAGACCAACAAGCTATGTACAGCTTGTGACAGTGTCTTTTCCTACAACAATAATACTCCCCCTAATGTTTTAAAATCACCCTCTGCAACAGAGCTCTCCAGCCTTACGAGAGTTAAGCTAAGTTGCTGACAGTTATTTCCCAGATCCAGGCTGTCCTACTAGGGTGTTTTTTCTTTTTTCTTTTTTTTTTTTTATAAGTAATACTCTATTGATTAACAGTTCTTTTTTTATTCTTATTTGTTTTTAACCCAGTAACGACTGCTCTGATCATCGATTAGCTTTCTCAAAAAAGCTCCTCTGCCTTGCTGCTGCTGATCATTCTGCCTAGTGATGCCATAACCAGACAGACCTCAAATGTTGCTTTTGAGTAAGAAAGATTCAGTGAAGACAGCTTCGCCAGAAGAAACAAATTCTGCAAAGAAAAAACCCGAAAAGGAGATACTGTGGCTGATCACTGAATGTTCCAACCCGAATTTCGGAAGCAATGGCTGCAAGGAAAAATACTACAGCGGGTCTGAAACCACTTGTTGTGTAGGTAGCTGAATTAACAAAATATAACCTAACAGAGATGTTTGCATCTTTGCTGACCCTCTTCTCACATCAAAACCTTAGCCATCCCCCTTCTATATCCTCCAACGCCCAACATGGGCATGAGACAGCAAATAGCAAGGCTGGCCAGCTGCCATGTAGAGCATCAAGCTGTTCAGTCTGCCTTCACCTGCTCCCCCCAGCAAGTTATAAAGATGCTTCAAAACTGCTATGCTTCCAGTCAGCTATAGGGGTAATATAATTAAGACATCAATGCTTGCTTTATCTATGGGAAGAGCACCATGCTAAGATAAGCAGCTCAAGAACTTGCTTAAAATTAAAGAAGGATCAGTGTACCATCCCAGCTGCATGAGAGGAGAAATGAAGGTCTTCAAGGGGGTAATGATACAGAAATCAAGTTCAACTTCCTTGGATACAACTCTTTTGCGCATTAGGAGGTCATTAATTATCTTAAGACTTACCCATAGTAGATCTCTTGAGCTGTGCTAACAAGACATCAACAACAGGAAAGTCTTTCAGTATTTCTAAGCAACGTGATAAAGATGTCAAGAGAGAGGACAGAAGCCCCATCTATTCCTGTCACGTTATTTGAAAAAAACTACCTAAAAGCACAGCTGTCTTCCAGCATCTGCACTTTTAGCATAATTAACTGATCTATTTTAAAACAATTGCTGTGTGATAAAACTGCATGCTAGCCAGGAGACATACATAGTGGCTACCACCAGCGTCAGAGCGAGTGGTCTACTGTACATTTTCGTTTAAAGAAAGCATTACATGTGCAGGAAGTCCTGAAACAAAATTAAGGGTGTAATATTCATTTAAGTCACGTATAAGCTGTCTCCCTCTAACCTGCCAACCTAAGCATATGCCAAAACATGTAAACTCCATGCTGTGAATTTTATCTTAATACGTATCTCCGAATCTGTCTTCGGAAACATACTTCTCTGGAGCAATGAAGTAATTTCTGCCTGTGTTCAAATGTCTTAAAAGCAGAAACCCCTTATTTAAATGTCCTACCGCTGCTTTATTGACTCAGTCCAGCATTTTTCTTCCCTAAATTATGGAATACGTTGAAAAACAAAAACACTCCCCACACCCAGCCATCTAAATAAAACAGCAAAATGGAAAACACAAACCAACCACAAACAATTTTCTCCTATGAACTCTTCCAGTGCCAGCACCAGCTCTGTGCCTCTGGGGGAGGAAGGTTACATCTTGAAAGAGGCTGACGAAATCATGGCTTCAGACACGTCAGGTCCCAAGCCAAACTAATAGAACATGCCACGCAAGACCTTCAGGATGTCTGCGCAGTGGCACCACTGTAAAGCCACAAGGCTTCTTTTCCCCTTCTCCTTTTACAAACATTCATCTGAACATCCACAGTTAAAAGGAAAACCCTTCTCCCTCTTCCCCTAACATTGAGGAATACACATCGCAAAGCCAGAAGGAATTACTTCTTGACTTGAAGTCAAGATAACTATTACTATCCGAGAAAAGACTTTTGAGTAGCAGGGTGACCAAGCTCCCTCCTGCGGTTGCTTGTGCTACCTGTGCAGCGTGTATTGCACAGGGACAAAAGTGTGTTTGGATGGCTTCGCTGGCACTTGCTGAAGGTGTCTACGTTAATCATAAATGAAAAAGGCACTCGGCACTTTATGGACATCATCCCAAACATGCTGACAAAACTTCCACACCAACACTATACCATTATGAGCTCTGTATAAGCCGTGCATTTTACAAGACAAATTGTCTTAAATGTTTTTCCTTAACGCAATTTTTTAAATCCACTTAGCTGTATGGACAAGTACTTCCGCGAATAGTAAACTTCTTTGTTTAGAGCTCACAAGGAGCTATAAACTACTTCCATAAACAAACTAAAATAGCTTTCTGCAGAAAAATCTTGCTATTGCAAAGACCAAATTGATGCATCCTTCTAAAGGTGGAAAGAAGTGCTGTGGATACCACCAGGAAGCCACAAAACCCCCTTTCAAATGATACATCTCCTGTTTTTCCAAAGTATTAGACCTCACAGACCAGTCGTACAGCAGCATCAATTCTTCACGTATGTTAATTTCTGTGAAATTATGCAGGGGTTTGGCAAGTATAATATTTGGCAAGTAACAAATAAAAAAAGATGGATTTGAAGGTTACTCAAACTCAGAATCTCTTGTGGAAGACAGATCAGCAGTCAGGGCTTGAAAAGTTACACATCAGTGGTTATTTGGATTTGTAAATTATTAATAGATATCATCCCAGTAGTGCAAGACAATTGCCTACAGACACTGGAAATGAAGTCTTTCCCCTTTTTTCCCTAGCATGGTATTCTCTTACCTGAATTGGGAGAGATGTGTAAACTGCTCATGTCCTTGGATAGGCCGTTTGTTTTGGGACTGGAAATGGGCGCACAAGCTGACGTAGCTCGGGGTGGCCTCTTCCCGGGGACTTTCACAGTGGTTCTCAGCAAGTCGATTTCTTTCCCATGAACGTTCTGCATATAGTCCTGGTAAGAGGAAAAAAAAAATAAAAAACCAAAACCAAAACCCACTATCAAACAGGTAGTTCTGTAAGCAATAGAACTAATGAAAACTGGTTTCATCAGACTTTTGCCCTACATCATCACCCACGCTTACCATATGCTTTTCCCCTTCCTTCTATTTTTTTGATAATCGCCTTCCACACTTCTCACTACAAATACTCCCAAAAGGCTGAAGCTTTCTAACACATCTTCCAACCACCAGCTGGGTAAGAGGCAATGCACAACAAGGCTGGTTCTGAGCCTCCTGTAGCAAGGAGTTCACCAGCTTGAAGGTTCCAAACAGAAGACGACAAGGCGGACTGTCCCTCGCGAGTACGCTTACTGGTGTCTCCTCTCTGCCAACGTTTTAAGCACTCATCTCTTTCGCCCTCAAATTTGCCTGAAACTGGCCAGCAGGCACAGAAGTTATGAAAGGGCACTGCCTGGTAAGGTTTCTGCAATTACAACATTCTTTCCTTAGGATGGGATCCTTCCTCCTGACACACGCAAAATCATAGAAGGGAAAAATCATGCAAATTGTGTCCGATTAGAGTAAACACAATAAAACCCGGAAGCCAGAAGTGGAAAAGGCTTTTCCTAATTCTTGTTTGGAAAGCCCACAAAGAGGAAATAAGCAGGCAAACCCAGCCAGCAGTCAATGACTGGAGCCAAGCCATCGCTTCCCGAAAAATCCATGAGAAAGTTCTTCAAATTGCAAAAAGCTTCTGGAAAAAACAGGCTCTTGAGACTCTGCTTTCCAGCTTCAAAAGCATTGCCTAAATTATCTGTGGGATGCTTCAGATGAAAACAGAAAAGGAAATGGACATGGGTGCCTTTATCAAGACAATTCATTAAGGTGAGACAGCCACTGAGGCTGCAATCCCGCCATACCTCAGAAGAGAGATTTCCAGTAGAGATGGTGAATGTTAAAGCCAGTAAACAAGACACCAAAGTTTTCATCTCCTGGCACACATGTTTGTGTTTACTCTCATTTCAGAAAAAAAATATTTGAAACTGGAACAACTATGAGGACACAAAAAAACCACAAAAGAGACTGTATCTTACGAGAAGCCGTTCAAGGTGGGTAGCAGAGGGCAGCAAAGACACGGGTGAACAAGGGAAGAGCACAGCACAAAACCACATCTGGGTATATGTGTACCCCAAGAGGAAAACAGCAATTTGAACTAAAGATTGGGAAAAGATCTGGGCTTAAGCTAGAAACCAAGGGCATGGTACACTTGAGCAATATTCTACAGGGAGCAGCTGGGAGAAAAGACTAATTCCTTTGCAGACAGAACCTGACCAACTTACAGGGGCCTGGGTGATGCTGTGGGCATCTGCATGAGCAAAGACTTGCCAGCAGAGACGTAACTTCCAGCTGTCCGAGTGGCCAGGGCAAGATTTAGCCAAATCACAGGCAATACATATGAAAGACTACCAGTATTACCTAGGCTGGTTCCAAACCTGCAGCATACAGACCTGTGCACCGCCAGAGCATCAATTTTACAAATAAATACCTGAATGGACTAAAAGCACACCCAAAGTCTAAATCACTCCTGCCACAATAGAGGGAGCAATCAGCTCCCTCGTAAAATTCCTTCCACCTTTGACAGGTTTTACAAAACAAATTACATATTCTGCTCAAAAAAATCAACAATCTACTACCGGACCAGCATTCATTTCTTCGTAGCTAACATTAATCTGTGATAAACCCCCAAAACTAAGCCATCACAGCAGCTTTTTTATTTTTCTCCCCTAGCTGTTTGAGAATTATTAATAGCAAAAAGAGGAGGTCTGAACAATTTGTAGGGAGCGGACACGGAGCTCTGCTGCCAAAAGAAACAAAGGCAATCCATTAATAAAAATTCATTCACTCGGTGTTAAAAATGAACAAAACTGTTTCATCTATAAATTATCAAGTTGGCGTAACTTTCTTGTTCAAGTGTCACTCCTTCACAAATTAAAATACAATAAGCAGAACATAATTGAGCATTTATTGCTTATGGGCTCTAAAATGAGGCTTAATCAGATAGTGACTAAACCTCAGCATGTACTCTTTTTAATAGACACATTTTATTTTATTTAATGTACAACCACCAGCATATTCCATTTAAATTTGAGAAGGTGGTGTTTACTCCAAGTTCTTCAGATGAATAGTGTGCACGATTTCCCTGCTACCCTGCCAACTCGTGAGATGTGACAGGGCATTATTAAAGCCCTTTTAATTGAGAGTAAACCAGGCTTAGGTGAGCTATAAACCATTTGAGAAAGCGAATGTTGGCAAACAGGAAATAAATGCGCTGCAGCCATACCGTTATTATACGAAAGTGCCCAAACACAACAGATGCCACATAGGTATTAATGTCAGCTTAAATATTTATAGGGATATATCAAATGTAAATAATAAAGCCCCTTTCATTGTGTGCAAGATGCATAGCGATAATCTCTGCATTTCCCCGAGGAGGAGAGGCAAGCACCAAGTTTCCAGTCGGCGGAGCATCCGCCCCCACGCGCGCTCCTTCAGATCTGCACTTGGGGAATAAAAGTTAAAACTACAAAATAATGTCGCAGCTTCAGAAGCGCAATGGAGGGTTTGATCAGATTAGAACAGATGAGGGTCTTGCTGTCATCTGGAATATGCTGTGTTAAAGAGAAGACAGCAAGCCCGATTTTGATATGCAAATGTTACAGATATAACTCCCCTAGATGTTAGTTGTAGAAAATGCTGATCCGAGAAAAAAGGGGAAAAAACCCTTTAACAAGGCCTGAGGGTAATTCAAAGCCAAGTACTTTTAAACAGCACTTAACAAGTCCCTAGAGCCCACTCAACAGTGGGCCACCCCAGAAGTGCCATCTTCTGCCCCTCAACAGCTTGAAAAAGTAGTAATTGCAAATCCATTTGCATTTTTCTTCTCAACTTGTCCATGTTCATCATTCAGTAACACAGGGTAAAAAAAAAAAAAAAAGAAAAAAATGAAAAAAAAACCGAAAAGCAAAACAAGCAGCAAAGGGAACCCTCCCCAAACATGTGGATAACAGGAGAAGCCAGCGCCCCAGTCCCCCGCACCCCTGCGCTTGCACCTTCGCCATCACTTGTTTTTTACATTTCGCTCCTAATTATGTTGCATCTATTGCCATACACTTAATTAGCTGCATTAATGTGATTTCTTTTCACATAGTCAAGCAATTAAGAGCTATGATTGAGTTTCATTCAATTAGCCTCAACAAACATGCTAATTGATGTCCCAGATGCAAATGAGGTGCAATGAGAGAAACCTGCTAGCAATTGAGAGTTGTGGCGGGGAGACCCACAGCTCTCAGCTTGCTGACAGCAGCACAGCTTAACATGGCTCCCACCTTCTGCGGAGCTGCCTTCGGAGGCGGGGGGTGGGGTGGGGAGACAAGCCATTAGTGCCTCAGTTGTCCCAAATAGATCCCTACAGGAATAACGGGCAGCGCTGAATCAAATCGACGTCGTCTCCAATTCTCACAGCAACGGCGGCTACGCCGCGCCGGGGAGGAGCGTGCCGTTTTCCTGCAGTTGGGTAGGCATTGCAGACCCTGCCAACACCGCGGACGCTTCAGCTAAGGACGAGAAAAAGTCTCCATCTCATCTCCGAGCTCGTGAAATACTACGCAGGTAATGGCCTGCGGTTATCAGTAACTGGCAACTTAATCTTAGTCAGCTGTGGGGCAATGCCGCCTCTTCAAGTTAAGGCCAGAACGCATCAATCAATCAATAATCCCTAAAAATGCGCTCGCTATATTGATTCTCATTGCTTTTCATCCCGAGGTTACCGTTAGCGGTTTGCGCAAATATAGTGCTGCCGAGGTGTTAATTTGACTACTCAAGGCCATTGACCATTATCTAGAGGACTAAATAAACTGTTAAAATATCAGCGAAAATCGTAAAAGCCACATTGACTGAAGATGACACAAAATATTACTTGACAGCACCACAAAATGAATCGCCTTGAGTAAGAAAGAAACGATGTGCCATGACACAGAATAACGTAAAGTAAAATTACTTTAGTTCTGCTCTTAATACAGGCTCTCCGTTTACAACAGCAGATATTAATTTAACCAATTAACTGAACAGAAGCTTTTCAGACATGCAAATGGGTATGATGATGTTTTCTAAACAGACCTACCAAAAAGAAGCACTGCTATTTTGGGGAGAAGAGGGCTTCTGTTTTCAAATGCCAGTGGGTGTTAAACTCCCTGCTGTACCTCGCACGGACTTCTATTGCCTTCAGAGCTGGAGAAGACATTCCACCAGGGGCCACAAGCTGCACCCAGGTTACGTGATACTTCCAGCTAGCTGCCTACTTTCTCCCAGCCGGGAAGACTGAAGACAACAGGCAAGCATCTCTTCCTCCACAGCCATGCTCGGCGCTGCTGCTGCCTGCTTGGCCCCCTTTTTTTTTTTTCAGGGGAGGAAGGACATATGGATCAGACTGAAGGAAAGGCCAAAGAAAGTGCTGGCTGTTGCTTCCATGAAGCTGGGACTCAAAATCCCAGCATCCAAGCCTATCACAGTTATCTCTAATACCTTTGCTAAAGGACCACTGAGCATGTGGCAGCATGGTTCTTCCCTAGAATGATCCTTATGTGAAAGGTGTGGCTCATGTTAGGTAGGTAACACCGTGGATATCAAAAACGTGATGGAGCTTGAGGATTTTCAAATGTCACTAATATAAGAGACGGTCATCCTTGCCACGTACACGCAGAAAAATGCCTTTCTGCTGCCTAGGTTGTATTTCAAAAACATAGTATTTCATTATCAGTGCATTACGCAAGAAAATGTGTAACGAACGCTGAGTTACTGAATATAATATTTATCACTTAGTACCTTGACAGCTAAATCCCCCATGCTTTTTTTGTATAGCTGCTTGCGTGCAAAAACAGGAGTACAAATCCCCCGGTCCTTAAGGCAGGTGCTTTCCTCTTTGATTTGCACAATTGCAAAATATTTTCCAAGGTAACAGAAGACAAGCCCATGAAGAACGAGAGGTGAACTGCTTTACTCCGCCAGGCTTCTGCCACAGCCTGCCCACACGAGCAGGTTCGGTTCTGCCCTGGCAGCAGCCGAAGAACCGGACTCTTTCTGCGGGAACTGCTTTGGACTGTGCTTCTGTCCTGGGACCACAGTGAAACCGCTGATGCTGCAACCCAGTCTTCCTGGCCAAGAAACCTCACCAAGACGACAGAAGGATCAAGCTGACGACGACAACAATCTGGGCCTCCCGTGGCTGGGCTCAGCTGGCCTGTGGCTACAGAGAACCCCCTTCACTGGAGTTACATTTTTTACATCAGGGCACCAGGTGAATCGGACTCAAAGCTCTCGTCAAAACCACTCATCTCAGGATTGCCATGTGTCATAACACCAACATTTTAAAACATATCTCCTCCCTCCCCACGCGTTTCTTCCACCACGCACCTGTCCCACCGCCACCCTTTTCCAACACACAACGTACCGAACAAGACAGACTCTCCAAGAGCAGCACTTCTCCATGTCTACAATGGTAAGCGAGTAAGAGCATCACACTTTTTCTCATTTTGAGCTATTACAATCTCTCAGAAGAAGCCCGCTTTTCCAGCACTAGGAACTGGTCCAGGCCCAGGATCCTTCCCAGATCTTGTCTCTGCTTTACACTGAGTTTCTGAGGAAAATTCATCTGAGGAACCTTCATTTCGTGGCTGTTTCCCCGCACTGTTCAACCGGACAAAACGCTCCCAAGGGTTAGCTGGCTGAGGCTGAGATAGCGTTTCCCAATTTAAGGCAACATAAAAATTATTAGGGAAGTTTACAGTTGCACCTCTGGATGACATTTTAAAGACTGTGGGTGGTGTATTTTTTGAAACACAATTCCAATTTCTCGAGCTGACCTATTTGACCCACAAAACCTATTGTTCCCCCTCAGCAACAACTGCTTCCGAAAAACAAAACCCCATCCCCTTCCCTGCAAACGAGACCAAAGCCCCCAAACCCCTGGCAGACCGGTAAATGGATGGAGCCTCGACTTTTGTGCCTCTGCGTGGCAGTCAGACATTTTTATTGCAAAATGCCGTCTGGAAAAGATGCAAAACAAAATTGCTAAACTGCAAAAAGAAGAAAAGGGGGGTGGGGGGGAGAGGAAAAAAACAAAAGGCCCCCTTCCCTTTGCTTATTGAGTTCAAAGGCATAACATGCAGCACCCTGCAGCAAATGGGAAGCTACACTAATTTTAAAGCCATAAAACGCTATAAAGTGCCCTGCGGGGCAGGACTACACTGAAGCTAGTTGCACCTAAATAAGACATGGTTCATTTACTTCGCAGCTTAGCCTAATGTAATCATCAGCGGATTTCTAGCCTAGAGTTGTAACAGGCAAATAGCCGATACTGTGGAGGCGACACTCCCAGCCATTGAGGGGCCTCAGCTAGATTGCTGTTGATTAGAAAATTTTTCAGTTTTGACAAGCACTTAATGAACATAAATCGCTCCTTGATTGGTTTCCATTCGGGGCCACAGGCACACCTAAGAAGAAACAAAAGTCTCCAACTCCTCTCTCCTCCCTTCCCAGGAAGGACTTCAGCAGCAGACCTACCATCAGGTTATGAGCCACAGTGGAATATATTCATCAAATGTTCTTGTTAAATTAGCCATCCTCCCCTCTCGCATATAAATACAGGCATAATATCATTCGGCTTCATCATGTATAGTTAATCTTAAGAAAAGCCACAAAATGTTATTTTCTGAAGAGGACGCAGCAATGAAAACACATTCTGGATAACACTGATCACCCTAAAGCATTCTCTCCTGACAAAAAGAAGGTCATCTCAAATCTGCTTTATTCACATTGGGAATCAAGAACATTAAATTTCAGTAATAAAAAGAATTGACTATAGCTATACTATGGTGTTAATCAGTTCGATCAGTGTTGCAGGGGAGGAAGTTAGGGCGACACTTTCAACACAAAAACAGTTTCATAAAATGTTGGGGGTTTGGGTTTGTTTTTTTTTTAAATAGATCACTCATTTTCATAAAATCTTAAGAAAATTCTTCTGTCTGCACTTCACTTCTCATTCAGACTTTGTAACAAGAACTGCTGTAAAAGATATATCAGCTTTTTACCATCCTGAGTAATTTATGAAGCATTTATATCCACAGCAGTTAGCACTGCTGGACAGGAAGCTCTAATTTTATAAAACCCTGTGATTAATTAATAGCTTGGCTTTCACTATTTAAATTGCAACTCAATCCGACACCAAAAATTTTCCCTGCCTTTTTGAAGAGCGAGTAGATATATGACACCGAAACGTGCATTTGCTGGTCTCTACTACATACTGCAAGTTTGCACAGCTCTGCAATAGCAGTATTGTGTTTGCTACAATATCCTATGCTAACGATGTGATAAATCTTGTCGTGCCCTCTGAAATGAATGGACTTGAAACAAAAAATGCTTCACGTTCACCTTCTTTGTGCATTTGGTGACCTGTGAGTATCTGTAACAGGTCATGGAAGTGATTGTAAGAAGTTACTGTGAATAATCAGCCTCCCTCTCCTTCCCCACCAGCTGGGCTTACATATCTGGAGTATTTCACAGGGTGGCTTTGCTGACCATCAGTAACGGCAATCTGACTTTTCACTCAGCAGAGCGGGTGCAATGGCACTTTCAAGCAAGACTATTTCTAGTATGAGAAGCCACAAAGCCCGGGGGGTGGGGGGGAAATCATTTCCCTTGATGGCTATCCCAAACAATAGGTCACACTTAAGGACAGCAAACACATTTCAGCTTCTATTTTCATTATCCGTTTTTAAGTTTTTCTCCCAAACCCATCTCTACTCCACTGCATCATTAAGACAATTATGAAATTTTCCAGGAAGCTATAAAGTGAATGAGTGACCTGTACAGCCATACCACTTCATAAAAGCCTCTCTTGCTTTTAAAATATTGTAGGTTATCTATTTTAATTTTGGTATCTTTACCCAAAAAAGTTACAGCAGCATGATTAACACTCATTCTTTCCATAAAGGTCAGTTATCCTCTAGTTATCACTAGAAGCAATGAGCAATGTAAATTCACAGTGAAACATGCTGGAACTCAGAAAGGAAAGCTCCGGGAAATGTAAGTCAATACTGTTTGGAAGGAGAATGCCACTCTGAACACGGCTTTGATGAAAAGGCTTCCAGAAGGAGTGTGAGCTCTGGTGAGTGGAAAAAATAAGGCATCAACTCATCACCTGTAACAAGCAATTACTATACACATATTTTGTCACTACTCCTATCATTCATTTTTTCTATCTTAACCAATGTTTTCGGTGTATTAATGGATGGAATGACTATAATAAAAACTTGCACACACTTCAAACAGATCTATCTTCATCACCATTCAAACTACAGCCTTATTTCTGCTCTGCAGCATTTGCTTTGATCACTGCTCCTTCAGGAGGTACAGCTACATCTTAGGTGAAAAACAACATACACGCATCCTTCTGTCAGTTTAAATATGTATTTATCAAAGCCTGACTTGAGGATTAGTTGTTCATGGGGAGGCCGGCTAGAAAGGTTTTCAGAGCCAGCCCATCTCCAGCTTCACATTCCCTGTGAAGCAAAAACAGGGGAAAAAAACCATGGGCATACGCGATGGTATTTTGGAAATACACAAGAGCATGAATATTTCTATTGAAGCAACACAAACAACACACTTTGAGCTATTAAACAGCCTGAGGTAATGCAACCCTGAAAATCAGGCTGAACCGAACCGATGGCTGTGGGTGGTTATCCGTAACTGCGAAGGCAAGCGCTGCTGCCTGGGCTAGAGCAACACCTGGCTGTGCCGCCGGAGCTGCCCACGGGGCAGGCAAGCATGCCGCGCAGCCCGGCCAGCACGGTGTTCTCTGAAAAAAGAGGAGAGACGGACCACTTCATTTGCAAGCACATTTTCTATGTTCAAATCACTCTGGCAAATCATATGAACTGGTAAGGATCAAAAATGCCAACTGCAGCTTTAAGAAAAATGCTGTGTATTAAGGAGCCTGAGAAAAGCGCATGGATCTACCACAGCTCCAGATACCAACAGGGAGTGTTTTCAATGCCTCCTATTTCTCACCAAGTCTCCTTTTCCTGGATGAAGCAGCCAAGCAAAGAAAGCTCAAGTGAAAGTCTGGGTCCCCATCCCAAGTCACAAAGGATTTTACAGGCCCACAAATTGGGTCTGTTTTGTATCATCTTCCAAGACGTGTCCGTGTAATATATTGTTGAAGCTCTTGCGCGAAGTTTAGCCTAGTGTCGGATAGGACTCCTTACCAGGCTGAAATCTTGCTTTTTTTTTTTAAGACTTTTTTTGAGGCTAGAACAACACTGCCAATGCTCCCTGCGAGCCAGCTCACGCACGCTGGCCATCCGCTCAGCACTGTTTTCAAGGAAGAGTGTTGAAACTGTGGCTACTGTCAAGGTGAAGTGAGCGAAGCAGGTGAACCCACACACTTTTCAAGGAGATAAAGATAGGCTTTCTCCCCTCAGTCACCGCTACAGCCCTCCACACCTCAATGCAGGTCATCAAACCAGACCAGCAAGGATGGGAGCCAGGTTAAAGAGCAGCATTACTGCAATACAGACCTCAGCAAGTAAAAATCAACCTTGCTGTGTAGGTACCTGGGATTTATAGACCATGTGTGTTCTAGATGGGCATCAGATCTTCCTTCTCCTGCCTTTAAGATGCTGTTCTTTCCCCTAAACAGCCACAGCACTGTGCTTTTATGTGAAATCAAATCGAGAACAGATTATATGTAAGAGGGAAAGAAGCACCTTTCCCTAAAAAAAGCTGTTTTCAGCTTTTTTTTTCTTTTCTTTTTCTTCTCCTTCTTTTCATAAATGAGGGGCAGTGATGATGATGATGGGGATACCAGAGCAGAAAATGGACATCCACAGCTAAAGCTTTGTCATCTACTGACCTGTGGCATGATGGCAACCCTCTGGGAGACAGACAGTGGTGAAACATCATCAGCTATTCATCGGGATAAGGCTTAGATGAAGCAGCGGCATGTAACGCTGCCCAGCAGGTATTCCGGTGAATACATTTCGGGAGCCCTCGCGCATGGCATTCTACCATTAAAAGCCAAGAGATGCCTAGACAAATTCCCCTGGGTCCCTTTGGGGAGGGCTGACACTGAATTTGTCGGCCAGAATTTTAGTCATCCACTCAACGGCTATACTCCAGACGTGTAAGATGAATAGGTAGCTATGGTGAACTTTGAAGCCTGCAGGTCAAAGTTCTCTCTCATTATCCCCACCATTTTCTATCGGCATAGCTCCTCAGCATCCCAAGGGACAGGAAGGTTTGAGGCTCTTGAAAAAAACCTGACATGACCAAGTCAGGAAACAGTAGGGTGCTTATGTACATATATTTTTCTTTCCCCGTTTTCCTCTCCCCCTACTTTCTTGAAAAGAAAGAATACGAATTTAGCTATTGTGTCAAACGTCAACCTGGTGGCATTAGTAGTTACTCATTTAGCTGGCACAATACAGCAGTCATTTCAACACGCTGCCCTGCCCAACAGGCCTGACCCTTCCAGGGACACCTCCTCTGTAAGAAAGGTACTAATTTGATTTTTCACTCCCCACCCAAAACCCTTTCATTTTGTAGCCAGTCCTTTCAAGGAGGATGGCAGTACTGAATTTCTGCAAGACGGACACATTCTCTATATTAAAAACACTGCCCTCGTGCCCCAGCCGCCACCGAACGCATCTGACCGAGACAACTCATCCACTTCTGGCCACAACTCAAACAATATTTAATACAGCGCTCACTGTCAGCCATTAAAAATTATAATAGGTTCTTCCAACGCAGGTGTTGCGTTCTGACTCAAACCACAGCCTGGAAAGCCTGAATTATCTCTTAAATTTACTTTTTCTGCCACCACTAGAGGCCAGCCCACCTTCCGCTTCACAGAGTTACAACTGCAAAATCTGGTACCACCAAAGTGACCTGCACACCTCAGATCACCCAATTCTAACTAACAGGACAGATTACCGTCTGTTTTTTCAAAAGTGAAACTGACTTTAGATGGTTAACAGGTGCTTTTCTTCAGTGCTATTTAATGGGAAGGTTGGCCCTTATTTTTTGAAACAATGTAACAAATTATCCCAAACATCAATGCAAGCACCTAAACACTGATCAGTTTCTTTGCCTTCCAGTGCAACAAGCAGATCCAGGTAAAAAACAACTAGCAAAACCCAACCAGATGATGGGAGTCCTGTTTCCTGGAAAATCCATTCCTCTAGCAGTACCCAAGAAGAAAATTCTTACTTTCCTGCCTGCAAAGCTTTGGACAAACAGTACTGGGAGTCCAATTGGCTTTAGGTGTCTGGTAGCACCTCTTCCTCCCGCTGTGGTCTGCACAGGGCAGAGAAAATGCTACTCACTAGTGCCTGAGGGATGATGAACGCTCTGCAGGGTATATTAACAATAGTTAATTGACAATAGATAGTCCATTGACAGGACGGAAACATACAGCAGAAGTGGTGCGGCAACTCTTGGAAGGCTAAAGACAATAGAAACAAGGCATTAAGCCAGCATCATTTAGAATACAAATCATGTCACAGAAAGACATTAACACAAATAAGCAGAACCCTTGGTACTCCTGGCGAGTGGGTTCAGTACGGGTGTCTCAAGAAGCACCCGAACAAGTACATTTTCCTGGCGGCTTCTTGTCAGCTCGGGGCTGAGCACGGTCCCTCACCGCTCCCTACCCACGTACAGCCAAGGGAGCAGCAGTACGTTACAAACCTCTCCCATCCACACAAGGAGGTCTGGGCACATGGAAACCCGGAGAAGCCATGTACCTTTTTCTTGGGGTGTGTGGGGGGGCACGGTGGGGGATAGAGGGAAACAATTACAGGCTAGTAATTACTTCTTCTTTAAATGGATTCTCTCTAATCTCCAATGGATTTACCTCTAATCTCAAAGTAATTACCTCTAATCTCAATGGATTCTCACTCTAGGGAGGCTAAGCAGCTCCAGGGAAGCCCACAGAGAAGAAGTACTCTATTGTCTGCAAGAGGCAATGAAAAACTAACACGTGCACAGCAAGCACCAGGAACAATAGCGCACTTCCACAAAGCGAGGAAGGGACCTGGGCACAGACAATGGCAGCTTGCCTCCTCCTTGCTTGGTGACCCAGAGTTGGCCAACACAATCTAAGGGAAGCTCCTGTGGGAGCTCCATGGGGGCTGCCTCAAAGGCACGCACAGCATCCGTGCCTCCCTTCTGTGACCAACACCAATAAACAATTCACGTGTTGTGGGACTACTTGATGGCAGAATTCCCCAAATTTAAATGCACTAAGAGTGGCCAAAGAGGGACTTGTACAGTTACACAAAAAGGAACAGTGAAAACCTTGCTCCAGAACACAACGTCTGAGGGAGAAGACTGTTGATGGAAAGCAGCAATGCCTTGAAGCTGGTTGTCATCTAACTTATTTAAAAGTTTTTAAGAATCACAGACATAACATCAGAAACTATAGCAAAGCATTATTATAGCAGGATCTGATACTATGAAATCTTGCATCAAAGCAGAGAAAGTGCTAATATTCAGCAGCCAGGGAACAGCAAGCTGCTGCAAGCAGAGCAGCAGTGTGGCCGTGCTCCTCAGACATCGCCCATGTAAAGCAGAAGCTTCCTGCCAGTTCCATGTGCAGGTCTATAAGCCCCAAAGCACATCGACAGAAACGCATCTGATTGAAACCTTGGTTTTCACTCCTTAATGAAAAATTGCCCAGGAGCTCAAAATGAAACCAACAGGACTAGAAACAACTGGCCCTAAAAATCTTAAAATTGGCCACCCTCCAATTTTTGCATGTGGTACAGTGATAAAAATATAAGACCAGATATGATTCTGAAGGTCCTGGTGAGGGTCACACCATGATTTTTGTATTTTACTGTTGCCTGTACTACAAAGCAAGCAAAAGAGCCAGGAATCCCTTGGGAGTTTCAAGATCTGGAGTCTCCACATCAGCTCTGTCTTCTGAACTGCTCTGGCATGGCATGAGCTCTGACAAATCTCACCTTTCCTCCTGCCGGCATGGCCAGGGCAGATGGGGTGGCTAGTTCCAAGTGGCATCACTGTGCTCCTTCCACATGCAAACCCATACCTAGGGATTGTGCCACACACACCGAGAGGGACAGACGGGATCCTTGGGCAGAGGCAACGATAGACGCCTTAACATGAAGCAGTTTTATGGCACGTATTTTAATAGCTGTGCCGCTTTCAAAAGGCTACTCAGAACTACTTGTGAACGAACCATAACCACTGCACAACAAATACCAGAAACTTTCCTCGCTCTTTACTACATCTAAGACACTTTTTCTTATAAAATGCTTCTGTATTTTAAACCCCGGATTGACAACAAATCCATAAAACCATCAGCACAAAACAAAGGCTTAAACCATTTCAGCTGCCTCTTGAGATGCAAGGGAACCTCAGTTCCAGGGGATTCAAAGGAATCTGACTGTACTCAGATGTGCACCAGTGAATTTTATTTCAGATTATGCCTTTTTGGGAGGAAGGGGAATGAAAAGAGAAAAGGAAGTTCCTCCACCAAACAGGGCTCAACAAAAGCACGTCTGGATGAACTTGCTAACAGTGCTTTTGGGGGCCTAACGCTGCTGAACATTCAGAGAGCACAGTGTACTTACATGCAAACTAGGATGGTAGGTCAGCACACCGTTGTCGCACAATGTCACATATTTCTTCTTCCACTCTTTATTCAACGACTTGCCACTTCGCTTTAGCAGCATACCCTATTAGAGGAAAAAAGGAGAAAAGATTAAACTCTCTTTTGCTAGTGCATCATTATTTAAGACACAGAAAAAGATAAATATAATTGCCAATGTTTTTAGTTATGCTTTCTCCTGCCAGTTACTCATTTTCCCCTGCTTCTCCCATGATATGCATTTTCTCCATAGGCAGCTTCAGCGTTTGCAACTTCGGAGGAAAAGCTCTGAGCATGGCTTTCATAAAGCAAGTCATGTAAACAGAAAAGACTATCAGGACCGGCTTTGTCCAACAGGTAGAGAAAACCCTTTTGCACTGAACTCCATGCCTCAGGAAAGCACGTTTTAATGTGACACAGAATAAGGTTACCCATATGCACTCCCAGCTGACAAAGACATCACGCCCCGTGCGTTTCCTTCCCTCTTAAAAGAGATAGTGAACCCCAGGTTGAGCGAGGATTCTACTGTGTGACTTGTGCTCCCTTCAGTGTGCTCCTGGGGACTCCCTTTTGCCCAGGCTCAGCCTCTTCACGAGCCGGGAAAAGCACACACTGGCGTTCTCATTCCCTTCACAATAAGGTGACATCGCAGTGGAAATCCTCCTAGCTATTCATTCCAGCAAAACAGACCCCAATTTGAGGCAAGAGCAACAAAATGGAAACAGGGCAAATACAAAGTTTTTCCCATAAATTCTGGATAATTTAATGAAAGAGGTGTGATCAGAGAGCAAAGGAGGTGGGCAAGGTGAGTCACCTTTCCACAAATTGTATTCAACCTAAACATCAGCGATGAATGCTAACAAGCAACAGTTGAGATAAAAAGTCATCATTGTGTTCAAATGGACAAGGACTACTACTGCGGATTAACCTGTTCTAAGCTTAAAAATAGAAAGTCACTTAGAAAAGCAAAATAGAACATGCTGTAGCACGTTGAAGTGGTAAATCAAGCCATGCTTTAGAAATACACTTCCCTAGGAAATTTTTATTTCCAAAACGAAGTCAGAAGGCAGTTCCTCATAAATTCGTACAGTACTTTGGCTATTGAAAGTCTTCCTGAAATGTCCCGGTGGAGGCACTACGCGTAGCACCTACCACAGGGACTCACTAGTTCCACAGGTCAAGTTCCAACAGAAGTGGACGCTTACATTCATTTCATTAAATCATAACCAGGAAGCAAAACTTCAGTTTTCTAATCCCCATGAGTTTTTCCATTCTCATTTTCCATGAAAGTGACAAACGTGGGAAAACAGAGCACAGAAAGACGTACTATCAAGCACGGTGCTTCCAGCTCCCACACGAGCTGTATTTGTTGAAGTGGGTTGCAACTGTGAGAGGAAGTTATGCTACCTGTTTTCCCATTAATTCCCGTTCACGCACCTTTACAAAGCGATCTCTCTGCAGCCCCAACCCCAAAGCCACGAGGGGACAAGGGGCAGTTTGCAGAACAAGTCCTCCAGAGCCAGGCAAATTCCAGATGTCACAGCTTCCAGCTGACGTCCCTCGCCACAACCCGTATGAGCTAATGGCTCTCTCCTTCTGCAGGCCCCAAGGTGATCCCAAGTTCACAACTGCCTGTTCCTGGCTGCACACTTTGAATAAAACTTCAGAGAAAACCCCTTCACAACTCAAAGCAATCTACGGATGGGACCTTAAAGAAAAGCTTGTGTTGGGTGACTGAATTACACAGTGGTACAAACTCCGAACTTTCTGACTGTCTGGGGGTCAGGTTTCTTTTTTTTGTGTGTGTGTGCCGTTCCTTGCTACAACTCAAACTTTTACAAGAGCGAACAGGGTTTCTGAAACGCTTTCTTACAAAAGGTTCTGTGAGCGCGAGTCACACATCCCAATTATCGTCTTCTAGTGGTTAGAGACGTTGTTTTCTTCTATTAAAAAATGAAAGCTTATTTCTGCCTTTGACTTGTATGTTTGTCTATAGTAGGTGATCTGTCGCTTCACCTTTCCAATCTTTCATACCTCACCTGCAGCACGTTTGCTCCTGCTTAGGGGGACCCAATTCTAGTTATTGCTGTGCTGTGGGGATCAAAAATTACCGTTTCCCTGCACGGGTTTGTTCTCCAGACCTTTTAATGGGGAAAAAGCTGTAAGGATCACAATGGTGATTCCCCCTCCCCCAAACCCCTTGCCTTTTTTTTTTTTTTTTGAGGTTTTAAAGAAAGTAAAATCCATGTATTTCACACCTTTTTAACTATCCCTTTGCTATACAGAAAACATGTCATTACTCAATTAATGCCAATTATAAACTCAGTAAGCTGTAAAAGTCTACCACTTTTGTGAATTTTAATATATATAAGTATTGCTACTATCTAGGTGTGAATTATGAAATTCTAGTTTTGGATCTAAGTGAAGAAAGTTATGCAAAATGAGGTTTCACCTTGCTTTTAAAGTGGAATTCTGTGCTTTCATGTAAAAACAACCCCACAATACCTCAACATAAACATGGATGATGCACCTATTAGTGCCTTATTAACAAACTAGACTTCCCAGTCAATTTTCTCTAGGCACTACCTTGGCAAAAAAAATACATTTTTTCTAATTATGTGAGGATTAAAAATATCTTCTAGCACCTGCAGAGGAAACTGCTCTGAATACAAGGAGCTAACTTAAAGCATTACGAAGCAGACAAGCCCATATAAACCACACTTTTTTTTCCTCAAGGCCAGACACCACCACTTTGTCTGTGGTAATTTTATAGAATGGTCTGGAGAAATGCTCTTAATATCGGAGTTCAAACCAGTAATAAATGCCCTTAACTAAACATTAACTAAACTTTTTCTTTTTTTAAAAATAAAATGGCCCTGATCTGACAAGAAACATTACTTAAAGAAACAAGAAAAAGCCCTTCACTGCAGTCACGTTACGTCTACATTTAAGTCACATCAGATACTCTGCTGAGGAACTGAGATACACGGGCTGCCGCTGACCTTTGGTACCTCCGAGGCAATTTGGAGGTAGCTTGGGCACGTCTCCAGTCACAGCCAAACAGGGCCCTGCGTATACACAGCACATCGGAAAAATCACATTTAGTCTCCAAGTAAATCTAAGTCTCTAAGTAAACCATCTCCTACTTCAAAACACTGTGATTTCTCTCTCTCTTTTTTTTTTTTTTTTGTTTTGGTTGTTTGTTTGTTGGTTTTTTTTTTTTTGTCACAATAACCTCTGCCTCAAATTACTATTGATCAGATAAACATTAACTTTCCTAATTTATATGAAATCTTCAATTTGTTACAGTCTTCCATCTACAACTTTAGCCCTGCAGTCTGGTGTAGCTGATCCAAAGCCTCCAGATTCAACACTAAGAATGTAACACCTCCGATTTCCTCACAAACTGAGAAGAATTTCACACTTCAAATTAAATTTTTTACCGCTTTCCTTCGAAAATGGCAATTCTGCATCTAGCACAGGAACGCTTCTCCTACCAGACTCTGCTGGCTTGTACTTTTAATGAGCCACAGGAAAAAGACTTCAACCGGAGTGCACGAACTTCATTTCTTGGGTTTTGCTCCAGGAACTGCGTCACCGTACAAAGCAAACAGAGGAACCGTCTGTACGTACTGCAAGCTCTTTATTAGTAATGTGTATGCTACGTCTAGTCCCAGGAGGTCATTGCAAGCCAAAAGCAATGTTAAGTGTACAAGCTTTAAATAACTTACAAAGTTAATGTAATGAATGTAAGTGTTATCTGAAATCCATCACTCAGTGGCTTGCTGTAGCCTCAAGCTGTGATAAAACACCACTCATAAATTTATATTAAAACTCTGTTCAATAGCAATTATTTACCAACAAAGATTTATTGATTGCATTTGCTGTTAGAGACTGGGGCCCTAACTGAGTCAATCAGCTTACGCTGTTGAGCTTCAGGGCACCAGGAGAAGTTAGACTGCCATCAGGCTCTGCATCCCGATCATTACCATGAGAGCAGGAGCAGCTAATGAAAAGCCGCCAGTGTAGGATTGATTGGACTTCAGGTGAAAAAAAAAGAAAACCACCCAACACTCGTCAAGGGACCACTATGCACAACATACACAGTTCATCTGAATACGCAGTAAGCGGCTAAATCTTGCTGCTCCAGATACCTTCCCATGAGTTACAAACCTTGCTTGCTTAAACAACAAATGAAGACAAATGGTGAAACAATTACGAGGCTTTTTTAAAGGAAATATTTCAGGTTTTAAGCAGCAAATGATCAGCATTTTAAAAAGTGACCTCCTGAAGTACTTGAATACTGCATCGAAGATGCTGGTAGGTGAGCCGCCCTCATTCTTCAGACAGGCCAGACAGATGGTAGAGCAGACTTACAAACTTCCCACAAATAAGTGTCACCAAAACGCACACACTGATCATCAAGAGATGTCTACAGCCACTGCCTGGCCCACAGATTTAACACAGCGTGTGGAGCAACATACTTTGCATGCCCTGTTGTGCTCCATTTTAATTTTCTCACTGTCCCATGTGTTTTTGGATTTTCCAGGGGCTATCAGATACAAAGCTTTTCACAATACCAGTGATTGTGAAATACCAGGGCAATACCAGTGATTGCAGATTAACTGACCACACTTCTTACTGCTTTTGCTCTAACTGTAGCACTTGAGGTTTTTTCTTAGGTTTTGTTTGGGTTTTTTTTCTTCCTTTGGTTTAATTATTTGGTACATTTGACATTTCTTGGCATGCCAAGTAAAAATGTTAGAGCCCTCAAAGTCAGCATAGCCAAGGCTGGACCTTCTGGAAAAGGAAAAATGGTACTTTTCTTTCTATTTTCTTTCAGAAGTTCACAGCACTGCCACAGCTGACGTACTGGCATCACACAAGCTTCCCCCGTATTCACCCCCCACCCTCAATACTGTTACCCTGGCACTGTTTTGACAGAATGAAATATGTAATCTTGCACTTAATCATTAACAGCATAAATTCTTAATTTTCTTTAGTTCTCACAACTATGATTAGCAGATAGCAGTGCGATGATTTTTCTGCAACTCTCATTTGCGTCCTGTTCACAAAAGAAAAAACTTGTGCTTGCCGGAAACATCCACCTTCAAATAACTGCAAAAGCAACCATTCCTATTCAAGATCACAAACTAACTGTTACATACAAATTTTGGTCAATAAAACATCCGCTTCCTTGAAACCTATTAGCACGGTGAACAAACACCGGTAAATCCCGCAGGTTTGCATGACTAGCCAACTCTATGTAGGGCAGTCTGGCCAGCAGCACTGGGACTAGTCTAGCTTGTCCTAATAACAAGCAAGAGATTAATTCTTAACTGATATTTTTTGCTTCTGGAATATTTAACTGTAACAGGTTTCTAGTCTTAAAGTCCATTCTTCCAGATAGGGCAGGCACCAGCTCAAACTATTTCCCTACAAACAATGCTTGCTTGCTACAGGAAGCTTATGGTAGTCACCGCGCTCTCTTCAACAATTAATTTAAGCAGACACCGGAGAATGCAACTAATCCTCCCAGGAATAAAATGCTGAAGATGCCCAAAGTATTTGGAATCCTTCCATACAAACCTGTTTTCTTCATTTCCCAAACTAAAGCCTTTTTTCCCAGGAATTTAAGGGAATGCTGCTTGGTCTTTTGGTCAATCAGCTAAGAAGCTGTTTAAGTTTTACAGTTGGAAACCTGTAGTAAACAGCTCTTACAGGGCACAACTGGGGACGACCTGAACCACCAAGCAAAGGCTACAAGAAAGTGGAGTGCCTCTACAGAGATCTGAAACCGGGACACCTCAAATGTCCTCAGACTTCAGTATCCAACAATAACTTTGCAAAAAACCCCTGAAGGACCCCATATATTCTTACTGCAGCCACACACGAGACACCCCCCCCCCCCCCTTCCTTAAAAAGTGGCACTACAGCAGCAACAGAGTTTTGCTACAGATTCAAAGACGCTTCTCCATTGAAGAAACTACGCAGATTTATGTTATATGCCAGCTTTATGAGACAATGCAATTGGAACACTGAACCCAATTCTCTTCTAACGCTCCCTAAACCCAATAACTCAGCGCCGCAGGTAATCCCACCACGCACAGCCACCTAATGCTGAGGCTGACCAGCCACTGTTTCCATCTGGAGACAAAGAGAGGATCCAAGATCTGACTTGGAGCAAAAGATAACAGCTTTGCTGAAACTTGAAGGACGATCAACCTGCAACCCATTATTTTCCAAGCTCTCTGCACACAAGCTAGTAAAAAAACATCAGATTTACAAAAACCCCCAACAACCCAGTGCTGGTTAAACAAGTCTTCCAGTTCGTTGTAGCACCCAGCAATGAAGGTTGCCACCTCCAAGGAAGAAAGGCTACCAAATCCCTGCAAGGAACCTCAGCACTAAAGACATGGTAAATGGGAAGAACAAACTTAGTGCTCACTGTTGCTGCATTTTTATTTTTAATGTGGTTCCAACCATTCGGCCTCCGGATTTTGACCATATCTGCCAACTGCAGGTAGTATAAAAGTTCCTCTGATACGCAGCAAATAATTTTAGGGGAAAATTTCACAACTCCCCAGCTTGCAGCTGCAGGTTTTTTTAAAAAGGTATGCCATTTACTTCCAACATTGCATGGACAAGGATTCCTCAAAGATATTGCCGAGCATAGGAACCTACTAACAAGCACGATGTAGTTGAGAAGAGGCAACTGCACCGCAACTGGGGAGTAGAGAGCAGCAAGCCATCATCACCTGGCACGTTCACCTTCACCCACCTAACGGCCAACTTTCTTAAAGGGCAAAAATGTGATCATGCAAGAGCAGTCATCCTGGTGCCCGAAGAAGGATCTGAATGGAAAGCTAAAGACCCAGCCCTGCTGCAGTATCCAGACGGAGCAATAAACACATCGCTCTGGTACAGCATCCCAAGTTCAAAGCTGCAGCCATCTGCCCAACAGCCAGGATAATACTCTGGATCCCCAAATCAGGCACATCAAAAGGCAACGTGGTACCCACAGCTGAAGGCCAGAGACGCTCAGCAAAGTAGGAGAGTTCTCTAGTTCTCCTTCAATTGACAGCTTTGTGAAAGGGGCACTCTTTTGTTAGCCCTAGTTTATGATTATTTCTAAAATTAGACTTCATAAAATCAATAGCACATTGCATACTCTACAGTTACCTATATGCCCTTTCTACAGAGTTTAATATTGAAGTGTGTTACAAAATGCAATTACGTATTTAAAAGGACAGCACATCTCTCGCTCTAAACCCAGTCTACCACTCTGAATGAGGCACAGCACCCAGCAAGTCACAATATTTTTCTGCCTTACAGTAGCTTCTGCTCGGTTGCCTTCCGAGGTTTGTTCCACTTACCCTGGACTGTTAAAAAAATATAAAATCATCACAGTCCTTAATAATCTCAAGTAGTTGGTTTATTAACCCCTTGGCATTGGCAGTTGTGGTTTCCCTGACACCATCGTCAGTGCTAATGTGAAATGCACTGCGATGCAAATCATTATCTTAGTGTCAGAGAAACCAGACGGCTGATGCCAAGGGGTCTAAGTCAGCAGCAGAGGAGCCGGCAGCGATCGGCTCCGTTTGAACTCTTACCTCTTGCTGCGGCTCCAGCATCATGCCCTGCACTTTAACTATGCCGGCCACAAACGAAGTTAGCATCCACGCCAATCAGCTTGGTGAAACACTTGCTACTTAGACTAAAATTAAAAGGAAAAACAAGGTTGGGAACCTGGTTCGGTGCAAGCAAACATGACGCCGTGGCATGGTTTATTTGGAAAAGGCTCTAAGAGTGGAAACATCCACGGCAGTGGAAATGGCAGTAGGGTCAGGCATGAAAAAAGTAACAAAACGTTTATTTCCCTTAAGAAACAAACTAGGCATTGTGTGTGGGTTGTGATATAAAAATAGGAATCATCACGTAGACATCACTACTTCTGCGTAGACATTACAGCTTTTGTTATAGTAGTGCTCCGTTCCCTGAAATTCTCTTTATCATATTTTATATAAGGAAGGGATTTGGGGGTGGGGGGGTGGGTGTTCATGGGAGAAAAGCCATGAAAAGCTTAAAACCCAATTTTAACTTTCTTTCCTGATACTATAGTGTTTCCATAGAAACATCAGGAAGACCACTTAAGAGCAGCTTTTTTTTTTTTGTAGCCATGTTTGGCACCATACCCCTCCCCCGGACAACCTATTATTTCACAAATGGATGCTTTTTGCAGCTTGTTCTGTGCAGGCTCCGATGAAGGGGGGAAAGAAAAAGAATACTGGATCTCTAACCAGTTCCCTTGTGGCCCCCTCCCTTTTTTGTTGGTAATATTTCTGTCATTCTGCCAGGGTGTATGGTACAAAGGGTTACACTTTAATTGAGCTGTCAGCATCTCCAACAATCCTATAAAACTCCGATTATGCATGGCGGGGTTAGTGACACACTTGTTATTGTGGATGCCCTATTTGCTAAACCCGAGCCCCCCCCTCACAGGTCACATAACCCACGCGACCTTCCTGTCATTAGCCGCGTCTATTCCTACCTCACTGCTGTGAAAATCACACAAGCGAAGGCTTCAAAGCCCTTGCCAGGACTGAATTCGACCAGGAGCTAATCACCCACAAATCCAGCTCAAATGGCAATAATTGGCTAAACTGCTCACCTCTCCAGAGCTCAGCAGTAATTTGGGATAATAAAGAAAAGAATTATTCAGCTAACTGCCCTGAAATGTATGCTTTGTGACCGACACACTTCACATTTTAATAATGATGGACACAAAATCCAATTTAATACAGCATCTACTGAATAACAAAACCAAGAACACTATCAGGAAAAAAAAAGTGTGCGTGTTCCTTTTTTTAAAAAAAATAAAATACTGTGTTCCGTATTATTGTGCAGAAAGGATTCACACTTCATGTTGTGAAATTTTGGGACTAAAAAGGTCTTCATGAACAACCCTCAGAAACTCTGCACTATAATGGGATTTAAAAATTTTTTTATTATTATTTTTTAATCAAAAGGAGTGTCCTGCATTAAAAAATAATTCTGCTGAACAGTTGTATCGCTGGTCCTTAAACTTTTGTATGTGTAAGACAAGAAATACCTTTTTTTATTCTTCTATGGTAGAAGGGTGCCTTCTTTGTTATTCTAGTTAACAGTATTTCCCAATTGCCTCATCTTTCTTTACTTCCACATCTTGTCCTCTGGCCGCAGGATCGTCAGCATCAATGACCCCACTACATATTCTCGCTGGATAGGTAGCAACAACCCCTGAACCGCTTCGCGATGTAACCAGCCTCACAGGACACACTGAACTGGTTGAACATTGCAAAGATGCTCCAGCACTCTTCCTTCCACCCACCCCCTTCCCTTTCCTCAGATCTCTCCTAAGACCAAGAACAAATAAATAAATAAATACATAAATAAATACCTGTGTGTAGGCACACACACATACAGAAGCAGTAATTGCATGCCCTGACTTGTCCTACTGTTTATATACCCGAGATGTCCAATTCACTCACAGGAATAGAAAGGAAGATGACAATCCTTCAGAGATGCAGTTAACGTATGTTGGGCAACTAGTACCCTCTCATCATTATAGCAGAAAAAATAATAAGGAACTTAATTAGAAAACATTCCTACAGTCCCTTTAACCGACTCACCTTACCTGCTAAGTGAAATTGTACATATTGAATTAGCATCTTCCAGACACAGAGCTGCTTCAGCTACCGAAACATCACAAAACGTACCCATAACTCTCAAATTCAGCGAGTGAAAGGACCGTGCGCACCAGGCACGTTACCTGGCTGGCCTGGCACCAAGTGCTACACACAGATGGATTTTGAGGGAAGACGTGTCCATGTCCCTGCAAGCCAACTGCCCAAAAGTTCCACAGTCAAGAAGCAGCAGTCGTGATCTCTCTCTGAACCAAGCACAAGTGCTATGTCTGTCTCAAGAAATGTGTTTAGAAATGCTTTATACCTCACCAAAGGCATTCACATACCTGCAGCTCTACAAGTTAACAGAAGGTGATGTTAACGGGCTAAAAAGGGTTACCCATTACAACGGCTGAGTCAAACATGAAAGAACTGGGTTTAAACTAGATACTGTTCCCTGAAGTTCATAAAATCATGTTTCGTATTCTTTAAAAAAGCTGCAGAAAATGAGAAAGCCCATTTCGTCATAACCATATTTCTTGTATTACACGATCGTTACAACAAGGATCGCTTTGGAAAGGACATTTTAATACAGTTGTAACAAACTTACACTTTGTTTTCCTTAGAATAAACTCTCTGGTACAGTATTTTATGTTTTGCGAAGCGACAAAAACTGTAGACACTACCCTACTCCGTGCCAAGATGGTGTCCAAGCTGGTTACACAGAGGCCACATGCTGTTCCAAGAGGACAGGAGGAAGAGCAAAGCCACCATCTTGCGACACCCGAGATGTAACGTACGCTCTGAAGACCAGAGCCCATCCTGGGCATGACGAACTGCCAACTACAGCCTACACCCGAGTCAACGCACTGAAGGGCTTGTGCTCTCCATTTCACCTTAAACGTGACGAAAACATCGAGCTAAACGTAGAACATGCCCAGACACAAACAGGCAACGGTATAAAGTGACAGTTATGACCACATCCCTTCGCTACTTGCCTGACATCTGAGTAGACACCAAGCTAAACAAACTGTTTATAAACCCGATGATTTATCTACCAGGGACAGCAGAGAGGCATCTTTTTAAATAATCCTTTTCAGTAAACACACATTTGTCTTTTTTTTTTTTTTCCTCTTGCAAGCAAATTGTGCTGATCAATCTACCTGTACCTCATCATCTGAAATCAAAATCATTCTGGCTTCAGTTTGAAATATATAAAAATACGTAGCTAATTCACCCAAAAATCTTCTAGCGCTGGTCAAGGACTTGACTCACACTATTGGGTGCTTTGAGAGAAGAAATGCATTTGACTGGCTATAAAATTTCCCACAACAAAACCAGACGTAGACTACCTTAGATGACTTCTGCTGATCAGCAGACAGAAAACAAGGGTCTGTGGGTTTTCACCTTTCATCAAAGACCAACTCAACGTCTCGTCGAGAGGAAAAGAACCTCCCCAGTTCCAGCAGCAACCCACAGCACCAGCAAGGTCAGAGGAGGAGGAGGATGGCACCTCTCTTCAGCACAAACGTGTTTTCAACGTTGCTGAAACCTCTTCACTTGCTTAACCTATACTATATATTTGAAGATTCCACAAGGTACCTCCACGTTATTATTAGGATTCCTGAAATAATAACCAGAGACAACCCAAAATTTATTTAGTATGCCTCCAAACAGTACTTCCGAGAAAAAAAAGGCTAGTTTTGTTTTGTCTGGGCCTGCTTTGCCTTATATACAGCGTACACTCCTCCTCTCCCCCACTTACCAAGCTTAGCATTAATCAGTGCAACTGCAAAATAAAGGATTCTGCATATTGTGTCAGCAAATTAAAAATTGTTATATTGTTTTAATGTTAAAATCACTCCAGAAACAATACTTCCTATGTAGTATATTTCATGGCTCATTTGCTTCAACAGATATTAAGCTTCAGTCAACAATTAACTACTGACACCTTTTTTCTTTTATTTTTTAAACCAAGAAGATTTAGCAGAAAAGCTAAGGCGCGACTAGGATTTAATAGACGGATGCTAATTCAATGTCACCAGTTTATTTTCTTTCTATAAAGTATCCATTCTTGAGAACGATAGGGTCACTTAATCTACATTTCAGCTGAATTGAAATTCAGATTTGAGCCACGCAGCACGCATTTTAGTCAAAAAATTGCTGTAAGTGCATCAGTTTAAAAGACCATTTAAACTGTTAATTGTTTTTCACTTACATATAAATAATTCCCAAACATAACCATTTAAGCAAACGTTTAAATGGTGTTTCGTATACAGCGCTCGCTCTATTTATACCGATAGGAAAATAGCGCATCGGAAGATATTAGCATGTGGTGCCATTTGTTGGTTTTCCGCAACGAACCCATCGGCGCTCGCTTACACTTCAGCCTGGGTTTACCCACAGTTTCACGGTGCTGCTGCTTCAAAGCCTGGACACGAGACGAACCACCTCACTTCCTACTTTGTGAATCGAAAGACATTTTGATCACCGTAAGAGCAAAAATAAGGTGTCAACGGAAGCATCATCCTATCTCTCTACCCACTCCCAAGCACGTGCCAGCATGTAAACCCAACCCATCACACAGATGTAAACCCAAGCTGTACTTGGCATTTCACAAGGCATTTCCACCTAGGATCAGGAAGCAGATGACACATTTTTGGATCACCGGCTCACACCCAAACGATGTCAGAAAAGGCACATTACACGACGCTATCTAGGGCAGTCTGGCCCACAAAGCCAGAGGAGTACAATTAACAGAAGATGCTGTAATGAAGGTGGCAGTGACTAAATTCTCTTGGAAATGTCTGCCCCTAGAAATAGCTGGTGTACAAGGCAGCGGCAAAGTGCGATGCTCCCTAAAAAGTACCCCATTAGTAGAAGCACATGGCTAGACCATGGTCTGCTTCAGGCATTTCTGGCAGCAAGTCTGAGAGATGTTTCTGGTAGTTTCAGATTTTTCCATGTGAAGCCTTTAAGTCAGGGTCAACTCTTTACATGTGGTCTCTAATACAGAGTCTGGGTTGCTTTGACATACCTCACGTAACTTCATGCACTGGTCACTCAGCATTTCAACATTTAAAAGTACTCTGTAGAGACAGCAGGTATAGCAAAGGCTGTTATCCAGCGCTACATATTTCTACAAAGGAAGACTTGCATCTGAAGGAGTCAATCCACAAATTTAAAGCAGGAAACCAAAAGATGTTGCCAGAAACAAAGATATTCGCTCCTCCCAAAAATCATGTAAAGACACAGAGCATATTTTCCCTACAAAAGTAGTCTTTCACACATGTTGATCACTCAACTTTAAGCATATATGCAACATCATTAATATTTTAGTTGAAGAGGCAACAGAAGAACACCATACAAGCGAGCTGCGCTCCTCCAGAGACTATTATTGTTTTATGAGAGAGTATCTGAGAACCAACTAGCTTGCAGGCGATACAGAAGAACACTATGTTCAGAAAAGATAATTTATAAAGATCATTTATGGATTTCTCTGTGCAGTTACTTTGCTGTAGACTAGACATGTTATAAGATGTTGGAGACAATCTCCCTCAAAAAAAAATATAATCCATTATTTAGTTAACTAATCAGCCACAGACAAGACGAAAGACTAATTTTTAACCACCTTTTCCAACTTTCTATAGATAAAGAACGTGTTTGTAAAGACAAAAAAAAGAATAAAAATAAATAAAAATGCAAGGTACCCAGAGTGCGGCTAATGGGATTTGACGCTGGCTTTAATTTTAATGAAGAAAGTTGCCAGTAGCAACAAAACTGTCAGCAGCAGCCAAGCACCATTAATAAAGACCCAGACAACATTAGTGGCAAGGCAACAGTACAAAAGGTTCCCCCCGGTTCATGCTGTGCTAAATTGGCTGCCCAATTTTTCTTAAGTGTCCATACTATTTAGAAGACAATTTATTAATTTTTGTCATCCATTGTCAGTTGACAGGCCATCATTTTGCATCCTGAATTTGAGATGAAAACTAATTGAAAAGACTGGCAGTATTTATGAGGGGTATTATTTGTCAATTATGGCTGCTGATGATACTTGGTTCTACCAACTTTAATACCTCGTGTTCGGGTGTGTCAGTCGGACTTTTTTTTGTCATTTCCATGTTAGTTCTACAAAAGTGACAAAAAGCAATGATGAAATCAATTTAGAAAACTCGTTAAAGAAGAGGGGCCCATCAATCCCTGCCCTGAAATCACTAGAGTGGGGAAAAAAAAGCACTGATGTTGCCCAGGAAATCACAGCTTTCTTTCAATGACATCTTCCAGGAAAAAAGCCTACGCTCTTTGTTTCCTACAAACAGAACAGATTTGCAAATGTGTTGTAATTTATGTTATCCCTGCACCTTTATCCAGACTGCCTAAACCAGAAAGTTTTCTATCTTATCGCTGCCCTTAAACTGCTTCTTCACAAGTCTGAATGCCTCAAAGACCCTCAAATTCCTACCTGCAAGGAGGCAAGTCTTAAGTCCAGTCATCCCATCCTTCCTCTTATCACATCAAGCTTGTTATTTAAAAAAAACCCACTTTTAAAAGCTTTCACTGTTTGACAGCTTCCATCACTGTCCTGAGCATCTCTCCGGAGAACATCCTGTAAAAAGGTACCATCATTTGAGTGTTTAAAAAGCAAAACAAAATGGTACAGACCTCATGGTGTATCCTAGAGATGTAAAAACAAACAATACCCTGGAAAAGCAGAAAACTGACTGCTACATGCAAAACACCGCAGCCTTCTAGGACCGCAGCACTGCCTGCGCACTGAACTGCCTGTAATATCACAGTATTAGCTGCTATCAGTGCCGGCTTACGATCTCAAAAGGATGTTTATTTGCATTCATGACTCTTGCCCAGTCTTTCAGAAACGTTTGCCTATCTTCCATACTCACAGACACTTAAAAACAATGGCAATACTGTTATTAGCAATTAGCAAAAATACCTCCCGGGAAAACCACAGCTTTGAAAACAGCAAAGAAAATTTGGTTACAGCACCCGTCTTGGTTTCTGTTTTCAGTGCCAAGTTTTACTCTTGAATCACCAGAGCACTTTGGGGTTTCACCGATAGCTCTCCAGGGGTGTAACGACACGCGTCACGACTGTGGACGTTCCACCGGACCAGACCACATTGAACTGCGGCTTCAGTTTTCCAGCCAGTGTACTAGTGACGTGCCACAGCACCAGGACAAGACAACTGGGTACTGGCATCGTGACAAATCTAACTGGTATTTCCCACATCTCCAGCAAAATAACAAAGTTATTGTTGACACTAGAACCAAGAAATTTAGCCATTTGACCAAAGGCTATGTACGTTGGGTTTGCGTTGGCAAGGTTTTGGAGGCAGGAGGGCTACAGGGGTAGCTACTGTGAGAAGCTGCTAGAAGCTTCTGCCACGTCTGACAGAGCCAATGCCACTGGCTCCAAGATAGACCCAACGCTGGCCAAGGCTGAGCCCATCAGCGATGGTGGCAGCGCCTCTGGGACAACGTATTTAAGCAGGGAAAACCCCCTGTGCAACAGCAATAGTAGCTGGAGGGAGGAATGAGAATATGTGGGAGCAGCAGCCCTGCAGCCCCCCAGGGCAGGCAGGAGGGGTTCCTGGTGCCGGGGCAGAGGCTCCCCGGCAGCCCATGGTGCCAGGGGTGCCATGGTGGCCCCAGCCCATGGAGCCCCCAGGGGAGCAGACCCTCATCCGCTGCCCAGCAGGGACCCCCCGGGGCAGGGGGTGCCCACAGGGGGCTGTGACCCATGGGCAGCCCACGCTGGGGCAGCTCCGGGCAGGGCTGGTGGCCCATGGGCAGAGGAACCCGGGCTGGGGCAGGGCTGGGGACCCCCTTGGGCCTGGGGGGCTGCGCCTGCGGGATGGACCCCAGGCTGGGCCAGCTCATGAGAACTGCAGCCCATGGGAAGGGCCCACATTGGTGAAGTTTGTAGAGGACTGTGTCTCGTGGGAGGAAGAAAAAATTCTGGCACGGAGATGATCATTATCTTCTTTCCTTCCACGGTATTCATGCTTGGTCTGTCACATAGAACACAACCAAGTGCCTCTCTGGGGGACAAGGTGGCTGTTTGCTCCCTTTAAGATGCAAACCCAGCCACTCTGACCCACAACAAGAAGCCACATGTAGGAAAACCCATGCATGCTACAAGAGGTTCCCCATGCTGCGTTAAAGAAGCTGGAATGATTGTTCATCACCAGCACAAAGGTTTTCATTTTATCATCACAGAATTAGTGAAACGAGGCCAGAGAGGTTGACCAAGGTACTTCAATATCCCAACTGCCAGCTCTGTCTCCGTAAACTATATGTGGTCTAAGAATACACAGGGTTTGGGGGGTTTTTGTTTGGGTTTTTTTTTTTTTTTTTTTGGAGGGGGAGTGGGATTAAGACTCATGTACAGAGACTATTTTGTGTTTGGGCTTCCTTGGACATTTGTATTTTCCTCTCATCTGTCCATTAGTGAAAAATGCCAGCAAATTGCCTCCATGAAGCCCTTCAGAAGAGCAGCAGCACTCCCATCAGCAGTGAGCAGAACCTGCAATGCAGCAAGACTGCCACTGAGAACAGAGGACCTTAGACTAGGGCTTCATTGATTTTCACTCTTCTCAGAAGTGATCCTCCAACGATCTTTTCTTCCTATTTTAACTGTCCTAAGAGAAACTAAATTCACTGAAATACGAACATACCTCGCTAGTTTTCCAGAAACGCCAATGTCAGCAATGTATAAAACGTGGCTTTGCTCGCTAGAATACATGAACACCACCTACGTTTATAGAATCAGAACACCACATGTTGGGAAGACCCCTGGAGGTCATCCAACCTAGCCCTCTGCTCAGAGACAGGCCAGTGTGGATCAGGTTTGGGGCCTTGTCCAGTTCAATCTTTGAGGAGCCATCTCCAGCCCACCCTTGGAGCCATCTCCAAGGACAGATTTCACAGCCCTCTTAGATACTTGCTCCAATATTTTAATGCCCTCTTGGTGGAGGGGACGCATACACACAAAAGTTTCTGCAGCTCTAATTGGAATTTCCCGTCTCAACTCCTGCCAAAACATAAGCCACAGAATTGCTTCTTTTATTCTTCCGTTAGATCAATCGGTTAGCAGTGAGGTACGTGAAAATTTTCTTTCCCGTCCTTGGATAAAGTACACATCTCGTGTAAGCGAAGAACTTCACAAACCACAAGCATTACAGCACAGTAGCTGCAGGGTTGTAAGACCCACTAGGACAATTGCTAAGCTATTATTCCAAAATGGAACAGGTTTGTTCTGCCACCAGTAATATCTTTTATGCAGTTACACTGTCATCTTAAATGGAGGTTAACTAATATATTACTGATTTAACTTTCAGTAAGATCCTAGAAAGGCATACGTGTTCCCAGGGAAGCTTCTGCTGCTTGAGTCCAAAAAGAATTGAAGTCAAACTAAAACCGCGTATTGCCGCTGAAAGGACAAGGAAAAGGGAAAGCTTTACCTATCTACTTGGAAATTAAGGAGACCACAAAAGAAGAACGCTTTATGTATTTTCAAAAAGAATCAAGCCTTTCTGGCATCAAGAGACTTAGTTACATTTTCTAGTGCTGCCGCTCAGAGTAAGGAGAAACTGTGCTCATCCGAAGCCTGAAGTCAATATTGTACGACACGGGAGTCTTCATCTCTAATTAAAAAACTCCAGATGAAGAGAAAACCCACGACTTGTTTCTGAACATTTTTTCTCCTCCAGCAGGTAAACCCATCTATAAAAACAGCCCAATGCCACAAGCTTAGTAAAAACACAGCAAGAAAGCTCCTTTTCCCCCAACATATCTGTAAAAGGATAGTGCTTTGACAGAGGATAAATTCGATGTCCGAATCCCCTTAATCTAGCTCAACAGGCAGAGAGACCAGACACCTTTTACAATCTTGATGCTTTTAAGATACGTGTCTAAAGTTTCTACCCCTACTGCAAGCAAACTAGTTCAACCCACAATATAAGGGAGATAAGGTCACCAAAAGAAACAGTGCAAAATCTAATTTATTTTCTCGGTATTGTTGAGGTGAATTGCACAGCAGAAGAAATTAAGGGTTCTTTGTAAGCATCCTAACTTTCTGGAGAAATGCACCATTTCTTTTACTAAATCTACCTTTTTAACCTCTTTGTTGCAAAGTGTCAGCGGCGTATCAGCGCCGGGGAGAGTGACTAACACACAGAAGCCGCTCTGCCAGCTATCGGGAGTCCAATCTGGAGTTCACCTACATGTTAACTCCTACCGCTAATTCATCATCCCAGCACCCGACAGCTAGGCTGATTGTGAGCCTTACAGGACGATAAGGGTCTCGGCTGACCACCAAAAATCAGCCCAAGGGAGGAGGGGTTGATGGGCACGGACCTGGAGAAGGCCTAAGATAAGTGCTGGCTGTCAGTGCAAGGACAAAGAAGGGCAGGCCCTGGGGAGAGAAAGGAGATAAAAAAAAAAAATCTCGACAACTGCTTTATCTGATGAGGGTTATGGCTAATTAATTATAAACTCAATTACCTAACCCTTACTTCAGCAGTCTCTATTCATTAAGAGATAAAACCTGACTGACTGCTAACTTTCCCTTGCACACATGCACGCACAGCACGCTTACTTCGGATTTGCACACTTTACTGCACAATTTCTTAAAAAAGATCTCCAAAAGCCTTCGTACCTGTCAACTTTGTGCTCGCAGGATGGAAGATTTCTCCTTTTTCTCCCCCTACCACCCAAAGCACCCTCTGTTGCACAATGGGAGGGCCAGGCCTCCATGCTGTGCATTGGCATTTAAAAGCAAAAACCAGACATTAAACAATAGACATTACGGACATCAAAGCCCCTTTTCACAGCCAAGCTTCTGCCTCCATGGGCTTCTGATCTAGTTCTGATTTTAAATTGAGCTTTTAATTTTGGGTGCTAAAAGTTTGGTGGTGCAGCTCGCTGGTATCAACTAAACATTATTCTTCCAAAGTTCGAAGGTAGCCAGCAAAAATGAATTGCATTAAGGAATGAACTCTAAAAACCCTTACCCAGCCAAACGCTTGCTAATAATCCAAACTGAGTTTTGCATGTCATGTATTAAAAAAATGTCTGTTTTATCGCTATTCAGATTCCACCTGTGTTCCTGCGGTGCTTGGCCTCTCCTCCAGCTTAAGTTCTTGCCCCCTTGCGTCACGCTTGACACGAGCTCAAACAGCCTTGCAGAATCAATCCTGGCCATTAAAAGAAGGCTCCTCTTAATCTCTTTCCAAAGACTGCAGACCTGTCTGGCTCTCACCTTTTGAATATACGGATATTCTCAAATCCCTGTTTCACTCTGGTTGCCCTCTGCTCTAGCTTTTCCATTTCTACAAGATAATGTTTTTTACATATATATTTTTTCATACGAAGGTTTCAGATATATACATGTGTGTGTGTCTATATCTGTATCTATTTACATCTCTGTGAAGCCTCAGCCTGATCACACTCCCATGGTATTTCACATTGCCTCAGAACTTCTTCAAAGAATAATTTCTTCCGCTACGTAGAATGAAAGAACCCAGCTTTGTGACCGTTTCCTACACTAATGTCCTACTTCAAATTAATGTAAAGCATATTTATGATAGGACATTTTGATTCATTCAAGATGTGTGGCCTTCTAGGTCATTTTTCCATACTTGACATATACCAAATGAAATAAGAACAACACAGTAAAAGAATCAGGCCAGCCAATTCAAATTACACAAGCTCTTCACTGCAAAGACACGATTATATGATGGTATTTGCAACTAGTATTTTGGTCTTGGTTACTACCTTATTAAAGAGGATTTACCTTACTAATACTTATGTTTTTTGGACTTGAACGATGCAGCCCAATGATTCCCTTCACTTCTCTGATGCTTACAGGTGGCAGTGTTTTTCTGAAACTTGTTTCTGCATCTGGTTTCCTTCCTCACCTGACTTGCTGAGACCCGACTGAGAGCTTCGGTATATACTAGCTTGCTCAGTTCAATCTTTGGAGACTTTCCCAAGAAGATAAAAACCTGTTGTTATAAAAACTTACACCATGTATTTTTTCACTCCATCATTTAAAAACTTGATTACAAACATTGTGTCTAATGATCTTAAAACATATTACATGGACTAATTTAACTAAAGACTGTCTGCTTTGACAAAACCTTAAAAAATTTGAGAAGAAAAATTCTTGAACACTAGAATCACATTTAGTAGCCAAGTCAACTTTGGCTATCTTTCAGATAAAGGATCAAACAATAATATAGCTGCCTTTCCATCCTGAGCAGCTATGTCTATTACAAATACGAATTCCATACTTTCCCTCACCGTAACCAATTTTAAATCCAATTATTATTTTAGTATTTCATATTACTTCCTTGCTCCCCTTCTGCATTAAGTTGAAAAGCTTATGCCTGCTTTTACGGTCAGGCACTTTCCCCTGAAATACGTACCTCTCTCTTTTTGGGCAGTAGTTTTAAAGCTTGTCATATGAATACTACAGTTGATCAGCTCCTTGTGGTTCTTTTTAACTTACAGTCTTTTTTACTTGATGGCATATTCCACATTTCAAGAACACACACGTCTGAATAACCTGTATTGTCTCTACTCACTTTAACCAACAATTCTGAGGATATTAAAAAATGTTCCATTAACAAGTTCTTTTAAGGCCATCCAATTCTCTTCAGCTCTCACTTTATTCTTCACCCATAAATGCAACTACAGGTGATTACAATATATCGAATAAAAAATACAGTTTTCTGTTCGCATTCTGAAAGATAAAAAAAGGTCTGCACTAGGTTTATTTCAAGTTAAGTATCTGAAGTTATCTAGGTAGCTGAAATCTCTAGTCACAACCACAACTCAAGCTGTTCCAAAAGGCTGATACACCCATCATCTTGCTTTTCTTTACTGTAATTTTAACAAATTCATGAAATTCCTACTCAGCAGAAAGCGAAGGAACGAGCACACGCTAAGCAACAAAACCCAGCTTCCAAGCTGCCTTCCACCACATTTCTTCCTCTTTTCTGGGTCCCTTTTTGATACGAGCACCTCCAGTACTGAAATCCAGTTGTGTTCCGACCTCACTTTTCACTAATGTGTACGGAGAAGTTCATTGCTATTTCTTTATTCTTTTTTGCAAGTTGTTGAGAATACTGACCATTTTAAGTCTCTTTCCCCATACGTATTCACTTTTATATAGTCCTATAACTTTTTGTCTGAAGGAAGATGATTGTACTTTGAACAGATTACAGCTTGAAAAAAAAAAAGAAACAGGAACAGAAACAGTAAAAAAATCCAATGCCATTTTCCATCAACAATTTCACATAGCTATTTAACTTAAAAATATAAACCATGCTTGAAACAACCATACACTCCGTAATACTGTTCTCTCAATTGCCTTCCCATCACACTAACAATATTAGGTAAAAAGGAAGACTTGTCCCATTCATCAATAGAGGAGTTATTCATCCGAAGTTTATTATCTCAGGTAATTTGATCAATACACTTCACCTTTATAGTACAGTTGTCCTTGTGAGCAAAGCATTTTGCGTTTTATAGTGAGATGGTTATTATGAAGGCTATTCACAGGGAAATTCTCTGCAGTTAAAAGTTTTTCCAATTAACTACATTTAACATCATTTAAGCCATAAAATGGTGGTTACATTTCACATCATGTTGTCTAAGTGTGGCAGTGCTTAGAAAGCAGTTAGCACACATTTGGCAAATACATCAACCAATACTTTGGAATGGAAATCAAGAAAACCCAGCCAGCAAAGAGAGAAAGACCTTTCCAACACAAAGTCATGAATATGCACAAAAAAAGCACGCATCAGGAAAAAAACCTTTACAAAATTGCAAAGAACAGCCTCAGAGTTTCCCTAGGAGTGCTCCTCAGTATCAATTCCTCTTTTCCCTTTGTGCAATGTCAGCACTCTTTCATCAGGGTTTTTTTTGGTGAGTTTTCTTATTTCTTTTCAATTGTCGTGTTTGTGTAATTGAGCTATGAACTTCCAGTGAATTATGGCAAGTGAAAAAAATAAAATTGTCTAATGTCCTCTGGGATGAAGATCTCCAAATCCCACTATCGCCACTCCATATTTGAAGCATGTAGCATCTGAGCTGCCTCCTCAGCTGTTAGCACTCAGCCTAAGGCACCACAAAAGACGAGGAAAAAAATTCTTCGATGCAGAAGCAAAATAACAAACTCCCACAGATCAGCTATTCGAGAGAAACCTCTAAAAACTTGCTCAAAAATAAAAAATTATTATTCCTTGCAAGACATACTCAGAACAAACTAGTTCATTAAAGTCGTATCAGCACTTGTAATTGGCCCTTGTTGGCCAATAGAAGGAGACATTTGCAACTTTTCCCAGGAAATTATATTCTAAATCCTTCATGAGGTGGACCTTGTCCTTTTCTGAGGAAACTTGATAGCAGTCTTTAGTATTCACTGGCATAATTAGGACTGCAGTTAATTTCATTAAATTCTCTTGCTGCTAAATGAAGCAGATTATGAGACATCTTTTATTGCAAGGCATGAAATTACAGCCTGTCAGCTGCCAATGGTAGAGTAAAACTAATGAATTACAGGGTAAATAACACCAGAATTAACCAGCCAATTTAACATAGCAGAGTACAAAGTCATTTTTACTTAGAGCTCTGGCGAACACCACCACCACCGGGATACCTTTCAGCTGAAAGGGAACCCATTCGTGAAGCCTCGGAACTAAATAACGGGGGAAAAGCCACATTTATTGCACGGCAACGTTAGACAGCCAAGGCTGCCACTAAGTTATTAGAAATCAGTCAGATAAGTAGCAGATACCGCATCGCTAAAATATTTAAATCGCGGTGTCTCCAAGTAGTTTGAGCTAATACATTATTCTTTACACAGCCCAAGAAAAAGGGCAGACGCGCATTAATTTGTTACTATTATAACTAGTTTAATGGTGACAGCTCTTCACAGGCAGTACTAGACACAATCCCCATTAATGAGGGATAGATACACTACCACACTAGATAGATAATTAAAGAAAATGGAAAGCAAGTTGAACTAGCCACTTCCTATGCCCACCCTTCCAAACCTCTTAACACAAGGCGCAGAGGGTGCCTTCTCTCGGCCCAGCACCCCAGGCCACCCTCCCCTGCTAGGAGGGCAGGATGGAGGCTCATCTCCACTCTGACCACAAGCTGCTGGAAGGGCTGAGGGCAGGGCTCTGCCCAACGGTCTCATGAAGCCTGCAGGGCTGTTAGACATGTACGCAATTATTTTTACTTTAGACTAAGAAAAGAGATCTGCTCTGTGTGGCCAGGTGTCCCAACCTCTTCTTTTTTTTTTTAAAAAGAATTATTTTAAAATTTTATTTAATGATACCTGTAAAGGGCTTGAACCCTTTTAATACAATCGTATGGAAATCTTGTTATCTGGAAACTGTCACAGACCTCACGTGATCACACAGGTAAAGAACAGCCAGGTACATGGCCAGCGCTCATACAAAGAAGGGCAGATACCTTCGTGCCTGGGCAGCGGACAGACTCACTCTTACAACATCCTGGTGAAAGCAAACAATAAAACCAATGCAGACCATGCAGCTGGTCCAAACAAAAATACAAATACACACTTCATTTCTAATTAATGCTCTCACTTTTCTGTGTGTAACCCAAGGATTATTTTTCCTACTCACGTACAACGAGAGCGTGAAGGGCTGTTAGCTAGAAAGCAGATTGGCCTGGGTCAGCACCAGTGTCTCCATCTCTAGGGGACAGAGCTAAGGCTGCAATACCTGTGGCATTAGCAAGGAAAGGGTCCAGGGAGAGAGAGCCCATGTCTCATTCAAACAGCCGATCATTTCCTCGTTTTGGCAAGCACACCATCATCATTATCAGTTGTACACAAAGCGAAAGCATTTTAAAATGCTGTTTCACATGGTGTTTTCAGCAGGTTTCTGAGACAACCTGAAGTCTCCTTTCCAGTCCTTTAAGTTCAATGTCAACCAAGTTTGATGGAGGGGCGTTCTGCTAAGTTTTGTGACATTTCGTATTTGCTTATAAGACTGAAAGTCCCTGACTTAGAGCACTGACTGGTTAGAGTTTGGCTTATTTTGCCCAGAGGATGGACTGCGAGCCTGCCTGCAGCTTGGTACCAGCCACAGCACATTTTGTTTCTTATCCCTCAAACAAGGCAAGATGAAAAAATCATGTAATTTGTGCCTTTTCTTTTTAAACAGGAATTTCAGACCACAGTGACAGCAGGTTTAGGGAATGTGGTTGGTGAGAAGACTGGAGATACTGGGTAGAGGGTTGAGCTCATGGGAGCTGAGATCACCACGTTACAGAGGAACATCACAGAAAAACACCTCATCTTCTGTGGTTTCACTGTTCATGGAGCATCTTGCTTATCCTCTCATTTGGGGATGCAAGGATCACAACTTGTGTGACTTCTACTTTTAATAGAAAACCCAAGAATCGTTCATCTTAAAAAAATATTTATGTTTTAAATTCCAAATGCAAAAGGCATTATCTATAAAACCTAGAACAACTAAAAGTAAGCAACAATAGCAAAACTACACAGCAGAAGTTGATGGCCAGCAAAAGTACCTACTGACTGATGATGCATTGTCAGAACCCCCCAAAATTTCTACATCAAATCCCATTTCTAACGAAGTTATGCACTCACTGTTACTTCTTCTGTAATACAAAGCATAGAAACACCTGTGGCACAAAATTATTTAAGAGCCTGGAAGCAGCTGCAGTATCTTAAAAAATAAGCTTTGCTAAGGAAAGCAGTGTACTTTGCTTCACGTAACATTTAGTGAAATTTGTTTTTAAAATGAGTCAGTAAGTATACCTTATCTGTGAGTAAGAGTTTCCCCTCTACCTGGGTCGGCAAAATCTTCTTTGGGATATCAGATATAAAGAATTATCCTCACGCCTGTCTCAGCATTGGGAGTGGGAAAAGGCAAGGGCAACAGCCAAGGAAAGCAAACCAGGCACCCAGACACTGCTGTGTTATAGAAGAGTGTAACTTGTTCCGCCACTGCCAATGCCACATGAGTTCTTTGGGACCAAGACACCAGCACCATTCAGAAAGTCAGGAGAAGACACTACCTATGCCAAAAAAAATATTTTAAAAATCCCTGCAAAAGAATACAACGTAAACCCAACCTGATTTTAGAAGTTACAGTCCCTGAATTAAGATAACCTGTTATCTGTCATGACTTCAGAAAGCAGATTTCTCTCACAGACAGATTCTTCAAGCACACATTAAGTATTTACAAGGAAAAGACCCACTGTTCTCTGAAGCTCTTGACTAGCACAACTGAACTTGCCAAATCCCTTCGCTCAATCCAGTACGGCACGATTTCTGTGAACTGATTCTGCACTGGAAATTAGCCCTGGCCCAGGCAGAGAGATCTTGACTCTTTTAAGTTTCTCTTTGTTCACTTTTCAGAGTTTCATATTCCCATCGCACGCATTTTAGGCAATTATTCTAACACCACCACAACTATTCTGGAATAACATTGATATCTTGCCTTCAGATTTCAACAGTGGCAAAATCAGTGCTCTGACACCGTGCATGCACCCACTCCAACGCATGTTACTGAAATCTATTGACTGAAAGCTCTTAAGGCTGTTCAGTTGGAAACAGCTCAGAGGCATCGACAAGGTGCCGAAGTAGCAGAGCACCAGGGGCACCGATGCATTGCCTCAAGCTAGCAATCGATCACCGTGCTTCACGCTTAAAGACATCAGCACCTTAAGAACCAGACGCTGTAGGGACTGGTGTGTCACTTTCTGAAAGATGCTCAAGATTTTTGGTGTTATGAAAACGTCACTTGGTTTTTATTCTTACTTCTCATCTCCTTCATAGACTCTATTGAATATCTGCCCTCCTTCCTCCTACCTGTTTAATACAGATTTTGTTTCTCACCTAGCTTCTCACAGCAGCACCATTTTCCATTTGAGTTCTGTCCCTCTGCTTCTGCTATCCACTGCACTGACATTTCTTTCCCCTCTTCTCTTACCTTTAGAGCCCCTTGCTTTTGTCTGCCTGCTCACCTTCTGCAGAAGCAAGGAGCTTGCCATCTTTGTGCTCCATAAACACGCAAGAAACCTCTTGCTTCACTACATCACACGAACATTAAGAAGTGTCACTTAATTTGAATTAAGTGTGACTTAATCTGTATCAGGAATTACTTATAGAAATCACTGCGCTGCAAGATTAAAGCACTAACAACAACGATCATGCATGTATTATTTCTCAGCCACAAATACAGAATTACCATGAATTACTGACAGCAACATTTGCTGTACAAAGGGCCAATTCAGAAAGTACTCTGAAGAAGTTCTTTGCCTTGCCATTAGCTTAAACAAAACTGACATGTCAATTTTCTAAAATGTTGAATACACTTCAGCAATGGATGGATGCACATGCTCCCTTACTACAGCAGAAAGGGTTTTGCAGATCTCATCCACCAGACATCGTGCTGGAACCTGAAAATCTACGTACTTCAGAAGACCTAGCTCACGCACACACAAAAAAAAAAAAACACACACCAAAAAAACCCACATGCATTTTAAGAATTGGACTTGAAAGTTTTACATGAAGCACACCAACCATAAATATTTCTGTACTTAGTCTGCATGCTGACAACAATTTTCAACCAGTTTGCTCAAAGCTCCCTACTCTGCTTTTAGTCTATGATTTACAGTGCATCTCCCTCCCCACAAAAAAATTTTTGCTTTTAATTTGGCCATGAAACAGCTTGTACTATTTTGATTCCTACAGTGTTGACACCTGTCTTCAACAGTCCCTGTGCTTCTCCATTCCGGTGTATTGCTCACTTTCAGACAGTGGAATTTCTAAACAATTCAATCACTTTCTTTGCTATTTTAATTGATTTTTCTTTCCAATACTACCTCCTGCACTCTCAGATTTCTTAATTTCCCCCCCTGAAATATTCACACAAAAAGAGGACATTAGATGTTAATCTAGCTACTTGATTTGTAGCAGTTCTCCAGTTCTCTACCCAACCATTTAAATACTGTCATTCATAATAGGGTGATATACTGTACTATAAACCCTTTTGCAAATGGTACGTCTTGATATTTTTCTTTTGTGACAAAGAATCATATCAGTTATAACGGGGAAAGAAACTTACTCAGTGCTCAGACTTACCTACAGAATCTCACTGTCTCAACAGTTTTCCCCCCTTTTTAAAAGAAAGCCCACCCCCTCTTTTTTAAAGAAAATCCAAGTCACTAAGCTTATGGTTTCCTTAGAGAGAACATTACACAGTCCGAGAGCCCCCAAAGTCCAGAAGCTTTCTCTTAGTCTCAAGCCTGAAACCATCTCCTCCTTATCACCCTCATACCTGTGTACATGCGTCGCTGAGCACAGCAGCAACACTTCTTTTTCCTGACAAACACACTGCAGATTCCTACGTCTAATTACAAGCACTCTGTCATAGACTCGCGAAACTGTCTGTAATTAGCCCTCTAATCTTACAAGCAGTGATCCGATACGGGAACTCGCATCGCTACTGCTAACGTGCCCTGATTACTGTGATGGCCAGTGGAAAACACCTTTAGCCAGATACTGACCTGGCTTTAGAGCCGCAGAGGTGGGATGCTCTCCCCAGCACCACCTCGAGCCCTCTGCCTAATCAGTGCCTGGCTCTAAATGAATAAATATTTATATAATCTAAATAAAGCCTGGGTGCATCTTGCAGCGCATGGCTCGGGCGGCTCACGTGTCATTCCCAGAGCGTGCAATGGATCTCCATTACGCTGCAATGCAACGGCGCTTTATCCTCAAAGCAAATCCACCATTTGCATTCGCTTCTCCAGCTAGAAACCGAAGTCGAACTGGCAGGCGTTTGTCCCCCCCAGGTCTATTTCAGCAAGAGGACAAGCCAGAAACCAGCCCCGGGTTTTGGAAGGGCAGCAGCCTACTGCAAACGTGGCTGCGGCAGTGAGCGCCTGGCCTAAACACATGCACGGCTGCCTGTCGCAGGGCGTCACTGGAGAACTGTCTTGGGGAGATACCATAAGCATGTGAAGGCAGCATACCTTCCAAACTTGGATTAAACCAGCGAAAGTTTGGGCTGCTGGGTTTTCACTCCGGTTAGCCTGAGTTCACCTTCCATTCTAGTCTATTCCACCACATTGCCCTTGGTTTCATGGTTATTTTAAATGAGCGCGAAAATACGCTTTTTAAAGCGGACACATAGCACTGGTAAGAGACAGCACCCAGTGTTTGTCAAGAATTTGCTATTAAATAGTGAACAGGAAGGAAAAATCTGGCAGGGCCAAGTAGTTAGGACAGACCAGGATGATTTAGCATCTATTCAGTGACTTGTACCTTTACCAATCAAATCTCCTTTCATTCCTTTGCCAGCTCCAGCCCTTGTCCCTGCTTCTGATGCGCCTCTTCCTACTGGTGTTCCAGCTTTATCCTAGGGACGACTAACACAATCGCTACGTGTTTGCTCACCCTTCCAACACCATCGTTAACGGCGCTGCTGAATGGCACCAGCCCTAGTGCTAACAAAGCGCGGTCCTCCTTCCAGCCAGCTCAGACCATGGTCTGGCTCTAGCTTTTGTTTACCATCTTACAGACCATTTCCAATCCACATGACAGTTTTTAGCCAAACCCATTTGGATAAACTCCCCGTTAAGATGTAGTGTGGGAGTATCAAATGCTTTACTAAAATCCAAATATTTTACATCTGTTAGGTTTGCTTCATGCACTTATTTTGAAATTCTATCAAAAAAGCAATCGCGTTTTTCTGGCTAGTTTTAGGCTCTATGAACCATGCTGTGTACTCCTCACAGTTATACTAAGCTGCTCAGGAAAACTAAATTCTGCAGCTGTGTGTTTGCACTAATTTTGTTTAGTTACAAGGCTCTTTCAAGCTCTACAGCTCTAGGACAACCATTAAGTGAAATACATCCATGTCATCTAATCATGTCACTCATCTCCAATTTATCATGATGTGAAGGAACCTTTGTAACACACACATTTGTTCTATGATTTTTCTCCTTGTTCTAGCTCATGCAAAATAAACTAATATTTTATTTTACTTTTTAAGGATTGCACTACTAAATTACTCCCTTTATAATCAAAATATTGAGGTGCCAAAATCCAGCCTGTCTGCTAAGACTGCTCTAAAGACATGTTGATAATTACTGCAGTCAGAAGGTTTTTGAAGAATAGAAGAAGGACTAAAGAAAACACTATTTTAACAAAAGTGCGAGGACTTCCATAATGGGCATTTCCAACACCAGTAACAAAGCACTTGCAGTCAGAACACCTGCATTTCAAAGGCCCCATGCTCACCCCCAAGCAACATTCCTTCTTTATGCCATTTTTAAATTTGCCATTGCTACTCATACTCTGGATAAACGCTTGCTCACGTGTGTTAAAATATTAACAGTGCCAATGCTTTTTTTTTTTTTTTTAAAAAAAAAAACAAACACCAAAACAAAAACAAACAAAACCAAAGTAAAACAAGAAAGCAGCAATGCTGGACCAACACCCCTGATTCAGATTTACAAGCAATTACCACAAAACTAAAAGAGAGCAAAAGAATTATGAAAATATTTAGAACAGCCAAAGTTTGCCTGTTCAAAAAATTAGGCTGAAGGGCTTTAAATGCGTGCTGTTCAGTTTACTCTTTTGATTGCTCTACCACTATGTAAATCAATTTGTTAATGTTCCTTACAAAATGCATGAGCCAGTTATACTGACAAACACACAAAGCTCATTCGTAATTAGCAGTTAATTAGTAAGAAGGAACAGATGCTGTTAGAGTTTCAGCAGGCGAACAGGTTCTGTAAACAATGCTTATAAATCTAAATGAATTTATTAACCACAATGCAACTGTCAACATTTTGCTGGCAACCATACAGATATGGTGGAATCCCCAAAACATCTTTACAACATATTAATAATCATCGTGTCAACCAAAGTCTGTCAGGCAGTCTCACTTGCTAACTGTCATAAGCTTTCTACTTAATCTTGTTATGTCACTTCTCCGGCCTCATTCCTCACGCCCTCAGACGAAGAGCTCCAGTTGCCAAAGTTAGCCCAGATGCATGCGGACCCACCTCTGACGCACAGCAGCCCCTCGAAACAAGAGGAATTTTTGCAAGAGGAGTGTTTGGTTTGCACCGACACCTTGAACAAGCTCCCACCAACTCAAAAGCAACAGCCAGCACGCGCAGCTCTGAAAGCACATCTTGGTCCTGAACAGTTTGCAGTCATTTTCTTTACAACCGATATCACCCGACGAGAGATCACTGCTAGGAAGGCATCTCCAGGATCACCCACTAGAAATAACTAAAGGTTAATTAATTCCACTCTCCATTTATAAAAATCATGCACTCAATAAGCCATCGAATGATGCTGCAGGTTTTTTGGTGGTGTGTTTGTTGGGGGTTTTTTTGTTTGTTTTTTGGTGGTTTTTGGTTTTTTTTATATTATCTGTGTAGGTGTAGATGGCTGCAATAAAAAGAATGCCTCTTGCAAGCATTTTCTAGATGCAACTATTAAAGCAGTATCTAGACACACTTGAGCCCCTTTTGGCCAGGGGGCAGTTCTTAGCCTAAGGGCAGCGGTGAAGATACCTTAGTGACCTCACTGCTGTCAATCTCGGCCTGTCACATTGAGATGCCACCTTGATATACTGCACCATTTCAGCACTGGAAAATTCTAATAAAATTTTTAAAGTCATATTATGGCTTTCTTTATTGATGTTCTCTTTCATACTTACATTGCTTTCGATCGTTCCCTCCTCCTCTACCCGAAAGTATTCTGACACCTCTTCACCGTGTTCTGTACTCGCTTTCAATGGGCACGCCAGGATTTGCAATACGCCAGCACACAGAACAGGATGAGAACATCCCAGGCGCATTAAATTCTCCAAAGCTTTACAGGAAAGACTGCTTGGCTTGCCTTCTGCAGGCTCCAGTCCTACCCGCTGCACTGCTTCAGGGACCAAAGGCATGGAGGTTGGGGGAACCCATTCTCTGCTGGCATCAAGCACGGGGCAAAAACCGACGAGGATGGTAGTGTCATGGATGCAGCCTCAGAGAAAAACAAATGCTCTTTCCCTTCTGTTATGAACACAGCACTGGAAAACACATCCTTGACTGGTTTATCCTAAAGAGCAGCATCTGCTCCTTTTATACAGACATAGTCAGGTAAGGTTTTTTGCACTGTCGTCCGTCCGTTGTCGTGTCCCCCGTCGTCCCCGTCCCCCCTTTTTAATTGATTTCTTAATATATGAGAAGCTCCTGCCTTACTATTTCTGTAGAGGCTGATAGGTCTTCTGGCACTCTCCTCCTCCCTATTTCCATTCTCTTTCCACAGTCCCTCAAAGGATGCTCAACCTGATCAACACACTATTCCAAACAAAAGCTGGAATATCTCCTTTTGAATCTTAACGATGTGCAAGAGCTATAATCACCTGACGTGTCAGCTAGGAACTCATTAGCTACTAGTCAAACCCAGAAGTTTTTCCTCATGTCTTCTAAGAAACAAGTAAGAGCATTACAATTGGATAGGATTTAAAAAACCCCAAAAAACAGAGAAGACAAAGTTGAACACCTCTTACTGGCAATCATAAGCAATCTATGAGCATTTATGGCATTAATGTGGATATCAAGACATTAAGGAAACAAAAAGTTGGGTTTTTTTCAAGCCACCCTTGCCCTGAAAGGCAGTGTTCTCCTCTGCTTACTTTGGAGGCTGTGTCACACAGACAAATGGAATGTTATTTTTGAAACTGTGTGCCACCTGCCAAAACTGACACCAATAAACGTTTAAATACACTTCTTTATTATGTAGAATTCTGTAAAAAATAGAACGCTATGTTTACTATCACAGGCACCACACCACAAAGACGAATTTTTGAGCGGGGAAGAGTTATGAAGCAAGTCACCCTGAAATTAAACTGGTTAATTCATTCACAAACCACTAGCTTTCTTCCATTACAGGGACCAGAGGCTCCCATTAGCTTCAGGTCACAGCCACAGGCAGTCAAAAAAAAGACATAAAGTTAATTTCGCTGAAAAGTTTATGACTAACATCTTATTTATAGATTTTTAAATAGACCCGTGTAGTATTTAGGCTGCTCACTTTGGACTCTGCACACTTGGGACTGTCACTACACAATTTTTATAAGGGATTTAGAGATTAAAATAAGGACAATTCATATGATGGGAAACGAAATACTAGGAGACGAATTAAAAGAAACGTAATAGAAAGTTAGCGCTTTTAAGCTGAAGACCCAAACTCCAGCTTCCTCCTGTAACCCTCTGACATCTAGGGAAGGGAACCCAGCAGAATCCAGAAAGCAGGAGGGAAGAGATGACCCGGTAGGACAGACTGATGGACAGACAAGGAAAATGAATTGTTTCAGTCTGAGCCATGCTGAGGTTGTTGCCCTGGCCTGCCTGCTTTGGCTAGGGGCTGGAAGGGGACATCCCCTTGGACCGGCAGGTAGAAACATTAACCTCGGGCAGCGCAGGGTTTCCCGGCGGCAGCTCGCGACGCTGTCCAGCTGCCCAAGAGAGCAGCGCACTGAGCTGAGCCACGCTGTGTTCTCACCTCCTTCCACTCTATAGAATCAGGAAGAAAGAAATAACAGCAAGCTTCCTGAAACTGCAACACCCCCCCGCCCCCCCAAAATCAAAATCTATCAAATCCAGGAATTTTCTAACGTTATGGTATTCCAAATCCTTAGGGCTACTGCTTTTCTTGGGATCCTATCTGAAAATCATCAACAGGAAAAACACACAAAACCAGCTTTCGCAGTCAAATAAAACATTATTCCAGGCAGGTACATGTAGCTGTAGTCGTTCCTCTGATGTAAGGGCACATTTGATCTAATTGGAAAAAATATTTCAAGTGCACTGGGAATAGTCACTGTTAACTGAATGCAACAACGAAAAAGGAAAAAAGAGCATGCAGACCCGAGGGAATTACCAAATCAATTAACAACTAATTCAGGAACTAATTTCTGTATTGCCTCTTAGCACAAAACTGTATCTTTAATTTCTCCTGCAATAAGCATCACCATGATAGTCCTAACACACTCTGACGCTTTAAATGAGTTTACAAGTATCTCTTTTTGATTGGCTATATAACATTATTTCTTCACAGTTCAATGCAACCATAGCCAAGTGCTCTGAAATATTTAATTATACTGGTAGCTACCAGTTAACAATTTACAGAACCACAGCGAGTACAAAACATTTTATAACTAGTAATCAGCTAATTAAAAACACAGCAAAATGTGTATGTTCTGATTATAAACAATTGCGGAGGAATTACACAGAAGATTTCAGCACTACGAGTATTTGGCTAAAACCCACACCCTCCTGTTTGTACAAGCAGATCTGGATACTGATTACTGTGATTAGACAGAAGTGTGACAGAGAAAATTACACCTCGCGCTAGATATAAATAAATAAAACTATGTCATCTGTCAGTTCCTTGCGAATCACGTAATTTCTGAGTTTTGGAAAGCCACTCTCCAGAGACACCAATACTGGCTTGCAAACAACTATCTAGAAGCCTACATGAGCATCGATAAATAAAACCCAAAGCAGTAGTGGTTCTGGTGAATGCTTTGGGGGGCAGAACATGGAGCAGAAGCAGCATCGCAGCGGTTCGGGTGCCCGTGTCAGGGATGCAGGTTTCAGTGCAGGAGCTCTGCAGGTAGCACCTGTGCGGAGAGGTGCACTATAGAAGACACATGTGTAACACAGGCAGGTCAATCCTGGAGGTGCGTGCTCTCTCCAGATGTTTGCTGCCACCCTTCTTTTGAAATGCTTTTGGTCGTTACGTGCGTTAGCCACTTTTATTTCAAAATGGAAATTGATTTTGCGTGCAGACAGAGATCAGAAGCCATAGGATAAGCCCTAGCACTCAGCACAGGGCCTGCTAACGCACTAGTTGTAGCACCGTGTGTCCATCCTGCTCTTCCTATACAATTTTTTTCCAGCCTGTCAAGTCAGATGAATTAAGCAAGAATAGATGCTAAGATGGTGGCTTATTTGTTCTCCCTTTTGGTAGACTCAAACATTTACATTCAGGAAACCCGCTGCAAAGAGCATTTATTGTTTACAGTGATGGCGGGTCTTGGGTCTGACACTTGCCTGAAGCATTACAGTGCTCTTCTGCTAGCGAGGATGACTAAGGACATCAGTTTGACTGACCAGACGTGGCAGACGATCTCTTTTCAAAACCTATTTTGAAGACACTGCCATGCTTGCTGAAATGCTCTAGCAGCTGTACAGACAGCCCTGGGTATTTTAGGGGAAAACAGATTTCAGGTACGATGTTCTTTCTGGTTCAATGGGAAGGACTAAGATAACATAGCATCGTGTGTCATTCCGCACAAGAATTGTGTAACCAGTACTGTACACATAAACACCCCAAGCTAGAGCTGAAAATTAACAAAGGAAAAGGAAGTTAGGAAGAAGAAAAGCACTCATCAAGCAGAGGCAGGACCGACCCGCACCTCTTCAGTGGGTAACTGAAGGGAACAAGGAAGCTGAGCGGTACAGAGCAGCAGGCAGACAGGAGGTCAGCAAGACAACACGGGGCAAAATCTGTTAAAATCCAAATTAAGCTTGAAAACCCCCTTTTTGAAGTCGAACAATGAAAAACAATAGAGAATAAATATATTACGGTCCCAGCTATTTGGGCTAAAAGGTTACAAAAAGACAACTCTGGAAATTTAGGGATCAGAACTCAGGGAAGAAATGCAAATGGATAGTCTTAAGTTTGGATGTGCCGAAGGAAGGAAGGAACACGGTTGGTGTCAGAAGATCCTGCCTCACCTTGCAGGTCTTCTCCTCACCCTCGGCAGCTCAGGTGGCCACTGCAAAGCACTCATTTGCTTGGGTTTGCTACTCCAGTTTACTAGCAAAGCTTCTCCACAGATGTATCGAGAGTGACCGCTAAGACTAAGTCTAATAAAAGCCAAGTTTGGGATGAATCACATTGAAATCCTCTTTCTGTTTCCAGGCACTTTAGAAAGTCCTCAGGCCAGGGGCTGCCATGCAGGTGTTGGCAATCTTCGAGTGCTCAGGTCAGACTATACTGGAAAAAAAATCACTGAGAAATAAAGCAATTCCCTATTTCCCAGAGATTCTTTCCTCAGAGTGGCACACAGACAGTGTATTAAAAGAGTTCACAAGCAAAAACATACTAAATAAAGATTCCGTATTCTGACTTTTTTAAAATACATCTTAAAGATAGCACAGATTTTTCCCTCAGTAGGGAAGTTTTTGACAAATTGCTGCAGTTACATTCTTCGAAGGCTCAGGCACCTGGAAAAGGATCAAAAAATCGACAATGCAATGGCCAGGCCTGAAACAAAAAAAAAGTTAACAGGAAATTCTTGGGAAGGCACAAGCCGATTAAAAAAAAATAATTGCTGATAAGGGGTCATAAATTGCAACACAACTTCTCAAATATTTCTGAAGCTCTTTAACCCAAGTAACATTTTTTTCATGCTAAGTTTGCAATATGTTGAAAGCATTTTCAAATAGTTATCTTTGCCAAGTTTAATGCTATTTTTACAAAATTCAAAAGTACGTTGTGAAGTTCCCGTTTTGTTTATGCTCGTCTTAAGGAAAAACTGCAACTTGTGTATCCATCCAGGAACCAAACTTTTCTTCACGAAAAGCAAATCAGTGACACCACACCCATTTGCTGACAAAGCCCCTACCTTAGCCATGACCTAAAAAATATTTGCAATTTTTAGTTCAGAGTTTACAAAACAAAGACAAAATACCTAATTTCACTAAGATTATGTTAATGCACTGAAATACACCAAGCTGGTAGGCAAAGAAGGTCATTTGAAATATCACCTAAAAGTAGAGCCCAAATAAGGTATTTGACTTTCTCCATTAATACAGCCATTTGCAAACTGAGAGGAGCGAATGGATTCTGAAGTTCACCTTTGCAAGTCATGGATGGCAAATTTTTCACGGTGTCATCAGTGTAATATTAACCATTAGAACATTTATTTTTAATCCAGACTTCAAGTTTGCTGTTCCTAAATGATGCAGGAATTTGGGGGGCACAAGAGGGCCAACACCTCCCAGGGTGAGCCAAGGGTGGAGGCAACCTGTCAAATCCTATTTTGACCAGTTTTTGGTAAAAGAACAGTCAAGGTTATATAGTTGGAGTACATAATAATATGAGCATCTGTGATCAGAAGAAGGTCTGAAAGCAGAAAGTCAAGGCCAGCTCTTACGTATTTATTTACACTCTATCTGGGGGGGATGGGGGCAGAAGAGGAGGGGAAAAAAAAAAAAAAAAAAAAAAAAAAAAGAAAGAGCACACAGCTGCCATCCCAAAAACAGACCTCCCATCTGCCACCCACGATTTGCATGTCACCTTCTCCAGGCTCATTTGTACTTCATTAACTGCCATTGACTTAACAAGATTTATGCAAATGACACCATAGGAGCTCGCTAACTCCCACTGCAATCAAGTGATTATGTATGTACAATTCTCCACAGCAATGAAAAATTAATACATGACAAGCCCCCTCACCGCTGAGCCGAGCTTCTTGCTTTTATTTTTCTTGTTGTGCTTTTTTTTTATTTGAATATGCCCTACTGATAAAGATTTCACAAGACTGCAGAAAACAAAGTAGTCTTTCCCAAAACGCTACAAACCCCTGGCATCCTGGAAAAAACGCCACCCGAAACTGCACAGCCCAATACCTGCTTCAAAATATTCACTCAGAGTACCAGAAACAAGTCCTCCTCTTCAGAATATGATTTTGAACAGAGGGTGCTCCAAACAGAGTAAGCCATTCACCCTAAGTTTGCTTTAAGGGTGGTATCAGCAATGCTACAGAAGATAGCTTAAATATTTTTAGTTTAAGTGCCTCTTTCTCAGAAGTACAGAACTTTCAGTGGATTTCAACTTTGGGCTAATGCTGTTTTCTGACTCCATTTGATTAGCAGAAGGTATTTAAATAGCACACAAGTGAGACTTTTTTTTTTTTTCTCTTTTGGGAAAATTATGGCATTCCCAGTTCTCTAAGGATGCTAAAAGCACTGGGTTTAAGGCATACTGATGCTGCTACCCAAACAGAAGGTGTTTGTACCTCCCTGGAAACTGGCCTTCCCAAAATTTCACTCACCTTAAGAGCATTTTGGCAGAAGTTAGCAGCCACCTTTTAAAAACATGTCTGCTCTTAATGACTTACATTTTGGGTTTCTGCTGGGAGCAAGGTTTGTCAGAGCAGTTTTATATAGCTTAGCCCAATAAAACCGTATTTAGCACTCCAGTGAAAGGCAAGTTTTAACATTAAGAAAGGACAGAAAGACTAAGAACATTAACTCTTTTTGACCAGATTGCTCTGAGTTAAGGATAAAACCCAAAGGAGTGCGGCGTTTCCTTGGAAGGAAACTTTACAATTTTACTTCTTTTCCCCAAACTGTCAAGGATTCAGGGACTGAGAACAGGAATTCACATCAGGAGCAGGTTGCAACTCTTGGCGGCTTTTGAGCAAAACCCACACCAAACTGGTAGCCATGTGTGTCGGTATCTGGGTCCCAGAAAGGCTGCAATACAGAATTGTAAGCAAATCTCCATGCCAGCATAGCTCACTTCACAAGATGTGTGCACGCATTTAGAGAGAAACCAGGAAAGAGATGTCCCTATGAAACACCCCCCCACCACCCCAGTTTAAACCGTCTTTAAACACACAAAGGCATCATGGATGACAAACATCAGCCGTAGCTACGTTGATTCAACAGCTGCAATACAGACCTGATCTATGAAAGAAATTGTTGAGATGAGTGACAAACTCCTTGTCACCTGCTACACTTCCTAGAGAGCTGATTCTTTTCATACATTTATTCTGTGCTCTCCCCACCACACACAAACATACCTGACTAATGTCAGCTCTTCTCCCCGCTTTCCTGGGCCTCTCTAGTGCTGGAAGAGATTTCATTTCTTCCTCAAATCCAGAAATTTCCGATCTCCAATCAACGTGTTTTGGTTTTCTTTGGATTTTGTTGTCGTCGTTTTTGTTTTGTTTGTTTTGTTTGGTTGTTTTTTTAAGTTGGGAAATAGTATTTCTGGTTTTGGGGAGTCCCTGGGTAGACAAGAACAACCCACAGGCACCACAAAATACACTGGATAACCAAGCCATTGATTTCAACATCTGAATGGTAAGACTTTTCTTTTTTCTATTTGTTTTTTTGCAATTACATTTTTTTTAAGTACTGAGAAGACAAAAGCTACTGTATCTGAGCCTTAACCATAACACCTTTTTTATTTTTTTGGGGGGGTGGTGGGAGTGGTGGGTTGAGGTTTGCTAATAAACTCAACCAACACAACTGAAGCACTGATCTGCAAGTATGAGCTTGGGCTTCTGCCTTGCACCAGAAGCACAACCTTGCCAGGAGCCCCGACACAGCATTGCTGGCATGCACACTGAGTAAGAACCCACAGAGAATAAAACAAAGTACTGACAACTGATATTAAAAAGGCCTGGTCACTACATGCTTTTGAAAATTCCCCAAGGACATAATAGAAAAGTATGTGCATGAAGCTGGCAAAGGCATTTTGCTCATCATCAGCTTAAAAAAGCCTGAGGAGGTTTAACATAACCGGAGGTTACTCGCCATACTGGCGCACAGGGTAGTGCAAAGTGACTTGCAGGCTAACAGGAAGGCAGACATTGGAAAACACGGTGACAGAAAGATTGAAAGGAAAATCTTTTCGTAATATAGTAAGATTGCTCTCCTACAGCAACACTGTGAATGCTACAATCTGCATTCAACTCCCTGAAACTGGATTGCTCTTTCTCTTCCCTGACCATTCGTCACAGAAACATATCCCGATGGAAGGCGCTTCTCGTTCTAAGCAGCACAGTAGCATGACATACTACAATTTTTAGGCCAGAAAGCTCTTTTCACATCCCTGTGTCTTATTCGCAGTTAATATATTAAATAAGAGACACCATCTTTTGTAGCAGGAATTTCTACTGCCTCAGGGAAAGGTCCACGTAGCTGACACCTGTAGAGCCCACTGAGAACACAGTCGCGTCAGCAACTTAACTCTGTGCCACTTCTACTGATAGCACCTCTCCACCTATGTAGGGGGCAGACAAAAAGCAATCCCCTGGTCAGACTTCAGGAGCATTTTCTGCTTGAAATAGTCATAGTTTGAAGTTACCTTTGATTACAAACTATCTATGGGGTTTTTAACAGTAATGAAACACTGTCAGTATGAATACATATTGTATATAATTTTTTTTTAATTAAATGTTTCCACATCAAAAAAGTATTTTTTCCTACTCCATCTTTTTTTTGCTTCAATGGCTAGGTGGCACCTGTCTCTTACACTTCACTGGCGTTAACATAGGAAAGCCATGACCTCCCAAATCCGTTCTCCTGACATGTATGTACGATGTGAAACACCACTGGCAGCAGCCACCCCACAGCACGGCACACCGCTCAGCCTCCCTTCTTCTAGCACCCTTCCAAACCCCCAGTCAATAGGGTCCTATCCGCCGACTACAGACCTGCTCAAATACTTGCGGGTAACTGCTTGTACGTGACAAAATGAAATTGCCATCACCGGTGTTAGTAACAAGAAGCATGCATTCCCAAAAGATTGGTAATACTTAGCATACAAGTTCCAGGGAGAATTTTTCAACCCCAAAATTCAGGAGCTCATAGGGGATATTTCATTACAACGAGGTATAGTGCAATCCCACTTAAAATGCTTACCTTACAATACTCTCCCTACAAGTGCATTTTTAATCACATTAATTTCATACGAAGGCATTTTAGAAGAGAACAGTATGTACGCCTTGAATAAATATTGAAAAGTATATTCCTAATTTTTTCATTCTCAGCTGCATTCACAGACACTTCTGTTTAATTAGCATTACCCAAAAGAATTCCAGCCGGTCTAACCCATCTTGTACCATACAAAAGCTACAGAAAAAAACCCTGCAGCTTGTTTTAAATGCCTGGAATCTCCTCCCCTGAACACAGAGCCAAATACTGAGCTTATCTGGTTTCAAACTGCTCTTCTGAATTGCAGCGCGTTTGATTAAAATTTGTCTACTAGAGATTCACAGACACGACAGCACTTTTGCTGCCTGATGGTCCCCAAAGGTCTGTTTAACTGCCTTTAAGGAAGAAAATCACTGCAAATAGTTAAGGGTACAAAGCCAAGTCCCCCTCCCCCCCCCAAACAGAAGAAAGAAAAAAACCCCAACACACATAAACCCACCCCCAGACAGGAGACCCAGGGCTACCTGGGAAGATGAAGCATGGACTGAGGAAAGATTAGAAGAGGCAAGTGACCCTCTGGAGAGTAGGAAAGCCACCAAAAGAAACGGGAAACAACCATGTGACAAGAAAATAAGCTCCCTTCCCTCGGCACTTTTGCTACCTCCAGCGAAGTAACTCACACAGAAGTAAACACTATCACAGAAACTATTTGTAAAGCGTGCCGTGGAAACGCTTAGCACAGTGTTCTTAACCGTGTGAATTCAGCGTCATTTAATTTGAGAAAGTAAATGATCTCATTCACCCAAATACTTCGCATCAGACGCTGGCACTGCTTTTGCCTTTCAAAGGGGTGTTCACAGCCACAATTTAGCACTGAGTTTCCGGGCTAATGAAAGTGCATCTAGGCTAGTAAAACAGACCAAAACAAATCCTTGAATTCAAGTCCTGTTGTGTAATGAGGAAGTTTAATTAAGGCCACACATTACAGCTGTAAACGTTCTCTTATATAATAAGGTCTAAATGAAACTGAACCTAATCAAAGTTACAATTCCTTCATTAGCAAATTACAAACAAGAGCGCACAGCTGACACACCGGCTATGATTATCACAACTAATTGCCTCGTTGTTACAAACCAGCCTGAAACTGTGTTCAGATGTCCGTCTGCAGTAGCAAATTAGGGCCACATCAGGCTATTTCTGCGATCACAAGGGGCTCTTGTAGAGCGATCTGATTTACCCTGCCGACTGGCAGCACACGGCCCAATCAAAGCCCCCTCTACAAAGGCAGCTTTGAAGCCAGCACAGCCTAGAAACCCGCTCCATATGCAGGCCGGCAGACTGCACTTCATTAGGCCTGTTGTCACATTTTCCCTCTTCTTATTCTAATGATCCTATTTTAATACACATAGGAACCTCTCCTAATTGATGTCAAGTGAGTGACTTCCACATTCATCACCACAGCACATCAAACGCGTCTTGGCGCACCGGCCCGCCATCAGAGTGCTTAAGACCCGAGGTGTGTCTCCAACTACGGAAATTTTTAAAAAAAGAAGGGAAAGAAGAAGAAAAAAAAAAGTATTTCAACATTACCTGTTTAATTGGGATTGCGCGCCCGCTTCCAATGCTATCTGTTCTGCTCTCCAGGACCTTCTTCTCTTTGTCTGGGTCACTCCCTTTCCGAGACTGCAGAGTGAAAAGAAAGTTTGTGCTCCATTAAATGTAGCAGTTCACATAGAGGACGCTTTCTATTTTCTTTTTTTTTAAAGCAATTTTGACACATTAAAACAGACTCCAAGGCCGCAAGTTAGAATCTACAAAAGTATACAACCGTCCTAAAATCTGAATATTCAAAATACCGCCTGTAATTTTCAACCATCCACTAGTCTGAAATGGCGTTTGGGTTTAAAGAGTTACAGTTTCACTGCCTGAAGACCCAGCAGATCAGAGGGCACGTTTCTGAAGTTTCCAACAGCAGCTCCAAAGAGGAACGAGGGTTCCAGCTTCTCATTAAAAAAATCTGATATATACATGCATACGTTTAACTTCCCTTGCATGGTTTTTATAAATGTTATCGACTACTTAGAAACAAAATTTCTATGATGCTGGTTTTGATCATGTTGACTTTAACTTTCAATTTTTTTCTACTTTTGGGTGGTTAGAAAGTTGGAATTGCGGAAGGTAGCGATTGATGCTGAAATAAGTTACCTGAACACGATGAAGAAAAATCAGCATGAGGAAAATTTAAGCAATGATGAAAACCTGAATGGCCCCATCTTGGCTTTACGTGATGCTGTAAGCACCCTAGGAGTAACTCACAGCGCTTAGTTCATGACTTTATAAAGTTATATAGGAATTTTAAGAAGTTATTCAGATTCCAGTCCATTATTGTGAAAGAATGCTCGAGCATAATGATTTTGACAGATTTATTTTATTACAAAAAGAAGACCTGAGAGTCATCCTCCTTAATAACTGAACTGACAAGTGACAACTTCACTCCATTACTTTTCAATAGGAACATTACTCTCACAATTTCGAAAATGGGAAAACATTTTCATGTGCTTTTCAAATCAGAGATGATATATGAAACGAACACATTTGTGATGTCCAGTACCACAATGGGAAGTTAATGAAAACCAGAGCGACACAAGATCCCGCTTTTCATTTTCAGCAGAAAGAGATGTTTGAAAGGCACTGAAATTAGGAGAACAATTAGGATCACTGATAGCTAAAACCCATTTTCCATATTAGATGAAGGGGTGGAAGGGAGAAAAAAAAATCCCCAAAACAGCTGCCTTTGGGCACAAGAGGAGGGAAGGGGAGGGAGAAAACCCATGGAGGAGGACTTCAAGTAACACCATTCTAAGCAACACATTCACCCAGCAGGGATCCCATGCTGCTTTCCCCGCTCCGCCGGGAATGGGCTCCTATCACTAGTTACTATGGTTCGGGGCAATGGAATGACGTGCCGGGAAATTAAACAAAGAATAAATGAAAGAAAGCAAAACAAGTGGGAGGGATGAAATCCAATGTTCAGGATAACTATTGTTCCTCGTCCTTCAAGACAGATTTCTGAATCTGAAAGTGCCACTTCCCAATAATGCAAGGCAAAACAATGCTTCAATGGCGCAAAGCGCCCGTAAGTGACATTTTAAAGAAACTCAGTGAAGGTAGCCAAATCCTTGGGAGGGAAGTTGTCAACTTGAATGTTTCGTTTTTTATCTGACTTTTTTTTTTTTTTTTTTAAAGAAAGGATCCTGCCTCTGAAAAGCAAGTTAAATATCTATGTGCTATTTTTAATTTTATTTTGAAACCATCACATCTTCCACCCCTTAAAAGTAACTGCATCTGGAAATAATACATGGCACACAGAAGGGAAATGTCTATATGAAAAATATCATCAAATGCCAAAAGTATAGAAACACGGGAATTTGTTAGGCAAATTCAATTTTAGCTGCTTGTAATCACAAAATACATAAAATTTTCAAGGGCAGAATCTTAGCAGGCTCAGCTCTTTATTGTGCGGTGAAATAGATATATTCTGATCCTTTATGTTTTTGTACCTATGACACACACAATGCATCTTACACCCTAGAGAGTGGGGGTGGGTGGGGGGCAGAAAAGACACTAAACCATTCTGGGTCAATATTTGCTAGGACTTTTTCTGATGCCACATCGACACATTCAGTCATTCATTTAAAACTTCATTGAAACAAACCAGAAAAAGTAAAAAATAAATAAAATTAAAACACTTGCATGGGTATTATTTGACTGACTTCCCCTTTGCATTGGAAGTCATACAAAGACTTACATCAACATAAAACCTTACCCAAGTCATGTCTGTCAAGACATATTTAATCAAGACAAGACTTAATCCCAGAGCGATACAGCACCCGAGTTTGGGCACAACCAGAATCCAGTGCCAGCAGTCCACGGAGCCCCGAAAGCAAGAATACTGATCTCTAACAGTAGATACTGAGACACAGAGTTCATTTCAACTTTTTAAAAAAAGTCTTGCTTGCAATTCTGTGAAGTTGTAAGATAGGTATTATTGAATATGGGAAAGGAGATGCATCCTACCCTACAGCAGGTCACTCACTCCATATGGGGCTGGCTGGACACACAGTTATTATCGGTTCTTTGCTGAAGGGGACCTCATTTAAGATGCAAGTGCATCTTAAATCCCCACCTGCGCTATACACTATTATTTAGTTGTCCCTGTTTAATACACTGCACAAAACAAAGCGCATTTACCCTTCTGCTAATATTTGATCTATTTTATCACCCAAGGAGAAAGTCAGCTTGTTGCAATAAAGCTTAAACACAAACATGCTTAAAATTCTCAACCCTATTCCTACTCAAAAGCTATAATCAATTTATGAAAAATAGTATCCGTTTTCTACTTAACCCAGTTTTCTTCCAACACTAAAATTATCTTCATGTAGGAAACTAAACATATTACCTATGCTAGATAACAAGGGGTAATTTGCAATTTAATAGAGATCTATTTGATTCTGTGAGTGATAAAGGCATAAGCAAGTAACAGACTAGGAAAGAAGCACAGCAAAAAAACCAGAGCTAAACACAACTAGACAGAAAATACCGGTCCTCTGTTTATTCAGCAAAATAAGTCCAGTTTATAACTTGGATGATACAGTATGAAACCTGGGTTACAGCTGGGTCACTGTTAAAATACTTCAGGACATGGATTACAGGGCAACTCATTACACAACATTCAGTATGACCAGATTTTAAAAGATTGAACTAATTCTGAAAAGTCAATATTTTTTTTTTGTTTTCCCCACAGGTCTTGTTTTCCCCCAATTTCCCCTCAGTTACTGGACATGAAGACAGTTATCAACATCCTCTCATGTTAGTAAATTTGATCCTCATTATACTATTAATTATCACCGATCAGAGCTTCAGTGCATTTGTTTATAGCAAATGCAGCTGACAATGTTCTTCTCAAACCTTTTTCTGCAATTGTAGATGGGTATACTCTTCTCTATTTACTTACTCTAATTTACATTTATTCCAGTTTAAAGCATCCCCAGTCTCCCACGTCGACAACATCCATAGAACCCTTAGAGCGTTTTATGCATCCTTCAGACTAGAAATGGTCGTCAAATGCTTTTCAGGGATGCAGTAGCATCTCGGTGCATTTCCAGAGGTGTAACTGCTGGCAGTTCCTGGGCTGACACTGACATCTAGTGGGGTTGGTAACTCCTGAGTAAGCCTCGGCAGCAGCAAGTCTTCCCACCAACAGGAGGAAAACAGCACGACTGCGATAGAGTATCAGCATCAAAACGGGATGCTTTTTATCACATCACTCACTTCTGTGCATTTTATTGTTTTGCACCTAGACACGTGCACCTAAACACAAATGTATGATTTCATTCCTTTCTAAGACCTTATTTTAAATTAAAAAAACCCACCCCTGTTGGGATGGACACATGAAATACAATCCCTGAGACTCCGTACTGTCACTCGGCAGCACTCCATAGCGATGACAAAACTTTCTACTTACTAAAGGCCAAGAGATCTGGTTTTGTTTAGAGTACAAGGAAATGGTTTTACCACTTTTGTATGCGATTCCCTGGATACAACCAAGTGGTGAGCTAGTTTTGGGAAGCAAACATGACATCGCCTTTGGGACAAAAAAAAAGAATACAAACTGTTTATGAAGTCGTGGCTTTCTAAACACAACTGACAAGTAGCTACAATCACCAAGGGACTGACATGCGAGCCCACAGGGATTCTGCGTTTTCTATAAAGCATGTTAAGTGTCAAAAAACTGCTTACAAAACCACAATTACGCACACAATACAATGCCAAAGCTTTCAGCAAGGCTGCTAAACTAAGGAAATCATCACTCAAGGCTTCATTATCAACTCCCAAGCTACTTATGCATAACAAAGACCTATCATATTGGACCAGTCAAGCTTTCTATTTGGTACATTTATTTTGCCTCTCAATGAAGCAAAAAACAGATGGTTTGGGAAGGGAAAGCTCATTTTAATCTCCATCATCTCTCCTAATCCTGGAAAAGTGAGTTGAGGCAGTATAGTAATAAAGGTAGCGTAGGGGATCCGCTTTGCAGTACCGAGTGGCATTCCCACGGCAAACCCCGAGACCTCTCTGCGAACACAGGAGACCTCCCAAGGCAGCCCCGAGTCAGCAGCGATGCTCAGGGTAAGGGCAGGACTTACAAGGGGAGCAGAGATCCAGCTTGCTCTTTGATTGCTGCCAACCCAGGGAATCTAGGCAGCCCTGAGAATTAAGGTCAGATAAAGGCTCCAGAATTCAACTGTGGATTCACTTCTCTCACTGCAGTTCCTAATGGGATAACTTCACTGTGTTTAGCTTCTGTTTACGTCCTCAAACAGAACTGCCCCACGGTAATTATAAGGCTGCTTCTGTTTGCAAGTGTACAGAACCATCTCAATGCTCCTGTCTGGATTAGACCAGCTCAACTCAACAGGGCTGAAGTTCAGGCCGCCACCACAGAGCACTACGCAAAACACAGCAACAGTCTCTTCCTTGGCTCACTCACCGTGAAGAGGTTGGATCGGCGCTTGGACTGTTTACGGACAGGAGTTGGTGTGTTGGCAGTGGGAGGAACATCAATCCGTAGCTCCTTCTGGCTGGTACTTGGAGTTGATGGGACAGAGGAGGAATAATCACTTAAACTCCCTCCTCCATTACTGGTCTGCAAGGATTAAAGTTAGTTTTAAACAGTGATACACTGCTTTCAAGAAATTACAATCCACAGCTGTATCTTACTTAGTCCTGATACTCAAGAACAGCAGCCTAGGCTCAGGAACACAGCGGGACTGCCCTACTGCCACTTTTCCACACATTTCTATTCCAAGCCCTTAAATATTTTCTCCGCCATTATTTTTTGAAAACTTATGGTAGTTCTGTTGATACCCTATTTTCACATTTCATTCTACACAACATAGTCTTAACTGGATAGAAACAGTTTTGTCTGTTTTACTAGCGTACAAGTAAGCGAAACACTGGGAAAAGTGTGCCAATTCTGGCTTTGTAGTTCAAAAACTGCTAAGTCAAATTCTGCCTCAAACCTAAGAAAAAATACCTAGCGCCACAGAACTGCGTAGCTGGACTTAATCCTAGTCTGAAGACATCAGTTCACTGAGAGCTAATCAAGCAAATGCAAATAATTCAGTATTGTGAAATGGCTGCTGCTGTGAGATAGCTCCCAACATATTTGCTGAAGCCACTGGTACAGAGACACAAAGCTTTCAAGGGAGACATTCCAATTTATTCAGTGTAGCCCAAACTTAAGGTTACATCATAGCCTCAAAAGAAATAAAGCACTTAGGCTCTAAAATAATTAATGAATTGAGGTAACAAGTTACTAATAGCAGGAAAGTGAGGAAACCAGACAGAATGGAAAGGACCAAAAGGTGATTAAGAACAAAGGCTTGATTTTGTTTGGTTTTTTTTATTATTATTGCATATAACATAAAGGAATACTAAAAAAAAAAAAAAAAAAAATCATTGCAAAGGATGTGAAAGTAGTCTGGAAAGGCCAAAGGACTAATATTTTTCCTGTCAGATACAAATATACCCTTTCAGGATATACTGTGTGTGCTGATGGGGGACCGGAGTAGGGCAAAGGTGGAAAATTCTGCACGCTGTTGACATAAAGCTCACCAGAAAAGCAGCAGTGGGTGAAGGGTCTGGGCAACAACTCACACATAACTTATGAGGGGGGAAACAAAAGCTCTGTGATACACACAGAAGGGTGAAAGAGCGTCTTTAAAGCAGCCCAGTTTCCTAAAAGAAGTGAGGAAAGAAGGTAAGAAGGTGTTTCCAGGATGCCTGAGAAGAAGGATTCTCCCATGACACTTAACCCGTTACTTGGTCTCATCTTAATTGCTGTAGGTGGGAATTCCCCAGGTAAGGTTGCTCCAAAGGAAAAGCAGGCACTCCATTGCCTGCTCTTCAGCGTTGCACCTGCACTAGTGACGGCACTTACACATGCCCAAAGCTGCCGTACAGCGGAGGCGCCAGCAGCGCGATGGGACTTCTCACGCTCCAGGGAGGTCAGCGTACGGACCAGGATGTTAACTTGCAAGCAGTCAAGATGAAACCTCTGAAGGAGAACCAAGTAGGAGACAATTCTTTATATCATCCGGCTGAAGTCTCTTTTAACGATTTTAAATCCTCTTCTGATTCTTCCAGCTTTTCCAAATTGTGTCATGTCATCCCACCCCCCACCCCCCCTTTTTTTTTTTTAATTCAAGAAGCAAAGGATAAAAAGGAAGAGGCATGAGACAAGCAGCTTATGTTTGGGCTAAAGGGCCAATCAATGCAGATAGAAAATCCAAGCTGAAAATCACTGTTTCTCTGTAAGTAACAACATGTTCCTCAGCTCATTCCTGTGTGACAAAATAGGACTGACAACACTGCTAATGAGCTTTTTGATGGAGAAAGTCCTCCTCTTGCCCTCTTTAAATATATAAGAATATATAGAGGACATGAAATTTCATTTTCCCTTCATTGTGACTGCACTGGCAGTCAGGAAGCCAGAGGGAAGGGTACTGAAAGTAGCAGAGGATCTTCAGAAATTTTTTTCTAATATTCAATTACCCAGAGGAAGTAGCAAGCAAAATTTGGAGATGGCCCATGCATGTAAAACAAAGATGATGAAAGAATGAGAGCTGAAATAGTAATTCTTAGTGTCCTAACACAGAATGGTAACACCAGAGAGATGAGCAGGACAATCTGGGAAGAAGTGATGTTAATTTGCCCTACATTTGCTTTCTCTTTCTCTATGGCATCATGCGGAGACACCAAGTAGCACAGCAAACATACAGGAGTAAACAGCCTGCACGAAGGCACACTGAGCCTGTGGAAGTCAGAGATCACCTCTCCAAAGCGGCACAGGAAAGACTCTTCCCTGAGAAACAGTCACGAATAAACACGTACCTAGGATGCTCAAAGTGATCGCCAAAACTTTGCTGAAGTTCAAACAGCCAAAGACTTTGAAAATGAGTACTCAAACTGTTGGACGTGTCAGAGATGAGGAGGGTAGTATGAAAGTCTTAAAATGTGGCTGACAAAAGGAGGTTTAGGGGGGGAACATCTGGAACCTCAAAAAATGTACAATCAGCATTAGGGAAAGAGACCAAAGATGTTGGTGCCAAGGAACGGCTTTCAGGCTCGAGTGGTGAAACCCTACTGTCCACTCTGCCATGTCTGAACCAAACCGGGGCAGGGAAAATGAGGGAAAAGGAAACCTAAGGAAGCAACCATTAACAGGAAAGGGCACTGAACACATTTAAGATTAAAACTATGCAGCTGCAAGGCTCACCTGAGAAGAAAGGTGACAATAAGCAATGAAGATGGTGGAGAAAAGAAAGATCACAACAGGGTTATGCTTCAAAACACTTAGAAGAAGCCTCCTCTACAGAAAGGAGAGGAAAAAGGCAAGAAGGAAAGATTCTGATGTTGTAAGCTGATAACAGGATTTGAACGGCAAACTGTTGAAAATGAAAGGATACAGCTATGTTTCTGTTTGCAGTTTGATCACCTTGATAACTATGCACCACCCTTTTTTTTAAAAAAAAAAACCCCAACCTAAAATTAACAGATTTCTACCCTCAGTGCCTATTTTCCTGGCAGACCTCACAAAGGATTCCCTAAAATTTTAAACCTTTTGCCATCTTGTAGCATCATTTTGTACTTTTTGCAACGAGGCAGAGTTTTCCTGGATTTTTTAAGTGATTTATTTTCCAGGAGTGAGTAACTCCTACAGGAAAACACACACATGTTGGGCATTCTAGTCCCCAGAGACAAATATTCCTACACAGGCAGCTTCTATAAGTCCTGCAGGCAATTTTTCTCTTCGCACATACTAACCCCACTAGGTTTCCAACTTTGTAAATAAAATTGAGCTGGTTTCGAAATAAGCCATATCATATCCACTGGCTGGAAAAAAACCCACCGCCCTACCTATTTCAATGAAAGACTTAGAAGTGGAAAACTTTAAGGTTTCCACAAAATAAAAGCGTAGCTACCAATACTGAACAAGCTCCAACTCCTACAAAGGCTGCTAATAATTAGCAAACATATAAAACTATACGGCTGTTCTGAAACACCTCGATATAGAGAATGGGTTTGACGAGAAAGAGCTCAGATGTGACTTCCAAGTTGTAGCCTGCACAGACAGACACAATGAAAAATGCAACCAGACAAGCACGTGGAAACCATATTCTCGGTAACATCTGAACCTACGCACTGAAGGAAACAAAAAGTGGCAAGTGGTCTCTGTCAGGTTGTTTGCACCAAAGCAGAAGTCTAGGGACCTTGCCTATATTTTTTTTTACATTAAGATCATAGAGAGCAGTTCCCTGCCATCGGTATGCAAGCGCTTAATAACAAGTTCACTAGCGCAAAGTACGGGATTTAGGACATGTGGCAATAACTATAATTCACAAACTTTATGTTTGTCCCAAGTGATAAAAATCAAGTCAGTGAACCCGAAGAATAATCTTCCTCACAGCACATGTAGCCCAACATGTGTCCAATATAAACCCATTTGCTGACTGTAGACAAACCGGTCAAATCTGTGGCACTCAAACCCAACCAAATAAGCACTCTAACACCCATTGGGACATTGCACAGGATAACACTACCTTTTCAAACAAGTCTTCCCACTAAGCTGCTCTCGAGACTTGGATACACCCGAGAGAGACGTCAATATAAAGGGCCACTGCTCTAACAGTCATGGCAAGAGGGACAGAGTCAATCAGACGACTCTAGGTAGGGAAACTGAGTCTCAGCAGAACCGTTTACTCAGATACGTCCCTGCTCTGTGTTCTCGGGCGATTGGTTTCCCCCCCTCATTAAGGCAGCATGCCCATCCTCAAATGTGCTCGGCTTCTGGATATAAACAGTACAACCCTGGTTTTCCTTCCTGCTAGGAAGGTACACCGCCTGATCGTGGTGAATGAGCTTCAGAACACTGTTACAGAAAACCCTGAAAGTCTGTCATGTTGGGGATACGTTATTTCTAGAACACACCCTGTGTGACTAGCTAACACTCCATTCACAGAAACGTATACCTTCATACAGCCTTCTGGCTTTGTTGCCACACAGACTGATGCTGTAAAAAAACTCCAAGTCCTGGCAGCAAGCACAGGTTTAGCAGAATATTGTCACTACGCTGTTACCAGATAAGACCAACCGAGATGAAGCTATCAACCTGGCGTAAGTTGACCAAACAATGCAGTTACCTCAAAGGCAGCCAGTGCCAACGAGAGCGTTAAAGCCTGTCAAGAGCTGTATACAGCATCCGCAGTTCTGTGCGGAAACAGGACTGAATCAAGTCAAATCCCACACTTTCAAAGCTCGTACACATTTCAGATTTCCTCAGTAAACAAACCAGGGAGTAATTCTTGGCACGACAGTGACCTGTGTTAAGAAAAGGTTGGACTTACCCTTGTATTTGCAAGGGGTGTGTTCCTGACTGGCCACTTACACAGAGGTGGCAAAATATTCACCTTGTATCTTATATAAATTATCTGGTATTGCCGAATGATTCATAAAGCTTACATAGTATAAATATCAGGCCAAACGAGTAAATGAGAGCATAGGAAGGATAAAGCTGAAATCTTTCTTCTTGACAAGTAAGCCAACACAAACAGAATCAAAGTTTCTCCTGTTCTCTGGATATACCAGGACACTCTCCAGAAAAAAACACCTCGAACCACTGCTTGAGGAAAAAACAAAGGCAGCAGGTCCCAATTCTAAAACAGGCAAGAGACTGCCAGAGCTTCAGGGAGTCTGGGAACAGTTGGAATAAAGCAAGTCTTGATCAAAAGCACAGATTACATACCCTACAACAGAAAGCATTTGGTCTCTGCACCTTCTGTGCTTGGGGAAAGCATGGAAAAACATATTTCTGTAGGAACATCGAAGCCTCACAGAAAACTCTTCAGTCGGGACACATTTTTCTTTGCCCACTTGTGTACGATTTTTCTCTTGCAAGTCACATTATCTCAGTCTTTCATCTGAAAACACTATAGGCAGGAGTCCAAATTATTCAAGGGATTTTGGTGATATACAGTCACACATCCAAAGACAGATCAAGGAAGAAACTGTTCATTCATCGCCTCGGCAAAAGCCAGAAATCTGTGAGTACGCTGCTGTGGAATACAAATTTGACAGCAGATATCAGACCTAAGCCCCGAAAAACAACTCTGGAGATTTCAGTAAGTCTAGCAAGACCAAAACTGTCCTGTAGTAACTGTATTATTTCCCCCTATTTAGCAATTTAACTTCAGCCTTTGGGACGTGTTAAAACTTGTCCCATCTCAGGAGCTTTTGCCTTTTTTCGCTGTAACAGCAAAGCAGAGGAAAGAGCAGATCTGTCCTATCAGACAGACCGAAGAGCCCCAAGAATGTGAAGACAACTTCTAAAGACAAACTAAGCTCAAAAAAAGTCATCTCAATGAAATCAGTAATAACATTTAATGAACTAAATGTGACAACAGGCTTCAATAATACAGTGGCAGCAACTGCGTTACAAACTGGAAAATCTAAGAGAAGATCAAGTCTGAGTCTGAAGTTTCAGAGACCTTAAAAAGGAAAAGTTTAACAACAGGCATAACAAACACTAACAGAGGAACGTAACCGCTGTCCTGTGAAGATAAAGAAAGGAAGAAAAAGTACACCAGCAGATGCACTGAGCCAACACTTGAGTCCTGGAGAACGCACTTCCATATACTTGTGCACTGCCTGTGAAACGATGCATGTGAACGAAGGGGGATACATACACAAAAATCTTGTTTTAAATAAATATTAGAGCTTCCTTAGAAATAGCCCTGTAAATACAAAAGGATTATGATAGATGTTGCAATGGTATCAAATATTGTTTCCACTTTCTCTGTTTTGAACAAAAATATTGTTTTCATTTTGCAATGACATGAAAAAGCAGAAGGAAAAGCTAGCTGAGCAATGTAGTTCTTTATTCAAGCGCCCAAAATACAACAACAGAATATTTCATTCCAAATGACCCCCACTACAAATAAGATAATTGTACCCTATACTGTTTAGTGCTTATCTATAATCAGGTCTCGTCTACAATAAAATAATGGATGATTAAGCTGACTGCACTTTGCTTTTAATAGTTCAATTTACATATTTAGACAATCATGTTGCAGTAAAAACTTTATGGAGGCATAGGGCAAGCATAAATAATGCATGTTTACAGATTTGCAGCAGGTAGCAGGGACAAAGCTCGTGAGCTAGCCATACCTGAGCTGCAGTTTAGTAAAATGTACATTAAGCTCCATACCTTTCTTGGGTATAATGCAAATCTCCTAGGATAATGACACTGCTGACCAGTAAACACATTTCTTGGCACTGCAGTCCACACTGTATAATGATTTTGCAGGTGACTTTACATGGTAGCACTCACTACTCGGGTAGTATTTTTAAATGCAGAGCGTGGAAGGTGTGGAGTCTAAGGTCCTGCTCTGTCACAGCAGAACACACGCAGTACAGGCAGGCATGGAAACACGGTGCCATTTCAGTCCCCTCTCACAGCAGAACATAAGCAGCTGAATTCCAGGGAAGATGGCAAGTGTGAAAAGAAATGCATACTACAAATTTCAAGGAATTACAGTAACTTGAAAATATTTTTTCATTTTTTACCTTCAAAACTGTAGCCCCTCAGTAAGCTCACACTGCTGGGGACTCCTAGCTGGAATCTCCACATCATCACTTGGTCTGAAGAAGGGCCCAAAGCCCTTCACACAAACAGCAACTACAAGGTGTCGTGCCATGGGATTTTCAGATGTTTTTACAGCAGTGTAAACTTAAAAACAGGCACAGCTCCAGGTGACTGCTCAACAGGTTATCCAGTACAGGGCTGCTTCCCATGGATTTCTGATGCATCTTGAGCTCAGATGGGATGCACTGGGGACCAGAGGTGGGACTCACCTGAGCAGCCTCGTGGTTTTTGGAACAAGATGGTCACCACTTTCAGGGTCTGGGTAGAGAAAAGAGCCCTTTGGAACTGCTGGATGTTGGCACTGCTCTTGTAGGTTAATCTCTTAAAAACATATTCCTGGTATGTCAGGTGTAAAGGACAAGCAACTCCTTCAGTACAGGAATGAGTTCAGGGGGAAGGAATGCCTATGTGGTTTTGTGATGTAAGGGGAACTCATCCTATACTGAAATAAGATTTAGCATGGTCTACAAGCATATCATGCCTAGAAAGACTGGCAAGGGGCGGGGGTGTGAGAGGACTGAAAGGTGGGATAGAGATGGGGAGGACACTAGATACAGAAGTCTGTATCACCTGGTATGCATCTCTTGTTGATGGCCAAAGTAAAAAGACCTTTCCCAAGACGCCCTGTGTCTGGTAAGAGGCCTTCAGTACACTAAACAACACTTCTTGCTCTCAAAACAGCTCAGTCTACCCCTTGTAGCGCTCAGAAAAAAACAGAAGGTGAGCTGCTGACTGAAATACTTCTCAATGCATCAGACAGATTAATTGTTTCCTAGCAGAATATAAGCAGTATTATACCATCCTTCTTGTTGACAGAGTATACAATAGCTCTGTCCATCACAAATCATGAATGATACCCTCGGACTTTAATAATAAAATTCTTTGCATGCATTCTGGGCTGCCCTGAAAGCCAACGTATGTATGTGAAGCACTTGCACCAAGGGTTATTGACTCTGGCTATCAAAGGTTTCCACCCTCACCTTCACTGACATACATGCATTGTAAACAAGAAGTCAGAGAAGCAAAAAGCAATAGCACCTACTGCAAACGCAAGTGGGTTCTGTCATTGGAACAGGCAGCATCTCATGCTGTGAAACAGGCCTCTAGAAATACAGGAAGTGCGTAAGCATAGATGTATCTGAGAGCATTTTCTGGAAGATGTGACCCAGGCGATCACCACCTCGGACTGCTGGACGTGAGTATCGATATGCATCCAAACACACCAACAAGTCTTCCACCACTCGAAAACTGAAACTACTGGGTAGAGAAGCCCTTGTTGGTATTAAGCCTTAGAATTTCCCCCAAGACATGCTAAAGACTAGACTAGGTAAAGTGACACTTATTTCTTCTTTTCTCTCAAGCCTAAGCTCTTGACTGCAATGTCATCCGGACAGTTTGCAGGAGTTAAGATCGCCAGAGTGATCCAAACAGAGAAGGAACAATATCTGACTTTATCTGAAGTGATCCGTGTAACCACTGCTTCTGAAGGCCTTCACTCCCGTGGAGAATGCAAGTGGCAGGGCACTGTAATGATAACATTTCTGATTCATGGAGGAAATCTTCAGTGAAACATCATTACGTCAAAAGAGATGTTCTAAAGGGCAAGACACCAGCCAGTCTTCCAGCCAAGATCAGAGATGGTAAATCTTCCCCCAGATCATCTTAAACCTGGAATTGCAGTTGCAAAGTTCTTTTAAGTCTAGGATAAGGATTCAGCTTCCTTTCCTTAAACAAGGTCATACTGCCTTTAAGTGTAGCACAAAGGGGTTGAGACATGAAACAGATTTATGGCCTATACTTTTAGACATGACATCAGTCTCGGAAGACAAACTTCTTTGACTGGTGTTGCAATTGCCCCTTTAGATAATTATGCCAGCTGGTAAAGGCAGTAAAGAACATTATTTCATTTTTATTGAAACAGATTGTAAGGATCCTTATCACAAAAGCTACTTTGTCTTGATTTTCCCAAACAGTCTTTATCACTGGCAAGAACTTTGCTGCATAGGTGAAGTACTTGTCTAGAATTTGCTGTTTGCTGTTGGCTTCCAAATGAGACTTGGGTAGGAAACCAGTGAGAGCCTAGATATTTCATGTTGTTCATCAAACCTGATTCATTAACAAGAGTGACCGCAACTGCTCTAAGACAATGCAGAGCATTGAGATGCAGGTGGCTAAGACTGGGTTGTACAAAGCATCATCTATCCTCCTTAGAAAGTCTTAGAAAACCATAATAATAAACTAGGACATTCTCGGATCCAAGAGTAAGGTCAGTACTGGAAACGGTGCCACGCGTTGCCCGCATTTCTGTGACAGCATGTTTCCTCTTTCACCGCTGAATAGGGTGGGTCTCAGCTAGTCCCTGCAGGCAGCATAATTCTTCTCGGTCTAGAAGTACGAACAGACACAAGTACCCAGAGAAAATTGTTTGGAAGAAAAGCATTTCACACAGAGGGGTTAGTTCAAGCACTTGAGCAGTGGACTGGTCAGAAAGAGAGCGGCTGAGGGAACAGTCCATGTCACATACAACAAGAAAGGGGAGAACCTCTTCCATATGAGGAACTTGTACTTCACCAGAAGGTACCAGGGTTCTTCAAAAGAGCCATGTACCCTAACACCTGCTTTAGAAAGGGGGGTCTGAACGTGAGTATTTTCTTTTGGCATAATCAGCAGAAGTGAGAGTCACAGTCTGAGGTTGGTATCTGGGTTCAGCTCAGGGCAGAACATCTCAGAGCAAAGAATTCCAAGACCAAACCAGCATATGCATCTTTAAAGGTAACCCAATGGCAGAAGTTTCCACTAAGTGGCTGGTCTCCTGGGCCCAAGACCACAGATAAACCAGAGACCTTACCCTGTGGAATAAACCTCAAGAGTGTTTTCAGAACACAGTTACACCTCAAATTAAAAACAAAGTGGAAAAAAAGAGGACAAAAAAATGTAAGGCTACAAAAGCTTTTCCCCAAAGATAGAAAACTTCACTCTACTGCTTTTTGCCAGAAAGCAGACACTCTCAGTGTGGCAGAAAGGTCCATAGATAAAACAAAACCTCACATGGGTGGCTCAAGACTGCAACAACACTTTAGAAGACATTATTGGCATATTATTGACTGGAACACATGCCAGGAGACCTGGTGGATACCTAACATTTCAGACTGCTATAGGACACGGGGCCACAGCTCTGGCCACAGACGGTAAGGGTCAAAATGATGGTGGCCCTATACATCCATCTGCCGAGAGCGAGAGCAGCGCGGGAACACAATCTGCCTGGCTGCAAAGGTCTTGGGTCTGAATGACAGGGCTTACGTACATCCTAACTGAGGACGTCCACAGAGACAGTCACTTTGAGGAAGGGGACATATAGGAGAGTGTATTACCATATGTGGGTAAAAACTGTGAAAGTTAGAAAATTTTGGTATTAACCCTATGTTTCCAAAAAGATCCTCAAGGCCACCACTTTCCTGCCATACATTAAAGGTAGCGTTTTGTTGTGGTTTTACACATAGTATCTACAAGCCAATAGCAACGTATGTATCGCTATGTCATTAAAGGGGAATCATTTCAACTGAGCATAACTGAGACAGGCAATTACAGCTGTGCACAGTGCTCACAAATGTAAAATTCCAGCACGCTAACCACTGAGATACACCAGCTATTATCGCTCAGCACACAACTGAATGAGAACAATAAGCAAAAACATAGTGAGGTAATTTTAAAACACAGTACAGCAAATCCTGTGATCGTAACAATGGGCCTACTCAGAACAGCAGGTTGCTGGGCATAAATCAGGACCATCAAAGATGGCTTTAAAGCCAAACTATTTTACTGCAGCAGCTTCTTGAAACAAAGTCAAGCCAATTAAAAAAAAATATTGCTTCAAGCTACAGATCACCAATACCTTTAAAAAAAAAAAAAAAAAAAAAAAGACAACCACAAAGCAACTACGTATCAAGCAGTAAAAAAAGCACTGGCATTAAATACATTAGATGAAAAGCAAGCTATCAGCTCATTTTTCAAACAAGCATTCATCATAGTCTGTACCTGGCTGATATGTACGGCAGAAACCTGGGCAGAACACACAGAGGAGTGGCTTGGAGAGTTTGGTAGGGATTTGCAGGGTCCAATTGAGAGCTGCTGCTTCTTCCTAGTTGCAACGATCTTCTGAGCAACTAAAGAAAAACAAAACATACAGGTGGGTAAGCTGTAGCACATACTGGAAAACATGGCATGTCAAAAATATATAGAATGCGTAATACACAAGACACGGTGTTCCGTTGCCAAAGCCTGCTCCAAAAATTCATCGTAACACATCCGATTCAGATGACAGATGGTGTTTTTCCACAACATGCTCCATGTGAGAGACTGACTCTGTTCTGCACACGGATGAAATTGCCCCAGTACTCTCGCTCTACCAGGTGAGCTGCAGAGAACCAGCAACCTTCAATCCGAAGGGGAAAAGGTAGGTGTACAAGTTACAGAAAGCAATACCAGGAATGCTCTAAGTCCACTAGGTGCTTATAACACCACACTAGCAAAGCTTATGGTAATACACATTTTCCATTCTTCTTTGGGATGTTCTTCTTGCAGACAGAAGATAAGTATAAGCAACACTTGACTACCAACCTAGTTCAAGTGCATCTCAGTGCTGTTTACTGATACAGCCCTGGAAGGTGTCCTACATCACAGAATGCCGGTTCACTAGGAAAGCTATCACTCACTCCCAGTCCAAGCAGGTTTGGTTTACAAGGTGGTGCGCACTCTCTGCTGCTGAGGAATTAGGTGGACTTTTCTTAATTACCAGAAGCTGCATTAGGACAATCAGTTTTGGCAATCACAAATTTAAAGTATTTGAAACAAACAAAGTAATGAAACTGATAAAGGCTCCCCGACACAGAGTACCTGGATTTGTGTTGCCACACATCACCGTCCATTCAAATTCATTACGGAAAGAAGCTGTATCACGACTTCTAGTTTTAACTTTTACTACTTAGCAGCGCTAGTACAGCCAGAAAAATGCTGAATTTTTTTTTGCAATTTACTAAGAAATCTTCTTCGACAAGTAAAGGAAAAGGATACAGGGATCAGAGTCACTAACATCTCTATATACAGATTAGCAGACTCACAACAAAAAATGGAAAGAGATCTGATACGACATGCAGCAACTTCCACACGTGTCCCTAATTTTTCAGTTTTAAAGGAGTCACACTATTTCAGTAATTTCTTTGATACACTTGCATTTCAGTTCAATCTGCTATTCAGCTAAGGCCTTTGGAAAGAGTTCTTTTTAGCTCACAAATACTTAAAAATAAAATCCTTAATGCTGTATTTGTTGCCTACCTTTTAGGTCACAAATTAAGTAGTAATCAAAATTTCAGTCTTCAGAAACAGAAACCAATGTCATGGCTAACCAAAAGCAGTACTAAAATTTTTTAAAAAGCACTGCTTGTGAAATTTATCTTCCTTGCATGCAGCAATCTCCACAAAGTGAAGCACTTCATGAACATAGTCACTGGCATGGTCTCCACCAAGACCAGTCAATCAGGCAGAACAGCAACAACTATTGGCATCTACTTAAAAAGTCGTCGCACAGAAACTTGCCGTAATTAAACCAACAGCATTCAATCTGTCTTGTTCAGAAAATACAAAAAGATATTTATGTAAATTCCAAGATTTTTTCCCTCAATACATTATAACGCAGGCAGAGATATTGTTTAGCAGTGTAAGCATACAATTTCTTCTCAAATGAATGCAATTTTAATAACAAACTGGTCTGTGGCTTATGTTTTTCATGTAAATGAATGATGGCATAACCATGATTTAGTGAGAATACACTGTATAAAAAATGGCTTATATATATGAAGCAGCAGCTTCATTAGTTACATCCCACCTCCAATAGGCCTCTTATCATCCTGAAAGGATGATATCAATTAATTTATCTTTCCCTGGCATATTGATCATAACCTTCATCAGCTAATCATGTTTAAATTACAGAGGAATATCGTAGCACTCTGTCATTTCAGAGCCATTGGTTTATTGATCTGGAGCCTGGAAAGCCATACATTAAAATATTTTAAAACACATTAGTGAATACAGAGAGCAAACCGAAGGTCAGATTTTAACATATGCACATGGATTTGTCTTCATCATGTGTGGTAAAGACCTAAATTAAGACCAAAACTGAATTAAAACCACACATGAATGAAAACTACTTTCTCAGCGAAAGCTCCACTCTCACATGAGAGAGGTAATTAGTCAAATAAAATATTTACCTCTTTCCTTCAACCTGAATATAGGTGTGTTTGTGCCATCACATTAACACAAACAATACAGTCTTGCCAAATTATCATTCTCAGAAGGCGAAGGAAAAAACCAGAAAAACCCCCAGGATAGTCTGAATTCACCTATTCAAACCCACAACCTGAACGCTAGCCAAGTTCTACAAAAGCAGACACTAAAAAAATAAATACATTTTAAAAAGCAAAAAAGCCCACAACTTGTTAGTCTAGAAATGTGAAGAATAATCCACAAAGCAGCTGGAAACTAAACCTTACACAGAGCAGCATGAAGGGTAATTTATCCTGTGCGCCGTATAAATGGTAAAATTGCAGCAGAAGACCTAATGTTGCCTACTTAAAATTGTGCTACAAATTCTAGACAAGACCATTCTTAGCCTCAAATTTCTTAGCTCTTCCCTCCGTTAGAAAAATGATGTGCCCCCTAATGAAAATCCCCTTCTGAGCTGCCAAACCTTCCTAATTCCCCCTCCATTTCGGCAACCAGACTAATATCCCCCGCCAGAGCACGGTTCCTCCTGCCTCTCCCCTCTCTTCATTAGGCAACCCGCTCTCCTTTGAGACACCAAACAGTTTTTGCTTCTTTCATTGCAGTCGTGTAGCTGCCACTCCATAATTAGATTGCATTCAATATTCAAGTGCTCAGGGCTACTTGCCCTTGGATATGATGGTGATACGAGCTTCAGAAGTACCTAAAGGAGTACCCTGACCCTTCAAAGTTTGCAACATATGAAAGACATGACTGATCATCTGTGGGGCAATCGCTGGACTGTCAAAAGACCTACTGTGCTTTTTCTACAGCTACCTTGAGAGAAGAGATGAAACCTAAATCTTGCCCATCAGAAGTCAATAAAAGGGGTTCAGCACATATCTCCTCAGCAGTGCTGCTGCAAATTCACATTTTCTACATCTTCTATTCCAGAGAAGAAAGCCCTGAAATACACAAAACTTAAAATGCCTAGCACTGAAAACCCCACAGATCTGCCAACTCCTGCTGCTGACATCTTCAGACACAGTAGTTAGTGAGGAAAAAAAACCACAGTTAAATGGTTGTGTAGCAAGAGAGAAATACACCATAATTATAAGAACTAACACCAGATCCAGAGAACAGCCACACTATATTGCTTGTTCAGCCTGCAACCCATTTCTGTTATTGTATCTTTGTTAGGACTCAAAGTGATCACTCATTAGCAGCTTAGTGGTGGTAGGAAAAATCCTTAAACCAACGCATTTTGTTTCCACAACTATCTACAAGTTCACACTAGATTTACAATCAACTTTGTCAGTGCATCAAAATATTCAAAAATATGGTTTGTTTTGCTTTTGTTTTTGGTTTTTTTTTTTTGTTTGTTTGTTTGGGGTTTTTTTGGTTTTGGTTTTTGTTGTTGTTGGGTTTTTTTTTGTCCAGAAGGCAGTACCACAACCATAACACTTTAGGCAGCCTAGTGGCTAGGTAGGATCTTCACTGAAAAATATACAGCAATAAATACAGGAACTCCTGAGATAAGCTGCAGCCATATGCAAACATTTTTCTGCTGTTAATGAAAGCCAGCTAGTGTACTTCATTAACCAATTTAAGGCTATTTCGAGTTAAAACCTTCAGATTAATACTGAAGCACCTGTAATTGAAATGTCAGTACAGAGAAAGCTGCACAATTAAAACAAACGTTGTTCTATAAAGTGAATAGAGAATGCAAGAAAGCAGAGTATTTTTGCCCCAGAGCTTTCAGGTTCCATCTCATCCCAAAGATGATTCAGTGATTCTGAACTTAATCTAAATATACTTGCTAAAATATGTTTCTAAAACAGATGAACACCGACTTAATCTGTGGCAGATACAAGAAGTAATCAGGATAGTGACAAGCATTTCAACTATTTTTAAAAACCAACTGCATTCTCTCTACTTATATACTCAATTCAGGTATCAATTTCAGAGAGTTTGTTTTATTGTAAGCCATCTATCTGTAGTATGAAAAGCAAAATGAAATTTATTTGCAAAGTCACAAACTCTTCTGCAAATAAACAGGGAGACGCCAAGGATATTTGGAGTTATAAACCAGGAGAACTGATACTTAGCAAATACTCGGTCTTTGAAGACTGACGCTTATTCCTTATATATTTAAACTTCATTTCACAAGCCAGAATGACTAGAAGTTATATTTTGCTTTAAGGCCTTGTTAATTAGAAGCATGTGAAATTCCTGGTCTGCAAGATGAATAAAACGTCCCAAGTTTGGAGAAAAAGCTCTTGACTTGAATGCCTCTTCTTCCATGCCTGACCTAGCTCACCAAAACAAAATTAACCTTCCCACCCCCTGCCACTTTCATCTCAAATGCTACTTTTTGTTAGTCAAACCACTCATTCGTAAGCAGCCCCTGCTAACTTCTCACCGGATCGTTTCGGGGAAGGACCGTACCACTAAGCAAGAAAGCACGGTGGTCCGGCAGTCTGAGCTGAAAAGCAACGTTTCCGCACTCCAGCTCAGCAGATCTGCAGGCAAACCACTGCCGTTTCCATTTGCACAAGGGAAAAATTTACCCATCTGCTAATTTTTGCCAAACAGAACTCTCCTATTCTGCTCCAGACGGCGTGGGGCTGACGATCAAGAGGACTAAATTCACTCGCGGGAGGAATAGCAGGTCACCTCCTCTCCCCGAAACCCAGAGCTGCACCTCCATAATGAACCGACTCCTCTTTGTGCTCCATTTCGGAGCTAATCACCATTAGAAATACTGTTGCCAGAGTAACTGCTCTGACAGAGTTGTCTTTCCCTGGTTCAAAGGGTTGTTCACATGTCAACTTCTTGTGCAGTGTGAGGCTGCTTTGGCAGGGGCAGCCGGGTCTCTAAAATCTCATTAGCACAGCTTCATTCAAGTGTAAGGACAATAAAGGCAGAGACAGACCTGGGGGGAAAATACTCCTTACAAGAAGTTCAAGACACAAGGTAAGACTGTCTCATCTAGCTCCACACCTCCTAAAACCGAAAACACAAAGGTACCTCTGCATCCCACAATAGATGCTCTTAGGGAAACCTCACCTAGCCCGAGACTTGATCTCTTCCAAGATTTAAGATGGGTCCTGGAAAACGTCCAGAGGTATCAACAACCTGATCACTGCTCTTTCCCAAAAGGCAGGGAATAGCATCACTGCTGCGCCTTTTACGTTGTTTTTTACCAAGGAATGCTTGAAGTAATAAAAGGGAAGACTCCAGGCATACAACACCTGTAACATCTGGTGATATTTCTCTTCTCAGTTACCACCAGTCCAAAAGCATTGCATATTTAGGAGATGCAAATGGTCTTACCGAATTACCACTAATTTAAATCAAAATTGGTTTCTCATAAAAACATGTGTAAGACCATTTATCTCTATCTCCACTCTGTGTCCAAGTATGAGTAAACGCCAGGTTCGGTTAAAACCTGCCACTTTGTGCAAAAGATGCGAATGCAAGAACCATGCAGTAAATTTTCTTCCACTTACTGACAGACAGAAAATAGCTTTCAGCCAAAGTTGGAATACTCATGGCTGGCTGAAAAATAACAAGGGATAAACGCTCATGAATATCTATTTTAAACGCTGGGCGAAAAAAGCCCCAAACCTGAAAGTTTACACAAAGATAACCTTTCATCTTAAAACAACGCTCCCCCCATACTCACAGATCACTTTGAATGACAAACTACGTTGTATTGTTGTGGAAAGTCTCTGTTCAACTCACATCACCCATTAGCAATCTGTAAAAGGTGAAGAAATAGTGAAACCCAAGTGCTCTGCCTAACACGAGCCAGATCCCTGAAAAGGAATGTTGGCCTTTTGAAATGCTATGCCAAAATTTTATTTTCCTCCCCCCCCTCAAAAAAAAAACCTTGCAGGTTGGAGTAACATTTATGGCAGCTACTGATTCGATGCTTTCACAGGCCATCAAAAGATCTCTGCGTACAAAAAGCATGTAATATTAACCTTGCTGCAACTGGTACTAAACAAGATGCTTGATAAAATGATGATTTATAAGGAAGGCTGCACAATATATGCACTGTACTTCACCTCTGAAAAGGGCACGTTCTCACTGTGAAGTCAAAGGCCACAGTGATATTTTTAGGTAGGAGGCAATTAACGTTTCATCATGAGGCTTACTTAAGAAATCTGATTCACCGTTTAAATGATAAAATTCGTGGGAAGTTAAGATATATAGCAGCTTACATATTTACAGCAGCTGCGTTTTAGCATAATATTCCATGTTTACTATAAGTGTTCAATAAAAATAAATTTATTCCACAATTACATATTACAGGCGAAGCAGTAATAACTTCAAGAGCAAGCACTAACCACAAATGCTTTTGAATGGGAAACATTAACTTAAGTATGCACTATTAAGGCCATTGTGCTTGTTATTTTAAATTCAATTCATTTTTTAGGCTAAACAACCTTTATACTTCTCTGTTTAAAAGGAGATCTTGGCATACCATGTGGCAGTTGTAATACAGAAACAAGTACTGGGCACCTGTAGGCTTTGGGCTTGGATGTAGCAATTTCTGAGGCTGGGGGAAGCCAGTACGTATTTGCACATGTCCTAAATGTGTTGCCAGTACAAATTCACTATTTTCCATTACTAGACTAAAACAACAAAAAAAAACTCACCCCAAAAAAAACAAACAAAAAAAATCACAAATGCGTTAAGGGGAACTTCTTGGCCTGTTTGTAGGCCAGCTCACCATTGCAGGGCACAAGAGGATCCAGGCGTCTGCACGCAGCACAGAAGCATAATTGCAGTACTGCTCTGTATCACAACGTGCACCTCCCTGTCTTGCTGAGGGGACACTCCTGCCAAGGGAACCCTCCATTATATGTCAATATATTTTAAAAAAACAAACAAACCACCTTTAAGTCTCATACTCAGAACTCTTTTCCATTTCAGCTCTTCCCAATGATTAAGCTGTTCCACGCAACATCATTAGTAGTCAATTTTGCACTGTATTCCTGTGTGCAAGAACGTCATCTATAAAGCCAATGCAAGCAGTTCACAACGTAGTTTGTAGTTGCATGAGATCCACTTCTAGCAGGAAAATTAGCTTCAGAACCTTTTAATCCAGGTCCTTTCAGTGATCCAGCAATCAGCTGGTATGAGCACAACATAAGGCCAGAAATTTCTTCAGCTATTTTTCCCCGCAGAAACAGTGTGCTGTAGAGCCATACCTGCAGAGATGAGTTATCCTGCCCTGAACACAAATCCACTGAATGCTCTAACAGACTAGAGTGGTCCTTGCCAGGATAACTGCTATTTTGCTTTACAGCACGACCAACAAGGGTGGGAAAATGAAGTGTGCAGGTACTTACCTCTGACCCTGCACAGCAAGAAGAGGCAAACCATCTGATAAAAAAATAATAGTATCTAATAGCACCAGTTACCAGAAGCATTAGGAACTTTTCCAGGACAAAGTGCTTAGTTAACAAATCTTTACTATTTAAAACAAGTTAATTACACACATACACGATACCTGCGTTTTTACTACTTGACTAAAGCACACTTTACTTTGAAGTGCTGGGCAGCCATATAAACCAGACAGCTTTCACTCTTGCATTATTTCCCTGTACTTCTCAAGCACCTATACAGCCTAGGAAAAGAAGCATCTCAAGGCAGCCTTCTGGTTACCAAGGAAGGTATTTCAGATGAGATGTGCCTCTCTCCCAGTGCGAATAAGGTAAGCAGGTACCTGTTTAAACCACTGTACTCATTTTCAGTCCTATTAATCTATTCTGCTATGTGAAACTACCTGCTTTGGCAGGTTCCAAAGGGTCAAAACATTAGAACGGGTTTCAAGAAAGACAAAATACAGGAGACATGGTATTAAACAATGCCAGTGCCAAAGCAAATGCAACAATTTCAGCTGGCAAGTCAAAAGGTAATGTGCCATTAAAACAGCTGGACAAGAACAGAGGCATCTCCACCACAATTTCACACTGTGGAAAGACAAGCAGCAAATATTCCTGCCCTCCCTACCCGAACCTGTACTGCTGCCAATGACAGTGTAATTTCTCCCTGCAGCCTGTACCTACACTCTCAGGACATGGAAGAAACGTGTAAAACCCTGAGCTTCCAGAGGTTTATTTCTGGAGACTCAGTAACTCTCCGCTTCCCTCACTTCTCTCACTGTTAAATACTGAATTTGTGCATCGCTTTTGAAATCACAGTAACACTGGATACTGTTTTCCAAAACCTTTAAAAAGATGTGTTAACTTGGTAATGCTAAATAAAGCCACTCTGTTTCCTAAGCTGGAGAGAAGCTTACACTCTTACACTATGCAGGTAAATTTATGCAAATAAATTAATCTTTCAGATGTACTGCTATATGTCTGTTGTCACAAGTTTCTAATAAGAAGCAAAATCCTTCACTAGCTGTGAGTGAATACCATACACTGACAGAGAAGACTGCCTTCTCCAATTAACACGATATCTTCCTTGTGGTATCTATTTTAATATAAAGCTATAAAGTAGACAGAAGCTTATTTAAGATTAATCCACTAAGAGCTTCAAAGTTGCTCCCAAAATAGGAAGACAAATTTTAATATAGGATCCAATTCTTACCTGAATTCCCTTTATCTCATTATATTAAAACAAATTTATCTTCATTTATGTCTCCATTACCTTGTAGGGCTGTTAATTTGCCTGAAACGAAGCTATTAGGTGATTGCTCCTATGACTTGAGGGATTTAAATGCCGTCTGTAATAAACAGTTACCTTCAGGATGGAACAAAGTCAAGGCTACTCTCGTTAATTGTGAAACGAAAAAAAGATTGCCAGAACAGCCAAGTACACAGCTATGAAGCTAGAAGCACAACTTCTGCAAAACACGAACAAAGCAGGGTAAGTAATACCGTATACTTTGCTGACCTGTATTAACTTCACCTTCTCTAAGGTGGGATGGTTACAACTTCAAGCTATAGACGATGGTTTGATACACCCATTGACATCCTTCTGGGAATGATGGGCTAACACACTGCCCAGCAGCAAGCCCACTTGTAGCGGAGCAGGCTCTTCAAAGCAAGTTCAGTTCAAGCTCACCCTGGCTGTAGTTAACTAACAGAAGAAACGTATACACTGAACATCAGGTACGTTACAAGGAAAAAAGTTGGCAGATTTATTATAGTTGGTTTATACTTTTAAGAACCATTAGGCTATGTCATAATACAAGTAAATAGGAAATGCACATATGAACACACAAATTTTATACTGAAAAACACTCTTCCACAATCACTGCGCTGAATAATCAAGTTCAGATACAATGGGTTAGTTCAGTGTTAATGTTTCTAAAAGAATTTAATACAATTATCCTTAAAATAAATTTAAAACCACACCTTACTGGCACCTTTGGGTTTGTGCGATGCCTTCATCGAATTATGCATTTCAGCTCTGGCTCTCAGAAATAACAACTGTTCTTGTTTTAGCAGATACAAAAATAAACAAGATTCACTGATAAATATCTCTCATGAATGCCAGTATATGCCTTTTTCCTCCCAAGGTAACTATGATTAACACTGCATATCACTTATTTCCAACTTTGATGCAAATCATTGTCTCCCAAGATTAGATAAGCAAATACATCAATCAATGCACTAAATCTGGAGAGCATCTGGCATGTAAAGAAATTTAAAAACTAAACCTACGTTTTCCTCGCTGCTGGAACTGTGTTGCAAGTAGAAGCATATGGCTTAAGGATTTATAAGGCAAACACCATGTCAAACACACAGGTAAAGACTTTTGCACATAGATTCACCCAGCCAGTAAATCATGCAACAACGTTGATCTTTCCATTGCAATGGAATGAAGTCATAAATCCTGTTATTTCCCATACAAAGGTTAAAAAAAAAAAAGTCGAAACCAAAACAACCCAAAACCCCCAAACCATAACCCCACAAACAGAAAACAGCAGATTCAAATATAATGATGTCAAATTGATGGGTTTCATGAAATGCCTATAAATAAACTGGTTTTTTTTTTAAAAATATCCTTTAAAGAATGAAATTCTTCAGCACAGTATCGTTGTATATTATTAACCACGTCAAAACACAGAATTAAATAACGTAGAACCTTACTGTGCTAAAGAATTTTACCACCTGGCAAGCAACTTCATATTTACATTTTGAAGTAGTTTCACGGAAAGCCTATTTTGTGGGGCATGCTGTCAAATTACTGTTTTCATAGACAACATTTTTACTTTCCGAAGACTTAAGCACACCCAGTAAGCTCACTGGTAGTGCAGGGACAAGGACACAAAGCGACAGGAAGCTTCTGGTTACGTTACTGCAACTCAGACGTACCCATCCTTATAGAAAGAAACTTATTCACATTTACTAGATCAAATTCAACTTGTGCCTCATTCAGACAGTTCTACTAATTCACCTGTGCAGAAAAAGTTCACGTTGTTGCCAAACCCCCAGGATTTTCATTATAATTGTCAATGATTATTATTTTTTTAAACTCCCAAAATGATTTAAAATTGTTTCCTAACAGCCCAAAGTCCCTGCACCCAGAGGTGCAACTGCACCTGGAGATCTCAGAACCACCTGCATACACGGTGCACCTGGTCCCAAAAGAAGGGCCATGTGCCCGGTATGCCAGAGCAGAAAATGTAACTTGTGAATAAAAGTTACGTATCTTGAAATATTAAAGTATTGCAACGACCCTAAAATGAGCTTGTTTGTAAGCGAGACAAGTTTGGATGCTGTAAGGGCAGGATTTAGCACCCCCTGCATGGAGGATTAACAGCACAGTGCAGAGTCGATGCTCACTGCGAGCCTGGGTGACCCAGTCTACAGTTTTGCTCCATCTCAAGATGGTGTACGATCTTTTGTCAAATTCCCTTTCCAGCCTGAATTGGCAGAAAGCAAACAGATGCTAATCTCTGAAGTTGCAAGACGAGTACGAGGAGGCTGGAAGGTAGGAAAAAACCCACAGAATGGGCACTCCAAGCACAAGTTATACTATCCATCTTTCTGATGCTCTGCTAACGGTTACTTGTTCTTGTAGGAAACTACCTCATTTTAGCTAGCATTTAAACATCCAGCATCACTTACGCTGTTACATCTAGGTGTTAACTACTTAACCACTGAATACTCATGACTTTGCATTGGTACTCTGTGGCACTTCCCTAACATGCTTCATAATTCATTTGCAGCCATAATCTATCTGAAAAAATCCACAGAGGTGGCTCTGCTGTCAAGAAGTTGGTTCTCTTTTGTTTCCATTTTTTTAATATCAAACTTTGCATCAGCGGAGTTGTTGTAATGCATATGTTTAATCAAACCCAGCGTTTTGTCTCCTAAACTTCCTTTATCCCGTTTTCCAGCCATCGCACTTTCCCTGCCGTTGTGTGATGCAAGCGTGATGCCATTGCTCCACGCTGCAGCTTGATTAATACAACCAGATAATTGAAGGCACGCTTCAGCTCCGTAGTGATGGATTAAAACAAACGGTGAGGTATTTCTGTCTTCCCCTGCCTTCCTGGCACATCTCATAGACAGTCATAGGGCAGGCCAAATGCTACAAAGCAGGCTGTTTACCTGTGGGGGAGTCACCCGTGCTTTTCTGGAGGGTCAGCGAAACCCCTGACAGCTCTCTCTATTTTAACTTGACTCCTGGGATGTGCCGAAAAAGTTACGTCCACTATATAATTTGAACAAATGCTACTTCCCTCACTTCCAATACGGATATTATTCCTCAAGATGTGAGTATTGTCCTCAGAAAAAAACCCCCAAAACCCCAAAAAGAACTCAGGTATCGTGTCTCAGGGAGACTATTTCCAGGCTCCTGACTGTCTGCCCCAAACATCAGCAGCTCTGTCTTCAAGGAGTGCTGCATCTGTGGACAGCATCAGTTTGATGGGTTTCGAACACTAGATACACACCACATCGCTGTTACGACTCTCTGGCAGAATTTTTCCAAATAAAAGAATTCAAGGTACTTTTAAGACAATTACACTTCACTATTACAAACCTGATGCAGCTGCACCCAAAGGTGACAATCTCCTGTATAAAAACGAGTTACAAAATGTAAGAACATATACTCTGTGCAAAGCAAAATAACACTGCAGCAACATCCAAACGATGCACAAATACACCGCTGGTTCTGAAGCACAAGCTATATACGCTGCTCACCAGCAAAATCAAGAAATATAACAATATTCTTGTACTGTAAAGAAAAACCTCCCTCAAACCACATAACCATGGATCTAAACGAGATTAAATAAAACACCTCAGCTGATGGGCTCGTTGTCCACTGAGCCATCCAAACCTGCCGCTCGGACACATTAATTCCCATTAGAAGAACAGCTAAGCTTACTGTTACCAAGGCTGCTGCTTCACTCACAGGTGAAATAAATCCCATTCCTAAAATGATCTCCACAAATCCAACAGTAGATATAAAGTCACCTACTCTATTAAGGAAGGATAAATTCTTTATTTGTTTTTGTGGGGTTTATGCACACTCAGCTGTCATAAAAGCTGTTACCTGCCAGAGTAGAAGCATCATATAGCATTTAACATAAATCTCACAAAACATATAAGCCCCCCCTTTGCACTTTAATCATTTGCTAACAGTTACAATAAGATTGTATTAAAAATTTAAACTGCCCTACTTAATGCAATTTACCTTCAAAGGTCCATTTCCAGAGAATGAATTCGAATGATATAAATGTCGAACACTTGATCAGATTTATTGCGCTGAAGAATATTTCTCTTGATACAGATCTGACGAGTGAAGGCTAATGGCTTTAGTTTTATTACTTTTTAAGCACTTAATGGGAAAATTTAGACATTTTCACAAGACTAAGCTTCAGCAAGAATGGTACATTTACAGAATGACAGCACAGAAGAAAGCTGTGCGATCTCTTTAGAGATGACCGGTTGAATGGTGTTATTAATGGAGAGATTAACGTAAAGTATTTATCCAGCTAATTTGTCACACAACAGTTAGGCCTGAGTCCCTCTCTGCTAAACAGCGACAGGGAAGATAAGCAGAAACTGCTGATTACAGCCAAGCTGCTGCGCCGAATTGGGGCCAAAATGCACAATTCAGGGACAGGTGACTGAAGTCACACTGAGACTATAAAATAAGGAGCTAAGTGGTGCTGCTATAGGTACAAATTGATTAGTTCATGCAGCTGATTAGGGGATACACACTAGATACCCAAACACTGGCAAATAAAAAAAACCCCAAAAACCACCAAACAAACTCTACCAGCTTCCCACTTTTTCATTCCAACCGTGTTTTCCACTGCCAACATGAAAGGTACTTCCAAAATACTACAAAGCAATAGTTTTCCTTGTCCAAAAAGACCTTTTTTTTTAAAAAAAACAAACAAACCTGAAAGACAGCTGGGAGTCCTCAGATTTCAATTAATGTCTAGGTACTTATCCAATCAATCATCAAGTGCTATAAATTTCCTATATTTCTCATTAGTTACACTATTGCACAGCTTAAATCTAAACATACCTTTCCATGAGACTGTAAATTATGACGCCTAAGACACAAGCAACTGTATCAGCCATCAGCAGAGGCATAAATGATGACAGCAAGTCAATTGTATATATGCTAAACTGAAGTTGATTTACTCCTCATGATTTTTTTTACACAAAAGTCTCACCAACAGAAGTGCCACTAGCACACTACATCTCTTGGAGTTTGCATATATGACTTGAAACCAGTAAATGACCTGTCTTTATTAACATTAACAAGTTTTATGCACAAAATCCAATTTTCTATGGAAAAAATATTTCTTCAGGATCTGTCAATAATGTTCCTTCATTAAGGGCAGATAGGCACGGGCTTTTTCTTCAAGCTCTAAATTTAAAATTGTTTTTGTGACCCTGAATATCATCTTCAGCCTTTTCAAAGGGCATGCATCTGGTGAGACACTCCAGAAGGTACCTGACAGCAGTATCTTATGTGCTTCGAAACCTTGGGGTTTATTATACTCAAACCAAAATTCCCACACGTATTACCAAAACTATTAGCTTTTTAGTCTTATACCAGCTCTGCAAAAATAATTCTTCCAAATTCAGGGTCCTCAGGGACCAGCACTCACGCTCCGAGTGAGTGCCCTGGTTTCTCTGCACTTGATACCAACCCCGCAAAGCCTGGCTGACAGCAGCGCACTGCTTCACCTTCTTCCACGGCAAGCAGAGGATCCCTTGACCTACGACAAGCCCTAGATACTACTTTTAAAATGCAAGATAAATGATGTTTGTTTCACAAAGCACAAATAATTCACACACAGATCGTAAATGTTTCACCACCGCAGGAAAACAGATTTCCATTTTCCTACCGCATCTGCTTCATGCTTAGTTACATTAATTGCTCATTTGAAATCCACTGGCAAAGGGACCACGCTGGTTTCCCCAGAAAGTGGGGCAACCTCTGCATTGCTGGATCTCACCCCAACACTGCAAGGACAGAGATGGCAGTCTTCCTCAGAAGGAGCTCTACTGGAAAATAAGGTTTCAATTGTGCACGCACATGTAAGGCACAAAAGAAATTAATCCCAGCGAGAAGATTTTAAGTAATTCGGAAAATCCAAGAACTTTTGGTTAAGCAGTGCTGCCACCTAAGTAAAAACTGCAAAACGTGTACTGGCCCTGAATGGATGGTGAAGATCTTCCATTCCTCCACAGAGGGTCCTGAGGGAATGCGGTGTTTCTGACCAAGCAAAACAGAGCACTTGACACAGATGACTGAAGCGTGCTAAGAAACCTGCCTTCTGTTTCCATCTGTGTAAGGTACCTTAAAAAGTTAATTGGAAGTTTTGCAAGTTCCAGGAAACTTTCATTCAAGGGCTCTAAATCAGCTGCCAAAAGAAAAGGGAGGGGAAAAAAAAAAAAGAGAAAAATCAAAGAATACCGAGCAACAGCAAACTGAGGGCCAAAGCACACAGCTTGGCTACATCACATTAGTCACCAATTATCAGCAGATAACAAAGGGAAGCCAGATGGGCTGTCTGTCAGGGTACCCATCAGGAAGCCACTTCTCGCCCCACCCCAAGCCTCAGACGCTAGGCAGTTCAAATGAGCAAGAAAAAGCTCTTCATGGCAAAATTTTTGTACTACGCTTCAAATTTTAGTCATCACTTCCCTACATATCCTCCACAGTAAATCTAATACTGGTGGAAGCTAGCTTATTGACGTGACATTTGCAGTACTACAAGCACAGGCGTTGGCAAGAAAAGGGCAGGCACACTACAAGAATCAATTGTCAGCATTAAGGCAGGCAATAACAGCCAAGAAAACACAGCACAGGTACTTTACCCCAAAAACTCTCAAAAATCTTTTACTAAATGGGGCTGTGCACAGGGAGCAACTAGCTGACACCAAACAAGCTTGCCGAGACCCCAATTTCTGTAATCCCTTAATAAAACTAATCGAGCCCCTGTGCCCAATACTCACACTTAATAGTCGGGATAATTTTCATAACACAGCCCACATGGTCCACCCATCTGCTAACTAACTTTCCAGCTTACTACTTAAAACAAAATGAAGCATGTATTACTAAAGTAAGTCTACATGGATCACAGGAAGACTGTTACCTCTGGAAAGACAAAATTGACGAATTACCAAAATATTTAAAGAGATGCTATTTAAAAAGTAGTTCTCTATTCTACAAACTTATCTCCAAGCTGTAGAAAACAATAGTTTGCTGTATACTCTGTTTTCCACAAAATACTAACTAGATCCTACAACAGAGAGAGTCTGGCCACACTGTTTTAAGCACACCCACACATACAACGCAAGTAACTAGGGAAAAGAAACAAAAAGAGCTTGATAGAAGTGAACAACACTGTTTCACAAGATACACATAAAAGATTGCACTACCCTAAGAATCTAGGCATCATTAAAGTAACCACATCAAGGGGACCACAAGCTTCCCTATGTTCAAGGGATATTTTCACCCTTACCAAAGGATCTGGGAGGACCAGATGCCAACAGCTATCCTAGCCCAATATTGCATCCAGCTAAGGTTTATATTCATTAACAAGCATCCCAAAATACCTGAACTGGTGGGCCTGACCATCTGCCGGCAGCCTCCACGACTGGCAGTAAAGAAAGTTGCCTGTTATGCAACTCACTGTTTAAGACTGGTCAATCTTCTATGAAACCTGAAATAAAAGGAGCTGTGCACGTAGGGTTGATGAAAGTCACGATACAACATTGCTGCAAATGCTTTTTCCTTAAGTGGGAAGAAGCAAAAGTTCAGCCTTTTAACGGGTGTAAAGTCTCCTTCTGCAACACCAAGGACCTACCATTGCAAACAGCCTCATCAGATCAAACTTCAATTTCAAACTTAAGTTATATGCAGTTAGTTTAAGGATTCTCTACAGAGAATGAGAGGGAAAAAAAAAAAGATGTATTTTAAACTCAGTAGCAGTGCTGGATGTTTTCTGGCACAGGAATTCAGAAGACTAATGCCAACACTTCTTCTGGCTTACTACAGACACCACCCCCATACATTCATGCAGGCTTTTAAACTCTGAATACACAAGTGCTAATCCCAGAGAAGCAAACAGTTTCAATAGGATTTGCATATACATACAGATTAGTTGAAAGGGAACGATTTGCAATGCATTTCAGAAATCGCTTTTGAAGAATAATCTATGCTAACAATAAACTTTGATGTTCAAAATGTTTGTTACACAACAGAGAACATTACAAAAGGATTATGTTTATTACACCTGTTTTAAACGTTTGATAGCTCAGACAAAAGCATCCCTTTTATTATAAGAGGGGAAAGGCAGCTATTCTGTTTAATAAATGTTACCAGATACACTGCAAACACACCCAGGAACAGACAAAAGTTATAGAAACTAAGAGATACAAATGTAGTATCAGCATTTTGACAGTTTTTTATTTGACAGCTCGGTTGAAAGAGCTTCAGTATGCCGTATGCCAGAAATAACAAATACATAAGAGCAGCAATAATCCTCTGGAACCTCAAGGGATGGCTAGAAATACCACAGCACGATGCACCAACAGAACAGCGCACGCCAGGGCTGCTTCTCAAGGTGAAGTCAGGTTCCTACAAGACTCCCCAGGGCTGGTGTTGCCTCCTGCCTCTGTTCTGACAGCCTCTGCTTTCCACCCTGAGCACTGGCTTTGTGTCCAGGGGTTCCAAAACACTCTGGGGATGCTCTGAGCAGGCTGGCAGTATTCTCAGTGTCAGGTTTATAGCAAGGGGCATTTTCCCTCGCGTCTATCTTGAGACAAGACACCTCGCATGTCAGTTCTTATTCTTTCATCTACCCAGCAAAGCTGTTTTGTGCTAAAAAATTTAAAGTTAAATCCACAAAGGGCAGTTAAAAAACCAATGACCAAGGAACAACGTCTTGAGGGTAATTAAAGAAATCAAGCTTCAGACACTTCACATCGCCCTCCATTTGAAAACTTGTTGGCCAAGTCGTACAGAACACAGGCTGTAAGGCAGCAGATGAGGTGTTAACATGTTTTAAGATTTGTTAATAAAAATTTAAGGGGGGGAAAAAATCAGATTAAGTGATCACACCATAATAAAGAGCACAGCAGTAGGAAGAGCAACAAAGATCTAGCGAGGCAGACTATCCCCCAAAACACAGCAAGTGAGCCGCAGTTCAGATAGGCCTCTTAGAAATAAGACAGATACAAGTAAGAAAAAGGTTGTCACTATAATAAAGAAAATGTAAACTGGCACTTTAAGGAGCTCATGCTCTTTTTGGCCCTTATCTAACCTTGTGGTCAGCTCTGGCACCCTCCATTACAGCATCATTAGCAACTGCAAAAGCAGGGCTGAAGAATCATCTAGCTAACAGATATTACCAAGCACTATTTTTTTTTTTCCTTTTAAAAAACCCTTGCATTTGGATACATCCCCCGCAATTGAGCCCTGTTAATGGCCACGCTGTTACCACCTAACTCGCTATGCAATCAGTTTGCTGTTCAGGTCACTTGGCTTGAAAAAAAAATCGCTGAAATTGTCACTGCTCTTTTCAGCTTCTGTCACCCGCTCCACCAGGAACCACAGCATGACAAAACCTAGCAGAAGCATCTTTTTCCATAATTCAACCTCTGACAAGCTGACAGGACATCTGACTTATTTCTGTTCTTGTTTTCCTCCTCTCCTCTATTGAGAATAAGGCTCTGCAAAATGCAAGACAATTTAGCAGCAGCGATATTCTCCCAAGGTATTAAACACAACAGCAACACAAACGGTAAAACAGCAAAGCAGGAAAAGGTTAGAAATGAAAATATAAGCACAAAAAACCAAAAGCCTGTTTCTGCATGGTATTAAAACACACCAGGTATTCCAAGAGGCTTATATCTACAATGTCCTACATTTTAAAAAAGTGGTAGTTAACCATTACAGATTAGAAATTATACTAGATGCTTAAAAAAAAAATTAGACCAGATACTTCCATTTTTTCAGATGAGCTTACAAAATTGAACACAACCTCCCTCTCTGGATAAAGAACAATCACAGTCCTTCAGATTAGTGCCTATGTCCACACCAACACACAGCACCAAATTTTAATTTATGGGTGCAGTCAGACGTTACTGACACATGCACGTTCAACAGTAATTTTTAACATTTGATGGAGGACAAATTAATACAGTGGGACAATAACAAACCCAACACACCACACACACACACCCCCATTTTATTCATGATACTGAATGCATAAGCAGATGAGGCAGAACATATCCAGGAACAAAATCTTCAAGTTATCAATACCCGCTGTAGAAAAAGCAGAGGTTTTTTAAAAATAAAGACTTTTCACACTTTCTCCCTCTTCCGGAATTTGTTTTCGCTTCAGTTTTTGCTGTTGATGGAAAACAATTCCTGGTTGTTTGCAAGACACTCCGCAAATGTGCTTATAACATTTTATCTCTCAAACACAACTTACATGATCCCATAAACCAGACTGCTTTTGCCTCTCACCCTCGGGTCTATCGCCAATAAAAAGCAATTGCCCACCACACAACTACCATGCTTCCTGCCCCAGGATTTCTCTTCGAATTTGCATGAAACGATATAAACCTGCTGGACCAATTCTGAATCTTCAAAGACTTTCCAGTTTTGACAAAATGTAGCAACATTCTCGTTTCCATTTAGTGAGGAATTCACACACTATGAACTAGGTCTTGGATTTATCGTACTCTCCAGAAAATACAAGAGCCATCACCTACTCCACAGTATCAGTAGCTCTGCATCACCATCTTTTTCTAGGTTTCAAGTAAAGTGCCTTACTATATCCACTTCAAATTAAGACTTAAAAGTGTCATAACACTAACCCTATAAAACTAAAAGTTGTGAGAGTTCTGCAGGCTGTTTTCTACAAGTAACCTAGTGAATAACACACCACCGCTAAAAACTCTGCCTCCCTGGATCTTTTATCATCACTACATCATTTCACTCCTCCGTACAAATTACAGCACTTCTTAAATGCCATACCCTAGACTATATCTCCTCATCCCAGCACTTGATTCCAAGAATGAGAAAGATGGATGCAAACACGTTATCGGAAGATCTTTCTCTTCTCAGAGAACTGAACTCTGAGGGAGCAGTACAAGTCTCAAAATCCCCAAAGCTTGCAAAGTCCCTGCTATCTTCATTAAAAGTGGCTACCAGGCAAAGTCCTGGGACATGCTTGAGTCCCAACAAACAGCAGGGCTGTAGCATCAATCAACTGCCAAGCACGAGGGAAATGTCATACAAAAGAGACATTATACATCCCCAGGGACAACAGAAAAAACCTTTCAACTGTCACGTATAAAGCGTGACTTTCAGTTAATCAATCATACAATATAAATCCAAGGAAAAAAGGGTTCCGATATAGTTTGTTACGTGGCTGGCACAAGTACCTGCCATTTCCAGGTCCAGTCCTGCTGATGCTAACCTGCTACCCAGGATGAAGTAGCATCGTTCACACACCTGCTGTGACTCCAGGGAGTACGCAATTTGCAGAGCTTATGTGAAGCCTTTCTATAGGATATTGATTTCAGATACTGATTTTGGATATCGAATAACTCCGTCCTACCAACTAAGGCGGGACCCTCCCGTAACAGTGTAGTCTGATTTATGGTCCCAGGATGGGCAGAGAAGATGCCATCTAAAGAGGGTGGCTCTGAGGGGTTAAATGGAAATCGGTCTGTGTAAACAAAAGCAGCCCCTATAAAACCACCAATGGAGTGAAATTCTTGTTTCTAGAATGCACAAACTAAATCTTCTCATCTGTTAATGGCACGTAAGAATTAAGGGCTGGCAGGAGCAAGGGCACAGTTTCATACTGAAATAACATCAAGTACAGAACAGACACAGAAACAGACTTTGCAAGGCGCTGTAGCAATCTGTGTATTTGTACTTTTTCTCGTACTGACTTTTATTACCAAACTCTGAGTTTTCCGATTCGTTTATACCAAGCTCCAAAGAAAACTCTCTAAATGCTGTCTATAAGATCCATTAACGCCCACCAAAACAAAATTTTGCTGGGTCCTCCCCAAGCGACCCAAAATAGGAAAAGGTAGAATATAGCACATGGTGGCATTCCAGTAAAGGATTTATCCCAGTGGAGAATTACGGCTTCTGTGCTCGGCTAGGGCGCGTTCTGGGAGCGACGGGCTTGGCAAGGGCTGCTCCAGCGCTCTCAGAGGGCACGGGTGGTTCTCTTCAGGGGGTTTGTTATTTGTTTTGACAACCGGGATGCACGAGCCACGTAAAACAAACGTATTTCTCTCCGACGGAACGAAGAACATCCCAAACCTGTAACTGCAGAACGCGAACTGCTGGGTGGGCGCTGTGCAGCGGGTGGGGGTTGGGGCAGGGGGCTCAGGTGGGCTCTGTGCAGCGGGTGGGGGTCGGGGCAGGGGGCTCATGTGGGCGCTGTGCAGCGGCGGGGCTCGGGGCGGGGGCGCTGGGCTCGGGTGGGCGCTGTGCAGCGGCGGGGGTCGGGGCGGGGGGCGCGGGTGGGCGCTGTGCAGCGGCAGGCGCTGTTCCTTCCCAGCCGGGCGCTCCCGCGGATCCGGCGCCCCCTGGCGGCCGCAGCGGAAGGCGCCGCCCCGCCGCCGCAGGGCTGTCGCTGGGGGCTCGCCAGTGCGTCGTTGGGACGAGCGGGGCGCAGGGGCTGTCCCGCGGTGCTGCGGACCGAAGCGGCACCCCCTTCACTCCTCCTTAAATACAAAATACATGTCTCACCCCGGCCCCGCGGAGCCAGGGGGGTGAAGCCGCCCCCAGGCCGCTGCCCCAGGGCACAGCGCCTCCGCCCGAGGTGGCTGCCCGCAGGACAGGGCTGAGGCTTCCCCTGCTTTCCCCATTAGACTAATTAACGCTTCCCAGTGAAAACTGGCTTGGTCATACCCACAGCCCTGCCCTGCCATCCTCTGTCCCCTGATGGGCCAGCTCCCACACCGAGGTACCCCGTGGGACACGGACGTGCACCCCAACATCAGAGTTATCATTTGGAAATAAAGTATTTCTGGTGAATGTTTACACACAACAAGACACGCGCTCCACAATAAAAGATTAACTTGCAAATAAAGCACCCCAAAAAACAGCACCGGCACTAAAGGTCCAAACCACAAGGCAGCGAGGGCCTCCACCATCAGAGACCTGTCGCTTCTGCCTCAATATTCAGAGGTTTGCTGCTATTTTGGGGGCATTTTTATTTCAAAACCCGCCACCCGCAGCAGGCAAAGCCTCCCAAACCTCTGCCTGACAACCTACGGCACCACAGCCACACGTGTTTAAGCTGCTGCGGACTCAACCCCACACTGACATTAGATTCAAACCCTTCTGTTTCACAGCCAGCACCGTAAACCACGTCAATGGTAAAATTTTATCCTCTTAAATATTTGAGCGTTTGCTTTGCTCCTCTGCGACGTCAGAGAATTGCATAGCACGCAGTTAAATGGGTCAAAGAAAATGCATTCATAAAGCAGGGGAAGACACGCAATTATGAATACATCATGAACAAAAATAAAAGCAATTCTTATGCATTAATGGTACATCAAGCTAATTCAAGAAGGCTAAAATCATTAAAAAGGCATCCTGGGGCAGGACAGAGTCATTACAATATTGGGCTGACAAAAAATATTAATATAATCATTTCCTACGTCATTGATAAAATCCATTCTGATAAGCCTGATAAGGACAGCCTCCCCCACATTATGAATTGGTAAATCTGAAGTAAAATAGATCTTACTAGCATCTGATCTTATTTTTAAAACATAATTTCCCTGCCTGACAATTCTCAATTCCAAATATCAAAACCTAAAAAAGAATATATTACCCTCCATCACTGGGCAATGTTAAGTTAATCCGCTGGAACCTGGAATTTTTCTTTTTTATTTCAGACTGAAATTCAGGGTCAGCTCCAACTTCAAAGAGCATCAGTGATTAGGCTCAAGTGGGACAATGCTGAAGGTTAAAAACAGCACTCTAAAATGTTCAAAATCCTTCTTTGCTTTAGCACACAGACTTTTATATAAAACAGCTGATGGCTGTATCACAGGACACCTGAATACTTATTGCACTTAGGAAATTACTAGCTCTATCACACTATCAGTTTAATTTGCAAATTATTAACAGTTTAATTTAAATGTAAATTACTAACAGTTTAATTTGTAAATTATTATTAGGGTATCAGAAAATGAGTGATTCATCATATGCACATTCCAAAGGACTAAGAATAACCTCCCTGACAACTACTGTTTACAAATTATCGTTTTCAGCTTCTGAAAGCATTAAAAAAATTATCTAAAAATACATAGATGTACATTAACTACACATCAGCCTTCATGAAAACTTTCTGCAGGCAAAACCGAAGCATTTTTGTAAAGCACTGTTTGCACTAACAAATATAAACCCATGGACTCAATGATCTTAGGGGTCCTTTTCAACCTACGTGATGATATACTGTTAAAATCAATAGTGAGCTCATCAACTGTAATGGAGCACAGTAAACAATGTATTTAGCTAAGGAATAAAGTAGAATTTCAGTAAGAATAATCAAGTTAAATATAAATCAACTGTGGAGAAAATAGGAAATTAATTATAATAGACAAAAATGATACTATATGACCACTAACAAGAATTTAGTGGATGCTTGCAGGGAAAAGAAATAGAAATTTGATTTCTAAACATGTGTGCAACGTCAGAATAAAAAAAAAAAACAACTTCCTTCAGTGCTATTTCCAGTTTCTTCCTCCGAAAGGTAGGTCTACATCACATCAAGGCAGAAAACAGAAACAAAAAACTAGATTTTAGAAAAACCTTGTACAAAGCACCTTTTGTAACAAAACCTGTAACTGGTAGGTTAAAGAAAAGTCAGCTGTAACTTGGACTGGTAACAGAGGTTTGGACCAGTTTACAGGATACCAGGAAACCAAAAATAGAAGTTTACAGGACAGTTTTCAGATTTACCAACGCATTGGCAATCTCAAAGTTCCTGAGGAACAGAAGGGGGAGCTGAACAACAGGGTGCATTAGCACCATAGCTTATGTACGTAAATCACAGCTGATGCGAACCACTGCATAGTGTTTGACCTGATTAAATAGTATCAAATCCGAGTCGTTGCATGCAAAACGACAGCACTAAAGCTAATGTGACTGAACCAAAACCTATCTTGCCTATTGCATCTGCTGCAATGTCTGCGTTTAAAAACAAACAAAACTGACAAAACCCATCCATATCTATCAACGTTATTCTAAAAAAAAAAATTTAAAAAAATGCAGAAGTGAAGCGTTCATCAAAATTACATGCCAGCAAAAGCTGTGGGACCTTGGTCAACATACTGAAACACCCCAAACAGACCTACCAAACCAAACACTTGAAGCACGTAAACACCAATTGCTACCTACCCTGGAATGTAATAAATAAGTGGTTAAATCCTATACCTAAACCTCAAGAATGGATACCCATCCAGATGGGAGCTAAGAACCACTTCAAAACACAGAAAGCAGTCTTAATAGGTATAACAACTCCGTGTCTTGCGTACAGCTACTAACTTGGCAACAACTCTTTTTTCTCAGCTACACACAATAAAAAAAACAACTTGTCTTACCCATTTATCTATTGATGAAACACAATAATTGGACTGTACCCCTTTCAGGTTTGCTGAAAAATGCAGTTAATTTATGAAGGCTGCTGGCACTGACTCAGGGTTTCCTCAAAATAGTAAGAAATGCTTAAGAGCGTCCTATGTGAAGACCTCTACTTTGCCTGTCCCTCCTCCAGTCAACCCTTCTTTGCCTTCTTCATTAGCAACATTTACCCTAAGAAATGCGGGGTTTTTTTCAAGTCCAACTAGGCTTTCTTATGTTGGGTTATGGGCTTCATTTATTCTGGAAAGGATCTGAACACAAAAGGAAGTTATGAACCAATGCTGTGTGTCGCTTGCTAAAAAGGTCCCTCAAAAATTGTACAGCAGAATTCACTAGCATTTTAAAACAAAACAAAAAAAAAAATTCAACCATGGGTGTGGGGTCCAAATCACACAGCCAGGCAGACGTTTGGCTCCCTTGATGAAGAGGGGGCCTGACTCCTTTAGGATAAGATGAGGAAGAACCACTCCAGTTTAATACCAGCTTCAGAGAAGATGTGATCTAAGCAGAAGCCGGCAAGGTAACACACTGGCTGCACAGTCAGCCTCACAAAGCACTGAAATGTTCCACAGCTGACGTGCCAGCCAAGTCACAAGCCACCACAGGGAATTTCACTCACCTACATCAGGTGCGATTGTTCACTTTCCACATTTCATGCCTACCAACATACAAAGAAGTTGAAACAAAACTGGTGTGTGTGTGTGGGCGGGAGGGTGTGGTGTGTAAAACCAGTGTGCATTTCTTGATACTAGCTTTTATTTCCTATTGAATACAATTTCACAGAAGACCTAACCTGTTCTTTGCCACAAAAGTAAAAAAGTAAAGTTACTGTCATTAGTCAAAGGCTTTCACAGCATTAATGGCCATGAAAGCAACGGTGATATAGCACCGGCTGGTGCCAAGCAACAGCCTTCCCCAACATACCACTTATCTCCCAGTAAGCCAGCCCACTAGTACGGGCTCCACTGATGTACCACGTCCTTTTTCTAAAGGAAAAATAGTTCAGAAGTTTTCTCCAAACTTCCTTCCAACATTGGTTGCCCAGAGCAGCTGTGGCTGCCCCATCCCTGGCAGTGTTCAAGGCCAGGCTGGATGGGGCTGTGAGCAGCCTGGGCTGGTGGAAGGTGGCCCTGCCCGTGGCGGGGGGGTGGGACTGGATGGTCTTCAAGGTCTCTTCCAACCCAAACCATTCTGTGATTCTACGATTTTGCATTTCTACCCTTTGCCTTTCAAAGTTCTGCATACAGACTATAAGAAGCCACTAAAAAAGCGACTTTAAACCTACACTGAACCCAAACACCAGAGTTGCACAAACGAAGTACCATTTAATCTCGTGCTCCCTATTAACAACTTGCCCTGTTCACTCACACCCCCTCATTTAATGGGGTTAAGAAGTTGCTTTGTTTCCTGCTGAAATAAACAGCAAAAATTATCAGGAATTGGATTTGGTCCCAGACATGTCTGGCAACTCTAGCACATTTATACAGAAGCATTCCTAATCCTATTAGTTAGCAAATATTAAACAGTTGGTTGACTGCCATGTAGGTAAAACAAAACCTTGATATTTCCTAAATACATAATCTTTCTCCATTCTTCCTACTTACTACTTAAATTTAGCAGACACACAAGTAAGCTTCCTGGAAGCTTACAGATTTATCACACTAGCTTTGTGCTAAGAGGCTTCTCTCTCAAAAGGTCTCCAGGAAAAAAAATAACGTAGACTGCACAAAGATCCATAAACAACATTACTTGGAATATGTAATTAAAAATCTAACTATAGCTAGCACTCAAATGTACTAACAACAAAACTCTAATGGTTCTTTGAAACTCATATTCAATATAAAAAAATCTAGGCAGTGAAAACAGTAATTTCTGCAACTAGCTCAAGAGAAAAGAGCGAGCAAAGCACAAAGATACAACTTCAACTGCTTTTCTCTGAAATCCTACCAACAGGATGGCAGAACAGTGCAGTGCACGGCAGAATCCTCCATTTAGAAATTTGGATAGTGTTTTTTTCTTCCCCTCATTTAAAAACTGGAAGGTTTTGCTTTCTTTTTTTACTTTCAGCTGCCTTTGAAGACATCTCCGATAGGTACTGGTGTGACACTATCTCACATAACCACAGATGGCACAGGGCTTTGCAATGAAAAGCTGGCAGCAGAAAACCCTGCAGAACTAAGTAGCTCTGAGAAGTATCTTAACATAATTAAGAAGGTTTTTACATGCAGAACTGCGGTGATGAAGGGTCAGTAGGCACCCACGGCTAAAAGAGAAGACAGCGGAGTCCCAAGACACCCGGCTGAATTTCCACTAGAGGGTGCACAAAGCCCACCTCATACAGCAAAGCCCAAGTTCAGCATCCCTTCTCCAGCAACAGAAGTTCTTCCAAGGGGAAACTGATCCAAAACAGTAACAGATGATCACAAAGAACTGTTTTATTTCGGGTTTTGGGTTTTTTTGGGGGGGGGGTTGGGTTTTGTTGTTGTTGTTTTTTGTTTTTTTTTTTAAATGGTACACAGTTAACCCAAGAACTTCCTACAAGGCAAACTATAACATTGCTGTTATTTTAGATCACCATTAAGCAGCCAACTACTTTCTAACCCCCTACCCAAGACTATCAACTTCTAACACTCAATGAATGCCCTGTGTTACTTCTCAAGATTACCCTTATTTCTATAAATTTTCTCAATTTATTGTCACTTTCTCAAGTGTGCAAGACAATTTTCAACTACTTTGCACAAACAGCTTCTCAACATCTCCATGAGCACTAAACCAGAACAAAGAAAACCTTGCTAAAATAAAGTACCAAAGAAAACTGGAAAATAAAAACTAAAAATAGTTTAACATTTGTAAGATTAAAGAGAATATAACAGTGTGCATTCTGTGTTCAGCACAAGGAGACCTCTACTTCACGTAAAGTAACAAAACCAATTCCTAAAAACAAAAGCATTTTCATTAACTAAACTCTAATGAATACTTGCAAACCAGGCAACTATCTGAGCTATCAGACATCAACGGCTATTTAAAAAACTACTAGCGTTGTGTGATATGCTGGATGAAAAAATTAATCTTTACCGTCTTGGAAGACTCTCTCCACATTGAGCCCGTAAGTAGCACAGGTTTCGTAGTAAGTGCATCTCTTAAGATCATTCGATAACTTCCTTGCTCTGGCATCATCTATGACACGTGGATTACTGGAACTTATAGCATCTACAACCACAAAAAGAAAAAACACACTGACATATGTAAATAAAACCTGAACACGCAGTCTTATGATTACCAATACCCAAGCAGTGAATTTAAACACAAACCACGAGACTCTTAAAATTTTTAGGAACCAACAGGGGTGCACATCACCAATTTTCTACTTTGTTATGAAAACCATCAACACAGTGTTTGATTCTAAAAACGAGGAAAAAAGTAAAATGCTTTCTGATTACCTTACATATGTATTTAGGTCGCTAGTTGCAAAAAAATACACAATCACATGAAAAAACATGAGCTCTGATGTAAAACATACTTAAAGAAACAAGTGGGTGACTGATTATTATAAACACATCACATGATTTTTAGACCTCCTATAAATATCAGCACTGGCTTAGAAGTAACCTTCACCTGTAGAGTGTGAAGCATAAAATACAACACGTTTGTAAGGAAATTTTCAGTAGAGAAGCAATGGGGGGGATGGTAGCAGGTATTACTGCAACACTCAGGGAAAGCGTTAGGTTTGCACGTACGCGATGCTTTTCTTTGAAGAAACCTAGCCGACACTAAGACAAACTAGGGAAAAAACCCACAACGGCAGATAAGAAATGATAAAGCTATTATTCAGGGCTGCCATTATCACGTCGCTAAAAATCTAGAACCCAGTTCTCCCCGCCGCTCCTCACGTAAGTGTGCCCTGGGTGCTTACTCCTGGCCCGTGCCGTTCCCGAGGCTAGCGCTCTCGGTGTTCTGCTCACAGCGAGCCGACAGCGTGCTAGCAAGGTCGGGCTGGAGGCACCAGCACCCTGCTGAATGCCAGCCCCGACCCCGCAGCACACGCTGGGCCTGGGCCAAGGCAGGCCCTCGCCGGTTTAACAAGACTCCGAGGTTTTTCACACGGTTATAGGCCGCGTTGCTGACCTGGCTGCGGAGCCACAGCCAAGGCTGGATCCAGGAAACTTACCGTAAATGACCGAGTCTCAAACCTTCATGTAAAGGCACCCGTGAGACATTGAGTGAACACACTGCAAAGCCAATGAAAGTGGTATTTCTCTAAAAAAATAACACTACATCATACCTCTCTGCAAGCGTTACTTTTCGTGCATACTTTTTTAACTCCAACTGCTGGAGCTTATCCATAGAGCTAGAAAAAAACCTTACAGGAGAAAAAACAACCTCAAAACAACCCTGCTAACAGATGAAGTTTCTTAATTTCTACTCCATCACAGCAAAGCACTCTACAAAGGTTATACTGCTAGACTACTTGTAAAGTGATAATACTGTGAACAAATCTTAAAAAACAACTTCCCCTACCACCCCCACCCCGAGTATTATGGTAATTCTTAACTCTGGTAAAGTAAGCCATAATGCGAGAGAGCAGTACAACCTATTCCATGAACTCTGCAGCTACCACCTTACCACCGTGACAGGCACCAACTTCAGCATTTAGAGCTGCTCTGAAAGTTTTCCTAAAAATCTACTACTTTCCACCGCAGCAAAACTACATCTGTTCTTTGAGGGGGGGGGAGAGAAAAGCATCACTTTAACCTGAGCATGAAATCAGTGAGTATTGCAATGCTGTGTCTGAGGCTCGGTTCTGGGTGTGACATGATCATATCTCAATTGACGTTATCGCTACCTTCTTATGATACCTAATTAATAAACCCAAAGCAGTTAACGGCAATTCTTTGTTAATCAGCAGAGGGCGCTGAAAACATTTCACCGGAGAGGAACTGCCGAGCATCACACCACGGCTTCAGGGAGTTTGACAACTGAAGCAAATCCTGCACTGCAGAAGGTCTGGAAGCATCACACAAGCGCCAATATTTTGGGTGAGAGTTAATTTCACAGCTCACATCAAGAATACCAGCCAAAACCCACAAGCTGGATATCAAAGTAGTATATTTCAAATATATTTTTAAAAGGTGAATTACTGTATTTCATATCACAGAACAGTTTGGGTTAGAAGGGACCTTAAAGATCACCTAGTTTCACCTCAAAATCCCCTGGCCACGGGCAGGGCCACCTTCCACCAGCCCAGGCTGCTCACAGCCCCATCCAGCCTGGCCTTGAACGCTGCCAGGGATGGGGCAGCCACAGCTGCTCTGGGCAGCCTGGGCCAGACCCTCACAGAAAAGAATTCCTTCCTAATACCTATATCTAGACCTGCCCTCCCTCAGTTTAAAGCCATTGCCCCTTGCCCTATCCCCACACGTCCTTGTAAAAAGCCCCCTCCAGCTTCCTTGCGGCCCCTTCAGGCCCCGGCAGGCTGCCGTAAGGTCTCCCCGGAGCCGTCTCATCCCCAGGCTGAACAACCCCAGCTCCCAGCCCGCCCTCACAGGAGAGCGGCTCCAGCCCTCTGATGGTCGCCGTGGCCTCCTCTGGACCCGCTCCAACAGGTCCATGGACCTTCTTATGCTGGGGGCCCCAGGGCTGAACGCAGCGCTGCTGGGGGGGTCTCACCAGAGCGGAGCAGAGGGGCAGAATCCCCTCCCTCCACATGCCAGCCATGATATATATATATACACACATATCTTCAAATATATATATATATGTGTTTGGTATCACTGCATACATAGTCAATGTAGCCAAAAAGCTGTATTTTTCTTCTGATGCTTACTCCCAGAACTAGCAGTATTTCCATCTTTAGCCACATGTTCAAAATATCCTCTTCGCATCAGTGCTGCAACTGAAAACTGACTTTGAAAAAACAAATTCCTTTCTGGTACTAACAGGAATGAGATGGAAAACCATACCCCAAAGCATCCCAAGTGCAGAAAGAAAGACACCTCAGGGAAAAGTTTCCCCTCTGATTTCTCAACACCAGTTTTAAGCTGACAGAACAGCCCTTGAAAGCAGTTCATTTCTGCTTTTTGGCTGTAGCTTTCTGCTATCCTAGGACTTTTTGTGTACCTACTTCCCTTTTTATTTTTTTATCATCCGTTTCCACCCTACGGCCCAGTTGCAATTCCTCCTTTCACGCTGCCCACGCTTCCCCTGCTTTCACGTGGCAGCGCTGGTGCCACAGCTCTGCAGGCAGGAGATAGCAAACTGCTCTCTGACCGTAAGACTGACAAAAGAATAAGCTGAGAATGAAGCGAAAAGCTTTATCACCACTAAAACCAGTAGCATGCACTAAGAAGCTGCCCAAAATTGAACCTGTAAGAACATCTTGGGGTATCTGTGTTCTTCCTCTAACACAGCACAGTAACCTGGCGATATACACAGAAAGAAATGTTTCAGCGGAAAGAACTCACAAAAATGTCTGTACTATGCTTCTGAAACAGCAGCTCTATGAAATGAGAAATCTGATGTTCATCCCCTATGCAAGAACTCCTCATTTTTGGTCAGGATTTTCACAGGAGGAATATCTACATGGTTAGGTGCAGAGCAGCCGCAGCTCTTGCGTGTCTACTCCATGCAGCAAACCAACCACAGCGTGGGAAGCTGGTGAAACGTTACTGTGATGCACTGGCCAAACAAGGCAGGGAATATCCAAAAGACAACTCAGATGCAGAGGAGACTGAAATGTTACCAGTGCCTTTCCCTTGCCACATTGCCCCATAGGACAGCTACGGCTGGCTGCTGCTTCAGAAGGGGTTTTGGAAAAACAGAATTGGGGAAGGTTGTTTCAGGTGGCAAAAAGCTGCATTTCTATTTGATTTAAAGAATGGTCTCACTGAGACACTGCACAGGGGCACGGTTCAGTTCTGCTGCTTAACACACTGTTGGAGGTATCTGATCTCTGATCTGTCTGTCTCTTAGGAATGCCAGGGTATTGATCACTTCTAGACCGTCAAGCTAACGGAAACCAATTTGACTTCAGAACTTCATGACACAACTCATTCACATGCCCAAATTCAACACTGGCAATTCCCTGCTGATCAAGAAAACCAGCGTGACTAGCAAGCACTGAAAATATTTCTTAAAATATTCTTCTAAGTCATAATTTCTCAAGTCCTCCACTCCCTCTCCCAAGAGGGCCGCAAGGACATTTGTCTCCCAGCTCAAACCAGTCCTTGCATCGCCAGGGCGCTGCAGCAAGCCAGCCAAGGAAGCGCAAATATCCCAACACCACCCTGCTGACCACCTGCCAGTTTATCCACAAGCTCTTTTCATCAGGTGAGCGGCACTGCTGATGCAAGAGAGAGAAAAGGACAGGAGGTGGCTTTTCCACCTTGAAACAGTCTACATGGTTGTAAGAAAACGCACTCGTAAATCGAGACTGCACTTACCCTGGGTTCCCACTAGTACCATTGGAATTTCACTAGTGTTACGATAGTTAGCCATACGGCTGTAGTAGTGGTAAACAGTCTGGAAGCTAATTTCATCTTCCAAGCTGAAGACAAATATAACGGCATCCACCCACATGGCAAACTGCAGAACAAAAAAGGAAAAGGCAGACTATGAGAAAAGCAGCAAAGAGGAGGGAAAAAAAGAAAGAGAGAAACATTCTTACCTTACCTGGAGGAAACACACATCAGAGAAACTCAGTGACAATAACGAAGGCTTAAAAGTGGTGTATGTTTCTAACATGATGAATCTCATCACTCTGCAAGGGATGGGGATCTGGGATACACAAAGGTTTTTCCCCACACTCACAACTGCATCTCTTCTTCACTGGTATATATTACAAGCCCGACTGCTATCAGTGCGCAATGGTTTTGATTCACAGAAGAAGAAAACATCGCAGCCTCAGATTTTGGAATTTGTGAATTTTAAGTGAGTAACACTTATTTCTAGGCACTTGACTGAGTGCCCCATTTAGTGTTGCTGTTTCCCCACCCTGTGATTTACATGCACACTGATGTGTTTGTTAATGCCAGGACAAGTATTATGGTTGTGGTTTTACAAGCACTGCTAGTAATTCTCACATTTTGATCAACGTCCAACACCATTAATTTCAGATTTCCAGTCCTTCAGTATACGGACACTCTTAATTGAGCAAACAGTACCAAATGTCTCGTTCAGCATTCCGTGTGAAAGCAAACTACTCTCTCTTGCCATCAGTAATCTGCTAAACAAGAGGCATATACACAGGCCAAGGCAAGGTGCTCCTTAAGTGACCATGCAAGTGAAAAAAATTTTAGCTCACAAGTGAAATAAGAGTGTTTAAACACATTTAACAAACATATACAGGACATCGAAAAAAGACTGAAATTAAGCTTACCTCACTGCCTTTATTTTTCCCTAAGTGACTCCATTCCTACCCAAATTTAGACCAATGGAAACAAGCTTCAGCCATGGGTAATTCATGCTCTTCATCACATTACTACTACAATATGCCAGGTAGATTGGGGACACTGAACATACAGAGAGCTGGAAGGAGGTTCATTTGGGAAACGTTTCTTACACCACCAGCCTAGCTTTGTGAGCACTTAATCCAGCCCTACAGTTTTGTTTCTGCTCTCCAGTACTTAAACAGCTTCACTCACTAGTCTGTAGATTCACACAATCTCAGCTTTTTAGCAAGGCATACCAAGCTGGCAAATGCCGGGGGGGTGGAAAAAAAAAAAGTCAACAGTGTGGATCTGGAAAGCTCTTTAGAAAGTCAAGTTGCTAAGCTCATTACATTCTCCTTTTTCAGAATCAGGAGCTAGTAGTACTTTCTTGCCTATTTTTCATACAGCAAATCAGCTGATAATTAAAGTTAATGTGCATTTTCATGACTGTATGGTACTTGAAACTAAACAGTACCTCGTCTCTTCTAGTTACAGTGTAAAAATAGCCAAAAATATTTGAGGTTTTCAGGACAGTCAGGAGGACAATCTTCTAGGTGGCAACAATAGGACTGTTTACACATAGCATAGTTACTGCCAGAATAAGGTCAATTACCACACTACTAAGTTTAAACTATTCAAACCAGAAGATCTATCCAAACAAGCTGGAGACAGAATCATTACCATGGACCTGGGTTTGGGTCTTACTATAAAATGGTCCGCACTGACTAGACTCAGCAGCATCACGGCAAGAACTCTTCCTTACAGCTACGACATCCTTCAAGCATCAGTTTGGAATCTAACAGTATCTCTATATTTTCTTAAATGTTTCATCGGTGTGTAGCAGCAGCCTTCTAATGAAGACAATTAACAAATCAGTTTACACTTTGTGGATATCAGCCCTGTGACATTAAAAAAAAAAAAAACATAGGAATTTTGGACAATGCAGACAAGGTCTGGAAACCCAGGATGTCTTATCCACATCACTGGGCAAGGAATGGCTTCAAATAAGGAGGATAGGTCAGCTGCTGATACACAAAGCCATCTTCAGACTTCCTGCTGCGATTGAGCAGATCTGTTACTTACATATAAGCCCAAACAAAAACAAATTACATAAAACGTTCTAAATTAAAAAAAATTAGCATGTGACAGCTCATTGCAGCTCCATTGCTATGTTAATCGGCTTTTGCAATAGGAGGCCACTACATTTGCAACAGATCACGGCCAGAGTAAAAATCAAACCTGCTGAGCAAGAGAAACGGGCAGTATTCACAAATGGAGGCAGCGTCAGCTAGTGCACACCTCACCTCCTCTTCAGTCTAGGAAATGAGCTTTTTTTTTTTCTCTCCTTTCTTAATTTTTTTCATCTATGAACAATCTTACATTAGACAAAATAAAGAGATAAATCCAGAGTTTTCAGGTTAGTTTTTTTTTTTTCCCCTCCCTTCCTACCAAAACAGAGGTGACAGTAACCTGAAGGCTGAGCTGCAGCTTCCACACGGAAGGGAAGCGCCCATCACCTGGGGGACTCTCCCTGACCCAGTGCACCACCTGCCAGGAAGATCCCAGCTCAGCTTGCTACTTAATGAAGTTGTATTTCTATCCCAATTAGCCACAGAAACATGCTACACTGTTGCAAAAAGCAGAACCTTAAGGCTAAAATAACCAACTCTTTCTGTATTATAAGCAAATAGCGGGAGCTAAACATTTTTATTCCCATAGTATTCCATCTTCATCATACAGTTATAAATATTCACGAACACAGAAGTAAACTTTTTAATCCAGGAATTAATACAGATTAAAATCTTTCATAGACATATGACTTGACATTATACCCAAAAAAAACCAAGGAGAATTTACATGTGAAACTCATCTTCTGAAAGGTGAAGTAGCACTAACACCTTAAACTTTTCTCTCCTTGTGATTTACTGAAGAACAATCTCAGCCACAACAGCAATTAAAACTCTCAAATCTACCTAACATAGATCAAAAGCAAACCATTGTGTCTGTTTGTTAGTTTGCATTTAGCTCCAACTCTGCAAAACCAATTCTTCAGGTAGAAAAATATTTAGATTGCTGTGTGTACACTTACAACTCTGGCATGTATGTTTTTATATGAATGAATGTTCTCTAAGCATCAGGGTCTAGAAACTGTTGTGTACTTCAGCCAAATTATTCACAGCCTCAAACAGAGAACCACTTTTAAGTTCCTGCCTGACACGGCTGCAGATGTGTCAGTGACACTAATTTTTTGTTTTTCTTTTAACTTCCTTCCAGGATGTCTCTCTTGGTCTCCGTTTCCTCCACCTCCTTTCTCTTCTCCTTTGTCTGGGCACCTTCCCCCATGCTCTAGTCCTCCTGCAGCTAATGAGCAATACTGGAGCATTGAAACACAAGCTGCTGCTGCTGGCACTGCTCCCGTTCAGCTGTTTGGCAATAGCACAGTTCCTGCTGCTAGATTTTTTTTATTTTTTTTTTTTTTTGGAAACTGATCCACTACCAAACAGCTGAGCAAAGGAAGGCCAGTGGCAGCCAACACACTTGAAAAGCCTTGCTAGTGCCCAGGTAAGAAGGGGTAGAGGGGGAGACAGGGAAGATGCCTGAAGACAAGGATGCTGCCTGCAGACAGGCTGGCACGGTCCATGGTGATTTTAAGTATCACAGAAGCAAATGCTTCACTCAGAACAGAGTAACAGAGTTAAGCACACAAACCCACAAGTGTCTTCTCAAAGGCAAATCCCAATGAGTCACCTTCTACAAGGCAAGGAGGTAACGCACCGTATACAGAAACCAAGCCAGAAATCCAAAAACTCAATGGTGCTGAACTGGAACCCCCAAAGCTGAGTCTGAAACAGCACGGGGAGCAAAACGTGGAAGCAATAGGGAATGCAAAGATTTGTACACAAGTACGTGTGTCACTGTGCGTACCTCTACTTTGTATTTTAAGAATTTAAAGATTCTAACTCAGAAAAGAACTCACCACATGCAACTTTCTCACCGGTGGAAGCATACTCATTAAGCATCCAACGTAACTTAAGTGTACATCTTTACTACACAGTTTCACACTGTAATTGAAGTCCCAAGTATTTTGTCAAAATAATATTTTTCACCTGAAACAGATGTATCTATTTTCCCAGCAGAAAAACGAGAAGGCCCCAGGAAAGATCAAAACAAAGCCAGTTCTCTTCAAGGCAGTTTTTTTTTAAAAAGATGGTGGTAGGAGGCTAAGAGCTCTCCCCAGTGCTCACCTGTGCCTCCGGAGGCCCCCCTTCATCTCTGATCAGCAGCAGATAGCTTTGTCCATCAACCACGATCTCCTTCTTGAATCTCCCACCTGTCACACAAAGTAGCTCATTAGAGAGGAGGAAAAGTAAAAAATACAAAACAGAAAAAGGCTTCGCTTGTGGAAAAGAGGCGTCCTTAAGATCTTTCGCAAATTAATGAACTACTGTGAATGTAACTTCATACGCATATACATAGAAATTACTTTAAGTCACATCCTTTAAGAATAAGGCTAATATGGGAAAAAAAACCAACAATTGCATTATAAACACTAACTCCCACATTAGTGTCCTTAGTTTTGATACAAACAGCTCCAAGACAGTCGCCTTTGTTTTATACAATGGTGAGAAATGTATCTCTAAGAAAGGCAAACATGGGACAGTTGCATACAAACAGTATCGTGTATTACAACTAAAATAAATTTCTGGTGTGACTTCGCATTTCCTCAAGAGAAGCCCAGTTCTTACAGCACACATGTAATGTTATGAAAATGAAACTTCTATATTCACAAACCACAGTTAGGGGAAAATACTAGACACATGTTAGACAAAAAAAACTACAATGGTGGTACCTTCTTAGAGATGTGCTACGCTAACAGAGAACACCGTGCTGCTTACTAGCGGGATGAATTAAAGACCTGCTATGGAGACCCAGACAAAAAGAATGGACTTACAGCCTTCAGCCAAATTCTATTCCCGATCCTATTATTTCAGGGAGATGTAGAGTATTGAGTGCTTGTGAAGACCAAAGAGCTGGCACCGAACTTAAGTAACCAAACCGGGGCGTGCAGCTGCACCGTTACCGTTACCTTCTCTCCACTGGCCTCACGGGGACCCCAAGCATGACCCCAGGGCAGAACTGGGATTGCTTTCCTTTAGGATTAAGCGTATTTTGGGCATCCTGCTGTGTCTCGTGACGGACTTCAGATAATGACAAATCACATTTAGAGCTTCTGGTGTGACCGAGCCTAAGCCAGGATTAGCAAACTTGGCCTGCCTAAGTAGTTGGGTTGCATTTAGACTCCTCTCCTGGAAGCAAAACCACTCTCATCTCCCCACCTAAGCCACAAAGGCTCCAAGGCCTCCGTCTCTAACCATCGTCCAACTGCCTCGCCTCTGAACTTACCAGACTAAGATAAAACACATCTATTAACACACCCTAAACTTCTTTCTTCACATCTAATTTTTTAACTGGAATTATTTCTGATTTGAACCCCACTTCCCAATTACACTTATTTCAAAATTTGTCACACCATCAAAACCAATGCATTTAAACATGCGACAGGCGAGTGAACGACCGACCGTTCTCCAAACAAGCTCTCTAAGCAAGTAAGTCAGCACATACAGGCTAACGCTGATCCTCAAAACATTTGCACAAAAATTGCTAGCCCTAGGGAAACAAACTGGCTTAAACCCACCATCCCCCCAGCCCAACCACTACAGCAGCATTCAAATCAAGATCACTCAACAATTCAGCTATGCACAATATTTAAGCATGTTTAAACACATTTAATGTTTAATAAAAGACATAAGAACAGGAGGGTTGGTTTGTGGATTTGTTGTGGTTGTTTCTGTGCTGTTTTTCATTTGAGTTTTTTTGCTTTGGTTTATTTTTTTTAAATAAACCAAACCCATCCTATTATGAATGCTTAACAGTACCAAACATGCAATAATTAAGACTGTCACGTTTCTGGTTGTTTAATTGCAAAGGAGTAAAAAAGCTATGTATAGATTTTAATTATCTTGCTGCTCACAAACTGAATTTCATTTTTGCCTTCGAAGATCAAGTGGCAGATAAATATTTATCATTAGTGAACTTGAAGAGAACGATCAAAACCAAGCATAAAACTTTTAAAGAAAAATAGTCTCAGCTCTCAGGAACTGAATTTCTATTAACCAGATCATTATTTCTATACATTGTCAATTAACTGTATACTCTTCACAATCAAGTGTTAAATAAGATGAATTACTTAATATACAGCCCTCCAGAGACACCCTTTAAAGTTGTAAGTAACAATGGAAACACAGTATATATGTGATTGAAGAGTGAAAGCCCTGCGTAATTGCCATTTCCTATTTCCTTTTTTTAAACACTGAAAGTTCACACAGCTAATTATAAAATACCATGAACTGAATACATTTGAGAGCCAACTCATTATTCCCTCTTGTCAACAGGACGCCTTTCAAGTCTCACTGTATCTTCAAACAGTCCTCAGAGGCATGAAGAAGGTACAGACAAGGTGAAATAAAAAGCTGAAGTGCAGAATTGAAAAAGGAAAAAAAAAATATATCCACAGATGTCATATTAAAACGTATATACACAGACCACAAACGTGAGCACTAAAAAATTTATTCTGCAGAGTCACTTCATGGCCACTAATGATTTTATTTGTGGCAGCCGCCTTGGGAAGTGTACAATATTTAATAAATACGGCATAAAGTTATCTATCCAACAGCCCTCTTCCTATAGGAACCTACACTAAGCGACCAGCTTGTATATCTGCTCCTTGCCTTCCCCCCAAAACACTGCATGCAGAGCTCAGTACACCGCTAATGTATTTTTATTTCTAGTATTAAATTCAAATCTTTATGTGCTGTACCACGTCTGTCGTACTGGAAGAGCAGTGCCGCAGTCAACAAGCATCCAGTCAATTCAGATCTATTCAAGGGGCTTCCTTACCCCTAAAAAGCTGGGCATCCTTGTTATCTAGAATACACACTAGTTCCTGGCACATCCTCATGCATTCATTTATTTTTGTTCAGGTTAAGGCATTTCATGGTGAATTGTTTAAATCTAGTAAATCCCCCAACCAAAACGTTTAAAAGAATGCCCTGCATTTCCAATCTGTACTATGCGTTTCAAATCAAATCTGAAGATATAGAAATGTAACAGCAGACTCACGCTCATCCCCCAAATAAGATTTTATGCAAATCTCAGATCAAAGCGGGATGGATCCCTATTAATTTATGTTTCTACACCATTAAAGAGCCCTTATCATGAGCACATCATAAAATTAGGTACTACATAGCACAGAGATTGAGAAAATATGCCTTAATAGCAAGAATTGACACAAGCAAAAGAATAAACAGTGAAGAATATACAAACTTCTGCCAGCACATGAAACCAGGCTATGCAGTTCTCCTGCGGATGCTGTTCGCCTTAATCTTATGACCACAGATAGGCCGATTCTACCTTTGACTCGATGAGCCCTGACGTGACCCATCTCCAGGTCAGGCAAGTAAAAGCAGTGCAAGGGCAGCGATTTTGGGATGGTTCACCCTGGAGTAGATATTTTTTTTTTTAGTAATACATCTTTGGAAAGCATCACAGGGCCATCGGGAAAGAGAAATTAGTGAAATCAGCCAGTTCAAATACCGCAGTACCACAACCTGTCAAAGAAGTCAAGGAATCTCCCATGGCTACAAAATACCACTGTATTTTTCAAAGTGTCTGTGTATGATGGAGCCACAAAATACCATCTAAAGTGATGACGCTGAAAACAAAGAAATGACCTTCTTAATTTATAGGATGAGCTCAAAAACCCACAGCACTACTCCCAAGGGAGGTAGCTAGCTTTGTTCTAGTCCCGTCAGTATTATGACACATGCAGCTTTTTAATGAGGGAATATCTCACCTCCTCTATGTACCTGCCAAAGGAGGTCATTGAAAGAGAAAGACTGGCAGCCTGGACCACAGCTCTGAAGGACGGAGCGTTTGCTCCTGCTATGTCCTAACAGACATGTCAAAGCACAGAGATGTGCAAGGCGTGCAGTCAACAGCTGAACGACATTTACTTGCAGCCACAACCCCATATCTAAAGCTGTACAAAAGACATGCCAGCAAATACCTAACTCTCTGCAGCTAGACAGATGGAGCTGGAAACTGTTTTCATGAAATGTCACAGCAATTTTATAAAAACAAATCACTGAAACTGTGTGGAAGCTTTAATTTAGGAGAATTTTAGTATGCCATTTATTTTCTCTAAATCTCTGTATTTATAAATCACTGCATTATTCCCAGTTTTCCAGGGCAAAATCATTATCAGTTCACACAGACTCTTTTTCAGACACGTACAAGACTTTGCACAAGGCGGCAAATACTACTCCTGCATATAAACCACACACAGTACCCACCAGAAGATGCTGAGCAGTGCTTCTGATGCAACCCGTAAAACCATTCAAGTCTCTTACATGCATGAGGCCAAATTCTTACCATAAAACGTTCCACGTAAAAATACAGCTTTGATCCAGTATAAAGCTACATAAATTTTGTGCATCAGTGCTTTACAACCCCAGCTAAAGACCCAGCACAAGTCAGAATACCTGGTTGAGGGAATCAACCAAAGCTGCTTAACCTCATTTCTATGCACGTCACCCTACAAAGGTTAGTGCTTTGACTCAGCAGTAGCACAGAACTGTCCTTCAGTCAAAATTGAAACCCGTTTTAAATACCACATACGTTGGTAATCAGAGGTGCTCCGTATTGTGAAAGCTTTGTATTACATTGGGAATTCCATGGATGAAGGTTTTCATTTGACTATGAAAGCCTGGCCGCCTCTTCCTCTAGCTGATGATCGCTGTTTCACTGCCTAATTGCTCACTGAAGCAACCGCTGATTTTCATACTCCCAGGCTCCACTGCATTCACCAGGCTCTTTATTCAAGCAAATTGCCACAGGGATGAAGGTATTTGGCCACATAAGATAAATCTGGGGGGCTGTCCACATGACAAACCCACGCAGCAGCTGAGCGTGTACCATAACCACGGGGGCAGGGCAGGCAGGAGCGGGCAGCAGAGGAGAGACAGAAGGTAAGACTGAAGCAGCCACAAAAGCCTGTATTTTATATTCCAAATGACACGTGAATTTTGACAACAGCGGTCAGTTGTCTTACACAGATTCTCTCCTTCTTTTGCCCTTAAGATAGAAATGACAGTGCTGAGAACCTGGTTCCTCTTCAGGGAAACAAGTCGTTTATTCCCCCCTTTCACACATATATATCAGGACCAAATATAGGAAAATTGTTGGTTACGCTCAGAAAAAGAAAACAAAAAAATGCTCACAAGATCTTTTGCAACTAAGCAGAAGCACTAAATAATGACAACTGCCAATAGCCCGGTAAACCAATGCCAGCATTGCAGTTCATCATTACCCAGTTTTTATTTTATTTAAATACACTACTTAAAAAATGTTTTTCCTCAACATTTCCCAGGAAACCACGTTTATTACACAAGAAGCACTAAAACTAAATTTTTTACCAAATCAAGCTGTGCTCAGTGCTCGATGTCATTTCCTATTAGTATTAGCAGCAGAGCAGCTATCGCAGACCATCATTCAGCCACATGTAAATTTAGCTTTTGGGTATTTCCGTAATGCAAATATTGCGCTAGACAATACTTCAGAAACGTATGCGGTTCGGCGTATAACCACAGAAGTGCAAAGACTGGGGAACCCTGGCTCTCGCACGAGACTGTCCCTGCAGCAGACAACTGCACTGCCTTCCCAACAAAGCACCCGGGTAAACCAAACCAACAAAGCGACCTAGACCAAGCTTTTCAAAACCCACCGTCTGCTTCTCTCCACTGGTTTATGATGTATTTTGGGAAATACGTGGATAAAATCACGGGTTGTGGTAAGAGTTCTCCTTGACGTACCAAGCCATACCCAATTAAAGCCAGGTACACCCACAGGCACCATGCATGAAAGTAATATTATTGCATCGTACAGATAATCTTATCATTGCATAAAAACTAGCAAGGAAGCGTTAATATATGAACTTGTAATTCCATGAAAGGAAGTTTTACTTCTGTAATTTTAGTGGTGGCTGCAATGACATTTGACAACTTAATTCTGAGATACATTCGTTAAGAAATTTGCAGTGCTTCCACAGAAGGCCAGATCTGACGGGTCCACAAAACCTGGTGGTGATTTGAATCAAGATCAACTAAATTAAGTTTTTAAGTGTTCACGAAAATAAAGCTTACACTTCAAAATAAAGTCTTAGCTACTCAAGTTGCACAGAACCAGAGACCATATTTAATGCCATTTTATATGATCAGATAGAAAATGGACAGTCGGAGGCTTCATCTTGAGGACAAATAGAGGCAATTATGTTGGATGACATTTTTGCAGAGGTCTATGGTCTCATTTCCAAGCAGTAGAAAATTTAGGAGATAAGAGTACTGCAGTCCTGAACTGCCTGACTAGGACTGCAAATTAGACAAATAAGAAACAGGGTGACACCCTGCTGCAACCCACCCCTGGCTCAACACCAGCCAGCTAGAATGAAACGTGCTGCAGTTGCTTCCATTATCTTTAAACAAGTTGCCAGCATGTAAACCAAACAAAGAAAATGTGGTGCTTCACAGACCCGTCTGGAAAGAGCATTTATTTGAGCCAACACTGTGTTATCACACACAAATGCAGTTATTAGGCATTTGGGTGCAAGGAGGGAATACTTCCAGAGCAGATTCTCTCTCCATTAGAGAAGCTTGGCAAAAAGAGAAGCCAGAAATACAGCAAACAGGCTGAGATTCCCATCCAATATTATATTTCAGACAGAAGGAGAAACGATCAGTTAACTACCAAAATGAGTAAAAAAAAAAGAGACAGCCTCTGAGCAAGTAAGTTTCCTTCAATATATGGAGGCAGGACTTGAAGAAGAGTAGTGCATGTTAAATATATTTTATATACATGCGTGTGTATATATTGTACATATCATTTCTATATGCATGTTATGTTTATAAAGCTTCTGACAGTCAGTGGCATACTGCCTGTAAGCCAACTAGAGAAGCCCAGTACTAATAAAATTCCTGTGATGTGAGTGCAGCTATAGAGGTAAGCCATGCTCGGTACTCATCAAATTACTCAAAGTATGATACCAATGCAAGTTTCTGCAGGAATTTAAAGTCTCATGCACATATTCTATTAATAACCTCAAAGATGGAAGGAACGGGCTATTTAATTTCTAGATAATGAAGCAGGAGGGACTGCAATTGTATCAGAAAATTGAATTGCAGTTCAACATGACCTTAATGAGTGGAACAAACAAAAGCAGCACCATCGGGACAAATGGAGACTCTCCACCTGAGCAGCCCAACCAGCTGCAGAAAGATGGGGCAGGATGGCAAACCATGGCACTTCAGACAAGCATTCCTGTGGAGCACAGACAAGCAGATAGCTCCTCCTAGCCCTCATGTCGCCAGCAGCTTACAAAGCCCCAGCCAGAAATCCCTGTATCATTACATTACATGGGAGATCAAGACCAAATGAAAAGAGCTCATAAGCACCTGCAAAAAAACAAAAAAACCCCCGAAAACCCCAACAAACAAACAACAAAAAACCCCAAACACTACCTAGACAAAAAAAAACTAAGAAAAATCAGTGTATGAGTTGTGGTTATTTAACAGAACAGATTAGGAAGAGAGATGAGGTGAGGGGTCTTACCGAGAAATACGCCAATCCCATTTTAGGGCCAGGGAAAGACCTTTACCATATTTTCAGTTCCTATTTTACTATGATCCCAGGTAAACAGGCAAAAGTATCAGGTGGCAGTAGACATACAAAGCTCTGCTCGAGTCACCACAATTCTAGGTATAAACCTTGCGATCTACAGTCCAACAGCAAAGCTAACTAACAGAATGGGACTTGGGAAAGCCCACACTGCCAATGAGCATTTTAAAATAAAACAGTTTGCCCTCAGACCATTTAAAATGCTATATGATTTCACTCTCCTGGCTGGAAGCATCCCCGTACCTCAGGATACCCTGCCTATCATTTATCTGAGCAGTTGTCTGAAAAACTAGAGAGTCTACTCTATTAAACTTGTCTGGTTCAGGGACTACCACTTGATTTCCCTTTTCTGCAGAAGCCATACAGGTAGCCCCTCTCTCTCAAAGAGAGCTTAAAAAAACGTGGTCAGGTAACACTGAAGCGTGCAACCCAGCAGAAACAGTACCATAGTACCATACAGACAACTGCATTCATATTTAAATCAGCACACTGATTTTTAGCACATACACTAGGATTACACCTGTCACTTCATACTTGGCCTGGAAAGAAGCTATGGCTGTCTTTCCTCTTAAGAAAGGCACACCACCAACTTATATACAATTTTTAAATACAATAAATCGGTTTGAGATTTTAATACTTTTCCGAGGTTCTACTGTGAATTTGCAAAGTTCTGAAATGTTTTTTGCAAAGTGATAAAGCACCTGTGTCCCGCCTGTTAGCACTCACATCTCCAAAATTACTCCACAAACAAGGCAGTGGACACCCATCTGTTCAACATGGTGAACATACATTTTCATCTGACATCTACTGCACATAAATATACAACAACTTTGGCACTGAGCAAATAAAAGCTGAATACGTTATATGTTGTGAGGATGCCCTTTTGGTAGTTCGTTCATGTGAAAAAAAAAGTACTTCTGACAGTTTAAAGGGGATGAGAAATAACCAGTAGGAACCTGCAAGGAACCTCCTTCCTCCAACAGTCACCCAGATGTCACCCCAACCCCCGAGTGCCAGGAGCCTCGGCAGCCACCCATACTACTGCATCACCTGCAGGACTTGCTCCATCCACTGAACCCTGCAATTACAATTTGAAATTACTTTAAGATCCCTGCACGGCTCCTTTTGTTCCTTGTATTTAGCATTCTCCCCAGCACCATAATCTCTTCGCGTAGCACACAGCTTTATTTAAATTTCATCGGGGCACAATTATAAACGTCTGATGTTTGAGCTTATTCTGACAGTAAAACTCTTCCGATGAACGTGCTCAAGTATTTTAAAAACTATGCCTTATTAAGTATTAAAATGGAAGAGAAAAAAGTATTTGTACATTTATAGGGGTGTGTCCAGTACCCGGCTACTCCTGGCTCCCGTATTTTGGCCACCATAACTATAACCATTTTATAAGGCAGTCTCATACAGTGCTGTCACCATCCTGCCAAGGATCCCTAGAACTCGTCTGTCCCCGCAGTATTGGGTGACAAGGGCTTATAACTAATGGTTCCATTACTACTAAAAGGATAGGAAATCAGGCATAGCCCATAGCTTTTTTGTGTTGTTTTTTACTTTATTTTATGGACAGCAGGTGCAGACAGCTGCATACACATCACACACCCACTAACTGTGTATACACTACAAGTCTAATTTTAAAAGCTTTATTTTTATCAAGCCAGCTGGAGACAAAGAAAACCCAAACAGGAGCAGCCTACTTCTTCTGGCAGGATATGATGCTACTTTAGTATACTCCTACCTGTTTCCAGTCTTCTCAAGTTCTAAAAGTTTACACCCCAAAACACCACTTTCCAAACAAAGTTAGCCACATGACTTAAAAGGATCACAGCTCATTTTTGCTGCAGTTCCTTACAAGTTGGCTTATCACACATTTCATCTTCCAGACACCATTCTACCTTTCAATCTAATATATAAATCACCTCCTGCCGACATCTGCTCAAAATTTCTGTATGAGTTCAACTTTACAAGCTTCCAATGTAATCTCTAAGATCTTAACATACACATACTAAGAAATCCTAAATGGCATAACCAAGATATGCCAAAAATTTAACTCCTATAAGCATTCAAGCATAGATTTCAGGTTTCTCCCCCCTATTTTTTTTTTTTCAAATATCCCTTCACTTTTTATACTTAAGTTTCTAGGCAGCTTCTATAATATCTGTCCTTTCATTACAGTTTTACATTACAAACAGTAACCCTAAAGTTAAAACTGGACTTAGCTAGCTGTGATTATACTATAATCTGCCTGCACACACACACAAATTCATACTGAGATCTACTAAGAAAACCCAGACAAAGAAACTATCATCATCTCAGTTTCTGGTGTGGTTTAGTTGGGTTTTTTTAAAATTACTTCCTAAAATATTCCAATTCAACTACAAGAACAGAAGGGTCATTACGTAAAAACATACTGTATCTTACAGGTAAAAAAAAAATATCTATTTTTGATCTGTATTCTGTATTTCATTGAATGCCTTTTATATTGGTATCACTCAGAACCAAGGGGGAGCAAGAGGGAGGAAAAAAGGGGAATGATGCCACTTAGTCCCCTTGTCATTGCTAATACAGGCAGAAAACCTAGTGACAGCCTGCTACAGCAGCAAAATAAATCAAATCTATGGAGAATTAAACACATTGTGAATAAAGTCAGCTAACTACTATGCCCTAACTTTCCAATACAACTTCCCAAAACAATGAAAGATTCAACAGAAGGAAAAAAAAAAAAAAAAAAGAGCCCACCAAGAAGTGAAATACGAGCTGAAAAAGAAACAAATTCAAAGAACACGTTAGAATTCTGCTTTCAGACCAAGAGCTAAACATTGGGCTATGATTTAGAAATACACCCAGAAGTAACATTTGAAAAATAAATGGAAGGCAGGCCCCTCTTGCAGCAGCAGCCACTCCAAACTGGCTTCTGGCTCAACAGCAGCAGAAAGCAAAGAGCACACCGCAGTCCCAAGTCACTCATATAACTATTAAGAGACTACAGTTCTAACAGGAGCTATAAATTCGAATTACAGTTTTCACCTGGGATGCAGCCTTCAGAGGAGCCTGTTCACAGAAGGGCACAAATCCTACAGACATTACTCATCAAAACCTTTGAGTATTCAAGGTGCAACATGTTAAAGACGTCACCTTAAAGGTCAGGCGACCCTCAAGGCACGCAACCTAAAAAGGGAAGCCCCTTCTAGGAAATTGCTTCTTCAGCACATTCTCTCCAGGAAAAGAGTAAATACTTAAGTTCTTCCTTTAATTAACATAGTTCCTTATATGTGCAACACTTTCAACAGCAGCCAAAGCCGGCTAGAACAGAGAGGTCTTCAAAGTGCTCGCTAAGCCACGCAGGCAGTCTCAGGAGGATGAGGAGAGGGAAGGGCTGGAGAGGGGAGACTGCAGAACACACAAACACACGCTTTCATGCTAAGCCTGACAGGCTCCAAAAGCCCCCGAGAGCCAACTGCAGCAATACTTCAAAATGATCAAAAAAGACAAGTGTTATTTCATATCTGGATGTCAGCATGAAATGCCAAATAAAAATAATCAGCTGATCCTATTATAACGAAACAGAAGACAAAAAAACGGAGAGAGAATTTTGAAGCACATGGCTGAAGTCGGCATTGTCTCCTGCACACAACACAGCGCTTGTCTGTGTTTTTACAGACAAAAAAAGTAGTCTGATAGCTTCAGCTGCCCCACAAAGTGCTATGTAAGCTTCTGAATGTTGCACCAAGAATTTGAACTTAACACAAAAAATTTCAGCTTCCCTATGTTTTGTGGCATGAGCAGCACAAAACGGGACTCTAAGGTTAATGTTGCTTTTCTGAACTCATATGCACTTGGGATTGTTGCAAAATGTCCCCATATAAACTACATGTCATTTTGTACGCATATGATGATGACTTTATAGAATTCCAAGAATTCATGAGTGAAAAAGCATGAAAGTTCCTAATAAAAGCATTTAAGTACGTATTCAGAGGACAAATTGCTCTGCTCTTCATTCACATGTCAGCCAGCCTGCTCAATAAAAACAAAACACACAAAATTAGTCTGGGGCGCATCCTCTTTTTGTTCATGAACGATAGAATTTGGTTGTATGGTAAATACAGCCCCCAGATGCCTACATATTTAAAAAAAAAAAAAGCCTAAAACTAGATAAAAATAGCTAATGGCTTCTGTGAAGAGATGTGCAACCTTAGGAACCTCATTGTTCACAGAAGGATGAATTACACCGCACACGAATCATGGGAGGAAGGGGACAAGAATCACTTTGCTACAGAAGGAAAAAGCTGTCCAGTTCTGCTGCATCTCCCACATTCTATTCAACCTGAAACACCAAACTGGGATCCCCACCTCACTGCTAAATCTCCTAGCACAACCAGTTATAAAGAATGCCAAAACATGGTATTCTTTTCCTGCCTTGCTTCTCTGAACATTTAAGTTAACGTAATGCAAACAGAAAAAGAAAAACCAGGATTATTTCCCGCCCCCCCAAGAACAAGCTCCATTCTTGCATTCGTCTCAGCCCAGCAAGTGAAGCATTAGACCTTTTCCATGAATGAAGCCGACTGGAAGGCTATCTAGGTTAACAGCTTATGCTTAAACTTTTTGTATATGTATGTAAGAGTCTATGGCCAGACAAAAATCTCTTAAGAGGATGCCAAACAAAAGCAGCTGAAACTTTTAAGTACTCTTCCTCAATCCTCCTTGCATAATTACCCTCTGATGAAGTAGCATGATATGGAAATCGTTACAAGATACAATAAACTGAAAAAATGTGGACATCCATCCCCCAGTATGCAATTTCCACACATTTGGTAACAGGCTAGCAGCTTACTTGGATGGTATTTTCATTACGGTCATTCTTCTTTAAAGGTAAGGCTGAAAGTGACACTTTGTTTAGTATTTTAGTAATAAACATTAAGTTTTAATAACAAACATTCCTGTTATTCAAGTGATACATTGTTCATTGTAAGTACTGAAGAAAGTTACTTGGTGAGGGCTGCTGTATTATAAAATTATTTTTAGGTCAAGTTTGGAAAGAAAGTAAGTGATTGCAGCTTTCTGGAAAACATATTAAAGACTTTATTCTGTATCTCTTACCGGGGGAACATATTTACTGTAGCCCTTAACACGTAAGACTAACTGAAATTAAGTGGTACCTGAAATTTGATGTATCTTGCCCCTCAGGGACAGACAGGGTCCTGGTGCAGCGGCACTCTGCTGAGCGTGTAGCTCACTTGGGATGCAGCAGAAGCAGTGCCACAAAAAAAAAAAAAAAAAAAAAAAAAAAAAAAACACAACTATAAAAAAATACAGAAGCAGTGCCACAAAAAAAATAATACAAAAAATACAGAAGCAGCATGCTAGCCAAACCAACGCACCTGATGTGTGCTGCAGCATGGCCACAGCCACAATACGCCAACCGGAATAAAACACCCAATGCAATGGCTTTCAACGCATCCTACCAATGGGAAGAACTAAAATGGGCTACAATTACCAAAAGGAAATAAAAAAGAAGAAACAGAATAGCTTTACATCATATAAGGAATAAAACCCACTCCATAGACTAAAAAAAACCTACAGACAGGTAGAAAAAGATACTTATTAGTGGCTAAAATGACTCTCTAAGAGCTTCCAATGCCTTTCTTTTGTACTGTGCACGGAATGGGAAGCCCAAGCACTGTCAGCCTAGAAAGCGGGGAACAGATGGTACTGCCAAGAGTCACATCCCATGTTTTCATTTATATTGCGAGTTCCTCCACACACAGACAGATGAAATCTCCACTGGCTGCAACAGCTACTTGCTCCCTCAAGTCAGGATGCTGGATGGCCTTTATACTTTTGAGAACACAAAAAGAAATTTACTTCATGTGAAAAAAAGAAAACAAACCCAAACTTCTTAAATATACCCCAACATTTAGTTATTATCCTACTTAAAACATCTGTCCCTCATTTCAAGGCCCAAGTAGAGCAGATAGCCACTAAGTAATCATCAGTTCTCAGAAAACTAGCAGTAAACAAGGTAAATTACCAATTTCAGGAAAGAACCACAGAACAGTCAGGATTAGAAGGGACCTCTGGAGACCACCCAGTCCAACCCTCTGCTACAGCAGGTTGTAGAGTCAGGTCAAGGTGGATTTTGGAAGTCTCCAGAGAAGGAGACCCCACGGCCTCTCTGGGCAGCCTGTGCCAGTGTGCTGTCACCCTCAGGGTAAAGAAGTGCTTCCTCACGTTCAGATGGAACTTCTTGTGTTGCAGTTTGTGCCCGTTGCCCCTTGTCCTGCCGCTGGGCACCGCTGAAAAGAGCCTGTCCCCATCCTCCTGCCACTGCCCTTAAGGGATTTGTGTACACTGATAAGATCCCTCTCAGCCTTCTCTCCTCCAGGCTGAACAGGCCCGGCTCCCTCAGCCTTTCCTCACCAGGGAGATGCCCCACTCCCCCCACCATCTCTGTAGCCTCCGCCGGCCCCTCTGCAGCAGTTCCCTGTCTCTCCCGAACCGGGGAGCCCAGCACCGGGCACAGCGCTCCAGATGAGCCTCACCAGGGCAGAGCAGAGGGGGAGATCACCTCCCTCCCCTGCTGGCCTCGCTCCTCCTCATGCCCCCCGGGGTGCCATCGGCCTTCTTGGCCACAGGGCACACTGCTGGCTCACAGGCACTGCACCACGTGCTGGGCACCAGCACCCCCAGGTCCTTCTCCGCAGAGCTGCCCCCCAGCAGATCAAGCCCTCGTCTGTGCTGGCGCCTGGGGTTGCTCCTCCCCAGGTGCAGGACCTTACAGTTGCCTTGGTTGAACTCCATCAGGTTCCCGTGCTTCAAGTTACCTCGAAGCCAGACTCATAAGCGTATGTTACACCCGAGACCAGCGCCCTTAAATCCTTTTCAAAAATTACCAAAGATACAACCATAACCAGCTGTGACACCTCCTGCTCGGTTGTACTGTGTGTCCCTGCAAGTGCCACCACCTTAATTCTGTTTCCTCAGCAGGAGATCTGCTTTCTTCCCAAGTCTCATGTCTGCTGTTCTGCATCTTTGAATTTAAGGGGGTTTCATTAACATGACCTCAGCTCCCCTTCTTGATTTTCTTAAACAAAAGACCTACTGGACAGATTTAGCAGTTCAAGTTGCTGTTTGGTTGTATGTTCTGGCATCTCACTTTACTGTGGCAGTGGGGTGGGAGAAAAAAACACCCCTCCCTTTTCCCCATTCCAGCTGAGACACCTTGGACAACAATTTATATCTGTTTTTTTTGTTTTGGGTTTTTTTTTAAATTAGGCTCACTAGAAAAACACAACCACTGAAATAATCATGACATGAATTATGGTATCCACAGAGATACCAGAAACATGCGAAAGCCTTTAAGTCATGTTTCACACCTCCGTGGCTTTTTGGAAACAATAACCGAAGAGGTAACAGAATACTCCTGACGCTCACTATTCCTGTAAACTTCAATTCACCTTGGTCTGCAAAGTACTTGGTCTCAAGTTCCAAGCACGTCATGTTCCATGTTTGTTCCTACAGGCAGAATTAAATTTTAGACAGGTGAAAAAAAAGATCATCAGGTTGAACGCATCGTACTTGCTTCATCTACATGTAAAAAAACAGCACACTTTTTAGTGGTACTTTTTCTTCCAAGCATTTGGAAGGTTTTAGAAGATTGCAGATGACTGAAATACCCTATTTCCCATCACTATATTCTTGCAACATTACAGAAAAAAATTGCAAGTCCCCAACTACTGAAATTCCCACTTGTCACAGGGTAATACATAATTTCTCATCTTACATCAAAATACATCTGATTTAAAAACACGGCACAGAAGAGTATAGCTGTGTGCATGTCAAATATGCAAATGAAGAGTCTAAAAGTCAATTTTCTTCCCAAGACAAACTTATTCTTTGAGAAAACAAAGGTTTTCATGTTACGATCACATGAGAGACTAGAATTAATTCTGAACAGAAACAGAAGTTGGGCCAGACAATGAGAGAAAACTGCTTTACAGCTCGATGTGATACGATTCCTCCTCTTGGTGGGAAGGTGATGTCAGGCAACAAGAGAAACAGCTCATCTTAAAGAAATGAGCTGAAAGAAACATGAAACCATCTTAATATACTTAAGATTCATTTACTGGAATGCTGAAGCTACCTTAATGGCCTACAGGAGACCTGGCACTTCTCTAATTCACAGCAGGTTTCATGGTAATTGTAGCAATTTAGAAGGCAAAGGATAGCAGGAGTAGCAGTCCCTGGTCATAATCACCATTTTCACATGAGTATGCATCCATCATTTTACCAATTAGATAATAATTATATGATGCCTGATAAATTTTGCTGCAAGCCATTTGAAGTCAGTAAACTTTGCTTTCTCTTAAACAGTCAAGCATCTGACACCTTAATGTCTAATATACATACTATTCTTTATCCAACTAAACAACCCAGCACATTTACAATACCTCAGGAAAGGAAAAGAGGAAGATCCACATTGGTCTCCAACATAAAGGCTCGCACGTAGCCTCCATTTATCAAAAGCTGTGTTCCCCTGCAGAATGTAAAAATCTGAAGTCCTGCACCGCAGTGCAACTGAACCACCTGCACTGCCGCTCGGTTTTCTGTAGAACAGCAGCATATAGACTTTGCTTGAATGAGAAAGAAATAAAACCCTAACAAATCGCTACTACAGATGCTTACTAAATATAGTTTATATGGGTTGAATTTCCTTTAATACAAACTTGATTAGAAATCTTGACCCTATCCCTTACAAGGTGAATTAGAGCTCTTAATTAATCCAGTTTTTCTGCTGTTAATGGAATGGAATGGTGTCATTAGCGAGGCTTGTCAGCTACATTTATGTGCAAAGAAATGATTTGATGCTGCTTTTGTAAACTAATCCGAATGTCACTCAAGCACTGTAAACAAAAATCCCTGAAGACAAAGAGGACAGATGGCAAACACTCTCAAGAAATGCCACTAAAATATTCACAGTTTAGGAGAAGAGGACGGTTAACCCTGTGAACTATCAATAAATTTGAATCTTGCAAGAGAAAAAAAAAACCCAAAATATTTTCTGTTCATGAAATGAGGAGAGATCTGTAGAGATACTCATTTTTGCCGAAGACTCGCTGTATTCAGTGGATCTATGTGCCACATAACCATTTCTCGCTATCAGCATCCAGAAGCAGCAGGCATAAATGTGATCTGCACACAGTTTTGTTGCAAGGCTCAATTATCACCCCGTCAGTACTAACTACAAAGCAGCAAAAACATTTAAGGCAAGCTTATAACCTGGAAAGCTTCACTGTTACTGCAGTCACACAAGAAAAAGCCTTGTCCGTCTCTCCCTCTCCTCCCATTTCAACTACAATTCCAGACTGTTAAAATGTCAAGCGCTATGCTTAATAGCTTCCTTTGGTAAGAGTTAATTTGAAACAAATGTTATCAGATGCATGAAGCTACAAACTATTGCTGAAAAGACAACTACAGCAAGAGACAAAAAACAGTGAGATGTACTAAAGACTTGAAATCAAAAGAAAACAAATCGAAATGATACACAGAACAAGGGGAAAACGCTATAGTACAGAAACTGCTGTCTGTCTCTTCAAAACAAGAGCTGCCATGAAGACAATGTATAGTTACCTGCATCCATATCTGCAAAGAATGGAACAGCCAGTAAGGAAAAGAAGGAACCAGAAATTCAGTGTCTCAGAGTTGTATTTAAAAGTTCATACGGAGAATAGATAAAAAAAAATAATCAAAAAAGTATTTAGTGTAAGATACACCTCTACAAGGCACTAAGATATTTTTGATTTCAAGCTATAAACTTGGATTTAACATTAAACACTACAAAGTTTTCACATATAAATTAATTTTCTATGGCATAAGAACATCTTTTAAAAAAGAAAACAATACCAAAACCTTCAAGACCAAAAAATTTAATATATTAAACAAGAAACAAGTTACATCTTTAATTTAGGCTTCTGAAGTCATTTTACTCTCCCAACATCACAAACCAAAAGGCCCGATTCTGCAGCAATCCACTACTAGATACAGTAATTGTGGCTTTCAACAGCCAGACTGAAAGCAGCAGCAGTACTGAAAACAGTCAGTTCTTCTCAATACAAGACTAGAAGTTTCCTATGCGGACACATACTGGATGCCCAAGTCTTTAAGGATGCTAAGTAGTTATGAAAAAGCTACAATTATACTTCAGTGTACTTATCTCAGGCTGGAGAATGTTAAAGGAGAAATGTCCGTGAACACCCAAATAGCAAATCAGATTCTTTACCGATTCATTTCTGCATGATCAAAAAAATTAATAAAGATGTAGTTTGGGGGGGAGGAAGTGAAATTTGCATATCCACATACCTTCAGGTGATTCCTCTTGGACATACGTGCCAGTCAGGTACCGGTGCACAAGGGCTGACTTGCCACTGGCTAGGTTACCCACTATCCCCTGGGGAAAAAAGGAACAAAGTTCAGCTGCAATTCATCCCTGCAAAGAGCAGTACATACAAGCAGAATTTTCACACAGAAATAATTTCTCTGCACTTGAGGAGAAAGCCCACAGAGTGGAAACACTTCCAAATATGCCGACAGGTAACTGCCAGAAAGCTAAGGCCACAGCAGCGCATGCACGCGACAACATATAAACCAAAAATGAGCTTGTGTTAGCAGCACTCCTTCAGTCAGCTCGCCGCTAATGCTGCGTGGGAACATCGGGCAATATACAGACTGCAGGGAAGAAGCCTGAAGCTCAGAGCAGGCTTGTCACCTCTTTACTGAAAATTATAAACACGTCACTGAACATATATACACAATATAATATAAACACATCTCATTCTGGAAAATACCTCTGCAGACTATCCGCTACGTGATTCACGTTGCCTCGCTACTGAAGCGCATACATGATTTATATGGCTATAGACAAATCTTGGCAAGTCCTCTCTGACTTGTTGAAGTCCCTTACTTGGCCAAGAAGTTTATAACCAAACTGTCCATGCTCAAACATCTGCGTCGGGAAGACGTGACAACCAAAGAAAAGTACTCAATCTTAAGCATGCATGAGTTTTGTTAAGCTGGTTAGTTAGCATTTCTTTTTAAAAACCGGGCAGAAGTAACAGAACGTAGCCGAGCACCAGAACGCTCTTCTTCCCAGAGGAGCTCCACTGCCAAAGCCTTGCGGATTTGCTCTCTGTTGCTGCTTTAGAAGGGCTGAGGGGGTTGTGAACCCTGCCTGCGTTACTCCCGCACCACCAAACCAGCCAACCCTTTCAAGCTTCAGCCCTGTGTTGCTGGCCAGTACAACTCCTGCCGGTTTGCCTGAACCATCAACCAAAGCAGACCAAGAGCTGCAGCAAGCAAGCTCCAAGCCCAACTGCCTGCCCTGCCCTGCACAGTCCAAGGGACGGGAGGGTTTGGAGAACATACCCTCTCTTATGTTTCAAATAAATGCCTTCCTCACTCCTCCCCCTCCTTGCTCAGCTGGCATCCACTCATTCAGGTCTCCCTGTCAAACATGACTCTTGACATTCTTCTTACTCCGTTTTTTTGGGGAAGAGCTGGGAACTTATCTCATCCTTTAAAACAAACCTAAGCCTGCTCCTCTCTGAACCTTTTCAGCTAGGGTCGAGATAAACATGTCAGAACAGAAGAGCCCTGGAGAGAGGATGAACTCTGCTGCTCTGCCAGAGCCTGCCAAATTGAGAGAGACAGAATGAACAAGCTGCACATTAATGCACACTCCCTTTTCTTAATCCTGATTGGTAAGAACTACCCTCCTTACTAAAAATTGCCTCAACCAACAGAGTGGTGCCACCTTAAACTAACACAATGACAGTTTTGGAGTCAGGCAGGGGGGAAACAATTATTTATTTTTTACAACACAGAACAACTTTAAGACAAGGACAACATTGCTGCAAAGGACGCCTACTTTATCTCTACAGCTGATGTGCAAGAACAGCTAAGATAAAGCAGAAACGTAGGCAGAGAGTAAATGGAAGGTAGCCTCACATCACCCTTCAGCCCCTCTAACAGCGTAAGTTTTAAACGTGATGAACAGTGTGGGCTACACCGGAGGGGAAAAAAAGCACCCCAAGAACCCCAAAATAGATTTCAAAAGTAACAGCAAACAAGAATAACCTACAACCTAACTTGGGGGTGTGAGGGGCAAAAAAAGGCAGGGAAAAGAAGAGACACCAGATGTGTGCTGGCCTAATGCTACAGGAAGCTTCATCCTTGACATTCGGCTTAGCAGGAAAGAACTTGATCAGGCAGAAAACAGCTTGTAATTAAAAAAAAAAAAAAAAAAAGAAAAAAATTACAAAAAGAAATATAAACCAAGAAACCCACTGTAGGCAGAGCTGCTATTGAAGACCAGTCCCAAGAAAATAAAAAAAATGAGCCACAGCCCAAGCGGTTGGACAACACATACCTATTTATTGGGTTCTGAGCTGACTTTGATGAGTCTTTAAACCAGCATGCCATACTGGCAGCTTCTAATCTATCTTATAACTAAGAGAAATTCTAGGCTATGCTTATATACACCATGATGTTTACATCTAAACGTTAAGTGCAAGATATGACACTGAGGCAAACAGCCACCTGTGCAGCCAACTAACCTTGTGTTCTCAGACCCTGCTTCACAGGACAACGCTCTCTGGGAACACACTGCGGAGCTTCACTCAGATCTGGCCAAGGCAAAACCATTTATCAGATCTGTTTTCCCCTTTAAGACTAGTGAGCTTTGCTTGGAACCCAGGAAAAAAAATATGTTTCCTAACAAGATATACTTTTTCAGCTTCATGGAAAAGAAAACAACACAACTGAAAACCTCTCTAAGGAGAAGGGCAACTTCTACAGGTGCCTGACATCTACCTGATAAACCTTATCACTTAGGATGCTAAACACCAACAAGCAAAGAATACATCTGATGCCTCAGACCTCCTAAATCATCAGTACGCTCTGCACACCCTGCTTTGCAAGGTCAGACCTGCAACCCAACCAAGGCTGTCGCCTCCAAGATGCCCACACTCATTGTCTGAAAGCAAATGTTTTCAAAGAGCCTAGAGAGAAGGACCCTTGGTTCCAGCAACTAAACATTTTGGGCACACAGATTTTGTAATTCCTCTGGGCAATTTACTCAGAAAAAAGAAATAACAAAATGAGGTCGCAAACTACGACTTCCATGTTTTGTCAATATGGAAGAGACAACAGCTGCGAGCAAGTAGCGTGGGCACACGTGTGGTGGGACTGCACTGGGTTCCGTGTCCTGCACGTTCTGGCTCGACATCTTTTACTTTGAGCACAAGCTATCAGGAGAAATGAAACAGCTGTCTCTAGCACCCCTATTTTCAAGATTACTCTTTCATCTCTCAAGAGCAGTGAGAAAGTATATGGTGAGTTAGTGAAAATTAAGTGACAAGAGCTAAAGAAAAATGAGTACAGAAATGAGCTGCTGTATTCAAAAGAGAATGTGAACAGTGGACAATAAGTAAAGGCGTAAAATCCTGTATAGCACAAGAAAACAGACAATACTGATTAGCTAATATTTTTATTATTATTAACACCGATCCCAAATTCTCCCATTCAACATGCAGGTAAGGTAATCCCAAGAGGGTTGAGAAACAGGTTAGGACTTCTACCTGTACATACAAATAAAAACTACAACAGTACTGCAAAGTCATCCAAATCCTGTATTTCTATTCTGATTGCTTGACTTAACCACAACTTCATTTCAGTTATCTCCAATGTTCAACCAGACACCAAATGAGAGGTGAATTATGGGAAGAAAACACCATCTCTAGTGTATGTTCTTTAATCCCAAAACATCAAACTACCTCAAGAAAATGACTTTTCCCTCCATTATATGCCAATAAACTACAGTAAGCTCATCTACTCATAAATTTCCCTAAATAACAAAAATGTTCAAACAACCCTCCATATTTCTTGGACAACAAAACCGTAATACCTGAGGAAATCCTGTGAATAACAGCCTGGCTTTTGTACACCTCATCACTAAATTGACACCCTCTCCCTTTCCATACACAGCTTTCTGGCAAGAGCTTACTTCCCACCTTTTTCCCTTCACCTTGAACAAAGTATTTCTCACGGTTGACGATTCAAAATGACTCAAACAGTTAAGACTTAAGTGTGTGAAAACTTTTTTTTTTTTTTAATGGCCAATACAGATGATCAAGGCACAGTTTTCCAGATATGAACAGTTTACCATTTTTAAAGAGATTAACTGCTTGCTAGTTGTCTATTTGTTTTATTCAGCATGCAGCTCACCAGCAGGCTGTAACCACTACACCAGCAACTTCACCCCCGAGCAGAAGCTGAACACCACATCCCCAAGGCAAGCATCTCCCTCTCCTCCTTCCCCACCAGCTCTATATTACAACAATCTGGGCAAAAAATGGCAAGAAAAAATAAATCCCATCTGTAAATCAACAGATTAAAGATACCTCTGCAGGTAAATAGCCAGGGTAAGGCCCCTTCTGAACAGTACAATTTCTGAAGAATTGGAAAGCAAGCACGCTTCACATATGCTTGCTAGGAAAATACTGACATAGAAGAGTGTTTCATGTTTTCATTTTAGAAGCAGCAGCTCCAGACCTTTGGAAACAACATACCAAAGTTGTTTCTGACCTAGATTGTAGCAAACCAGCATAGCACCAACACACCCACAAAAAAACCACCTCCATTAGGTCAGGAGACAATCAGTCATGCAAACACCTTCCCAGCAGATACCGAAACCTTCACTTACAAGCGACTAGTCCTGCATGTATGCAAATTAATGCTATTTTGTATTATACCCGTGCCAAAAATGTAACCAGTCTGAAGGTAAACCTGCCAGGAACAACAGAAAAGCATCAGCCTGGGCTCCAGTGAAAGGAACCACAGCCCTCTTCCCATGGCTGGGACCTGTTACTGTATTTAGAGACCCTAAATATTTGAAAAACACCTAGTGATTCGAGAATACAACTTTTATTCCCCCCAAGCATCCCAAAGACCATATCAGCACACATAATTTTACAGCCCTTTCAGGTCCTCTGGCACGTTCCTCCTTACAGGCACTCACAGACAAAGGTGATGGGCCAGAAGAGCATTATTAAATGTATGCTCAACTGACGCAGAAAGGACTGATCAGGAGCATCAAGATGTGCAGTTCAATTAAGAAACCACTTCACTGCCTCATATAGCAAAACCAGAGCCTTCTTGCCAAATAGTTGTTTCTTAATAGAGAAGTTCCTGGATTTATATTTTAAATCAGTTTCAAACTACCCACTGAAGTGACAAAAGCTCTTTAGAAGCTTAAGTGGCAAAAAAAATGAATATAAAAAAAAAGCATTAACGCAGTTTTGTGTCAGAGTACTGATGTTACCTTCACACAAAAAAAAAATAATCACACAAACCCAAAGCAAGTTTCCTTAAACCTGACTATAAACCCCATATTTGTGGCACAGCTTTATTTCTTCCCTAGACAACTACTTCAAAAAGCACCCAAGAGACCTCAGCCACCTCCTCCTCATCTAGTAAGAGAGAGGATTCCTTAAGATCTCCCCTCAGTGCCTGCATTTGAAGAGAAGGCAGCCATCTCTCTTCTACCAGAGAAGACATCAGTACAAGAAATTAAAGCCTTGCAGAACAGGCCTTCTGTTTTCAGTGCAGTGCTTGGCATCACTGCTCTGGGTATCCACACATTATTAACCTCTGAAAACTAAAAGCAATAAACTTCACACTGGAAAAATCTGACTTCTAATACAGTTTCTCTCTTAATCGTGATTAATACTTGTTTAAGGATGATCCCCCACAGTATGACAAACATGCCAGCATGTTTTTACAGCAGTCATATTCCCGGTCTCCCGTATTTTATATACAAACAATCTGAGTCATTTCTATTTATTTATAGATACATACGAAATGCACAAAGTTATGGGAAGCATGTTACAGAACAAAAATACCACCCCCTAACCCACTTCAGAAAGGAGAACATCCAGCTAACAAGGCTACAGCTCAATGCTCTGTCAGTTCTGACTTCTGCAACACTGAATCATTTATTTGCATGTGCCAGACATGCTGTAAAATAAAACCAAACTGCTATGCCCGCATCCTACTAAAGCCTGTTCGTTGAAGTGCATAAAGGTACTGATGGCATTTCGCATTTTAAAGCTATCTAGCACAGAAGTGTGACTGCACTTTGCCTGTTTCTTTTGGAAGAAATCAAACGAGGTTTGTCCAAAGAGATCTTGTATTTATGCTACCTAACACATCCTTATTTCGCATTTGGATGAACGGGATCCAGGAATACCACCATCACTTGGGACAGGTCTGGTCTCACCCAGCTGGCCTAGCATACTCTTGTCCATAACAGAAGTATCAACATCCATAAGCAAAACCCTGTAGCAATATTTGATCAGCAGAAACAAACACCCTTCTGAAAACTTGAAAGAAATCAAGCCCCATGTGTATTGTTAAAAGGAGGCAGAGGGAAAGACTGGTATTCCTTCCTCAAAAGCACGTTGAAAAAAATACATCCATTGGGTTTTCTTCATTGCAAGCCTGTGTGCTTTCTCAGAGTCTATTTCTATTCTTAAACTTCTGTAGAGCCTAAGGGTATAACAACAGCCACTATAAAAATAATTAAAAAAACACCAAATAAATCAAACCACCACCTCAACTGGAGGACCTCCCAGCCTCCACAGCGAGGACAACCTCTTGCAATGAGCTACTAACCATCTTCTGCAGAGTACAGCCCGCTCAAGCGGCTAAAGCTGGGACTTCTTCATAATCTTGCAACATCAAACCTCATCTCCCCACCTGCACTGCTGCACTTGATGGTGATGGGAGTGAACAATTCTCATGCTTCTGACATCCCCAACACAGCCACAAGCCAAAGTAACACACCCAGTTACCCTTAGTGGTGGCCGCAATGATAGAGCTGTGGCAGAGGCAGGTCTGGCTTTTAACAGAGCCCTTTCCTTCCTCAGTCATAAGCAAGTGATGACGATGAGGGTGGAAGCAGGGGAATGACACGGAGATGACTCACTGCACCAGTCCCTTCCCAAGGGCAGATGAACAGCAACGGCAGAACAGATTTCAGATGGAGCTCCTAATTTGCCATTCCTGCCAGAGCACAGGTTCACAGCCACAGCTGGTGCTGCTAGCTTCAATAATTTGCAGTGGTATAATCAAATTAGTATTTTTGTAATGTTAAGAGTTCTGCTTTTATCCGGGATTATACAGACTGAAACCCAGGACAGTAATCTTGAGGCTCCTGCATGCTGGCCACTTAAAATCAATTCTCTACAGCAGCTGCACAGCCCGAGTTGATTTCCCTGCCACCGGTGCAGACAACACGAGGGCAAGACACCCAAGGCAAGCATTCGTGTAACGCAGCCATGGCATCACAACGAGCGAGTGTCCCCCAAGACCATTACCTAATGCTTGGCAATTGCCTGTGTTCTGTATTACCACACACAATAATTGCAGCTTTGGTCTCACCTGCAAGCCCCGTGTTTATTGGCGAGTGTTGTCAATTAGCAGGGCTAGGGGAAGGGGAAGGGATGAACAAACCAAACCTCTCTAGATCCTCCCCAGCATAAGCTAGCTAACACCACAGCGGACTGGACTCATATCCAACCAACACTTTCCAGTCCTAAAATCTAAGTATTTTATTGTGCGAGGTATTTTGGGAGATATTTGTCTTCCAAATTACACATCAGTTAAAACAATCTAGTGACCCTCTGCAGACCCTTCCTGTATTACATAGCTCCATCCATGACTACATATTTTTCTTCTACTTCCCTTGTGCACTACTGAAATCAGAACAGAAACATAACTGTGGTCGTGAGGAAGTTGCTTCAATTAAAATGCAATTCTAATTCTGTGTAGGTGTATTTACAATGTTAAAGTTTGACCTATGTTTTCTCTCACCTCCGTAAACACGGTTATCAACTCGGATTTAGAAAAAGACATTTACTGCATGAGAACCAGGCTAGTGAATGAAGCATGGCCCCATCTGCCCACTCCTAAAAACTCAGGGGGTTTTGCCCAATTCACTTTGCTGTTTGGCAAACGAGTGCTTGGATAGGAGCAGCTTGTCCAGTTACAGTTGGAAAACAGAAGCTGAGCACAGATGCCTACCAAAGGTATTAGTGAATTCTCTATCTTGGGTACCACAGTAACTTTGCAGGGTTTGAGAAATCGATTGTGCTTCATTACATCTGGACTTCCACGTGGAAACCATCCATCCCAGTGACCTGGCCTCCGCAATTCTGTGCTGCTGGCTTTACAAGGCGCCAGTTTGACACCCACTATGAGGAGGTTTCAGCCTTTATCTCCAGCCTCCATGTTTGTAATGCTTAAATGGGCAAACCTAGGAAATTCCCCCAGTCTGGGGTTTTTTTGCCTTTTCTTCCACCTATACAAAGTATGGCTCAGCCAAGGGAAAAGTTATTGTAAGCAGCTATTAAATCATTCCTATAATAAAAATTTAGGGTTTGATTCACTAAGGGAACCTTCCAAATACTCTTTCTCATTGATGTTGTTCGGTATAAATTTGGTTACACTCATTTAAGAGAGAGAAAAGACATTTGGTCCTTGAAGAAATTGTGAAAAACTATTAAGAGTGAGATAGAAGAAGCTTTACATATCACCTGCTACTTCCACCTCCCCCGCTTACAGAACCATAAGTCTTTGCTACTGAGAAGGCCACACTAGGAATCTGGTTCATGTCAAAACAGCAGCAAAATACAAATAGATCTTTCAAGTATGATTATAAAAGCAGAAGATAAATAAACCTCACTAGAGAGTTCTGTTGAAGAAAAATGCCTTACTTTTAAAAACTGCTTTCTATATTTTTTTCCACAACCGTGGATTTAATGAAGCTTAGAAAATTTTTCACTTGTGCATAACATTTCCAGGATGTTTTTCAGAGATAGAAGGAAATATAAACTCACCACTTTCAGTTCTGGTACAGATCGGCTTAGCGTCCATTCCTGGCTATTTACAAAGGCATCTGTAAAAGCAGACAACATTCACAACATCAGTAGAATGACATTTAATGGTCTGTCGCACAGAATTTCATGCTAAGGCTTTGGGTACATGAGACCAAAAGTCACACTCAATCTTACGAGACTGACAGTCCAAGGTGACAAACACTAGTGGTTTGGATAAATTCCACAAAAATTCAAGAATAGCAGAAATTACCATTCTGCATAACAGATGCACTCTCTGTAGCAAGCCTAGCTGTATCATCTGCACTGCCGTTAGCAAGCTCAAACTAACTCCAGTCTTTTGGGGTTGTAAAAAGACTCTTTTAGTCTGTACACAAACTGCTTCCCATCCACCACGACACGTTTCTTCTCTACAAGGAAAGCCCTGGCCTGCTCATAACGCTGAATGTCAACAACTGCAGTCGCCATCGGCAGTAACTTCTCCACCCAGGTAAATGAGAAAATTTGCCTATTCTAAAACCACACTATTTTTTTACTGGACATCGTACTTCATGTCAACAACTTCAGCTACCAGCATCAGTGGTAACATCCCTGCCAGGTAAGGGAGGATATGTGTTTATTCTAGAAACATGCTTTTTTTTCAGTAGCATGATCTAGACAGATATAAACCACCAGAGCCATTTACGATAAAATTAAATAAAAACTACAGCAGGCAGGAGGGGGTTGATTTCTGGAGATCTGGCGAGTTAAATTCATCATGGCTCCCAAAAGAAATGAAGTCCTTAGGGCTGCACCCAGGTCCTATCTCACTGATAATTCCACGCCAAAGAAAAGAGAAGTAAGGCTCCATTTTTCTAACTCTAAAAACATTTATCATTTTGTTCCCTCTGTAAAGGTCTAGTCAACTGAAAGCAAACAGATACTGACATTCCCATTACAAATCCAAGCAGCATTACTTAACCCTCTCCAAAAGCATGCAAACCAGATGAACGCCTCCCTGCAGCATGCACAGAATGCTCCTACCAAGCAGATCAGATGCAACTCCACAGCAATTAAACAGCACTGAAGAAGTCCTGATGTTACCATCAATTCCCAACATTATAGGAACTAACAGGTGAAGTTACCCTTGACCATGCTGTCCGTAAGCAAGCAGAAGTTTTGCAAGCCATTGCCTCCCCTCTGATACACCAGCCAGGAAAAGCAGAAGGCTATTTCATTTTATCTTTTGATGCAGAGGATAAAGAAGTTTGAAGCAATATCCTACCCCAGATGGTATCGTCACTAACTTAAAGACACCACCAGCTGTAAAGCAAGCTTTCCCAGAGTCTGACAAAAAACAATCTCAAAGCAAACTTGTATTTTGTACTGTCTCTCTATTCCCTACTAAATATGTTACCTTTGCTCAATATTTTTAAGAGACATACATACTAGCTATCAGTTTGGAAGCCTTCTCCATTTTTATTCAACACAAGGCTTTATATTTCAACTACAAACAGAAGCTTGTGTGTACTAGCAGGACATGTGCATTTATATGAAAACACTGTGAAAAGATTAACTATTTTGGTATGTGACAATCTTGAGCTGCTTCCCAACCACTGGAAGGAGAAGGAAAACCAAAGGCTCAGATTAAGATGCTCTTGAAGACCTGGGTTACCTTTTGGCATGCCAGCTGCACGAGAAGACATTACGTCCATTAGGTTCCTGCTGCATGACCTGAAGTAGTCCAATTTGATCAAAACCTGAAGTCCTAGGTGTATGCCCATATTGGGTGGGACTGTATACCTGTTAAAATAGGTGTCTTGTATTTGTCACGCCTGACTACAAAGCAGCACACAAACCATTTTTCCACAAACCAGTCTGTCAATTTTACCCAGTAAAGGTTTAAGAAAGCAAGTACTGCTTGTAAGTATTTTTTTTTCCTGCATGATCCTATCAGCATTTCTAACCACAGAAGAAAACCCAAGGATTAAGGATTACTAAATACGCTCTGGAAAAGGAAACTAAACATTTTAGAGCTAAACATGATTTCAATTAACAGGTAACAATGACCTGAAGCACTACGAAACAGTGCAAATGAACAGCCCCCTCTAGTTACCACCTTACCCTGAGCTCAGAAAGAGCTGTTATGTTGAAGCAGCAGAAAAGCACTTGTCAAATATCATCCCAGTCTCAGACCAAACAAAGCTCCAAGCCAAAAAAGGGAAAGATGAGGACAAAGAGGATGGCAAAGGATGAACCGTGCTTTGACAGTGCGGGTGAAGAGAAAAAAATGCATGTCCTCCAAAAACATTCCGCCTATTTAAGTAATTCAGTGCCGCTGGAATACACGTATTTACTACATTGCTTAGAAACTAGTACATCATCATGTAAAAGCCTGCACTATGCACCAGGTCAGGCCAAAGATTCAGCTATGGCAGAATCCTTTTACTACAGCACAGACCAGCAGGCGATACCTAGTAAAGAACAGGAGACACTTGCAGAAGGAAGTATTCCTGTAGACCCACAACAATTGAGTCCAGTGACTTCAAATGAGCCAGAGGTGTCCTTTCATTTACACAAGGAGGGACACAGGATTCGCCCAGGGTAGAGATACCTGACCTGAGCAGTCACTGCCCTGGATTCTTGCCTCCAGCCAAAAGACAATCTAGAAAGCAGGAGCACATGAAAACGTAAATCTCAGACCTGAGTCGGAAGTTCCGTAGCACGCCCAGCTGCAGATACAGACAAAGCAGCAATTTCAATTCATGAACACTGCACATGAGACCTGCTCTAGGAGCCTTACAATTAAGGCACTCAAAAGGGACCATAACTTGGCCTAGATGTTTTCCCACCTTCCTGCGGGAAGGATGATCTTCCCTTCCAGCGAGCAATGGAAGGTACCAGATCACAACAGTGTGGATCAGAATGCCCAAACGGAGCTGACAGGAAGCACCTTGGGCTTCCCCTCCTTGCCTGCTGCAGAGTACAGGCTCCAACACACAACCAGGGTTCTGACTGCCTCATTCCAGGTCCCAGAGCCTCTCCAACAGCCCCTGGAAAGTCTGGAGAGCAACAAAACTGCAGGAATCAAAATGCCTCCAGAAACCTGCAACAGCTTTCGGCGTAAGAGGAATCCTTCTCTAATTCAACCTGCCAGTAAACTACTGATTCTCATGGTTTTACTTTGAGCTACAGCTGATTTGAGAAGCGGTGGGAAAGAAGACGTTGCCGTACAACCCAACCATGACAGGAAAGAACTGACTGTAATAAGAAGCCAACAAACCAAGGAGCTCCTTTCCACACAAACCTATTTCTTCAGACCATAAAGGATAAATTTCCTAAGTGATGTTTCTGTAGCTTAACATACTGATTTTGTTCATCACTCATGGAACAGTAATAAAGATTCACAATTACTTCAAATGCATGAAAACTTGCAAGTGCTGATTTAAATTGTATCATTGTATGTTAAACCATTACTCCCTGTCCAGTAAAGATACCAACTAACTTGCGCTCACACACCCGATGCTTTGCATTACCACTTTTATTTTTCTTCTCTGAACAGAACTCATTAGTCAGCCTGTAATTACACAGGCTCCATATCACAGCAACGTTACATCATAGCTAACAAGTAAAATCCACATTTTGCCATTCAAAAATCTTGGATATCAGATCAAGAAAGACTATTCCCGTTAAGCCTGATTCCATGAAAAGGAGTTTTTACTAGGTATTAATTACATGTAACTGCATGACAGACCAAAGTTCCTCTTCATAACCCCGAGTACTGTTTATATTCCATAGTTCTGTTCCAGAACACTTTTTCTGGACAGTTAATTCCAGAACTATACTTTTGTGTAGGTTGGTATGTTTGTATAGCATGATTTGAACATGCCTGCTTCTCCCTTCCCCATACCTGTACATGCATCATTCCTTTCTTATCCCTCTGCAAAAGATGGATAAACGGATGAAAATTACACTTGCCATTTGATCTGCAAGACTCAGCAGCAGTAAGAACTAGCTAAGGCCGTACAAAACAAGGTGGTTTCAGCTGATCTCCAGATTCTGAGATGCCAAGGAAAACCATCAGTCTCAGCCCAGCACTATGCCTGACTGGCAGGGATGTATGTGTGTGAAACAAAATGCAAGAAATCTCTATTAATGTCAACAAGCTTCAATAAAAAAGAAGCATTGGATTTTATCACCACAGAGGATTAAAAAAAAAGATGAGTGAGCAGATCGTTGCTACCACTTACCAGCCTGGAGAACTGCAAAAAAAATCTACCGTTTAAGCCAAGGGATAGACACTCAAGGGGAACAAGAACATCAGAAGCCCTGTCACTACTTTTTTTTTTTAAAAAAAGCAGCACACTAAAAAACCATACTCACAAAAAAACCTCACATCAACTTCAAATATTATTTTATAAGATCTGTACAATCCAAAAGCAAACAGGTAGGAAAGGCAATAAAAGGTAGATTTCCCAAAAGTTAAGAGGCCAAAAGACAGAGCAAAAAGACGGCAGCTGCAGAGAGAAAGAGTGATCTGGCCAGAGGGCATGGATTTGTTCAACCTGCTTGGTCCTGCCTTCATTGAAGGGCTCCAAGAACCCACACGATGACCTTCCAAACCAAACTGGCTCAGATGTCAAGCACCCTCAATACGGGAAACATATGCATTTTAAGTCTGATCAGCTATAGCGTAGAAGAAATACAATAAAACTTACTGGACACTGTGCTGGACTTGTTGACAAAGCTACCTTCTCCTTTTTGCTCAGCACCTGGTTACTGCTATGCACAGAGGTTCTGAGCGTCCAAAATACTTAAAATACCATTTTGTTGCAAAAATACGCCCATTTTAAAAAAGCTTGACCTCAACCCAACTCATTCAATCTATTATTTCACAATACTATTATCTTCAATTTGCGCTTAAATTACAGAAAGTCTTCCACTGCTGCTTTTTTTAAAAAAAAACACAAAACAAAACGAATTAGGACATCTATGTCCTAATCTTCCCTCCCCAGTATAATTTTCACTGGCATGTTTACAAGGAATAATGACAGTTAAAAACAGAACACGGCATGAAACAGCATCTGGTCTCTTTAGCAGAACGAGGCTCATGTACAATCATTTGTATGGACACCAAAGTACCCAGCTAAACAATTTAGTTCTAGTACAAATGCCTCAGAAAGGAGTGATTTATTTCAAGTTAATCCCAAGACCCATGGAAGTTAAGGTCAAAAGGTCAAATACTTGCAGATAGAACATGACAAACAAGCCTGGGAGTTTTTGGTTTTTTGAATAAAGAAAAGCAAAAAAACAAAGCACCACAAAACACGAAATGCACTTACAGCTACAGTACGACTATGAAATATTGGATGCATCAAACTGCAGCATGCAAAGCACAAACTGTGTAGTCCACAAACATACTCTGCTGAAGAAAGAAAAACCTCACTACCGCATGTTGATTTAAACATATTGGAAGAGATTTGCATAATAAACAGAACCACATGTATGAAGTTGATCAACTGGAGTCTTGTTTGCATTACTTTCCGACTTTGGAATTTAAGTGAACTCAACCTTCACATCTAACTACATACTATACATATGAAAGGAATGACTTTTGTCAATAATTAATCACAGTTGTATGTCCTGTTCATTTACCTTCTGCATCAATGATCAAAAACTCCAAAATATGCACGTCAATCATTTATTTTTAAAACGTGCACCAAGAAGATAGTTTAAATTACATTTTCTTTGCCAAGTTTACTTTTCCACAAAATAGGCTTCATTTTGGGGGTGGTTTCTTTTTCCTTTTTTAGAGTTTCTCAGTTCTACTTACACATCACTAAACCGAAGCACAAACTGCAGCAAGATCTTTGGCTATTTTAAAACCTCCGTTTAGTGATGCAGCTCCAGCTAGAGGAACTTTCTGTATTAATTCCAATATTAAGAATCAGGTGTGCGTGTTATTTTGGTTCCCCATGAACACAAAGTTGTGGTGAAACACTGGGATTTCATGGCCATTCTTAGCAATATCTACGTATTCCACAGCATAGCACAGCAGCAGACTTCCTAGAAGGTCTGACTGTTTCTACTGTGTATTTAAAAGCCCTGCTCAGAATAACCTTTTTAACAGAAAAACAAATTTCCTTCTTCAAACCCAGAAACAATCACTAAATACTAAATAAATCTTAGCAAAACAACGTTACTGAGAGATGACAGGATCAAGGTCAATTCAATCATCCGTGACTCCAAAGAGAAGAGGGAAGTCACATAGGAAAACGGGAGAAGTTAAATAGCAATTACAGAAATAATCACAGCAAAAGCCTCTCCTAGGTGTTCAGCAGTCCTCCATTCCACACTTGGTTTTTAACGCTGGAGGCCCTCTGCTAATCTAAATGAACTCCATTTACTGCCACGGGCAACAGCAGCAAGGCAGCTAATCGGACCTGAGAGTAAATACTTTTAACCCGGGCTGATGCGATTTACACTCCCCTTGCCATCCTTTGGGTCCCTCCTGCTTAATAAATCCCCACAAGCCAATGAAATCTGTCTGTTGATTAATATTTTGGGAGAACCTCAATTGTTGCAATAGCAACACGGCAGTCCCCGACCCACCAGCAGCAGTGCCAGCACAGGAGCCTCTGCTTCGTTCCTTGTACTGTGCCAGCCCTTGATCCACTCACCTTGTTTTGTCCTTCATTGCCACTGAAATACCTCACCCTTGATAGCACTTCAATCCAAAGCCTGAGAAGCCCACAGATTTCCTTTCGTCTGATTGAGATGAAAACCTAATGGCAAACCTGTCCACAAGGAAGGATGAGCGAAGAGCAGGCAGATGTCTCTGCAGTATGACATGAAAAGACTTTAAATCTTCCATGATTCTTGGAAAGCTTCTTAGTAAGAGCCTCCCTCGGGCTATCCCAAGGTCCCTTTGCTGTCCTTTTAAATAAGGAAAAGCCAGGGTGTGCGGTGGGAGGAATAGAACATGCGAAACAACAGTAGAAGAAAAGCCAAGGGATTTCTCTGGAAACCCTCAGCAAAAAGATCCTTTTCTTTTTGATAAGAACAGCAGCCCTCAAAAAACAGGGGAATGAAGTTAAAAGTACTAACAACTGCATCGCACCCTGATCCCCCCTCAATAATTTCTGCATTATAAGCAATATTTAGAGTCACTTCCTACTTTGAAATAAAAACCTGAGAGCAAACAGGTACAGAAAAATATTCCTGCAAGTTCTCACTTGCCTACAAAGATGCAGATAAAAGCACACTTCTCTCTTTTGGAGTCATATCAAAGCAGCACTTTCAGAATGTATTTCCCAAAGCTCTTATGCTAATTTTCTCAGGAAAGAAGGAAAAGTGCAACTTTTGGGTTGAGACTTGCGATACTAATAAAACATGCATTTTTCAGAGGAGGAGTAATCTCTCCGCGTACATCCTCTCCAACTCAGCCCCCAGCATTTCAAGTCAAAGCACCAACCCTGTTCCAACACAGTGCAGCAGTAAAACATTCTGACATGCTTATTTTTAAGCTTTGCATAAAATACTGTTTGGGAGAATGTGTCACATTCCAAAAGGCCCTTCTTATATATCAATTTTTTCATTCATCTTGTACCTTTTTTTTAATAAAAAACCAAACCACACACACACACAAAAAGCTTTTGATATGGATCCTTTCTGCTTATACATTCTACTCTGTATACAATTACAAACAGTAACAAACAAATTTTTTAGAAATCCATCCATACCAGTATCAGGAAAAGTTAAGCTTTTTCCTCCCTACTCGCTCAGTTTGATAGGATTATAGATTATAACGCTTTCCCCAATATACTAATGAGAAACAACTGCTGCAACCACGCAATTCCAAACAGCCCCCTTTTTTATTTTCCCAAGTTGTAGAAGCATCATTTATTCTTCTGATGCAGTTTAACCAAAAAGCCGAGTCGCAGCATGGTTTCATACCCTGCCAGCCCTCCCCTGCGCAGCCTGGCTCTGGGGAGAGTGCTGGGAAGTCCCATCCATCACGCACGACACCGTATTTACACTTCATTAATAGGATTAATACACATGTTGCAGAAGTCGTCAGGAAAATTGCCACAAAGCAATTCAATTCCAATCCTAAAACAAGAGGGATTTTTCGTGAGCTGTCAGTTTAAAAGACTCCCCCCATCCCTCCCAGTGTTGTCAGAAAGGATAAAATCCCAAGAGCTCTTACAGTTCCAACATAAATGTTTGATATTGGCCAGATTTATCGCTGGCAATACCCACTTGCTAATTATAAGACAGAAAACTGCTCTAAGCTCAGCTTCTTTACAGCATCAGGCACCTCAGCTGAAACCCATTAGAGCCCCACCTATACGTGACATCTGAAAAACTATGCCCTGTAACCAAAAGCTATATTAAATAGATATTTAGGTCAAGCCCATAATCTATCTTCCAATAGCAACTGGCAGCCGCAACAGCGCTATCCCTCGTGCTGCCATGGAAACAAAAGGAGGACCGGTGATGGAAAGCGCTATGCAACCTTCACAGCCAACGAGCCAGCCTTTCCACAGTGGGCACTTTTGGGTTTGGGAATTCAGGAGCACCTCTCCGTCACCACAGCACTTGGGTTTTGTCTTGCATTTTTAAATCATTGAAACTGATGAGTATTTTGTTGCTAATATTCCCACTCTCCCCCTCGTCTGCCTTACATCTCTAGCCATACTTAACCTTGCTGATTTGGGTGATTTCAAAGATGTTCCCTCCTTAGCTCCCACAGCTGGAGCAAGTCCCATGCTTCCCACAACAGGATGGAATGATGTATAATGTTTCCCAAACCAGTTTCATGCTTGAAGTTTTACATCTAACACTACCAAAATATTTGTTTTGTCCTTAAATATAATGTAGCTCCAACCAAAACTAGTCATCTTAATCCCCCCGCCCACTCCTCCCCAAAAACCCCCAAATCCTCAAACCAAAAAACAAACAGAGAAGATATTTTAGCTGTAAAGATGTTTATAAGGAAAAATAAATAACACACTTAAGAAGAAAAACTTCGCATTCCCTGTATTTTCACAGTGGGTTGGGTTCTGGTGCCGACGCATGGTTAGTTTAAGAAAAATTAAAATCCCGCCGATAAAACCACTGTTTTCTCTTGAGACAACTCTGCTGCTGGAGAAGAACAGCACAGGTCCAAGAGACATTCTGAGCAAAGGATAATCAAGATTACAACTTAATTCCCATAAAATGTACATTCCTTAATACTCAGCAGCATCCCTCAGAGAAATGTGACTGAAAAACACTGGTCCCAGCTCGCCCTGTTTACAACAGGGCAGCGATGACCACAACAAGTAGAAAGGGATATAAAAAAAAGCATACAAAGAGAAAATGAAACATCATTTTACCCTGCCACAGTACAAGTCGGAAAATAAATGATCACTTTGAAACTGAGGCTATCTTAAATTGGTGGGGTTCTTTTAAGTATCATATTAGCCTTTTTTAATTTTTTTTTCCCCTGCATGAAATGTACTACCTAAGCACAACAGAAAAAGCATCCCTGATGAAAGTGGATTCAGACAAACTAGCCAGCCTCCACCTGGCTGGCTGTACCACCCCATCCATGCCCCTGGCCCCCTCGCCTCCCCCAGCCACGCTGATGATAGCCCTTTCTTTTCCCAAGCACGTGCACGGGGCAAACCCACAGATACCACTGCTCTCGCGTTCAGCAAAGAAGGGAATAAAACTTAACCCTGGCTTAAATCGTTTCTACAGTTCTGTCAGACAGAGCAATCCTGTCGAATACATACAGCCAAAATCTGTTATATTGCTTCATACTCTTGCAACAGGAGAAGTAGCAGAAAGCAGCACTGCTCACATACTAGGGCTCTGGGATGTCCTGATGCCTCAGGTCACTTCTACACCCCATGATGAAGTAGTATCTTTTTTTTTTTTTTTTTTTTAGACAATATACAATATTTCTGTAAGCACCAAAGCCTCAGAGAACACAGCTAAACAAGTAATCATAGTAGTACTGGACTCCAGGAAGGAAAAAAGAACAAAACAAAAAACCAGCCACTGGAGATGAAATGTTTGGTAAATGTCTTATTTTGCTGGGTTACACCAGAAAGCAGGTCAGTGTCAAAGGTGAGGTCTGTTTTATACCGTCTCCTGTCTCAAGGGAAGGGTAGCGCCAGCACAGGAAAGATTACCCCAAATGTAACTAAGTGAAAATCTGGCGATAAGATTTTAAGCTGTAGCAACCTGTGCTCAAGACCTCAGAGGAGTGACGTGCTTCTTACAAACTGATGAATACCAGCAGTTCAAATACAGGACTAAACTCATGTCCAAGCAAAGATGACCCAAAGTACCCAAAAATGAGACACTTCAGAAATCATAGCCTGTGCTGTCTTCCCTGACTACAGACAAACCCAAGGAATTAGCCTTTCTTAGTCAAATCTGACTGTTAATGAAAAACCTTCCTACCAGGCATCAAAGCTGAAGAGGGACAGCTTATACAGTTGGCAAAAGAAGAACCAATGTCAAAGTATAAATTAAAAAAGATGAAGTGGGGGAAATGAGAAGAACATTCTCAATTAATATAGATAAATAATAAATTAATAATTTATTCAGTAACTCAGAAAGAAGAAAGTCACAACAGAGATGCAAAAAAATGATTGAAAGACGTTGCTTGGCAGGCTGAACAGACTTTGAGCTCTTCAGATAGAAAAGAATGGCTGTGACTCAAAAACCAAGCAAAAAATAAACAAGGGGGCCTTGGTGTCTACTTGGTAGAGGAGAAAGTAGGGTTTTTTTATAGGTAAAACAGCCACAATACTCAGTGAAAACCAAGTACAAAGTCAGCCTGCTCAGGATTTCCACCACTGGGATTCCACAGAAGAGATTACATTGGGGTGAAGTCTGAGCATCACCAAAAGCTAAGCAGCAGAATGTGAAACCGGTAGTGGTAAATGAGCAAAACCACAGCAGTCTGGGGGCTGGGAGGGAAGGATGGAGATAAAGTGAGTATCAAGTAACGCTTAACAAAACAGCAACAAAAAGCACCAACTCTTAAGAGCGGCAAACACCAAAACCCAGACTAATAATTCATCTGCCTTCCTATTCTGGCACAGGTCAGCAGCAGACAAGAAGGGACAAGGTGGCATCACACACCTTGCCCCTGCTCTCCTCCAGCTTGGCTCTACTTGCAGCTCAGGTGTAAGTAGCCTCTCCGTATAAACACAGCCCTTCATGTATTTTATCCATCAGCTAATAGCTGTGCATCTCCACTCAGGACCGGCACTCCCAAGGTCCTACAGGGGATCCACAGCTCAATTCTCTTTGTATTTCAACAAAAGAAAAAGTTTTTGGGGTGTTTTGTAACCTGCCTCTTGCTAGCTTTACAAGACATTTCTTAATCCTGATGTAAGAAGGGATAATCAAGAGCAGTTCCATCTTTACCCCTCTCTTGTAACGATCCCTCGACTTCCCCTTCCCAGGCTACACCACCCTGCCTAGCCGGACTGGCTCTTGCCTGGACCAAACCTACTGTATTTCTAATGTACTTTTTTGTTCTGCTATACTTATTTCCAGATGTGAGGACCACAGTCATCCCCCCCCCCCCCCCCGAAGCCTCCAGAGAGGGGCACGCTACACCCTTTTAATGGAGGCATGGCAACTTGCTGTTTTCTGTCCTTAACGCCCTTTGCTTTGAGCCCTGCTGAGCACTTCATTCGCCATTCTCACAAAGCTCTTACAGATGCCAAGATCTCCGCCGAGACCTACAGCTCATTCAGAGCTGCAATACATGAGTTAGCACTGCCCTCTCCCCATGCGACTCTCCGCGCTCATTCCCATTAAGTTGAATCTGCCAGTATGTCCGTCATCAACCACGCAGGATTTTTCTGGAACCGCACAACCAGCTCCTGTTTTTTACTACCCCAAACGAATCGTAAACTGCCCCCCGCTTTCATCCCCTTTCCCAGGGCACTCATCAATAGCTTAACCAGAAGAGGCTGCAGCACAGATTCCTCCAAGACTTGCTGATGGGTTTTGTCAAAAGTAAAAATCAACTATTTATTCCTATATGTGACCTCCCACTTTTTAACAACTCTACAAGCAAGAGGACCCTCCCTCTTATCTGATGATAGCTCTGCTCACAAGCCTTTGCCAGAGCAATTCCTTCAGTCACCAAAATGATTGCCCTTGTCCTCCCCTAAAGAACTCCAGTAAACGTGAGGCAGGATCTCCCCCATAAAAGTCAAGTCTGTCCCTCCCCAATACCTCGTTTATCCCTCCACCTATGGAGTTTATTGGCAATTTCTCAGCTTGGTGGCTGCCTGCTGTCAGTGTGATTAACGGAGACAGAGGCAAAGCCTACCCCCCGTCACACCCATGCAGGCACGATGAAGTCAATATGGTTAAATGGGTGTGATCCAGTAACTCAGCTCGCAAACCAACCCTCTCCTACATGCCTAAACGCTCTTCCCCTCTCAAACAACCTGCAATCAAGCGGTGCTAGACAAGACTGTAAAATGAACAACAGTGCAAGCGAGGATGCTTTATTCTTCCACTGCCCTGTACCATCTGGTGCAGTCACAGCACCCAGATGCCAAGAGATGCAGTATCAAAGCTCAATTACTTACAAATTGACTTATGGCCCAACTTCCTTGCTTGTCAACCAAAATCTGTGCTCTGGCAAGATACGATCATTCAGATTTACCATTTCAGTTCTTTAAATTGTGGCTACAGAAAATGGGTCCAGCATGTCTGCACATAAGTACATCTAGAAAAACATTTCCCCTCTCCACAAGGGAAATTATGACTTGTTTATGCAACACATTTCTGAAAACATTTTTTAGAACTCAAGTCATGTCTCCAAGATTGCTATGCTGGTTGTCAAAACAGAGCCTTTTTTTTTCCCTGACTATACCATATGTAATACTAAGTCCACTTTCCCTAACTTGATATCACCCATGCAAGATTTGGAGACGATTAGTGGAAAATATACAAATGAGACACTGTTCTCCAGAGAACAGCACAGCAGGAATAATCTGATGGGTTTTATATTTATTAGCCTGATGCACATCTAACTTGTTTAAACAAGGCTTTTGTCAAACGTCAAAAAAAATGTTAATGCAATCCAAGGCATGCTCTCAAAGGGAATTAATGCTGAGCTGGAACCAATGCAAAAGCCTTAGTTACAGCAACAAGGAAACAGTGAAAAGGGGCCCCTTTTTATTTCAATTGCAAATAGACCCACTAAGATAGAAGGTTTATTTCCTAACAGCTGATATAGAGAACCAAGAGCAGGAAATTGGGGTGTGGGCAGGTACTGGAAACACCCTGTGCCTGTCTGGAAGATTCTGCCTCCCTAACCTGGTGGGGCAAGGAGGGGGCTGGCCACCCCTGAAGGCGGCCCAGGGACAGGCAGGGACCCCGGGTGCTCTCCCTGCCCTCCCTCTCCTTCCCCTAGACTGCAGGGCTCAGCTTCAGCAGCTCAGATGCTCATCTCAGGTGCTCCTTCAGATGCCCAATTAGTTTTCTTTTTCCTGTAATAAGGATAATGCCTGCTTACTCCATTTCATTACCATTTTGCCTGAGACTACTAAACTACCGAAACACTAAACCATCACAGATCCATCAAAGCATCACTGAAAACCTGCGTCTTAACACACAGCGCAGCTGAGTGAGAGACAGGGTCCAGAAGCAGACAGAAAGCAAAGAGGGATGAGCTCGGGGCTGCTGTGATATTTTGCCTTAAAACTGCTTGCAACGTAACAGTTAAAACGGGTAGTATGTGACTGAACGCTCCCATTAGAAAAGTGGCTTCCTTCCCCAGCTTCCTATTTAAAAAGCACCTGCTATTACAAGGCATTTCAGAAAACAGCAGACCTATACAGCAGAAAATATTTATTTTGGAAACGAACAACATTTTTCAAATGAACTTTAGACTCTGTGACTAACTATAACACAAAGCCTCTTTCAACTTCCACTCACAGATAAAACTGCAAGTTTGTAGGGAGCTGAAAGCAAGCACATCAGCCATTCTAACCCCAAGGTTTGCAGTTAGCTATCACTCCTTTGCCTTCTCCTCCCAGGCAGCCTGTCCCACCTCACCCCTGACTCATTCAGCACTCTGGAGCAGGAGCAAGAGAGTCTGGCAAAAAGGATGCTGCAAAACACATGCAAGCTCAACTTTTTCCAAAATTCAACAGTTACTGCGAAGTTCGAGAGGTCTGATGTGTTACATCAAGTCAGCAAGGGGAGAAAGAGAGAACAATCCTCATCATCACTACACTGATTTATCACCATTACACAAGCCATGCTCACAACCCACCTTCCCACATCACACAAAGAATTAGTGCAAGACCTCAAATCAATGGGACCTAAATCAAGGCAGAACCAACATGCCTCCGAGGCTACCATGACATTTTATTGAAAGCAAAAAAATCCAAGCTATATGCAAATATCAATTTACTAATACTTCTCTATTTGAGGTATGGAAAGCTGAACTTTTTAGCTTTGCTAAAACTGGTAATACTACATTTTTTAAAAAACATTCACCCAGGAATAAAAATGTTCTCAGTCTTTGCAAAAATCTTGCCCTCTGGCTATATTCTCATTTGTGTTTCCTGGGTGAAGCCAAGAACCTCAAGTACATTTTCAGAGCTTCATCAGGTTCCCATCACCTCCAGCATGTACTTTAAACTCAAATGACTGTACTAGAAACAGTACTAGAAACTAGAACAGCATTTTTCGAAGAAACCCGTGCAGAATTCAGGAATCAGAAAACAATTTAGCTACACCTAAGAGACCTGCACTTCCTTCCTTACAAACCTACTCTAATGCTTTTTGTACCCACTATTTTACAGCACACAAGCGAGCCCAGCTAAAAGGGGAATTTGCAAAAAGAATCCACTTTTGCAAAACACCTCTTGTTGCATCTTCACATTTTTCTCGTTTGGTCTGCGACACACTCTAGCAAGCCACATTGTAAACAGACTCCCTGCTAAACGTCTGCATTCAAACACTGAAGAAATTACTCTTTCTTTGTATTCTGTTCCCTATTAATGCCATAACCTCCTACTGCCTTTTCACAAGCTGGGAAAAGAAAGCTGGAGGCCAGTTATCCCATCACTGCTTTTATTCTTTTTCACCTTTGGACCACTTCCTAAGGTAAACTCAACCACATTAGTGACTGAAATTCATTACAAGAATTGTTTTTTTTTATATTTGGAAAAACACTGAAAGTCTAAAACACTTAAAGATCTAAAACGTACTTCAAAGCTAACAAGAAGGGTGTCAGCCTCTACTCTAGCAACAACACTAGCACACGCTCTTAAAAAAATAATTAACACAATCAAGTGCAGCCTTTAAAGTATAATAAAATGCAGCCGTTTGGAAGCAGTACAATGGAAAGACAGAAAGCAAACAACTACAGCCTATGTATCTTAACAAAACCACCCAAAAAAGCAGCAGCAGAACACGCTACACTAAATGCTCGCTTCCAGCATCTTGGAAGTCATCAGAGGGACCAGCTCTAACCCCTGTGTAAAGCTGTTCTGTCAGAGCCTTGTGATGGCCCCAGTGCTATCTCACACGCTGCTGCCCCAACCACAGCGCAAGCTTCACCTTCAGGGTGCAAAACTGGCAGTTTTTCCATTTTTTCCATTTGGAGACTTTGCCTTTAATTCTGCAAAATCCAGTGTGCTGTGAAAATCCTCTGGCATCTCCCCACCACCCTCTGCTAGACCAGAGCATGGTACCAGAAGCGGAAAACCCAAAGGACAACAGGCACCAGCCAGCCAGACCTCTAAATATTTAACAATCCTGTTCTCAGGAATGGAAGTGACAAGGCTGGACTTGGCATATTTACCTGTCTGACACGGGCTGATTTTCTGACGTTACAACAAGACCCACCATTTCTGTTCAACTTGCTAACCAAAAGCGGCACTTGCACGAAGGAAGGAGAACTCAAACGGTCTTCAGGATAGCACACACAGGGACAACATGTGGTTAGCACATCAAGTCAGCTACTGGTGCAGATCTAAACAATTTTTGGCTGCTCCTCCCCGTTTAAATGGATTTATTTTTTCCCAGGCAAAGGCAGACACCAGGACAAGCACAGTGCACGCTGCAGCTGCTGCCAACAACTGTAGCAGGCCCCATCACAGCTACAGAATTTTGTAATTTTTTTCAGCTACAGTGCATAAGAGTTCACATCTCAAACCGAAAACAAAGCAAACCCCAAAATAAACATCACTGTCTTACTAATTGAAGGGATTTGTTGCTTCAGGAAGGCCGACATAAACCACTGCTGTGGGGTTAAGAACATATTTTTAGCCCTCGGTCCTTCCAACATTTTTACCGAGACTGCGTGAGCAAGCCAGAGCCCGGCTACCCATGTTGCATCAGTAAAAGCTCTATCTAGGAAGTAGGTTTTACACATAAGTTTATCTGAGATGCCACAGGACATCTGTATTAACTAAATCTCAACAACACAGGGTTTTCTTCTCCTGCACCAAGCTTTTCCTTCCCTGTACAGCAGCAGCCAGTAAATTTTCACAGTTTTCTTCCACTCCGTTGCCTCACCATGCTGGGCTGGGCACGGACGCCCTATGTGACAAGAAACTTAGCAAGCACAACTGAGTATTAACTGATAAGCTAAAATAGTTTTCTGCCTAGTAATTTTTCAGCCGAGGGTTTGTGCTCTGACTACAAGTACGCCCTGCAAGGTCCACCACGTGGGCAGTAGCGGGATGCATGTGCAATACGTTACACCAACTCCAGCCTTCTCCCTGCAATGGCCTGTGCAGAACACAGCACTTACCACACGGTGTATCACAAGAGCAATAGTTTCCTTTAGCGTTCATAAGGGAAACAGCCTAGCAAAATAAAAGTAAAATTTTAATAGAGATACCTATTTTTATTTTAAGAAATCTGACATGGTATTAAAACCACATTTTTAAATTGTTGTTGCTGACCTTTCCATTTAATTCATGGAAGTGGGGGGGAGGGTGTTTGCCATCCTGCAGGTTACATTGTCAACTCACCGTTCTAGCTTTAAGAGAACAAAAGCCTGAACTCAACAGCAAAGGCATGGGGGAAAAGGGAAGGGTTCTGACACCAAAGGAAAAACAAGTATTTCCAAGTTAACTGTCTTCACCTTGCTCTAGGAAACTGTGTTCCCAGAAGGTATGACGTACGAAAACTCCCCCCCGTGAGGGTTAACTGCAGCCCAACACGCTGGGAAAGGCTCCAAGGCACTGCTGCAACAAGCACTGGGCTTCAAGGAAGCCAGGCCAGGCCGCTTTAGAAAGCGCTTCTCTGCCACAGCACTAGACACACAACTGAATACAGGGGTTTTTTTCAGTCTCCATTCTTTAAAGCTTCCAATATTTCAATAATCAAGGAAAAAAAAAAAAGCCGCATTTGAAATCTAATCCACAAATTGCACTTGAGCGTGTGTTTAATGACTATCTTAGCCAGCGCACTTAAATGGCCATCAGTGTCACATGCTGCCGCTGCCATCTTTGAGATCAGCCTTTCTAAGAAGGCAACAAGTTTCCATTTGAAACTTGGTCCCAAATGATGCTGTAACGTTTTTTCAACCACATTCCAGATTTCTTTCTCCTCAAGAGCTCATGTCACCCCGCCCCAAGATTAGTAAACCAGCATCAAGTTGCACCTCACGGAAAAGAGAGCTGGAAGAAGAAACATGCCTCCTGCTCGGTACATTTTGTGTAGGGAAATCCAAAGCTAGTTTAGTACAGAAGCCTTCAGATAAAGTAAATGTACTTATTATCCATACATGCAGGAGAGTAAGGAGACAGACCTTTGCCTCTGGTTGTAACTCTAAAAATGAGGTATTCCCAGCAGTGAAATCTCTACATTCGACAAAACTGTTAATCTTCTTCCATGTTTATGGATAAATAAGACATTAAATATCCTAAATACCGACAAAAGCCAGCCAAGAAAATCCAGCTTGTTTGTAAGACGTGATTTGGGTGATTCGCAACATCTGAAATCCAAGTCTCCAGATTATTTAATTTAAAGGCAGAGGTAACACAGTACATATCAGCTGGTTCCAATTAACACTTCACCTTTATCACCTGCAAAAGTATTTCCTTATGGGCTGAGAACCACCCATTACTCATGCCTCTGCTGACTCACGGAAATATTAATCAGCCCTTGAAAGGTGCTGTTCCACCATCTTATGCAAATTACTGCCAACTCATGGAGAAAAGGAAACCAGAGTTAACAACGATTTAACAAGATGTATCTGGGTACATAAAAGAATATTCACTATAAAATAAAATCAGAATAAACAGTTCTAGACCCTCTGCTTATTTATGTTAAAAGGCGGTTCTTGCAGTTAGTACAATGCACAGTAAAAATAGCAGAAGAATACGGTTTCCAGGTAATCCATACTGCCCAGCTGATCTTCCTCTTACTCAGACAATAAGATGAATATCTCGTAACAATTTGCTCAACCTTATCTGCCTCAGTGCCAGCCTCCAGTGCAAGTGTCTAACATATCGTCTGGGACTGGCCAGTTCACTGGGGCTGCAGGTTATCAAGAAACCTAATGGAATAAAAATATCACATCATGCTGCCCTTTGCTCTGGGAGCAGCTGTAGAATCGATACAAGGCTAAGAAAAAGGTGAAAAGGCAGACAGCAATTCTATGCAGAGTCATCTTGCTAGGTCGCATTACAAAATTAAATGCTGAACACAAGCCTACTGTTTTTATAAAAAAAAAAACTGGACAACAGGCACTTACCAACTTGAAACGTGACCATCTACTCGGGTCAAAGTGCTGTCCTGCAGCAAGCCCTTGCATCACTGCTGCCTCGGAGCCAGACTGAAGCAGATGCCTCCAGGCCCCATAAATGGTGTCTCCATGCTGACCAGATGCTTCTCGTAAGGTAATTATAATTAAGCCTGCTCATCATTACAGCTGACATACACATTCAACATGCCCTGCTCTATCCCACACACACCATGTATATGTACCAGAAATTGTTTCCTTCCCAGTTTCTAAATAGCTAAACAAGGTGTATATATACAGACATGTTTGTGATCTACAACAGTCTGGAGCAATTTTCATCACTGGAAATTATGCTGAGGCTACACCAGAAAACAAACCAACTTGTAAACTGTGTTATCTATTAAACAGCCTTAGGCATCATAATACACAACAAGAACAAAAGTTATCTAGCAAAGAGTTAGCTTAAAAACACACAGCCAGCGTTGCAGTAGAAGTCAGCATAGCATCATCTGACCAAAAAACCCGCAAAACCAACAAACCACACCACCCAGGCCGCCTTTCACGTGCGAGTTGTTTTTTTTTTTTGAAAGCTCGTACTTTGCCTGCATAAACTAAACCATCAAACTGAATCCTGTCCAGCTGATAAATGAGGGAAAGGTCCTGGGGGCATGTCTCAACATGATTTTATAATCACCCCAACACACAGGTATTCATGCCAATCAGTAGCACCTGTGACTAGTGAACTGATTCATCCAATCCACTTTTAAATAATTCAAATAGTTACAATTTTTTTCCCATTAAAAAAAACAAGCAGCATGCAGTCACAGAGGGTTCTCAAACAATTACTGAATGAAGAAATCTCTGTCCAGGCAAGTCTCTATGAAGGAAGAGTCTGAGATAAACGCAGTAAGAAACCCACTATGGATTTGAGGCTGCAAATTGTGCCTCGGAATTAAACACCTACTGAAGATCACATCTAACACCTCGAGAATTGAAAACTGCTGATCACTATAAGCACCACACCATCACACCTTGAAGTATCTATTACCCTTGACAAGGTTTTGATCTGCTGTTCAAGTAATCAAGCTTTATCACCTATGCAACTAACCTGTTCCACACAGCCTGCCCCTCCATCCTTCTCAAGTACTCATCATCTGCTCTGCTAATTCACACCAGCAAAGCTTACTCCCCTGCAACAGCTTACTAGGAGACTTATCCGAGTCTGTTAGTCATCAATAAATCTGTAAATACAAAGTCACTCTACTTTCCTGTTGTCTTCCAGCCTTCATCATCACCCGCTACCCATTAGCCCAACACCTGCTGCACTGAGGTAAGCAAGCTGAAGTTGGTTTTTTTTTTTCGCTTGTTAGAGACACACACGTACACAAGACACCCCATCATCCACCAGCCTGAACTTAATCTAAAAGCTAAATTGCCAAGAGGAGAAAGAAAAGGACCACCAGTCCTAGTGCCCTTGTAACAGACAGCCACCATCTTCAGAAGTCATTTAGCTGTCTCCTTAAAGTCTAAAACATTGTAGAAGTCTCACTATTCGTGAAGCTAAGAGAAATATGAGTGGAAGTGATCACAAAATACAATGAGGAAAAAAAACAAAACAATGTAAAAACACCAGCTCTGCTGTTTATCCAGCCAGACGACTACCTTCCCATGCATCCTGAAGGATGCGACAAGAAAATTTTACCTCCAGAATGACAGGGGACCTGGACAGCTACAGCCCAAGAGCAGTTAACACAGGTAAAGGCGGGGGGATTTTCATCTGAAGAAAAAAAGCAAGCTTATGAACGTTGAAAGGTGAATTCAGATAGCTAAACAGTCCACCTGCAGTCATGCACTTTATCGTTCATATTAAATAGAAAAGTCACTACAATCTTTATTTTTACCAAAAAAAAAAAAAAAATGCTGAACTTCAAAAGGAACTGCTGGAAATCACATCTTAAAAAACGGAAAGCTGACAACATCACCCTATTCAAATTTGCAGATTTGAATGCAAAATGTCAGAGATTAATCAGATTTGGGATTACGAGATTTTCTGCATAAGCAAAAGAACGAGCAATGTAAGTTTCCAATACTTCGATGCAGATGTATTTGAAAGCTAGTATCCTAGCCTGTTACACAATGCAAAAATACAGTAAGCATTAAATATTTTGAAGTTACCATGAAAGAAGTTGTCAATTAGACCCTCAGAAAGTCAGTCTTCTATTCCACAAAACGAACAGGACAAGCGTGCCCCCTCAGCAAGCCTGCAGACACCACCAGGCTGTGCGGTGCAGCCTGCAGGCTGGGGGGAAGGGATGCCCCCCAGAGGGACCTCGGCAGGCATCAGAGGTGGGCCTGCGCGAACCCCACCAAGTTCAGCAAGACCAAGCGCCGGGTCCTGCACCTGGGCTGGGGCAACCCCCCGTATCAATACAGGCTGGGCAGAGAGCGTATCGAGAGCAGCCCTGAGGAGGACTTGGGGTGTTGGTGGATGAGCAGCTCAGCCTGGGCCAGCAACACGCGCTCACAGCCCAGAAAGCCAGCCGAACCCTGGGCTGCACCAAAAGCAGCGTGGCCGGCAGGTGGAGGGAGGGGATTCTGCCCCTCTGCTCCGCTCTGGTGAGACCCCCCCAGCAGCGCTGCGTTCAGCCCTGGGGCCCCCAGCATAAGATGGTCCATGGACCTGTTGGAGCGGGTCCAGAGGAGGCCACGGCGACCATCAGAGGGCTGGAGCCGCTCTCCTGTGAGGGCGGGCTGGGAGCTGGGGTTGTTCAGCCTGGGGATGAGACGGCTCCGGGGAGACCTTACGGCAGCCTGCCAGGGCCTGAAGGATACTGGAAAGCTGGAAAACTGGTACCAGAAAGCTGAAGAGGCACTTTTTACAAGGACATGTATGATAGGGCAAGGGGCAACGGCTTTAAACTGAGAGAGGGCAGATCTAGATTAGCTATTAGGAAGGAATTCTTTGCTGTGAGAGTGGTGAGACGCTGGCCCAGGCTGCCCAGAGCAGCTGTGGCTGCCCCATCCCTGGCAGTGTTCAAGGCCAGGCTGGATGGGGCTGGGAGCAGCCTGGGCTGGTGGAAGGTGGCCCTGCCCGTGGTGGGGGGGTGGGACTAGGTCATCTTCAAGGCCCCTTCCAGCCCAAACCATTCTGTGATTTTATGCTCTACTGGCATTACAGACAAGCGTTCACATTAAACATGCCACAACACTACAGTAAAAAAGCCTGAACACCCATGCCAAAAACCATAGGGAGACTGAGCCCCTCAAGCTATGTTAAAACACAGCCTTTATCAAAAGAGCAATCCCTAAACCTGAGTCGAGCTACTCCAAACCACAAAAAATCCCCTAACTCCCCCCCAAACGTAAAATCAACAATAAAGGAGAAACACGATGCCGTTCTTTCAAGGCTCCTTCAGCACAGGATGTTTTCTCCTTGCAGCAATTCAAAGGCTGTTCAAGTTCTTTTCAGTAATTTCCAAATTATTTTCAGAATTGATTTATAACATGCCCGGGGACAAAAGCTACCAACAGCACAAGAGTGTACCGAAAACTTGAACTTTGTGTTTCATTCTTCACGTATGCTGCCCTAATAGCAGGGCTAGAATATGCTGAACGCATCCGTACAACTCCAGTCCGATGCCCGAGGTGTCAATGAGAAGACCCCGACTGGGCTGCCAACCTCCTGCAGGTTCAGAAACCAGTTTCTGCAATTCTCCAAGCATATCCCATGTTTAAATAATCTCTCACTTTATACAAAATTAAACAGCCTTCGTTTCTAGCTCTAAAACCTCCTATAGAAATTAAATAATACACTCATTCTGAAGATTCAGGTGACCAGAAACAAAGACTGCAAAAGCCATGCTGTAATTCAAACTGCATTTACACCAATTGTCTCCACTTAATGTAGCAGCCCAGAGACACTCCTCAAAAATGTTGCCAGCATCTCTGATAGAAGCACTAAAACCCCAACAAACAAGAAACCAAACCCAAAGCAAAAAAAACCCAAACCAAACATAACCAAACAACATAAACGAATCTAAACCCCCCAACAAAACAAACAAAAAAAAAGTCTCACAACCACTTTGTGGCTCAAGGTTTTAAGCTCAAGTCACATGCTGGAAAAAACAGGACATCAACATGAAAAAAAAAAATGAGAGTGCTAGAAGACTGCTTATTTCAACACCCATGAATCTTCAGCTAATTTTATTGGTTCCACAATCATATTTTCCTAGGTTTGGCCTCTTGGGTGTACATTCTCTACTAAGCAAACAAGAAGAAATAAAGGTGGTAAAACAGATTTTAAGTGATTTCACGACTTGGAGTTCAACAAAAGTGCTTTTATAACTCGCAACCTCCCTCCCTGCCTCCCAAGCCCAGAAGGAAAGCACACAGGAGTGGAGGAAAACAGTGCACGGCCTGACTCCAAACTCATACCAGACAGCTCACTAGCCTAGACACAGCCATAAAATTATTAAATATGCCAGAAGCGTACCTGAAATGAAGACAATTCAGCCTGACTTAGGTTTTTTATAAATATTCATATATTATATAAAATTATTTGATAAAATATATATGTAAATAGATCATATGCAACATCCCTGAATAATGCCAAGCCATGAAAAAAAGGAATTTAAAAAAAACCAAAACACTCCACTGAGGCTGGCTGCCAAAGGTGCAAGAGCTGACAAGACCAGTTAAACTGTAGTGGTCTGAGCACAGGTGTAGCCTTGGTACATCAGGGAAGCACTCTGTTAAAAGTTACACAAAGCTCCTTGAGCTCTCATCCAGTACTCACGGCTTGATAGTCAAGTATTTATTAAAGGTAGCCCCACGAATGACTGCCAAAAAATATAAATGCCATTTTTATTAACGTTTACAGGAAAAAAAAAAACCAACCCAAACTTTCTTTATGGTTTCGCTGTGATTTCTGTTCCGTTTTTACTACACATTTCTGCAGCAAGCACTTCCAGCATCCTCCCCCGAGGACCGGTGGCGTTGCCAGAGCAGTTCTGTCACGCTGGTACCACGGTGGAGGCCAAGGGACAGCACATGTAAACAGAAAAGGCCAGCAGTGTTTGTGATGCCTGCAGTGACACATTCCTGGGATTATTCTGCAAGAAAGGAACTCAGATCAGGTCCAAAAAGAAATGAACTTTCTACTTGGAGTTTGAACTGTGTAACCCTGCTGTAATGGAGTGCACGCACCATGCAAAAACAGTGGTACTGGGAATTTCCTGTGCTGAATAATTTTGCAAAATTCTCTCAAGTTTTTCTGGGTAACACAGCTCGCTCTCCTGCAGACCGAGTGAGGGAACAGTTAAATTCCTCTTTTTCTTCCTCCTACTGCATCAGTAGCAGCCGCGTGAGCGGGCTGGCAAAGGAGACTGTATGCAGACATGACAGCAGATAGGGCTGGAAAAGCCAACACTGAGTAAACACACACACTGCTCAGAAGATACCATACCAGCAAAACACCTGCAGCAGAACCACGCAAGCAACGCAGTATTTTGAGACAGGACACTGGCTTTGAAGAAAACTAGAACTAAAGGGAGATATATTAAAATCCTATGCTTGTGGGAACAGGGTTACACACATTTGGTAAGTTAACAGTACACAGCAACCAGCTCCATCACCCACCACTAAATGCTGTCAAGCTCCCAAGGTAAGCTGGTTTCATCAGCAGTACTTTCACACAGAATAGGTGGCGTGTCCCCTTCACACTTTATCCACGCTATATATGGCCAACATGACTACAGTTGATGTCTCAGCCTGGGGGCCCTAAAAATACGAACTAGCATGCATGCTCCCATCACACTCCATTTCTTCTTTATTTGGGGATGGAAAAGGATTTGTTATCAGCCAATTCCTTACATACTTTGCAAGGGTAGAGGTTAAGGCAAGCTGTGACAGGAACATGCTCTGTAAGTACAAAGAACGAGGAGCTTCATCCCAGCTCTCCTAGAAGGAAAGAAGGGATGGGGGTAACTGCAGAGACCTGGATGCACACTGCCTACTCCTCCGCCAACATAACTTCCAGCAGTGACTCTAAGAACAATTTCCTTCAGCGTGCCCATTTCTTTTCTAAGTCACCTGAATAGAGGGATTCCTAGGGGAAAGCCTACAATGTTCCCACACACACATTAAGGATCTACAGAGATTTCACTGCTAAGTTTGAATGATACAGTGTGCTTACATTGAATACCAATATATATGACTAGAAGTCCATAACCCACAAGCACAACCGAATCTCAGTTTTTGTGGGAAAAGGTACATAATCAGGGGAGGAGTTAACATAGTATCACTTAACACAGTTACCCAAAGCAAAACTGTAATTAACGTGGCAACTAAATCCCTCTTCACTCTGGAGTTCTCTGCTTTTAAAAGCCGGTTTCTGTTTCCCCTACCAAACTATTGCCAGCTAAGTCCTACTTCCCAGATGTTCTCACGTACTGCCTGGAGCCCTCAGGACTGCCAGGAGCAATCATATTCATTCTGCAGATGTTCCAGTGGTTGTGTGAATCAGAGACAAGACACTGCAACACAGACAGTTGCATCACCTGGCTCAGCAGCATCATCACCTTCTTCCTGCCACCAACAGGGATGAACCTGTTAAGGAACTGGGCTGGGAATGAGTTTCTGCAGCAGGCAAGTGGAAGAAAAGGGAAAAGGGCTAATGAACAGAACTAATAGGCTTTCCAGTCTCCAGGTAAACATCATCAATAGTTCCTCACTCCTTGCAGACCTTCAGACTTGATTCAGAAGGGACAAAAAGGTCCCTCCAAATCAAGCATTGGTATTTCACTGCACCCAAATCAGGGTGGGTTTCAAATGCATCAGATGAAAACCATCCATAGACAGCTCTGCTAAAATCCCTCCAACAGAAAGTTTCTCTTCCTGAAACAAAGGATCTAGTGCAGATACTAAAAATATCAGAGACTTAGGCAGAGGAGTCTTGGAAAAAATTATGAGTGGTACTGGCATCCCGCTCATCTACCCCAGGAGGACCTGGATCGAGAATGCTTCCGGTGAAGAAGCATCTATCAAAACATCTATGCACAGCAAGAAGCATCTATTTGAAAGATGACTCCTTATGAAACGTAGCTACTGCTGAATGAGAAAAACAGACCTGTACTTTAATCTGTCCTTGAAGGTATGATTATTTGTTTCTTCTAGTAAGCTACAAGACTGAGTAGGGCATTTTTGGGTTAAAAACTGCTCTTACACAGACTGAGAGAACTAATAACAACATCTCCTCTTTATTTTAGCTTAACCACTGAAGTGTAACTTGGCAATCACAGCAGAAATACGCAGAACTGAGGACAAGGCAACACAGCACAATCACCTTACAAGAGAAAATAGCATGTCTGTCCAGGACCTCTGATATCTAAACCATAGTTAAATTGAGTGACACCACCTGTCAGACTAGAAACTATATCATTTTACACCACCATTATAAAACAGCAGCCATTGTGCTTTCATCTTACAGGCACAACTGAACTGTAAAACATTTAGATTCCACAACAACGATTTATTCTTTTTTATTTTATTTAAATTCGGGAGTGTCTCCAAATGCTCTTCAGAAAAAGTTCTTCCGTTGTATCAGTTCTGTTTACTGGAGGAAGGTGACCGTTAGAGTAACAAGCTTTAAGATGACTGCCGTGCCCTGTGATCAGTTTCTACTTAGGAAGCCTCCTCCCTGCTTCAGCATAAAAATAGAGCCAGTTCAAAGGGCTGAAGATGAACTGCATTAGCAGGTAGTTCACTTGTACAGAGGAATCAGAAGGCACACGTATGTCTCAGCTGCTGCAGAGCTCCCACAAACCCAAGGTGCCTGACTGAAGAGGTAAAGCGGGTGGTAATATTAAAAGGCACTAATAATCTCAGGAACGCTTAAATCTGAATATAAAGCAAACCAACTACATGATTTTGCTTTTCACTCTCCACCCATTATGTTCACAAGACCAGGAGATAAGAAGGGGAAAAAAAGAGGCAGGATTCCCACAACCACGTTTTTCAATGCAGTTAACACATACTCACAGTCCTTCCATGCCTATGGTACATACATGCAGCATTAACCAAGCCTGCTTACACATCTCCACACACAGTCAAGGCGCCAAACATAGACCTCTCTTATCTGATCTCAACCTACTCTTTTCATAGCCTATCATTTTCAAACAACTTCATAACGACTTCACCTTGAGTCACCCAGGAAGCTTTGCAGATATCTAAACTAAAAAAAAAAAAATCAAGAATTTCTTCAGAGAACTTCACATCCCCTCGCAGAGGTCTCCATCCCCACCTGACCCAGAACGTGAAGTGCATCTCTTCATTCACAGCAACGCTATAACCTCAAACACCATCATCTGCACTAAGCGTTGACTTTTCAGCTAACTTACAAAAACCTAAGAATTTCTTAGACATAAGACAAGCTCGCAAATCTTTGAGAGATTAGAATTGCATACAAGAATAAATGCTATTTTACCCAGAATTGCTCACACACAATGGCATTTAGCTAACGCCCAGGTCACTCCATGCCTTGAGACCTACAGGCAGTGGCTGCCACCAACAAGAAAGCCTCAAGTCTCAAGCACGGTGAAGAGCCAGCATCACTCTTGTTGCACGACAGTTTCCGTGTTGCACAGTTTCCCTGCATTAATACAGACCATGTGAACAGCATCGAAAGCGAACCACGTTGCACGTTTCCCAGCTGCTTTCTCACCAGTACCCAAACCGACGAGGTGTGTCACTGATTTGGTTTTTGGAAAGTGGGTACGAATAGCCACGACCACCTTTGACAGCCACCAGGCACAGTCACACCTGAACACAGACAGCACTCCGCTGCAATGCTGCAAACGTGAGCTGAAAGAAGCCCTTCACTCCCATGTACTTTTAACCATTGCTTTCTTCAGAAAGGGTCTTTTTAGTGTTGCTTTCCTCCTTTGACACTTGGGAAGCAATCCTGCCACGCACAACTCCACATGGAAATGAAAACTCCTCTAGCGCTGTGCCCCTCATGTTAACTCTCAAATACCACAAAAGCCTGGCCAACACGATGCTGTAACTCTGAAGAGCTTCATCACCAGCATGACAACATCAAAAATAACACGTTCTTGCGAGGATAGGTATTAGCTTCTCCTTATTAAAACTAACTTTTCATTAATAAATTTAACAAGCAAGGACATCTTTCATACTACGAAACTGGCAGTCAACATGCAATGCATACTGAGGCCATGGAACCAAGCACCCTTTATAACAATAAAACAAAATTAATGGATGTTACTGCTGTGAAGTAACCAACCACACAAAGTAATAGTTTGAAAAAAATTTCACTTGAAAACACACTTGACTGAGGTACCTCAGCAGAAAAACAGGACCATTGGATGTCAAACTATGAATCGAATTCACAGGTTCTTAAAGCATTGGTGTGAGTACATACCACCACAGCATCAGGCATTTGACCCAGTATTTCAAGTATCTCCTGAAGGCCTCCTAAATAAAGTAAGGTCCACCTTTGCCTTCAACTAAAGCTTGCCACAGCAAAGAGCAATCCCCATTTACAAAGTAGCACCAGACACTGAACAGGCAGAGGTTCAGTTTTAAGAACATGTAACTTGTTGATACAAAACTGGCAGCTCACTGGTATGACTTTTTGAAGATGGGAAAGGCAAAGTTTAAGAGGCTAGCAAAGCCATGCGAATAGTTCAAGGAAGGTTTACCTACGGAAGGTGACATGCTCGTAATTCTACTCGCTCTCCATGGCACCACCAACACACGCTTACCACACGCGTTACGAAGCGTATTACACACATCTAATGGGTCCCCTGACAATACGTAAAATCATACCTGTTTGAAAACAAATGGGAGTTGCTTAGTTTAGCTTCAAATTGACTCTAATCAAAAAGTTAACGCAGAATAACTTTACCAACAGGGAACACATTCATATTGAGATTCTGTTGCCCAGCATCTGGAGTCACAGAAGTCTGCAGCCAACTCCAGAAACAGGCAGAACAACCTACTGTCCCTTCACAGGAAAATTTAAGACTGGCAGGTGCATGTCTCCCACCTGAGCACTGTCATTAGGGAGCAAGACTTTGGTTCTTTTGGCTATTTAGTGAAAAACAACACCTTCATCTTCATGGACTAAAGATGGGAGTCAGTGTGTAAAATCATGGATGGGCTGGAAAAAAGTTACTTGTATGTGTTTTCTACTATACAACACTTGGGGCAACAAGGTTCTCTACAAAGGACTAGAAAGAGAACTAGAAGTAAACCAAAAAATAAACATTAAGGCAAGAATTGTAACAAAGTACTTTAACGGAGCTACAACAGACAAAGAGCAGGGGACAAGAGGATATACACAGTGAAAGGGATACCAGTCACAGCCAGTAAATATCTGCCATACTGGAGGGTGAGGAAGAGCACCCTGAGCAAGGAAATCAACAATCTGCAGCTGAGGATGTGGCAGAATTGATTTTAAACTCAAGTCAGGTTAGGGGAAAAAAAAAAAAAATTTCTCTCCAAGTCCTGAGCACAACGCCCTGAAAGCTGTGAAGAACAATGCATGTTCAATTTTAACAGCTTTAATAATTGAAACTACAGAGAAGTTAAACCTTGTGTCCTCCATGAGCACAAGATAGGATTTTCCCCTGCAGGACACAGAGATCAAGACAGACAGGCTGTTGCCTTGCCAACATAAATATTTCTGTATCGCTGAACAGAAGAGCTTCTGAATTAGGATGTTGCATAAGGAACAGTTAGGTCAACATCCCAGTTTCCCAGGCAGTCTACCCCCGATACAAACGCAGTAACAGCCCTAGAAGAGCAGGAGATGTTTCAGGAGGTATGTAATTCTGACGCTCATCCCAAAGAAGGCTTTGGTTTTGGGGAGCTACAGGGAGACCATCATCTCTGCAAGAATGCTCCATAATAGCAACAGCAGCGGTGCTAAGGGCCACCCATTTTCAGGGTTTCATCTAAAATCAGACGTGCCACTTAGTAGTGAGTGAGAATGAGCAGTAACTCCATAATTTCACATCAAGACAAAGATGAAACATCATGCTCTTAAGACCCAAATAACACATGCACCCACAGAAAGCAGCAGAGAAATTAAGGAGTGGGTGCATCTTGATAGACGCATTACATATCCCTACAAAGAGAGCTGCACTAAGTGGATTAGCATTCACTTATGAAAAGCTTTTTCTCTTACATTTAATACATAAGCACTGCCATTAAGCAACTGTTTGCATGGAAATAAGGCAAAAAACATTGCACCGGTGTTATGGAACCCTCTTCTCAGAAACCACCCCAAGTACATACATGTACAGACATAATGCGTATATACACACATACTACATCCAATGCGAGAAAACACAATGGTATTTTTAGGAACCCAGATTCTCTATCAAACCAGCCAGACAAGCTGACTGACAAATATATGCAAACAAATAAGGAGGTATTATAAATAACTTGGAAGTGCCAGGAGCTGGCAGCAGTCAGCACAGTATTTGAGCTCCCCTTCATATCGAAGATGCAAAACACCAGCATCTAACGCCTCCAAGAAGGAAAGATCTGCTATGGGGCTTCACTCACTAAATGGAAACATAGCTCACAGGCATTCCAACTGCACTGCATTCTGGGTGCTGTGAAAAACAAGAACCCTTTGCTAACATGAGGATCCTTCCAAAAGAACGTTCCAGATTATTTCTTACAAATACCTCCAAGGCTGAAATTAACTTCACCAAACTCAGGAGCCGAGGTACAACATCAACTCATCTAAAAATAAAAGCTGTTTGATTTAACTAGAACTGACACTGCTGTATTTTTTGTATTTAATTTAATATTTCTCTCTCTACTAGCTAGTGAAAATAAAGTTACGAATAATGCGTCTTGGGTAACTTACAAATAACATCTCCCATAGTGATTAGATATGACTTTGTATACCACCCAAGTAGAATATTTACAACCGGGAAATACAGATGTGCCTACCTCATAAATCCCAATTACTGTATCTGACATTCTGGCCAGGTCCTATGGGGGGTCCTCATAAAGACCTTTCGGTAATGTCTTAATACACTTAGAAATTTACTCTGTGTTATAACTTTAGACAAGTGACCTTTACATCTTCGTTTGTGCAACCTCAAAGTAAAGAGCCCAAAACATTTGAAAACAAGTACTACCCCTGAAGTTAAATGTCAACTTAAGGGAACCCACTCCACAAATTTTCCCTCAAATTGAGACCCATCGAGATTTTCAAGACTATTTGCAGAAACTAAGCCTCATGAAAAACATGTTGCCCCAAGTCCCTGCCCGTTCCAAACCAATTACTGCTGTTACAGCTGCAGCATGGAAAGCCAAGTCTCTGCCTTGCTTGCCTTCTTATCCCCAAAGAAAGCCTCAATAAATAACAAAGCCCACCATTTAAATTTCCCTAATGTCTTCCGTGATCAGTAAAAAAAAAACAACAAAACTGTAGGAAGCTACATGACACTGTATGCTTATTATCTTGATGGTATTTGTCGCCTGTTCTATCAAAACATTTGGTACTATTCTGTCAATAAAGCTGAAGTATTTATCAAACAGTCATTATATACCAGTCTGAAACATCAAAATCATCAAACGCCCTATTTTAAACTGCCATCAAGATAATAGCTTTATGTTGGATGCTTTTCATGAACAAGATAGATGATAGTTTCTCAAGTTCAATATACTGACTTTTTTTTTCCCCTCACACATGAAAAAACCCATTCTGTATTTTTTGGCAGAAACCGCCTTTCACTGTGTGTTTACTGCAGTTGCCTAGGGGAAATTCTAACACCAATTATCAAAAGCAACACTATTACATTAATAGTCTGCATTAATGACTTTTTTTTTTTTTTAATCCTACACAGCTCAAAGTGAAAATGAATATGCAGGCATCTGAAAGACATTTGCACTCACTCTCCAAATATCTATTTCTAAGGTTATAACCATGCCAAAGAAAACCATAGTTACATGCTATTTCAGCTATCATCTTACACAAATCATTTGGTAACTGCATAGTTGTACTTCGGCAATGACTATTAAACCACCGGTGGCCATCAGCACAGTAGTATCAAAATCAGCTCTGCTCTGCAGAAAAGAGCCAAACTGCTCATACAAAATACACCCAAGTGATTCTTCAGCCGGTGATCTAAGAATGCAAGATCTGAACGCGACGCTACTAACGAGCTTACACCGAGTAGCATGTGACATACTGCTTGGAAATTATAATTTGTCAAATGGAGCAACTGAAAGTTCTGGCTGCTTGAGTACTAAAGAGAGTAAGGGTTCAGCATCTGGTACAAGTGATGCCATTTTCTAGGGCAAAAGGACCGTTACATTCAGTAAAGAGCTGCTAATGGCCGAAGCAGCAACGTTTGAAGTCCTCCTCACACCATGCAACTATGAGCAACTTAAACCCTTCCTCTGGTCTCAGAAAAGAGCTCACATGCTACTCCGCTTCTGAAAAAGCAAATGCTCCGTCATTAACTCTAGACTCAGTAGGATTAGGAAGCAGTTCCAGAGTAACCTTATCCTTCTTGTCACACTGATCATCCTCAAATTCAAGGCAAGTAACTGGGAGAAAGGGAACAAAACATCATGTTTTAAATGTTTCTTTTCCTTTGCAAATTGTTTTGGTTAGCTATGCAACATTGTTACCTACAATAGTAAACAAAGCAACCGGTGGACATCTGGCAAAACAAGAAATAAGCGAATTTCATTTGCAGAGCTTAGTTTGTGAGGGAACCGGGATGAATGCCTGCACAACACTTCTACAGAAGTATTCACCCATCCGTCCCAAGAAAGTTACCCATTCCTGCCATTAGGCGTTTAACTGTTGATTTAATATAGAGCAACATTAAAATTCCACACTTCTTTTCATTTTCAACAGAAAAACAAAGACCATGCCTGCTAGCATCTGGCATACACTTCAATATTGTGCAAACATTAATCCATCTCATTCTCTAATTCGGCCAGTGACCTTAATACCAGTTCAGTTCTTAATCATCTGGCTCTATCAGCGCAGCTGGCATTCATTCTGCTTGACACAAGACCTAACCAATAAATAATAATAAAAACCCCTCTTAAACAATGCTTAACCTATTTATCTGCTAGATTTTATTTTCATGTGTACATAACACTCACAAGAACTGCAACAGCTAGAAGAGTCCCAGAATTAGTCCATTAAGGAAAGGGACTCTCCAGTGAGGAAAAAAAAACTCAACGCTTATACCAGCACAGCACCAAAAACCTGCAGCTACAGAACAAAGAACTGCATGGGTTCAATTCCACTACATTTGCATTATATTGCCCAAATTTTGTGTGCTCCAGAGCTTTGCCTGCTCACCCATATGAGTACACAGAAAGTTTACTGGGCTGCTGCTGAAAATACCAGCAGCGTAGAAGAGTAGTGACCATACCACGACAGCAAACGAGGTGGCACAACTAATAAGAATTATCTCAAGCTTTGCGAGAAGAGATGGGAGGCCTCCAACAGAGATCACTCATCAGCTTCCCCCTACTTCCCATGACTGTAAACCACAGAGAATTTGAGATAAGAGCTTAAAACTAACTCCTTTAAAACCTCAGGGGGAAAAAAAACAAACCTTCAAAAGAGCAGTTTATAATATTATAATGATACTCCTTTTGAAAGTCTACAATTTTGATTCACAAATCAGCTTGATATATCCTAAGGAGGGGTTATTCAAACAAAGTTATCTCACAACAAAAGCAACAAGCAAGAACCACTGAAAAAGAAGCTGCTATTAAAACCCCGCTGCCCCAGAGCCATCCTCCTCTTCCTCCAGGGCAGAAAGAGTTCCTCTCTTTATGAAAGAATCATGAAGACTTCAAGGGGAAAAAAAAGTTTAGATAAGGAACATTTCCCTTGACAAGTTCTCCTAAAGAGTTCCAAGGCAAAAATAGCTTCTCTTGTTTCTCTGACTTGAAGTTTATGAAGTTCCTCTTTTTCTTCTTTTCCCTTTGGGGGCAGTGGTGGTAGCTATAGAATTTTATTACTTCAAATAAATGAATTTACAGGTTGAATACCATGACATAAGTCTATTAAAACCAAGGATAAGTGAACTTCAAAACTAATAATTTCATATTTCGATGGAAAGAAGTACTCCAATATTAGGACAGCAGCATCAGCACAGGACCAGCCTACTGTACGACAATTATTTTGAAGTGGACAAAAGCACTTAGATGTTCTTAACACAAAGCTAGCCATGAACAAACAGGCTTGCTAACATCACCCCCGTAGTCTACCAGACATTACAGTAACATGTTGCAATCCTCACAAAAGTGGAGACAACGAACATCTGAAAGACAAGCACCATTCCAGCTGGCAGACAGGCCACTTCATCTTCCCCACCCGCACCTTCAGCTTTTCTTCTTCTAAAATAAGTTAACTTGTAGGAAAGAAATCTGATCAGCCCTTAAGTGACCTGGATCTGTAGTTGATCCTCGCTGGCATTAGGTGTTTGAATCCCTTGCCTCCCCGTTGCTAGGGCTGACAGTATGAAGAGTAATTCCCCCCAAAATCAACCTTTACCCACTTCAGAGCGCAAGTCAAACCCAGTAACGTAAATAATACGCACATGTAAAAATCCTTTACTCTTCTGCTTTGAAAGTTTTGTAACTTCAGCTTGTTCAAAAGTATTATTAACTAAGGTAGTTCGGAACAGATTTTCAAGAAATATCATACAAGCAGATGTTGCAACACCTGGGTGATTATTTCAAGTTGAATATGCCAATGAGGTACACTCTTTAAAGCTTCTACTTTATCTACAGACCATAGGCAGGCCTCGTATAGGAAGTACAAAGTCGAATAACTTACGCACACCACCAAACACACAGAATGCCAATGGTACAAGGGTGACAAGTTTCAACTCTTTCTGCAACTGGTTACACAGGGGGAAAAAACCCACGTTAAAATCAAGATTCCACCTGTGTCTCCATGATTATTCCAAAACCTAGGCATAGGATCCATAAGGAGCATATCAATTTTGCATCACTAAAAGCAGCAAAAGAGGAGTCTTGGCTGAACAGCATTTGTTGCAATCTTAAAGTACTACAACACATTTGGCATGCTAATTGTAGTATCTCATTATTTCTTAGGAAGAAGTGTTTGATAGGAAAAAATAAATACAAATTAGTTTGAACTTGTGTTGGAAGAACACCAACAAGCAAGAGCTGAAACAGTGCGCAGATTATTTTTTTTTTCCTGATAGCAAAAGCCTAAATCACACTTCTCTAGGAAAAAAGGAGAAAGCGGCAGAGCACACCTTACCTGCTAACCCATAACACCAACCTGCAATGCCGCGACCAGCCTGTAGCCACATTGCTGGTCCCAGGGCGCATCTTCTGGAAAACAAGCCTCAAAGCTTACTTGCAGCAGATAAAATTCAACACTAGCACGTACAGGAAAAAAAAAAACCTCTCTGGAACGCCTTAATGCTGCATATCAGCAGTTACTGATTAACTGAAACCGTCAGAAAAGCTTATCCCAGGCTGTGCTCCATGTATATGACTGTATGCTGTTAAAATGGAATTACAGTTTCAGCATATTGGCACAGGACAGGCATAAATAGTTGTATGAAATAACTCTCTGTTGTGGTTACCTCAAACTTTAACCAAGGTCAGACCACAATTTCCGTCAAGATTATTATAAGCCCACATGAATGTCTCTACATCAATAAAATATTACAATCCTCAGTTACTAGGTCTAAATATTTGGCTTTGCTCCTTGTGCCTCAAACTCCAGGCATACTCCACTCGCAGCAGGACTTCTGAATCTGTAGTGGGCTGGCAGTACCGCGAACCCTCTCCAGCTCTCGCTTCCCCACAATAAACCACTCCAGCGCAAAACTAGGACATCCATCCTCTGCCGAACCTGCGCCTTACAGACAGCTTCATCTTTCTAATTAAGAATTGTATTTTTAGAATAGCAGCAACTTACAGATCGTTTGCCACTTTTATAAGCACTTAGAGCTCAAAGGCTACTATAATTACTAGTTAAATGTTTCAACACAGATACCTATTAAGGATTTGAAAAGCAGCTAAGAAGAAAGCACCCCATCTTGCAATGAAGCCCTGCAACCAGCATTTCTGGTTTAACGTGTCCCAGCCAATGATACTGTGATCCTTTCAGGTCCTTACAGAAAGCAGCTAGTCAGCTTTTGACTTCCATCCCACAACAAGGTTAATTTTCAAGTTTTTCTTGTATCCTAGGGATTCAGGAACCCCAGAATTCCCAATCCGATTTCCATCTAGCACTAGGAACGCTTGGGCTAGAAAAAGATTTGTACACAGCTATACGAGCTAATTCAAAGAGCATACTTCAGAGTTTATGCTGTGGGTTTTTTTAAAAGCATCACACTCTGTTTAAGTTCTCTTGTGACAGAAGAGGTTTATGATGGACAAAGTATTTACATCAGCATCCACCTACTTGTCCAAAGCCAGCAGGCGTCTGAGCACCATAACCCACCCCTAGAATTACAAAAGTCCTTCCAGAAGGGGAAAGCCCCAGCGCTGCGCAGCACTGGGCCACCCGGTGACCTATATAGAGCAGCACTAGAGTTCAGCTTCCACTCCATAATTAAACAAGCTGCACTTGCCTCACTCAGCCATTCCAGAGCACAAATCAATCAACCCAGAGAGAGCTTGTTGGTTCAGGAGGCACATAGCCCCACCTGCCCTCCTCACAGCTGCCAGGCAATGCCCTTACCATGCACTTCCAAGCCTGCCATACCCATTGCTGGTGCAACCACCAGGTACCCCAGGGCAGCATCTCCCTCTCCTCAGGTGTAAGGGCCCTCGCACCCCACTGCCCCCCATCCACCGAGGCACACCTCTGCAGCAACCCCCCGCCGCCCAGCCCCTCGGGTGAGACAAGGAAGGGCACCTTTGTGGGGGGACCCATTGATGCTCTCGGAGCTGGACTGCATGTCCACGGTGGCTCTCCTGAGGCTGCTGAAATAAGCCCTGGACCTGGAGAAGCTGCTGCGGGGGGACCGCCCGTGGGGGCTGCCGAAGAGGGCAGCGGCGCTGTCCTTGCGGGCGAAGATGCCGCTGAAGAAGCGCAGCAGCCGGTGCTCGTGTGCGGCGGCGGGGCCCTCCCGCCCCAGCCGCTCCGAGAGCCGCTGCAGGTCGCTGTTATCCAGGGTCCGGTTCTTGCTCTTGCTCCGCTCCCAGCGCTCCAGCTGGGAGAGCGGGTCCGCCTGGCTCAGCACCTCGCCCACGTCCAGCGTGTTGCGCTTCTCGGGCGGCCCGGCGGCGGGCGGCGAGCCCCGCGCCCCGGCGTCCCGGCCCGGCGGCGGCCCGGGGAGGCAGCCCGAGCTGCTGTGCCGCCGCACCCGGCCCGCCGCCCGCGGCAGCTCCCCGCCGCCGGGCCAGTGCCTGAAGCTGAAGCTCCGCCGCAGCAGGCCCGGCTGCCGCCAGGGGCTCTGCCCCTGCTCCCCCGCCGGCGGCGCCTCGCCCCAGCGGCCTGCGGGCGGGCCCCGGGACCCCGGCCCCCCGGCCTCCTCCCCGGGGCAGACGGCGGCTCCGGCCCCGCCGCAGGCGGCCGCCGGCTCCCCGCCGCCCCGCGGGCCGCCCAGGGCCAGCTCGGCCGGGCCGGGCTGCCCCGCTCTCCGCGGCACCTTGAGGCGGCCCAGCTCCAGCTGCCCGGTGCTGAGGGTCCTGAAGTTGCGGAAGCCGCCGGGGCTGGGGACTCGGTCCCGCTCCTCGCCTTCCTCCTCGCCCTCCTCCTCCTCCACCAGCAGCAGCCCGGCCCTGGTGAGGCTGGAGGAGCCCGGTGCCCGGCGCCCCCCGCGCCGGGGCCGCTCCGGGCCGGGATGGCCGCCCTCCGGCCCCAGCAGCTCCTTCTTCACCATGGTCACGGAGATGCGGTACACGGTTTTCCGCTGGGGGGTCCCTCGCTGCATCCTCTCCGGAGAGGAGGCGGCGGCCGGCGGCTCGCTGCTGTCCAGAAGATACATGTCCCTGCCGGCTGCTCTCCCCGCTTCAGGCAGCAGCATCCAGCCCGGGCATCGCGGCGCGCCCGCCGCCGGAGATGGAGGTGTCGGGAAGATGTGGGTTGCTGGAGCCGCGAATCGAAATGCAGAACCACAAACCGCTGCAACCCAACGAAAACAGTAACAACGATGAAAAAAAAAAACCAAACCACAGTAATAATAGAGAAACCGCGCGGGGACTCCCCCGGCTGCAGGGTTAGGCAGCCCCCGCTTCAGCGGCGGCTCCGCTCCGGCACCGCTCCCCGCCGGCGGCCGGCGTCCATGGAAGCGCCATCCAGCCCTGCCGGCCCCCGCCGAGGAGACGTCGAGGGACGAGTTAAATCCATGCAGCAGCCGCATGCATCCTCCTGCGGATCCCAAAATGCATTGCTGGGCAGAAGCAGGGTCCGGTATTCACGGGATTAGAGCAGCAGCAGCCTTCAATTTCATTGTTTACAGCGAGGCTGCACGTTTGCGGATCCTGCGCCCTTTTTTTTTTCCCCCTCCGCCGGGTAAATCCGATCAGTATCCGTCCCCAGGACAGCGGAGCGGCGGGCAGCGGCAGCCCGCCGCCCCGGCTGGGCTGGAAGGGGGCCCGTTTGGAAACGAAAACGCCGCCGTTGCGGAGCGCAGCGGGTGCAGGAGCGCCCGGCCCCAGGCGCACGCCCCTGGGCGGGCAGCGCGGCGCAGCGCCGGGGCGGGCGGGCAGCGCTCGGCCGCGCAGCCGGGGCTCCCCCAAGCGCCGGACTGGAGCACCCGGCCGGGAGCGGGAGGGAGCGGCGAGCACGATTCGGGGGGGGGGGGGGGGGGGGGGGGGGGGGGGGTGCGGCAGGCGCTGCAGGCCAGCGGGCCCACCCGGAAGCCCCTCACACATCGCTAGTTCTCCTTCTCCCGCACCCACCCTCCTCAGCGGGGGGATGCTGCTACCCCTCGCCCTTGCCGGCTGCCGAGTCCCAGGGTTTACCCAGGCCCACGAAAGGGCAAGGCGCACATTGCCCATGAACTTAACCCCACCTAAGCTCAGCCCGCTGTGCATCCCCCCCATCCTGGGTGCAGGGCAAATCGAGGGCAACACCACCTTCCTAACAACAAAGAGTCTAAACTACCCAGAATTGCTTTATTTTTTCATCTGTGACAACTGTGACTGTCCTTAATAAACATCTCTTAACCGTAATGCTTTGCACAGGTAAAAAGCCACATTACTCCTATGGTTACTTGTGCAAAAAACCTGACCCACCACACCCTTCAAAACCACTGGTTCCAACAGAACCTGGCACTTCCACAAAACTGGAAGGCAGTGTCATACATGCTCCTTCCACACCCAGCTGGCCAATTCTGCAGCAGTACAGATCAGGAATGCTGAAGTAATTAACAACCAACAGATGCCCACACTAAAAAAAAAAAGTGGTAAGCCAGCCACGATGGCAGACACCAGAAGTTAAACAGTATTAGGAAGAAGGTTTCTAGGATTCCACGCATGATATGCTTTTAAAAGTCAAGCTTCAAAAACTACCTTCAACAGCCTTGTACGTCCCTTTCAAGGCTACAATCAAACATCTTTCACCAAAGCCAGCGAGGTTCAAAACCAGTAAACACCTCAAAATGAAGGAAGGTGAAAATGTATCTCAAGCAGAAGAGAACCCCAAAGCTATCAAGGCAACTCACTCCCAGGATGGATTCAAAAATCAGCCAGAAGAGAGCAGAAGACAAAAGCTTCTGCTTGGGTGTGCTCCCCAAACAAGCACCACCTTTCCAGACCACGAGACAGATGTGGCACAAACCGGGCAGGACCTGCCCTCAGGAGCATTTCCAGGTGGGAGGTTGTGCTCTCACACCAGATGCACCCAAAACTAAAGGATGCTCTGGGTTCCAGCTACTATATGTAACAGTTTATTGGTAATACTGGGATCCTGCCGCACATGCTGCAGATTGATTACCAGTTGGAACACAGTGAATTACTTACTTATCTAAATCACTTCTCCAGATATGACAGATGCTGTTGTCTTTAACACTGAATAATTAACATTTATTATTCATTTCTGCTCCATTCGTCACTGGATAGATTTGAACACATACCTTCAGTAGGCACTTGATCAAGACCAGCCCTAGAGAAACTGTCCTAAGTACAACCCAACACCAGCTGACGACCAGCCTGAAAAGAGTTTCCAGGTCCTTCTAGATGCCTGCTCACCACCATGGAAGGGCAGTAGATTTTTTCCATTTCTCTGACATCTAAAAGGCCACTTCCAATATGGATTTCTGAAGGGGGGAAGGCCTCGTTATGAAAAATGGGGGTAATGAAAAATGGAGGAATAGTAATTTTAGAAGACACACGCTTTACCTAGTGCCCAGCGGTTAAAGCCCGGCGGCTCCAGCCGTGTAACCGGTGCAGCGCCGACATCTGCCTCTTGCCGCTCGCATCCCCCAGCCGGATCCGGGCCGCGCTTTCCAGCGCGCCGCTCGCAGCCAGCAGGCTCGTACCCGGAGTGGAATCAACCATTTTTCATCCTCCCGGGATGACAGACCCGTTCAGAGGAACCACTTTTAAGAGCAGACAAATAGCCGGCACATTCCTCCAGGCCTCCCCGCTGCACCCCCCCATCCCACAGCCCTCCCCCGCCTCCTGCCCGGCTCGCAGCCCCGGCCCCTGTGCCACACCAGTCCCACCGGTGGTGGAAACACTTCCATCCATCAGCCCTCCGAGATGCTGCAACAGCTCTTCTACAGGTAGTAAATCAGCTCGCGCTGACTACTCATCGCATCTTACCACCCTGCAACTTCTTGGTAAGATTTCTGGTCTATGAGGCTTCTTGTAAGGCAATCGACTCTGCTGAGCTCTGAAGGCCATCACCTGCAGGTCCTCTCCTCCCTCTCCACCACCAGAGAAACTACACCAGCTTTAAGAAATCCGTTGTTCGTTGGCCATGCAACATCGGTTTACTATCTCAAAGCAGGGACATAATACACAGAATGAGGGATTTCATCTTTAATATTCTGCAAGAGCTCCAAAATTACCAGGGAGGCCTGTGCAACACCTTAGCCGAAGGGATTCTGCCTGTGGCCCAAGCGCAGCATCCCTTCGCTGCGCCCACCTCCGCCGGGCTGGGATGCAGGCAGCCTGAGCAGCGCCAGCACGTCCCCTCCTGCCCCACCGCTCCACCTATCACGCAATTAGCACAGATCCGGTCCCAGAACAGGAGGAGTCCCTCAGGCCCTGGGACAAGCGCAGCCAGAAGCCACGGCGGCCAACCCAAACAAGTAATTTGGCATAAAGCCTACGCCGTGTGTCCTGAAGGGCCCTCGGCAGCAGCTCCCGGTTACCTTTCATTCTGCAGGCAGCTGGAAGCAGAGAGCACGACGCACGTGCACAGTAAACACAGGGCTTCTCCAAGGTGCCAGGTCCACCGACAGCACCTGATGGCAAGCATACGTACCCCTCATTTATCCCACCTAACTCAAAAGCTGTACTACCTTCTGCCAAGCACATGAAATACCCCCAAAGTATGTTCGCATGACATAGTCTTATTGTTCCTCCAAGATATTCACACTGAAAAGCAGTACCGTGGAAATCCTCCATTCCACGTAGCCATTTGAAGGGTCGTATTTGCCACTTTTCATCCTACTGCCAAGGTCAAACCTAACTACACTACTCTGAGGACCTTCATCAGCCACAAAACCAAAGCTAAGTGCATTCTAGAGGCAACGTAAAGCCTTCTGAATACATGGAATATATTTTTATTTTTCACACAGAAAGCTGGCTCTTCTTGCAACACTGCCAGCAAATTAGCAAAACCCAGCCTGACGACTTAAAATGCATAAACATTTTCCACACAGGAGAAGCACTCTGCTATAATTTAGAGACTCACAATTTGCAGCAACAAAACCCAATCATTTGTTTTAATCAACACAGTGAAACACGGGTGTCTCAGATACATCTTTAAAAAGCTTCAAGCAATCTTCACATGGGCTTCTGCCTCACACAGCTTGTTTTACTTCAAATCTGCAGTGCTGCAGTACCAGCTGTGCCTGTAGTGAAACACTGTGCACTGCTAAAAGGAAGCCACAAATTAAATACTCCAGATTAAAAAAAAACAAAAAAAACACATGACCAAAACCTAAGATGATCAGAAAAAGTGCAGGAGTCCTGCGTTCACCGATTCCCATCCTGAATGATATCCTTGAGTTGAGTTTCGCATCACTGCTGACCCAACTGCCACCACACAGTGCCAACTGCCCAACATGAGCCATGTTGGGAGAAGCATTATTACTCTCCAACAACTGTAAATCAAGTTCACTGTAAGCAACCAATATTCCTGGTACTGACTTTATAAAGCAAAAAAATGTTACATCATTAAAAGTGATGTAAAATAGGCTTTGCATTTTCTTTTCCTAACAACCCTTTGCAAAAAGACTCTTGGATAATTCTTTCTTATTCTCAAATTCTTCTAAGAGTTTCACATGCCACCAGCAGATTCAGCACTATCACCATTCAAATATAAAAGCCCAGACAAGGAGAAACATATGCCTCGTATACACTGGTAGTATCTGAGCATTAAAATTTTAATCCTGAGATGGCCCTGACAGTTCAGCCATTTTGCTGAAACATTTAGGGGTGCACAGATCTTGCAATGCTGCTTGTTTATATTCCAATCTTTCGCGTTTTATTGGACAACTTCTAGTCATTCAAATCTTTACTGCTCTCACTGCATTTTTTGCCTTTTTTTTTTTAAGAAAAGCAGATCGAAATTTTACTGCAGATTAAACTCTAGACACACAGTATCATTGCAAGTAGCTGTTTGAAAAATTGATCGTGGAAAACAAAATTAGGTCACCTGAAAAATTTTTAGAGTAATTCAGAAGCTATTACACTTTTCTCTTCTAGAGATACTGAGCTCCATCCGCTGTTTGTCATTACAGATCAATGTTCAACGTGGAAACAAAAGAAGGCATCTGGACGAGAACAACATCATGCTGGAGGGTACCAGCAATACAGAGACTGAACTCAAGATCTCTCTCAAGCCACGGGGTTTGCATTAAGCCACTGATCTGTGTTCTTCTGTCACTATGCACTTGTCCATTAAAACAGGCCTGAATTCACTGTAGGCAATTCTTTACTAAGAACAGAGACATCTCACAACAATACAGAGAGCAGGAGCTACCAGCGAGAAGTCAGCATTTGCTATCAATAATGACCTTACTGTCAGCACAATGAAATCACATTCCTGTCCTAAAAACACTGGATGCTGAGCAGGAAAGCGAGTAAGGGTGATGGGATGTGTAGCAAAAATGCAACTCAATCATTTGTCTTTCTCTCACCAGGAGAGAAAGAAAATGTTTGCACATCTGTACGAAGCAATGAGGTTGCAGCAATCCCGTTCAAAGCCTGTAACACTTAAATACGCTTCTTACCCATTGCAGAGATCCCCAGAGGGGGGGTCGCAAGATACCAGGCATCAGCTCCACCTGGTTAACCGCTTCAAAAAAAGCCAATAGAGAGCAAACATGGAGCATTACAGAAGCTCTCGCTTACACGCAAGAAGCACATATCCTGGAAAGCTACAGCTGTTCTTAGGCAAAGGCCTTGGCACCTGAACAGAAATCCTACCAACTGCAACAGCAGTTCCTTGCAAAAACTCAGAACGCTTTTGGACTTCAAAAGGTTGGCATCGCTAGTCCAGGAAGGTGATGTGTCTTATTGCCGGGCCTATTACACCATACAGGATAATACTGTTTACAATTCTTTTCCTTTTAATTTCTAAATGCGGGTTTTAGTACTTCTTTTCATATAGTTTATACTGATGAGGTACTTCATAGCCTAAAGGACTCATGCTTCATGAGAACATATTATTTTATAATATAAATACAATAATGAAACATCTTTGACTCATGACTCCTATCCATTCACTAAAGATAAGTGAAGGAGAAATGGGAGGGGAAGAAAAAGAAAGAGTTAAATCATTTATGATCTTTTTTTACCATGATACATGCTAAAGATACTGGTTTTAAAAAATTCTCTTAATGGACAGCTTCCAGCAAATTCCAAATTGCATAAAATTTGATGCCCAAACGTGGCAGATTTCATCACTGCAATGTACTTAGAAGAGCAGAACAAAAAACATTTTTTAAAGGGGAGAAAGCACAAAGTCTTCAGGTTTTGTGCATGACTAAAATTATCCTTCTGATTGCTGCCCTCAAGCTGCTGGAGCCATTATAATTAATATATTTTGCCTACCCATCTGCTTCTCTTCTGCTTAAAAACAAAACAAACCACCTGACTACAGCTGGATTTCTACTGAATAAAATAGGATACTCCTATCTTCTCACTGAACAACAGGCATCCAGAGAATTAAGTCTGCAAGATTCATCTTCCCATTTCAAATACAGGGGTTTTTTAGATCACATCATCTGACAGAAGAGTTGCAGCCTTCTGCCACTATAGAACGTAACTGAAGGAGCAGAGACCACAAAAATAAAATAAGCCACAGAAACTACATTTCTTTCCCTTCATTAATACTTTGAGCTAAGACACGATAGCATGCAGCACCCCTGTCCTGATAGCTACACTGTGAACCTTCACAGTGGTAAATCTGCCCGCTGAAGGTGGCACAATTAACTTGGTTTATAATTCTGTCATTTCCTCAAGGTCTTCAGTATGGAATGGCCAATATTAAAGCTGGCCACGTTCTGTGCTCTGCCCTATCACAGTATTTCAGTGTGTGGGGTAGCAAAAAGTCACACAGGCTTGTCAGCAGACTCCAGGAAAAGGCTGTAAGTGGACCAGACTACCGTATAAAACCAAACCAAATCACTACAGTACTTCATATACAAACATTACATGTTAAAACTGAGGCAGCAGGCAGTCACGTGGTAGATCATCATCCTGAGGCACTCCTCACAGCTGCTAGAAGTTCTCCCTGCCCCTGCAGAATGCTCCTTTGTGGAAGGGTTACCTCTCTTTGCAGCCCTGTGCAGTCAACTTGCCCAACGATCCCAAAACTCGGCTTGCACTTCAATCCAAGCTGCCAACATATACCATCGATCCATCAGGATAACTTCAGAAATATGAATTCTCTAACTTTTAATTTGCTTCTAAGTAGGCTGCCAATATAACCTGTATGATACCCACTCCCTGTCCTTTTCATCTCCCAAGACAGAACACCTCAGATGTGGAAGAGCAGCAGCGAGGCACCCTGGCCATCTGATGGATGTGCAGAGAAGGATCAGCTGATACACCCTGGAAGAACCACTCCTGTCACCTGGATGCCCTTTCAGCTAGTGGTAGGCAAAACTTCCAAGAGTAAACTAGAAGAAAAGTCATCTTTCTACACACCCAGCGTTCCCTTAGGAGACTGTTAACAATAATCAGCGTTCATATACAACGTCACTTCAGAATCCCGTTTGAAGTACACAGCTAATGAATTTAAGAGCTGTGTTTGTCTCTATAAGAAAGAGTACAATTTTCAAAAAAATCCTTACCTCATTTTGGATATTACTCTTTTTTTTTCTGAAAGGTAAGCACTTTTTAAATCAGACTATCACACATTTCTTTCAATCCCTCCTCCTGTGCACAATAAAATATTCTGACAGGCAGCATGAATACACAGTTCCAGTCCCTCAAACTCAGGATTGTAACTTCTGCTTATTACATACGGTGTTTCGGTATCTCACTAAGCAGGAAGATTTCCAGATGCCTGCTAGCTATCTTGTGTTAATTATTTTTAGGCAGGCCGCTTTTCACCTCAAATCATTTACATACTTTAAGAGACTGCACTGCAGTGAGGAAAAAAAAAAACCAACTATCAGAACTCAAGAAACCACTTTCAGCTAAACTTTCCTATCACAAATATTGGAAGCGTGTGAATTGTCACTAATGACAATCTAATTGAGTAAAGTCACATTACCATCTACATGAAGCCTAGTCAGACTTAAGTGCTATGAATTCAGAGGCTTAAGTTTTTTTAGGAGCACGTGCTCCTCTGAAAGCACGACCTTTAAACCATCCGTGTAAGAAAGGGATACGCTGACACCTGTTCCTGACACAGCCGTCTATTCACTGAGCAGCGCAAGAGCTAGTGGCTACACTTCGGACTAGTGACAGAAATGTTAATGTTTTAATCAGGTATGCAATATTTCTCTCCAAAATTAAGTGTCGTAACACGCAGCATATATTTGACTCCTGATTTTTTAACTGTAGGCAAGAAAACGAAGAAAGCGAAGAACAGGAATATAGTGGGGACTATAGTCTGGTCTCATCTATAGGTAGGTAACAGGTGAACTCTCAGCTGGGTGTTTGTACTACAGGTATTGTTCTGGATACAGCTATTCCATATTCTCCAGTTGAACATACCTCAGGGAAGAGGGGGTTGTCATGCAGTTGCAACTTTACACTCCCATTTACAGCTTTAGAAAGGGAGTGCTGTTTTTCACTCAGACACAAACCTATTCCAGAACTGTCTCTCTACTGTTATCTCTCTAGACTACACATAGCTTTATCTCTCTCTGCAGTTACATACACCATATATATTGTGTATTTTTGTATGTATATACCAAGTGCATCTGCATGCTAGCTTATGACTTTGTACCGAATTACACAAGCATGCCTTCTGGTTCAGGACAAAAGTAGATGGATGGGAATGGCTCAGAGCTCTAACCCTCCAGATACTGTATTCAATAAACCACCTATTTATTACAGGACTTGCATTCAGAGGTCTGCCTGCTGCCATTCTGTAACTAAACAAAGCACGGCATTTGTAAAAGCTTTTAACATTTGCAAAACTTTTTAAAGCTTTCAGAAACATAGTAAAGGTAATGTGATGTGAAATCCACTTGGGTAGTAGCGTTTTCAAACCACGCCAGAGCTAAGAAGCCAAAAAGCTTTGGCAAATACAAAGATTGTGGTTTGGGGCAGGTACTTTTCGGAAAACTACATGCTGACCCAAGGGGCACTGAAGTACATACAAGAGGGTGGCAAAACAAACGATGCAAATCAGCAAATGTAAACAGGTTTGATTCATATGCAGCTTGCTAAAGTCTTTATTGACCCAGCAGCTGCATCTTGCACACCTACCTTAATCTTTACAGCTCTGACAGTTTTGCAGCTCTAGCCTGGTTCTGCCCTTCATAAATTACATTGAACAAGCCTTTCTCTTGTCCATCACAGCCCCCTTTTCTTTGGCTTCAGCAAGTTACACAACATAGTATGAATATCTGTGTCAAGTACAGGATTACTTACATTTCTGTCTGTAGCACATGGAACTCAGTGTGCTCCATGCACAGCCACCAAAAAGAATGGGACTACTGCTGTGCATTTGAAAGAAGGAAGAAGATAAGGGAAGGCTAGAATTAATTAGACCAGAAAATAATTCTTAAGAAATCCACCCAGTGACAGATAATAGTTGCTTGTATGTACAAGCTGGCTAATTATAGACCTGAGAGTCTGTCAGTGTTGACTCATCAAAAATAATGCAGGACATAGGAAGTTTAAAGCCAGGGAGGGGGGAGCAAGACAGGGACACCCACAAAAAAAGAAGGAAAAACCTGTAGCTAGCTTGGGCTTGTAGGGGGCCATCCACCAGGCACTCCGTAGGAGCACGGGCACACCATGACCATGTTCCTTCTGGCCCCGCTCTACCAAGGGGCTGCTGCCAGGCAGGGGGCTGCCAGTGCTTACTCCCACACGAGCGGCAGCAGCCAGCAGCAGCAGGCTCGTAGCCACCCTCTCAGCACACAGCCCTCAGGCCTCTACCTCAGTGTGCCCCGGGTGTGAGAACACTGCCCACTGCTCTCCCCTATCAGCCTTCTCAACAGTGCAGCAAGGTTAGAGGCGAGAAACCAACCACGTTACAAGCATCTGCCCACACTGCAATGATCTCCTCTGACACAGGAGACCACATATCACGCACCACAGATTTTTCTGTGACTCTCTAAGAGGCCACGGGACGAATTCTGCACACCTTTTCAGGCACTGACGTATCTCAATGCAGTGGAAAATTTTCAAGTCCTTACTACACCAAAAGTGAAACAACATGAGAGTGCAGCCAAGGAAGCTGGAGGGGCTCGACTGCTTTCCTCCAGGTTTGCAGGACTGTTACTCAGGTGATGGGTGGCAGGAGGCTGAGATCTGAAACATACATTTAGATGGGCTGGAAAACGCTATTAAATACCAGCATCCCAGTACTTTCAACAGAATTCTGTATGCTCAGTCTGTTTCTAAGTAATAGAGAAACGTACTACTTGCATGCAAGATTAAAACCTGCAGAATGGTATTTTCTGTTGATGAAAGACATTTCTGACAGTAACTTTAAAAATATCTGTATGTCTCAGTGCAGCCTGTCCATACACAATTTCTCCCCTATAGATACTCCATTTCACATGCTATTTTTAACGCCACACTTCTGGTAAGAAGCACTACTATGGACAATCTGGCTATTATGAAAGCCTACCAAAGAGTTTTCATGTAGAAGACTCAACTTCAACCACTTCAGAAGATCTGCCTGAAACAGAAGCACTTATTAACTTCGAGACCATCAGGAAACGCAGCTCTATCTATGAATTTTGATTAGGCTAGTTCTGAAAGGATAAGCTAATTCCTGAAGCAAGCCCTTTCACCATACACAAGACTATAAAACGTGCCATTTCCTCCCTATCCTCCACTTCTGCTCTTGCCCTCCCCCATTATTCAAATGGTTTCCATGCCATTTCATTAACAGGATAAAAAAATTAACATAATTTTCTAACACGCAAAAAAAATAACGGGGGGAGGGGGGGTTGGAAAATTCACTTCCTTGCTTTTGCTGTTTTAGCTCCAAAGCTAAGCAAGCCCAGCTGCTCAGGAAATACCATTGTAATGAACACATTATTGAACATGGAAGAATCAATCGAGATTTCTGTCAAAAATTTCACATGCTGCAAACAGGCCAGAAATCAAATGGCTCTTACGAAATACTTCCCGGCCATGTTTTACAACTCCACCTTTCAAAATTCAGGCACATAATCAAAATTACTTAAAAAACCCGAAACAAACACCACACACATAAATAACTGAATTAGAGTAACTTCAGTAGGAAGCCAGGAGCTACTCTTCATTACTAGCACCTGACATAACACTGCTGTTTTATAGGTACTGCATTTACTCTAGATCAAACGAGGGAGAAAAAGTTGTAGCTAAAAATCAGTTCCTTTCAAATAGCAAAGACTATTCGTTTTGTGGCTGGTTTCATCTTGGATTCTTTTTACTGACACATTTGTTGACAACATGCAAAAGGCATTAACTATTTTAAAGGGCAACTTCAGCCTGTTTTGTTATAAATACTTTAATACTGTGGAGGTTTCTCTTATGCAGCTGACAGTGATGAACAACTTCACGATGCCAAAGTTCCTACAGCTGCTAGGGGCTCTCCACTACAGCAACAATGAAGAAATTTCCCAGAATACCCATGCTTTTTATCTGGAAACTTCGTAATTCAATGTGACAAATACTTTCATCAATCTTAAGAGGGGAAAGCTAAGAGCAGATACACCATTTACAGCTACCTAATAGCATGTTAGAAGACAGAACAGGACCCTTCTTGGAGGCGCACACCAAAAGCACAAGGCACGAAAAGCAGCAAGTGAAATACCGATTAGATACAGGCAGAAAAGAAAAAAAAAACCCACAAAACAAAACACCAAACAACAGCAAAATAACACCACACTTCACCATTGTGGTAGCTGTAGATCTGAATAGGTGGCCCAGACAAGTTGAGAAGCCTCCATGCTCCAAGGTGGCCCTGCTTACCATGGGGGCTAGGCTCAGGAACTCCAGAAGTCCCTTCCAAGTGCTCCCATTCTGTGACTAAAACACCAGGTTTCACATGTCCCAGTGCAACAGATTGTCTTGCTTATGGTTTCACTTATGATTTTCATAATGCTGTGCCACTCTGAGGTAAACATTTCTAGCAAGTCTGTTCTTCCTTGCATAAGCAGATGGAACATCACTGCCTATTCAGCTCCTTTTCCAGGCAAATCACTGGGATTCGTAATAATTTCCTCAAAAGAGCCTTTTGGTGGCCTTCGAAATCCTACAGTTCAGATCTTGCAACACAAAGAAAGGTACTGTGACACTGAAGTTGTTCTTGCAAGTTAGATATTCCTCCATTACTAAGCTGAAATAACAACATTTTGCTGAGTTTTCTGTTTTTCTTTCAACTATGTTGACTACATTGCATTATTATGTCATGGAATTTAGTTCTAGGATATTTCACTTGACAGCACTTGAAGTTTTTTAATTGTTTAGTATCTTGTGTGGTTAGCTACTCAACTGTTCCCAAAAGTTCCAACTCCTCCAAAAACTGTATACCTCCACAGGAAAAAGAAAAACTAGTGCATCATGAAAAATGAACCACCAACCCACAGAGTACGAACAGAAAAACACCCTCAAGCACCTACCCCTTTCTCACCCCAGCATCAAGACAGAAAGTTCTCCATGAAAACAGAATACCAGAGCCTTTTCTGCCCTCTGTTCCTCCACTGCTCCCCAAAACATTTTGCTTATACAGCGTTTTCTGCAAGCTACCGCTAACTTCACATTGATAGAGGCAGAGCCAGCCCTTAAACTGCACCACACATCGATGGCTCCTCTAGTTGCTCATGAGATGTTAAACTTACCTAAATTCACAGAAACACCCAAGTTAGCAGTCAGTCATTTTTTTTTCTTCCATGGAACACATGTGTTTAAAAGCACACACCCATTTTCTAATGACAGAAGCTTGATGAACCAACAAAGAATAGCTTATAAAAGGACAATTTCTAGATATATCCTATGATATGTGAATCCCTTAAAAAGCAATAAAAGCAAAGTCTCTACACGGACCATTGAAAAGCCTCATGAGAAGCAGAGTATCCCACACACCTGGACAAGGAAGTCAAATAATCCTGTCAACACAGGCATTCCTTAACTATTCCACAGCTCGAGAAGCTGAGAAAGCATTTCTTTTCCTGTTTTTATGAGAGCTTTTATGTTTAGACATCAAAGGTGAATTTCAAGTGAGATCTAAAACACTATAATAATAGAAGAAGCCCTACTGAAATACCGCACACGTACATTAACCCACAGAAAATCTTACATACTGAATTGCTGTCATGTTAGAAAGCCACCCTGGGCTCCAACAAACACACCTGCCAATAAGCAATAACAAATGCCAATTAAGCAAAAGAATCCTAATCGTTGCTATGACCAGGTAGGATATGACAACTCAGAAGTTATTTCATTTAAAGGTCTTCAATTTCTTAAAGAAAGGTAACACAGAAGCATTATTCAGAGAAATTCTCTTCTATGCTTTCACTCGGGAGACGGGGTCTGACAGTGCAATGGAGAGCATCTGCACCTTCACCCACAACAGCTTGCTTTACCAACGGCACCCCAAGGAAAGCCCAAGAGATGCACAGGCAGCTTTGCATTATCACCCTTGGATATTTCAGCATAAACTTCCACAACTATGCACTTTCAGACTTCTATTCAGGACAACAGATCTCAGGGGGTTCTGTTGCCAAATAATTTACGTACTACACTTGACTACGCTGAGGACAGCTCAGGATATACTTCAGCTACGTTTTGCTCTACAACAGAGTTGTGTTACAGTAAGCACGCAGAGAAGGAAAGCCATTCCATCACGTTAGTTCTCTTGATGCAAACGTGAGCTTTCAAATCCATCCAGCAACATCAAGCATTCAGAAGAGTTCAAGCTGTGCAGCACATTCCTCATCAGGTCAAGGAGAATACACCTCAGCTCCTGGTTTTCAGTTTCTGCACAAACACAGGATTGAAGGTCAGTCGCTCACCTTGAGTTACACCTCTACTCCAACACCAGTTACCCCAGCTTATTCCAGTGTCACATTAAATATTGGTATTAAACCTGCTAATTTTGGCTGCTTTGGTTATTCTTCTGAACTGACTTCTCTGTAGAAGAAATTATGACTTTTAACATCGTTTTTCAAGTATTTAAATTAATCACTCTTTCTCTGAAAAGTAAATTTTATTTCTAGAATACCTTAATCCCGCCTCAAACTGAAATACAGCCAGAATGGTTTTTACGCTGCTGCCTGTAACTCTCGACACAGAGTAGAGAGAGGTAAAAGCTGATGACTCAAACCCTTTGGTGAAAAAAACAGAGTGCCACATCCACACACTGTCTTGTTGCGCTTGAACTATGACCTTCAGGCTTGCTTCCTTCATCACAATCGTCATCTGTAACACCCAGGTAGCATTTGTGCTAAATGAATCTTCTAAAGGTACAGGGAGACTAGCTTAAACAAGGAAACGACTTGTACTAAGACAGCTCCTAGCTATCAGCAATATGATCAGAAAGAGGATGGAAGGTCATTTTAACCAAGAATTTATTGTGCAGACTGCTTGAGCATTTCCAGCTGCAGTGTATTTTCCTTGTCCTGGCTCTGAAAACTTTGTAGAAGCTTCACACCTGGATCTAGACAACAAGGTTAAGGTGAGTTGGGCACAACTTGAAGCAAAGGTCAACCTTACACAAGTACTTGCCATTCCTCCACCTGTCACTGATCAGATACAATGCCCCTTTTTCCATTATCCCTACATGTGCAGCCAGGAAAGGTACAACTCAATCTGAAAAGAAAAAGCAAATGCTCCAGAACCACAGGTATATTCATGGTTACTTAGTGAGCATGTAACTACTGAATGATGCCCATACTCCCAATGAACGCCAGTTTATTCTGCCTTGCCCACTGGTTGCCACGACATTTCTACCAAGCTTGTTCCTACTTTCTAGAGGACTGAGTTGCAGAGAACCAGCCTTCAGCCATGAGTGAGGCTAATGACCAAGGTCTACAAATAGTTGGCTTTTCACGTGCACAACTGCATCACATCTTTCTACAATGAGACAAGGTTTGACAGGTCCAGAAGACAGAGACAATGCCAACTCGGTCTCGGTGCTCTATCCTCAGAGTCACCTGGGAACATTCAGAACTTTGCTATCAGTGTTGTGCAGCGGGTAACAGATGCTGCAATGCAGGCAGTGCAAAGAAGCCACACTAGGTACCTCAGCATCTGCACACCTGTAAATCTAACGGGGCACATCTCAATGCCTCATATTCTGAGCTCTTAACAGACAGTTTAAGTAAAAAGAGATCCCAGGATTCAAAAGCAAAATTCCTTAAACAAATAAGGTTCACGTGCAGCTGAAAAAAGGAAATAACAGCAAGAACCAAAGTTCAGTGCTGGACAGTCAGTCTGAGAAGAACCCTTTAATTATCACTAGCATTAAACCAAGCTTACTGCATATGCAGTAAGCCAGACTTCCATGTTTTGTTTTGTATTGTTTTTCAGCCACTTTGAAGTCAAGCTATTCCTAGCATTAGCAGCTTCCAGATCTAACTTTGGCCACAGGGGGAAGTGCATCTTTTTTTTTTTTTTCTCTCCAATTCCCAAATGTGCAAGTTTAATCTCACATCAGCCTAAGCTCACATTTATATTAGTGATGCTAGTAAGCATTCTGACTTCTACTAAAAAAAGCTAGCCATCTAGCTCCATCAGTACCTCAAAACACTGCCCCCACTGTATATTTGAAGGCTGATCATACAAATTGTTGCATGAGGATGATGCTACCTGTATATTCTTCCTTTTAACTTGCATTTATAACCCAGACAGAGGTTTGAGTAACTATCTTGTAAAAGCAAAGAATTCCAGGAAAAACTTCAATATTCTGCTGCTCCTGCTTTTAACTTGAAGTCACGGCATTTGCTAATGGTCCAGATTACTTAGCAGAAATTAACTTTTGTCTTAAGAGTCTCTCAAGTTATGACCTCGGCACAGAACAAGCTGTGTGAACTTGAGTCCTGAAGGTCCTGGCAAGTACAAGAAAATAAAGCGAACACAGGTTTTGAAGCTCAAGATTAAAAGGCTGCTTTTAAATTAAGATTAGTCATAACAGATGAAAGCTGAAAAGATAACATGTTTGTCTTCCTGAGTAGAGAGAATGTGATATGTCAAAAATTCATTCAAAAATTCAAGTCTTGTCCACCTTGAAAAACAATGAATGGCTGTATTTTCCCTTCCTTTCTTATCAGGAAAGGATTTTCAAGTATGCTCCTTCAACTTTTACTATGGCTTTTATGTCCAAGTTAAATAGTTTGCTCTAGGCATTTGTGAAACCAAATACCAACAGCTAATGACTGCAAGGAAATTCTTAATTGGATGATTTACACCCTCTTGACTCTAAGAACAATTCTGTAGAAATGTTAAATCACACATGCTTGCTTGCAGTGATTCCCATTTTTTAGGATACAGCAGAAGTTCCCAGAGTGATACCTTACAACAACCTAACTAGTCAGAAGTTTAGCATATAGACACTAAGCATTATTTCACCAGGGAATGCCACAAACAGTCCCAAGTAAACACTCAGTATCTACTTCTAAACCAGACATGCAGCCTGCTACTCTCCGTGTCTTACAGAGCCACCCACGCTAATCTCAAACTGCACTGCCCATCTCCAGTAATACTTAATAGATGACACCCTTTTATGAATATGTGTACTATACAAAGCAATTTTAATAGCAGATACTGTAAAACATGTTAGAAGTAACTCCATTACAACAACTTGAGACATCTCAGCCAAGACTGCCTGCGCGCTTCTTACCCATCGCATTCTAAGAGTCACATAAATCACCACAGGAGGTGAATAAAGCAAACTGGTATGGCTTTGCATCCGTGTTGACTGAGTTAATGTAACCCAGTTGTGAGCAATAAGTTCTCTTAATGCTTATTCAGTACTGAATGACCATCTTGTCACAGGGAACTGTATGAGAATTAAGACAAATATTATTAAGTCCCAAATTGGGGTTGTACGCGCAGCCAGAATGGGCAAGCACTGCTAAAACTCCCCTGCTCCCCTCCCTAACATTAAGCATCTGGAAAAAAGAAGTCTTCAAAAAAGGATTTCTGAGGGCAAGGCGGCAGGGGGAACCACCACCACTGTTCACTAGTTCATTGAAAGACAGATGAATTGGGTAAGCTGGTTTGAAGGTTTGTCAGTTTCTTATATTTGGCCACTTTTAAGATATTTGGTTTCTCAATTAACTTGTAAAGTTGTCAATTATATAATCAGAACACTCTCAAATAGTGTTTAAGACCCAAATGCCATAACAAAGGTTATCAAGTAGATTTATATTTAAAAGCACATTTTACCAAATAAAGAAGGGCTTTTTCATTGAACTACGAAGTGATCTGAAATTCAGTGAATTTGGAGCATCATTTAATTAAGCAGTAGAAGACACAGATCTTCTGAAGAAATACCGACTTCCAGAACATACGTGGTTTGCTGAACAAATGGTATTAATCATTTTGACCTCGTCAGTACAAAGATTAAAAAAAAAAAGCCCTCATAACTCTGATAGCCCTTAGTTAGTCATTACCCATGCAAGTAATTTTCATAACAGCCAAGGAATAGCAAATATATCCCAGTCAAAGTGAACTTAGTCCATACTGTCTGCTAGCTCCTTCATAAAGACCCATCAGATTGACTGGCTATTTCTCTAAAATGTGGACACCTGAAGTTGAAAGCTGGAAAAGGATGACAAAGACGTCTTGTCAAAGAGAGCTAAAAACAAAGGTGCTTAATGCCCTACTGGTACCCTTTTGTCTAGGTAATACAAGGCAATATATTACGTTTGAAACATTCACTGCAAATCAGTGATCATATACTCTAGTCTGGAGTAACTGGCCTTTCTTAATACCCTGGGAAGAATAATTAATTCTATTCAAAACTACCTGACAAGAATGAAAAAGCACATGTTCCTGTCTTGAAAAACCTGTCCCTTCTCATTGTTCACTGAAATTGGGAAGCTAACAGCATGAGGAATTTACTCAGGAGAGAAACTCCTTGAGGTGCTACTTTGGTGGGACAGCAATGGCCGAGTTTGGTCTTAAGAGTCTCTCAAGTTCTGACCTTGTGAAGCGTTCCAACCATTTTTAGGATTTTTTGGAAGTGACGACGATTCTGGTTTTATGTATTCATCTTCAGCAATCTAGTAGTAA